>NC_135137.1:33175828-34481453 GCF_051014445.1 Colletes latitarsis
GCTCTCGTACGAGCACCTCTCTCTTTCTTCAACGTGGTCCAACCATGGTCCCCGCAATAAATTCTATGCCATAGAGACCTGGTACCTACGGTCGCCTCTCTCTTTACTCTTCGCCATTTCTGCCTTCTCTTCTTTGTCTCCCTACCTGACTCCATTTCTTTCCACCTTTCCCTCTCGATTTTTCCGTGCCTCCTCGCCTCTCGTCTCGAGGCTCCGTTTTCCTCGTCCTCCTCTGTCCGTTTTGCTTTCGCTTCGAGAAATTTGCTCGGAGTTTGCATTGTTCGGTTCCACGGGTTTCCTGTTCCGCCAGTGTTCTACGCGTCGTTAACACCTCGACAGGCGCTTCTTCGTCTCGACTTTCTTCGGTTCCCGTTTCCTGTTTCTTCGAGGTGGAAGTATTCATTTTTAGCGAAACGATGAAGAAAATTATGAGAATACTTTGTGCACGAATTAAATACTGCGAGGGTTTTTGGTTTGGAAACTTTTTTCTATATTTGATGAATGGAGCTTTCGTAATTCGGAATAAATGGTTGCAACTTGTTTGTTCTCTTTGGGGAATTACACTTTTTCTACGTACAGTACAGTTATAATGCGATTGTTCAATAGAACTCTTCTGATAAAACTATTGAAGATTTTGAAGAAGTATATTGGAGGCAATGTTTGCATTATTCTTCATCGATACATTTTTGTATTATTACCTGTGCTTTGAAATGAAGATTTCAAGCTATTTAAGAAATCGACCAACGAAAATGTTTTCTATTTTCTGTTAATATCATCGAACCCTGTTTCTACAGTTTGATAATTATCTTCTAAAAAAAATCGAAGAATAACTATGGTGTGTTTCGAAGAATTAATAAAAAAATTTGACGTTTTCGACTGATCGATAATGTTGTTTTCGATTTCTGATCCAGGTACCACTTGACATAGTAAAGAACGAAAGTCCAATAATTATGGAAGTAGGAAGATAGAAAAGTGTCTCCCTGTTTTTTTCGTCTAAAAATAAACTAAGCTTTAGTATTATAATCAGGTTTGCTCGACGCCTTTCTTAAATGTTTTTTTCTTTATTTCGTTGCTACGATGCGTACTACTTTCTTGCGTTTAACCTCCATTGCATTTGCACGTATTTCTTTATTATTCTAACAACGATAGTCCCACCTAGCATAATAATATATATTACATATACGTTTCGACTTTATATGTAGGCTTTCTTCATATTATTCTGTACACAATTTTATTATTATGTTCAATGGACAGGAAGCTGAAATTATTAATTTGTTTCACAGTCCAGTTTCTAGACTTCGAGTTTATTCACTTCACTTCACTGTTAATATAATAAAGAATTGTTGAGGATATCATAATCACATCCTAACAAATTAAAAGTAGCACATTTCTCAGAGTATGTACTGTGCATTCTTGAGAAGTTGACCAGTGGGAGGAGCCAATAGTCTTGACCAATAGTCATACTCTGCACTAGAGTGGGGGGATCCACGCGCCAATCAGACCCGCATTCCTCTCGCTAGCCAACATCTCACGTACGCACAGTAGATTCCTACGTATCTTTTTCTTTTTATACCTCGTGCCACCCACGTTGAGAGTTCGCTAAACTTTTCCACCCGAACAGTTGAAAATGCCCAACCGTTCCACGCTTCTTATCGCGTTTGTCCCCGAGATATAAACCCTGGCAAACTCTCGATCTATAATCGGTCTTTCCTCGGTTCGCGGTTCAATATTCCCTCTTTGTTCCTCGAATTCCTCTCTCCGCGGGAGTTTTTCCTCGTTTCCCTCGGCTTCCCTCCCGCGCCTCGCTATCTGCATGAGCATCTCATTGTTCGTCCTCGTTCCTCTCGTTCGCGGCGTCGGTTCTACGTGCACGCGGTCCACGTGAAGGTGTATCGGCGCGTGTTCGGCCGCGCTCGAGCGGACTCGTCGCTCGTATATACTTACCTGGCAATTAGTTTTGCGGAGAATGTTGTTGTCCTTGGTCGTACGGACGCACGCGCGGTCCGCTCGTTTGCGGGGGTGTCCCCTGCACCCAGCAGTCTCTATATCGCGGTGGAACAACGCCGGATGGCTTCTACCTCGCGGCTTCTCCGGGAGGTGCAAAACGGGCGCAGGTGCAGCCCACGGGTTCCACGCTTCTACGTGCCTGGAATTTTGCGCCCGTTCGAACCCGTTACGCGCGAATCCACGCTGACGACGACCCTGTTCAGAAGAAGTCTCGTTAATGGATGAATTCAGGCCTCGACGACGGTGCTCGCTGTCGACGTCCTGTCGATGGATGCTTCCGGGTGCACCAGCCCCCTCTGAATATTTTTAAAGGGCTGAGAAGGGATATGGTAATCTGTGATTTTGTAATGGGAAGCGTTTCTGCTGATTACAGAGACGGGATCGATTTAATTTTTCGTATTTGTATAGGGGTTCTGTAATGAGAACTTTTTAATTGAAGATTGTCGTTTGATTTTTATGAGTATGATTGTTGTTTGGTGGAGTGAATGGGGGAAGCTTAGTTTTCGATGAGCCTAGCAGGTAAATTTGTTTGTCAATAGTTTGTGGTTTGTTGGAATAAACAGGAGACTTAACCCTTTATATAAACCCTCTTGCAAGGTAATTACTTTCATATTTCAGGTTGATGGTGCTGACGAACGTCATCGATATTGTTATTGGTTACCTAAGAGAAGTCATCTTGTGAAAAAAACTAAAATTATTTGGTAAAATGTCGATGTATTAGCATGTGATTTCAAAGTTACACGGGCCCATAGAGGGTTAATATGAACCCACAAGAAAAAATGGCGCCTTCGAATTCTTGGGTCGTTTCTAAAGTTCGTTGATGAGTAAATCATTGAGAGAGAAGGTAATTTCTCTGTATGAATACTTCCAGAGGCACACACGACTATAAATCAACACGTTCACCTATTTATTTTATTTAATGGATGCACTATATATAAGAAGTATACTGAGCAGGGTGAAAGGGCGAGGTTCAGCAAATAAAACTGTTCTAAAAATTTATATTGCATATAAACCAAGGTAACACAGTCTGCCAGACCAAATGATTGTAAACAATAGTTTGTAAACAAACTGATACCAACGATATGTTTTATCTTTGGTTTCTGATCCAGATACTATTTAAAATACATATTACGAATGGAAAGGAAGTACATATACTAGAAACATTAGGGAGACACATCTGAGTTTTTTAAAAAAAAAATAAACAAAACTTTGTTTGGGATGATCAGGTTTTCAAATTCGTTAAATAATGTGTACAAAGAAATAATGAAAAATGAAAAGGGAAATGTATGGACGTGGAAAGTGATAAATTTCCATTTATTAAAGGAGGAACAATATCTACAAATATATTATAGGTTTAATGGGGGGAAGATGTACTCGATGGTTCGAATGATATCTTTACCCAATCACTTTTACGTTGCTTGGTATCGAACTGTTATCTCGAGGAGCGTTAAAACAGGTACGATACCGATTTTTTCTGATCCCGAGCGAAACGCATCCACGTTTAAATTACATCTGCTTAAGAGTGTCGGCCACGGGACCGCTCTCAGATTGCAAAACAATGGCGGCCCGATAAAATAACTGGAGGATTCATTTGTTCTACGTAACTATTCGTGCCCGCGCTATCATAAGAATACGGACTAACCTATGGATCAGTGATGCGCAATCATTGGCCTCTGTATGATGCGTATAAGTTTTTGAACTGCTTCTTCGGTTTCGAAAATAACTCGAGAAACTTTTTCCACTCCATCTCTATAGGGTATATTTATTTGAAAATAGTTGTCGACAATTTTAATTTAAATTTGTACCCTTAAATACTTTGTTACATACGTAGTTTTCGATTTGTTAACTATTTAAATTATTATAATAAATAATTGATTTTAAAATGAAATTTGGAGTAAAGTCACTAGGCGATTTGAATTGTAATGGTTTACTTGTGACACGTATCTAAAAGACCATTTAGAAAACATTTCAAGTATTACAAACTGACGCCATTCTGGTTGTTCCTGCAACCCCACATGTTCCAAGCACTTCTAAATAGTGAATTAAAAGTGGAAAAATTTGCTCGTTGACGGATACAAAATACTTCAAGAAATATTAGAACATTTAATAGCCAGTTTAGAACCTTTCATATTGTTTAATAATTTCTTTCGTTTCTTCAGATTCGATCTACTGCGGCGATGCAAGGATCATGTAATTCTCGGGGCTACTTTCTTACATATTATCGAAACTTACGTATTTTAATTGTGCAAAGCATCAAACGGAAATCTTGAATTTGTCTTTTATAAAATGACCAACCCCTTTAAGAAACGAAATGTTATTTTTCCTCGATGAATGGAACAAGGGAGTAAAAATGAATTTTGCGCACCACTGGTTCGACCAGCAATATAAAACAGCTTCCTCCCTCTTTATCTCCCTGTCTTTCTCTTTTTGCACCCTACCCTCCATCACTTTGGTTAGTTACTCCTCTTTAACGCCGCGGTACTCCTTTTCTGCCAGCGATTCAGCACGATAGATCGAAGGGAAGAGGCCCGGCTCCACTGTCGATCCATCCGGCCACCATTCCCTCTTGTTCTTCCTCTATCTGCCGCTCCCTCTTTCGTTCCTTCCTTCCTGGAGGAGCATCGGCGTCGACTCTTTTTTTCCCCCTGGAAATCGTGGAGAGTCGGAGGTAACGGAGATACGCGGTACGAGGTGTTGTTGCAACAAGGTGTTAGATTAATTGTACGATTAAATCGTCGTAAATCTCGAAAAAGGGACGCCCACTGGCTTCGTGCCCGCCCTCTTTGCTCCGCGCAGGGATGATCGAGGACGAAGAGGAAGAGGAACGGTACGCGGGACAGAGAAGAGGGAAGCTCGACGTTTCCAGAGCGATACGAATCTTTATGGCAGAAAGATTCTCGCCATCCTCCGGAGTTCGACTCTTTTGGTCTTGTTTGTTGTTGCCGTTGCTCCTTTGCTCGATCTCGTTTTCGTTTGTTTGCCAGACGAGCGGCTTCCTCTTCGCTGTCCCGTCGATTGCACGGTCCTCTGCAAATTGGAACGCTCGAGTCGAACGATGATCGATCCATTTTTCGACGTTTACCGTTCCAAAATTAAGCAAACTGTTACTTAACCCCTTGGCGTATTCGCTCATTCGTTTTATGAATAATTCGTAAATATAATAATGTGTTGATTTTAATACACAAGACTTCGATGACGAGCGAGTAGCCTCATGATTGTGAAACTTGACATCAAGAACTTATAACGAGTCAAACTCGTCATTTTATGGCAAGGGGTTAAGCATCGAGACAAATTTCATTTTACCTCTACTCTGCATTAATATAGTCTTTGTTCCAAGTATAATCTCAGTTTTAGATTTATAGAAAAAAACTGTATTTAAACTGTACGTATTAGGTTAGCATTTTCTTGCAAGAAAATACTGTCAATTTTTCATGGAATTTATCTAACCATATATTCTCCAGTTTTTTGTACCTTTTGCCATCTTTTGGGTAGCTTGAATATTCCTTGAATGTAGAAGTCTTAGTTTCTTTTTTTAATTAAAAGAGATATTTGTATTTTTCATGTGTTCTTGTATGATTTTTAATTTTATTTATTCACATATAGTTGTTCACGTTTGGACGATTCACCCTATATATAATGTAGGCGTTGGCGTATTTAAATATACCCTTATCTTACTTCCTTTGCATTTTCTACGTTCCACGATACTCCGTTCAATCTTGATTATGTCCGACTATGAACGCCTGTCTCTACTTGCCGCTTCGAGAGATACGGCTATTCGAGTGTGCTTTAAATTACCGCTAATTACCGGGCGCAATAAAGTTGTATCCACTCTATTTACTGGTACGTTTGTGGAAGGTATGAGCCAGAGATTTGATCGACTTCGACGTACAATGTTTAACTATAAATGTGCCATAATAAATTTTTACCTTACATAGTCAGAAATAGAACAAAAATTAAAAATACACGAAGAAAACTAAAATTCTATTTATTTACTTTTTCTTTTATTAAGGAGGATATAAAAAATGTTTATTAATTTTCCTTAAAATATATTTAAAACGTTTAGCATTTTCATAAATAACAGATACGTATCAGGAACAAAGAAAAGTCTGTTAATTTGTTTTTTAAATTATTATTATCCTATTTAGAAACATGAAGTCGGTCTTTACATCATCTTTACACCAGAACCAACAAAAATATCACTGACATCAGATTATGTCACCCTTGAAAAGAAGCAAGATTTATGCGAAGGTTTCTTCTACTATCAACAAAAGTAAAAAAGTTATTCGAGTGGCTGATTGCTACTGGCTCATCCTGCATACAACGTTTTTTGTTTTATTTTCTAGATTGCGAGTAAACAGGTCTTTGATACTACTTGTTTGTGCGGAATATTAAAAGCAGGAAGAGTCGGGTCAATATCTCTGTTACTATCGATTTTATCAAAAATTTCTATAGGACAAACAAATTTCCAAATATAATTTCCAACAACTTTTGTTGTATAGACTTTCGTTGTACGAGCAACGATGAAAGAGATATCGTACATTTTATGATCGAATGTCTTACAATTCCTATCATAGAAAACAGCCATGTCTAACAAATATTTATTGACATAAATTCACAATTAACACATTTTAATTCTACACTTATAATGTTTTTAGTCTTGATATCTATTATTATTTTAATATTCTATTCGAACAACGAGTTTAACTATGATTCAAGGTTACCCCAAGGTCAATCAAGGTCAAGTAGCTTAACAGTCGCATATCTCAGAAAATATTAATTCTATCATAGGTATATCTTAATACTTTTATACACAGAATGAATTACTCTATCGTATTCCGTAATAAAAAAAACTGTGAATCTCATTAAAAAAAGATGAAAAAAGAAGTTGACCTTCGTGTATCTTCCGTAGGCCTCCGTTCGCAAAAAAAAAGCAACTGACATCAGGTTATGGTCTCCTTGAAACCAACATTCGTTTGAAGTATTTTTGCGTATCACCAAAGTTAATGAGTTACTCAGAACGGTTCGCCTTAAATACCTCGTTCTGCACATTTCTGAAGATAACCCGAATTGAGAGGTAGAAAGCGTTAAATAAAGATTTGCTCGGTACGTCTAACGATCTTAATATCGTTTCTTTCGTAAAATAATTTCGCGATGTCCCGTAGAGTAAATTTTCGAGGTTGTTTCCTCGCGATGCTGTAACGAACGAACGCGTACGAAACTGCATTTCATTTATGAATATTCGTTTAGCGTCTGTCAACGGTACATTCGTACATTTTACTCGTTTCGTTTTATCCGTTTAGCCGTGCAACTGGTAAATGCTACCTGTTTGCGCTTCTTTCGAAAATTTCCGCTAGCCAATAAATCCTGCCAGTGTATAAAATTCGCGCTCCAGTTGCCGCCGCGTCTTCCCGTTAATCAGCGTAATTACTCCGATGTACCAAGGGCCAATTAAAACGGTGTAATTGAAATTGCTAGACCGTGCCGCCATTAAAGCGACACGTTATTGCCATATTTGTTTCTGTTCATTTTAATTCCGCTAAAGAAACCACGCTTGTTTCGAACTTCTTACGTACGGTGTTCACAGTTTAATTGATTCGAGAACGATACAGTTCCTATACGTAATATAAACACATAAATTATAGCGTGAAAATTTAACGGAAAATGTTTCTTATTGAACTGATTTCGTTTCGCGATCGAGCGATAATAGACATAAATATTTTTCTTATTTCTACGATTTATTTTATTTAGTTTAACAAGCTGTTCTTTAATTTATAGGATTTATATCGTAATACTTTTTACGAGAAAAGCAGTTACAGGAATGTATTTCTCCTATTTATTTGATTTACTTATTTTATTCTTTTTTTGTGCAATTTTTCTTTCGCAAATCTTTCTGTAAATCTAGGCTGGCGATATTTTCATTTTCAGGAAAGTTTGTAAAAATTTTAATTAGAGGTAAACAGTCTGTATTTTCTCTTTGATAATTGCTGGTATGATTTTAGCCAGTATCGTTTGTTTTCATCTGGTATTGGACACAAATACCTCAGCGAATTGATTCGTACGCGAATCACGCCTCGTCGTCGTAACCGTAGAAAATTTAACCGAGATGAGTCACTCGAATTTATCGTCGATTAGATTCGCATAATTCGAGGACTTTCACTCGCCCACAAGCTTGTATTGCTTTCGCTTCTTTTGTGCCATCGACATTTGGCTATAAAAATAAGTAGGACTTCGAGTACCGTTAAAAATCTGCGTAGAGAACTAAATAAGTAAACATAACTGGCCCCAAAGTAAGGCAAAAAGGGTACGCGTTTCATTGAAAAATCATTAACTTTCCATTCGTAAACGTCGAAAGCATAGACGCGAGAATGAACATTCATTCATTGTGCAAAGAAAAACATCGTTATTTCGAAACTTGTTCCAAGTTTACTCGAAATAACCGTTCATTTGAAATATATTAAACAAATATTATTTCAAATAAATCAATATTTTGGTCAGTTCCAAACAACGTGGGAGGTAGTAAAGGATCGAAATGTTATTTCAAATAGTTGTTCGATGTTTTCATTTCAAACAAAATTTGCCCAGGCGAGTTTACACTGCGTCAAACATTTGCATAGTAAAATACGCAACCTTATAAAATTACGTAATAGGAAGGAGTTGCCTGAATTGTACAATTTATCTGTTTCGATTGGCAAGGTTTTAATTAACGACCAAACATCTCAAATAAGAGGTTATAATTTGCTGATTCATTTGTTAAAATAAAATATAATATCATCGTTTTAAAATTCTATTCTTGAATAAAACTTGGGTCTCGATTATTTCATAAAGCTACCCAAGTCACACTACAACAATTTCCTAATGAATTTTGTTTCTATGCATCAACGAATAACATTTTTTTCAATAACAAAACATGTGAAAGATCATTGTTTCTTCTATCAAGTCAGTTGTTATCTCAGATAATTCTGTTTAATATTCCGTAATTTGTTTTATCATTTTTTTCCAAATTTCGCATTATTCTTTAATAAGATTGTACCTTTAATTCGACAAGTTTTCTCTAGAATAGGGACGAAGGTAAATGGTAGAGATGGTTCTGAATGAAATGCTCCTTTTGGTGGTTTTGCAACGTATTTTTTTTTAATTTTTTTTGTTATCTTTGCTTCGTGTTAGTATCTCGCTCCAAATCCTGACAGCAAGAACGTCGGCATACAAATAAAATATATGTATATATGTGGTGTCCGGTCTTACATGTATATTACCGTCGACGTGCGTCGTTATTGTTATTATCGATATGATTCGATGTACGCGACTCGTACGGCCAACTGAATCTCATCAGTGAACAGTCGAAACAGGTGTGTGTGTGTGTGATGTACAAATTCAGAAATCTCGTAACAAAGTGTCTCGCGCGTCAAGACCGATCGCGTATCAAGAAAGAATCAACTCTTAAACCTAATTAAATAAACTCGTTAAACGTTGATTAACATAATAATTAACGACGGTCACAACACCGTCGGATAAATAATGCGTTCGCTTACCGTTTCGCAATTATGTACAAGTTCAGGGGGCGAACGAATCGCTGAGAAATGGAAGCACGTTTTCCGTTATTCTTCTCTTTTTTTTGTCTTTTCTTTATTTTTTTTTTTCTGTTAAATTGTACTCGTTCCGGAAATGGTACTAATTTGAACTGAGATCATTTTTGCTCTCGCGTACGCGTCTCGAACGCGTGCATCAAAACATTGGGTAAAATAATTTACGCGAAACTTCAAATTAGTTCCATTCCGTCATTTTCTTTTTTTTTTCTTTTTTTAAAATTTTACTTTAAATAGAAGTTTATAAAAAGCCTGTGGACGTATGTTTTCTGAGTGTTTTACCTCCTAGCTTTCGAGCTCACATCGACAAAATGAGTATTGCTTTCAGGTAAGAGTAACTAAGAGAATTCTGTCTCGCGATTAGATTCGTTCCGCGATACTCGAGCCCTACGATTTCAACGATTTAACAATATTCACGATCGTTTGCCGGCACACGATAATAAGGCATACTGATTACGCGTATCACGCGGACCAACGCTGTCTTTGCATTTCAGTAATATCATCACAGTCTCCTCGGAGTAAAAGGTTTGAAAAATAGTATCCAAAAATCTGGCTGGTCCACGCTATTGTCTAACGTTCGATCTATTTATTCGTTGTTCGAATTTTGTAATCGCCACGCCCTGGATTAGATCTCGTGCAATTGCGCCCTAATTAATTATGTTATCGGCATTGTTCTCCGCGTTCCTATTCGTTCGAACTGTTTAGTCGTCGATCTCGACGAAATCTCGGACCCAGGCAGCTGCAGCTGCACAGAAAAGCGCTCGTTCGACCGCAAACAGCTACCTGCGATTCCTTTAATCTAGTCTCTGAGAATAATTCAGACACCGTTTTCCCTGTCTGTCGCTGTCGTCGGTGACAATACGTCGTTTGTAACGCAATAACGAAGCTATTATCACGCTTAAAAAAATTTTAAGTTTTCTATGGCGTTTACCCCGCCATTGTAATTCTTTCTTTTTCTTCAATCACATTATTATCGAGTCGAATGCAGACACAATAGCTTCGTTATTTAACATTTCTATTTTTAAAGACACGATGAGCACTTTGTGAAACCTTTTTTATGATACTTTTAACCCTCACCTTTGGGTAGAATTTTATTTTATTCACTTATATGCGACGATAGAATTGGAAAAATTATTTATTGCAAAGTGTATTTGCGTTTTTTGTTGGTGGGGAAAAATGAACTTTTAATAAAGATTCATATCCTTGGATATTTCTGGGCAACATAAATTTACGCAATTGATAATTTTAGGGGGGGAAGAAATTATATTTTTGAGAATTTTTGGGTGAGAAAGATATTCATATCCTTGAGAATTTCTAGATGAAACAAAGTGCACTTGACAATTGTTTGGGGGAATAAATCATACTCTTGAGAATTCTTACATGAAAAAGAAATTCATATTCTTGAGAATATTTAATTCAAAGAAATTTATATCCTTGAGAATTTTAATTTATTTCTAGTGAAAGAAATTCATATCCTTGAGAATTTCTAGATGAAACAAAGTGCACTTGACAATTGTTTGGGGGAAGAAATCACACTCTTGAGAATTTTTACATAAAAAAGAGATTCGTACCCTTGAGAATGTTTAATTCAAAGAAATTTCTACCCTTGAGAATTTTAATTTACTTCTAGCGAAAGAAATCCATGCACTTGAGTATTTCTATATAAAAAGGAATACCTTTGAGAATTTTTTAGCGATCAAGGATTTGAATTGTTGAGGTTCTCGACGAGCGTGAGAGAATAGCGCAATTTTTGGATGCGTTTCGTTGGTAAGGCACTGTTTTCTATCACGTGTGAGCTGGTTTTCGTAGCTGGATCAGCCGCGATCTCTAATACGATCGCCGACGAGCAACCGAGATGTGCTTTGTCTCTACGCGGGCTGCTCCAGAGCGAATAGTTTCTCGTATATAAACGCGGCCATCGTAGAACCACGAGGTACAACGTGTACTTTGGAACTCGCTATACCTTATTGCTTGACGGAAGTACCGGCTACCACTAAAGCTACGAAACGCCGCGAAGCCTGGTACACAATGGATTATCGTAAATTCAGCGGAAGAACGGCCACGTGGCGTCGCGTTATTCACCCTTTGCACACGATTTCTATTTACTTTCCTCGGGACTCAACAAATCGACAGTGTTAATTATATTAAATAAGTGCACTTGATTTTAACATCGACAATTTTCATTTATTTCGTCGATACGATTACTAAGTTTAAATTCATTAATATTGACAATAACGTAGTTATTATTTTAGATTGTAGTTCAGGCGTGATATCGACATAGTGTATCCTTAATACTGAATTTAGAAAAATATTTAAACTACTCTTCCTTAAAGGAATCTAGAAAAAGGTAATCTATGAATAACAGTAGAATCTATTAATAAATTTATTTTTGTGCTATATTTTGCAAAGAAGAAATTTCAACAAAGGGACTGCACTAATATTATTTTAGACAATACTTCAGATATGATATCAACATATTGATCCTAATGACTAAATTTAAAAAAATATATAAACTATCTTTTCTTGAAGGACTCAAGAAAAAGGTAATTTGTGAATGACTCTAGAATTTATTAATTTATTTATTTTGCTACTATAATTTGCGAAAAAGAAACTTCGACAGAGAGTCTGCATCTATATTAATTTAGACCATACTTCGGACATGATACCACCCTAGTGACCCTAATGATTAAAAAAAGATACAAACTATCCTTTTTCGAAGGATTCCAGAAAAAGGTAATCTGTCAACGACAGCAAGATCTATTAATCAATTTTGCAAAGAAAAAGCTTTACCAGCCAGTGTAGATATAGTAACGAATATCGAGTAAAAATTTCGTAATTTCCAGTGAAATTCTCGAAGGTAAATTGACCGTAAGATTGCTATGGAATTGTCTGAAGCTCGGTAGAAGGTTTTCAGCTCGCGTCAAAAGTCCGTTGTATGATAATGCTCGCGACTCGAGGGAGCGTAAGTTTTACCGTGTCGTTTGTGCCAACGGTGCCGCTAAAAGGAGCGGAGATAAATCGAACGAATGCTCGATCGAAATCACCGATAATGTCGTACGAAACTGATAACTCGAACGGTGTTTACGATCGACGTCGGTTTTGCAGGCGCGCGTGAAATCGTGGCGAGACTTCTCGCTCAAGAGGGCGAGCGAAATCGTCGCTGGGCTTACGAAACCTCGCGGTACAGGTATTTTCGAAGCGATTCCGATAAGAAGCCGACGCCAAACGCGCATCGTCGCCTTAAACTTCTAATAACGCGAACTTTACGGCGATTATTAACCGTAGATTAAGCCCCGGTCACGTTTCGATTCCGTTTCGAAGCGTATTCCATGATCCGTTTCGTCCGCGATTTTACGATTATTGCGCACCAGGCTCGAGCGCGACGATATGTCGCAGAAACGCGCCCGAATATTCGCATTTACATTTCAATTTTGCAAGGCCTGTCGAAAGAGACGTCAAGCCCTTTGTTCCGCGTTTTCGAGTTGTATAACTTCGACTCTCGACTCTCAAACTAACAACGTATTAGTTAGTATCATTTTGTCATGATAAATTGTCGACTCGCATAGATTCTATTTGAACAATTATATTTTTATTCGAATCGAATACATTACAGAAGAAACCTGCAAAGATATACACTATCGTAAAAACGAATATTGTAAGATCAGGAATTGTACCTTGAAAGATCGACGATCAAGAAAGTAGGGGCAGTTCAGACACGTTTCTTGAAATCTGAGTGATTATCGTACTTTCACAAATTTAATTGGTCCGGTATCGACGCCATTTTTTTTAATTACCCAAGCTCTGACGTCGCATCTGTTTTTCGACGAGCCTTGCGTTCGCTCCCAATTGCCACGCGCAATTAGAAACGAGATAGATCTCTGCAGGCCGATTCCGAGAGAATGATCGAGCTCGTCGCCACGTTCTTTGGCTTAACGACCTATTTTTCGAATTTCACAACAGCTCGAGATACAAAGAAGAAAGAAAAACATAATAAACGCTCCCGATTCCTCGTTATTTGGCAGCGATTGCACACACATTCGGGACGACAAGAGGATCGTTGGCTACGGTTTTGGTCGCTGCGGACTCCGTTACGTTATAAATTCTCTTTGCGTCCGTCGTATTGTCCTACAACGTAATTTACATGTTCCTCCGGACGGACACCGTACGTGAAATTGAAACCAGACCCACGGCGACCTCGACGTCTCGCGTACGCGGCAGAGCTTTCTAACGATATGCGTAATAATATATTAATACGATTACGGAGAAACGAACTCAGGAGTTAAATAAATAAAAACGAGCGTACAAAATGATATAACGTCGAGAGTATGTACAACCGATATCAGTGAGCGAACATCCGCAAGTGTTAGTAAAACTTCGTAACAAGTTCACCGGAGTGGGAGAGGGAGAGTGAGTTATTAAATAAAACATAATAAAATCGCGTTAAATAAAACGAATTCCATCGACGCGCGCGGGCCCCTTCTAACTTCGTTTCGACTCGAGCATCGAAGGAACGTCTAAAAAATTTAGACTTTCTTTACTTTTTACTTAACCAAACAAAATTAATTTCGTTCTTATTTTTCGAGCATTTGCGACTTTCTAGAGAGCGATCAGCGTTGTGGAACTGCTATTTTGTTGTAAATTATAGTATTTGTTTATCGCGTTCACGTACTAGTATTCATATAAATTGAAAGAAAACTCGAATAAATTAAATTGGATAAATTGGAAAGGTTTAATTTATTTTGCTAGTTAAGTTTGCTTTTTCAAGGAATAACTCGTAGAATAGTGAAAATAATTATTTAAAATTTTTTGTAGGATTGCTTGAAACATCAATGAATAGCTATGCAAAACCACAATGGCATGAGTTAAAACGGATCTCTCGTTATTAATTCGCAAAGATCGCCGTCGTCTCTTCGCCCGGAGACTTCAACGCCCGCGCAAGAGCGATCGTTCGATGCTCGAATCGAGCGAAAGAAACATTTTATACACGCGCGAGTCGGAGCTCCCGGCGAGCGTCGCTGAAGTTCAGAAAGTATCCGGTGAAAGTTTAAATAAATCTTAGTAGAAAATGTTTATAGTTTAGAACGTAAGAGCTACTACTTACGAGTACGAGAACCGACGATTAAATTCCATTTAATCGTCAAACGGTTAGAGGGAAAGAAACGTAAAACGGGGAAAGAAAAAAAGATAAAAAGGGAAAACAAAAGAACGTGAAATCTCTTCGAGTAACTTAACGGCGGCTCACGTGAGTCGCCTTGGTATCCTTACGCAGCTAAAGTGAACTTACACGCTAGATCGTTCATGGAACATACAACGTTAATATATCATAGATATATGGGACCAAAATCACCAGAACCAGTCGCGCAAACGTTTCTGGCCTCGAGCTATCCACGATCGCCATTCGCGAGCTTTCGAAGAAACCCCATTCTCGCCCTTCCGAGGGACTGGAAGGGCCCTCTAATCGCGTGTCCTAGGACGAATCGATCGTGCGTCGATCGTTTCACGCCGCCCAAGCGAAATTTTCCGCTCCGGCGTCGCAACGCGTCTGCAAAAGGACGCGTGTCCGATCGACGACCATTTTTTCCAGCATACTCCACCGCCGGGAAGGCACTTCGGAAGGCACTTTTCAATTCTACACTCTCAGACGCCAAAGAAAACTGCGTATCACATGAAATTTCCAGGCAACATTTCTGGCCTCACATCATATTTTTGGTAAAGAATTCGTGGGTTTGTCTATTGTCCAAAAATGATTGTAATTGACCCCCGCAATCAAAACCAATTTTTTCAGAATGCTTTGAAATTTTTTAATTTTGAACATTTAACGTTACTAACTTTTTAACGAAGCCTCAAACAACAAATTGGTATTCTTGGCTATCGTCTTAGTTTGGCCTCTAGGATCTCCAATTCAAATTTTCCCCAGAGGTGGACGAACACCCTGTATATTCATTACTCTTTTTTACTTTTTTAACTTTTCCTGCTTCATTGTGTAACCATTTAACGAATACTACTTTGTTTGGAAAAAAAGAATCCAGGACTTTGAATTTACAGTTTATAAAATAGAAAACTATCACTGTCGCGTGTTTGTTATCGATATCGTCTAAACTCACGGAAATAACTTCTGTGTGCAGAAAATTGCAAAAAAAAAGAGTGAAGAATCGTTCCAACGTTCAGAGGTTAAATGTTTCCGTTTTTGACACAATTTTACAAGTATTTTGAGAATTCTTTCAGCAATTTAAACATCACGATTCTTTTACTTATCGAACAGAATGGCGTCTCTTACCCTTATGAGGGGTTTCCTTCGAAAAAATGGCGGGACGGGCCAAGCAGCAACGAATAGTTCCGCGCGCTGGATCGTCCATCGATCGTGGACCCGTGGACCGGATGCAGCTCGGGGCTTTAGCGACCGGCGCTGGCAAGCAATCGTGAGAACAGAGAGGAAAGAGTAGTTTCTTCCCTTTTCTCCAGCGAATCTCCACTCACATCTTTTTCCTCGTTGTTTATCCGTCCTCGTGCAACGATCTACCCGTTCGAAAACTCGCGGGACGTACCTCCCGACGAGATTTCGAGCGTGTCGATCGCGTCAACCTTTCGATCGTTACCCTGTCCGAGCAGCGTCGCGACGACTCGCCCACAGGGCACCTCAACACCTGTTCGACGTGCAGGCAATGGACACACCGATGTCGACACCAACGGTATATAATATCGATTTAGTACCGACACGCGCGCGCCATTTCGAATAATATTACTGTTAGTAACACACTGCAGTAATATTACTAATATTATATCAACATAGTAACAGTACCAGCTTCGATTAGTATTACAATATTACATTACTTACAAATTATATTAGTATAACATTAGTATTAGTACGTGTGTATAGTACACTGTTGGTAAATGTGAACCGATGCTGGCGCGTCGATTATGAGTTCGTCGTCGAGCTGCTGCGAGAAACACAAATTTTTTTCAGATATACTACTCGAGGAAAAACGAATGGCTGGACAAAGGGAGATCGAAAGGTTTCGAGATCGACGCGACGCGTCGCGCTGAGGTCGTGGATCGCGTTAACGAAGGGGGCAACTTAATTTTACCAGAAAACAGATGGTTTATATTACAACAGAGAAAAATCGAGACAGAAATAAAAAAAGGGCAGGGGGAAAGCACTGGATAAGATGGGGGGGGGGGGAGGGGGTCGCCCAAAACGGGCGTACTAAATGGTACCCAGCCGTGGCACGGCGTTATCCCCGAAGGATAATGCCGGACACGGTGGATCGTTTACCTTCGACCTCCGTACTGATTCTCCTTTAATCAGGCACACCAGAGACGCACACGCGCAAGACAATCACGCACGACACGCACACACGCGACAAGTATATGGAAAAAAAAGAGAAAAAAAAAAAAAGAAATTCTGCACGCAGAAAGAGTCGGAAGCCCTTCGTCGCAACTCCCTTCGACGAACAGCCGGGCTCAAGGTAATCGGGTGACAACCTTGGGCCCGGAATCGATGGAAAGGTGTTAACCCTTTGCACTCGTGTCCGCTTCTCGATAAAGCATCAGGCACCTTAAGATTATTTCGACACGATCTCCGGGACAACCTGTCACCGGCGCTCGGTGGACGCGCGCACGTTATGAAAGAAATCGAAAGAGACGCTTGTCGACGTTACCCCGACACCGTTATGCGTTTCAATAAATACTCGAATAAATTGTGAAGCTCAGCTTCGACACGGACGCGCGTCAGCAATAAATAAAATATCCTCAAAGTCGTTTGTTCTCGTTCGGGGTAACGCCGTCGACGATCATCCGAGCGCGAAACTTTCAACGGTTTTGATCCGTTTAAAGGCAATAAGGATGGCAGAACTGATAGACGAGCCTCTGGCTACGTTCCGTCTTCTTCATGATACCCTTCTTGTAGTACTGCCTGATGCTGCGGCTCAGTTTGTCGTAGTTCATGGCCGGACGGTTTTTCCTTTTGCCCCAGAGCCTGGCCACGCGGACCGAGTCCTCGATCTTGAACACGCCTTTGCCGCGGTCCAGCCAGCGTATGCAGGACCCGTGGATCCCCGGGCTCTGCAACAGCTCCTTCAGGAACTGCCATAGGTGTATGTGGGAGCCGCCGTTTCGCATTTTACCGCCGTTGTTACCGTTCCCGTTGCTCGTTCCCGTTTGAGAGGAACCGCACTCCTCGTCTTCGTCTGGAAAAAACCGACCCGACACGGCCCCTTTTGGTAAATGATCCTGGACCCTCCTCGACGATCGGTGCGCTGATACGTTCGATGTCCATGCGACTTGTGTGTGACGCGCATTTTCTGCTCGTCGTGCTAATGTTCATGATTGTTAGCTTGAATTTATCGCGTGCAGGCGGTTAGTCGATTAATTTCGTTCGGGCGTGCTTGGCGAGTTTGTGATTGCATCTGTTTTCTTTTTAGGCTGTTTATAGTTTTGATAGAGATACGTTTGGGTAATTTCGACCACGTTTCCATTGTTGAAATTAAATTTTTGGAAATATTTGAACCGATGGATGTGGCTACATTTACAAAATGAACAAAATTATATATTCATATGTAAAACTTTCATTCTTAAGTGGATTATAAAAAAATAGAAAGAATAATGATTTTTACTTCATTCTAGTACGGGCTATAGTGACACATGTACTGAAGGTACTCGCCAAATTTGAACGAAATCGGTCAAGTGGATCTTGAGATATCATGGAAGCCAAAATCAATATTGAGTAAAATATAATTCAATTGAAATTGAGAGTCCACAGGATTAAACATGACTTTTTCGAGACCACGTTTATTTAAATATTTTGTAATAACACACGTTTTGTTGCGTCTATGTCGAGCGTTATTACGAGTGCACCAGGTTGAATTTAAAACGAGGTAAGTGAATGGTCGGAATTACCCTACATAGCTCTATAAGGCAGCAATATGATTTATCTTGTTCGTGACAGTACAGTAGTTCCAGCTTTCAAGATCGAATTTTTACCCCGCGTTCAAGAGCTGGAATCGTTCCCTGCTCACGATCTTTATTGATTTCGGAGTAAAAATCGCTATTAATCTCGTTTTCAATGATTCCAATTTTTTTTCTTGGAAGCAAGACCTGTAGTTTCTTCTGTTTTGTACACAATGTCTGTTTTTAATTGTTTCTAACAAATTTCATGATTGCTAAGCGTGTCTATGTATCAAAAGCACTGATTTTTAGTGAATTTCGAACACGATTCTTGTTAGTATATTAATAGTCTTACTATTCTATAGCAATATCATCCATCCTTGTCCAAGAGCGGATCCAAAAGGGGCGAAATATGTAATATTTTTGAATCTTCTTTTGAATGTAATATAAAATAAATAACTTTTGTTCAAATTTCCCCTATTATTTCCTTCTTAGATCCGTCCCTGTCCTTATCGCGTTAACAGTTTGAAATCCTTGACAATCGTGACAGCATGCATGATCGCAGATTACGTGCAGTTTGTTGTGATCGGAAGCTTTGATTTTTCCAGCCCAATGGAGGACATTTGTACTTTGCATATTTATGATTAGTAGCGGTTACAGTCATTCTTTTATGATGTTACGTTTTAGCGCAGTTAATTAATTTTTACAACAGTGGATATTATTAGATCTACGTGCGAAGGATTTGTCTCCCATTAAGAACGATTTATGACGATTAGTATATGATATACTATTTCTGAGTAGCGATATGGTTGCCTGAAAAATTCTAAATTTTACAGTCAATCTAGTCAACTAAATATACACTTTCCAAATTGTGTCGTTATTAGTTTAATTTAGTATTCGAATGTGATTGATAATTTTTAATAAATAGTATAGCAGTCAATGCGTGCAGAAGCAATGCATAGAAATTGCGAAGGATCGATTTAAAGAAGCAATTAGCAAAAATGTAAATGATGTTTAACAATCCACTTACCATCGGAGAAATCCACGTTGCAAGGAGAACCTTTGACAGTAACGGTAGTTGTGTTTGCAATAGATGTTGTTCCTGTTGTGTTGTTGTTGTTGTTGTTGTTGTTGTTGGGTGTTTGCACAACACCTGCAGGACTCCAGGAAGCCGCCAGAGTATTTCGCGGAGATTCCTCGACCGCTGCTTTCCAAATTTCCAGCTGTGCGTGCAGCATGCTTCCGCACTGCAACAAAAACGTTGCATTCATGTTAAACACTGAACAATTAAATCTACGATATTTATACTCGTGGACGCTTAAATTTCTTCTGCTAAAAGAATCTTCGTGACTCGAAGATTTAAATTAATATTTTTGTATTTCATAAATCTCTGATATTATATCAGAGAAAAGAATTATGAACTTCCTAAAAAATCGCGTTGTTTCTAATGACACCGTGCGGACTCCATTTGCATGAAACTTGTCCCTCGGTACGGTACGAAATTCCAAGAAAGTAAAAGGAGAATGGCTGGAAGAGGAGATGGCAGGAAGGAGTAAGTAGATAAATTTATCATACTCGAAGATTAATAATACCTTGCGAGAGTTCTGTGGTAATGTAAAACAATTAAGGTGGATGGTAACCGTGCAGAAGAGAGACAGGAACTGAAAGGAAGAAATGCAAATACGTGCTTCGAGCTAACAAATGTAGACAATGAATTAGAGTAGCTAACTAGGACCGTGAAGTTTCTTAAAAGCGTACTTACGCATAATGAAACGGCTTTATGAGAAAAGCTGGGGGAGAGTTACAATTTTCTTGAAGAACAATCGCGGTGATAAACTGCTGAAAATAGCTTATATTCGCTAAAACGTTTCCAGCATTAGAGGAAACTCGTCGGGAAGATGAATTTATGCAAAGAATAAATTCTGTTTGACAATTTATGCAAGATATGCAAAGCGCCTGTGATGAACATCGTTCGATACTGTCGGCGGCACTAACAGAGATATGCAAAACTATTAAAATATACCAGTTATGAGAGGAAAAATGATTGGACGGTCGCATCTTATGAGTTTCACGCGGCGGGCACCGGTGACCGGCGTTTCGGTCTTACAAAACTCATCTTTTAAATGCTGACACAGAAACCCGATTGTAAATTTTTATATCAAATTTCTGTGATTGCAAATTCTGCACTTTTCTTAAAATTATCTGTTTCTTTCGTCCTAACTCTTAACAGCTATCAAGACTATCGAGGCTTTCAAGACTCAAAATAGACAAGGCATTCAAGACTTTAGATACTTTTAAGTTTTGGTTTTCAATAATTTTTAAAATTGTCATGGCGTCTAACGTGTTAGATTCCGCACTTTTCATCAAATGATCCCTTTCAAGACTTAAAATAGACAAGAGATTCAAGACTTTAGACAGTTCCAAGCTTCATATTTCCATAATTTAAGCAAATTTTCTACTTCAAACTTAAGATTCGAACACAGCCCGTCGACACATCCCCCGAAAAGGATCGTCCAGGTAATTCCGACCGATAGGAGGAGCAACGAGGAAGCGCGTAAAGGTGAACGTACCGCCAATAACACGTTCGAGGCAACATTTAGGCGACCGGACGTCGAAAGCCCAGGCGGAACAAGGAAGCGGTTCGATAAGAGGAAAGTCCAACGACGGAGGAACGTTAGAGCAGGAGGACGAGGGGGGGTGTCGAAGGGTGGGACAGGAGAGGAGGTGGACACGCAAGTGTTAGAATTCCAGCGACGGAGTCACTGCGCCGCAAGAGAAGAGAAAGCGGCTCCGTTGAGACGCAACAACAGGCAGTCGAGCAATCCAGCCGGCCAGGCATTCAGGCAGCCGTTGACCCACTTTTCGATCGTTTCTGCCGGGCAAATAGCGCGTCCGTGCACGTACGCGAGCGCCAATCCTGGTGCACACGGGCACCGTGGAGGCTGCGGCGGTAAACGGGGACGCGGGGGATGCACCGTACGAACGCACCTTAGATGCAGTTATGCGCTGCAGAGGCCACGCGGACGGCGACGACGTGCGACGCGCCGGCCACGGGTTCTGCGTGTGCAACGTGAATCGAGTTCTAGTTGTCGGCAAACGGTGCATCCGAGTCGTTGCACCCCGACTGAGAGGGGAGGGGAGGGGAGGGGGAACGCGGCGGATGAATTGCAACGCTCGTACCTGTCGGCTTTTCCGTTTCACCGAAGAGACGCGCGAATTTATGAAATCGTCACTCCGAGTAACGGAGATCTAACGCGCACGCGCACTTCGAGCCATCCTAGCGAACCTGCACTCGCGCTGGACACATGCTTCGACGTATCGTACAAGTTATAATATCTATGTCGTAATCATCGATGTCGAATGCTGTGTAAATGATATTTCGCGACGAAATTGTAATGGCGACATAGGGATCGTATAGATAGACATTTTTTTGATGCAACCCATTTTGCATATTTCTGTACTTTGTTTTATTTTAGTTTCGTAACGTATCGTACTGGTGAGAGTATTTTATGTTCGATTTATTCACATATGACAACTATTATGTATTGAATTGTTTTCGTTTGAGGGTTTTTAACTCGTACCAGTATCATTATAAAACTCGTCGTTTCTTCTATTAAAGAAGACTGGTTCTGCTTCCTCTGCAACGAAGCATCCATAGAAGACATGACCCAGCGCATAAAATGTGCATAATAGATTCATACAATTTATGGATGTATAGGGGAAAAACATAAAATCTATTATTGGTCGGTCACTTGTAAAATGAAAATACATTTATCCTCGTTATTTAATAATTGTTGAGGATTTTCTAATTAATAAAGTTAAATCATTGGTATTATATTGTTTACTTGCTGATGCTATGTGTATGAGAAATGGTATAGTTACCACCGCGAGGTCAAGTAAATGACAGAAGAATTTTTCTCTCTCGAAACCATACGCGACTTTTCTCTGAAACATTTTCGAAAAACGAATATGGCAAACGTAATAATCCGGGTGTTTTCGCCTTTTAGATTAAAATAACAATTGTCAGATGATACTGTTACGTGTCTCGTAAAATTGATTCTTAATATTATTCTCTCACCTTGGAGTCCTCGGTGTAGGCAAGTAACGTAAGCGAATCTGAGCTTAACCTTTAGAGGGTCGGCCTTTCTTCAATAAAATCTTGTAGATTTCATACCACAAGATTGTATACATAAGTAACGTAAGTCGTATGCAAAGTTATCGTGCAGATTCGGAGCCATTACAGTGGCGACTCCGGACCTCAAAGTTGGAGTAAAATAAGTTTTTTAATATTATTCGTTGACAGTGTATATCCGGGATCGTTTTTAGGTCGTTGATAACGAATCTACAGCCAAACGTGGCTTCAGAGGACCAACTAGAGAGACTTCATAAAGCTATAGACTTTGTCCCAAAAATTTGTAAAATTCTGTTTCGTTATAGTGGATCTGCTATTTTACAATTCTTAAATATGACTACAGATGTAACGTCTGCGTCAATTTTCGTCCATCACTTTGAATTTTATAAAGATTAAAACCCGAAGCCAACCAGAGGAAGTTCATTGTTGCAATTATAGAGAGTAATACTGCATGTACGTACGCGCATACACGCGTGAATTATGCGAGGCGCTGATCGAATTATGTGTGCCGACAAACAGTGCAACGTAGGCGGTGCATTACAGAGATAGAGAGACCCGTAGGTTTGAACGACCTTAGGTTGCCTGAAGAAATACGTTTCATAGGTCCGAGAGCTTTCCTCGAATTAGCTACCTTTGATGCAACCATTTTCGTCGTTGCGATCGTAGATTACATTGATCTAAGTAAGTCAAATAACTCATGAACACGTATTAATAAATCTAGTTCTATATTTTAATGTATTCGCAAGAATAATAATCGTTTCATACTTCGTATGGTCTGATAGGTTTTACTTATTCATTCATTATGATATCGCATGCTTTCGACCTTTAACGTTCTTCGAGTGGGATCGAAACTTCTATGAAAATATAAATAAAAATACTAATCTATGTAATATAAATGATCATTGATCTCTTTTGACAGTTTAATGGAGCATTTCTGTGCAAAATACCTTAGAAAAACATTTTTAGATATTAGTTAAATCAATATTGAAAATACTGACTGGTTCAGATATAACACATCAAACAGTATAATATAATTTTCTTATAAATAAATCAAAGTTAAATCATCAACAAACATTTTTAGATATTAGTTAAATCAATGTTAAAAATCCTGACTGGTTCAAATAAAACACATCAAACAGTATAATGTAATTTTCTTATAAAAGAAAATTTTTAAATTTGAAAAATTTCTAGGCATTGTATTATAATATAAAGAAACAAAATGAAGTACAAAACTATCGAGTCATCGATGTCTCATTTTATGACCTAAGGAATCAATTTAAATAAAAAGAGTCGGAGAATTTCATTTTTAAGAACTGCAATTTCACTTTGACAATGCACTGGGTGAAGTCTAATAGAGATTTGTTATTCTAACTTTGTTTGAAATAAAAATAAGGTCCAATTACTCTGCATAAGCTCCCGTCGCAACGTTCAAAGAACTCTTTTCCAGAAGTCGTGTTATAATTTACCACAGGCTGCAATTTATTTCACGCCGTCCATAATTTTTCAATTAATGACAGCTATTACCAGGAGTTTGCGGGAAATCGAACGTACGTGTGTCATTATACGCTAAAAGGAACAAAAAGAAACTGAGACGAAAGCTCTGGAAGGGAAATCAGAAACGAATTCCATTTACATATTTCCCATTTATATGCATCGTACGGGGAACAGGTACCATACGAGATACTGCTAATTGGTACTAATGCCGTGTGATCGTTTCAGATTGCTGCTTCTTCCCGCATTTTGCGATATAAAGTCGTTCGGGGAAACCCGTGGGCATAAGATGCAAATTGCATATTCGCAAAATGCAAATGCACGCGCATAAAATGTAAGTGTATTTTCGAATTTGATACAACTAGGTACCACGGTCTGGGGTACGGTCGAAACATGCAAACCGTGGGCTTCGTGTAATTTCAGCTGCCGGTTTACGCGATGCATTGATCTTCGGAAACGTTCCGCGAATCGGATTCCCAACGGTCGATTATGGCGCCGTGGCTCGCACGCCGAACGACCGTAACGAATTCAGTATGCATTAATGACTTCTTCAATGTTTGAGACGATCGCCGTGTATGAATTATTTAACCTCTAACGAACAGCGTTAAATTTCAGGTCAAAGGGAACGCTGGCCCATCGAGTTTTCGTTTTCTATCCGCGTTACGAATTACGACGAAGGACAATGAGAGCTCAAGATGCCACGGAGATTAATATCGTTGATGTTTATGCGAGAAGCAAGAAAGGAAATACGGATCACCTCGTAAATCAAATTTCTCGGTGCAACATTGCGATTACGACCGAATATAATAATTTATGTTTTTTTAGCTGCTTCGTCGGCGAGTGTATTGGAAGTTTTATTTCTCGGATTATACTGGGTAGACGCGGGAAGAGTTTATTCGATACGAATGTCAGGAGTGTATATTTCGGTGTTTCGTTTCGATTTTTCTTTGAAATTATACTTTATAATAATAGCTGATAATTTGTTTCGGAAATAAGTTGGTGTTTCGTTAAAATAAATTTGATTTTTTCGTGTTTGTTAATATTGAGGTCTTTTCAGAACCTTTTCAAATAGTCTAAAAATAAAATTATATGAGAATTCATTCGTTTATTTTAGAGTACATGCAGGGTTTCGTGTATTAATAATATTATTTTTAGATAATCTATGTTTTCCAAGGGAGCTCGATATAAAATCAAAAATATTGGAATTGTGTTTCTACCGAATATCAAATACACAAAAATTGTTTCGACCAAGACTGTTTCTTTCCAAATAAAATTTCTTGCTCGACCATAACAATGTCTGCAAAAGACAGTTTGTGAACACTTTGATCGAACCACCCTGTACATAATGGTCAGTTGCAAGCTAGTGTATTTGTTCGTGGAGACGTTGGCGAGTGCAGATGGATTTTATGATTTAGGTTCAGGAATGTGAAAGAACGAGTCACATTGTAATTTCATTCTTACGCGCCACGGACATTAAACATACTCCAAGCGCAGTCGAACAAAGTTGTTCATTAATAATAAGTCTTTCTCGGTGGTGCAGAATGAACCACGACGAATTATCGCAAAGTACAATGAGAGCCCAGGATGGTGCAGAGATTAATACCGAGAAAATGTGAGCAGCAAGAAAGAAGAAATGGATCATGTCATAAATCGAAAGTTTCAGCGATGCGCTTCGATTAGAATTTTAAAAGACTGGAAAGTTTATGTTCCTAATATCATACTACCTTTACGACCCAACAATGATATTAGTTCGTTCAATATAAGAATTCGATTAGATTCAAGAACGAATTATTCATTTATTCGAATGATTAAAAAACATCAAAAGAATTTGCAAGATTCTACAGTAACCTAATTTATTTTATGAAAAAGGTATTGACGAAAAAAATGGATTTTCCAGAAAATATTTATAGACTCGAGATTCGTTTACGAGAATTCGATTACATTGTAGAACGAAGGACGAAATGACTCCACGAAGGAATTCGAAAGGGATAGTCCCGGCAATCAGCGCGTCAAGGAAGAAAATTTAACAGTGAGCATCGGATCGAAGGCCGTGCAAACGAGGGAAGAATCCACGAAATTATAGATAGCGTATAACCGTGAGTTTGTTCATGATTTCACGTTGGGAAGACTGCCGCGGTGCGCCGTAGTGTAATTATCCAATTACAAGACGTACAGCTGAATCCATTATGCATGACTACCTATCCCCCTTTTGCTATGGAGGCACTCTGTTCGCCATTAATTTCCACTGCGTTCTCTACGTACGATTTCAAGAGACAGAGATCGTCTCGATACACGTATCGAGACCACGGGTTTCTGCGGTACAAAGTAGACCGTTACCCTTCGGACTTTTGCATTGCAAAATTGCGGCTAGTCTCATCCCGTGGATCGTGACCATTATCGAGTTGAGTCTCAAACGGCCGTTCGAGACATTAACAGAGAGTTATCGCCGCCATCCTTAACCGACAGGGACCGTTAACGAAGTTGCAGAGCTTTTGGAAATTATTCCCCAGGTAAATAAATCGGAAAAATATCTACACACTAAATTATTCGTGAGCTATTACGAGTAATATTCCTTTCGAGTCCTTTTCAGCGAAAATTCTTTGTCTATTCAATATTTTCAACTAATTAATAATGTAACTAATAGCTCGAATATACTTTATTTAAAGGAAAGAATTATCAACGAAAACTAACGAGTCCTTTGTAGGAATTATTAATCTTTTATGTGACACATCTTCATCGAAACCATTTTTATTCTAATCTTCTTTTAAACGTCAACGCTAATCGTACACCATTTTTAACTCCACTATTAACCTTACATTCTCAAGTATTTACTATATTATATTTCGTACATTAACTATACCACTTGAAATAATTACAGAAAATCGCCTGTCCCACGTTTGCATTTCCTAATGGTTACATAATGAATGAAACTTCCAAACATTATTTTGTATTTAAAAAATTTAAGTTTCGAAACAAGCTATTTAAGAGAATCGAAAGAATTCGGAACGGGAGAGATCGGTCGAATACAAATTAATTTCCGAGCGTGTCTCGAACAGAAGGCAAGATTATTCAGGTGATATGTATTACTCGAACGTAACGTCCCATAAATATTCGTAATCTCTGGATTTACGTCCGGTATTATCGCTAGACAAGAGAATTTTATATTTGCATCAATAGGAGTTTTACTTATCTCCGTCGAGCGACTGCTCAAAAGCCAGCGGTCGAGAGGGACGTGAATCTACATCTTGCATTCCGTTCGCGAAACGGACGAGGTACGGTAATAAGAATTAAGTACCGTTTCGAAACAAGGAAGGAGAAAAAAAAAGAGGAGATTCTCGAGCGAAATCAAAGTAAAACGAAGAGCCAGAGACTCGTCGCGCCGCGGAAGAGTCCCTCTCGGTTTTGCTAATCTCTTTCGAGACAAATGGCCGTTTCTAACATTGAAAACATGTATTTGCATTCATGCTCGGGACTGAAATGTCGACGATTCTTGACGTAGCTTTTAAGACTCGTCGGAGTCGGGGCTCGGTAACGGTCCATTCAATGGCGAAGAAATCCGCGATCGCGACTAAAACGATGTATCCCAACGATGCCACGAAAGGTGTATCGGGGAGAATCCCGGTTCCCGTTAAGCGGTTGCAAACCGTATTATTACGCCAGTTGCTTACTCATGCCGTCCCTCTTGTACCCCTTTGAGTCGCGGATTACGAGGAAAGAACGTGGACGCACACAGATTTCCAGGAAATTCACTTTCACCGGACCTTGTCCGCGAGTGTTTCTCAAGTGACTCGCGCCATTAGTTTCTTTATCGAACGAGCCCACGGCTTCTGTCTCTTCTTTTTTATATTTACAACAGGAACAAAACTCGCCGTTTACTCGTATAACCGATCCAAGGAGATAAAGGTACTTGTGTGTACATGTAAATAGTGCATTTTATATAAAAAAATAAAATCTATTTTAGTTCGAGTACGGTCAGTTAGATCACGGATTTTCAATCGGTATAAAATGAAGATTTTTTAGGTTTATTGAAAATAAATTTCTTAATATTTATTTCATTCTTCGGAGGCGATTTTCTGTAATAGTTTCAAGTGGTATAGTTTGTGTAAAAGATTTGCAAGAATATAAATGTTACAAAATATAATGTAAATACTTGAGAATGTTAGTAGTGGAATTGAAAATGGTACACGATTAGCGATTGTTGTGTCGATACGTTCTTGAAGAATGTAATTAATTTTGTTAACGACGTTTAAATTTCACAATCTGCGAGCACCCACGACTGCATTCTCCGCGAATAAAAGGTTTTAGCAGAGATAAAGCGAAAAACGAAATCTGTTGTAAATTCTTGGGACGACACGAGATAACCTCTTTGAAAAATGTTGGCGACGACTACATCGGAGATAACGAGAGTATTGTACATAGTAATCATCAACATAGTGGCTCATTGAAGACTTCATTTTTGCAACTGTTTACGTTGTTAATTAGACACGAATCTATATTTCGTTTAACCCTTTTATTTTCAATATTTTTTAACGTAATAATACTTGAACAACTTTTGCAGGAAATTTCATTGTTATCATTGTAATTATACAAATCATTTTGTATAATACAATGTTAATTTTTATCGTATAATTGTGAAATTCTCTTCGGTTGCATACTACGACAAATATTATTATTTAAAGGACACTATTTCACCGTGTGATTATTCAATTTTTCGTGTCAAGAAATAATTTTAAAACTCAACGATTGCAATATTCTATATGCGTATCTATCCATACGTTTCGACTAAATTTTTAAAAATCTAAAACAAGTAATTTTAAAAAAGTGTACAACTTTAATTCCATAACATTATCTCCATCAGACCATCAAGGTATGATTCTCATTACAATACTCCCAGAATTGGAACAAAATATTACAAACGAAATAAACGCAGAAGAAAATTTCGAACAAAGCTCGAATTACCACCGAGTCTCGAAAAGAAGTGGCTGTCAGGAGGAGACCGACTGGAATTAATCAACCGCAGAAGTTCGTCGTCGCCATCAATCTAAGACGCTGTTCGTCAGCGGCAATCACCCTGCCTGCGACCGTTTCCACCGGTAATTTATTAAAACACCATGAAATTCCAACGACTAATTGCTTCGTTAAAACCGAGCCGCAGCCCGCGAATAATCGTCGCTGGAGGAACGTTGCGTAACGGTACACGTTGAAAGCGCGACTTACGCGTTCGCCGATTTTAACGAGCCCCGGGAGTCTCGTGATCGACAGAGGCCGAGGGCGTTGAAATTTTCGGTGGATCGCGACCGTACTCACCTGAGGTGCTCTCTGACAGAATTCTTCCTCCGTGAGCGAAGTCAACGTAGCGCCGTCCACGTTGAAGCTCTCCAATGGCACCGAGGGCAACTGCAATTGCCTCCTGGCCCATTGTATCCAGGCTGCTACATCCGCCGCGCTCCAGCGTCGCGGTTCTGCAATAACAGCATCGTTTCCTCGTTAATACCGTGCTTCCTGTTCGGGGTTTACGAAGTCTTTGCACCGAATTCGTGAATATCGAACAAACATGCACAGGAAGACGAAAAGAAGATTTTAAATTCCACTCAGTGGTCTGAGGAGCGGCCAGTTTGGTCCAGAAATCAATTCTTCGATTCTCATATTTTACCAAATACTTTTAGGTAACTCTATGATTAGATACGGTGGTTCACAAATCAAATTTCGAAATTGGAATTATAATATTTTTGAAAGATAACCAACATTCTGGTTATCATTTAAATAAATTAGAACCCTGTCTCGTAAGAATTAAGTAGAATAAAACTTGTTGTGTTTGACTACACAGTGATCTAATTTCTACCAATCAGCAAGGTGATTTGTTTTCTTTTATATTTTAATTAAGTTTCTGATCGAAAGTCGTGGTTTGGTTTGCTTAAATTGTATTCCAATTTCGTCATCGATACGAGTCGAAGATCGCGTTAATCGAAGCCTAGGTTTAGTCATCGTGACGTGTCCAAGAACGAAAGTGTTGGAAAACTGGCGGAAGCATGACGCGACCTTGAACAGAGTCTCGAAATTTCGTAACTCTGCATGAAAGCAAGCTACGACTTCGTAACTTATTCCGAGCGTTCATTATGGTACGAAGTAATAGTCGAACCGGTCGCTCCTACGTCCACGAAGATAACGTCAAAGTCTCGCCCGCGGCAAGGTAGCAAGAAGACCTAAGTGTCTAATGGACACTCACGCACCTTCTTATTACTAAGAAATGGTACCTCTGGAATTTATTTGTTTATTATGCCACGGTAGGCGGAGTGGTCGTTAAGTACTCTAACGGTGACGAATTTTTTTTTTTAGCTTTTAAAAGACGGTGCAACGTACTATGTAATTTTGGATCAAACGAACACTTTTTAAAATTTAATTACGCTTTGGCGAATTTCTGAATGTTCAATGTTATAATTAAAGTAAAGCGTTTCGATTTGCTCGTACAAAATGTCGACTTTTACTTGTCACTTTTCCGCTGGTTAATTTTAATCTTATCAGAGTGTGACTTTGGGCACTGAATTTTAATAACTTTAGGGTCTGTGTGATTTTATAAGTTAATAATACGTAAAAATTTACCTACAGACCCTGTGTTTAGATAAACTCATATAATAAATAATATTTTTATTTCGTTTCCTACTAGTTTAGGAACCATTTTTAAATATCGTTTAAATTTAGATTTGAATCAACTTTGGAAAATAAATTGTATCAAAATAGTTAATTTACTTTTCAAGAATGGAACTCTTTTGTTTTTAATTTGTTATCCTGTTTATCGATCGTTTAATTTGTCGACTTCTTCTATGTTTATTGATCCTAGAATTTTTATTTTCTGGTTCCGTGAAATGCTACACACTCAAGCTTGGTATGTGACCCGAGCCACATCCCGGTAGATTTAGGGTTAAAAGGACCTCAATATTCCTAGAACCGACCGCGCTGGATGTCGAGGCTGACTCCTCAAGGTGACGTTTTACGATTTGTATTGTTCGACGATTCAAAGGGTACAACGTTCCATCGAAAGTATCGTTCATACTGGCATCTCGTAAACGTCTCGACTGCTGAATAATACACGGAATTTTCCACCGGTATAAAAAAGTACCTCCTCTATTCCACGCAACCATTTTGAACAGTTGTACCGATTAAAAAATATATTAACAGTTTATAAAATAAATCGACCTACTTCGCAAATAAAAATCTCGACAAATATATTACATTTGAAATGGAAACATTGCATTCTGGTATTCAAACAGAACATATCCACATGGAGCACTGTTATTTTTAAAATGTTCGTTTACAAAAAAATAATACAAGAATTTAGCACGAATAATAATAATGTCAAAGTGATATAATAAGAAACAGAATTAGTGGCATTAAAAAATATTTTCCAAGAATATTCCAAGCATTAAAGATTATTATGTTGAAAAAGTATGTGGGATCTAGTAGTCTCTAGATATCCCCAAAGTTTCAGAATTTTCTAAACGTCCAGATCCTACTAATAATGATACTAACAAATTAGTGTCGAATTAGAGACACGTTTTTCAACGAAAACTGAAAAGAAATGAGTGTTACTCACCTGGGTGGATTCCCAGTGCTACGCAGGTATTATCAAAGTCTTTCTGCAGCTGTTGGATAGCCAGACTGAGGACGGGCTCGATCTGTTCTCTGGTCAGGTCCCCGACGCACTCACCGGGTTCCATGTCTTCCACGAACCCGGTGCCGACGCTACCAAGATCCACGGGTCTCAGATTGTACTTCCTTTGAAAGCTGGTGTCCCTCAGAACCTCCCTCAGCAACTGATGGTCGCTCTTTTGGCCGTCCTTGAAAAGCTCCTCCTCCTTTTGCAGAGGATTGCTAACCTCGTCCTGTATTCTCTCGAGTTTCAGGACATTTGTTCTCGCAACGTCCGCGAAATCCTTTCGAGCGCCCTTGAAGAGCAAGTTCCTCAGCGGCGAACTGTTCTCGAGCTCTATCGGATCGGGCGAAGAGGATGTCGTTGATGAAGAAGACGACAACGAAGAGGAATTGCTGCTGACGCTGCTGCTGCTGCTGCAATTGGACCGAGGCTCTTCTTTGAAGAGGATTTCCTTCAGCAACGGGTGTCCTTGCACTCCGGCATCTTCTTTCTTAGCGAAGAAATCCGCGTCAAGGCTGTTGTAAATGTCCTCCTCCGTTCTGGGCGGCGTGCACGGCACTGTGCAATCGGTCGAATCCTCCCTGTACCCCAGACTCTCGGCCAGCAGTCTGAAACCAAAGTTACAGGTAGGGTGCATATCATTGGAGGGTTTAGTATCGCGATTTGATTATCGTCGATGCTTAAATTTCCAGGGGAGAGGGTCCTCTAGGCTTGGGGCTCAAAAAGAAAGGCAACTTTAAATTCAAGGCCATTTCAAGGTCGTAGTTTCAAGGAGGTTGTTGAAATCGTCTTGACGAATATAGACGAAAAATAGTGCTGCTTCAAAATGTTAAGATGACTGATTCTTTAACAACAAAGTTACTTTTTGAAGATATTTAACCCTTTGCACTCTACTCGAACAAAATACGTACCATAGCTAGATTCAAGTTGGGAAATATACGAATAAAATTTAAATTATACATTTTTATGGAGAAGAGAATATTTTTGTAAAGTCTCTCGAAGTGCAAAAGGTTAATATTGTAATTTATAGTAATTGTTATTTTCGAAATACAGTTCATCGGTGGTCTATAGGATTTTATTTATTATTTTACTTTTATATAGAGAAGTGTTTACCTGGATTCCTGCAAGATGGCCAGCAGATCGAGACTCTTCTCCCTTTTGACCGGTTGTTTCGCGGACGGTTCCGGGCTGGTAGGATAAAATTGCGCGCTCTGAGGACTCCTGGGTACGTAGTAGGGGCTCGTCGGATATCCTGGCGAACCCTCGTGCGAATAATTGGGGGACAGTGGCAATTCACCGCCCGCGCCGGGATACGGCGGACTCGAGTAAGTAATGGGCGAGCTAGGACGCGGCGATTGAGCTTCCTGTTTGATTTGCGTCGGTTTCAAGGTATTCTGAGCGCTCGCGGTGACATAATCGTCCGAAAGAAGGGATAAATCGAACTGGAATGTGCTGTAATCGAACGACGGCGAATAGCCGGCTGCGGAAGGCACCGTTTGTGGCATCTGAAAAAAGAGGACATTGCCGTCGGTTAAACTTGTTTCTAAACTGGCGAGAGTTTACTATAAATCGTGTTTCTTATCGGGAAACTTATACAGGGTGTTCGGCCACCCCTGGGAAAAATTTTAATGGGAGATACTAGAAGCAAAAATAAGACGAAAATCAAAAATATCAATTTCTTGACTGAGGCTTCGTTAGTAAGTTAGTAAGTTATTAAAAAATTTCAAATCATTCTGAAAAAATTATTTTCGGTTGCGGGGGTTAATTATAATCATTTTTTGTGAATACACATACCCCCGAAATCCTACCCACTTTCGAGAAAAAAATTCAGGTAGCTGCTGAAATTTTTCGACGAAAAAAAAAGTTTTCAAATCGTTCTAAAAAAAATATTTTTGGTTGCGGGGGTCAATTACAATTATTTTTGGTGAATAGACATACCCCCGAAATCCTACCTACTTTTTAGAAAAAAAAAAAAACAAATTTCGAAGATTGTGTTGCCAGTTTGTGACATTAAAAAAACGCAAATTTCGAGGAAGAATAGTACGTTTGGTGGTCAAGTTTCTGCAAGGTCCAAGTATTTAACAATAACGTTCGACCACCTTATTCAACGTTGCGCATTCCAGACGATCCACATTTTACTTGGTTGTGTATGAGCGAAAAGATCTAGTCGAAATGATACACTTTCCTCGAGACTGCACCGATGGACCCAAGGGTCCATTTATCTTTCCGCGTGTTTATTGCCCGTCCCGCGCTTAAACTCGCGTCAGTTTGTTACGCTCCGTAAGTCACTTATGGCTTAGGGCGATCTCGAGCCCCATCTTCGAGGCTCGCGAGGCGACCGAGGCCGCGATATCGTTCCGTCAAACGTCCGATTCGAACGTAAACGTCCCGATCACTCCCACATGAACGCGTTCGATCACGGCCAAAGACTCTCCGTACGTTTCCAGGATTCTCGAATCCCGTTCTACGTGGGTGTCCACGCGAATAACAGTGGTACGAAAATACAAATTTCTACGATGCAACGAGAATTCATCAATTAAATCGATGTTAATGCTTAGTAGTCGTTCTATCCTTTCGTTTATTTCTTTTTAAATAAAGTTTAATCGAACGCACAAGTAGGTATGAGCACGAACATCGTTTCGATCCGGTACAAACGATCCTAAAATAGTGTCTCTGATTCTACAACGATGCTCATTAAACGCTAACAGCCTGCTATCCTGTCCTCCTGGTTTGTTCAGGCTGGCGTGGTTCGATGCTTTTAAATCAAAGAAACATCCGCCGAATGCAACGGTAATTAAAACTTCACCCCCCCTTTGGTACATCGAACGAGGTCGAAAGGGGTTACGATCGCGATATCGCGGGTAGAAAATAGCGCAGCAGTTGGACCGGGGTAATAATAAATATCGGTTGAAATTTCCTAGTAAATAATCGGCTAACGACTCGCTATTATCTTCCGTCGCGTCTGAAAATAAGGGAAGCCCGAGCCAAAACGAAACACTTTCCCCGACGGTTCACGGGGCCCCGGTTGGGTCGGTGTGGTGCACCTTAAGGGCCCATTTATCTTTCCGTGTGTTTATTGCCCGTCGTGTGTTTGACCTCGCATCAGTTTGTTACGCTTTGTAAGCCCATTACAACGTTCCCAGTGCATCTTCCCTACGCTCAGGCGGGGTCGCGTCTGACATTTTGACGTAGTGCCCCGCAAAGGTCGACGCGAAATAAACGATTATACCCATACACGAGCTCGCGGATTTGCACGCTTACTCTTTATATACCCACGTAGAGACACAATGCCCCGTACCCCCACCGACGCGACCGCGTACACCACGCTAACGGCGCGGACCGAGAGGGAGGAACAGAGATAAACCTAGGTGAACAGATACGGGGGAGAGCCACAAAAGAGAACCGCTTATTTCTCGACTTCTCCTAGCCTACCGCGAAAGGTCCCGGGGAGAAAGAGAATGTTTATCTATGCTGATGGGATCTGTGGACGATGGAATTTCTGCCCGAGCTTTCCTGAATCGCCTGGAAAAAGTACCCGGGGTGCCCTAACCCCCTTCTTCGTGAATACTCCCGGAAATCATCTTGCAAGCTGCTCGATACGATGGGAACTTTGTATTTAAATTTACACGAACGTTGGAACCTCCAAATGGGTACTTTCATTTTTCGATCTTTTAATCACAGCTTTTAAAATTTTGGCATTTTTAGGGACGATGATTTCTATGCAATTTCAATTCTTTGGAACAAGTTATTAACGAAACCAGGGAAAATTGAGAGTTTGCAAGCTGCTAAATATGATGCAATTTGATATTTCGAATGTACCACTTCCAGAAGGGTGATACTCATTTCTCGTATTTTCTATTTTTGTTTTACCACACTACTTAAAATTGTGACGTTTGAAGGGACAATTTCTACACAATTGCAACCCTTATTCAATAACTGGAACACCTGGATATCGAAACTGCTTTGATAGGATAAGTAAAATATTAAATAATGATTTAACGTTGAAAATTTTTAACACTAAATTTACAGCCATTGTTTGCACATATTTTTACCTAAATTCACCATATTAACAGTTTCATTAAAATGTGATTTTCTTCACGATTTATACCATTATATTGATCAACTTTAATATAATTTAATATAATATAATTCTATAATTCCAAATACGTAAAGAACTGAAAATAATTGTCTATTATAATAAACAATATCATTACATTGATCCCATTTAATATAAATTACTAACAGACAATATTATGAATTCTGTAACTGCAAATATGAAAAGAGCTGATAGTAGTTATCTATTGTAATGAATAAACGAAGACAGAAAGATGAAGAGACGCGTCGATGGTTGGATGGTTTCGCGAGTACATTGAAGTTTGTCGTGGAAATAAGCTTTACAACAGTTAACAGGGTAATTAAAATGCATAATAGCAGAAACTGGTGGTATCCGAACTGCTCAATTAACGGACAGGATACGTCTCAGCGTGCTTGCCCAACTGTTCTTTTTGCGATGGGGAGTCGACAAAAATCGTCTCCGCAACGACAAGTTTTTACGGCTTCCTCGGTTTCCTGCTATCTCCTTGGCCTTTCCTAAGGACCAGTCATTGACGTCACGTTACCGACTAACCAACGGTGCAGCTGCATTCTCTCCTTTCGTGCATTAAACACGGAATTCCACTGAAGTCACGACGCCGCGGATCGACCTCGTCATTTTCGAGACATCGACACATTTTCGGGCCGATTCGCCGGCAAAACCAGACAGAGGGACGTCTAGATCTCTGACGAATAGCGATGGGACTAAGTGGAACACGTTTTTCCAAATTTCTCCCAAAATCAAATGTCAAATCAAAAATTTTAACTCGTTTCGTTCCAACATAGCTAATTTTTTTAGTAAGTTAGACCTTTCTTTTTATTTACAACTAACATTCTTTTTAAATTTTGTATTGGAAAATCATTACTATCAAGTGTATAATTTTTATTACATCAAAAATGTAGAAAATTTCTCCTAATAGGCAGAACAATAACAACAACGTCAAATGTTTACTCTTCAATATTTGCTTATGATGAGAGAGTTTTCTTCAGAAAGATTATTCAGATACCAAAAAATACACTAAAAAATATAATGATTTTACTTGAAATAGTATTTAAGTTACGTTAGAAAACATGCTCGTATTTGGAAAAAATTTAATCAAGTGCTATTTATTTTCTACGTGTTCGTGTAAAGTTTTAATAGAAATGTTTAGTATTTGATTTCAACCACAATCACTGCTATTATTTTTCACGCAGCTCGCGAAATCCTCAGTTCCATTACTATCAACGAGAATTATTGGAGTTTCACGACTCGCCATTATTTCTCACGAGCAGAATTTATTTCTTCGAAGAAATCATTTTTTTTCGCGTATACCGATCGCATCCACGGTGCCAGATATGCATAATGAAATGTGTTTTTAATAGCTGGTGCCCGGTTACGAGTAGCTAAGCAATAAACTTTTTTACGCGACTTGAATATATTTAAAACATTAATTGGATAGGTGTTTTGAAAAATCTGTTCGATTCTAAAGAAGGACGATAGGCTGATACGATTTCCGATCTCTAAAAGTGTAGGCAAAGAGATTAAAACGATAATGTGGTTTTTACAGCTTGAGAATTTTGTGAAATCGCCCCCTTAATTGGTCTGACCTATAATAAAGTGTAACATCGAGCAAAAGAAAATATTATTCGGTGAACTTTTAAATGCCAGACTTGCAAGAAACTCTCTTAATTCGGTCGATGCACGTATACATTTGACGATTTTCGTAAAAAAAATGAAACGACGAAAAACCACAATGAATTATCGTTTGGTTCAAATTTTTCGACACGTTGCTCGCCAATTAAATATTTCACTGTAACGAATAGCGTTTAATATTTCTTAAGGAAAAAAGAAGTTACATTTACAACGTAAGAGGAACCGATTTCACAACTTCGATCGGGCACTCTTATTTTCCTCTTGCGTAATCACTATAATCTTTGCGATTCGTTTATGTTTACGATTTGTGAAAGTTTTGATAATCGTATGAATCATACGGTAAATCATTAATTTACTAGAAAGTCACGACTTTCAAATAACTTTGGAATATATCAAAAATATTACGATTACCATTGACACGTAATATCAGTTTTATTTTTTTATCTGTTTCGTAATGTTACGTCAATTTGACTATACTGTTAAATTGATATAATACTGTTCAATAGAAACAAAACAAACAAAGATGAAATATATGAAAGTTCATTTTTGCAAAGAGCAAAATACAGGTTAATAATTTAATGAAGGCTTTATTTGAGCATAATACAAAATTTGGATTTATGAAACTCCATTTTGTTCAGTACATCTAAGCGTTTGCGTAGGTTTGTTTATTCTTGTTTGCCTTTATAGTTAATATCTACATTGTTCTGTTCTATTTGAATAGTGCATTATGCTCTTTACGTTTAATCTATTTAAATTGTGTATTATATTATTTAATTTCTATTTAGCGTGTATTTATAATGTGAAAATCAAAATTTAACGTTGGAGATTACTATTGAATCGGTTTAATTGCAATATATCTGTTCGATTTGCAAGATTTTACAATGATGATCTCGTTGTGAACGTGGTTCGTAATAATCAGTCTTTCAACCATCGCGAACGAACTTTGTACGCGATTGATAATAATTTCGGGTAACGATGACCTTCGACAGCATCATGGCAGAGAAAGCGTGGTCGAATTTCAGCACATTCTTTCGGCATCGAACCGATTTCCGTGTGCCCATCCGGTGAAAGCTTATCGTTTCAGTGATTTTGTTTCGGAGCTGATCTCGTGACGCCATTACTGTTAATTTAAACGTGGCGCAACAGGTGTTTAAAATCGTTCGCGAATTCGTTAGGAAAGAGCGAAACAACCAAACTTCAAAATCTCGAGCACTACATCGATCAATCGTTTAAAAAAGCTTATTTTACGATAAACAACTCCATTCATCTACAAAATTACGATTAAATAGACGCGCTCGATCGAACCAACTGTGTAAATCTTCGAGTAATTTGACCTAAAAATGAGAAATTTATTATTTTAGAGACACGATTTTAAAATACTTCAACATTTGATTTCGTTCGAAAATTGCTGGATGTTTTGCACTTTAAATCAAAGCTGGTATCCAAAGACAGGGTTCGAGAGGTTCACTGACCCGGCAAGAGAACAACAGGCAAGTTCAAGGACAATAATTGTACGATTCACAGGGCCATACCTTGGATGATCCTTAATCTGTCATGACGTAATGAAATTAGAAAGGCAGATGGCGTCACGGCCTCGCTTTGTTCGTCGCTGACAATGCTCGTCCAATTTCTTTTCGCTCCGATCGTACAACGATACAAGAACAGCGTCTTATAAACGTTCGGTACTTCTATTTCTACACTGTTGACACGGTAGCTGGATTATTCGAACAATGATTGCCCGTTACGATGTTTCAATGAAAGGTGGTATCGTTCTTTGTACTTTGTATACTATCAACCCGAATGAAATTTACTGGAACCATTTTCATAGCCTCCTATCTAAAAAGACGACGAACCCTGAAAGCTGCGTTCCCGCGTGCAAGTTACAAACATCGTGAACCCGGAATAAAACGAAGTTATAAACAATAAAGCTCACGTGTCTCGTTATTTAGCGACCTTGAAAGAGGAAGAAAGAAGGTACCAAGCGTCGATTACACGAGACCTTCGGCAGCTTCGCGTATCCGTTTACAAACAACGTGCGCGACCGTTGCACACGTCGAGGCTCGCGTATAAATAAGCAATAAACGAAAATTACTTGCACAATTTAATCTTCGCGCCATTAAAGCGACGTTGAGGGCCCAGGGGGAGCTCGGAAGCGGTTGTTCGCGGTTTAAAATTAAAATTCAACGGATTCTTCGTCTCCGTGGACCACCGTCCCCCAAGCACTTTCGACGTGGCCCGCTCGAATGCCATTTTACAAGGTTGCGAACGAACAAAAAGCACGAGACTGCAACTTTTTTTGCCATAATACGGATCCCCCACCCTTTGAGCTCCCGTCACGTTGTCGGAGACGGTCTCAATCGGCGCTTTAACGATCGGGAATATTTATGAAAGGGATTTCCTCCGCGAGTTATCATCGTTGTGACAAGATACGTCGAGCGAGGCAATCGCGAATCGCTATTCTCTCGTACGTCGATTCCCGCCGATTCATCGGCATGTCCGACGTCCAGAGACGGTCCGTGTAATTAATTCCAGTTATGCTAAACGCGGCGAACTGATGTCAGCTATCGCAGTGTACAAGCGAGTCACGGTCGCTGGAATGCGTCACAGGATGTCGAATTACTCCAGAAACTCTGACTTTGGTTCGTTAACTCGATGGGCTGCGATTAGGTCTGTCGTCAGGAGAACAACCCTTCCGGAAGCGACGCGGAGGGAATCTCTCCTGGATGCGGTGTTGAGCTCCAAAATTTTAACGACGTTCAATTTTATTATTACACCGCTAAATTTACAAGCAATTCCAGCGATTCCAGGGAATTTTTAGTAAATATGTTGACTAAGACAATGATATGAATAGTATACTGGTGAATATGTAGGTTGAGATTTTAAATAATAAGGGTGAAAGAACAATGTTTAATAGCAGATGAAAATTATACAATTTTCTGTAAAACTGGCATTTTTGTTTTAGACTAAACTGCATGGGAGTTTCAGTATTTATTTTTGTAAGTTAAAATTCATAAATTCTATTTAAATTTATTTTTCTCAACGCCTCAACTTGAGAATTAATTTTTGGAAAATCTTGTGATCCATACATGGGCGATGTGGCAGCGAAAGTGTTGAATGAGTTTTATAAATGTGGATTGTTGGGGTTCATTGATTTTAGTCATGTTCTTAGGATGTCGAAATAAAGATTTAGAATTCCGTCGTATTTATTCCCCTTGTGAATTCGATATTGCAATTTCTTTCAGTTTTCTCTCGGTATGAAGTATCTTTAATACTTGCAGTCCACTTTCTTTTATCTATCACTCATTATTTCTTTCGTTTCTTCTTTGAGATGCAATACGGTAATTTATATAATTTATGTAAGTAGGTCGGGACCGGCAATTACTTTCGGATGAATAAAGCGCCAGAGAGTGGCGCTTTCAACTATAGAATAACCATACGGATGAAAATCATTGGAAATTTCCCCATTCTCACAAATGAATTCTTGTTCCCTTAAAACGATCGTCTTTTTATAGCATCGTGTATTCATGCCTCGAAACCCATGTTTGATCTTTCATATTTCTATTTCTATTTATCATTTCTCTGACATTTTCGAATCCTCGAATTGAATTCATATAGATCTGCCTCTGTGTCGCAATCGACATTGTTGTCTTTCACACGATTAACTCTCAGACCAAATCTTTCTATTTCTGTACAACTAGAAATTAATTTAACATTAATCGTAGAACTTATTTTTCCAACTTCATTGAATTTTCTTAATATCGTGAAAAGTTCTATCATTCATAATAACCTGTCGTCTTAAAACAATTATCAAGATAAAAGATTTCGTCCAGAAAAGTACCATAAGAAAAAACATTAGATTAAAATAAAATAAAATAAAAATCGAGTGGTTTTTCGAGACCCTGCGAAGAGCTCGATGTTACTTTCGACTTTCTTCCCGTGTCGTTTTAACGAGCACCGACGTCGCCATTAAAATGACGGACAATTTCGCATTCAGGAATCTCGTTCGATACACTTCCACGAAAGAACGAAACGCGCGACATAATATTAATAAACTCGAATGTCACATGATTATACCGTTACCTGTCATGACATTTTGCGTCGATCCGCATACTTCTTGGCGAGATCATTACCATCGTCAACGTGGAACGAGCTGCGAGCATAGAACCCATCGGGAGCCAACCGAATTTCGATGCTGATCCTCCGATAAACAATGTCACCGACCACCATCAATTAACCCCTCGACTCTTCTTTTGTTCGCGACCCGATTGCGAGGAGGTAACGGTAGCACAGTGCTTTCGATCGTCCACTTTATAAATTCCTTTCGCGTTCTTACGGTGACGGACCCAACATTACATAATATATATGAACGATCGATTAATCTTCTTTCTTCGAGACGATTAACGCTAAACGCATTATATAATTGACGTACAATGCTTTGAGATTGTTTGCAGTTCCGTGGGACAATGACGAAGTAAAAAGAATCGGCTGAATAATTAAAATATCGAGAAATTAACTTGTTTGGCGTTGAGAGTAAAATTGATGGACAAATTATTAGTTACGTTTATTATCGTCGAGGTAAGAGATTAAGTTTTATCTCAGAAATAGAGATTAAAAAATAAATTTTTACGCTTGGAATTTTCTATTTAATTTTCATCGAAATTCGACAATAAATAGAAATATTAGCATATAATGTTATTCGTTGATTCCTTAATATTTATTCTCTTTAGATAAATTATCTAAAGAGCTGTTAATGAATTATTATAAAAGAAAAGTCGAAGGGCAGTTTACTCTTGACGCCAGTCTAAATTTGTCGATATCATAAAAAGTAAGAGTCGCAAATAATTACAGTTCGAAAATCCGGTCGATCCGTTTTCTCTTTAAGTAATTATGTAAGTTAATTGGCTCATAGATTTCACAGAACGAGGAGAAATTGCGGTCTAAAGTTAATCGACGCCCCGAGTTTATCGAAAAGGTGAAATTGCCCGATTAGATTTTGTAAAAACGAAAAAGGAAATTATCTGAGCATTCTGTATCGTCGCGATACGCGTGGAAAACGATAACGCAGAAATAAACTGTAAAGTAATCGGCGTCGCGGGCATACGCAACTGACATAATAAATTTAATTGCCGGATGAAATCGATTAATTGCAATTAGCCTGGCAGTTTGGTCGAGTCGCGCGTAACACACGGTGGAATTTCTCTCCGCGAGTCCTTCGCGTACCATCGATCGAGAAATTACAAAAAAGTGATTTATCCGCGTCGAAATTGTTTTTTTTTTTACAAGTATCGATTTATAGTTACGGTGACAATTCTTTATTTTATCGTCCTTGCAAATTTCTTCTCATTTCAAAACAATACGTCTGTCCTTTATTTTTATTTTTTATTTTATCAGCGATGGTTCTAAATGGAATATTAAACGCGTATCGCACGGTCCACAAAAACATGAAACTGTCACGCCACTGTCACTAGTTAAGCTACGATCGTGTGTTTTTACCGATAAATGTTATGGAAATAATTTCTGATTACAAGGGAATACGTTGACGTCGAAGTATTCAAAGATTGAGTTCATAAATATTAACAAACCAGTATTAATTATTTAATGAGATAGTTCTGAGGTAGAAATGACAGTGCTAGAACATAGGTGATCGAAACCAAAGATTGGTAAAATTTTCTATTCGTTCGATGTAAAATTTAATTTCATAATTCAGATTGCAATTCGTATCGAACTATAAATATACACTATTATAGAGAATAACGTAGTTTAATTATAAATTTTAACACGTCGAAAGTTGTTTACGTTTCGTTATTTGAAATTTCTATTCAAATTTCTGCCCACCTTTGGATCTACGATTTATCGTGGTATTTACGTTATTTAAATTAAACCGCAAAAACAACGCGTTGATAATAAGGAGCGTGAATCAGATAATGACTGATTTAAATCTCGTTGCGAAGAAATCGTGGCAACTAACGACAAAATGACAAGCAACAGGGAGAAGGGGGGAACATCGATCACATTGTTGTTTCTTGCGGGATCACGTAACCGCGGGAATAAATTACGTCCAAGAATGAAATCGATTGCCTGTGCACGCGGCGGGAACGAAAGATTAAAATTCAATGCGAAGTTTAATTACTTTAACCTCGGTGTTACAATGTTGGTCGAGAAAAAGGAGTCTGGAGTCGATTCGAGCGCTTCAATTTATCCATAAAAAGAATACGATAACAGGAAGACTTCGTCCCAAAATTCACTGATAAAAATGTTCGTGCGACAAACGCGGTTCGATTCCGCGAATTTCACGGAGTCTCGAAACACTGTTTTCACTGTCGCGAAATTCTCTGTTAATTTTTTCCGTCGAGAACACGCACTGGAACCACGAAATATAAATTTCCACTGGAGACCGAACAACGTGTGGGATTATTCGCGACACGCAGCGATTCGGTTCGAGCCTCGAAACTACGAAAATGCTCTTTTAGCGTTGAACGTTCACTTTGAAATCTCACGTGACTACGCGGGCGGTCGAGTACCTGAACTGGACGTGAACGACCGCTGCTCCGGAACACGTGTACCATCCATGACAGTTGCGTACCGTCTAAGATCATCTTCTCTTGTGATCATCGCCCCACCTCCTATTTCTGTGACTATTCAAGAGGGGCCGTACGATTTTTTTACGCTCAAATCGAAGGTGACGAGTTCGAACCCCGACGCTGCTGGCCACCGATAGATCGAGACATAGTTCATAGCAATCTTTTGTTCTTTTGTGGCGAAGGAAGATATCGCAGGGGGATGATTTTAGGTATCAAATCGAAGAAACGTTGGGAACTATATTTAAAAAATTTTTTTTTTCTCTTAACACGTCGACTGCCATGTTAGTCTCATGAAAAAATTAATTCTCAATATTAGATGTTGAAGAAAATAAATCTAGAGGAGGCTGGGAGAATAAATTCCACGAGAAATTCTGGGTATGGTAATTTCCAATTGTCTAAAAATAAAATTTTTTTCGTGGATAATTTCGAAGGTTCTGGTGTAATGGTTAAAGGGTTATTTATACTTGGAGACAACGATTTTAGGTGATTTTTAAAATAAAGAATTGTTATATTATTATATTACAATTATATACTAAGGGTTTTAGAAGTTATCATTTTAAATAATTGTATACAAACGAACGAAATTGTCATTTTCGAACCATTTTACCCAATTTGTACTGTGCAGAGATCGTGAATTGTTATTTAGAGGATCAAGGGGGCAGACGCCTAATCCTCTCCATAAATCCACACCTTTAGATTCTTAACTATCGCACTTGGCTCGATGATTCTTCTTTACGACCATCGTCATGCAATATACTTGTAGGTGTCAACGACTCGGCCAATAATAATCACTATGACTGGAGGTGATACGAGTAATTTGAATCGTCGACAACTTACGATTTGCGTATAATACATATTGAAAACAGATCCGGTTCTCAAACACTTTTCGTAGTTCCTTATTTTGTAGATCTCTGAACTTTGCTCCTTTTTTACTTCAAAGTATTTATATTAAATATTTTAGATATTACAGAGTAAAATTTCAGTTCGATTTCAAACTTGATAATATGCAAATATAAAACAGAATTTGAATTTTAGCCAACAATTAAAAAGTTCTTTGATGTTTTTGTGCAACGATTTTCAGGTTTGAAATAATAACGTTTAAAATACAACGTGAAAAACAGTTTGACGGTAAGAAAAAAATTCATACTTTGCAACTACTTTTTCCTCCTTGTCAACAAGGACGAAAGATTCTTCGTTGCAGCATCGTTTGAAAATTGCATAGATGTTGCCTGGATTATTTTCAATTGCCCCAAGGATACCGTGTAAACTCAATTATGATCGAAGCTTTCGATACGTCTCCATTATCGATTCAATGCGATCTATAGCGTGTCTCGACGAGCTTATAATAAACCATCCAATTTCCCCATCAATGAAATTAAAAAATTGGCGTTCGAACCGTTCTCCTAAAATTTATTATTAAATCGAAGAAGAAGAGGTCCCATAATTTTTATATCTCGTTATTCGTAAAAAGATTCGACGAAAGCACGAAGATCGTTGGACTCGAATTCCAGATTCCAGCGATTCGAAAGCGTTCGCTTCTCGATTTTGACGAATTATAGATCGGTACACGTACAACGCAAGTGCATAATTCCGTTTGTACTTTCACAGTGCAGGCATAATTCTTCTCGCTCGCTCGATGCACATATAAATTTAAACGTGATAACTGGATACAGAGTATCAACCACGAGAGTGTTAGCATAACGTTGTTTCAATTTGTAACACACAAGTCAACGTTTCTTCGAGACACGTTACCCTTTGCGGTGTTCCATAAGCAATTAAAATCGTGACAGGTAAGGGACACGAGAAAATTATATGCAGGTGCATATCATTGAGGTGCAAATCCGGCACATATTTGAATACTCGTATCGAGACGAAGACTAGTGGTACACAATCCCGTTTAAGTGATACAAAAATAAAAAGATCACCACCGAGAAAGTGAAACGCCGCCAGGAAGGATAAATCGTGTACGCGTGAATTATTATTAATCGTGTCGATTAATTCGAAGCTAGTTTAAAATATTCTTTCGACTGACCTCCAGTCCGTAAGTTTCTTCCTTTTTCCTAACATTATTTTCGACTAAATTTATTCTGCTCTGAGCGCAAATATTCATCGATTAATTTTATTTCGCGAGAATTATCTCTTTAGATTCATGGTTGGTAAGATAAATTTCACATGAAATTTTAAGTTAAGCATTTAATATTGAAATTCGTCTAGGTTTAATTTATGCTTAATTTCTGTTCTATTTCAATTTTAAAAAGCGTGACTACTGCAAATTTGAAAAAGTTTGATTTCAGTTTAATATGAAGTTTTAAATTATACATTTAATATTGAAATTCGTTTAGACTTAATTTACGGCTAATTTCTATTTAAATTTCGGAAAGCGTGAAGATATTATTCACTTCGTTACCAGAAAATGGTTACTTACGAAATATTGATCGAACCCATGGAAATTGAACGTTAATTCGGTAAAAGTTAATAAAAACTGAGAACATCGTTTGTGTATGATATGCAGGTAACCGAGTAACGTAAAATGGGATACGGTAAGAGGTGGACGGCGGAAAGGGAGACGAAACAGATCGGTAGACGCGCGGAATAAGAAATACTTGAAAGGATAGTCCCGGGCGAGGGCGAGTGAAGCAAACAGTGAGAAAAAGAAACTGAAATCAGAGTTTCTATGCAACGTGCATCGCCTTGGCGCGTGTATCCGAACCACTTGAGAGCAGAAATTATGCTCGAACTGGCGCATAACGATAATGTGCATAACTTATGCGCGTAGAATGCAAGTGCGCCGTGCGAAGCATCGGCGTTGCACCTTTCTGGCGTTGCTATATGGAAAGCCGGCACGGTAAAATAGCTAAAGATTCCGAATGGCAATAACGTTGACTAAACACGGTCGCGAGAACGGGGCTCCTTATTCCCTTGCCTTTCTTCGCTCGATAAGGAATGCACACCTACACATCGAACAACAGGTAACAGTGCATCAAACTTCGCGCGAAACGTACGGGATTTTGCAAAATCAATTTTTTTAAATACCACTAGATACTCATCAAACCTTTCTTCGTTCAACTTTTTCGTCAGAAACCAAGGAAGACGGCGACTTAATTTTTTTTTCTAATTAAATCGTCTAGGATAGTCTTTTCTGTTATTCGAGTAGCTCTTATCGAACCGAATAATTGTTTGTTTTTATTAATGGTTACATAAGTAAGTGGAATTAAAATTTATTTTACAAATGTGTTTATAAAATAACTATCCAAATAACAAAAGAATATTGTCACCTTCCACGAAAAAATTTGACACGAGAAAGGTAGCTCTCCCAGGACCATTTAATAAAAAAGAAATTTAAATACAATAATATATCGAATGATCAACTAGCTTCAGAAAGATCAACGACGGTTTTCAACAAGTGTTTTAATTTATTTCATGCATTTCTAGCTGCATTCTTGTGTAATTTCTTAACTCAGGAACTATTCAATTAACAAAAGAATATTATGACCTTCCACAAAAAAATTTGATATGAGAAAGGTAGCTCTCTCGGGACCATTTAATAAAAAAAAAAAATTAAAAGGCAATAAAATGATCAACTAGCTTCAAAAAGAACAACGACGGTTTCCAACGCAGCGATCGATCAAGGAGGAATTACTCGTATTTTCTTGAAAATATTGTATTTCGTTTCACCCGTCTTAAGTAGGTGGTTGCAGTGAAAATGAAAGGGTCAAACTATATATTTAATGGCGGAAAAAAAGTTTTCAAATTGCGCTCAGATTTCCCAGGTTTGACGTAAACCCGAGTGCATCGTGCAATGATGTTGCACTGGCGTGTGATGTTGCAAAACGAAAAGTCCACGTGACGGGTTAAAGATGGGAGATAACAAGATGGTACCCACACTTGGAACCGTGGGCCGCTGCGTGTTCGCTACGTTCGAATAGTTAAACGACGTTGTTGCGGACATTAATGACTAAACATAACTGCGAGCCTATTGCAGTTCCTTATTCTCACGCTTGTCTTTCGCCGGGTTCTCCGCCGAGCGCTCCTTTCTGTTTATTGACCGACACGCGATCGACTGGAACTTAATTACTACGATTCCGCAATAAGTAATCGAACGAGCCATAAAATATCATAAATTCGCGAAAATAATTCGATAATTCAACGATCGAAACCTGAAGCAAACAAGAAATTTGTTGACAGAAACGATCTCAATTTAGAAGAACAAAATAAAAAACACTTTTTAATCCAGTCTCATTTTATCAAAACGAGACACAATTTTCTGTAAGATTAAAATTTCTTTTAGTTCGTATTTTTGTCACCTAAAATTTACAAATCCTATCCAAATTTATTTCCCCAAACGCCTCTCAATTTGAGAATTTTTAAAATATCATAAACTCGCGAAAATAAATCGATAATTCAATGATCGAAACCCGAAGCAAACGCAAAATCTGTTGTCAATTTTTAGAAACGATTTCAATGTGAAAGAAGAACAAAAAAGAAATTTAATTCAATTTCATTTTATCAAAACGAGACATACAATTTTCCGTGGGATTAAAATTTCTTTTAGTTCTTATTTTTGTCATCTAAAATTCACAAATCCTATCCAAATTCATTTCCCCCGACGTCTTTCAATTTGAGAATTTTTCCAGTTCCATAGTGGAAGTCGAAGCGTAAATAAAATGAGAGAAAAATCATTATCGAAGATCTTTTTCGCCAATATAGTAACGCGCAATTGCGCGAGGGACTATCGAGGAAATGGGGTGCAGCGTTTCAGAAAGTAGATTCGTGGCGCAGTAAAAACAAAAGCAGTGTTGCACGAGCACGGTTTACACGAGCTATAGCTCCTAACTTATGGCGAATTAAAGCAAACGTTCGAAGCATTCGCTTTATGTTTCAGCGCGGATCGTTGTACAGTTAATTGGGCTTCTTTATTAAACAGGTTCGCGCACGATATCTGCTTCGTCTCACTTCTTTCGTAGAGTACGCCACTTTTTGAATTCGCTCGCAACCGATAAAGAAGACAGAAACGGATTCATGGTCGCTCGATCCTCAGGCTTTAACCTTGCGAATTTCTATGCTTGGGAATGCCTGAAGTTCGTTGCTTATACCTTATGAATCGCGCCGATGAAATACGCAATGGGTTTTTAATAATTCACAAGGCTGCAGATTATCAATCCCAGCCTTGCTTATTCAATATTCAAACGCATCACGATGCAGTTTAAAGTATATTAGAAACGTTTCCTTGATTCTTTGCTGAAATTTATTCCTTCAAATAACAATACGAATTTTTCTATTTTATTTCTTTTATATATTGGAATACTTATTTTGCAACCGAGTTTTAAGTAATAATTTATATTAATATTATGGACGTTTACCTAGGGAATGAGAATCGTGTCCTTTGTTTTTTGAAAGATAAGATTCTGTGTTTATGGTTTTACTTTGCTATAAATACGATTTAATAAATGTAAGTGTATAAATTTAATTAACTCTTAACGCATGAAATATTGAGAATCTACTTTAATTCCTGAATAATTCTGCAATTCCTTGTTATCGAATCCAGTGTTACGAAATTACAGATAATCATCGAAAAGATTCAATGTTTCTCCAAGGTGGGGACCAGGTCCTGGGGTCCTGCGCTCCATAAAGGATCACGGTCCTTTTTATTTCGCAAATTTGATACCGTTACGAGGGGACGCTGGCCTCTGGTTCGCTTCGAGGCGAAGCACGAGCGACGGAGGCAAAATGAGAAGAGAAAAAAAGAAATAGGCGAATCGGGAGGAAGATGAAGGAGCAAACATGGAAGGCGAGGCAAGACAAATAAATAGGGAGTCGCGATAGCGTAAATAGTAACATAATACCGCATAATGGGGGCATAACGTGGCTTGGTAATGCCGTCGGTGCATCACCGTGAAGAAGTTACGGCAGGTCGGCCTTTGTCCGCCGTGAGCGAGCCTTAAGCCCGCGTTATTAAGCGTTTTATAGGGCTCGGAGGATCTGCGCGGGACCCTTGTCCTAGAAGAGCACTGTGTTCTCTTCGTATAACCCGGTGGACGTTATAAATTCGATCTGTTGCCGTTACGAACACCTGGGCGCTCGCACTGGCTGAATTTCAGAACGCAAACGATCCGCCATTTTTGCTGCTGAATACCATAACGACCTCGTCTACGCTACGAATGCGTTCCTTAGAAGCGCGCAATTACTTGAAAACTTGATCATTTGGGAAATCGAAGGTTCCTTGCATTTTTATATTTTTCTTTCTGTTGTGGAATAATTTAATTGAAACGAAAAAAAACTAGGTTAAAAAAGAAATAAATTTCCTACCATAAAAGAATTACTCTCTATTTATATTTCATATATTCTAAATTTTAAAAAAAGAAAAGATCCTGTTATTGGATTTTTATTTTAATTTACGATTGATCAGCGATACCCCCAGTTATTTAAAAAAATTTGTTTTCGGTCCGTTTAACCAGGTTCAGTGCTCTTTGTGCCTTTTTTTACGACGACATCGCCTTTCGGTGCGGTATAACCGGTGTTCGTCGCGATGTTCTGCATAATTATACGCTTCCACGCCAATTGCTATGCCCATAGCCATTATTCGCAAAATTGACTCGAATCCTCCGCTGAAGATACAGGAAGCCAAGAAGGTTGCAATTTCAATTATCTCGGAGCCACAATGTGTATATTTCGCTTCGAATCGCCAGATCATCGCCATTAAATTCTCATTTTTGATTCGACAGAACGCTCTCCGTGCCATCTTTTAAGTAAATCATCCACTGTCGGATCCTCGCAAATGGATTTAATTAATTTCTTCTCTCAGTGAGTCCAGAAACTATATTTAAAGTTTCAATGAAATCGAGAAACATCAAACCTACGATACTTCTGCAAACTCTTTTTTCGAACGTTGCATAAAATTCTTATATTCTCAAATTTTTGCACAGAATATATTCTTCCAAGGTCACGTATTGCCAGAGAATCCAAAAAGAAATTTTTAAACTTGGAATTATCAGATTGCCTCCACGAAAGTAAACTTCTTTCGTTTCTGGCAGATCTTCGGTCTCGATAAATTTCTAAATTCACGAGGAAACGTTCGCGACTGAAAATATTGTGATTGAAACGCGTTACTTTGAGCCGTGGTTACGTTGACTTTGGTATTTAGGCTCGAGCAACCGTGAATGGACGCTAGGTAATTTAAGAACCGGCGCGAGTCGATGGACTCGTGCTTAATTTACGGAGACTTCAACGCGCGGACAGTAATGTTCCTAGTAATTCAGTTCAGACGAAACTATTCCCTGTCTACGTTATTATGCGAATTTTAGTTAAGTGCGCGTGACACGAGCGTGCCACTTTTGTCAAAAATATGATCGTGCTTGTTTCCTTCGCTGTTTCGGCGTGGGCGAGCATTTTTTCAACGTTCTCATCGTTCGCATTTTCTTACTCGACAAAAACGAATTTACCTAAAAAATTAACGTTTCAAGTCCACGTTACAACTTTTTCGTAACGAAATTCCGGGTTTACGAAACAAAAACAGAGAATTTGTTGTTGGAAATGCAAACTTAGTGGTGCAATTATATTCTCCCTCTGATTTTGTCAACAGGAATAAATTTATACGTTGGAGGAAATGTCTTTTCATTAGAAATTGAGTAAACTGGTCGCCGCGTCGCTGGAATTATATGTTTTCTCAAGAAACAGGATGCGGCTCGAACTTCAAAGCGATCATATAGGAAACTGAGCACATTTCTTCCCATTACGACTATTAACGACTATAATTTAATACGAAAATACTCCATAGCATTTTCTTGAAAAGTCGATCTATAAAGATCTTGATTTGATATTATCGAAATATAAATTACCATTAGACGAACAATTCGTATAATTTGTTTTCTAAACACAGTTATACGCAATTTTAAACTGAAATGTCATCTACCTCGGTTTTCCATTTGTTTCACAGTTCTATTGAAACACGTTGTCAAATATAATTCTGTTATATTTTCATATTTTGAGTCTCTGCCAGATTTTCGATGCTTCGCCGTTAGTTCGTTCGCGTTCGCGATTCAGCGTTTGTTCCAACTCTTCGCGACGCTTCGAGCCTGTCCCTCGAAATTTCTGGCATTCTTTCTCGAGGGAAAAAGTTGCAAAGCAACGAGTACGATTCGATCGAGGCTCGCCAGCCGTAGAATTGAATCGTTCGATTATGCGAAACGCGGGCTTTTCGCGCCTTTGTTGGGCCGCTGTGCGCATCCTCGGCGATGTAATGCGCGGGACCCCACTCGCAACAATGGCGATGCGTGGGCGGCAAAGTGTTATTAATAGCGAACACTGCCAATATCTCGGCTACAAGCGATGCGGCGCAACGGTGCGCAATAATGAGGCAATTATTAACGAGACTCGATTATGCGGTCGAGGTAGCAAGCGCGGAACTTAACCGCGTTTCTCGGTAGGAAACGCTTGGGCCTGATCCCCGTGCACCAACAGTCGGATGCATCGAATGTAAATGCATTATCTGTTGTACAACCGGCGTTTCGAGAACCGTTACTATCCCCATCTTGAAAATATCACCCAAACCATATAATATCTCGCGACAAATTATTATGGAAAACAATATCTTTTAGAACACTCGACAGAAACATAATTTTTAACTCTTTGCACACCACTTTGCGCCGCTATGGCGACAAACGTAATACGTACTTGATACCCCATCTGAAAATATCACCCAACCATATAAGATCAACAAATTATTATGGAAAACAATATCTTTTGAGTTCCACTTTGTAATATACACATAGACTAGCGATGAGTATTAGAACACTCGATAGAAACACAATTTTATAACTCTTTGCACTCCACTTTGCGCGACAAACATAATATGTACTTGATTCAAGTTTCATTTATGATAACACAAATTGAATCTAGGATATCTGTGAATAAAATTTACATTATAGATATTTATATATTTTTGTGGAGAAAAGAATATTTTTCCATTTTTAGAAGTTACGTCAAAAAATTGCGTTTGGTATTGCCAGTCGTTCATAGTAATAAAGATTTTTGGAGTGCAAAGGGTTATGCTGTGGGAAACAGCGTACGACAACCTTTGTCAGGCCATTTTGAATACTTTCACGCTTTTGTTCAATGATGCTCACGAGGAAGATAAAATTAGCATATTTTTGATAGTCGTGAAAGAAAGAAAGTGTAATCTTGTTCTCTTTAAGTATGACACGAATTCGCGTAATACGGTATTTTTTAGAAACTACTTGGAAACCACCGTGTCATACTGGCGATGCATGTGAAAACATACGTATTGAATATTATAACTAAATTTGCAATACGAAAGAAGTTACAGAGTTTTAAATTAGGTAGAAAACGATCCGAAACGAAAGACGCGTTTCTCTCGAAAGTATGTTTTAGAAAATACCTTCCGCGATATCTAATAAAGTAATTGACCAATTGACTTGAAATTCCATAGACATATGCTGGGTCTCTTCGTAGAATCGGTATTATAAACGTATCTGTCATTATTTTTATTACGGATTAAAATTTCGCAATTACTACCATTGTTATCGGTAAACGTTTCGACACGATTTCAGCCTCTCTCGCATTCGAATTACATTTCCCCATTTTCTCGTTCGCGCGAACGCAATCACGAACAATTCGTTCGTTAATTATCGTAAATGGAACGGCAATTCGCGTCGCGTAGTTTACTTAACAGATTCAACTCGTATTAGTATCGCGATCGGTATCGTACGTAACGATCCTTAATAAGAAAATCGTTTCGCGTCGAGTGAAGATTCGTATCGGGAAAAACCGTCTCGTGAAGTCATGAGCCGTATCGATTGTTAAAGAATCACGAGCCACGCGCAGATATGATCTAGAAGTTTTTACGCCGCCCCCGACACGACGCTGTTTTTTTCCACTATCGGGCTCGATCGAATACGAAACGGTTCTTGAAAAATGGCTCGCGTCATCGATCCTTTATCTGCTCGATGTATTCAAATTCGATCGAACGGGTAAATGGGTGATATCCTAAATCGAAACGAGGGGGACGGAAAAAAAGAATTCGTAGACAAAAAATTTACACGCACGTTTGCGGTGGTGTTGGAACAAAATGCTTCCGGATATTGGAGCACGATTCGTTATGTACGATAAGATAAAACCTTGCTCCGCTTTTAAATTAGCTACCCGGAAGAATGCTGATCACCCACGTACACGGCATAAAAAAGACATAAACCCCGGCGTATAACGATCGATACGATCGATACGTACGAGACGAGCGTCAGATACTAAACGACCGATCAATTTATAAAAAGAGAATGATCTACGGGTGTCCTGGTATTTGTAAAGTGTCTCTCGTATCTGGTAAATTTTTTTTTCAGTTTAGTATAGCGTGATAGCAACAATGCATTTTGACACGAATCGAGACGAGGCCATTTATAAAAATGATCTATGGATTTGTTTTTTGGTATTACGTAAAATGTTTTTCGTATCTGGTTAATTTGCTTTTTAATTCAATGTAATAATACTGATGCATTTGTAATGAATAAGAATCGTAGTCTTTGTCGATTTATTTTGGTTCGTTTGTCTATAAATCGAAACGGAAGAATGTGATCGATCTGTTAGGATATAATATTGAATATTTTAGCAGTGCCTTATTAAAATACGGATATAACGAATGTTTCCTGTTGAAATGTTGTTTAATGTTAATGCGGGTATTTATAAAACACGTCGACTAGGTTCACCTACGTTATGGAATCCTGACCGTATCGATTTCACGGATATATTAAATATTCCATAAATTTATAACTGGTAATGGAAACAAGTGTTCTATTAATTAGAAAGAAAATTGTCCTAGTGCTATATTTATTTATTATTTTTCCATGTTTAATTGCTCTACACTGTTTACCTTGCATCACTAAAAGAAATTTATGTTTTGAATTTGGTCCCCTTCAGGGGAATATTAGTTTGCTTAAAGAAAAAATAAACAATTATTTCTAAAATCTAACCATATATAATGTGTTGATTCATTTTTACGGTTCTGTAAGAATGTTTCGATAAAAGAAGTGGTATTTTGTGAAGACATATTCTGTTCGGAGAATAGAACTCTTGAACAGTAGAGCACTCGGATGGTTGAACATTCAGGTAATGGAGGCTCGTATAATGAAGGTTCTAATATATGTATGTGCAAAAAGTATCAGTGTACTTAATTTCCTTTTTACACGGTAGATATGTTTCAAAGAACACCGTCTAAAAAACACGCATTCCTTATGGCAAATTACACATTTTGTTAATACCGAATGAACCTACGTCCACAGTAAAAGTTGAATTGCCGTCGATCGAAAGGTGACTGACATTTTTGCATCTAATTAGTCTCAAAGTAAAGAAAATTTATCTGTCTAAACTTCTCAAAGACACCGTCAATTAAATATTTCTAGTGGACACTCGTGCTTTCGAAAAGCTTTTACATTTACCTCGTCCAAGTTCGACGTCAAATAATAGTCCAATCAGTTTTTACGCTGGTAACATTTGCTGAAATACTTTCTTTTTGTTGATAGTTGCTCACGCGATGTACAATTACAATACGTCTTTCTACAGACGCTTAAGGATTAATTCGAGGTTTATGAGCGATAAATTTTAGCTCTTACTTCGCAAGATGTTATGAGTGGCCATATTGAGAACGCGAGCAGTATTAAGTACCTTTACCTTATACATACCTATAATAGACATTTTCAGAAGAAACGAGCCTCGAATAAACAGTACAAATTGCTTGCAATTATAAAAACGTTGAACACGCTAATCATTAGAGTAGCATTCCTAACCGTCGTTTAATTTTGTCATAAACGTTTCGGTCGTTATTTGTCAGTATATAACCCCGCGCTAAAGAGGATGGCAAAACAACGATCGAACCGTTTACGATGAAAAGAAACTGTTCCTACGTTGTAACGCTATAATTCGCGTATGATAAATCGATTTTTAAAATCGTATTAAAAAAATTCGAGGACCACGTTAATCTTTTAGCTGTATTTAAACATGCGAGTTAATAAAATAGCTTAGACTGACTTATACCCTGTTGTTCAGTTTACTAATTTCAATATTTATCTCATTCGTAGTTCTGGTACGATTAGCTGTGGAAACAGATTATTAAGTTTTCTTTAAAATTCTAAAAAGAGTTCAAATAGAAATTGCCTAAAAATCATACGATTACAAAGTAACGATTTTATTTGCACGCGTATTCTCACGTGGCTATCCACGATCGATATTGAAATCCACGTTGCGTTACAGGCTGTCGAGGTATTTAAATTTTATGTTCCCATTAATCCGCCTGAACGAACGTTTTCATTGCTCGACGGCCCGTTCCCGCGGATGGTTGCGCGTCAATATTTCCACGGACAAAATGTGCACGCATAAATCGCAATCACAGGTGAGCCAAGTCACTCTTTCTGACTCACCCTGTACATCGCACAACGCTCGCTCGCGCGCGCTTTTTTCTCTTCGCCGCTCCGCGAGTTACGTCGACGCAATCCTCACTATTTTTGCACCCTCCCACCCGAACGACGCCATCTCTCTCTCTCTCTCGCCGTCTCGTTGCCATGATCGGCTGAAGGAAGACAGAGTTAGGAAGTCGCTCGTCATGTGGGACCGCGATTTGGAAAACCCGGAGCGGCCGACCTTGGAAGTGCCGTTCTCCACGCGGGAGAAGGACAATCACCAATGTCCTTTCTCTATTCCTCTCCGCACGCGTCTCTCTGTCTTATTTTTTCTCCCCCCTTCTCTTGTTCCCCCCTCCACGACGCCACGTTTTCTTCTTTCTGTCCCCTCCACCCCCTCTTAGTCTCTTCGTCGCTGTCTTCGTCTTCCCTACTGGCGTATCTCCATTTGTCTTTCTGTATTTCACTATTTTTTTTTTGGGCCTATTTCAATTTTTATTTTATTTTTTTTTTACCGTAAATAACATATCGTAATATCAGCTTCATTCATTTCCTTATATGCCTTCTGTCTTTTATTAGTGTATTTTATTTATCTTTTTTCTCAATTTTGACCTAGGGTCGTTGAAAAAGAAACCGAAGAACCACCATTTTGTAATCAAGGAACAATACATTTGAGAAAGTAAGAATAATTGCAGTCTTCCCAAGAGTTTTCAACCAGAATTTTTATTTTTAGCCCTGATTTCCATGTCACCCCTCTTTTTTATTTTTTTTTTTACGTTTGTAATCATTTTCTTTCGATCCTAGAATTTGTTCTTCCGCCTCGAGTGTTGTCTCTGCGTCCCGTTAGGTCTTCGATCCGAGTCATTCTACTATTTCGAGCATCCTCACGCGATGAACCGTGAATTACAATTCCCAGCGTTTGGGCTTGTGCAATACTTCGATTGAAATCTTGAAAGGGAGAAAGTAAAGGGGCGGGGAGGGAGAGTTCCTATTTACTCCGGGGAATTTCTTTTTATTTCGTACAACGGGTATGCAAGCCCCAAGTCCTGATGTCTCAATGCCGCATTCTGATGGTAATTCGATCAGATTGTTCGTTCGCGTGAGATAACATCGTTGCATCTATCCTATTATTTACTTCTAATGGACGATTCTTTCACGGTTCGACGAATCTTCGATTCCTGTCTAAATTCTATAGCCTGAAATATTTTATACTCTATTTAATTCGTATCAGTCTTGCAGTATTTAACACGATAATACCGCAAATTTTTTTTTCCTTAAATTTTATATTTACACGCAATGACACATCTTTTAACAATTTCAAGCCGAACAGGCTGGCAATTGAGAATTCTTGATTTCTTTATGACGCAATAATTTACAAAAATTATAAAAGTGGCACGTCACTTTGATTAGAAATATTCAATTTATCTGCCTCTTTGCTATTTTAATATATGCAAATATATATTCGTCTATCTTGATCCTGCGTGTCAATTTGCAAAACATTTGGTAAGTCGATAAATTCTCCAACAATTCTCTGATTCATAACGTGCTTCAAAAAATTTGAAAATAATTACACGTATTTCAACGAAAGCAAAAAAATTAATTATCCTGCTGTGACTATTTGTAGATTGACCTTTAAGTGTAAATTACGTTTTCTTGCGAACCGCGACGCAAATGAATTTCCACTGAAAATGTAATTATCGTCGGAGACGCGACCGTTTAAACTTATAATCGAAAAGTGGCGTACTGTTAAAATAATTGTAAAGGCAGTTAAGTGGCTGACAGAACCAGTATAAAGATTAGACAGAGTTTCTTTTCCTTTATTCAAGGAGGCATCGTACGGCGCCTTTCTCTTTGCGCAACTGTTCCATTTCCAGACAACAAAAGCCAGTCGAAGCTTCACGTATCGCCGAGAAAAAGGTTTAATAGGATTTGCTAAGCAGGTAAATGTCGAACTACATACTTGAATAATTTATTTCGTCCCGTGTACCGTGCACGCTCCTCCATTGAAAAACTTCACGTTCGACCTAGCCTAGGAGAAGCTAATCTGAATAATTAACAGCTTTTCCGCGAGCGTGTAAATTGCTTTTGCCGCGTGATAAAGCTAATCGCGACGATCGAGGGACGTTAATTATCGCGGACCTCGTAAAAATTCGTGATAAACGATTATTAAGCCGTCGTGTCGTCGTGTTTTGCCGGCAGATCGTTGCATAAATTGTTTCGTGAGGTTTTATAATATTCCTAATGCGATCCGTTTGCCAGATAGCGTTCGATAATTCATACTTTGACTTTCAACGGTTCGTTGTTTCGATAGTTGTGACAGTGAAACATATAAAATTATCGTAATTGTAATTATAACAAATATATTTTTTTTTTTATTAAAGTTTACATTTACATTCTTATTTTTCTAGCATTTTTCAATCGCGTTGCACACTGGGAATACAATGTGTTGTGTGTGAGTACAAGCTTGCTTTTTCTTTTTTTCTTACAGTTTAGTGTAGATTTTGATTTCTTTGAGGAAGGCAATTGTGTTATTAATATTTACACGTGAGTCTATTACTTTATTTATATTGTTTTGGATTTTGTGCTATCTTCTAATCTCGTTGAGATGATATAGAGGGTGTTTTGCCATCCCTGGGAAAAATTTTAATGGGAGATTCTAGACGTCAAAATAGGACGAAAATCAAGAATATCAATTTGTTGATGGAGGCTTCGTTAAAAAGTTATTAACTCGGAAGTAGGTAGGATTTCGGGGGTATGTCTAATAACCAAAAATGATTGTAATTGACCCCTGCAGCCAGAAATATTTTTTTTAGAACGATTTGAAATTTTTTTTTTTCGTCGAAAAATTTAGGCACCTACCCCCTGTCGATTTTTCTTAAAAATTACTTTTTCATTTTTAGTAATTTTGTTTGGCGCCCTACAGAAAAGTTGTCTAATACTTTTTTGTAGGTACCCATAAGCTCTACTGCAGAAAAAAGTTTCATTAAAATATATTCACTATTGTAGGAGTTATAGCTGTTTGAAAATTGGACCATTTTTATGGGGTTCTTCTCATTTTGCGGGGTCGAGGACCAACTTTTCGAATATTTTTGCGATTTGTACATATTCTCCATCAAAATACGCGTAGTTTGCTTTTTTAAACATTAAAATCGGCCAATCCGTTCAGAAGTTATGACGTTTTAAAGATTCGCATGAAAATTCGGGCAGACATTTCTGGCCAGAAATGGTATTTTCGGTGAGGAATTTTTTTCTCGAAACTGAGTAGGATTTCGGGGATATGTGTAATGACCAAAAATGATTGTAATTGACCCCCGCAACCGAAAATAATTTTATCAGAATGATTTGAAATTTTTTAATTTAATTTTTTAATAACTTACTAACTTACTAACGAAGCCTCAGTCAAGAAATTGATATTTTTGATTTTCGTCTTATTTTGGTCTCTAGAATCTCCTATTAAAGTTATTCCCAAGGGTGGCCGAACGCACTGTATTGTATCACTCGTTTCTGAACATTTTTCGTGACACGTTCGAATTTTGCAGCAGGTATAATTGTGCGATTAATCCTAATTTTAACTTCTACGCCATCGATCGAGAAAATGGCTACGAATATTCTATGTCATTCATGGAACCCTCCATCAAGGCGGAGTACCAAAGCGTCCTGATTGCGATACATAACGGAACTCTATCGAGAAAAATGATTTGGCACACGAAGTTCCATGCCTTGGATAACTTCTTCGACTTTGGATCTACAAAACTTCTTCATTTTCAATAAATTCTACGAAAATTCGAGTATAAAGAGAATCAAGTAATTTTTTGATATAAAACATATTTCGTGGCACATCTCGTAAAGTATTTCGATTTTATTGACCTTAATACTGTTGTATGTAGAATTATAATTATAATAATTAGGTTACTCGTTAATAGTCCATTTTGAGATTTTAAAAAAATTTCCAAATTACACGACCACGAGAAAATCTTGGCGATTTGTCAGATGGTACAGCTTTTTTGCAAGCATTAAATTTTTATCGAGCATAATTATAAAGTAACGTGGTTTAATGGACAAAACGCCTGTAGCGATAAATCCCTGGAAAATACAGGTCTCTGGAGTGCAAAGAGTTAAACTACCAGCAATGACAAGAGAATCGAACGTTATAGTATATAATCTAGCAGACTGGTTTCAGGGTAATTTATCATGCGACGAAAATGTTGCTTTAGGAATTTATAGCGCCTTTCACAGCTATAAACTTCATATATAAGCATTAGTGGCAAATGAAGACAAATGTGACTAGATTTACACGATGTTACAAGTTGTGAGTTTGTTGTTGTCGGTAGAACTAGATTACTAGAAATTTATTTCAATGTTAGAGACGACCGTGACAGACGATTTTATCAGTATAAAACAATGATAAAACAACCTTGAAAATAAAAAATAAGAAAAAGTAAAAATTCAATAAAATTATTTCTTCTTTTTTTTGTTTAAATATCAAACTACATTTAGATTTTGTCTAACACCATGCATGGTATTAACGTTTAAATTAAATGAAAATTTAGATTTGCTATCGCTGACTTTGCGAAACAAGGATAACCGAATAATTGTAAAATGGTTTCCAGCGATGGTGCTTCGTACTTTTCCATAATTATTGCAGCGAAAATAAATTGTTGATGGTGCAATCACCCGAGGGTACTTATTTCACTTCATAACACCGTTTTGAGCGATATGTCGATCGTGCTGGCTGGATTCGCGCCAGTTTTCAGAGCGGCACGATAAATCGCGGCATCGAGCAATTGCGCGTGTACACCGCAAGAAAATACACGTTACCCAATCCCTTAATAAGCTTTACGAGCTGCAGCCGCAGGAAATTGTTCTCTGTTTATTCTAATCTTTACTTGAAAGGTATGACGAACGACTTCATTCTACAATATCAGATTTTTCAATGCATCGAACGAACCTACGATGAATAAAACGTTTTGCAACAAAGGTCGATAATAACCCGTTTTCGTGATTAATTTATTATAGACCCCTAATGATTCAATATATAATAAATAATTCACTTTCGGAAACCTCCTCGATAAATTAAACATTGAGAAATTAATTTTGATGATTCAAATGTGGGTCTATATTTTTTGTTATTGGAACTGAATAACATTTATACTTGCAACATTTCTTTTATAGTCATTTATTCGTTAATTCGTTAGAATATTTTTCTTCATTTTTCTGAGTGTAATAAATAATAAATAATAATTCGATCAAATCATGTCTGCTTTTTGCATAATGTTTCTATAGTTATTGATTTAACAAATGTTTAACATTCGTTCCTTTTATTCCACAACGACTAAGAAATATTTTAATTATATCTTTCGATATTGAAACTCATGTTGATTTGTGTTTTATCGCTTATTTTCGTAACATAATACGTAAAATGTCTTAAATAATTATTTCTTTGCCATCCAAATTCATCAGTTGTCCGCTACCGTGTTTTCAGATTGCTCGAACGTGGAATAATTAATTCTGAACTACTGCTCGATCGATCGATATCGTATTTCAGGATCAGCATTGCAGCCAGCATCGAAAAAGAACCGACCTAATTTGACAGAAAACGTGTTTTTCTCCATCAAGATAACGCGTGGGCCACACGTGGCGAATTCGACGCTGGCAAAAATTAATGAATTCGGGTGAGAATGAATGATTCACTTTCCTTATTCCCCGAACATGTCTTCATCGGACTATTACTCATTCAAGGAGTTTGCAAAACCATTTCGCTGGAAAGCAATTGGGAAACGTTGACCCAGTCGGGTGACTGAATTCTTTCAGCGAAATATCGAAGAATTCTTATAAAAAAGGAAATATAATGTACTGTTATTTGTTTAAAATCAATTTAACTAACAGTACATTGATAAAATAGGAGGTTGGTCACCTAACATCCAGTGACAAATTTAGAAAAACTCAAAAAGTGATTAAACACCATAGAATAATTTGAGATTTCCAATTATAGAAATATTAAAATTTCGACGATCGATTAATTCAATCTTATTGGTGTTAGTCTCTGGATCTAAATATAGACTCAGACCAGAATAAAAAGACCCAAAAGAAAATATCTTTACTTGCAACCTCAAAAAATAAATTATCTGACGATGAAGCAGCCAGGGTTAGATAACTCGATCGTGAGTTTCAAATCAGATAATTATAGGCTCGAATAGCCACTCTAAGAGTTAATGCTCGTTCAAAGTAGCAAGAAGAATGAATTTCCGAATAATTGGATCCCTCGTACGTCAACGAACAAAGAAATAATAGATATCGTTGATCAATGGAAGACGGTGGCCGCCATTGGGCACACGAAATTTGCGCAAACTTTCGCGGTTTAATCGTGAGAGATCAGTATATTTTGTACGCTTTACCGTATACGCGCAAAGGAAGATCATTTACGGCGAAATAAATCGTCACGGAATGCAGCGGGATTAATTCGGAACAGCGAGATTTGCGGTCCGCCAGAAACGAATAACCGGGAATCGCAGCTAACGAGTCGCTTAAATTACGCTTCACGTTGCTCGGCCGATGACAAATGAACTGCAGCCGACGCTCGCTGATATCGAGGTGGACTTTCAGTTAGCGCGTCCTGTAAATGGATTTAATTAAGAATCGCGCGCAAACTCCGACGAGTCGCGCGAAACGGCGTCGCTCTCGCGTTACAAACAGTGTATTCATTAACGTGCATTGTGCGCGATTGATTCCTTCCAATGTTCGAGCAGACAGAAACGGGATCCAACGCGTATTTGTCAAGTCACTCTCGACTCTCTCGACGTGGAATATCTCTCAACCTTTTCATTTACAAATCACTAAAAATTCACGTGAAACCATCCACTGGGATCCTACAATTCGCCAAATTTATATTATTCTCGTATAACTCTAAAAATTTATCTAATAACACCTTTCGCATTATTACCATATTAAAAACAGATTTCATTATTTAGCAGTGAACACGAAAGCTAAGAATTGGGAAAATTTATAATTGTATTTCACTAATTGTAAGTGAAATCAAATGTATTCAACTAAAAGTGAGAAAATAGATATGTACAATCGATTTGAGTCTCCTCGACTTTTTTCTGTGGTGTAACAAACGACTAAAAAAATCGATTCAAATTGTTATTTTCACTCGACGAGTAAAGGAGCTTCAAACGCGGTTACAGATTTGAAACTCTAGACGATGGCAATAGTTTATTAAATGTCTTTGTTCGCGTGGCTGCAGTGGGAATGAAAGGGTTAATTGGAGACGGTATATCACGGTTATTAAACAAGGACGAAATGCTTACTCGATGCGTGCTCGTGAGCGTCGAATGTAGGCAAGTAGATTTGGGTGGGTGTACTAGCATGGACACGTGGCCGCAGGCAAGTAGCGTGCAGTACTTAATAAGCCGCGTGAATTACGTTATTTTTTGCTACGTTGCGCGTTAAAAATGTCCGTGACCCGACAAGCACCAACAATCTGTTGAGACGTATGCAAAATATTTAGTCTCGTCTCGAACAGATTTGTAAGAATCGTAAGAAGCGATTAAAAATTAACAGACGACGAAAACGTAGCAAAATTTCCTCAAAGAAAACAGTGAAAAATTTTATTTAACACGTATGAAATAATATATCAACGTAATATTAATTTATTAAACGAAATCTAGGACAATAATGCATATTCAGTTTTCTATTCTAATTCCCTTTAATTTTTAATTTCAATATTTAATATGTGTACTTGGATTTATTATAGTTTAATTGACTTATTTATTTGCGAAAGATATCAGTTCTATTTTCACGAGAAAGCTGCTCATTTGATGTAATAAACTTAAATAATAATTCTGATTCATAGAGCAAAAGCAAGGTATTAAATATGAGCTTGTTATTAATGATGGGGAATTATTTCTTTCGCTAAATAATTCTCGAGTAATATGGATGATTCTTTTGGTTCGTGGAGCAAGACATAAAACCATAATTTAACGTTACTTGCTTTACGAACCAGAAGAATTATTTAGCATATTTGTTGTTTGAGAATTTTCGAGCAAAAGAATGAACTTTAATTTAAGACCGAATCTGCCTGTCTCATTACGAAAAAAAAAGACAAAACACTTTTGCGTATACTTAATAAAATACACGGCGAGAACGAGGGAGATAATTTGAGGGAAAAATATGATTGAATAGTAGTCTCTTATATGGAAACGGCGGGTGAGTTTAATCGAATGTCACGGGACGCTTAATAAGGCGATTGAATTACGTTGCGCTACGCGAATGAAGGTATTGAAAATCTTGTACAAGTAACGACCCTCTTGAGAATCGTGTGTATTGTGCCGAGGACGCGTAAAAAATTCTATTCGAATACTAGATAACCAATAAATACCAACGTACAGCTATTTATTCGCGACGTTTATTCGATCGAGCAGTTAAATTTTTATTTGTTCGCGACGAAATATTTCATTCTGTAATTGAAATTTTTCTTTTATTCGTTGGTAGAAATTTTTATCTAGCCGGAGTTTTTGATGGTCCATTAAACATTTATCATTCATTCAAGTATAAGAAGAGACTTTCAATTTTTAAATTAAAAATTTCTTCCAAGGACGATGTAAACTTCGATAGACTTACGTTCTATTAAGGAACATTTTCGCGTTAGAACTTAATATTTTAATAGAAAGAAGCTTCCACGATAGTCGAACGTAATATGAACAAGTTAAATCGAGTATCGCGGGGTATTTAATAAGGTGTCTGAGTTATTGTGTGTCGGGCGAATAAAGGTAGTGAAAATATTGTATAAAAAACAAAACGAGCACCGCGACCATCTCCGCGCATTACATAAACAACGCGTATAGCATTAATTCCGTCGCGTTACGAATTTAATAATTTTAACCGAGCAACGTCAAAGCAGCGTGGGCACAAAGTGATCGTTAGTTATTCGTGGAAAAATCACTCGATAATCTTTAAGCTTGACGGAGTGAGAAAAATTTCACCGCACAATAATAATAACGACAACACTGTGAATAAATCGCTGATTTTAACGACCCCATTACAGTACTATATTCCGCGCGTTTTGCTTTAAACATACTCTATCTAAAATATTAATGTGTCGTTTAAACGCTTAAGAATCGTGTTTATCGTGTAGCTTTTTTCCCCATTGCCGTGACCAGCAACATCACCAAGAATTTAAAATTATCTTACGATATCGTCGTTTTAACGCTCCCATAAACGTAGTATTACGTCAGTGAAAATAATTGATTGTAATTAAGCGATGAGATAGATAGAGTCTGTACTCCTTTCTTAACGTTTAAACGATAAGCATATATATTCGAGTGTATAATAAAAATAATATTTTTTTAAACTGAAATTTATAGAATAAAAATCGTATTCGATGGTTACCGTTTATATAGTTTTATTTTTCATACTAGAGAAAAATTGCTTGTACGTTTGAAGAGGTAAACCTTGATATTAAGCCTGATAGGAAGAAAATATCTTTCTCCTGTGACTTTCTAGTTATTGGAAAATGAAAGGGTAAAAAGAGAACGGTAGATAGATGACACGTAGACGAAATAGCAACGCAAGACACCGAACTGTTCGGCTATAATTGCCTGGTGAGTTACCTGTCACGTCGTCGCTACAATTCTCGCGTCTAATTACCATAACCGCACACCGTAAACGTCGCGTAACTCGTGCAGGGAGCGCACAAAGGTCCCCGCGTATTACCATTCGCACAAAGGACATCGATCAGACCGTTATGACATAATTTATCTGTTAATAAGCGACCATGTAACGGCGACAATCCGCGACGAATTCTTAAGGAGACAACCAGGGTACAGAATTTAAAAAAATCCAAAAACTTGACTCTCGTTCTCTGAAAGTTTACCTAAAAATATATCTCTAAAGTTTCATTTTGAAATCTGGAAAAATGACCATTAAAAGGTAGATTTCATTGGACACAAATTTTCTACTGCGGTTAATTAAATAATTTTCTTGCACTGATTGGGCCATATTATTGCTCTGAAACTACAAGATTAAATCAGGTTTCAACGATGTGGATAATGGGTATGCGACTTCAGAGTCATGCTGTTGATAATAAATAACTGTGATAAATACCTGTGATGAAAAATTTCTTTGGCAATTAACTGTGGATTCGACTACGTTAAAGTTTCGTCTCTTACCTGAAACAAAAAGGAAAAATCAAGTTAGATGGAGTATTTTTGGAACACATTAAACTCTCCAGTTTCTGTTTACCAGGTCAACAGACTTCGTGTAAAACATTAGCTTGAACATGATCCATAAATTTGTCAACGAGGATTTTTTCCTCTTCGTATAATAGACATTTACCTATGCATCATCCCTTTGCAATTCAGCCATAAGTGTGATAAAATTTCATTAATTATACCTAGTTTCTGCTAGTTGTACGGCACAGTATTTTACATCCACGTAACACTGTATATGTAAAGATAATTGAATAATAAATTGCTAATAACCTCGTATGGAATTAAATATCTCGAATGGAAAAGAGAGTGAATTAATCTTTTAGGAAGGTCTCTAATAAACGATCCAAGTCGTTCTAAGTCGCGCGTTTAATTGAGGATACCCAACAGAGCAACGGTACAGCAAATGAAACAAACAAGTGCGCGTATCCCGATCGCGAAACGTTGTCGTTGAATGAATACGAGTGCGGTTTTTGCATGCGGAACGACGCTGAACGCACGTCGTGCATGCAGACGAAACGGCCGTTCGGTCATCGAGCGAACATACGTAATTAGGTTTTACATTTAGGTTCCCGCCGATCGACCCCGGGACCGAGCCAATCGATCGACGATATTTCCGAATCCCGCAACGACCATTTAAAAATTCGCGCGGCGTCTAACGGCGCTGTTACGCGCCGCGAGAAATTCGGTCGATCGCGGTCGACGATAAATTTACGCGACCATAAACGCGTCGATAGGTGGAGAATGACGGAGCAACTATGACACGCGTACCCGGCGATTCTTATTATTAGACCGTAACGGGAAACTCCGTGTTTGCTCTTTGATCGCTTTAGAAAAGAGATGAGATTCCACCAGTGCAAATTAGTCGACGTTAGAATTAACGATCGATCATTTTTGCAATACTTATTGACCTACGACGAGCGATTGCTTCGAATAATTCTCAAACGTTTCAAATAAAAATATTCAATTTTAAATTTTTGTATGGGGATGGTGTTGGAATGTGTTTGATAGTGTATGATGATGAGTAACGCTCTTGTTTGTGATACAATAAAGTTATAATTATTTTTCATGGATCGGATGTTTGAGTATGTTGGAAGATGTTGAATGACGACGAATAACTCCCCCGGTTTGCGATACAATAAAGTTATCACGATTTTTTTCAGGACCTTTTCAGATTTCAAATAAAAATATTCAACTTTAAAATTTTGTATGGGGATGGTGTTGGAATGTGTTTAATGTTGTATGATGATGAGTAACTCCCTTATCTGCGATACAATAAAGTTATAATTATTTTTCAGGGTCCATGGGGCAAGTGTTTGACCATGTTGGATGACATTGAATGGCGACGAATACCTCCCCCAGTTTGCACTACAATAAACTTATTACGATTCTTTTCCAAGACCCAAGAGTGTTTGAGCATGTTGAATGATGTATAACTCCTTCACTCGCGTTATAATAAAGTTATTCTTTTTCAGAACCCACAGGACTGGTGTTTGATCATGTTGGATGATATAGAATGACGATGAATAACTCCCTTTGCCATACAATTATTACGATTCTTTTTCAGGACCTATGGAACAGGTGTTTAAGCATGTTTGTCGCTGTTGAACGGCGATGAATCGCCTTTCTCGCGATGCAATAAATATATATTTTTAGTAAAAACGTTGCTTTTCTCCCTGGTTGAAATATTTTAAGGCAAACGCGCGTTGCAACGCGTATCGACCGACGTCTACGGTTCGACGACGGATTCAGAGTTTTCGGCGGGACGTAAAGTTTTCCCTCCGATGGAAGGGGGAAGAAAAAAAGAAGCTCTGCGCGCATTCCCCCCCTGATGCACGTGGCACGTACACCTACCGAGTCGCGTTTTATATCTGCCGGTAACGTTCGCGGCATATTTTATACTCGCTGACTTATGTTTAATTCAGCGGAACACCGTGGCTCCGTAGCTCGCATACGGAGAGGATCGGTGAATGCGGGAAGATTGAGCGTAGATTGGCCGGGTCGAGGGAGCAAACGTCGTGAAAAAAAGAACGGCCGGGACGGGTTAAAAATTGAAAACGCGGCAATAATTTATTTCCGCTAACATCCAAGTGCGCCTTCCATGTCGACCCGCTCCACGCCTCGAGCATTTCGATGCGCGATCGCCTTTAGTCTCTCTTCTACTCCCTCCCTTTATCCCTGTATCGCTTTCTTACCCTTTGGGTAGCGCACCTACGTCTCGGAAGAGCTTTCGATCGAATAGGCGAGGATTGAGGGACGAGTGGGACAATCGATTCGAACCGATTTCGCGCGTTTCGATTCGCAGCGTCCAATAAAATTCCACCAGGCGTAAATTATGGGGTCGTAAACGCGGGCAAACGTTATTAATCGAAGTGTACTCCGCTCTAACTCAAACATTTCTGCTTTCACTTGTTTGCTGTTTGCATAAAATGTTGGTTCTTGTATTTCACGGGGACAAAATTACTGATTTGATAAAAGAAAAATGAAATTTGGAGGTTCGGAGAATGTTTGATAATGTTTGATGTTCTTAAAATATCAATGTTAATGATTGTAGAGATTCGGGGAAAAATGGGGATGTAGTCTATTTAATTATGTGACAATTTCTGTATTTGTATATATGCAGATTATTGGTCATCTAACAATTGTTGATTTGAATCGCCATCGTGGTCCAGTATGAGAATGTATAATGTTTAAATAGCCGCGTTATTCAAATTACCCAAATATATGAATACTTATTTAGGGAAATAATAGTCAAATAATAGGATTTGAATAATAATATTCGAAGTATATTCGTAGCATTCGAATATCTATGCATCATTTGAATATTAAATTATTCAAATGGTCCCAGCCCTAATTCGGACTGGATGTTGACCGCAGGATTATGTTAATGAAACGAGCACCGGAATACCGTGGATCATTTTACTGTTTTTAACGACACGTAAAGTCCTCTTGTTTGGCCACGAGTGAAAGCAAGGGGAAATTCGAGATGTTTTCACGAGAAAGCGAATAAAAATTTGATACACAGAACTCTCTTAGCTTGTCACTGAGTTATCTCTTTTCCAACGTATTACAGCTCAAAACATTGGCGTGAAGCTTCAATTACTAGTACTCTATTTATTGGACCAAAATAAACGAAGCAAAAAATCATTTTGATAAAAAACCACACTTTGTCCAGTGTCTAAAATATGCACCCAAAACCATGACCATTGGCTTTGGTATTTCAAGCACTATGAGCGCGGAAGCTTGTTAAAAAGTGAGAGTTACGCCCCGGGAGTTCTTGTAAAACAACATTGCGCTGGTTGGCCATCGTCAACTTGATCCACCATTTAGATACGATTCACAGAAAGACTTCCCCCCCTCCCAGATTTATGACTTGTTCGCCTTATTTGCAATCGCCCAATGTCGATAAAGATGCCGAACAGAGGGTAGGGGGAGGGAAAAGAGCGATTCGCGGGGAAAAGGAGCATTCGTTGCGCTCTCGAAAACGCCTAGCGCTCAGGAAACTGCCAACACGCGTGGGAGTCGCACAGTTTTCTTCTCTTCGTCCCACGTTTCGCCGACTGTCGTCACACCCGCGCTACACGAACCGTCGGTGGGCGGACTATACTATTTACTATATCGCGAGTGGTGGTGCGTGCTGCTTTAAATATAACGCACAGTGTGCCGTATACGATTCACGAGATACAGTGTCATAGCGTGAACTCATGCTCGCCAGATATACGGTGACGTTGCGTGGAAAAATCCCGGAATGACGAATTAGCAACTTTTTTTGTATCGAGTTATTCAAAGATACTAATAGTAAATTCAAGAACGGGCAATTATCGTCAGCGAATATTTGAAATGGTTCTCTTCGATTCAAATCTCGCGCCTTAGCAACTCGACTTCTACTTTGCAGATGGCGTCGTACTCAGTCTGTTTGAAAAGTGTTTCGCGCGTAAATAAATATAATTTTGTTAATGTCACATTGCATAGGAGTAGAAATCATTTTCATTTATTATGAAAAGGGAAGGAACTTGAATAATTTGCTTGTTCGAAGTAACGCGAAATATTAATTTTATGGAAGAGATTATAGTTGAAAATATAATTTGAAAATATAAAATAAAATTATTCCGTATGGGTGTTTGTTTTCGAGAGAGTCGATTTTGAAAATTGATCGGGTGTAAGTAGTATACTACTTGGATGGTAGCACAAGTAGAAATAGCGAATAATGGATAGACGCGCCGGGCAAATTGTATTCGATCATACACATCTAAAAAAAAATAATTATAACTACAATCGCGACTAAATATTTATAATCAAATTTCCCAATGAGGTAACATGGTAATAAAATTGATAGTTGCGTTAAACATTTGTTGTTTCTACAATAAAGTTTCTAACAATTTTATGAATCAACTATTAACACCAGTATATTAACGAAAGACGAAGACTATGAGATTCTGATATCCAAGAGCGCGATTTCGAGTATATTTTCTATTAATAAAATAGACTAGAGCGTTCGAGGACTATCGTCCCCGTTGATGTTCGATATTTTTCGCTGCGGAGGAGTTTTGCGAAATCATTGGTACGCTTCAAAGGGACGTTCACCGTCGTATTTTATATCGTAAAATCGCGCGGAATACTATCGCAAGAACGCTCTGGTTCCGAACAGCACGGTACTTAGAGGAGAACAAGAGCCACGCTCTACGATTGCATCGACATTGCGGAGGCGAATGTCTCCGCGACCAGACTATCGTTACACCGACAACGATGCAATCGAGGGCACCGATCGATGTTTCCTGCGAGGCTGTTAAAGACATAACGTTCTCATGTTTACGATACCTGGCCGCGACGATAATTCGCCTCGTAAGGGCGTACGCGTATAAGCTCGAAACGTATTATTCGCGGTTTGTCTGAGAATTCTCGCGCTGAGCCCGTGAGCGTGACAGCCACGACCTTATTCTGCGAGCTGATAGGCTTTTTACAGACGCGATCGGTTCGAAAAGGCAAGGGTGTCCGGTGCACCGTCATGCTGACTTATCGCATACCTCTTTGGAAAACTATACACGGTGTATCCCGCCATGTGGGTGCCACTTCGACGCTCCATCGAACGCGGAAAATGATGAAAAAGTTCCTTAGGAACGCGTGCCCCCCTTCAAATTATTCCCCAGTTACGACCACTTTTCTACTTCGACGATTCTTCGCCACAAATTATGGGACTCTTTTCTAGTCGATAGAATCAATTTCTGAACGTTTGGAGTTTCAAAAGAATTTGTGGATCTTGGATTTTTAAAGAAAACAGACCTAACCCCCTCTTCAAATCATTCCCGAGTTACAGCCATTTTTCTACTTCGACGATTCTTCGTCACAAATTATGGAACTTTCTTTTTTAGTCTATAAAATCAATTTCTGAACGTTTGGAGCTTCAAGAGAATTTGTGAATCTTGAATTTTTAGAGAACACAGTCACATTTGTCTTGCAACTGTTCGATATTTTTTAATACGAATGCAATATTTTAAAAATAAGATTAGAACTACCAGACATACCTTGTCCAAGCACCTTTCATCTCGTTATTAAAATAAACTGATTTTCATCGGTATAAAATATTAAATTCTACAAGAAACACATCCTCCTTTTCTTTAAACGGAGATTAATAGATCAATTTTACGTCAATTTCTTGAGTAACAGATTGCACGAACTATTGGAAGGAGTTTCATCAGATGCTGTGCGGTATATGTGATTTATGTATGACGGTGCACTGCCATATTTTAGTCGAGTAGGCAGATAATTCTCGAACGAACGACTTTATAACAGATGGTTAAGTGCAGAACTTATTGTCCGGCCAGTTCGTTCTCTACGTCTAAATCCACTTGATTTTTATTTTTAATGTTACTCGAAAACATTTATTTATTCGACGAAATATTTCAGCGACTTATTCAATATTTTAACTCGAAATCAAATAGATTAATATTCGTGTAATTATCGTGAGACTCCTTATGTAAATCTGCTTTCATAATATTTACCCAGTTCGTTTCTGGCTTATTTTTATCTCCCCCGAAACGTCGCGTTTTTCGTATTTCATTTTTATAAATAAATTTCAATAATAAATACTTCAATCTGAGGAGAATCTTCAAGAAAAGGTCAAAGCACAACATTCTGCACGCATTGATAACTCTTATTTTTAATTTGCACGAGAATTTTTATCGCTGTAAATACTATTGAACTGAAGAAAATCAGAACTTATACGATAATTGTTTTCTGTCGAGACTTTACATATAACAGTTAATTATTTTTCAGAAAATATATATTCGAGACTACTACTAATTCGACGTTTTTAGAATTGATAGACGTAGTCGTGAAGAACAATGCAATTTGATTACAATGAGCGAGTCTGCTTTGAAAATACACAGTCTGTTCCTTCTCGGGTCTCATTACCTCCGACTTCTACCTCGTCACATTCGTACACCAAACCTCTTTCCTTTTATTTCTCTCAATTACTCGACTCGACTCACTCAATATCTCGATACAAACTTCGTTCGGACCCTCCGCATCGCGTTTAATCGCATCAATTTGAAAACTACGACAACCGAGAACAGACAAATGATTCCAAGCAACATTTTCGAAACCCGCAATACACCGAACGGCCATTTAAAAGCGACACTAGTAGCTCTTATCCAGCAGTGTTCATAAATTGAAAGTCACAAAGTAGCAAGAGAAAGGCGAGTAAGATAAATGATTCGGAAATTCAGATAAATATCCGAAGAAAAAGGTCGCCGGAGTAGGTGTTCCCGAAATATGATATATCTAAGAATATATCTTTGGTATATTCTCGGTTCCCGTTCCCTGTACAAAGTAACAGTTTAAAAAGAGAAACGTGCACCCGAAGTATATATAAAGATTCCGTGGTATTATAAGAAACAAAACTAGCAACTCGATATCTGCTTTTTCATTCACAAATTGTCTTGATAATTCACACTTTGATACCGTTCCATGGCACAGATACATATACTAGCTCGTAGTTGCAACAAAAAGGAGAGTGCAATTATTGGTGTGAAACTCGAGCACATTATTCAACCGGTAAACGTCGTCTTTTACTTTTTCTGTACAAAAATTCATGTACGCTTATTAGTTAAATCATGCGTACCACTTACGACGTGGAATCCATCGACCTCTTCGTATCGCTGATAACGGTAATAGGTTGGAAAAATTAATCGACACATTGCCACGATCGATTAGATAAATCTAATTGAACTGGATTGATTCGAAAAGAGAAAATTTCAGATTATTAAATAACTCTTGGTAAAATTATTAATTCATGTGTATGATACTCATGAATGGAACTGTACATAGTTTTAAATATTGTTTTGAGTATGCAGTTTTTAAAATTCGATTTTAAATTCCAGGTAAAATGAAAATAATTTGATATAATATGGGATAAAGGGACGCTGATATTTCGAAATTTTGTTGCAGCGAAAAATAGTAGAAAATAACATGAAAACTGTGGGGGTATATTGAACCGAGGAATTTCAATAATTAATGCTTCTGCTATCTAAAATTAATCGACAAAATGGAGCTTTTGATAAAATTATAATCGTTGTTTCGAAAATACGATTATAAATTATAGGTAAAATAAAGGTAAATTGAAAAATGTGAAACGTTAAAGGGACGCTGATATTTCGAGATTTTGTTGCAGCGAAAAATAGTATAAAATAACGTGAAAACTGTGGGGTATATTTCAACGGAGGAATTTCAATTACTAATGTCTCCGCTATCTAAACTCGGACTACCACAATCGCGACGCAACACAGTAAGTCATACGCGAAACAAACGGAAAGGTAAATGCGAGAATTCGTGGCTAGGAAAGAGAAAGGGTTCCAGGAGGCGTTCCTGGAACGTGGTATGGATGGCATCCTCGCAGGATAATACTGTATAGGCGCATACGTGGACGAGTACACGACGCGACGATTGTGCTCGCGTACCCCGGCATTATAATGGATTCAAACTAAGGGTTTGTATTGAGATATCAGTATGTGGCCGGGCACCGGTAATGGCCTCCTGTTCTAAGAACCCGCCTCCTGTGTATCCAGAGCAGATAGGATATGCGCAGTACTCTCTCTTTCTGCATGCACAACGTGGGGTATAACTATCCATATGTAACCGTGTACCTGCAATCAGAGTTCATCCCTCTTTTCTCTCCCGACGATGCCACAGGGAGACTCGAATACGCTCTACACGGATGAAACCGTGATTGAATCGCCCACAAATCGCCGGGAATTTCGTCAAATACGAAACAAAACGCAATTACACGTTTCGAAAATACATTGGAAATCTGGATACCTTTCTATACGATGCTTTCTTTTTGAGAAATCTTGTTATGAAAATACTCGATATAATTTACATCATTTATTTCGTAGATTTCATGTATTTTAGTAGATATTTTCGTTTGATAATATTTAAAGTAACTTGAAAGATAAACATATTCGTATATGTATATATGAGTCATTATCTTGAGGAGGTTAATATCGATCGGATGAAATTATTTCTTGAATAATATTCGTATTTCTAAACAAGTAAATGGGTAAGAGATGTGTAAGAATGTAATTATAATTCTTTTTCGAAGTAAGCACGAAGTTTCAATAATCACATATTTTTCATGGATGAATCGACCCCCAAAATGAAATTTCAGTGGCGCAAAAGTAATATCCCCGGACGTCTTCGATAATACAATAGTACGATGGCGTCGCGAAGGTGTCATTACAATACAATAGAAATCGAGAGTGTTTCTTCGTCCCGGTTTCGAAACGTGTTCTCCGCGCAGACGAATCAGCATTCGAGCAAATACGCGGCTGACAAAAGCACACACGGCCACGGAAAAGGACGATCGAGATCCGCCAAGTGGTCGCTACGGGGCAACGAACGTTCGTAAAGTCTATAGGAAAATCACACTGAAAATTTACACTAAATATCTAGCCACCCCTTGATCTTCCGATATAAAATCCCGTGGAACACTGCAAAATTTTCAATTTTCGATCCATCAGACTTAAATAATTCTCAGAGAATTCTACGAAATATTAAAAATTTTTTTGACTCATTTTCTATAGTAAAACCTTATCGTTTATTTATCGCATATCTCATATATTTAGATTTCCAATTTATAAAAATGTAGAATATTTGTTTTATCCACATATTAGAAGACACTGTGACCCCAATTTTGTTCTAAATATTTTTGACTTTTATTAAAAGAATACATATTTCGTTACACTCTTGCTTTTAAAATACCAATAAAATATAAACAGTCAGAGAGTGCATAATGAATACCAGAAACATTTTTAAAAAATAGGGGAAAAGGATGAATACTAAAATAGGTATTATCTGGGTCAAAAGGGACCCACGAACGCTTCCAAAGTTTCACTAAAAATACCTCGTTTCTATTCACCTTTCACGAATACCTTCGCGAGTGACGATATTTGTTACGGAATGCATTGTGCAGGGACGCGGGAAAAGACACGGAGGATCGTATCCGCGAAGCGGTGGTCGAAGAAACGAACGTTCGTAAAGTCTGTGGGGAAATCAAAAGGGAAAATTTACAGCGAGTTAGTGGAACGTGGCACGAAACGTGTCGTCCGTGCGGTCGCGGTTTATAGATCAGGCGTATTCCCGTACGGAATTCAACGGATTAAGGCAGATTCGAATCGGGGGATTCTTATTGAGATATCAGCGGATGACGCCGCGGTAATGGTGGCCCTTGATTCTCGGAACCCGTTTGCGCATCCAGAGCAGACGGTGCACGCCGCGGCGTCGTAGTGGTGCGCCCTTTTCTCGCTTCTGATAGCCGTACGCGAGCGCGCGCAGGCTGCATCGCTCTCTATTGCGGCATCATAACTTACAAACTTGTATTCATGAACGAAAAGGTGAGAGGGAGATCGTGGCGTCGTAAATTCTGCTACGACGCCGTACGCGAACGCGCGGAATTAAAACGCGATACTATAACTCTCGACGCGCTGTGTCTTTTTTTTCCTCTCTCCTTTTTTTTTCCTTTTATTTTTTATCCGACGGGCACTGACGCTAGCGCGTAACCCAGCGTTTAACTCAACTTTGATAAATATGAGACGAAGTTGCGCCGCTACAGGTGCGAACTCTTTCAGGATGCATTAAATCTTACCGCGGACGGAAGGCGCGAAAGCAACGCGCGTCGACGCTGAATTAGAATCCAAGAATCCAACTGAACGAATTCCAGTCAAAATACGCCATTTTTCTCAATTACGTCACAGCATCTCCACCGAAAATGATCATTTTCACGCGTAAATTCGAGGACTCAATTTTGTATAAAGTAATGAATATTCTTTGAACAAGGTAAATTGGAAAAATATTCAAAGAAAATTATATTTATTATCCGTTTATATTGTAAAAACATGCAAAGGTATCATCGAACTTCATCGATACATTTTGATCCTTGCTTAGCCAAAGTTAAGTTTGATCTTGAAACCAAAAACTTGCTACAAATGAAACTGAACGAGTCAGGATTTTCAACACCAATTTAACTAATATTTTAGAATATTATTTCGAGGAACATGGCCCACGAGCTTCGCTAAATTGCCCAGAAGTGGTTAAGAATCGCTGCTTTGGCCAGTGAAGTTTGCACGCGTGCTGGAGGTCTTTAAGGATGGAATAACCTTAGGGAGTGTCGAAGTCGTACGAGTAGATCGTCTAATTATTTCGAGAAATGTATTTTCTGTAACGTCATTAAAAACAGAGGTCGCGGCGAGTGGCGTATCGTCGAGGAAAAAAAGATTAAGAAGAAGTGGAAAACAGTCACGAGCGGACGAGCCTCGAGTATCGTAAATCACTATCGACCTATTCTATTCAAATGAAACTCGTGTTCTCCCTCTGTGCAACGTCTTTTGCCTCATCCCCCCCTTTCCACCCCGTTATTTCTTTCTCTGTCCGTACAATGTATCGTGGATTTTGTTTTAGTTGGAATTCCACCGTTAACGAAAGTATTAGGGACTTATCTGGTATTCCAAGCTGGTCGATTAAATTTGCGATTAAATTGAAGCCATTTGTATTCATTAAGAGGAAGAGACCGAACTATTCTGGAACGCTAATGAAATCGCATGATCCTTTGCAACAATGTTAGGGAACAATATTTAAAAGTAGTTTGGGCGAAACGAAGCATCGAAATTGTACTTCCTGGTTGTATCAAAATGGCGCGTTTTCTTATTTTCCTATGGTAGTCATATTTGTGCTACGAGCAACACGTTTGAGAAATTACACCGATACGATTCGACCGACGTATTCATAACTAACGCTTTATATCTAGGCATCTGGATAGATACGGATCTATAGCTAATAAGAAGATTAATAATCAAACATCTTTAACCTTGTTTTAAGGTGGCAGTCGGTTATTTCGATAAGCAGATACGAGTTTGTGGAAAATAAAAATAGTTGGCTTCTGTGAAATTGGATACGACGGGTGTGGTATATACTGGATCTCGAAGATATTTGAACTTTACGATCATATGGTTTACGGAACAAGATATCTGAGATATAGTGGAAATTTCAAGGCATTATTACGACCACGAGAAAAGTCGTAATTCATCTCAATAAGAGATTTCTATCCATAAAGAAAAATACTGTAATAAATATAGTCTGAACATATATGGTTTATTTAATGTATAAGTTTTATTACTTATACCTTGTATGTTCTTTTAAAAACTCAATTTATGTATCGGATAGTACAGAGATCAATTTGCAATTAGAAGAAACCACTCAAAGACACTTTCTAACCAAGAACCAGCAACATTATCTATTTATAAAATAAATTGATCCACTTTATTTTCAAGATATGTTTCACCAATGTGTTCTACCAGAAATCCACACACTTTTAAGCATTCGCAAATCAAAAATAAAATTACTTTTACAATTACAAGATTTTAGTTAGGATGTCTTTTTATCAAACCAAAAACTTGCACATTGCATATTTCGTATACTCTGTAAAAGATCCAACTCTATTACACGTGTAAAAACCATGCCTCAAAAATAAACTAAACAACAAAGATTAATTTGAAAATTCCAAGAGTTATCTCACATAGAGAAGAAAAATACTCTAGCGTTTCAGAGATGAAAATCGATGCTTTCCAAAAATCGTCTAAAGATTAATGTTGCGATAAATGGGAATTGTTTCGAAGGGCTTTCAGTTTGATCGAAAAGGTGTAACATCGTTACACGTTACTCAGGTTGCACGCTACCCTATCGGTGGAGCGTGAGCAGCCCGATAAAAAAGAAAAGGACGAACAAAAAGCTTTGAAAACCCGTCCATTAAACGTGCGTAAAGGCTGGCCCGTATGTAGGCGACTCGCGGACAAGAGTATCAAGCGGCCTAACGGTAAAGCCGCGTACCGAAGAAACTCGGTTGCTGCACAACTGCCTACGTACCAGAGACACGAATCGAATCGCGTGCGTGTGCGTGCGTGCGTGTATCCTTTGAACGCTGGTACTCGCAGAAAATTCAAGTACCCAGAAAAAGCTAATTATCGAACACATTAAATCTTCGCGATCGAGTAAATACCGTTGGAGATATTTCATATCTTCGTGAAATAATACGCCTGGTGTTGCTTCACGCGCGTCCACGATCCATATTTATATACGCGTCAGGTTGCATCAGTCCTATTGCCAGATCGCTCGCGTTACTTTCTAGTTAATAATTTAGCTAAATATTTGCCACGGGCGCCAGAAACTTTTGGCTTTAACGGTTCGCGCCAAGTTCGCGTTTTTTTAATGCTCGTACTAGCACGTGCTTCGCAGTTTCTCAGATTTTTGCGACTCGCGAAAATTTCGTAATCGACACTTTTAAACTTGGACTATCGACGTTTCGCGCAATTACGGTAAACTTCCAATTAGCGTCTATCGAGCCATTTTCCAATTATGAATTAATTGATACGGACACGTATAATTATCCACGCGCGTCTGTTATTACGTTTGTCTAAACAGCGTAATGAGAGACGAAATTAATTATTACGCTTTAATAACTGCGTACACGGGCTGTCGAGATAAGAAAAAAGCTAACAATACGAGAGACGTTGAAGTTTCCATCGACTATGATTACTGAACCACGAGTTATTATGATTCCGTAATATCGTATCACGATAATCGCGAACAGATACATCGAAATACATCGTATAAATAGTTATAGAAAATACGTACAATGTATTGAAATTAAAAGAAAAAAAGCTAAAAAAAATCGGAGTATGATTATGAACTTCCGCAATAATTCCAATAATGGGAAAATAATAACGAATGTCGTAAGAGGGATTCTAATTTCCTTCGTGTTACCGTCCATCTTGTAAATTGCACATAAATCATTCGATCGCTCGATTTTTATAGTGCAACGCAATTTTCAGAATTTTTTTTACCCACAAAGGATGTTGTTCTTACTATATATATAAAAAAGAAAAGAAATTCAGGAAAACGATACCTTCGCGTCCTTAATATTCGAAAAAGCAGGCAACAGTAACGGTGGTTGCATGTGTTGCGTGATTAACAAGCTCTTAATGTGTGCAGTTTCACGTCTAACTCGAAAATGCATGCGTTCACGGGCACATAAAAGTAGAACAAGGGGAAAGCCAATTACCGCAAGCATTTCTTTCGCACAAGCGTAAAGATCTTCATTAGTCTAGCGCGTTATCTTCAAACTTAATAAACAATTTTGCTCGCGGATCAAGATCCTGGGCCCGATAAAACGAATATAATGCAGCAATTAAAGAATGTTGATGATGGTCAGCGTGTACGCACCGGTGAACTTCGAATAACGGGTTGAGTAACAGTTTCGTTTGAATTTTGAAACGCGGTTAGCGACATTTTCAAACGTTCATCAAAGGCACTGATTAATGGTTAAACACGGTTTAAGTACTTGGAGAAAAGTGAATGGGTGGGAGGAGGAGATAATAATGGGAAGAAATAAGGGGAAACGACATACTATTGAATTAATGCAAATTAAATAAGAAAGTTACTGGAAGTATTTCCTTGGACATTTCTGCGTTTCTGTTATTATTTTTGTAGACGCGTAAATAGTTTACGATTAAAAAATCCCCGGAGAAACATGCTACTTAACTCGATAATGACCACGGTAAAATCGCCAAAGGTATTCGGACAATAACAACCAAAAAAGGCACGGACGACGTTCTTGCCTTTTGTAGAAAAACCTGTACTTCATTGTGTGCAATTATTTACGTGTGTGGCTCATTAGTCTTCGTGATCGTACGCTTTCGTACGCGTTGGGCGAGGTGCATAACCCACGGGCGAAACGAGGGTACATTATCACGGCGGAATTTAAATTTACAAAACGGTAAAATTGAGATAATAACTATACCGATAAATATTCGACGCCCGTAACCTGCACGGTTATAATTTTTATCCTTGGACAGAGACGAGATTAAACTGCATATTGCACGCGGCTAATGGCCGCGAATGCATATTTGTATACGCGTACGAATAAAGTAGAATGAAAACGAACCAGATTATCGCGGACGAAATTAAATCTGCCGATCGGTCGGGAACGTCGATGTACATTAATAAAAGAATGGTTAACACGAGTCGTACGCTCAATTACCATAAAACTTTTTAATTTCGGCCGTCTTGGATGCTCGTTGCACCTCGTTGCGCGTTCCAACGCGAACGAGACAGATGGAAATCGTAAAATTGTCGACAGGGAACGTTGTAATTGCGAAACTGTCGAAGTTGAAATACGGTAATAATGCTCCCACAATGAAGCATCGTATATTCTTAAGCCACGGTTGTCCGTTTTCACGGGGATTAGCGAGTTTTTAACGAACCATTCTCCTTTCCATCGATGCACAGTTATCTTCAGATAAAACTTTCAGTCAATCTGCGCCGTGCAACGCGTTTCACATGTTTTATATTTTTATGCTCGTAATAAAACGACGATCACCTCTTTTTGTTATGGGAATTCTTACGCATTTATTTCACTGAATAGGAAATTCTAGATTTTAGAGGCCAAAATAAGACGAAAATCAAGAATACTAATTTGTTGATGGAGATTTCGTTAAAAAGTTATTAACGTTTAAAGTTCCGCCTGTACTGAATTTTTTTCTAGAAAGTGGATAGGATTTCGGGGGTAGGTCTATTCACCAAAAATTATTGTAATAGACCCCCGCAACCGAAAATAATTTTTCCAGAATGATTTGAAACTTTTTAAAATTTCAGGGGAATCGGAATGTCAGGGTCAGACATAGGAGTTTCGGTAAAGAATTTTTTTCTCGAAAGTGCGTAGGAATTCGTGGGTATATGTAATGACAAAAAATGATTGTAATCAACCCACTTAGTTAAAAATAATTTTTTCAGAATGATTTGAAATTTTTTAATTTTAATTTTTTAATAACTTTGTAACGAAGTCTCAATCAACAAATTGATATTCTTGATTCTCGTCTTATTTTGCCTTTAGAATCTCCCATTAAAATTTTTTCCCAGGGAACACTCTGTATAATAATTATTTAGTTATGCTCCAGTTTTATTATTGCGTAGTGCCAGATCCAAAGATTCGACAGAAATTACAGTAGAAATGTTCCTTCTAGCAATTACCCAATTAAATTCCCGTATACGAGCATGCCATTCAGTAATTATAAAACGATAAAGAGGACTCGTTAATGTCCTGAGTCGCTTCCTAAACACGCGGTAAAACCGAGGCGAAAAAATATTTATTACAGCATCGCAAACAGGTTTGCAATAATATAAAATAACGCAGAGGTTGCAAAATGTGTTTCTCGATGGCGTAAAATTCTGACGAGGATTTCGCAGAACGGAAACTTTCTTCCATCGAAACTGTACTAGCGCGAGGAAAACCGTTTTAATGAAAGCGTCCGTAATAAACCAGTAAACGACAGACCGCGTTAACTATAAAAACGGTATAACTGTAGTCAAATTAAACGGGTTTTATATTAGTAAAAACACTTGAATTCATGAGAAACAAATTAAATAAATTCCAATGAGGTTCTAAATGCTCAAAAAGAAAGTTCTTACGATTTAACGATCCGCCAAGGATGGGTCAATTTTGACCCGTAAAGAAATTCTATGAAATCACCAAGACCAGAATTTAAAAACAAATGTTCTAGTTGAACGATATTAATATCAAGTTACAAAGGAACGTTTATAAATGGAGAGGAAAATGGACGCGTTGTTTCTAATGGAACGTCGAAAAACCGGCGTTTTTTCGAGCTATAGAAAGTCGACTTTCTTGAAGGTACCGTTCGACGGTGGCGAGAGAGAAAAAGCATTTGTATTTTCCAATCACGTACGGTAATTTGAAGCTAAACGGTGCTCGTCGATTATGCAGCCGCGTTCAACTAATAGCGCGTCGATTGCTATTCTGTTCGCGCGCGAGGGTCGAACCTTTGCCCGCGAAGGCTCGCGGAGAAGGGGAGGAAAAAAGGAATCGTTTTTAACGTTACGCGCGAAACCATGAATGAACGAAACGATCCGCGCGACGATTCTTAATTGCGTTCGCGGCGGCGTCGGTAGTTAAGAAGAACGTTAGGGCGTGCTCGTAGCGCCGCGTTAATTGGAATGCACCGGTGCACGCGGCGCAACAGCTGCTTATTGTTTCACGCTGGCGCGTGCACTTTTGCTCCTTCGGTCTTCCTCATCCGGATACGCGTGAAACGGTCGCTGGTATCGCGGAATCCGGTCGCACTTGGACGTCTCGCGTTCGAACGTCACAGAACATTAACCGCTAGCCAACCAGGTCTAGTCCTATCCGCGAAGAGCCAGGCTCGTTATTTACCTGTATGCTTTCTAAAGATGATACGAGCTGACCGATGGCGTCGAACGATGGAAAAACTACACGCGTTTCCAGCTGTGTGCCCCGCGTGTGATGCATCGCTTGTCAAAAGTACACTAACGTCCAAAGTTCGAGGCCTCTGGAATATCGTGAAAAGGACTCAGGAAATCTAGCGATACTGAGTCAATTCGAATTTGAGTCGCTAAGAAATTGGCCTGTTTGGACAGAGCCCGAGATATCTCGGGCCAGATGGTCACGCGAAACGGTTTATCTGCTCGAGATTAAAAAATGCATTTCAAAGAAGCCAACTTCAATTAAAATAAAAAATTTTTAAATTGCTATTTTTATCTTTCGGTAATTTTTGGTATCTTTGAAAGTGGTGTAAGTTCATTTCATTCAAACGTAAACCCGCAGATATCTCGATGTCTAAAAAGATTTTTTAGACTTTTAAGATTGTAACTAAATATTCAACATCCAAGGAAACAAAACGCAACAGCCTTTTTTCGCGATTATTTAGAAAACGAGATTAAAATATTCCGTAAGAATATTCGTATGTGATTACATACGTGTCAGAGTAATTTTTTGTCCGTTCGAATTAGAAAATGCGACAAGAGCACCGTTTAACTGCCCCGTCACGTTCTTGTTAAGATATGCGAACGGCTCCGAGTCCAATTATACTTTTATTCCCACGAAACTCGTTTCGCGGAAGAAACGTGTAAAATTATTCGCGTGTCAGACGATTTCGTGATTTACATTAGAGAACTGGAATCCATAAATAATATGCGAAAACAACATCGTATAAAGTGAATGACACGGTCCGTCGCGTTCCCGTTGCGATCGGCGCGGAAAGATCCCAGCGAAAGGGATAAAGCGATAATGGCGGCGCGCGCGATCGTTCGGGAATAGATTTGTTACCTTCGAATTAGCGGTTGAAATCGACTGAAACGGCGTTTACGGGATGCATCCGCGCGTACGGGAACGTTTTACTTGGGTCAATTGTCGGCGTGAATTCCGCGCGATCGCGAAAGATGAAAAGGTGTTCGTGTAACAAACGAGGTGAAAGTAAGAGACGGGCGTCGAGTATAGTCTGCATTGAAACAACAAAGCCTTGAGTGTGTTGTACGTGCAGCGAAGTAACGCTACGTTTCGTAAAGATTCGCGGTGGCATTAGGCGGTATCTTATCGAAAGCGATTCTTTTGAATTACTTAATTTCGCTCACGAGCCGTGCACAATGATTTTACAAACACGCGTCGAAAGAGTTATTTATACACATATATATGAATGAATGCGCAAAAGTGACGCACGTGACAGTACAAAAATAGTCTCTCGATTCGATGTTTACTACACGAGTATCCCGAATCCTCTGGTACTGATAACACCAATGTTCGAGCTTTGCAAAGGTATCAAACAGATAACGAAATTAGTTGATCGTTGATATTTGAGTGGCGTCGAACATCGAGTTTCATTGAAATCTAACCAAAACAACGATTTTATTAATCTATTATATTGTCGGGAGCCGTGGATTATCGAAATATATTTTTAAACCAATTTTTTTTGGAAACCAATTTCTTAATTTTGCACGAGTTATTTGTATAAAACTGGTATCATTGTCGATAAAGAACGAAGTAACAAAGCACTGGGAAAAATTACTTTCTCGTCGATAATTAGGATAGAATGCATGTACTTTCAAACGTTAACGAATAAGACAAGTTTCTATTATAATTTATCGCTTCTTTCACAGTGGAAATATCACTGAAAGTAATCTTGCAATTGGTGCGGTCGACGGTCTCAGGTCCGCAGGAAAGTCCCACCCACTTTCTAACGTGCGGGGTTTTCCAAGATTACGCGAGTTGAAAGTACGCAAGCAAATGATTATTGCCCTTTCGCATCCTTCTCCGCGACGTATGAAGCAACATTTAACCGTACAAATAAAGAATCTATTTGCAGTAAATGTTACAGCAACCGCGGCTATTTATGAATCTAGGAGCCCCAGCAAGGAGATAACGCGTTTATTGTCGGCCCAAAGAGTCGTGTTTTTCGTCGAGACGTTACGCTAATTGTAAGTTCGCAAAGTTTAGAACCGGGAGATCTGGGTTTCACGATAAACCTAGTTCAAGGGGTCTCTTAAATCTTGACGAGAACGTCCTTCGTGCGATGCTTGAAAAGAAACCGGTTTTTACATTAAAAAGTCGATAAGGAAAGCGTCCAACTATTTTATATCCGAGTCTACTAGCAATCTGTTTGGATTTTTCTACAATTACCGTCAATGATCCTCCGAGAAATCGACCGAGGGTAACTAAACTGGTCTGCGATTCGTTGGCATCCGTTTTAATAAATTTTCGAGCTAGAGATCGCATTAACATATTAAAGAACGTAGGTCATCGACGGTTAAACCTGCTTCAAGCAAAAAAAGGCGAATGTTGTTTACTTAATGGAGTAGAAGAGGTCTCCTTTGTCACGAACTACTGACGAGTGACACTATACTCCCGAAAAAGCCATGACCAGACGAAAAACTTGAATTGAGCACCGATGGAAGAGAACACGGAGATCAGAAAATACTTCTAACAGAACTTTCGGATTAAATTAAGGGAATTCGGGCTGCAGAGTCAGCCATTGTATTCCTAGGTTTGGGAAGACGTTGGGTAAATGATATTTATGGCGAAGAAAATTAAGAATTTTTTGGTTTCAAACGGTAAAAATGTTTTTTTATCCCTTTGACGAATCCTGTATCGCGCACAATGATAGGTTACGTAATACCTGCAACTCTCGATCCTAAACTTTGAGCTCGCTTGAATGTTTTGCATTTTGAGGGCTCTTGCGACGATGAGATCATTATTCTAAAAGTCTGTACACCCACATAATTAAATCTAGCAAAGAGGTATGCTCATCGAGTGTAAAAGGAAAGCTTTTAAAAATTTTAGCCAATTTAGTTTGCCTTTGGAGACGTTTGGAGGTTCGTGCGTGTGGACGTAGGATCTCTGGCGGCCATTCAGTAGTAAGGGTCAACGAAAAATCCTCGTGGATCGATCGTGGGAAGAGGGATCCCGTGGTTCCCGACGCGATATCGCACGACGCCAGGGAAAACGAAGTCAAACGGCGATCCATTCTCGCGAATTCTATCGCATTAGAGGGCGGGGGAGGGGGGGGTGGTGGTAAGGTAGAGACACGAGGCGAGCAAATCGTTTTGCAAGCCAGGGATCCCCGGGAGGTAAGAGCGTTGTTCGCGCGGCAACAAAGTATTTTAAAGGCGCCAACGAGCCAAGCGGGGCGAAGCGGACGCGGTTGAGCGACAAGACAAAGAATATCAGCTCGTAATGGCCGCTGTAAATTTCGCGTTACCGAGGCCGAAACGACAAACCGGCCGAACGGACGGACGGATAGACGTTCGCGCAGGACACAGGCTCTCCAAAGAACTCGGAACTCCGAGAAGGAGATTGCCAGAGAGCCAGAGAGTGTCGTCGAAGAGGGATCTCGTTACTACTACCTTCCTTCTCGAGATGATCGAGCGACGGCGACACCTCGATCAGTTAAAACACGAATGATTCTTCAAACTGGACTGGAGAGACTTTAGCCGCCTTTACTCCGAGGCGAAGGACACTTTCAAATATGTTTTTTTCTTTTTTTTTTGCAAACAAGTGTCGTATCTCTCGCGGTCTGGAATTGTTGCACGATCAGGGAGTGTCGATCGAAAGTCGGGGCTTTGAAGATATTTTGATATAAGGTATCAAGTTGATGGGAAATTTGTTCTTTTTTAAAATACAGAGAATGCTTGAAACTTTGTCAAAGTCTTCGTGAAAGTTATGAAGAACGAGAGTATGAGAAATAAAATATAAAAAAAACGCGAGTATCATTCTCTTGTTGAAAATGAATTTGTTGATATTGAAAACATTTAATATTTACCGATACGACGATACTGCATAGAAATCTTCGTTAACATCTTTTTAAAAATTATTTACAAACGTTGGTAACGTTGTGTCGACTTTCTAAATAGACTGAAACAATTTTGGGTTCAAGAAAAAGCGAGATAATATCTTTTCATCGCATTTTGTTGCGATCTTATATCACGTTGGTATAAAAAGAAGTCTTTTGTCTTTGGTTCGCTGTCGTAGTTCAGGTGAAGCACGAGAATGTTGCATTCATTATTTACTGGCAATCGTTTATGTTGATTTTACAATTTACAGTTCCGTAGCAAGCTAACCGAGCGTTAAATATCACATTTGTAGTCTGATAAAATGTGATTAAATTAACACCATTATATCGGTTGCATGACAAGTTTCTGACGACCTATCGTTGAATCTGAAGCAAACTCGAAGCAGAGGCAACGGGAAATATTATCTTCGGACGAAGAAGATTGAAAATCGAACATTGTCAAAGAACTGGTAAAGAAACGCCTCTTTATATGCAGTTATAACCCATTAATTTATCCAATAATTTAGAAGTTGCAGTATATTAAGCATGCAACATAAAAATAGTTTTATGTTTCCTTCCGGTACTTCATTTTCTCTCTGCTATTTTATATATCCTCATTGTAAAAAATAACAGTGTTGGGTAACCTGTTTAAACGCCCAGCGTTTTAGTACCTCAACTAAATTATTCCTCTATAATAGTCACTTTAATTCAGCTCATTAAATTAACTTCTAAGAAAAACAACAAATTTCTATCTTTTACATAGATGAACTTTAAAAACATAAATATAAAAATTGTAAAAAAAGAGTATTCGATTTAAAATGTGACATGGTTCATTGAAACATTGCTTATTCAACTATTTTTAGAGATAAGTATTCCAACTATTCCCATTTTCTTTACATATACGTACTTCTACTCGAACTGGACAATGGTTTCTTAGAACATTTTGTTTACACTTTCCAGTGAAATGAACAAATATCTTTAGCATTGGCTAGTCTTTCTAACTGTTTACCATTTACCGGTTTCTCCGCTAATGCTATAAAATGTTCAAGAGCGTATTTGTAAAAGATTCAACAGGTGTTTTGATTATTCCAAGAATATCATTTTTACGCTTAACAAAATAACTCACCGTGTCTCTAATTTAAAAAATTATTTAAGTAAATGTAAGTTGGTTTCATAAAAATAAAGAACAAAATAAATATTTAAATAATATTTATATTCCAATAGCTCCAGCGTGGAAGCTGACTCGACTAATTATTTATGCGACTCGCGTTTCGATTCCATTTCACGCGAAGAATCGTGAGAACTCACGTGCTTTAAAGTTTCTTAAAAGCCACTGCTTTCTTTTTATTTTTTTTTTTAATTCCATCGCGCAACCGATCGCCACGTTACTTTCTCGATGCGAGAAATATCGAGGGGCGATCGACCTTTGAAGTTGCCTTTCGAAAATCGGCTACTCTCGCCACGCCGAAGCCTCGACCTCGCTCGATTTATATCGACCATAGTAAACGTACGATTATTACGATTTGCGTCAATAGTGACCACCCACGTGTACGCACCGCGTGCTGATTAATGCCCCCGATTTCGGCCTCTGGATCGATCCTAGATCGTAGATCGCGGCTCGACACGCAAACCGGCGTCACTTTTGCCTCGTACCACTCGATAGTAACGGTTGTGCAAGGCCTCGCTCAACGACTTTTCAGGCCTCCGTAAAATGGCCTTTCTATTGATATTTAGAGATGCCATTGATATTCGTCAGTACCATAGTCTTGGGCGTTACTCGGTCGATTCACGGCAGCCGACACTCGAGACAATGTTGCTCTCGATCGTTGCTCGATTCGGTGATTCACGAGTTTCGCAACGAATATTTAACTCGATATAAATACCCTACAGATTTGTGCATACCGACCAAACGATAGATAACATTAACGAAACTATCTCTGGGGAACCTAACATGCTTTGTCCTCCTTATTAGTCGACAGAAAAATATTTTTATCATAGCCTTTGAAAATTAAAAATTGTTATGTACTAGAAACAGATCCCTTTGATACATAGAGCCAGATATTTTCAAAGTCTTTGATCGACATTTGCCTACAAAAAATATACTCTTACGATCGTTAAGCTTCGATGAAAGATATTCAAATTATCCACCATTTTTCAAAGTTCAATATTTTCTTTTTGGACATCTTTCTTCGCGCTTCAACCAATTCCAAATACTTCTACGATAGCTCCAGTCTTTGTCAACAGAAGGTTCGCGTTGCGGACAATTAATGGTGCACGTAACCGCCGAAACGTCTTTGCGAAACGAAACGCGACGATTGTTCAAAGACTAAAGAAAACGAACGCAGTGGCACGCGAGTGCTACTTTCTCGGATCGGAATGATATAATTTCAAGGTTCGCCGTTTGTCCGTGCGATTGCATGTCATTTAACGATAGACAACGTCGAAACGACTGGTTCGATCGTCGATCCTTCGCGAGTACGTGCTTCGAAGCAGAACTGGACTTAGAGGAATATTAAAACGTGGACACCGCCGTTGCGGCCTGCTCTGAATTCCTCGAGCTGTGCTCTCGCGCTTTCTACGCGCTGCTGAATCGAAATACGGGAACGCACGATCGCGTGAGAACCGGGAAAATCCAAAAAATCTCGTATGTACGAGGGTTGGTCGGAGCTGGTTTCGCGTACAAGAAAACGTGATGTCTTTCACCAGAGACGTTTAAACGGGAAAAAGCAAAAATAAAATATTTTTTAAACTCACAGTCGATTAACGGACGATCGAACGCCTGGAGATTATCATATTTGAAACTAGCTTTTGATAAAAACTGGTAAAGCAGTGAATATTTTATTATATAAGCGAGGAAAATGTGTACCGTGGGTTGTAAATATTTATTTATTTATTTTTTATTTAATTAACAATTTTATGCACCGTATAAAAGCAACGATGGCGAGGGTATGCTAAGCAGGATGAAAGATTGACATTCAGTGAACGAAGCTGTTTTACAACATAATCCGATTTAATTGTAAGGTTTACCCTGACGTGAATGTAAATGAACGAAAGGATTCTGTTGAATGCAAGAGGAAAATGAAGATGTAGTATTATGGGAAATGGGAAAGAACAAAATGATAAGATTCATGTTTGAAGGACGTGTAAGAATGCGCGGAATGTATATTTACTAGATATAATAATTTTCTGTCGTTCGTTTTCCAAAACAAAGATTGTAACTATCGTGAATGTTTCTATATATGAAATAGAATTGTGCCTGTAGACGTTGTGGATTGTATAGATTTGTATGGACAGAGATGTTCTCAATAGCGTACCTGTAGTGAAATTCGTTTCGCCGAACATCAGTCACGCGAACATGTAATTAACACGTTTTCTTTTTAGACAGTAACTACGTAGTAACTTGAAATTTGTCAGTGCCCCATTCGGATTTAATTTTTTGGAAAACTATGTTTCTTCGTCCCCTTTAAACCACGATTTACACCCTGTATTTTTGTAAAGACAGTGGCTATGCTCGAGTGTAATTTGTATAGTGATATCTTACGAAATAAAATATTATTATATCTTGTTCAATATTATATATTACTTTACACTTAAAACCACAGGTTTGATGTATTTTTAATTTGTTGCATAAGTTAGAAGAAGGCGCTAAATTTAGAAGTTGCATCGGTGTACTATCGACTGTAGCGTCAGTCCTGAGAGTAATTTAAATATAAATGAGACTTTTGTTTCTTAAATTTATTAGGCGAGTGTACAGGCCAAGTACTATTTTTCTACACAGTGTCTAATAATTTCTATATACCTTTGTTGGTAGTTTTTTAATACTGATTTAATTAAAACTCGTAGGACGGATATTAACACTTTGACCGCCATGGAGGTCACCGGTGACCGATGTTTCAAATGCACAACACTTCTTTAAAATGCTCACACTGAATGAACTACTGTTACTTTTAAATAACTTTACTGCTATTGGGAATGTTGTGATTAAAATTGAAATGAAAATAATTGTAAATTATTGATTACAATTTTTCGGTTTGGGAAACGCTGATATAACGCTTACACGAGTATTTTGAAACTGTACAGAATATGTCGAAACCGATTCGCGATGATTACAATAACGAAAGCTCTAATTCTACCGTTTAGCAGATTGTGCCTAAACTACTGTGGCTTCAAAACTGTTGAAATAGCTTTCTACATATGAGACAGCAATTTGGAACGAGAATTTCTCTTCGATATTAAATATTACAAAAGTATCGGGACTTATTATCGAGTCAAACAAACAAATTTGTCATTTGAGTCAGCTTTCAAAATGTTTACTTACACCTAAATGTACATGTAATACCTATTCCTCGAATCTAATCGGTAATATAAAAATTCGTTCGTCGAAAATGTTCCTCTGTTGCAGTGGAGTGAAAAAATAGATCATTTTTCAGATTCAAAGGTCTATAATTTGTAGGATGTCAAATAGGGCATGAAGAACGTGAAACTCGTTAGAATTAAATACTAGGTAGAGAAATAAAGGTAAGAAAGGAAAGTCTCGATTTATATATTTGAGCCACCTTCGTAAATCGGCATTGTTCGCGAGACGTTGTAATGATCGCGGTATTGTGCCGTATGCATGTAAATACGTGCACTTCGTTTGAAAAGTTCGCCGGAGAACAAAGGGGGTAGGAGACACCTGAGTAACACGGCGAATGGTTTGTCGGCGCACTTAAACATTTTTTTCACTGGCATAATACAGCGAATTCTTTGGTCGCCTGGGCCCGATGCTACGCAACCAACCGGGTGGGTGAAGAAGGGGTGAAAGGGCAAAAGGGGACAGACGCGATGCGGTTCCAGGAAAGTCGAGAAGGTCGCCGCGGCTATTTCACGTTTCCACCAGAAACAATCGGAACAATGAATTTGCGATGAAGAATTTAATCTGATTCGATTGCACGTTGGTAACCCGTGTCTAATTAAATTCAAGGACGTCCACTGTTTTTCGCGAGCCTGCCGCGAAAACTCTACCCGACCGATACGCTTTGTTGGAACTCGTTCGAGATGGGCAACATTCTCATACGGATACAAACGATCGTTTACTTGTTACTCGTTAAATCATTGCTCTCGACAGTGTAGCAGGTAGTAACCAATCGATAGCAAAAGCGTTGTCATTGAGGAAGGTCTGAGCAAACGTGTGACTAAACGAAGTCCAGACTTTTCGATAACTGATTTATGATAAATGGTGTCGTGATATCCATTTACTTATTTTATACGTTTAAATTAAAAACTGAAAAGCTTGGAACATATTTCACCTATTTCGCCTATAAGTGAACAGTGCAACGATCTCTGGCCTCATTCTATCACCGATTTTAAATAAAAAACTAAAAAGCTTGGAACGCAATTTCGTGATTTAAAACGTTCGTCTTGTTTTGCAGCACAGAATCACTTTTGAAATTATCATCCGCCTATAGGTAAACGGTCTGTGCGACGATCTCTGGTAGCGTTTTGATCTCGTGACGTCTCATGAGTTTCCATTACTTTGTTGAGCTCGTCCGCGCGGTTTGACGCGGTCGAGAGTCGTTTCCCGCGTTGGAGCGACGAGGAAAACGACACCGGCGGAAAAGAGCGAAATAAAGGAGGGAAGTCGAACCCGCAAAAGTCGTGTCGTGGAAACGAGCCTGGGTGCAATTACTACGAGAGGCTGCTATCCTCGGACCAGGAACGAACGACCAACCACGCCCTCGCTAATGCGAGACCGGGACAGGATTTCGAATTGCCTCAGCAAGGACATCAACTATATACAACGCCCGACACAAAGACCGGCTAGTGAGATTTTTTAATTACACCCTGTTTACGCGGTCAGCCGCGAGAGTATGCCCGGCTGTCTGCCTGGCCAGGTCTGGCCGACTCATGCCGGCCTATCTCCGACAATGAGATTTATGGTGCGCGAAAGCTGCTGTCCACGCATCGTTCTTAATTCGAGATGGTGGTCTAATCACAAAACACGGCTTTGCGTTTCAAAGTGCTTGGTGGCGCGAGATTGTTTCGTTTTATGCATCGTTTCCTGCAACGTTCGCGCCGTGTATTTATCACGACGACTTTATTTCAACGAACGTCCGGGAATTCAATATCGAAGGGAAATGAACGAATAAAGATTCAGTAACTCGCGAAATTGATCACATTGTGCCTCCGTTCGTTGAATACGTGGGAAAGCAAATGCCAGAGACTACATTAACCTTTCGAACGATTGATAGAAAGTATGGAAAAATTTGAAATACGAATGACGAATATTCGTTTTGAATAAATGCAAGACCCGTGTTAGCGAATCGTGACCCCAAAGTAGGGGTTTTAACGTGACAAACAAACTATCGAATAGAATTTCTTTTGTCTTCTTAATCGTTGCAGATGTTTGGATGTACCTTATATTTGTACAGATATATCTCGCGTTGCAACGATCATTTCAATGTTTCCTATAAAAAATTATATTTATTCTAAAACCGACGACTCCAAATAAAACATTACAAGCTACTTTTCTCAAAGAACCATCGAAAATATTGGTCTCATTTTCTTTTTAAATTGAATGATCCAAAGAAGCTAATCTATTCGTGTGCAACAAATTCTTTTGGTGCCATTTTTAGGAAGAAAAACACTTCTATATTCTTAAAAAATAATTGTTATTACTATAGTTCTTGTCAAACTGAATAACTTACTTGAAACATTTTTTAGAAGTGCGTGTTTGTACACAGAATCGGAAAAACTCTATTTATTATAAAACTGAACACACTAAAATAAGAGTATGTTGGTAAAGTTTGAAGAAAATCTAATTTTGTTCATTTAGTAATAATCAACAGAAGGAGCCCTATGATAGATGAAATGATGTAACGTAGCAGTACGTGATGCAACGATGTACTGCAGATAATAAATCGGATCTTTCTTAAACGATTTGTTTGAACCGAAAAAATACCCAAGTCATTACAATACGAATGTTAATATTTATAGCAGCGTTGCCTCTAGCGGTAATTACATATCTATGTTAACGATCCATACCATATACTAATATTTCATAAATTATTGTGTAATTCTTCTAAAGCGTACAGTAGTCATTCTCAACGCAAATTACATATCTAAGCGAACAATCCTTGTTATGTGCTAATTGATCATAATATTTCTTATCTTTCTAGAACTCGTGTTTACAGTCACTTTTAGCGCCAATTACACTTCTAAGTGGACGATTCGTAGAATGTATCATTTTCTTATGATTTTGTTCACCTTGTACTATTTATCCATATTTATATACCCGTAATGATATTTTCCGAAATCTCCAAATTATTCTAAAATTATTTGAATATAAGATTTGAATTACTTTTACGATTGTACCAAGAATAATCGATAAAGAAGAACCGTGTAAATAATATAAGTTATTTGCTATGTGCATCGATCGCAGAAACTTTTGCACTTGTATGAGCAAAAACGGATTTTAAACGACCCGGGGTACTTTGTTATTCGTGAGATTTCCACGCTATGTTTGTCAATGATCGATCATGAACGAACGTAGAATAAAATGCAGATGCGAAGTGGCCCGTGCAAGAAGAGGGAACGATTTTAACAATGGTGTACGATTCGATGAATATCGTGTCGAAAGATATAAAATAGGTTGAAGACTTCGATAAGATACGCTTGATGCTAGCGTAAGAAAAAGGAAAAGAGAACTACGCGAGAATTGAAGGTCGACGATGCGGAGTAGCGAAATTTTAGATACATCTAATATGTGAATATGGTAATGCAAAATTCATGTCGTCGGGCCTTATAGAGTTCTTTCATGAATACATAATTATATTACAGAACATACGCATTAAGCACTCAACGGGAACGAAAAACCAACGTCAACCGAGACAATACAAACATCGCGAGAGACGTACGCTCGAAATAATTGGACAAAATAAGAATGAAATACGCTATCAGTTTCCCTTAACGACAGATAAAATTGCAAAGCTAAAACGAGCCGAAGGTATCAGTGTTACGCTGCGCAAGAACGAGGAAAAATTTCAAAATCGAATTGCAATTACTGCTCTCTGTGCAAGGTAAATAAGTTGCAAAAACGAAATTCTCGAGCACGTTATCTGGTATTTACTAAAACTGTACGACGAAATAACAAATAATTTTAGCGTCTGCATCACGCCAAGTTCATCGCCGAAGAAACGAGATAAAAAGGAATCAATTAATCGCTCCCTCCTATCAATTCTCACGCGGTGTTACGGCTTTTTCTCGTGCACGAGATAAACCTTTTATGCGTCTTGTAAAATAATCCGAAAGGCCATCGGAACGTTATTAAAAACTTGTTGCTTTTACGAAGCTCCAACTCGTAAACGTCGTTCTAAGGAACATTAAAATTTTGGGAAATCGATCCTAACTCGGACCTAATCGCGTTCGAAATTAACGATTGTATTATCGATAAATAGTCTTTGTAGATTTTGATCAATTTAACAAAAATATAGATGCCTGATTGATAAACGAAAATATGAATGAGAAAAATATTTTCTATCAATCTGATTAGAATATATTTATAACTGTTTATATACAGGGTGTTCGGCCACCCCTGGGAAAAATTTTAATGGGGGATTTTAGAGGCCAAAATAAGACTAAAATCAAGAATACTAATTTGTTGATGGCGATTTCGTTAAAAAGTTATTAACGTTTAAAGTTCCGCCTGTACTGAATTTTTTTCTAGAACGTGGGATGGATTTCGGGGGTAGGTCTATTCACCAAAAATTATTGTAATGGACCCCCACAACCGAAAATAATTTTTCCAGAACGATTTGAAATTTTTTAATTTTGTCGAAAAATTTCACACATTCTCGAATTTTTTTCTAGGAAATGAGTAGGAATTCGGGAATATGACTGTTCACCAAAAATGATTGTTATTGACCCCTGCAGTCAAAAATATTTTTTTTAGAACGATCTGAAATTTTTTTTTTTCGTCGAAAAATTTGAGCACCTACCCCCTGTCGATTTTTCTTAAAAATTCGTTTTTCATTTTTAGTAATTTTGGTTGACGCCCTACAGAAAAGTTGTCCAATACTTTTTTGTAGGTACCCATGAGCTCTACTTCAGAAAAAAGTTTCATTGGAATATATTCACAATTGTGGGAGTTATGACTGTTTGAAAATTGGACCATTTTTATGGGGTGTTTCTCATTTTGCGGGGTCAAGGACCAGCTTTTCGAATATTTTTGCAATTTGTACATATTCTCCACCAAAATACGCGTAGTTTGCTTTTTTAAACATTAAAATCGTCCAATCCGTTCAGAAGTTATGACGTTTTAAAAATTCGCATGAAAATTCGGGCAGATATTCTGGCCAGAAATTATATTTTCGGTAAGGAATTTTTTTCTCGAAAGTGGGTAGGATTTCGGAAGTATGTGTATTCACCAAAAATGAGTGCAATTAACCCCCGCAACCGAAAATAATTTTTCCAGAACGATTTGAAATTTTTGAATTTAATTGTTAATAACTTTTTAACGAAGCCTCCATCAACAAATTGGTATTCTTGATCTTCATCTTATTTTGGCCTCTAGAATCCTCTATTAAAATTTTCCCCAGGAGTGGCCGAACATCCTGTATATTGCAAAAATTCTCTGAACATTTATGACTTCGATTTACATACACGAAGGGACATTATTGGAATATTAGAAATTTTTCAATTATATTTTTTCGACCGCTTTCGAACATTCTGACGTTAGTGTGAATCACATAATCGAATGAAAATTAACGCTACGTAATAAATTCACGATCAAGCGATAAAGTTAAGGAAATAATCGCGGTTCATTAAGGTTTTCCCAATTAGCAAGCAAACGTTAAATTAACCGGTGAAATATGATCGGTACTTTCGTATAGTAAAATCACACCCTCGTGACGTTCGCGCGAGCCAGCGAAACACAGTGCTTTGCTTCCGTTTTTACTGCAAAATTTTCCATTGCGTACCAGCCGAGTAAATTTCTCGTACCTGATCACTGAGAGTTCAGTGGTAGTAGATTCGAAAGTTAGCCTTCCACGCGACCGTCTCTGACTGTTTGTGTCTTTCTACGACAGGGCCGTATCGACTCAAACAAACTGGGACAATGCGTACGGAATAGCAAAATTCTTACGTCTGTAGCAAACAACGTTAATAAATAATTTCAACCATTGATTAAACTCTAAGAAACACGATCAACAAAATTTTGTGATCCGAACTCCAAATAAAAGCTGATGCATCCAGGGAGTATTTTTTCAAAATAAAAGTCCTTCACAATTCGTGAGAAAATTAAATTTTCAACATTTCTTACCCCCCATTGCCTCAAATGGCATTGAAATTAGAATTATATTTATTAGAAGCATGGATTAGAAAATTTTAAATACTAGTCACGTTTTATCTTTTTTAATTTGAACATATACGTTTCTGGTATTTTTTAGAATCGTGCAATTTTTTTAGTAACGGTATTTTCGTGCTTAAAAAGTCACGCTGTTTGTGGGTTACGTCTGTTTCATTGCACCTCTAGTCGGGTCTGCAGGCCAAGTAAGTTTGTCTACACGTATCTGCGCAAATCTCCTCAACTGATTTACGATGCACCTCTTTGTCAAGTAACTGCTGAATATAATTGCATATACGGGATGATTGAATACTGTTAAATAAGCAGTAAATTGTGCGCTGACACTCGTCAAAATCAAACTTATTCTCGTATTGCATCATAACACGCACGTACAATTAGATAATCAAAGAAAGTCGATTACGAAAGCGAAATAACAAGGGGAAAGAAATTCGAAATTCTTCTTAAATTAATCGCTGATTATCGCGTAGAAAACAAATCAAATTTGTTTTCGACAATCTTTTGCGCGATTATCGTAGGCTCGATTTATCTTGCGGCTACAGAAAAAAATGTTGTCATTACAAAACGTTGACATTGAACTTCAAATAACCCAAATTATAACGGAGATAAAGTTTCAAGTAAATTAACTCGGTTATAAGCGAAGAAACAGAACGAGTAAGAAAACAAACTTCTGAATGCACAATGAATAAATATATTATGATCTATGGAAAGCATAATGCAGTCAATAGATTATGATAAGTGTAGTGACTTTTCTGAATATGTTACTGCACGAAGAGTTACAGCTTATAATCAATTATTTGTTGATTTCCAAACTACATATTCGTTCCTTTTAATTTCGTTAATTTCTTTCTTAGTTTTCCTTCTTTTCTTTCTCCACTAGAAGCTATATAAGTTTTAAATTAAAAAATCGGAGTCTATTTATAATTTCTATACAACTAATTATATCTCTGTTCGTTTACAACTAGTATTTTGAAGATGGTGAATATTCAGGTCACCGAAAACGTGAATCTACTAAGAATTGACTATGATCGAGACAGTTTTGTTAAAGTCTGCGACAATCAAAAGGATGTATCTTCGTACGATTAATGCGTCTCCGAGTAAACACGAAAATAGTAGTTACGAGACAAAAGTATTATGCAAGGTGATCATCGCGTGTACAACAGTTTTTCTCGGAATCCCGGCTGTTATCCATCGGCATAGATATTCAAGACCGATAAATTTACCGCGCCGATTTGCAAATGCATCCTGACGAGCGCAGTTTTAGCGGCTAACTAATAAAACTGCGGATACCGCGCACGATTTAAATCTCTCTAGCGAGAAATCATCCAAGTCTTCGTTATAATTTGAGATTCTCGCCGGCAGACAAACCGTTAACTCGTTCACGTACCGATGTTCCTGCTCATTATCATCGACCAAACAGGCTCGGGATAGCATTTCACTTGTAAAACACCCGCTGTTTCTAAAGTGGCTCGGTCAAATTAATTCTAATTACCGTGCGTATGTCTCGCGTACAAATAGTCTTGCTTGAAACATGAGCCGCGCGTGAGTCGTCATTGAGAATCACGCGAAATCCGTTACTTTATCTCTAACGAAATACTTGAGCCGCAAATGTTTAACAAACACGAGGAATTTGCTACGATGGGAACTTGTACATTGCTCGAAACGAGTACGAGACAATTAATACTCAATTTTTAATAATATCCAAACCAAAGTACACATTATTAAACATTTTGTTCTTATATAATCGCGAAAAATCATTTTGTATTAAATTAACGACATTAAATATATAACAGTATTCATTTAACAATATATTTTTAAAGATCTCGATGAAATCTAAAGATCGAATATTCGACAAAAATGTTATTCTTTTCGTTGAATTGCTTCGAGCAACGTACTACGAAGTTGGCGCGTAATTTGAACTGTATTCGTGTCGCGCGTAACATATTTGAACGGTGACAGTTTTGGCGCCATTGCATTCCTTTCATATTGTACGGATTCGAATTCGATCCTCAACGGTTGGATCATAACCACTAAATCAACACGATTTTCACAGACAAATGGCCTCAAAAAAGTATTCGTATGCTCAACGTCATATCCTAAATACAAGGTCGCTACAAATCATTCCTAATCGATCACCATAGTTTCCCTTTTTAAGAGAACAAATTCCAACTACCTGCTAGAGTCGACGACGAAGCAAACGATTGATAAAATAGACGTGACGTAATTTAACACAAATTCTAAAGAAGAATCGAGAATACCGCGGGGAAAGATTTATCACGTTGTTACCGATGACTCTACACGACTCGAAAAGAATGCAACGGTACACGTACACGCGAGTCAATATTCCGCGAGCACTCCGGACACGGACACGTTTAACCACATTTTATTCCCCAGCGACAAACAAAAACAACCGACTCACCGTTTCCACCATATCGAACCCTCCTCCGTACACCATCTCGTCTTTCCCGGCGTTTCCCCGTAGTATCTCACTTTTGACAGTTGCCACTCGGTGTCTTCCAGGTGGTTAATGCCTCGGAAGCTGCCTCGAGGGGTGGCCCAGTCGATCTCTCGAATTGAGAGGAGAGATCGACTCGTACGCTAAAGCGGCTCCAGTCTCTTCGCGCGAAGGAAACGCGCGACGCACGATCCCGTTGTATATATTCGTCTTCTTCACCCTGTTTTGTTTCCTGTCCAGTCACCCGTTTCTTCCCTTCACCTTGTCGAATCTCGCTTCCGTCTCGTTCGCTCTGGTTTTCTCGCGTGTTTTCGAACCTCCCTCGACTTCTCGAGGCTTTCGTGTGCCGCGTGCGACTGACTGACTGACCGACCGACCGCTGAGCGCGCGACCGCCACGAACGAACTTCGAATTCGAGCGTGCCGAGCTTAACCGACCGCGGCCGAACCAAGCCGAACGCGACTCGACCTACTATCGCGCGCGACACAACCTTCCTCGCGAAACTTCCGACGATCCTTGCACACTGACAGCACCTTCCACAGGACCGATAATACTGTTCCTGTCGGTCACACGAACGATTATCTCTGAATTACCTTCCTCTTCCTGCTACTACGTATCCCATTTCATCGACGTCCCCTGCTATCGGCGAGTTTCCTGCGCGATAACCTCGCGAAAGTGGACGAGGTACGGGTACGCACTCACCCGACACACTCGCGTGTTTTCAAGGTTCCGTTAAATCGCGAACCGGCCGGCCTGACTTCGTAAGAATTTTCCGAACGACATCCGCGCGTGGGACAAGATAACGAAACTTGAGACGAATGACGGCGTTATCTTTCGTTGGTCGTGGCGATTTATGCGCGCCTCGTATCCCCGAGTCACCTTTGTATGACTGGTCCGTGGAAGCAGCGCGGGACGAGTTCGTTCAAGCCGTCGACGCGACCTACTAAGGACCTACGCGCATGCGCACCGTCTTCCCTGTTTTTACCGATGATATGACCACCGTACAATTTCCTTAACAATTTACGATTAAAATGCAGCACGCTGGAATGAGACATAAATTCCACGGGAATTTCAAGTGGCAATAAACCGCAAGATTACGTCTTGTTGTTTATTGTTGCTAATCGCGTCTGGAAACGACGATTAATATTTATTTTTCTTTCGAGATACGATGCCATTATTAACGGCGTTACGAAGTAAATTTTTAGTCTGTAGGGTCGGATTACGAAAGTTAATAAATGTAATTTAACGAATTATGACGATAGGGTGAAATATGTTGTTTGGGGCAATGTTTCCCATGTCACAAGGATGTTTGCTCTTGAATCTTTTCTGGTCGAGTGAAAAGCGCCACTAGGTCCACGATCTGTTTCTTGTTGGTCATCTACCACTCACTCTTTCGCACTCTGTGTCGGTCCGATACAGAGTCCCAGGGGCCCCACGTGGAGGTGAGGTGAGTGGATTTGACCAGAGTGAGACCGCCAACTTCGCCGAAGTTCTCCGCACCAGGTTATTACCAAGGTAACCGGCCAGATATAGGAGAACATCAGCTTAATCGGGGTTTTCGACCTGTCTAAAGCCAGGAAGTCCCACTCCAGCCTCGTGCCCCCAAAAAATCGCACCCTGCATATAAAAAGAAGCTGAGGCTACAAAAAAAAATATATAGTTTCATTTACAAAAATAAAATCATTGATACTCCTCCACTTATAAAGAAGATTCGATTGCGTTGATGAGATATTAACGAAATAACGAGAGATCCTCAACGAAATGGCGATCCGTTCCAAAATCAGGTAATAACGGTATCAGAGCGAGATTCTATCTCGCTGCAGACCGTGTTGACATAGTCGTTACGATAACAAAACGATCCAATCGCAATGTAAGGACACGGCAAAAGGGAAACCGAAAGATGTTATCGTAACGAGCGAAAATAACCGATGAAAACCTTTGTTACGGCATTCTTCTCGCGCGGGACGTAGCGTAGAATCCGCTACCAGCCTTGATCCGACAGTAAATAACTCGGTACACGCGTAGCGGGCTCCTTGGAAACGCACTCTAACGATCCGCGCGAGAGCACGCAGGTATTTGCGTGGGCGATTAGTCGGCGATTAGATCCGCGACACGCTTTATGGAGGAAAAGTGGACACAATGGCCCTTTCTAACTTATGGCGATGCAGGACGATGGCGCCGTACCGAAGGATTGTGAAACGGATTCCAGGCCAGACTTTTCCGGCTGCGCGGAGCTCGCGCGAGCGCGCTCGTGACGTAAATCTCTCGTGAAATTGTACTGTCTCTGAAAAGGCGGAAATTACAAACCCTTTCGTCCATTGTAGAAATTATGCTCGAAATAATTGGGGCATTTGAAATTGCATCCCGAAGAACGAAGCGTGTATCGGAAACGAGAGAAGGTTGGTATTTGTAACATTTTTATTATTCTAATAACCACCAGTCTAAAAATATTAAAAATACTATATAAATCAAATAAATCATTAATGTATGTAGAGAATGCGAAGAATGGCTTTGTATCTCCAATCAGTGTAAACAGTTACGTATAAAAGACCACTTTATATATCAAATATTTTTTATATCGTGGAAAACTTTTAACGTTTTTTGTCTCATTATTTCGCGTTTCTCGTCATTGTAAGAACATCTCCACTGTTAAATTTTTCTACAACACTCTAGTTAGACTTCACCTTGAATACAGCTCAATTATCTAGTTTCCTTACTTTAATTGCCACTCCACCATTGAACGTGTTGAGCATAAATTTCTTAGATTTATTTCTTATAAATTGTATGTTACTCTCACAGCTACATTGAATAACTCTTGAAAACCGCAGAATCATCGCCGACTTATTATTTCTGCACAAAATAATTGACTGCCATATTGTGTGACCCGACATCTTACCGCACTTTAAATTCTATGTACCAATTAGAAACCTTACATTTTCTCATTATTTTATATCGAACACCATCGTACACTACTAAATAATGATATCAACCGGATATGGATTAACACTGACAAATACTACAACAACATCGATCTATTCAATCCTTCTTATGTCTCTTTTAAACACTCTGTTATTAAAATAATTGGCTTTAATTAGTATTATCTACCACTATATCGCAGCATCTGTTTCATGACTTGGATTTTATCTTACTTCATGTTTATTCTAAATTTTTTCTTTTTAGTAATATATTTCTACATTCCAAAGAAAACCTAAACAAAAAAATGAATTACATATTTTACCCTTAAGATTCTGTACTAATATTGCTATCGTCGAATTAAAAAAGACGCGTATCCTACAAAATGTAACAATAAAAGTAACAGCAAAGTGTAAGACCGTTTAAATCCACTTACAACTAATACGCAATTAACAAAGTTCAATTTAAATTTGTGTAATGGGTGTAGCTTTCAAAATTATATTTGCCTCATTTGAGCGGATGATTCTCTAATTACAATGACCAGTCTAATTCACAGAATGAGTCATTGGTTTAGAACGAGTCTCGTTCTAACGGTGCTGTCAACCAGTTTCAAGAAGAAAGACGTGAAACGAGGCAAATGAAAAATGATTTAATCCGACGACAAATTCCATAGAGGAGCAGATTGACGTTGCTACGATGGCGTGATTTCTACTATTATTGCACGATACAAATGCCCCGGCTAAACAAAAAATGCTCAAGATTCTTCGGATGCTTCGCTACAATCGAAGCTAAGATGCACGCCGACGCGCATTGCAGATCGTGTAAACGTCCAGCAATTTAATCCGTAGAAGAGAACATTTCCATACAGTCTTCTACAACTTGTTTCGAGAATCTCGTTGCAAACATATTAAACGACGTATCGTACGGTTAACGATTACTTTTTTAATGAGAAAAAATTGTCTTCTCGTGTATTGTTCAGAACAACTGGTCACGTAACAAATTTGTATAAGTTAGGAAAGGGAATTTTAATTAATTGGTTTGTGAAATCGATGGTGGACCTTTCTTTTTAAATTATTTTATGAAAAGCAAATGTAACGATATTAGAGAGAACGAAACTTTTTGATTGCTGATGCTACTGTTTATTTTTTTTAATTTCTCACCTTTGACGTTTCTAGTTACAATTACTTTTCTCCACGTAAGGAGTCAATTTCACTGTCTACGCGGGTGACAATTAACACATAATTGTATCGTGCATCTATAATTTAACACCGACCAACGGAAACGATCGATCATGTGGCAACAGTAGCGTCGAGTTTTTGTAACCACGTGCGTCATGCATGTAAATTTTTTATTCTCCCTCGTTACGAGACGCTGCACAAAGCTTGCGCGAGAGACTAAATCGTTGCGCGTGTCTTTTGAATTTCTCCAGTTCATTTTCCCTCGCGCTGCCGCGCGTTACGTCAGAAACGCTCAGAATTCTTGCGCAATGAATCGTATATGATGCTGTTCAGGACCACGGGAGTACTTACGATCGTGGATCGCGTTTGCAGATCGTTCGTCCTAATCGGGATCACTTTCACTCGCCGTGATCAATAAATTTCTAGACAATGATTAATTTCGCTTCGTCTTTCCAGAAAGAAACGATCCGACCTACGAGTCTGACGCAAAGATAAATCTTCCGATTTATATATTGCACAGTTTAGGAACAATTCAAGAAAATTTATGCAATATTAAAATAAAAAAAAGAGGGTATATTAAGCGGAATAGTATAGAGTTGTTAGGAACAGATTTTGAAAAATTTAAGAGTAATTTAAAAAGATGCACGATTGTATAATAACATTGTTGGTTATTAGCGTGTTTGAATTCTGAATAAACTTGCGTGCGTCTTGGTGGAATAACAAAAGATATGGGTCTGTTGCTGACACCGATACCGAAAGAGTACAAGTTCTCGGAACGAGAAACGATTAGTAGATATGTAGATAATAACTTCCGAACGTTCTAAAATTCTAACTAATTGTCCACTTATCGAGGTAAGTTCAACACAATTCTTACGCGAGCAACAACAAGGCGATCTGGGTGAGATGATAAATTTTACTAGTCTATTGATCTATCGATTTGAATGGTTAATATTACCCAATAAAAACACTTTGTGCGCTGTTATAGAATCGTTCACGGACTAACGATCAGGTCTACTCCAGTATGCAGTTTACGTGGCTGTGCTTGAATCGGTCATTCCCCGTTGCGAAACCCCATATCCGGCTGGGAAATTAAACGGTTTTGCACGTTGGAAAAATCAATTTACGTCCATCGGCGCAAATTATGACACACGAGTAAACACTTTCTTGCATCACTTTTGTTACGATTTTCTTAAACAATGTACGCTCAGATAATCGAACGTTTCTGACGTACAGATCCTGTTATACTACTTACCGTTTGATAATGCTATTACGATATTGAAATTAATTGCCTTTTACGATCAAGAAATAAGAATATTTCTTTTCTCTTAAATATATCGCGATAGAATTTGATATTTGAAAATACGAAATTCAAAATAGCAGATTCAATATAGTGGTCATGTTCTTTAAAAATAGTAAGTAGCAAGTAATTTTTGGAGGACATCGTGAACTCCATTTTTGGAATCAATCCACACATAAATACAAAAACATTTAAAATAAGAAACGATGCATTTTCATAAGAAATACCTTCAGATTTATCATTTTAAGTTTTTGTAGTCCTCCTGTCCCTGCTCTTTCTTTTCATGGTCGGCAAAAACTTGAATCCGTCTCTGCGTAGAGTGCGATTTCTTCTGTGCTTCTCACATTGTGATACGACGAGGGTGAACGTTTCCATGGAACGGACCAGAATTGCGTCATTGAAACGGAAATCGGGGGAGGTTCGTTCAGTGAAAACAGCCACGGCCCGCGGGAAGGTCTCTGTTTTGCGTGCACCCCTTTCGCGGCCGAGGATCGTGTGAGAAACGCAGAATCGAGTAGAAAATAAAAGCGGTCGACTTCTCGCCGTGACGTCGGTCTTGGCCGCATTAACGTCGTTCAGCTGTGAGAAAGCACCCGGAAAGAAAAAAGGAAGAGGATTTATGTCGGGAAGAAAAGAACTGCGGCTGCCAAAGTACAAGGGCGCGTAACGCCCTTTTCGCAATCTGCGACATTCGTGGCGGATATGCGGTACGAGCCAACGTCAGCCACGCTTTCTCTTCTTCTCTTTACTTTTTTTTTTCTTTTTTTTGCGCGTGGAAAGGATCGTGCAGCTGGGAAGCATGTACGATTGGAAAAATTGGACGAGCTAAAGAAGTCGATGGCTCGTTCCTTCTCTACGTTAGGATGAAATTCTGAAAAACGATATAAATAATTATGTAGTCTACTGTGAATTACTAAATACCGTTCTTTATTTGAGCTCAGCGTAAATTTCTTCGCTTTACGAGCTATAAATTGGCTGCTTGCACGGGCAGAAGTGGTCGAAATTATAAACCCATTTTACATAATTTTGATCCTCGTATCTTGGAAACGCGCAAATTGATCGTTGACGTCATCTATCTTTTTAAACTTATTAATGGCCACGTTTGTGCCCCTTCTGTCCTAAGACTAATTAATTTCAATGTATGCCGTAGATCCCGTCGCTACGTGTCCCCGGTTAGAATTTGCCACTTCGAAACCGACCTTTCGAACGTTGATTCTGTAACAGTAACGCGCGTTAATAATTTATGCGATAACGTGGACATTTTTCGAGCTCGTTGAACTCGTTCGAGCTATCTCCTGGCTATCTTAATTAATTTAGTTGCACGTGTAAGTCTCAATCTTTACTTTTTTTATTTATTAACGTTATATCATATCTATTATAAAGATAAAAATATTTTGCTGTAACCCGCGCGGATATTTATCAAATTCTCAATTTCCAGTGCATTAAGGAAAGGTTTTAAAATCGCGAAGATAAGTGAAAAGATTGTATAACATTTACTCCTTAATTAAAACTTTTCGATCCCTCAGTAATATACCGTGTATATTGAATAATTGATATATGTACTTGATCCTCGGAATTTTATTTCACCTTTGCAAAGAGAAATTATTCCTCGGTTCTTTATACGTCCGTGAATTAATTAATGCCCAAAGCGAGTAACGAGCGACTGAACTTACAAGGCTATTAAACATGCCAATGAGGAACCATAATGTGTAAATCTTATAAAATGTCCTCGGTGAACTTTGCATGTATTGTTTCCATCGAGTTCTCGATCGGTCACGTTATGTAATAGAAAGTTAATAAACAGGATAGGTCGTACAATCACTATTAAATAAATAACATAGTCTAAATAAATTACAATAAAATACGATTTTGTCAGACCCTATTTCGAATTACACCTCAATTTAGCAAGAGAAAATAATAATAATGCTTGTGTTTCTCGATGCTCTGTTTAGAAATCATTCTAAGCTCGAAAAGAACTGTTGCAATGATTTATTAGAGGCTTCGTACACTCGGTGCGTGTCTAAGTACAGGTCGGAATAACCCGTGCAGCGAAACAGTGAAGTATTACTGCAACGTCGTTTCGCTGAGAGCTAGACGAAAGTGAACCAGATCACTTTTCCTTTCTTCAAAATTGATCGGTACTCAGGCTCTGCCGGTATCTAATAGCGTCCAATTATCCCGATGCCATCGGTACCGAGGACAGAAATAATTTACGGCCGCCATTATCGAAGAATTTTCACATGTTTTCGTCCGGCCGAAAGAAAATCATTATTTCATCCACGATGAAACATTATCTTCCGGCAATCGAGCAATAATTGTCCACCGTAACCGAGTCGGTCCCGAAGATATCCCATTGTTCGAGGGATCTTGGCTTGAGATACCAGAGATTTTTCATCGTCCCGCATCTTCGTAACGTTCGCGTATTGCGACCACCCCATGGTATCTTGCATGAGGTCTCCGGAGCATCTTTAGGCCTCGTACACACTCGTCCAACGACAAGCAACTCGAAAAATTGCGATCCTGATCGTAAGATCGTCTTCCTTTGGCTGAGTCTTCTAAAACTTATTTTTCCTCCTAGCGTTTCAAATTTACTTATTTTATCTATCACAGGTTGACACCATTTGTACCATTTTCCTGTAAACACTGTAAAAGACACTCGATTGGAAAATAAAATAATAATATGACAGCAGGGGAAGGTTCCAAAAGGCAGAGGAAAGATTTTAATATAAATAATCAGAAGCATAAAAATATTTTCTATCTGAAATCTTCGTCGTCTGCTGTGAAATGTACCCAGAGTACGATAATCGACGAGAATTTCTAAACTGGTTAGACCCAGACACTCGATTGGAAAATATAATAATATGACAGGAGGGGAAGGTTTCAAAAGGCAGAGGAAAGATTTTAATATAAATAAACAGAAGCATAAAAATATTTTCTATCTGAAATCTTCGTCGTCTGCTATGAAATGTACCCAGAGTACGATAATCGACGAGAATGTTTGAACTGGTTACACGTCCGATATTTCACGTCGCGTAACAGATAGAAAGATCGACGCTGAACTCGCGATGACGCATAACACGCGAAATCCCTCGAACGTTATTATAGTTTCGCACCTGCGCGCGATGACGCAGAGAATGGTTAAAACTAATGCGCCCGCTTTTACCAGTTTTGCCGTGGAACGCTCGATAAAAGCGGAACGCGCGTGCGAGCGACATTCGTCGGTCATGCTGAAAAATAATATTACAAGGCGTGGATGCTGGGGACAGCGTAATTGCAATTCAACAGATAATACCAGCCATTATCTGGCATATCGACGACGTACGATGCAGTTTGCGAAAGGTTACGGCGCGGCATTGCAATTCGTATCGTAACCTTTGAAAGGTACTGTCGCAACCTTTTAGAACACGCGCTCCTCTCCCCCTCCTCCTCTTCTATCGGTTACCAGTTTATCATACAAATTAATACTGTCAACGGTACGGCGATTCCCTTGATTTATGATCGAGGCTGCGCGAACTGTCGCGATCCTAACAGTACGCGCAATATGGTTTTAAAAAGTAGTTCGAAACTTGAGAGACTATCCACGTAGCACTGAACGTTGCAGAAATGACAGAAACGTGGTTTATAGTTTTGCAGAAGAAAAAGACAATGGTTAGAAATTGGTCAATTTTGAATCTGACTGACAATGGAAGTTTATATGATTCTACGAAATGCATATTTATCCTGGAGGCAATGGAAAAGTTGCATGAAAATGATATATCAGGAAATTAGCAGATTCGGTAAATTGGTGTCGAACATATTTTAAAAACCATAAAATTGTTACGCGATAGCAAAGGAATATTGTAACGAAGGTAATGATATAAATATCCTGTGCTGAAAGATGGAAGATTAGGAAACAAAACAAAGTAAATTTGATTTCTTATTAAACTGGAATTGTATGCAAATGTAAAAATCGTATTAAACTCACAAAGGATTAATCTAACTAACGGATCGTTAATCCTGTGACCTAACCCAGATCGAATGTACCGTTAGTCTCGATCTTTTGTAAGTTTAATACTATTTGTACGTTTGTTTGCACACGGTTTGACAGTAAAAGAATTATTGATCAATTTCAGTTTAATATGGAATCGAATTTACTCAGTTTTCGTTTTTCAATCTTTTTTAAACTGTAATAAATACTCTTTAAATATTTAGAACGCAATAATGTATATACAATATTACTGTTATATTGCAACTCTGAGTGCAACCTTGCATTAACATTCTTGTAATTTTCCGTGCCGTGTGGATAGTACCGATTAAACCAAATAAAAAACGATTAGTCAGCGCTGCACATTAATCCTTTCAGAGTAAACAACAACTTACTATTTCAATAATGTATGTTATTCGTGCTTATTCAGTGTTTATGATATAAAAACGGAGGATTATCGAAGGTTACAACAAATTGTTTGATGACTTTATTATTTTAATTCGTTGTAAGAGACAACGAACGTGTCGTGTAAATCGAGGAAATATTTCATCATTGAACTTCCACTATTGCAATAGGCAATCGTTTAATTTAGTTTACATACTCTATAAAATCTAAGTCGAAATTGCCTGAAAATGTACAATTGCAGACAAGATTTCAATTTCATTTACATATGCAATAAATATACATCGTGGATACGTATATTTGCCATTTTATCAGAAATATAAAATGGTCAACGCCTACAAAGTCGGCGTTTTATTATTCGAATGAAAAACAGTAATTCATCCATTTGGATTTTCCTGTTTTAAAGATCAACGGTTAACAAGGATTGTTCTTAGAAGGTTAACAATGTGCCACGTCGATAGATAAACGAAGGCAATATTCATCGTTGAAAAGTGGCTCGTACTGTCATTTTTACTACCTCGTGCTGATTTCTTTTAATAAATCGTACTATTGTTCTATTTACACCAATAAGTTCCCATAGATACCGAATGAAATCTAGTGATTTATCGAAGTTTTCACTTAACGTTGTACAAAGCTCCTACGCAAGTTATTGTTCTGTAATCACGACTCTAAACGAAAACGTTACATGACGTTATTGGATTTCCAATGATCACAATACTGTTACCACATTGCAATACCCTATTCCTTCTTCAGCACGGTTCGCATTATAGGTACAGTTAACGATAACGTTATCGATAAGTTGAATGTACTTTCCAACGCTAATATGGAACGTGCATAATGCGTTTACAATACACGGAAGTTCAAACTGTGATCAGTTTCGAGGACGTGGAAGACAAATATTTCGTTTCAAATGAATCTTAACGAAAATTAATTTAGAAATAAGGAAGCTAAATAAACTTATTCTGTATCTTCTGTAATAAGTATTAAAAATTGATGTATTTTCAGTTTGTTGTGTATTTTTAGCAAGTAAGGATTTAAATTATTATTTTCATCTTATTTTGATATATAGAACTATCCTATAAAAGGACTAATACTCTGTAAAAGTATAGTTCGATTTTATAATAAAAGTGTAGGACGTTACAGTGCACTCATTTGCAGTTTATCGATAGGTTATCGATGGTTTCGACCAAAGATCGCTGGGAACCGTCTCGCGTAGAATCCACCCTCCCGCGTTACGAACCGCGGCCCGCGGACTTCCCGAAAGAAACACGCAAACTCAATCGAGGAATCAAACAAATGGATCGTCGAGGCATTCGGGATCATTGTTGTGAGTCGATCTTAAAGCGATCGGCGCTTATTGAAGAGCAACCTGAGCAGGGGGTGGAGAAAAAAGGTAGGAGGAGAACTGTAAGAACCAGAAGAAGAGGTGAAGGAGGCGGAGGCGGAGGCGGAGGAGGAGGAGGACGAGGAAGAAGAAGCAGCAAAAATAGTAGAAGAAGAAGACGACGAAGACGAAAGCGAAACGCAGAGAAGAGAAGAGAAGGAAAGATGTGACCACCTCCTCTTCAGGGTGCTCTTACCGTGCGTAAATATAGGGCACACCACGTAGCCGAGTGCACCGTGGAGGGTGACCTCGATGACCCTTGGTACCCGAGGCAGCCGTAAGATGAAGAGGAGGCTGAAGAAGCGGGAGAAGAAGGGGGAGGAAAAACGAACGGGAGAGAAACAAGTCGCCGAGCTGGCGAACGGAGGAAAAAGGAAGGCCAAGCAGGGAAGCTCCGAGCCGCCGGAGGAGCGAGAGAAGGACGCGGCGAGAACGAACGAGGATAAAAAGGAGCAACACGACTAAGAGAGAGGGGGTTACGCTAAAGAGACGTACGTTCCCACACGAACCCCCCAAGATGCGTCCTGGCATCGTCGGGCCTGAACCCCCGATGCCCAGAAGCTGATAAAAACAGCTACAAAACTGCCTACCGGTGTTTTCTGCCTTTTGCTCCTGCATTACTCCCACCAAGCCCCTCCCCTCGTCTTTCTTCGCCACCTTCCTCCTCCCCCGTCGCCTCCCCGATCCTACTCTTCCTTCTCTTTCTCGCCTTTTGGTAAAACGCGAATCAAGGGGAGCACTCTGGCCGAGCTTGCGACCCGAGTTTATACGCGCCACTCTGAATTGACTCGTTTTCGAAATGTCCCCGCGATGCTAATTCCCCCGTTTGCTCCCCCCTTTCGACGCGCCAACGGTCACCAATTATTTTGCACGGGCTCTCTTTGGGTCTTTTCTCTCTTGTTCGATATTAAATACATCGACGAGCTAGAGTTTCTCTGCACGAGGGATCCAGGGGAGGATTGAGAACCGCTATCCCGAGGAATCAGGAAGCAATAGTTATTTAATCGGCACGTGATGGGAAAATTGTAATACACACTCCCTAACGGTATACTGTATAGCGAGTAGAATCTAATTGATATGTGTCATCCTTGACTTCTTCGTACGGTGGTTCGATTCCACGGTAATCGATCAGAGAATCGTTCGGAAAGCCTGTGGAAGGTCGAGCAAATCGAGCAAATTATGGTTACTATGGGAACAATTAGTACTTCTTCGCTGCTTTGCGTGCTCCTCCGAAAAATAAAGCTACAGGTACACGAGGAGTGACTCAGTAGTAATAATAGAAAACACTGTAATTATTGATTACGTTGAACAAACGACGTCGCTGTAAATGACAGATGAATAGGCGTGGGAAAGATTCTGAAGAATAAAACGCGTGCGTCAGTATTGATTCATTATTTTCCAGTATTTTATTTTCATATCTGAAATATCCTCGCGGTGCTATCATGGCGAACGATTGACTTTACGGTAACTCGAAACGCCCACGCAAAGATTTCATAACGCGAAAAGAAAATTGTATTTTTTTAGCAGAGTACCTGAAGCATCTTTAATTTTATTTTGTTATTCTAATTAATTATATAATACAGTACTAACAATTTTGATTTATTTATTATTATCTTTAGACTTATTCTAGGATATCCTATATAGCAGCGAACATAAAGATGAAATTTATACGATCTCGATTGATTTTCTTTTTTGGACTCGTTACTATTTATATCTTGTGCGGATCTAAAGTTTTCCACGTGTGATCCGCATTAATAAGAAATACGGACTCGTACAACCGACTGCCGATGCTGTCTTCGTGCTTAGACGTATCAACGACGATATCGTAATGTTTAGGTTATTTATTCGAAGATGTATCTGTGTATAGTTTACGTAACGATACGTTCCAGATCATGTTTTATTTACGATAACAGTGAAACAGATCGAAAGTGTTTCCATCTAAAGTTACCGTTAGTTACGATCATGTTTTCAAGGAGTATTGAGAAACCTGCAAATCGATTGAAATTCAGTACGATTTTAATGATATAATTTTATTTTTTAATCCGTGATTTCGAAAGTAGCTCCAGTTGAGCAACAAGTCTTACGTTTCGATCGAAAAAATTACTCCGGGGGGATAAGAAATGAAATTCTCGAAGACACGGTGTAGAGTACGACAAATAGAGTAGAACAAAAGGCTCAAGATATTGCTATAAAAACTGTGATGTCCAACTGTACATAAATGGACACAGAACTTGGCCATTTTCAGGACAAACCTATTGTCTCGATATATTGGTCACCATACTATTACTGGTCATTTTCATCAACGTCCAAGTGTCTCGTTACGTTGATCGAAGCTTTATTGTTCATTTTCAAAAACAACTTATCGTTACGATATATTAGTTACAGCGACCATGTTAAAGCTTATTGTTAAAGCTTATTGTTAAAGCTGATTGTTAAAGCTTGACCATGTATAGAAACGTGTTATTGTTACGATACGTTGACGAAAGCCTTATCAGTCACGTTGAGGAGTATCCTGGCACAATATATTGATCAAAACCTCACTAGCCATATTCGCGAACGACGACATATTAATCAAAACCTGACGGGGCCATTTTCAGGATCGACGTACCGGTACAACGCATTGGTCAAAGTCTCACTGTACACGTTCAAAAACAACGCATCGATACAACGCGTTGGTCAAAGTTTTACTGTCGATCATCAAGAATAACGTATTGGAACCACGCGTTGGTTCGAGGCTCGCTGGCCATTTTCAGGAACGACGTACCGGCGTAATATATTAGTCGAGGCCTTATTGGTCATTTTCACGGATAACGTACCGGTACTCGTGCGCAAATATAGTACCCTGTTTCTGTTTTTACTGCTCGCGATGTTCACGCAGAGTTTCGACCGAGTTTGCTTTTACACTCGTCACTTTAACCGACTGCCCGGTGTTTCGACCCAGCATGCGCGTGACCACTGTCGTTGCAAATGGGTTAACTCCTAACGTAAGTTATTTGTCTCCGTTCCTGGGTCCCCAACAGGTTAAACGACTCTAAATTCGCCTGAAATTCACAACCCTCTGTCCAAGTCGAGCGAATGTTAAATCAAAATCTTGATAAACTTCGAATCTCAAAGAGTGCAAATTTTTCAAAGAACATTATGAAGAACGTACACCTATATGTATCGTTTCGAATGCTAAATAAAAAAAAAATTATTTCCCTCGCTCGTTCGTACATTACACGATTTATACCCACGTGTTTCAATGACGTTTTTTGCATCGTTTGCTCTTATATTCTAGCTGCAATTTTTTTTTCCAACGCCGCTGGACACGATTCGCCGAACAACGAACCGTCGAACGAAAGCAAGAAGAAGCCAGGTATCCGCTAATCATCGCGCGAAGGTACCGAAGTCGTCCATCAGCGAGAAGAAACGAGGATTTATCGTTTCATTGATCGGTAGGATAGTTTTCGCGAACGTCCGATCGCGTCTCGCGGGGGTGAGGGGGGAGGAAGGGAGGAAGAACGGACCCGGAGAGGGCCCGTGTAATCGCGATTCGATTCCCCACGTGTGCAATCGGGTTGCATTGTCGCGATTGCGACACCGATCTATCGTGGGAATGCGCGAGAACGCCGCGGCGGCAGCGTCGGCGATTTCTTTGCCAGCGCGATGCCAAAGAGATGACAGGCTGACTCACTCCGCGGCAGCCGGAGCGTTGCTACATTTTCTATGATTCAGTACGGAAAGGATTCGGTGCACGGAGAGCCGCAAATTGGATCGCGAAGCTGTCCAATCGCCGGATAATTAAGGACGTCCTTGCTCCGATGTATTTATCGTATCTACGGCGAGATCGATCGCTATAATTCTATATGGACGAAGAAGTTTCGGGGGGCAAGCGGGACGAAGGGAGAACCCCGACTCCTTATTCGATGTTGCACGATGAGATTTGATGCGGCAGATAAGTGCAACGGAACGCTGTGAGAAGAACGATCCGTTCCTCCTCTCTTTATGCATCACGAACAGCATGAATGGCACCGAGCGACTTTTAAACCGTGGATACCGCGATGAAACTCGTGTCTGTCAATAATCGTGGAATAATAAACTCGGGGAAAACCTTTGGACGCGGGGTTGGGCGTGATTTGTGCCATCGAAAAATAAAAATTATATTGAAAGTTCTCCAACGTTGCTTTATTTCTATTTTTGACTCAAGATCCCTAGTTCTAGCCATTTACTGTATAATAATTTTCGATACATAGAAAAGTGTTATCAAAGTTGATGCAATTAAAATTCTATTGTAAACAAAATAATAGTTAGTGTAGAAATGTATTGTATTATTATCTTTTGCTCGAGAAAAGGAATAGAACTTCCCGGTAGACCCGATGCATAAAAGGCTGTGCATCACTGTCCCGTGGCCCCTCGATCATTCGCCAGGACTATGATCTTGTACGTTATTTTCCGTTTCGTTCTTACGTTACATACCACCCCTAACGAGGCGAACAAATACGCATCAAACTCTGTCTATCGATTCAGAGAAACGTGTACAACAAACGATCGTCGGATCGAGCACGAGCTGCGAGAGCACAATGCGTGCGCGGAGAGCTCACGAAATAAATCTTTCGTCCCGACGTCGGAAAATCACCGGACAGCCGTGTCTCTTCATCTTCCTGAGCGCGGTTCTTCCGCATGGCGCGTTCGTCGATCAGCCCATCGATCCTATCGCGTCCAGTCGATCGTACGAGTGCATCGGGGCCCGATAATACCGCGGCTACTTAACGATTCAACCAATAAATTAAATCAACAATTAAAACGAATGGTCTCTGTGAGACGAGCTACGCCTTCAGAATTTTTATTCAACAATCTAATCGCATCCCCGATCGGTTACGCAATTCCAAATTATTGGCAATACTCGGTATTCGAAATCACGTTTGTCAGAGTTAAACAAATTTTAAATAAAAATGTGATCTACTAATAATACTGTAATGTAAATATTTGTTTGAAACGTTCGTTGATAGATTCTAATTTTTAAACGAATTTATAAATGAATCGTACATATAATAAATTTTAAATAAAAATTTAAACTACTAGTGCTGCTCTAAACTCATCTAAATATTTGTTTTAAAACGTACATAGTAATTACGATTTAACACTTTAAGTTAAAAAACACAAGTTAAGACGTCGAGGGAAATAAATTTGGATAGAATTTGTGAATTTTAACAAGGCTACAAAAAATAAGTAGCGAAACAAATTGTAGGTTATATAACTTGCAATGGTTTAGAATACAAATTTTACTTTTGCAAAATATTATACTGCTTTGATCTGGCAATGAACGTGTTAATTTAAATCTAATCAAAATCTATTCGTTCGAGGAACATCGAAATTGCGACGGATCGATGAGAGTTATCGTCGATCGAGGAACAGTAGGATCCCAGCATCGGTACGCGTACGCATCTTGCATTCTCAATGACCGCCATTAGCTGTAATTATCCGAGAGGGGAAGAAAAAATTCGCGGAGGCATCGCGAGCACGCGTGGGTGTTCCAGTCTCACAATCGGTCCGTGCGTACACGCTTCCTCCTCCTCGTCCTCCCGTTTCTTCTCCCTGCCTTTCCTCTTCTTCCTCACCTTCGTAGACCACGCGGGGCCTGGATACGCTTGCTCTCCGTTAATTTATTTAAATTGCCGGAGTACCAAGTGGCATGTGGTACCAAACGATTCGAGTCGGTATTGTCGGTGAGCTCTCTTGTTATTTATCGGCGCGAAATTCCGTTTCAGGGATTTTCGTTGGCGAGTTTGCCGAGGCGAAACCTGTACGAGGAGGCCTCCCCCTTTTATCCTCGAGCATGCTTCGCGCTTCGGTATCCCGACTACTCCTGGCGACCGTTTCGCGGTAGTACAGTGTAAACAACGATCCGATATCGGTGACTGGACGGAAATTTAAATGGCGTCCTTTAATCGCCGATCGGAAGCTTTCTTTGTCATAACGAGCTCCTTCATCCTACGAGCATGCCCATTATGCTTACTCAGAAAACGCATTTGCCCCTACCGTCGTTATTTGCTTCTTTTATATTCGAACGATAAATTTATTCCATTCACCAAATTGATGATATCCAAAATCTATATATGTATGTCTTTGTGTGGGTTCTGCAATCTTGCATTACAATTTTTGATCGAAATCAGTGGTTAAAGTGGTTTCAGCCAAAGATTGATCATTCTTGTCGAAATTTCGTTCACCTTACTGGAAAATGACACCTTTTGCTTGATTATTTAATTCAAGTAATCAAACTGGGATCAATCTTCATTTAAATTTAGTGGCTTCTTATTGATTCAAAATTCGTAGTAAATAATCTTCTTCCAGGTAATGCATATTTTGGTATACAACTCAACACACACATTTCACCAACACATGATACGATACTGTTTAAAATCGTACGTATTTCTATGCAACGATTTAATAACGTCATCGAGCACCAATAATCTCTAGTATAGAATTAACTATTGAACAACTGGCATCCTCGAGTGAAACTTAACTGTATAACGATAGTAACGTTATACGAATGCCGCATTTATCTCTGAACACCAGCACCGTATGTTATTCAATATAGTAGTACGACTTCATGTAAAATGCATTTAAAATCCATTCGACAAGCCATTCTCTAAACATCACATCCTAACATTCCTAATTAACAGAGTTCTTACAACGAGGATTCCTAAACTCTCGATACTGCTTTTTTTATAGCATCTAATTTACAGTATGTAAAAATTCTCGAAAATGAAAGCTACATATGGCAATTCCTCGATAAGAATCTAGCAAAGTATCGATCGACGATTATGCACGTAAAGATTTTAACATTCTATACTTATCGAATTATACGGATAATAACGAAAGATGAAAGGACGTACGATATGCATTTCGCAAATCACTGATATTGTTACTTCGTGATAAAATTATATACCGTCTTCAATAGCCGCTTCATCGACAAATATAAACCATGACGCTGAAAGAAAATAATTTCTGTAAGACGAAACTATACGGAAAAAGTCGAGAACCGTGTGAAACGAGTTAATTATTAATAGAAAATCAAGGAGAGATCCCGACGTGGAACAACCCGCCACGAATTAAGCCATTGTTCCATTTACGTCGTATCGCATTATCTATAGGACGTAAAAAAAAAAATGTATATTCTTATAAATACTTCGTAATTATATTGTACCGTCTGGAAAGATCATTTATTGTTTCTGTCAGTGCGTACAAGAGAGGAAGGTCCCCGTCACTTTCAACTTCTGAATACTTTGAATCCTGTCTAGTCAGCTGTCCCTAATGACTGTTAAATACGTCATAGCGTGTGATTAATATTCTAGACCAGTGGTGCACAACCTTTTTCCTTACTGGGCCAAATAAAACAAAATAATACTCTCCGGTTAAAACAAAAGTACAATAATATTATTTCCATTTAATGCTGACAAAATTTTATTTCGTCATATTACAGTAGTTGCATGCAAGTGACATTCTGATATTTTCCTTTTTTTTCAATTCTTCGAAATTCTTAAATTTGATTCGAATATGAACAGGAAACGAAACAAAACCGTTTCCTAAAAATTATTTCATTCGTAAAACAGATATAGATAAGAACTTTCACGAGTTTCATTAAAATTTTACTGACGTATCTATAAATCTATATTTTAATCTCTAAATATGATTTGTAAATTTCACGCTCAAGCTTTGATTTTTTAATTTAGATTTGATTTTACGAGCCGGATAAACTTGACGAAAGCGACGTACATTGTGCACCACTGTTCTAGACCGACCCTCGACGTCGTTCCCGCAAAGGGGAAACCAAGTACAAAAAGCGAGGAAAGAAGTTCCTTGCAATTTATTCGCGTTATCTCTCTTTTCGTTGTTCGTGCTTTTTTGTTACTTTGTTTCCGCGCGATGGTAGAAAAAAGCTACGCCTTCGTGTACGCTGTAATTGAATAATTCCTACCTACCGCGCTCGTTGCAAACACCTTCTTCGTCAATAATCGAAACCGTATGTCACGCGAGCTAATCATAGCCGCGGAACAAGTTCTTATTTTTTCTTTTTACTTTTCTCGCACTCTGATTATGCCACGATGACGAACGTTAAATCTAGAACTATTTTAAATAACAATTTCCGTCCCGATTCGAAGTGACGTGAACGAACGCGCCCGGGGCGAAAAATTATGGCGCACGCACGTCATAAACTGTCGGACGTTGCAAATCGAAAACGTTGCGCTAGGCGGTGCCTTTGTTGCCGAGGAAAAAACAATTAACAAAGTAATCGAACCTGGACAAACAATTGCACGCGTGCAAACAAAGCTGTTAATCATTTTACGAACGAAAGCGTACTTGTTTCGGCTGGAAAAAAGATGTTTAATTGTGCATTTATGTAACGTGGTTTTATACCAAGTCCATTACCATATAAATTTCGATGGAGATAAGTTAAATGTAATTTAAATACTAAATAACTAGTGAAAATGGCGTAGAGTAATGTTGGTATTAGAATGGTGAGTCATGCGAGGAAAAAGTAAAATTTCTGTCTTTCCTCCATGTTTCAACACTTTATGCAAATCCTATCGGCTGAAAATTGTTCGTTTCTAGTCATTATAGTTATAAATAATCTTTGAAGTAGTTTGGTATGAAATTCATGTATTATTTGGTTATATCTTAGTTCTTATTTAGTATGATGATTTTCAGTTTTAATATATTCTTGGAAACAATCCTAGAATATGTATATATACCTGATAATGATCGTGTCACGATTTAATCGAAACAGCGTGAACAAAGAATTGTTAGAAATTATATTGTGAGCAAAATAAAAACAGAAATTATGGAAATGCAGTAAACAAAATCGCCTGGAATTAAAAATACCTAATAATTATTTAATTCGAAAGCGAGAGGCGGGTCACTTTTAATTGCTTCGAAGAAAAAATAATGTATCTAAAAGTCAAAGCAATAAAAGGAATTAACCTTTCCATCGCTGAATTAATAGAAACCACTGTAATGAATAAATTTCACATCTTATTTCTAACCTACCTATGTATTTTACAGAGTTAGGAAAATTTTATGACAGCTATATTGCACCGATTACGTGTCCTAGAATAAACAAGTTATACATATATCAGTCGAAAGATCTCAGCTTGAAGTTGCGTGTCTTTGAAGTTCCAGGTCCCTCCTTACCTCTGGTTTAGAAATTACCTATCATTCGCTGTTAGAACTATGTCAACGTGAATATATGTACAAATACAAAAATATATATTTCATAAAAAAAAAATTAATATGAGTAAACCATTCAGTGACTGCTGGTTGATATTTATAAATACACAGAAACATTAAATGAAGAACTAGGAAATTGTATAAAATCGAAAGATTAAAAATCAACTAAATCCAAGAAACGAAAAGAGTTATGCTTCTGAAGATAAACATCTAAAGTACTAACCTTTATCTTCACGATATCTAAGTCCACTCGATGATTTGATTATGCGTTATAACTTAAAATACACCGTGTGCAGTGTACCGATTTATTCGTTACCAAACTGATATCAAAACATTCCAAACCGCGCGTCACATTCTCACAGTAGATCTAGAAAAAAAAGAACAAGTAACTTTTTAATACAAAAGAAACGAACAAAACAAACTGTTTCGCGTGCTGCGTTCCCCTGACACTTTTATTCGTCGATAAATTTATATAAACAACGGCTCTCGACGCCCTACGATCCACCGGGATACGCGTAACTCGAAATTATAGACGTGTCCACGAAAGTTATAGAGAACGTTCGAAAACCGCCGTTTGGTTTAAATATCGGAATCACTTTGCGCGTATCAAACGTCCGTGGAAATATTCCTCGCGCTGTATCTCCGCACGTTTTCGCGCAAAACAAAATACCCGGCGACGCTGTACCACGAAACGCAATATCACTAAATTTCGAATAGGAAAAAAACCGTCAACGTTTCAACCCTTAGTGCGCTCGTTAAATTACCAAGCTTATTACTCGGCGCTACCATTACTACTCGAGCTACCATCCGTACGAATGAAAGACAAACAAGAGACCCCAAGGATCCGTGTACTGTACACGCTTCCAGCTTTATTATATAAAAAGGAAAAAAGGTACGCGACGCACCGTACAGTAAAGGTGCGCGCGAACTGTACACAATACTCCGTTGACGCTTCGCTGTCGACTACCCTTGTTTTTCTCTTTTTCTCCCACTCTCTCGCTCTCTCTCTTTCTCGCTCACACGCATGCACACGTTCTCACTCTCGCTCTCATTCAGAGATACTTTAAATTACAACCTTCTTAGCGCAGCATCGCCGACGAGGTCGCCGTTGAATCGATCTTTGTGGGTGGGCACCCGCGTCGATACGCGTTTCGCGAATCGTCACTGTCTCGCGAATCGTGACAAGGCGCGTCGTCGCCCTCCCCATCCTCCCCCCGGATTAATTACCTTAATTGCGACGAACGTTACAAATGTCTCAGGAGGTACGAGGCGCCGAACCGTTACGACGTTACCCCAGAAACGTTTGCAAAGCGTCGTTTGCTCCTATCGAAAACTCGAGACCGGAAGCCTTGAAGAATTTCGTCATCGGTGTCTCGGCCCTCGCTACCGAGAGCTCCAGCCCTTAAAACTTAAAACACGGGCGACAGCGCCCCTTGGAAGACCTGGACAACTTTGAAATAATTCCATTTGAAATACTATTCTAAATAAAATATTATCAAATTAATATGGTTGCTTCGAAATTATCCATACGACGTTCGAAGTTCGATTAAAATTGAAGACACAGTTAATATTAAATTTAATATTATTTGATTCACGAATGATAAAAATTATTTAGAAGAGGTTATTCAAGGCCCCCGTGTTTTAAGGATTAAGTATCGAATCGCCCTTCAAGCGTCATGCTACTATCTACACTGATTGAAATAAAATACGTAATCAATAATCACCCAAGTTAGAGTATCAGCTATTACACGTAACGCTACGATCTATACATAAAAAAGAATGAAGTTTGAAATGTTTTCCACCGACATCGAACAAACACTTAATCTATCGGCAAGATTTGTCGAAAATCCCCCGATTCGACGAAATTTATGCGAACGCTTCTTCCAAGTATCGGCTGCCACCAGATCCTCCAAAGCAAAATTGTCCTCTCGCGTACGCTCGTACCGTACTAAATTCTCACGTTCGCGAATTAATTTCTTATCCTAGGGAATATATATTAATTTTCTTTCCCTCTCGGTACCTCTATCCACCCACCGCCTCGGACACGATTCTAGTGCCATTTCTGACTAAGGACTGCAACTGTTGCGCCGCCCCCTGCAACACGTAAACATATCGAAGCGTCACAAGCTTATTTGCTTAACGATCAACTTTACTCGATTCCAATTAAACGAATTTTAACGCCGACGAGAAACCGCGGGCAATATCTGATAAAGAATAAAATATAAACAACTCGTCGAATTAAAATTAGAAATTTTAATTACGCGGAATGTTTCACGGTAAATTAGTAAAAATATAATTGGTGTTTTTCGTCGCCTATTATTCGAATAAAATGTTGCCCATCTCCGTCGCGAACCAACGTAAGGGATAACTAACGAGCAATTAATGTGGAATTTACTTACACTCAGGGCAGCGCCGAGAAACTGACTGAATGCTCTGGTAGCACCGAATAACGCGCCATTTCCAGAATTCTCGCCGCCGAGCGACTGTACTGGAATACCGTAATTGGAGAAGGAACTGAAGAGGGGGGGTGGATATGTCGAGCTCGGCGACCACGTTGTAGTGCGTATCCTTGGTCCTGAGGTTGGTCTCGGTGTCACCGTCTTTTTCGTGGTATCCGTAGGTCGAGTTGCAGTCGATGGCGGCCTTGTCGTAATTGTCGTAGTCTCGGTAGTCGGGGATGCGGTTGGAGCAGAGGTGACGCTCTGGCCGAGGCTCTGTTACAAGACGAGCAATTATTTCCTTTTATCGCGATCAGTTTCTTGTTACTTTGTACTTCGGCCGCGTGGCTTGATTAAGCACCTTTTAAGCCCCACACTACGTGCAACGCGTACCAATAACCGATCGAATATTATTTAAAAGGTACTGCGTTCTATAAAATTGCGTTTCACGACACGTACCTCCAAAGAGCTGTACGGAAGCTCCCGGAGAAAGTGCAATGTATGATCTAACGATTGAAAAGAATATAAATGCAAATGAAATTTTGTAGCATAATGGTGAAAATGAGAGTTCGTCGTTGCTGGTGAATTTGAAAGCGACAGAAATTTTCATAATGTTGACATTTGGATCTTGGAGGAATATTTGAGAAAAGGAAAATCATCTCGAGCTTCAGGCTTTGTTGAGTCTGGTTACTAAAAATATTTAGGTGAAACGTTCCATCTATTTTTGTTAAGTCGGTCCCATCGACTGCTTTGTTATGTGAATTGCAGCAGTCTATTGCATCGATACGAGCAGTACTCACGGCTAACAGTAGTTGTTCTCTAATGTTTGTTGAAGGAGTCGGCGGTTCTATGCCTTGAGCCTTTAACAATGCCGCCAACAAGGCAGCATTATTGATTTCGGTTGATGGCGGGGGAGTTGTCGTGAGAGATCGTCCGCTTAATATCGCTCTTAAGAAAGATTCATCATCTTTACTCAAGCCAGATGACGTTTTCGAGGCACTGGCTTTATTTTCTGCAACGAATACAAGGAGACCCACGATACAACACACGACAGTCCCGGTAAATAAATCACAAAATATTTTATTAATTTGTCCATTTCTACTCGATATAGAATTAACCCTTGGAAGACTCTGATCGATTAGATCGTTAGATTAGCTCATAGATTATATCGTAGATGTGGACAAAGAAACTATTAAGTTTAGTTCACTTACCCTCTTGAGCAACGCGCAGCAATTTAAGCAAGAAATTCGCGTCGTCTTCGGAGGTGAACGACGACATCTCAACATTGGGCAACCTCGGATTTGGATTGTTCAACAACGAGAGTTTAGTCGTGGATATCGAGCTCGGTGCAGTCGATTTTGTATTTCTTGTAACGGAACTGGGAGTGTTCACTTCGATCTTCGAAATGTCCACGCTTCGGAAGGTCGTAGTGGACGGAACTGCTTTAGTAGTTTCTAACTTTTGCGTCGTTTGAACAGGCTTTGGAGTGATGCTGACAGATTTTTGCAAGGTTTTCGCTTGTTTCGGTTTCACAGGTTTCGGAGTGGGCGGTGGTGCGAACAACCCACCACCGAACAAAGCCTGCCACAGGCTGGCACCGAAACCTAGTGGCGCTTGAGTGGTAGTCCTGGGTCTTGGTGTTGTTACCGGTTTGATTGTGTTAACTATCGGAGCTTTGGTCGTACTTATCAGAGTCGTTTTAGCTGCTGGTGAAGTAGCTGTGGTCAATTCCACGGTTCTTTTCGTGGTGGTGGTCGAAACTGGCTTCCAAGTTACTTGTTCGGATACCAAATTATTAAATGAGTTTTCGGCGGTTTGCTGCTGCGTTGCTGTGTTCCACGTGGGAGCTGCTGCCGTTGACGACGGAGATAGATCGATCACTATTGGCTCGTATGGGATCCTTGGCGTGGACTGAATGATCAAGTTTGGCGATACACTCTCAACATTAATGGCCTTTGACGCTCGAGTTGGTCCTTGTTTGTTCAGCGCCAACGACAAAATCTAGAATTGATGTACGATAGTTAAGAAATCTGATTTTTAAAATAAACCCAATACTTATAAAATATAAATATGTGTTTATTTTTGGCACGCTTGTTTGACACACAATACCAGTTAGGGGTTAAAATAGTGTAACTTTGTATACCGAAACGAAGCGAAACCGAAGAACTGAATTGGATATGCAGGCTTATCGCTCGATCAGGACACAAATGTACTTATCGCAACTACTTTAATACCATGTATACGCGCGAATTAAATTCTAACAACGTAAATGTTATCGAAAGAAGACATATCAGACAACCGTTGCGTGGAATAGAGAAGGCCGTTGGCAAGGTTGTTCCAGTCCATTCACCGTGACTGGCCGATCATATGATTGCGATCGTCGCAGATCCGTCATTATGTCTTTCTTAGAAGGGCGTGACTAAAGATAATCTCCGATCTCTACCGAATTTTTCTTCTCGCGTGACTCAGACATTTTATTCGTACCACACAGAAACACGAGAAAGGAGCGCTGGAAAAGCAACACCGGCTCTTGCAATACTAACACTGGCTCTAGTAAAATGCAGTTCGTTGTACAATGGTGCAAAGAAGTGAAAGGACTGTTTAACGCCTCGTATCGACTCGTTTCTCGCTTTTCGCGTCGCGGACCAAACGATAATTACATTTATTGTTAATTCAGCAAGATTCTCGCATTTCGATTTCTTCTCATAACGTTTTATAGAACAGCATCATAAATATATACCTTATTTGCTAAAAGCTGCTCGACCTGCGTGAGTGTTTTGGGCGTGCTACTTCTGTAGGAACCCTGCAACTGCAAAAAAATAATCCCAGAAAAATCTGCATTAATCGAAACCGACAAAAACAGCATGACTGTCATTTTAACGATATACGAAGGGGTTATAATTTATGCTACACAAATTTGTTTGCTCGTTCACATCGATAAAACTATGCATGTAGTTTAAATTCGTTCCACCATGAAACGCAAGATATTTTTACTCATAAGTAACAAATTGTTTATTTAAAAGCAGCGAATAATCTTTCGAAATTTAAAAGATGTTTAGTAGAAATAGTTGTTGGAGACATTTGCTTGATATAAAATAACAGTCAGAATTAAGCGTATTACCAATAACAGCGTTAATAAAATAATTTTTTTGAATTTTCACTTGACTTACCAATGAATTCAAAAAGGCCAAGTCGTCGAACGTTGTGCCAAACGCGTTTTGTTGCTGCGTATTCGTGAGCAAATTGTTCGTTTGACTAGACGGAGTCGTTGCAGACAAGGGACTAGCTGTGGTTTGAGATGCAATTGCTGTTGTTTGCGTTGCTGGAGCAGTTGTTGCAGGCTGTGGAGTGGTAGATGTGGTTGTTGTTGTTGTTGGAGCCAATGTAGTTGTAGTTGTCGTGGTTGTAGTTGTTGGTGTTGTGGTAGTAGTAGGAGGAGTAGTTGTAGGTGCAGCTGTCATAGTTGTAGGAGGTGGCATCGTTGTTGGAGCAACATTAGCTGCTGCTGGAGTAGAAGACACTGTGTTTGGGGTACCAATCACGCTAGAGAACGGAGTGAAGACTTCAACAAATGGATTAATCGGACGTGGAGGGAACGAGCCATTTGCCTCTGCCGAATCGTCCTGAATCAAAAATTCATACACCCAAGTTTAACAGTGTTTGCAACGAAAACTTCCAAACGAGCAACTCGATCAATACGAACCAGAGTGTTCGAAGCGACCGAAGCTGTTATCACTGGAGAGGAGGTGGTAATTCCAAAAATCTGATCCAACGGATCCCTCCACGGAAATCCAGGCGGGGCTGTGACTCGACCTGATGGCTGATTATTCAAGAGATTTTCGAAAGATGGTACGGACGGCGATGGTCCCTCATTGGCAGCAGACTAAGTTATAGAAGTATGTCGTTTATAATCGCAAAGAAATGATTTTTCTACACCTAATTATGAAAATATCTTAATCTTTTCTACTTTGGCACTCAGTCCCTTAGTACTTCCTTTTTATTATTAATAAAATCGTTTAATGTAAAATTGTATGATCCAAGAGTTTTCGGCTAAACCATGGAAGATCTTTTGTAGAATACAAGAATCATTATCATTATAGTCGGCTATCGTTTGTAACGTGGTTATAAATGGACCGTCTCATAAAAACGAGAAGTAACATTGTTACCAACTGGAGTCGGTGTGTCTCCGACCAAAAATACCCTTGCATGTAAATCCTGACGCAATAGTGAGCGCAGTAAGTCTCGACATTTCCTTGTTAGCACAGTCGACGACTCGTTGCGACTGTTTAACAGGGCAATGAATTCTCGCGCGGCATTGTCATTACGTCGCAATTACTCAAACACAACGAATAGCACGAACGCGAAACTCGAGTCTCTCGTATCTCAAATGTGAGAGAATATACACCAATATTGACACTTCCGCCTATGCAACGTTGGTCGAACCGAGTACTCTTGGACCTCGCCGCGCACGAGGCGGGGGAAAACGAAAAATTAATAACCGTCCCGAATGTGTTCTGTTTTACGAAGTTGTACTTTTCTCTTCGTTTGTACTTACAGCTACTGAATTTATATTTACACTGACAACGCGGGGGTTAGTGGCAGGCGCCCCATCAGTCCAATAGTTGACGAACTTGTCCTGAAAGATACGACATTGTCTCTTTGTTTTTTTCTCCTTACGAGAGATACGTTGGAGCGCTGAAAGAATCAGCCACAGCGTCGTTGTAAATCATGTTCTGTCTCTCTTGCTTTCTTACCTGTCCGATGTACACGGAGCTGCGTTGACCTCCGGCCTCTTTCGTCCTGGTGGCCTCGTCCCTCTCTCGATCTTGGACGATACGACCGCCCTGCGAATCGGTCGGCGGTCGACCGGTACTTACTGTCGGCGTCAGCAGACCGGGAATCGCAGACATTGCACTCGACGGTGTCCCCATTTGCGTATTCAACGGGTTATTGCTCTAAACAGTACCAAACGATTCAAATTTTTCAAACGTACGTCAAATTTTTGTTACGCTGCAACAATACGATACTTGAAATTATTATCCAGTGAAAATTTGATCCATTGCTCTGAACGAGGGTTGAAACGGTTATGGTTTTCAACGACTTCCGGTAGAATAGATAAAACGAAACTTTTATTACAAATATTCTAAGTCTCGATCAGATAAGATAAATAAAAATCAAAGCTCTTATCAATTTAAACAGCTGAATAGATTCCTTTTAATACATTCCCAAAACTACCATTTTGAATAGTTCAAACGTATAACCCTTCTTAATTTTTTATTTTAATCTATCTCTGAGTTATCGACCACTAATAGAATTTATTTGGATATTGAAAACTTGGAAAACTAAATAAAGAACAGTGGATCAAAGTTTCGCTGTGCTCGGCGGGTCACGAGATATCGGTCGTCGGGGCGGGATGACGAATCACGATGATTTATCAAATCCTATTTCCAAGAGTTTATCGAATACCACTTATACAGTATACTATTCGCTCCATTTTGTCTTGTTCATGTGGCCGATGTATGATCTGGTAAGCTTGAAATGCAGAATTCAAAATGTAAATATTTAATACAATCAGAGTCTCGAAAGGTAACGTGAAATGACAAATTTGACCAAAAACTAGGTGCGTTTCGATGTGCACGGTGCATAAAGACAAGAAACATGCGACACACATAGAACAAATTATTTACACATTTACAATAAAATTATGTACAATCACCTGTTGCGGAAAAAACGGTACTAAAAGGACGAATCTCAATATAAATTACGTTCAAGTGGGCATTTGATAAATTCTTATGTCGAAGTTGAATCTACTTAGAATCGCGTAGAAGAAAAAATGAAATAGGAAAACAATTTTGCAAATATGCCGTGAAAGTTACTACAAGAACTCGTGTAATACAATTAATGATCACGACATTGGAAAATTAGTTTATTACGGTACCAAAGAAACTACTTCAACGAAACCAAAGCGTTAAACAAGAGGCAAGTAGGCTGTGTCATTGTGAGCATAAAACTCGATATATTCTGGTAACAAAATAAAATCTACACGTATGTAAAATGTTTTCTCTAATTTGAGAATCGTGCAAACGTGACTTGTCCCGTTCAAGATTATTTAAATGTCTCTATATCTTACATGACTAAATTTGATCTTGGTTACATCACTACGTTACTGATAATACGTTGTTAAAAAATAACGATGACCTTAAAATCTCATAATAATCTTCTCTTTTCGCTTGCTTTCACCAACGAAGATATTCCAAATGTTCGTATTAAGACGTTCCAAAATAATTCCAACTAAACGAACCTCTGACTTTTCATGCAACAATGACACAGTTGAAAGATCCAAAGTGACTACACGGAGAAACACGTCGAGAAATCCGTTCCCGAGTAAACGTTCTCGAACACGAGACCGGGCTAACGATCGATGATGAACAGGTGGAATAAGAGATACCATTTCGTTGGTGCTCGGGACGCTAGCAGGGGTACCAAGTGGTCCCGTGAAACCGGGTCCACCTCCATTGGGGCCGACGATCGCGTTACCAGAAAGGCCAAGATTAACGCTGCCGGGGCCTTGATACTGATTGTAAGTGCCTTGGTTAACCTGGTTATAATACGGCCTGGGTGGTGGCCTGTTAGTGGTAGTGGAAGTGCTAAGTGAGAACACAACCTCGACCGGGTTCCTAGGTGGATCCGGTATTATCGTCCCGTTCGGGAACTTCCGGACCAGCCTGCCGTCCGGGAAGATACCGAATACCACGTACGGGCTGTCCACGTTCCTGGCGTCGATCAGGTTGTCCTCCGGTCGTTTCCTAACGATCGTTTTGTTAGGATAAATTCCATAGATCAAGTAATCTCTCAGAGGTGCTCTAGTGCTAGAGCTTGGACTGAAGCGTGGAGCTGGCGTCAGTCTGCTGCCTCCGAATCGACCTAAGTACGGTGTCGTGGGAGCCTGAGCGATCTGACCGCTCAAAGGTCTCGTGGGCATCGTCATCCCAGGTGTTGCTTGCGTAGTCGTTGCACTACCTGTTGCATTCACGGCACTTCCTCCAGAGTTTGTCGAAACAGTAGTCCCCGGAGCGTTGGTGGAAGCTTCGGTAGACACGAGATTCTCGTTTATATCGACGGTGGTGGTCTGCATGGGAACCGTTGTCTCGGTCACCGCCATCACAGTGACGACGTCCGTTCTTGTTGGCATTGTCGTCGTTTGAGGCGTTGATGCCCCCTCGTCAGAAGGGCGTCCAGTGGTCGTCGAGGTCGTCGTCATTGTCGTGGTCGTAGTTGTCGTCGTTGTCGTTGTCTCGACCGAAGATGATGTGGTTGTAATGAGAGAAGAATCGGGACTAGAAGTGGAGGATTCGGTGGATGAAACAGCAGAGGATTCTGTGACAGGGGAGGATGTGATCTCGGTCGTTTGGCCGATTCCCGAACCTGCCGTCCCTTGGGCGGTTGCTGATGTTGTATCCTGGAAACGGGCAACAACAGTTGGAGTTTCGTTCTCAGGGTTTGGGGTTGTTTGGGGGATGATTGTCGTTTCACCGGGCGTGTTAGTAGTTATATCCATTGTGGGCTCTGTGATGGTTGTTAGAGGGGACTGGTTAGTAGTAGCCTCTGTGACATCCGTTGAATTAACATCCAGCGGCGCCGTGGTTGTAATCGTTGGCGTGGTTGCTTCGTCGCCAATCGTTTCTGTAGTCGTTGGCGTTAACTCCAACTCTATTTTTTGGTTAGTTTCAACGTCTACGTTACTCGTTACATTCTCAACTAATTCTGTATCGGGCACCACCGTGGTTTGTTCAACGTTCGATTCGGAGGATGCTGGCGGTGTGGTCATCGTATTTACAGAGGAAGGGATAGTTTCAGGAACTGTGATCGTCGTAGATGCTTCGGGTTGATTAGTGCTAGTGTCCATCACAGGCTGTGACGTTACTATTGTGAGATTAGTTAGTTGTGCTGCGGTTTCTGTAGATTCGATGACTGCTTCTGTGGTTTGTCCAGAAGACGTTTGAGTCTCGGTCATGGTCATCGAGTTCGATGCTAAATCGTCGCTGTTAGTGGTTAGTTCGAGATTCTCTGTAGGCGTGACTGTCATTATTGTACTTGGTGTAGTTGTCTGAGATTGTGTTGTTGTGTCGAGGCTCGTTTCGATATCGGATAAAATTCTACTCGAGAGAGTCGCTCGTGTCTCAGTTTCTGTCATAATCGAGGGGGTGGTTGATTCTACGGTATCGACAAGGGGTCCTAACGATGTGGTTTGATTTGTTTGCGCAACTTCCGCCTCGTTGTCTATTACATTGCTTTGGAGGGTTGTAGTAGCCGTGTCGGAAGAGTTTTCTGAAGGTAAACCAGTCGTTGTGAAGTCTACGGAATCCACCTCGTTCTGGGAAGGATCGTCGGAGGAAGTAGTTAATTCTGGCATTGTTACAGTGGTCAATGTTGACTCTACGGATTCTGTCGTAACATCTGGGGGAATCGACGATGATTCTGCAGCCTGAGTCGTGTCTAATACGTCGTTCGTTAAACTAGAAGTGTTGTTTGAGTTTTGAGCAGACACTGATTCTTCGTTATCGCTTATCTCTTCCGAGAGAAGCGTCTTGGCGATAGACATTAATTCTGTTAGTAAAGTGTCATTGGTAGAAGTAACTATCGAAGCGGTAGTCACTTCGACGTCTAACGGGAGATTTGTAAAATTGTTTGAATCGCTGTTCGAAACTGTTTGAGAATCTTGTGTTGTTGTTGGTGCTGTAGTGGTTGTGACTAGATTTATGTCGTCCTGCATACTGTCTTCTTGAGTGGTTACGACTGCATTAGATTGATCGGTCGCAGTCGTAGGTAACGTAGTACTAACTGAACCTACTGCGCTTTGTGTAGTCATTCCTTCGGTTGTTGTCAAACCAGGCTGATCCATCGTAACCGGCGACATGGTCGTCGTCGTTCCTATTTCTCCTTGACCAGTCGTCGTTTCCACCCTGTTCAACTGCGCGAGAACCTCCAAAGTACTCTTCCTGCTCGAATCCAATATCACGTTCGATATCTCGTTCTCTGGGAATATCGTCGTCGTGATATCCTGACTTGGTACAGTGGTTGTATTCAAAGACGCTTGTAGACGAGACAAAATATCCTGTGCAAAATCTATCAGTCTACTCTTCAACGTAGACGTAGCTATAGGCGTTGTCGTAGTTGTCTCTGCATCGATGATATTATTCGATTCCGATTCAGTTGTAGTAGCAGCTGTCGAGCTAGCGTCCGCTGCTTGCGTCGAAGTTACATCCGACGATTGTATGGTATTAGTTTCCGGATTCTCGGTTGTATTAACGTTTGCACCATCCGTGGTGGTGGTTTGTGGAACGCTGCCATACAAATCGGAACTACTTTCGGGCACGACGCTCGTAACAGCTGGAATATCCGTGGTGGCGATCGTGGTCGATCCAAGATTCTGATTCGCTGGAACGGTGGTCGTTTCTGCAACGGAATTCGAGGTTCCGGCGGCTGTTGTTGTCGTATCTGTGTTACGTGGGAGTGATTCTGTACTGGCTTGTTCGGGCATGGACGCTGAATCGGCGTTTATGGAGGTCTGTTCGGTAGTGGATGATGATTCTGTACTGGCTTGTTCGGGCATGGACGCTGAATCGGCGTTTGTGGAGGTCTGTTCGGTAGTGGATGATGATTCTGTACTGGTGGATACCAGTTCGGTAGTGGAGGATGATTCTGTACTTGTGGTGACCTGTTCGGTACTGGAGGATGATTCTATACTTGTGGTGACCTGTTCGGTACTGGAGGATGATTCTGTACTTGTGGTGACCTGTTCGGTACTGGAGGATGATACAGTGCTCGTGGATACTTGTTCGGTAGTGGAGGGTGGTTCTGTGCTCGTGGAGGCTTGTTCGGTCGCTGGTGGGTTTTCGGGGGCTCCTGTGGTAACCACGGGGGTGGAGTTCTCCGTCGAAGGGTTTTCGGGGGCCCCTGTATTAACCACGGAGGTGGAGTTCTCCGTTTCCTCGGATAATCTTGGGATCAATGTGATATCCTGAATAGTGGTTGTGTCTGGGGTCTGTGGGCTCATGGTCGGGCTTGTAGTGTCATTGTTAGAATTATTGCTGGTTCCGTTAGCGACAGTGGCGTTAAAGTCTACCTGAGGGACCCTGCCAACTTGCTGTTCTCCCTGTACGCTTGCGTTTCCTAGTAACTGTTCGTTCTTGATGCTAGCCGACTCCAACGCCTGGTAAATGGTGAAGAATCGAGGCTCGCCAGGACTCGAGACGTCGATCGGTGGTGCCGAGCCGGAATTCTAGAATCAGAAATTTAGTGCGTGCAGGGTGCTATACATCGAACAAGTGCCATGTGGTCGGAATACGTGATTTTATCTTATGTACAGTTTCTAAGTCGTCGGTGCAGCAACATCCTCTAATCAGTGTGTATATACACTAATACAATCGATTGTACGATACGTGGTGTTCGTTCTTGCCATTTAACGGCATGAAAACTCTTCCATGAATAGATCAGAGGCATAAATTACTTTTACGCGATTACGCGTTAATTTAATTGATCCCCCCCGGCGACTAATTGAACCCGTGATTGAGTGAGCATGCACCATCTCTTGGTGGAGATACGAACTACCTAAGAAGAGGAGAAACCGAGGCTGTTTTAATATACCAAGAAATACTGGTAACTAGCAAAGTAGTAGCGAGTTAGAAACTCGTTCTTCGAGCGAGGGATCGTTGATACGGGCAATAGAGACTGGTTGCCGCTCACTTCGATTTTTTTATTTTAATCGGGATTTCTCACAGCTGTTAATCCTCTCTCACAGAGGTCTCCAGCGATAGGTTTCATAACATGGAATTAGAAAAACATGTGAACGTGATTTATGCCGACGACGATCTTAATTATTTGTCGGTTGACGAGAAATTAAATTTACAAGAGTTAATATACTAGGAAGTATTTATACGTTTATAGATCGAACTGCAACATTCCAACTGAAAGTGTATCAGCGTAAACGCTTTTAACTTTGAAACAAAAAAAATTCGTCTGTGAAAAATAGGTCGAGGCTGCATCGTCACAGATACATTTGTGACCTTAAATTACTTGCTTTTCCTGATATATTTGTATCGATCTAGATCCACCCACATGCCCCAGATAACTTTAACACGGTCTTAATGGACACACATTATGCAGCATCCATTTACTTTCACTCGTTGCCGCCCTGGAACACCGTAAAACGAATGGATCACGAAAATGTACCTGTGCAATCGGAATGCGCCTCTACTAGAAAGTAAAGTCTCGTTGCGTCAAATTTAAATAAATATTAATCTCATTCAGGCATGGTCACGTTACTTTTTATTTAATTTTCACAAGTTCATAGACATTATTAACAACGCAAACATATATTAAATGAACGAACCGGCTTATGATATACTTAACAAGTGAAAATTTTGTGTTTAATGATATAAATTAATATTATAACATCTTGAAAACGCTTCTAAAATCAGATACGCATGAAAGATTGGCTAGTTTGTTCCTCGAATGCGTAGAATCTTAATTAAGTAATTGTGACGCCGTCTATAAAATATTCATGGACGCGTTTAAATAAGAACGAACAACTCCATGTCGCGTGCGATCCAAAAACCAGTACATTTATTACCAAAATTGTATATAATCTTGTATAATACAGTATATGTATTATGGCGATAGTAAGAACGTAAGTAGCTGTACACATTAGTATATGCGAACCCAAACTGAAAATACCACGAATCACAAACTAGGCGTTAACGTTAATCACAAATTATTAGTGGCGCTTTTTTTTATTCATTTTTTCCGTGTGTTATTTATAATCTTTTTTTGTTTTAACTGTAGAACTGTAACGATAAAATCTGTTTCTTGTATAAGAATTATTCTCGATGTTCAGTTTTTCTGTGCGACCAATGCTTGTATCAATGTCAAGAGTATAACAATAATTTGCTGTGAAATGGATGAAAAACCTTTAGAAATTATACACATTGTACACGTAAAATTTTTTCAAAAAAAGAAAAAGAAAAACGGTAAAGTAATCCTTCAGGAACGGCTAATCACTAAAATATTGATGGAAAGAAACAAGGTTAATAATTAGTAGCACATTTGTCGAAATATTATTGAAATTTTTGATTCAACGCAGAGTATTTGTATCGATGTCGTTAGAATCGAGATTTCCGGATGTAGTTGTGACGACACCAACAGTGTGATCGGTCCACGATGGTGGTGCAACGGCTTCGATCTCCTCGGATATCTTCGTGGTGAAAACCTTTTAAGCACACAAAAAACGACCACACTGACTTACTGTTAGCTTCAACTTTCTTCAGCCACGTAATCTTACCTCCGTAACCATTTCCACGATCCATTTCTTTCATGCACGACCTCTCGGAATTTTTAATAATACTTTACGGAATGAATGAACGATCGATACATCTATTTTTCAGTCTTCATTACCGATACGAGGTTTTAATTCTCTAAATTAACTGCATTGCGGGAAAGTTTCTTCCTTAATAGAAAACTTACTTTTTGCCTAAATGAAATTATACCATCGAACGTTCAAATACATACGTAAGAAACTTTAATCCTGCTGATCTTCGGTTGTTCATACGTATGGAATATTCAGAGAAAATGACAATCTATTTGTCAATTTTTTGCCTCGATGAGTTATGAATTAACCGCCCATTAATTCACAAATTATTGAATATTTTAAGGCTTATTAACTATAATAACACCGATTGCTAAACTTAACGATTAGAATTCCTTTGAAAATGTTGGAATAATCTTACCTCTACGGGTGTGACTGGCGTAGTGGACGAACTAGTGATCGATGGCACGGTAGGCTGATAAATATTATTCTGCTTTCTGATAAACAATTCCGCGCCTTTGTATCTCGCGCTAAATCGCGGTGGCCCTCCGCTTGGCGTGATTCTGGGGGCTGAATTCTGTTCACAAACGACATCGACGATTATTTAGAAATTAAGTGTTAAAGTTGACAAATATTATACTATGCGATCTACATCAAACAAAACGAATAAAAGTCAGTCAACTCTAACACTTAAAATTTTAATGTTAAAATTAAAATTAACTACCTAAACTCCAACTGTATCTTTCAGCTTTTTTTGAATAAAGCATTGTTATGATTCTAGTAACTTTGTTGTGTGAATCATAAAAGGGCAAGGGAAATAAAATAATTTTAAAATTAAAAAATTAAGGAAACGATGGTATTTGAAAGAAAAATTCTAATAGTCGTTTTATAATATTGTTAGAATGCTTTTGAAACATTTTCAATGCAATATTGCTCGTATCGTTATAGTCCCGTATAACTGCAATATTACAAAAACGCTTGAAACATACGATATGCCTGCATTGAATTAATTAAAATGATTAACTAAATTCTAAGAAGAGTCTAATAAGCAGATTACGGTTAATTATAAAAATGTGTAACGATGAATAATTACCGCGTTGTTAACATTGCTGTAGGAGCCAGAAAAGACGGGCGTCTTGTTACCGAGTGAGCTCAACAGCGGTGCCACGGTGCTTCTCAGTTGCTCCAGCAGCGTGGCATTTCCGGTTATAAATGCACTTCTGGTGGGGCTGAAGACGTTCGTGTTGCCGCTGTCGCCGTTGCTGCTGCCGGTAATTCCTGGCGTTTGTTGCGCGGTGTCGTTCGCGATCTGCAGATTCACCTGTGGTTCCTGTGGTACCGATCGAGGGGACGGCGACGTGGACTTCAAACTGGAATGGTACCTCTGCGATCGAGGAGTGATGGCGACTCCAGCGCCGTCTATCTTGGTGGTGGATTCGACCAAGGTCGTAGGAACCTCCGAGTGTCTTCTGTAGGTCGCAGTCCTTGGCCTAAACTCTACCTTCCTCGTCTGCGTCACTGGCCCCTCTGATGTGCTTTTCTGCACGCTTTCCACAGTCTTCACCACCGCCTTCTTTCTGGAGTATCTGCTGGTAGCAGCCGGTATCTTCGTGGTACCAGTCAACTCCGTTGTCTTATCTTCTAACGAGTTCTCCTTCGTCCTTTTACTGTAACGTGGTCGAAAGCTCGGTTTGGTAACGCCATTGCTAAATTTCGATTTCTGAATAACGTTTTCCTCTTGCGATTCCTTCGACGTTCTTTCGGCCGGGGTCACGGAACTTTCGTGCGTCTTTCTGTTGCGCGATTGATGGGCATAATTTTGTTTACTTGATTTCTTCGGTTTAATGGTGGTGACGGGATCGCTGCTGTTCTCGCGAGATGTTTCTTCTTTGGACTTCTTGCGAGTACCAGGGAGTATCCTCGCCGAGTCGAGGGTGGTCGCCGACGCCTCTTCCGAGGACACGGTGATGACGGATGGATCCGTGGTCCCATACGGTTTCGTGACGTCCTCCACTTTCTCTTCGATCGAGATCGAAGTGACCATTCTCTCGGATATTATTCGTCCTTTCTTCGAGGTGAACGGTCTGATGGTAACCTTGGACGGGCCCTCGAGACCTTTCCTCAGTCTGGAAAGTTTCGAGTCCTCCCGCGAGTTCTCGATCGAAAGTCTGCGCTCGTTCGCGCCCGGCTTGGTGAACTTGGCGACCTTGCTCGTCCCGGCGATCGACGGTTTACCGGTCGCTGGTTTCGATTTGCTGAAAGAGGAGGCCGTGGTTGCGTCGAGATCGTTCTCCTCGATGTTCAACTCTGGCTTCACTAACCTCCTAGCCAGATCCAGCTTCATCTTCGATCTTTCGGCGAACAGAGCGGCGGACGTTCTTTTCACCTGAAAGGGTCGTTCAAACAGCTCCGTTTTAGGATAGTGGGAAACCACCGACGAGACTAAAGCCGGCTCCGGAAGCTCGAGCGGGGACACTGTTAGTGCGGCACGGTCTCGACGAGATTTCCGTCGACAGGAGGAGACGTTCTCAAGGTCGCTCGTAAATCTTACACTCACGACACGTCGAGTAACGGGTAACAGTACTTTGATTACGGGGAGACTTATCGCGACGACGAGTTTTTCCTACATGACGAATAGAAGCCTGAGGAAGCGCAGAAACGAGACGATCCATGCTGCCATTTGGCTCGTAACGAGCCCCAGCCATGATTTCACTGTGGCGGACAACAACTGAAATTTTTAATCATTGTTATCAGACGCAAGAACCTTGGAGGAAGAATCGTGTACGACGATGCGAACGATCCACGGGAGACAGAGTGACATAAAAATTACTAATCGACGTGACAAGCTCGAGGCTGCTGAAGCATTCTCCATTAATCGTACTACAATGGTTATTCTACTGTGAGACTATCCAGCCTTCCCGTATCGAGTAAAAAAAAAAATTATATATCGTGTTCGACTCATTCGACAGTCTTCTTAAGCGTCGATCAAGCGATTAGCTGCGGTGAGGAGGTGACATAATTAAATTTTATAGAGAGAGAGAGAGAGACAGCTGTGATAACATCTTTTCTTTTCTACTTCGTGGCAAATCGATTCCAGGGCGAAAGGGAACCAGTTTTGCTGATTTCACGTCGCATAGCGTTCGTGCCTGTACCAATCAGTGGAATATGTAATTACCCTAACGAAAACACCTTCTAAATCTGTCGCTTTACTCTGGAATACTGTTCCTATTACAGTCGATGCAAAAATTACAGAAACAAACATCAAGAATTCAGTAATAATTATTTTTTAAGTTTAGATCCATGTTTAGAAATAATGCTAAAAAAAGGCATTAGAATTTTTCATTTCTTAATGTCACTGCAATTTAGTTAGCTTTTGTAAAATTTCTTCATAATGTGAGGTTTAGCGTTCAACAAAACCAACAAAATCTATCATTTAAAGAAACGTATTATTGTATGCTGGAGAAGCTTATTAGAGGACTTAATAGCAACCCATTTCCATTAATTTTTTCGTCCTACGCCTTCGCTCGCAATCCTTATCGAAAAAGAAAAAGATTCTTGCCACGAAACTAATCTCGATGTAATTACAAGGCGGAAAGCCACTCGTTTCTACGTAATATGGAACGAAGATAAAATATGTCCCCTCTCGAGATAGACCATCCATTCAATCTGTGAAAAATCGCCTTTCCTTTTCCTTTCATTTCCTTTCCATCGAATTTCCGTAGTGCAATCTTTCATCGCGAAAATTCTCATTTCGAACGATCGAACCATTAAACTTGTATCGTTTAGTCTATAACGTGGAATAATGCACAGAAGCTTTGTTCGAAAATAATTCCTAGACCTCCTAACCCATGTATGCTACACTCTGAAGTTAAAATAGTTAAACACATCTAACGGAAATATAATTTAAGAACTAACAGTACTTCTTATCCTTTAAGATACAAAGCATTCCACAAAAGGAAAAATCTGAACTTGCATTTATTTCCAAAGAAGATTTTATTTTAGAGAAATTTGACTTTCTAATCCTCTAACCGTGATATAAAAAATAGTTGAGAAACACTGACTTAGAAGACAACATTTTAAACTGAATGCTCGAGAAAAGCCACGCATTAAAACGATACAGTTGCTCGGTGAGAACAAATCAGAACATATTACGTTCAGGTAGGTCAAACGAACCTTCGCTTTCTCCGCTGAGATTCCAAAACAAAAGCAATCGAACGGGAACCAAAAACCAGTTTGCAAACTGCGTCTTACGCGCGAGCCCCGTAACTGGGACTCCTCGATAAGTGAAACACACCGATTCCACGATAAACGTAACGTTCGGCGACGCGTGGAATTTTTCCAAAAAAAATTCACGGATATCCTATTCCGGACCTTGAGATAACTCCTTGTCGAGGATTCGTCGGTCCTCGTGTTAGGATATCGTTCAATCCAGTCGTATTTGGATGGTCGACGATATCATCGAAGCTGCTGATCACAATGACGTGCCCAGATCTCGAATCGTAAGCTCTCGATTCTTCGGATCGTCCGGAACAATGTCCATTTCACACTTTACCAATCACCAAATAAGCTTTTTTTTTCTCCGTCAGCACTCTTTTCTATCAACACAAACAGAAGGCTTGCGAATGCGAAGAAAACAATAAGCAATCTCACTCTTGGATGCAAAAATGTATTTTTCAACCAACTATGAATAATAGGACGAAACATGCAAGTTCCAATGATCAACGAGCATAAAGAACCTTTGTAATTTATAATTACTATAAATTTGTCTTACCTGTTCTTTGACTGTTCGTTAATCGTTCAACTTGCACGCTTTGTTCTATTATTCATAAAAAATACATATTTGCAACCAACACTGGGACCGACTACAGTTTCCTTCTATGTTTGTTAATCGCGCATCATTGTCCAGTCACGATTGGTCGTCAATGATGTTAAAAGCAACAACTACCTTTACGATACGTAAAGTATATGATCCTTCACCCAATTTACTAACGTTTTAAAAATCAACGTCAATATTTTTCTCTAATCACGATTTAAGATGAATTCTGATCTCTTTTGTACCTTTAACCATCCGAAAAGAAGTAATATTTTCTTTCATGAAGAAATTGATATTTTCTAATCGTTTGTAATATTTACTATCGTGATCACATTTATCCGTAATGCATTTATAGTTTAATTGACTTGTATTTAAACGAAAGAAGAGAGCAAAGACCAAGCACTTCAGCCGGAATTGATCGAGGAAAACATGATTGAAAGCCACTAAGAGCCGAACAACGTGAGTTCGGTTCTTCCTAAAAGCTCGAGGAAAGCTCAATCTACGCATCGGAGATAGGAAATAGGTAGAGAGAAGCGATCACGCGATACAAAGATTGTCTGTACTCTTACGCGTCGCAATCCTGTGCCATTTATCAACGTTAACGGATTCACGATTAAACTTTGATTCGTCAAAATATTTCCTGAAGCTGCGGTATCGAGGTCATCGAGCTCAAACGTCTTCGAGTTGGTCCTCGAACGTCGACCAAAGATATTCTTCAGCTGACCCTACACGAATTGTAACGACTTCAAAATTGCAAAGTGCTAAGTTCTTGAACGATAGAAATTATTCCAGGTCTCTTTCGAGCCATTAGAAACAGCTTCGCCCAAAGGGTAAATTTGTAAATGTGTTTTGTTACTAGCATGCTGATTAAATTGTTTAGTGTTAGGCGATTTGTATGTATAAAGGTTCATTCCTGTCGAGTATGTGTTTCGTGTCCAACAGTTACTGTACCATTTTTAATCTAATTTACGGCAACGATGTCAACAAACGTCAGTGATTACGTCTACGTATTAAGTACCAATTAAATGTAAAGCCGAAAATTGTTGAACTAGAAATAGAAGCATAGAGATTGTTACAGTCATTAATAATAGATAGAGAAAACTCATTCGAACGCTGTAAGCTGATTTTTACGAGCGCTCTGAACTCTTACCTCCAAAGGTGCTCTGGAGGTAGTTTTCGGGGTTGGTATTTTCGTGTTTGTATTCTTCTGAAATCATACTTCTTTGTTAGTGGATGCAAAAATACTTCCATTAACATTTTATCGACCGGTATTATCGTATAAACGTTCGCGTTAATTACTATTTTGGAATGCAAATATCTGTAGTGAAAATTGACGAATTATTTGATTAAAAATAAAATTTGATTAAAAGTTCCATAGCAACGAGAAATATCTTAAATGCAAAGTATATAATAACTCGTGCCAGTCGTTAATACGTTAATCTTATTTGTCAAAATATTTGGAAGTATTTTATACATTTATACAGGATGGTCCACCGAAATGAGATTTATCCCACGAAAGATCAAGAACTATCTAATTTTGTTTCACTGCCTCCTGGTCAATTTGCATAGCCGCACGAAAGTCTCAGGACAGTTACTACGTGTTACGCAAGCCTGAACAAAATTATGCAACCGTTGAAAAATTTAGAGCAATATGATTTCGTTTGAAGAAAGTGTTACACATTCTAACGTTATAGAAATCATACCGAAGGATAGAATAATATCTTTCTTTCTTAAATACAATCTGTACCGATTTAGACATATTTCTAGTTAATTTTTTAAGCGTTGTAAAATGTTGCTAAAGTGAGTTCGATACTGTGGAACACGCTGTATAAATTCAATTATCTCCATCGCCAGACGCAATTTGAGCACAATTAGAGTCAAAAACTTACCAGTTGAGACAATCTTGCTTTAAAATCTGGCGGATAATTATCACTTTCCTCCGCGTCAGCCTTGCCAAATCCTCCAGTTCTATTTTTTTCGTGCGTCTTGTTACCCCTTCTAAAACCCTTCGTCGTCGTACCAACAGTCGTTGAACTTTCTTCCACGTTTGTCTGTAGTTTCTTGAAGCCTCTTCTCGTAGTGGTCGAGGAACTTTCAACCGTCGTCGATACAGTTTCGGTGCTCGTCGATTGCTCGTTCGGCGGGATCACTTCGTTCGTTTGATCCCTTGCAGAGGGGATCGACGTCTTAGGAGGTACCTCGGAGCTATTCGAGTGACCAGGTCGCCTTCTAAGCGTCCAGCCAGGATTTCCATACGATTGCGAGTCGTTTTGCGACGGTACAGGCTTCTTTGATGGGACTAGGTACGGCGACACGTCCGGTAAAAGCTTTCGACCCCTGAACCCTAATCCATGATTGAAGAAATCTTCTTTCTGCTCGGCTCTGCCTTGATTCCCACCTCTGCCTCTTCGTCTGTTTCGCCCCTCGGGAGCCACGGTGGTAGCCAAAGATGGTCTCGCCGTTGTCGCTGCTATTCTCGAATTTCCTACGGTAGTAGCCAAAGCTACAGGCTTCACCGTAGTGCTGACAATTTCCGATTCGGTAGAAACGGATACCTCGTCGTTGGAAACCGTTGTGTCTGGTGCAGCGATGGTAGTAACGTCTGTTGTAACGTCAGGAAAAATTAAATTCGATCTACGTTCGTCAGAGATGAATTATTATTGTTTAATATACATCGAAATTCTCAATTATAACCTAATTGTCGCAAATTTTAATATAGAAAGTTACATTTCTGGCCAGAAATTATATTTTCGTAAGAAATTTTTTTCTCAAAAACGCGTAGGAATTCGGGAATATGTCTATTCACCAAAAATAATTGTAATTGGCCCCTGTAACTAAAAATAATTTTTTCAGAACGATTTGAAAATTTTTGAAATTTCAGTAGAATCGGAATGTCAGGGTCAGACATCGTAGTTTCGGTAAAGAATTTTTTTCTCGAACGTGCGTAAGATTTCGTGGGTATGTGTAATGACAAAAAATAATTGTGATTAACCCCCCTAGTTAAAAATAATTTTTTTAGAACGCTTTGAAAATTTTTTTTTCCTCACAGGATTTCATAGTCGAAACATGTTTTATAATATTATACATTGCTAGTCCAATTCTCCACGAAAAAATATGACAATTTTAAACACCCAGAAATCCTTTTATTTACCTAATGAAACAGACGTCGTAGAATCCAATCTGGATCTATTTCTAGACCTCCCACGCCCATCCTGATCCTGTCCACGACTTTCAAAACTTCTGGCGTTGGCTTCAGCGATCCTCGATCTCCTTTCAGGAGGATTTCTGTCCCCTGCGGATGACTTCCGTTTGACGTCTCTTTCGAACGTGGTCGAGGTGGGCTTTACGATACTGTCCAAATTTCTACCCCTCGATCTAGATCGCGACTCGTTCGCGGAACCTTTCTTCGCGTCCGTTCCTCTCGAACGATCTCTAGAAACGCTGTTTCGTCTCGATCCAACGGTCTGCTCACTCGCTTCGGTGGTCGTGTGATCGTTGAACTTGGACGATCCTCTTCGGGAGCCGTTTCTGGACGATTCGGAATCGTTCGATCGTCCACGACTCTTCGACCTCTCGGTTCCCGTACGTACGTTGGTTCTAGATAAATCCTTGGTATCCGATCTCCTGTTGATCTCTGGAGGAAACTGCCTCTGAGAGGAAGTGGTAAAACCAGCAGTTACATCCGCTATTGGGTTCTCTGTGCCTTCGACTGCCAAAGGAATGTCGACTCTGACGCTCTCGGACTCCGAGAGAAGAGTATCCTGTCCCTTGCGATTAATAGCATTGTTCTCCCTATTATTCGCTTTCGATCTACCGGATCTAGTGCTTCGTTCTGCCTTTTCCGTCGTGGGTCTGCCTCTCCCATCGGCTCTTTTAAACGCGTCCGTAGTCGCCTCGACGTCCGCGTGCTTCTTATTGTATCTCCTGACCGAAGGTATCTGCGCCTTGAGATCCTTCGGTGTGTAAGTCGTTTGAATCTTCCTTCCAGTCCTAGATCGCGATAATTCCGTGGTTGCCGTAAAAACAGACGGTCCTTTGTTGTCCAATCTTCCGGTAACATCTGAATTGCTGAACCGTCTGGCGAACGTTCTTTTCTGCTCGTCGGTTTTTGATTTCGTTACTTCGCTGTTCTCCGGAGAGTATCTCTTGCCGCTTCTGCTGCTGATCGATTCCGCCCTCTTCGATTCAGCAGCGTGTTTTCCCGAGTAGATCCTTCTCGAACTGTTCGTCGTTTCTGTCACTGCTGAGAAGCCATTTCTCTCGGTCGTTCTCGTCGTTCTGGAGTTCGAACGTTTGCTCGATTCGAATTTCGTTTTCGAGTCGACGGTAGACTTGGGACTAGTTCCTTCGCTGGGCCTTTCTATGTAAGACCTCTTCGATTGCGATGGTCTGTCTAGCGTCGATTGGGACCTTGTGAATGACAAGGTCGACGTGGGTGTCGGTTCTTCCGGAGATTTAGTATTAAACCTCTGAGTACCTCGATCTCTAGCACCGTGCGTGTTGTGATCGTCGACCTAAAATTATTTTTCGTGTTATTATCGCTGAACGATGAAATGTAATTTTTCCTATCGAACAGAGCGTGAATTATTGAACGTTGAATTTAAAAATAGCTCATAATTTCGTTCGCAAACAACTTCGAAAAACTTAATGAGATTTATATAGTCCAGTTTCGTAATCAGAACTTTTCAATGGCAGACGCTCGTTTAACAGCAATTTTTTTTTTAACACGAGATCACTTTTTGCTATTCACAGGCAGCCTGCTTCTGCATTTTAAGTAGAAGATCCAGTTACTTTCAGAGATTTCGTGCGTTCAAGGTAATCAAGCTGTTGCACGAATCCGTTTTGTTCGATAACGATTACACGCGAACATTCATGAATTTCATTACGAAAAACTAAGGAAGGTTTGTAGTTGATGAAATTATATTGGAAACTATAATTTCAAGAAATTAAGAAACAAGTTTCTTGGAAGACACGTAAACTACGAACAAGAAAATTATACAATTCGTGAGGTCCAATCTACCTGAAATAATTTTCTTAAATATAGGTACATTCGGATTACTTAAACACATGAATTACACATTTGGACAATGACTATTAATGTTACACGCGAGACGAGTAACCGTGTACCTGCAAAATGCTGCTTTAAATAAATTAACGCTACGAGAAAAGATCCATTCGCTTTCGACATATACTCAAACATTCAAATTTATTCAAATATATGCACTACACTTTTGTTCGAATTAAATGGCTCAATAATCTTCGCGGAACAATACAGGAAATGTTTAACATTCTAATTGCTTAATAATAATTACAAAGTCGAACGAATAATATATTGCAGATTAAACGATACCTATTAATAATTCTTATATTATCTACAATTTTCTTCGTTCAACGATAGTAATCTACATCTTCAGCGTTAAATTTTCAACTATCACAAAAACGATCAACGTATCTAAAGATGCTAACGCACAAAATTATTTTAAACTCAAACACCAGGAATACTTAGAACAAACGAAAAATAAATCGTTAGCGTTTCATTCATATTCTCGGCGATTCGCCTACATTTAAATAAAATTTTACACGGTTCTCGAATACTAGGTTAATGAATGCAAACAGCACAACTTAAGGTGCATCTGAACGTAGCAACTGTCGTTGCCTAGTTTCATAACGCGACGAGTCTTAGAGTAAACCGACTTGCGTCATTATTTCTATCGCGTGAGTGCAGTCAATAGACTTCTTTCGCAAGCAGTTTAATGAAGACACCCAGCGTCATCCTTCGTGATACACCTGCGATGTTACAGGTGAGCTACGCTGAAGCATCGATCGAATGCAATTAGATCAAGAACGAGGGGAAGTTTGTGCCACGCGAGGAAAGTCCTGTCACGTAACGACACTAAGGAAACACTTGTAGTACCACCAACGATCGATGTAACGGAATTAAGATCTCTATTGCCTTAATTACGACGTCGATCAAACAGAACGAGAAAACTAATTTCTCATATAAATAAATAATTGCTTACCGGAACTGGGATATCCACGTAACGAGTAGGGGATCACTTTCCTCGAATCAGTGTTGATAAGAGATACAGAGAGAGAAAAAAAAATGAAAAGATGAACGCTCGATAGATTGTTACCGAACCAGGAAGAGACTGGACGAATCGATTTCATGGGCAGACTTAAGGTGAAAGCATCAGCGATCGTTGAAGGAGAAGAAAAAGAGAGCTCGTTGGTCTCACGTTTCTTTAACCCTAAATTGTGAATATTTATTTATTTTAAATTAATTAGCATATATGAGACACGAGATTAAAATTCTTATAATAAAGATCGACAGTCACATCTCCACATGTACTCATTTTTTTTTTTTATAGCAACGTCATTCACTGATTCGTTCTACATTGCCTAATACCTCATTTTGTTATGAAGTATGTCGAAACGTTTCATAAAAACACAAATTAAAAGACTTTCTCTTCCATATGGATTGAATCGATCCACTGTCAGAATTGTGACAAAAGACTCAACGTCTTTGATTAATCGTACGCTTATCGTGTCTTACGAAACCAGAAAAAAATACTAATTAGACGATTATTTAAGAGACTCGCGATTTGCGCGAATAGGAGTAACGAGACTCGATGAATAAATCTATCGATCGGTTATCGCTGACGATAGTTAATGAACCTAACCAACCAACGTTCCATCATTAAAGCAGGTAACCGATACTCATCTTAAATTATGGTTCTTCCGTGTCCACCGGCGATAAACGACGTTAAAGCGGATTCAGGATTTCACTGACGAGTCTTCGATAACTGTGTTAAATCACGAACCGGTCAATTAATTCGTTCCTCGTGGAAAAATGAATTCGCTGACCCATTATTTTTCGAAAAGAGTTATTAACGTGGCTGGTCAAACTGGACTTTCGACGAAAAAACACCGCGTTATCGCGAGAAAAGGAATGAAATGTACTTTTAAATATACTTATTTGCTTTATCACGGTTGAAACAAACCTAATAGAGTGTACAGTTATGGCTAATATATTTGCAATTTATGTATCCTATACTTTCAATTGGAACATAAAGAGTAACTAAATAGAATTTCGCCTAGGTTGGATACGAATAAACAGAGTTATAAAATAATTACAGAAACTCGAATTATTTGCAGAAATAAATTGCAGAAAAAAAGGAAACTCTCTATCACTGGACTATTATTTTTGTTCCAACTAGTTGAACATAATGTTTCAAAACGATCAGCGTAATTTTCTGTTATGCTATTAGTACTGCTAGGAACTTCATCTAAAGTACTATGTATTAGTTGAACTCTTTCAATTGCTGTAACAAAGCGAGACGATATTTTGAAAGCTTTATATTTACTCTAATAACAAAATTACTTCTTGCTTTATTTAATGAAACGATACTAATCGTTGGTCGATTAAAAGGTTCAAAGATGATGATGATTACAAGCAATATATTTCACATCGTGTGTACCAATTATTGTGTTAAAAAATCATTCTACTATTTCACTAAAAAATGTAACGACTTAAGTATCGTCCGAATGATACTGTTTTTGTCGTTACAGCTTATCGTTAGATATTTATTTCTTCGTGCACCAACCATGGTGTAATTGTCACTCATTAGAAAACTGATCTACTTAGTTTCTTTAAACAGACAGAGCCTAGTATAACGTGTTCGTATTAGAAGTGAAACTATAGTATCATTATTAAGAGCAGTTGTATAACACAGTGATAATACTCAACGTTGAACGAAGTAAAATATTGTGACATATCCAGAATACGTGCCAAGTAACATACAAAGTTGTGATTTATTTCCCATGTATCAAATATTAATTCTATTATTACATGTGATATAAAAATTCTCAAATTTAATTTTTCAAACCTTATTATATAGTTTTACAATATTAGAAATCTTAATATAAAGATGTCAAGTTCTTCAAATAAGCGATCCTTTCGATTTTTATATTGGAATTGGGAGTTTTAAAATTGAGATATCTCGACTTCTGTTCTGTAGACATGAATGTAGGCATTCTATTCCTAGAAAGTATCCATTAAACCGAAGAATATATTTCTGTGCTTTTTTAAAAGTCGTTCGATCCTTTCAGCGCTAAGATTCATATGCTGGGCATGCGACGTGTGCGGAAATCCCGTCTTGGCATTTACGAAGCACATTCACCGAATGCCCATAGGCATTTATCGCACGCAATGCACTGATCAATCGAGCATTTATAAGTATCTATAACACCCGATGGATTAGATCAATTAAAACGAGATAAAAGTAATTTGCGTCATCAAATCCCTTCTCGGATAACATTTGACGAAAAAATAAGAAAATCGAATAGAAGCCTTTCCTTTTTATCAAGCTCAACCCAATCAGATCCAATTTATTTAAAAGCTGTCGTAAGAACATCATATGGAATTCCGATTAATATAAAAATAACTCAAAACAAATACAAAATAGCTAAATAATGAAAACTGAATTCTATTTATACTTTCTAGGGGTTTCTGAAAATCTCGAATTTCCTTTGTGACATTTTATTAACCACATTGCCAAAAATCTAAGAACTCTTTCGAAATTTTTTGAAAGTATCAATTATCTAAATATATATTGCTAAAGTTTCATTTTGAAATTCGATAAAATAACGGCGTCGCAGAATATTTTCGAGGGTGTGTCGGATTACACAATCGCACCGTCTGACAGGTTTGAAGGCGTTTACCTCGAAACCGTGTACTTCGAACTGGTTATCGGGATTTCTTGAACGTATTGACACGAAATTTTAGTAATAAATTCTCAGATATACTTTCCTCCTTCTGCGCTTGTTAAAAATTAAATATCGTATCGCCTTTTCTGTCTCGTTAATTTAAAAAAAAATGGTGAATAATTCTGATACAACTAATGATACGTAAAGATAATATTTTCCAGTAAATGCTGCTCCAAACTTCGAACAGTCTATAAAGTGCACGGAGTCCGAAGTAGTCGAAAGGAAAATTACTTTGCCCAACGGTGCAGATCGCTTTCCCGACGCGACACAACGGTGAACCATAAGTTCTTCCGTTAGCTCGTTCTTAGGCGAGTGCACTCCGCGAGAAGGTCAGAAGGGCCGTATTTACCCGAGAACAGTTTAAATTGGACCAAGACTCCGGTCTCCCCGGTGTACCTTGGCGTTCCAGTTTCGTTTATCCTTATCTGTCTCGGACACACGTAGAATCGACGCTGAAAGTAAAAGTCGGTGTTTCACGTCACGTTACCTAGTCAAGCATGCAGTCCAAGTCGAGCAGCCTTAAGCACGCCTCGCCTCGCCGAGCTAACTACTGTAAATAAGACTGCAAAATAACGTCTCCGCGGAGTTTCCCAAGAACGGGCAACCCGTTTTTGCCAGATTTTTGTACCGCCAATTGAGATCGAGTAGAACGAATCGAAAGCGTCCGACGCGTCCGACAGCCACGATAGCTTTTTCCCCTTCGCGGAACATTATTAACGAGGAAGACGCGCGCCAAAAGTAAGGAGAAGACTCTCCGTCGATTCGTTGGACCGTAAAAAGATGTTTTCTAATCGAGCACATTGATAAACAGAGAGATTCATTTCGATAACGATGGTCAGGCTTTCGCGAAACACGCCTTGTAACCGTGCATCGGCTGCATCCTATTCACGCTCAACTGGTTCCGTTTAGATTGGATCAATTTCACGTAACTGACGGATCCATGAACCTAGCACTACTATAAAACGACGTGACTACAATGCAATGCTGCAAGAGTGAATTGAAAACTTCAATTTTTACCTTGAGGGAACGTATTAAGGATTGGAAACATAAAACTGGTTAGATTGGATCGATTTCACATAACTGATGGATCTATGAACCTAGTATCACTATAAGACGATATGACTATAATATAATGCTACGAGAGTGGATAGAAAACTTCAATTTCTATGTTGAGGGAGTTAAAATTGTTTAGATTGGATCAATTTCACTTAACTGATGAATCCATGGACCTAGTATTTCTATAAAACGATGCAATTACAATATAATGCTATGAGAGTGGATAGAAAATTTCAAATTCTACACTGAAGGAGTGTCTCAAGAATTTTGTATTAAGAAATTGATTGGAACATGAAACTATTTAAATGATTCTCATATTTTTGCATTTCTCTTTTGCTTAATTACATTTTCGTAGCTTTTCTATCCCCACCCGGAGAAGACTGCAAGAAAACGTTCTTTATTATCGTCACTGAATAAATAAAACATATTGGACCATAAAAAGTTTGATATTTCCTATATCCTCGTGTCAAGATTTCGAATTTTATTTAATTAAAAATTTGTTGCATCATATGTCAGCTTGATGTTGCAACGCTATGATTTCGATCTGGTAAAATTGCTCGCCCTGGTCCGCAAGAAACTCCGTGACGGTTGCTGCAACTTCTTCAGTCGATGACAGTCGTTGTCCTATCGGATTGTTTTCCCGCCTCGAAAATAAGTAGAAAGTTTGGTAAATAGGGAGGATGGAGAATTCAAAGCAGCAGCGGTGATGTTGGCTATTAGAAAAGTCTTTCGTTAGCATTCCAGATCGCTTTCTTTTCATTCCTTCGCCAAGTTCACCTAACAAGTTAACATAACATTGTCTTGTTATTGTTACGAAAAACATTTATCTTTAAGAAAAAATTAAAAAAAAAATCGCTTTGCTAGCAAACGTCCATTGTTTACATTAAGACTGTCGAACCACCCTGTGCTTTCAGTATTTTAAATACTTTATTTTAACCTCAACATAAAGAGATTAGAATCGTTTAAAAACGAACACGTTTCTGATCAATCATCGTCGGTTAATCCATCCAGCAGAAATCATCGACATTCCCAATTTGATTCACGTTTCACGGTCGTCAAAGACTATCGATAGTATTACAAAGAAAGATTGTTCCTCGAAGAACCTTTCGTAACGCGAATTTGCAACAAATTAATTACTCTCAATTATATCGCGTGCCAATAACTTTCTATCGGTTAGATCGTTGAACCGAAATGAAAAGAAAATTGCTCTCCGAAGTGTTCGCAAATTTTCGACGAGGATTGCTCAATTTCCACGAAGTCGCGGTTTCAGCTGAAAAATCACGAAGCGCGTAGGACAATTATTATTCTGAATAATACCGAGAGACATTAGCATTGCTTCCTACGTCGCAATTACGTTCGCGTTCGATTTCGAAAGCGTCGAACAACGCTTCTGTATTTGGCGCAACTTAGTCACAACGGAGCAAATCGAATCTGCATAGTGCAATATTCGCAAAAAAAAAAAAAAAAATGTGCATCTGCTTGCAATATACTGTTAACTCGTTACCACCCACGGTGATTGTTATCACAGCCATATGCTGGCTGGAAAAATTACCAGACACCCGCTGGTCTGCATTTGCATAGCGTTCGATTCCGAAACAGGGTACTATTTTCGATCATTAAGGTCGTAAACGTTGCGAGATTTGCGTGAATCGTTGCATGTTTTTTCCCTCCGAGCCTCTCTTTAAAACAAATTATAAAATTTTGCAACATTTCTCAAACAGTGTAAGGTGTATGGGTCCATAAAAAACCACTTCGAGGACGCAAAGTGGTTCGGATAGTGATTTTCGTAATTAAATACACGCGAAACGAACACGTAACAGTCTGTGACGTTCGCTGACATAAATTTTATTTTTAATAGTTTTTATTCATCGGAGAGTCGTACAGCTAATAAGACTAATTTTTCACGAGAACACAGAACTACTGGTTGAAACGCAAAAATGTCTACGTTTGCTCATTACGTGTATCCCTTTTCTACTAGATACGTTAATGATAGATTTACTAGTTATGAAACGTCATACAGATTTCTTGTTTCGAGTCTATACTTTGCAAGAAACGTAAAAGAAATTTGCACGGTGCGTATGATTACATACTGTAGAAGTTTTAATCTAATGATATTAATATTTGTCATAATTTTATGGCTTTCACTGTATCTAATAATCATCACAACTATTATTACTAGTTATTGTAGGATAAATTATGATTAGAAAATGTGTTTCTGTTACGTTTCTACAATGCAAATCTGTGCCATATTCGTACCAGTAATTTTGCTTCTCAATTGGTATTTTTGTTTTAAACCTACTTAGAAAGATACACCAATAAAGGTATAATGGTAAATTTAATAACAGGGATATATCTATCTCAGTACGATGTCTGTATAACATAGAATTAAACAATTTTCTGTCATTATTTACTTCTCAGCGATCAACGGGTGTTATTAAAGCGCGAAGAGATTTCTTAATAAACGGTAAATGACGCGTCACTTTTGAAAATTAAAACTACGAAGAGATTGCCTGTTCATCCGCTTTTAACGCGCCATGCGGCAATCAATTATTTTTTTAAACTGATAACGGGAGAAGTTCGATAGGTGGAAATTACGAACGGATCTTTACAATCCGATTAGATGTACGCAACAATGAGGATACTTGCAAGATTGCTACCTCTCCCCGTGCAATTACAAATCAGCTGTTTATTTGCGTAATTGGATGATACGGGCCAGGATTGTTGCGAGTTAAGGGAATCTTCGATCGAACTCTCGCCAATCGGTAATTTCAAACACATCTCCTATGATTAGGAACATGCAACACGATGTGTAACAGTTTTGCAACACGAAATGGCAACCGTAATTGGAGGAAGGTACGAATCACAATTTTAATATCCTAGAGAAAATTACTCGACTCGTGTGTTTAATCCTCGATTCGTGAGGTGCAACTTTCTATCTTCCAATGCAGAGTATTCTGCAATTACTCCTGCGATCGAAAAAAAGAATGACTTCTTGACTCGTCTATCAACTTTGCGCAAGAACAAATTGAAAATCTATGTAACCAATCCCAATCCCTCAATTTTCACGATACTTTGAATGTTTGCACAGTGGTAAAGAACGAGGAACACGTGCGTATCTTTTCAGTGACGATAATTGGAGTTTCTTAAACAAATTATGATTTTTTCAGTTTGAGATCCGAATCACGATCTGCTGGACTCAATCCTTTAGATCTTTCGAGTCTATTTAAAATCTATTCTGTATTCAAAGCAAGCAAACGATGATACAAAATAGATTTAAGACTATTCAAGGAACACCTGATATTTTCCAACCTATGCAAAATTATGGTATTGAATCACGTGGTGGACATTTCGAACATTTTATTTGGTCATCCATAACTTGAAAAGTAAGGTATATAGGACATTTTTTCAGCCATGTTAGCCTGTAAATTCAGCTCCTCGAGTGTTTTCGAAATACCCTGTCTAATCTTTGATGGAAAAATGAAAGAAATGCTTCGAGAGTTCCTTTTATTCTTGTTTAAAGATACTCCTCTCGGCCATTACACGTATGTGCCGCCAACACAGCGGCGCAGTCGTGCGTAATATCGCCGCGAATTATTGAAAAAGCGTGTTACGCTGACAGCGGTGAGAGGCCGTTTTCGTTTCATCGAAGGTAGACCGCTTCGACGATGCCTGGTCAGCTCACTCGCCGGTATCCGGGCGCATTGTCCTTGGTTTTCGACAGGATTTCTGTTTGCATCTGTATTTTTCATCGAATGGATGTACTTTCGTCGCTTGACTTCCGACATCGAGGAATCCGCTCTCGAGATCATTCGTTTAACTGCCAAATAGGAAACCTTCGGCCAGAAACTGACCTTTGAAAAAACAAGACAGCTTTCCTCCAAATAATCATAATACAATCGCAACAATGTTATAAGAATACTTTAAAAGTTAAAAAGATTGAACTATCCACTTTACTATCTTATCTAATAATTGTAAAATATTATTCAAAGAGACTAGCCTCTCCGAACGAAAAATTTGAATTTCAAGCGTTCTCGATAGAGCGATCCTGGATCAGGATCACGTTCAAAAACAATCTGCAAAGATCAAAGAGAAAATAGAAGTGCCCGGTGCTTTTCTTGCCAATTGTAATTGCACAAGGATTTAATCCCAGTTAAGTTCGAACAAATCGAATGCACTTAACTGCAGCCAACGGATGAAGCGACGTAGAACGAACTAATTTTCCTTCGACTTTGCTTGCTTCGAAGTTACACGCTTTCTAGGAAACGGGAATTAAACTTTGCTATCTGTATCCGATTCTTGGGAACTTCTCGTAACGACATTTTCGTTTTCAAAGGAACGGATCCAGGATGGAGAGGGGTAAAGGAAATCGTTGAAAATAGCGAAGACGAAACGGGATTTCAGTTTTTGCGACGAACTGAATTTCGATCGATGAATGTACTTTCGCCACTTGACTTCCGACATCGGGGAATCCGCCTTCGGAATCGCCGATTATCAACGACTGCGAAATACCAAACGATTCCAGAGGAACGATTAATCACCGATCCCGTGATTTCGTTTTTGTCGGCAAGAAACGCTCGATTAAAGGCTGTGAATTATTCATCGGTGTGATTAGTGATTTTTCGCGTCGTTTGACTCCGTGATCCGTAGAATCGCGGTAATTTCGGTAAAAACAGCGTTGCGCCGGGAATACGATGACCAGCGCGGTTGCAGATTCTACTTCGTAACGATTAATCGAATACCGAGATTCCCGGCAATTTCGTTTTCTTTTATAGGGCGAAATTTACATTCGATGCTTCTACCGAAATGATGCTGCTATACAACGTTACAATTATTTCGTATACGCGTGTCTGTTGAAAGGAACGAAACGACCAGTGTTCGATCAAAATGTCAACGAAACTAGAGAGAGTTGTGGTTTCCATGCAATATGTGCCAAAGGATTTATGTAATGTGTAATTTGCAAGCTGTTTTCTCGAAAACTATTAGGAATAGCGAAAAAATTCATTTTTTGTGCCGAAGAGTTGATTGGATACCTTGGACAAATTATTTTTGATGATTGAAAGTGACTGCGAACGACGTAAGCTAAAATTTTTTAAATGAGGGTATCGAGGAATGTTCTACATACTAATCACCACAGAATTCGTTCATCTCCAAGAACTCCATTACAATTCTAGGAAGGGAAAGTTAGAAATCTTCCCTTTCCTATAAACATACAACTCGGATTGTCACGCCCACGATACACCTGCATCTGCCAATCACTCATGTCTACCTCCACTGTTCGAAGCACTACCAATAAGAAAAGAACGATACTAACGTTGACAGTTGCAAATCAGAGTAGAAGAGAAACGTAATAACGATTCGAAGCAATTAAATGTTCAGTTTCGTTTAACCAAGATATAGTTCCTCATTCATTGAAATGAAATTTGCTATGATCGATAATATCATATTTACATTTAAAAAATAAAAGGCAATTAGTTGTCGAACAGAAGCAAAAAGCCTCATAATTTCGCCTGTCTTAAACACGTCAAACTGAAACGAGCGAGATGAACAAAAAATTCAACGAAAACGAAACCAGAATGTCGTAACCAATTAAATAGTAGTATTGACCCAATAATCAGCTATACGCGTGGCGGATTATGTAAAGTCGTATGCCAAATTCCAGCCTTCGTATATCTAGATGATTTCAAGGAGTGACAAACGTTAATGCGTAGAAGCGACCTAAAAAAACTGGTTCGCAAAGCCAAGGGTGTGGTCCTCGTTGGCCCCGTAAAACGATCCACGAAATCCTTTCACGCGAGTTATTTCGCATCGGCGTTTCGCAAGATACTTTTCGACAATTTGTGCCGCGTAAATACACGTCTTATAATTATGTGTACCTTGCGTGCATCGATAACTTCTTAAAAATCGTCACTCTTTGATCGACGCATCAGATTTGATTCAATTTTACTACCTGCTTGTTTGTCGATAGATTTCTTTTACTTCTCGTCTCGATCTTTAAATTTGAATTTTTGATATTTTAAATATTTGCAGATTAAAAATTTTCTTTGGTACTTCCTAATTTACAAAATACTGTCTTGGCTATTTGTTCACATTTTTCGACAAGTGAAACACTCTGTATAATTTTGATTACACCGTTAGACTTTGCAATGTTACTAAACGTGCCCCAGAATCGACCAACTGACAATGCATGCAATGTGCAATTGACTGTTACGACGATACGCATCAAAAATGTAGACCAAGTTAAAGTCCTCGAGCAGTTATGTTATCCTATATTTGACCCACTTTCATAAATTACTCTCAAGAAGTATACTTTTCTAAACTCGAACGAATAATTTCTGAACGGATCCGTCGCGTACGCGCATCGATGAGTATATCTTTGCGATTCCTGGTTGTCAAGATCGATAACAAACGAAAACGGGATCGAGCGTACAAGAGAAACCATCAAACAGCTGATCGAACGAGTTCTGCGTCGATTTCGATCGAACGCATCCTTCGAAACGATTTCGAACCGTAAAATCGAGCAGCGTCGACTTTCTACGGGGCCCCAGGCAAGAGAGGGGCCCCCTTGATCATTTTCTTTCGCGTACGATATATGGACCGTAAAAGTGTCGTCGCTCTCATTATCCTCTCTCGATTCTGTGATAAAATTCTATACTGTAAAAGAAATCGTGAGAAACATCTTGAAACTTCCAATCTAGTGGTTTGAAATTTAGATAAAAATTCAAAGAATTAACAAAATTATAAAAATTGAAACGTAATTGTGCCAAGATATCTCAAATAATTCTATTTCCATTTGGCAATTTTAAATAAAAATTAATTGTTCAAAAGTAGCTGATATGAAATCATATGTAGACTCAAACGAGTTACTCCTTAAGACGATAAAATCATATTCTAAGTTTAAATAACTGTCTACTGATAAAATCAACTAGGTACTATATTTGAATAATAAAGTAAGAAATGACGCAATGAACATCCTTAAATTCCTAACATCTACTTACAAGATTTGCTAATTGCTCCTGCAATATAAAAGATTAAACGATTATTTCAAAAACAAGAATGAAAGCAAAGATTACAAGATAGCGAAACAAATCGTCAATTTGTAAACACAATCGATCGATTCTGTACCACATGAAACGATCTGCCTCGCAATAAATGCAATTAAGAACTTGTAAACTAAAACATTAAGCAAGATTCGCGTTGAAATGCAATTCTTAGGAAATGCGATTCGAAAGACGTCTATAAACACCGTAAAAAATTTAATAAGGCGTGAGTAATACGATAATTGGCGCAATATATATTTTCCTTCGATCTCATTTTCGACTGCATAAATCTCTACACGCGCATTCACTATGATTATTGTACACATAAATTTTATATTAATGATATAAGAGAAATATAAGAAAAGTTTATCCATGAATTTCTGTAATATGAATGCAGTAATTACTAGTAATTATTTTGACGTAGAATAAAATTACTCCTACTTCCGAGATTTTATGGAGAATTCTTCCTGACATTTATTTCACGAACTGTGCGAAACAGCATCCGTAGAAATCAAGAGAGAAAGCAAGATTTGCATTTATTTTTACTTCTCTTTTCGTTCCATAGTTCCCAGGAACCAATACACGTAAAAAAATGTCAGAAAAAAGTAATCGAAGGACTTGATCATCGTGTCACATCATATAACTACTTTCGATTTATCCACTACTTTTAACTTTTTAGTTTCTTCTGTAATTCTTGCAATTTTTCCCCCATGCGAGAGGAATTTTAATTACCATTAAAGAGTCAAATTATTCAAAACCAAAATACGAAAAATGTCTCTTTTATCGATTCGTTAATCAATATTAAAACTGTCTTAATAAGGTTTGCAAAAAAATCTGAATGCTATAAAATCTTTCGAGAATTATTATTCTTGAGCACAAAGTTTTACGATTTAACTTTCTATATGAAGGGAAGAATAAATACGAGAACTGTTACGCGAAGTGTTCGACTCGTCTTCGAAGAACATTGGAAATTGCTCGTTTACATAGACGCGTCATTAAGAATTATGGAAATCGCGACGTTAGTATCAATTATGTAAAATCCACTGTCCGTAATGTTACACCTAATTCTCTGATCCCACGGAATCAGGTTGAAGATTATCGCTACTCTATAGATTACGAAACTGCAAGATGCTAATAATCATCGAGACTTCTTCTATTATAGTCTTCAATCTTCGGTGTTGAAATTGACAATTAACCTGATTATAAATGCAAAACTGTGTGTCACCCTTGATAGGAACAAGAAAATAATATGTATTATTCGAGTTCCGATCAAGATCTGATCTGAAAGTCGTTTATCTTGCAAGAGTGATGTCAAAAAAGAGAACAACGTGATGTAACTCAGATGACACGATCGATATGGTCATTTGTAACATATAAGATATCTATTACCCTAAAGAACGTTTCATACTTACTCTCATATTTTTCTATTTTAAAGCTTCGACAGCTTACATGTCACAAACGAAGCCTCAGATTGCAAAACTTTTACCAAAAAAATTTCTCTTCATTGTCCGTCATTTATGTATGTACTACTTCGATTGAATGCAAATTACCACTCCCAGAGGTTATTCAAACAAGACATCGTCTATCTGTTCCAGTGAACTTGTCTGCATCGCATCACTTGAACAGAAACCAACCCGCATGATCTCGCAACACTATTAGCGACAACCTTGTACACGATACCCCTTCCAATGCTACTAAAGCCTAATTACGTACGGATCACAGTCATAGTTAGCCTTATAAGGAATTAATTTGTCCTAGTAAAAGGTTTAAACTTATAATAAATCTCTAAAAGATCAAACTACGATATCTAGATTAATATTAATTTAAATTTAAATCAATAAAATATAAAACGATATATCTCTAGTGAAACGAGCACTTTAAAGCAGAAGAAATTTTATATTTTCCAGGCTTCAATTATCGAGAAATTAAGATAGATGATTATGAACGGTTCGTGATGCACGATTGTATAGAGATTGAAAATCAGTCAGGTTCGAACAAATAGAATGTACTTAACCGCGTCCATCATTGTCGAAGCAGAAATTGATAAATAAGTATCGTAAAAAGAGCCAATGTTTCATCAAATTCATCTTCATTAAAATTATGCTCTTTCCAACAAACAAGACTTGAACTTTGAAATCTTAGCTCGACTGGTCAGAACTGTTTGTAATGACATTTTCTCCATTGTATGCAATATTCCAAGGACTACAGAACAAAATGACCTGAGATGATAAGTCAAACGACGACAAACCACGATTTAAGATCGAATCGAACAGAAGGAAAACAACGTGCATTGCTATTACATCGGTAATTTGTCGAGAAATCAAAAACAAAATCGCGCTGTTTCGCTGTATGAAATATTAAAGTAATTGCTCATTTCTATATTCCATTTTTACGTGCATTTCGTACGAGATACTCGATTGCGTGATTTCTGTAGAGTTACACGGGAATGCGGAAACCAGGATGAATTTCTTTGACTATGCAAACATTTATTTTCTTGTTGTGCTACAATGAATTAACAAACCACAATGCAATTCGAGATAATAATGATTAGACGCTACTTTAAAAGGAGCACATAACGGAATACAAATTGAGCAATGAAGTACGAACAAACGTGTTTCGTAATGTTTTATAATAGAACAAAGTATTCTTCGCTATAAAAAGATTATGAATGAAACGCGACGCCGCGATTATTTATATCGTCTATTGTTCTGTTTGCAAGAGAAAATATTTACGATGGTAAACATTTTTAAAAAGGCACTTTAACAAAAGACGAAGATAGTAAACTTCAGAGTTGTTTACTACTGTTAATTCCTAGTTTAGTTAAGCAATGAGTATACGATATTAAATATAAAATATTCCTTTCACTACACATATTTGGTTTACTCTCCAAAGTTGAATATATTTTCATTCTGCACGAAAGAAGAGTTTCTATTTTTAATTACTGTACAATAAAGAAGCTTCTCCTAATTTGATTTCTAACGCCTCAATTTTTCTGCATACGCGTTCAATGCATATTTTTATCCACGATATGATCTATATCCACGAATTATAAAAGGCTGGAATACCACAAACTCTGTGCCGCGATAGCGCGCTAAAGTTGCAAAGAACCGATAAACGAATAATAAGATAGGTCGATGCACGGTATTCGTAACAGCTGTTAATTATTACGCGGTCGCTAACGACAAAACAAATCGAAATCGATCAAGAAGAATAGGAACAACGCGATTTTCAGGAAGCCGGGCGACGTAAACGATGCAGAAGAGGCGCTTTCTCCGATGGAAAACCTGATTTAGATTACGCTTATGCACACGCTTGTGCAAGGCGCTGCATCCATCAACGTGTGTGCAACGTGCAATGCCTCTACACATCTTCGCGCGGCCAATAACCGTGCTTGCACCGGTGCATATAAATGCGCTTCCACGGACGATGAGATCCGACGAACGCATCGCCACGCCAGACAAATGATCATGATTTATGATCCGCTGCATCGATAGCTATGATGCGATTATGGCCACGCTGCATCCGACAGGCGAAAACCCACGAACTTCGTGCGTCTCGAACAACGATGGGAAACATTTTACTATTCTTCAAATAATACACAATCGATAAAACAAACGTATAGCAATTTATTTGTGTCGTTTGTTCGATCGATCAATTATATAGCTCTACAATTGACATTTCTATTTTTATTTACTGAGCAACGCGTGAACAGAATTTTATCCATCTCTGATCTCAATATCTGAATTAAAAAATTAACCAAAATGACACCGACACTGTACATTCGTATTTATTACTTTTTTTTAAATAGAATGTTTATCTAACCGTAAACTTATACATTTGAATTACATTATATACGATTTATAATATATGTTTCATAATAAAATTATTATTCTGAATACCCCTGGTTTTCTGTTAGTCTTATATTTGTTTCTGGACAACTATTCGACTATCTTTTCGAGGGAAAAAAATTATGAATATAGGATTAGACGCGTACGAATGTCCTCGAAACTTATTGCAATTTTCTTTCAAGTATAATCGAGAGGATAATGGTAGACCACAAAATATTTCGCTTCGACGCGTTAATGGCAACGACTCGGACAACAGTGATGCAACAGAATGCACGTAATGCGGTGGGTCAGTGTTATGGGACATACTCAACGTAACTAAACCTGCAATGGGATTGCAATCTGGACATACGAGCAAACATCCACTCTTGGTTTCTATCTTTTCTAATCTTCCATAATGGATGGGATAGGAAAAGCTTTCTCATGAAGAAATGCTAATTTATAAGCCGGTAATGCTACAGCCATTCTCTTTCCCAATTTTGATAAACGGAGTTCGACTTCCCTCACGCAATAATGATAGGTTTTCTTCGTTCTTATATGATATTTCGTTTTGAATGTTACGTCTTTAAACATTATGTATAACATAATGGTATTCTACTTTCATTAAGAGTCTTTGTTTTTACTAGAGTCGAGCATATTCAAATTTGAAATGCAAAATTGATGAGAACTTATTCGACTATTTAATATTTATCAGTGCAGAGTTACGTTATGTATTGAAATAAAATAATGTAGTCCTTCTATTGTCCATTCATTCGCTTCACCATTGTTGAAAGTTGAGATAGAAGCAAAAATATATGGAAAAAGCTATCACGTAATTGAGAATACACAGCATTCTCGTTATGCAAGTTGCACGTACAATATGTAAAATAAACCATTCCGATACTTTTACTTTATGGACCAAAACCACATTGTTAGACTCGCTACATTATTATAATAATCTCCACAAACACGCTCCTAATAGTCTCCCTTGAATAGAATGGAAAGATTACTACTATGAGCAACGATTAACTTTTTCAGCAAGTTTTTCTTAAAAACTAAAATGTTGCAAGCAAATCTATTTCTGAAATCAAGTAAACGTTTCGGTAAGTTGCAATTCACAAACCAAAGATCGCGAAGAAAACTTGTCAGTCTCATATTATATAACCATTCTCAACATCTAATAGACAAATTTAATGAACGAAGTTTGCAACATTTATTCTCAAACTTGACCAACAATACCGAACAAAATGTTATCTATATTTCTCGTTCTTTAATTAAAATAACGTAAAAATAAAACTTGTGTGTCGAAACGTTCCAGTTTGACGGTTGCTAAATTTATTTTTGGAATCTTCGATCGACCTTGCAGCCTTGCTATGCATAATTCTTCCATTGAACTCGTTTCCATGATCGAACAAAAACCGATGCAGTCATTTTGTCAGATAAAACCGTTCGATGTGCACAGAGACTCGCCATGCAAAAACGTTTGTTCGCAAATTCCTGACACGCTCCAGATTTTTTCTGAACCGGGCGCAATCGATCAAGGATAAGCGTATCCTTCTGATGAGCCTGATAACGGTGCTAGAAATCCCGTGGCAAGAGTAGACGACCTTGCATCGTGCACCTTATTCTGCAAGACGATCTACAGATCCACGGATCGATGCTCGGGAGGTTGTTAATATTCTTTATAATTAGATGCATCGAGTGTGATGCCTAATAACGGGATGTTGCGAAGCTTCGTTAGCCTCGCAAAAACCGTTCCAGATTAATAACCGAGATTTTTCTTGCGTAATCGTTACCTCATTACCGATATTATGTCGCGTTTATGACCAAGGTTTAGAAAAAATTATTCTTATGCAATGGCGCGTAGTGGCTGATGCGCAATCGTTAACTTGGACACGAGACGTCTTCGAGAAGACTTGAGAATCATGTAAAATACGTACTTTCAGTTCCATAACTGAACCAAGGAGATTAGAAACACTGAGTCTAAAACCTATGCTGTAACGAATACCAAAGACATTATTTGTCTAGAATACAGATAGAAAATCAACTCGTATCCTTTCGTTGCGCAAGAAACGAGTGCACAGGGTGTGCTAAAATCGACGGTACAAACTTTGGATACGTGCTTATTAGAATAAACGAAAACATTTTTCAAAGAAGTGATTAGAAATCAGCAGTTCCAGAGTTGCAAGGACAGATTCCACGACAGCGATTGTTCCAAGTATCGTACGCCAATTTCATTAGATACCTTGACCAGAGAAACTGACATACTAATCACTGTCGCAGAGGACATTAAAAATGTCTGATACAATAGCGGAGGCCTTGTAACTAAGAAATTGTTCAATTCCGGATCGAAGTCTTCGTTATAAGATATGGAACGACTTTGTAAATTATACGTAGACTGTCTAAGATACGTATGGTGTATTTTTTCGCGATTTTCTAACAAAAGAATAGTTTGACAGGCTGCGAAACGTAACAACTTTCCCCGCAAAGTACGTGTTCTGCGCATAATGTTAATTCAACTTGCCGCGAATCATCACTATAACGCGCGTGTCCATAATTGTTTGACTTTCATTATTCAAGGCTCCGCGGTCGTATTCGTACGACTAACAAAGATCTACGTTTTCTGTGTTTCCAGATTGTTCAAAGATCCCATAAAATACGCACACTTTTTGTTACATCGAGAGATTAGATTCGTATCGACAATGTCTGATTTGCACCGCAATCGTGACTAACCTACGGAATTTCCTTATCTTCTCTATTTACTGTTACTGCATCTCCAAATAAGGGAATAGTATTATTTCTGTTTGATTATTTTATTTTTTAGTATTCATGGTTTATCACCGTCACTGTATTTACATTTGGAAATATATATTTATATAAAAGTCTTTCGATGATAAAGAATAACACCGACGAGATTGAGATTAACTGAACAATATCTTTCCTCGACATTAAAAATTTACACGTTTCGATGTCTGTAAATAATTAAAATAACGTAACAGTTAAGAAAATAAATTCTAGTTTACCTATGCCTTTTAGTAAATAAATGTACAATAACTGGCGTGACATTACTAAAAATGACCTGAACAATAATTTTGAGCATTGATAAATTGTGTATCTACGATACAGTAAATTAACCCCCGGTCTAAAATGTATTTAATATTCCCAAAGCTTTCATAAACCCGATGGTAGACTGTCTAGCCTGAAGGTTGTTAAATATATCTTCTGCAACATTAAGCAACGAATTATGTAAACTCCTTTCTCGATACTATAAATGCTCAAATGATTCTTAATAAAGACATCTTTAATCCAACTGACCATACGTTATTGATATCTCTGCTTGTTGCAAGACGCTCTCTCGACTTTCAAACTTTTCTTCGCTTAAATATCATTAGTATATGTAAACTCGTACTCAGTCAATTTCAGATTAAATTGAAACTATTACTATTACTTCACACCGTGGTAGAAAAATGTTATGTAAAAGGTATGTTAGATAAGAAAGAGTAAAATAATAGATCGTCTGGCTGTTCACATAATACAACATTCGTATTAGAGTGTATCAAATAATTTCATAAATCTTTGCATATTTTCGTTTATATAACCGTACTTTAGGAAAAATATCCATATATCAAATATATCTTCTTGTACGACCTTTTCCTCTTACTGTAAAAACAATCCTGTGACAATATTTTACTTATATTCTGAAAAACATTGGCTCGGTCTACTTCCACTTTTTAATACGTAAATAACCAGATTTCGAAAATGACCTTTGAGTTATGATTTAATGCGAGATGTCAAGATCTCCTGCTCTTCCACCTTCGAGGCTCGAACTAAAGAGTTACTGGCGATTGCAGCTTGAATAGCTGCTCGAGCTCTGACCGCCCGAGGTTCTATTTCATCAACGCTTTTAATAACGGAGAATCTAGTATACTAAAATACTTCTTTGTCGTTGACGAAATGAAATTCGCTGACCTCGTACTGCTCCCTTGTTCTTTTCGCGTTGCGATTGGATTGCGCAAAACCGAGCAATGAATACGCAATGCAACAGTAACACGGGAAGCAACGCCTGTAATAGATGTGTAATTTAGATTAAGGATCGCGGATGATGTGCATTAACTTTCAGCAAGATCGCCCGACCTTTTCTATCGCTGTCCAAAGGCTACCCAGCGAACGGTAGAACTATTAGAGGGGTATTTGCTCAAAAGTATACGAAAACTAATTCTTATATTAAATAGTGGCAAGTGTTTGTAATGTAACAGTTTGTAACGTCTGCTCCAGTTTTTACAATAAATTTATTACATAAACATATGCACGTATATGCAACAAATTAACTGTAAATACTGAAGAAGAAAAAATCAACAACTTTTACAAGGTATAGATCGAATCGTTTTTATAAATGTAAATACAAGGCAATGTTTTGCGACGAACAGATTAATGATCTAAGATGAAGTAACTTCCATTCTGTCCTGTTTCGTCGTTTCATTGACATTATTTCGATTTGGAAATAATTATCACGATTTGGAATTTTTGGCACTGTAGGCGTTCGTGAATAATTAGTATATTTTGAGATACGAACATCTATAAATATTAAAACTTATGGGTAGAGAAAGGTCGCTGTATATCGGGTGCTCCACCAGATATCGTCTTCGAGAAATTTAAGAATCTATAATTCGACTTGAAAAAATTATTGACGACTTTAATTATTCTATAGAAGAATATACTAATTCAACACTTTTATTTTACATAGATTACCTTGAATACCGAGGTGCAGTTTATATAAAATAAAGGTTTAGCAGTCGCCATTATACTGTTACATAGTATTACTTAACAGGTTGCTATAAATTTTGATAAAATCGTTAACATACTTCTTGCTGAAATGGATGTGGTCATAAACGAAGAAAAGACATAGTCATATATGCATGTCTAGATATATACGAAACAATTTTAAAACCATGTAAATATAAATCGAGCTTTATAATCTGTATTTTGTACAAATATGAAAGTCAACAAAAAGTAGAATTTTATTAGAAGCTATACATGGAAAATTTATTCACTGGCATGTACATACTGACATACTAAAGAAGACAAGCAAAAACAAGTGCAAGTGTTTACCTTTCCTCGCCGACGTGACAAGTGAAAATGAACTTGATAGCAAACGACTCGCGATGTCCCATATTTCACTAGCAACGAAACTGTGCACACGTTCGAAAAGGTGTGCTTTTTACCAGCAAGAAAGTCGGTCGCGATGATTACATTTAGTTTGATGCATTCGCTTTTTAATCCGCGAAGTGGTGCCAATTCATCGAGGATCAGCGAAATTAAACTTTCACGATCCACGTGAAAGATTTCTAATCGCGAAGTTACAAAATTTGGAACGATTCTGAAGTTCGTCGAGATGCTTACCACGATTCTAATTGCATTTCTCTATCTGTTAATAAAAATTACCCGCAAATAAATCACTGCTCGTGAAATTACCGTTCGAAAAAGACAGAAAAACGATTACTTTTCAGCTCGCGTGGAGACCGAAGCGGTCACGTATCCGTTCGCATCGAATTAATTATCCGCTTCTAGGATAATTGCGCCTCAGAACTTCGTTGCTCGAAACCGCCTTGTCGTCCGTTTTCGCCTGTAAAACGTGCCTAACGAGCGTGAGACGCCGTACCGAAAAGTACAGATTATCCTGCATAGTGCACTCGCTGGATAAACTTTAATAGAAACTGGCGACACTCGGAGACCCCGATGCAACGGATGGTTCGAACAGAACTTATCGATTCTAAAAATTACATAGAAATGACCACGTTTCAAAATAAATTAATTCGCCTTCACTAATGATATTAAATACAAGGACCAACCCTTCCTCGACGTCGCGAATCGTTATTTTTCAGTCGCCTCCGCGATAATGTTGCTACTCAATAACACGCATAATCGTGTCCGGTTGAACCGTCGACCCTATTCGCGTTCTGTCCCGCGCCTAGCTTACGGGCTCCATCATAGTGACACCGACTCTCCGTCGTTGTTCGTCATTAGAAAATATCTAGAGCGGCTGGAAAAGCGCGAATTTACAGCCACCCGTTGGATCATTTGTTACGAGAGACCGGCGCACGACTAGGCGTGGTCCACGCGAACCTGCAGTCTCTTTCCTTCTTCCTTTCTTTCCCTCGCCAACCATTTCTGTCTATGTGCTGCTCGGCTATCTGCTATCGAGGCACTTGAAAATACGATACACTTGCAGGCTCGTTCGAACGTGAAGGCGGGTCCACGCTTGTTGGCGAACAGAGACCAGAGCGTTGCAATATTTAAACAAAAACCTCGACCCGTGGGAGTTTCGAGGAGAAACAAATACCAAGTTGTGGTCAAACGTGTATACAACGACGACGAATGAAGATTATTGTTCGATACGAGGACTGTTTTTTTTTAAATATTAATTTGAGAAACTCTGCTCTGGTAGACACAGCATTAACCCCTTGAGTTACGATTTAATTCCAAATAATTTTGTTTAAATTTGTTCGTGAAAGGCATAGCTACGAAATAGAATAGATTGTTTTACGAATACCTAGTAAATGTAAAAATGTGTCGATTTTGGGAAAAATTTTAATGGGAGATTCTAGAGGGCAAAATGAGACGAAAATCAAGAATACCAATTTCTTGATTGAAGCTTCATTAAAAAGATATTAATGTTTAAAGTTCCGCCTGTAGAACGGCGATCTGTGAACGGGTGCTTGCATGCGATAGTGATTCTCACTCAGCATGAGAAACTCTACTTACTGACTCATCGACAGCCTTATAGTTTTCTGAGTGAAACCCTCTATCGTGCGTGCGCAGCTGTTCGCAGATTGCCATTCTACAGGCGGAACTTTAACAGTTAATAACTTTTTAACGAAGCCTCCATTAAAAAATTGGTATTCTTGATTTTCGTCTTATTTTGCCCTCTAGAATCTCCCATTAAAATTTTTCCCAGAAGTGGCCGAACACCCTGTATATGGCGTGATAACGAGCAAGTAGCCTCATGATTAGTCAGACTCGTCACTGTATACCAAGGAGTTAAGAATAAGGGTTCTTAATAACAAGGATACTTCCAGAATAAAGGCTTTTCCACTCGTGTGAAGGAACCCTTATCCTCGACACCGACTCTCAAAAAGTAAAACACCATGCATTAGCAAGAAATACGAAACGGAAAATAGCTGGAACCATCGACTTAAGAGAAGCTCTTTGAGAAAAGGAACAAGGAGTCCTTCGACAGAATAATCCATTTCGAGCTGTCGGAGCTTAATTGATAGATATAGAAGCGTATCGTTAGTAAGTGGAACGATTGCAGTTCGTGTCGAGGAAAAACCAGCCTAAATTGCTTAATAGAAAACCTGTTTTTTTTTCATCCATAACGCTTGGCCTCATATAATGAATCAGACGCTAGCAAAAATTCCAACGGGACTGGATGATTAATTTTCCTTACTCTTCGGGCACGTCTTCATCGGATTATTCGGAAGTTTGCAAAAGCATTTCGCTAGAAAGAAAATAAATGTTGATGCGGTTAGAAGGTTATCGAACGTGTTGCATACGAATAAGAGAATTTTTATTAAAGTTGGACCAAGACGGAAGAAAACCATTATAAATATTGAGAGAAAATATACTCGGGTACCCTGCAAGACAAGCTGATATTTTCTACGTACTCGTTACGGACCACCCTGTATGCCGACCGATTAATTCCATCAGAGTGCCAGTTTATTTGTATATCGTCGTTCGAACTCTGGCGAAAATACCAGTCACATTTCTATATAGGCAGCAAACCGCTCTGTCTTTTTTAACTATTGCATCGTTACCAGTTTGCTTTCAGTTTCGAATTCTTGTCGGCTTCGTAATCCTTCGGAGTATAAGTTCATTGAAAAATCTACCTCGACGCATTTAATTTTGTCTAATCCCATTATACGTATCCGACAATACATTTCATAACAATTCTGGGACCGATGTGTAATTACAACACACTTGAAAGGCTGATTGACACTAAGCGCTAAATATTAAGTAACTGAATAGTGACTTACAGCAACCAAGCAAGAGGTATGCTTTGACCTATGAATGTGACTGACAAGCAACGTCCGCGAAGTATCAAACGTCAATTTTGATGATACATATTATCCTCTCAAGTATCATCCCTCCTAATGCTATTCTGTAGGTTCCATAAAATTTTTCCTGGCCTTTACACGTCAATAACGAAAATTAATAAGTCGCAAAATCGTTTTTACGTATTTGTAAAATCTCCCAGGATGTTTTAGAGTTCCAAGTCAACGCTTGGCTCGTTACTAAAATTCACAAAAATAAACAAAAGATCCACGTAACTGTAGTTTCCAGATTAAACGCATACGCTCCCTTGAGTAATGCCAGCACAATTTCGTAATAGGGATGTACGCGCAAGCGCGTCCAAAGATACTTCCGGTATTCGCGTGCAGCTGTCCGAGGCGTTTCACTAACATTTCGCTAGACAGGCAAGAACAGGGAAGTATAGTTACGAAAGATAATGAAAACGATAATGAATCGCCGTCGATTACAATTTCGAAAGGATTTTTATCGATAGATATTAGAGATCCAACGTGAAATACGACGATCATTAATTTGGAAGAAGTGCAATAATGCTACCAGAGCGTTTATATCGGGAATTCGAAACACCTGCATGAAATAATTAAGCTAAATTCGAGCCATTATTTATGGTCAGCGGCAAACGGCGAATGAAAATATCGAACTCCTGAACAAAAATTCACGAATTGATTCGCCTGTCGTCGAATTTATCTTAAATTCTTTGGTAATTATAGATAAATTGAAATATATCCAGGTGGAACATTCGGTTCCTGTTACTTCTATTTACGATACAAACTTTCCAATCGGTGACACGTGGTTCGAGACTGCGTTTCTGTCTTGTGGAATATGAAAGGATTCGCGGTGGTCATTTTTAACATAGGAACACGTTTCGGTAACCTTTGCGGTGAAAGAATCGACGCGAACGTTCGAGATCTTCATCGTGATTGCACTGCGAGTAGCATCGAGAGATCGATTAGTCGACTGGACGCTGACTGTTTCTATCTTCTCTGCAATATTAACACTTTCATGACTTTGTTTCTGCACTCAAAATGACGAAAGAAAAGCTTTACGGTCGAAATGAAATTCGAACAAACCTCCATTGCTTAGAACGTTCCACCGCTACCGAAAGGAAACCGAGATAGACGCGAATTGTGGGCAGATTAGACATAAATACCGTAACTGCTTTGTAAGCTAGAGTAGTATTACTTTCTACATTCTCTTTACAGTCTTTGCACGCACGCTTTGTTTCCAACTAAATTTCCGTCAGAGTGATCCGATACAACGATAACAATAAAACGTGAAATTTATCGAACACGTGAAAGTAACAGTGGAACAAAACTAATCGAATAAACTAACAAGTTGCACAACTTTTCCCATGTTATTTGTCAAAATTTGCAACGGAGAATATTAAACTGAGAAAATGGAAACTTCTTGTAACTCCAAAATTGAACGTTAAGAATCTTTTACTAGTTTGCACGAGCACTGTATGCACCAAAATTTTGGCACCAACTTTCTGAAACACCCTGTATACATACATACAAAGTTTTATAACCGGTTTTTTCCATACTTGGACTCGGGGCATCACGAAACATCGAGAAATGGAAATAAGCGAGACGGTAAATTTTGACCGATAGCAATATCCTCTGTTATATTCTATAACTGTCGAGAAAGTAAACTCGTTTCGTAACGGTAACTCCATGCACGAGTGTGAATAACTATAACACAGACAACGGAACTGTCGAAGATGCAACGCGTTCGACATCCAATCTAAACGCAAAGAAACAACAAAATCGCGACACGATTGACATTAATTCCATGGAAAGTCGATTCGACGATTCAAGACACTTTCTATGAAGAAATGGACGACGAACGCCACGCGTTCCAACTTCTCGTGCGATATAATTAATTTCCTTTCCTGTTTCAATTTTGTTTTTCTTCGTGCCTTTTCAAACGATACCGTCGAACGATTTTTTTTTGCGTATCGAACAATTTGAAAATGGTAGGTTATCGACTACGGAATCCTGAATTCGCGGTGAAAACTGCTAATTTCAGATCGGAATTCGACCGTTTTATTCAATCGGACTTCTTTGATTCGATGTCGTTGCAGCGTCGCATGACGAGAGTCGTTTAACGTTATCCGTGCACGTCAAGAATTCAGGTAAAACGATGAAACAAGCGTATTCGAAGTACGTGACTTAACAACCGGAAACGAAGAAACGCTTCAACGTTTTCGATTATAAAACCCGTCGAGATTTCCCTCTCGAAGTCCCGTTGTGTCGTCGTGGACCATCTCGTACAAATAACTTCCTTCTCCGGTCGTTAATTACGCGCATGCATCTTCAATTACAGAAGCTATTCAAATTATAAGGATTAAGGCCCGTTACAGCGAATCGACAACCTTCGTGAAAAAAAAAACCAACGAACAATTAACGGCCCCCGCTACTGTATCAAACGCAACGCGATATCCTTGACACAGAATTGACGTACTCTTAAATTGCACTTTGGATAGAAAAGAAAGAATCGCGATTTCGTCGGTGAAGACAGCAAGACGGATTATGTTGTTCTGCTAAACCAATTAGCAGTAATTGACGATTAGCCACGATCTACGTATTTCTTGCTATCTTGGAACAATTTTTTAATTTCGTCGTTGCAGCATCAGGTCGTTTCATAAGTCTTCTCATAACTCTTCTCATAACTCTTCTCATTTAAAAACGATTATTTAATTCGATGAACGAATTGCGAATAAAACGAAATTTCTAACTGCATTGTTTGTGTATATTTATTTAGCGCTGTGAAGCATTGCTCTTGGAAGTAAATACAGACGACAAAAGATAAATATACTCTTCGAATGAATGTTCAATAACGCTGTCCATACCTGTTTTGCAAAATAACATTTAAAGTCGTAAAACGAAATCTCCATTAAGCAATATATTGCACAACACAATTTATATAAGTAACCTTGTTTGTCTCGCAAATAACTCTGACGGTAATCTTAACCAGCATGTAATTGTAAAACGAAAATGTCCAAATGCGTTCATACAGAATTGAGACGTAATTGATTCTTTTTTTATTATTTCAATTAACTTACCTGAGTACTGCGTTCACGAAGACCTTCGGTTGTGACGAAAAGCAGCACCACCAATGCCACCAACGTGCACCACGAAAATCTTCGCGCCATTCTGTACAATAAATACAGGAATTAATAATAGCTAAACCGATGCAAGATAAATTTAAAATGTAAGTTTCGTCGCTTGTTGTATTTGAAATATATATACCTCTAGATATAATTTGGATTAAAGGAATTTTTGTTCATTCTTCGTTCGCGATCTTTTTCACACACACACGTAAAATTGTAAATGTACAAAAGTCCAGCATCGACTCCTAGATTTAAATCGACTTTTGCTCGTATAGTTCCAGATTCGTTAACGATGCCTCTAATTTTCAACAACTGTGTTATACGCAACAGAGTACCTATGAGATCATATAGCTTCGCCACTGGAACCGCTTAACAACGTAATTAAAGCAGGGTAATTTCTGCGCCGGACAACAGAAAGGTCTTCTCGAAATTACCTCTGATATTAAATTATCCCGCGTTCTCGTATTACTTGGACTAGTTATTTTTACAACATCAAGGGTGAATACGCAATTACCCCTTTGTGTCTATATCAAAAAGATCGATCGATCCTTATTTTTATCTTACGTTATTGTGTCAGAACGCCTTCGTCCCTCTGTCAATCGAATAAAAATAACTGGAGCTAGTACTTGGTCGTGCAATAATATCGCGAATTCTTCGATATCACGAGGAATACAATTTCACTTTTAATTCTTATTGTGCGCGTGTGGTTTCAAACTTTCCAATCGAGCATCGTGTCGCGGATATTTGCTTTGTATCAAACGGTAACATCTCGAAAGGAGGCCAAGGTTTATTTCGTACCAGCAGAAAAGGTTTAAAAATGCTCGTGGCTCGTCCCCGCTCTGCTTAATGAAAACCTGAATCCGTGTGACATTTCCCAAAGTGCACCACCCATACCGGTTTGCAAAAAATATAGTGACTTTAAAAATCCTTATGATATCCTGTTACACGATTGCAAGTTCATAGCAAAGTGTCTTTTACGCGAGCCAAAATAGCACCGAATCGAGTGGAGCTTGGCTTTTCATTATTTTTCCGAGAAATTGTTCACTGTAGAATTATAAAATACGCTTTGATTATTATATTGGCTAGTATGTATAAATGGATATATAAATAGGAACACCTAAATATCTCAGCCGTTTTATGAGTATACGAAAATACTCCTCAGGGACGAACTGGGTTGTTCAAAGCAGAAAATATGATGGAGAAAACATTTCCCTCGAGGTTTTCCCTGCTGGCGATACAAAGAAAAATTCAATGGACCGTAGGTAAATTACTATCAACGATGCATCAAACCATTCGATGTCAAGGAACTTCGATTGCTATTTTACTTTTAGAAATCCTTCGATTCTTACGAGTTTTAAATAAAATCCTCCGAGTAAATGTACTTGCGTTTTTCTCGTCGTCGAGTATTTATAATATTATGAAACGCTTACGTTTAGTGTTGCGCTGAACGATTTGTGAAATAAATTTTCTAATATCAAGTGAAAAGTATCAGCTTATACAAAAAGCTGTTGAAATAAAAATTTTGTGACGCGAAATATAACATGCAGTACAATGATAGGATTTTTTTAAATCCTTCTCTATCGACACACGAAGACTGTGTTTGATCCGTTTAAATGGAACATCCAGCATTTAATTCTAGAATTAGGGCTCAAAGTTAACTGGGTTGAAGCTTGCTAAACCGAGACATCGAATAGACTATCGATTCTCGAACTGAATGGTCAGGTCGTGTAGCAAACTTAATGCACTGTTTGAAATAATATTTATTCTACGAACATCTGCTAACTTTAAATAAAATGTACTTCAATACTCTCCAAAAAAATCGTCTACAATTAAAATCACAATTTTGTGGACCTTAATTTTCAAACGCTATCGACTGCAAATTTTTACAGAGTAAAGAAATATTAGCATTGGATGGCATGTGTATAAAATAGACAAGGTTGATGGCCGAAATCGACAGTTTAAAAAACCGGTCCAAACGTTCAAGGTTCAACAAACGATGATCTAACGAGATCGTCTCACAGGTACGCGGAGAATCGTGATGATCGTGTTCTCTCGTTCCTCTTTCTTTCTCTGCGGCGAAGATCAACGAGTAGTGGAGGAAGATCAAGATCAGCCGTGGATCGACGACCGTACTCGAAATACCGTTAGACTCGATTGCGTTGCATTACGATTCATTAACATCGCCCATTCAAGTTCTGCTTGCCCATTTTTCGCTTCCAAACGTTTTTTGCATTTCCAAGCATTTTACAGCTTAATTTATGCAATTAGTTTCCGTTTATTTTTATCACGTATTGCTTCTACAGAGCATCTTGTATCGTGCAATACAATCGAAAGGAAGAATGAAATTTCATAATATCGAAGCATTCGTTGCGAATGACTTTGTTTTTCAAAAATAATTGCATGGTTTGCCAGGTACAGATTTCCACAGTCGATTGAATTTTACTAAACAGATCTCGGTATGAGTCATTCTTCGTTCCTTTCGCATTTGCGAACCTGAATTAACGATTACTCTTGTGTGACGACTATTGCTTCTGACAAACCTGTCGTGTCTTCTCTATTTCCAGCCGCAGTTTAAGTTTCAATTTCAATGTTCATTCTACTCGTAAAGACACAGTATTAGATTTAAACGTATATTTCTGCTTTCAAAATAGAAATAGATTTACTAGATCCCTTTATTCGAAACTCAAGTATGAATCTGTCCAATCTGTCGAATCAAATTGTCAAAAAGACCCTCCTGCGACAAAATTCAATTCCATGTAATGTAGCTATTTTTGAACAACGAAATCGCTTTGTTTAAAGTTGTATCGCAAATTACGGGACACCCTGTATGATACTAACGTAGGCAGCATACATTCACGAGCGGGAAAACCTTTCCAATCTATAATCGGAAATTGCTAAGATGATACACGAACGAATCTAACGGAGTTCAATCGATAATAGTAAACGGAGAAGAAACGTCGCTAAAAACGGTCTTTATCAACGATTAAACGTCGTTGTTACAGTCGAGAAAGGTGACCGTATTAATCCGTCCATAACGTATTACGATTGTCGGCTAAAAACGTTCTCGGGAGCACGGTTTCAGCGTCGATTCCTTTCCACGATCGTTCGTGCGCACGAATCGGTTACGCGCGAATCGAAAGTAAATTCTCCTCGACGCTATACACAACTGCACGTATCGGGTTATGCTCGCGATTGTGAAGCATATTCCGTACCCGAACAAATACTCGAATATTTCAGCCTCGATGAATTGCATTCCCGGTGCTAAGTGCTCATCCAAACAAAATCAACGTCCATATATTTCATAAACCATCACTCTTGCAACCGGTAACGTTGGAACAAGTGCCTCGTGTGCGTGATGCAAACAAATTACATTTTTCTCACTCCTAATTTCTATAGATAAATTAACTTTTGCAATATTTCGTTGTTTGGAAATTTTTAACTGACTTGGTACTTTTGGAAAAAAAATTAGATAGTTATTGAAACGTGGTTGAAAAAGATTATATTCTTCTCACTCCTAATTTCAATAAATAAATTAACTTTCACGATACTTCTTTATTTACAAATTTTTAACTGGCCTGGTATTTTTGGAAAGAAAATTAAGTAATTATTGCTAAATAACTCCTGCACACGAGAGTTTTTTTATTTCGCATTTGATATTCACGATACTTAATAAAATACTGATAGTAAACGATGAATTAAAAGAAAAAGAAAATATCTTTGGTAGAACCAATATCTACAACTGTAAACTGGGATGTCAATGACACGTCAAGTGCTTTGATAAACTAAAGACAAAGACCTTTGACACAGTATTTAGTCTTTCTTGTTTTTCCTGTGGTCGGAAGACACTGATGAACGCTCGGGCGGGCAACAGTAGATCCTTTTTTTATCACCTTTTTTTTAGTAACTGTGAAGCTTCGAGCTAAGCTGGACAATAAAAGCAACCGGAAGCTTTTGTTTCCCTTTTACTGTATGCGGACAATAAACCGTTAACTCTTTTAATACCATGAACTCTATCGATCTTCTATATCGGTCATTGCTTCGACTTTTAGAAACTACCTAGTGCAACAATTAATGATTAATAAAATTAAGAACAGTTAATTCGAATCTGTTACATTAAATCATGCTTAACTAGTTAAATGAAACTCCAAAATACACTTAGCTATCACCCATTTCAAATGTGAAAACAATTGAGTTATTTGAGATTATGCTTCAGAAAATCTGCACTCTAACTTCGTAATTTATTTCAATTCCAATCTAACATTTTAAGAATACATTGTCAAGAAATTAAACTGAACTCTCGAGTACTCCAATGGGATCTAACAAGCCAGAATCGACAAATATTACTTAATAATACATTCATAGCACCTGACATACGAGCTTCCGTATATCTTTCGACTCACAGTGCATCTGTCAACGCGTATGAGTGTCTTTCGAGTGTCTACGCATTATAATGTGAGACAAGTGTGACATTTCCACAGTTTTGCGACCGTCGAGCATTAACGAATCACTTATCCCTATTGTTGTCTCCGTAAACGAAACGTGAGAGTGGAAGTTCGCCGCGAAGAAAGCCTGAACATAATCTGGGAAACGAACGATCCTAAACGCGCGGGCTCACGCATCGCTGGCTAGCGAGATCATTTTCAGCGTTATTGTTCGATTTAAGGCTCCGTGACAAATTGGATTCGCGGCGAACAGTGGGCCACGGATTCTCCGGTCGCGCCGGGACAATCATTTCGGCATGGTCCGCTCTGGGCAGCCGAGTTTTACGTAAGAAACGACGGGAACATCTGGAAGTTTGCGCACGTGAAAGTGGACTACCGAGTTACAGGCAACGGTCAGTTAATTCCGCGGCGGCTCGGTTAATATTCTGCAACTCCAGCCGGTTCCTGGCAATCGCGGAACCGAACAACGACTTCGAACGGCTCCTTTTTGCCTGACCGAACTGTCGTTGTGACGAGTTTTCCCGCCAACGTTTCAGTCGCGGCCATTCGCAAAGAAATTGATACATTATAATTTTACGAAGACTATTATCTATAGAAATGAAACTCTAACTTCGTAATCGCACGATTTTTAGACGATTTCCGTACAGCGTTGAACAAATTTATTAAAAATGAAAAACGAATTTTTAAAAAAAATCGACAGGGGGAAGGTGTTCTAAAAAAATCGTTCTAAAAAAATCGTTCTAAAAAAATTATTTTTAGCTGGGGGGGTCAATTTCAATCATTTTTGGTGGATAGACATACCCCCGAAATCCTAACCATTTTCGAAAAAAAAATTCCTTACCGAAAATATAATTTCAGGCCAGAATGTCACTCGAAAATTTCCTGCGTATCTTTAAAACGTCATAACTTCTGAACGGATTGGAGGATTTTAATGTTTAAAAAAGCAAACAACGCATATTTTGATGGGCAATATGTACAAATCACAAAAATATTCGAAAAGTTGGTCCTTGACCCCGCAAAATGAGAAAAACCCCATAAAAATGGTCCAATTTTCTAACAGCCATAACTCCTACAATTGTGAATATATTTCAATGAAACTTTTTCCTGAAGTAGAGCTCATGGGTACCAACAAAAAAGTATTAGACAACTTTTCTGTGGGGTGTCAAACAAAATTACTAAAAATGAAAATGGAATTTTTAAGAAAAATCGACAGGGGGTAGGTGCTTAAATTTTTCGACGAAAAAAAAAATTTTTAATTAATTCCAAAAAAATTATTTTCGATTCCGGAGGTCAATAGCAATCATTTTTGGTGAATAGACATATCCCCGAAATCCTACTTAGTTTCGAGAAAAAAATTCGAATATGTACTTAAATTTTTCGGCAAAAAAAAGAATTTCAAATCGTTCTAAAAAAATTATTTTCGTTTGCGGAGGTCTATTACAATTATTTTTGGTGAATAGACATACCAGCGAAATCCTACGTATTTTCGAGAAAAAAATTCTTTACCAAAAATATATTCTATATTAATCGACGACGTGAAGCATAATAAAATTACGGAATTTTTTGTTAAACATAGTTTGTTAATTCTCTATAAATCTACATGACTTTAATATTACATACCCACTATCTACATTTTGGAAGCTTAATTTAATTGTATTATGAATATATATTGAGCGTAACTTTGATAAAATAAGTTCTGGAATGTCGACTATCTCCTTAATAAAATTCTAAAATGATTGACCTCTTTAGAATTTACAATATACTATATAAAATCAATGCACCGTTCCCGGTTCGTACACATATGGTGATAAATAAGAAAAGTGTTAATCTATCGAAGTTTGTCGCGTCCCGTTGTCGCTTGGTTATTTTCAGCAATCAATAACTATCAATATCGACCTACACCTATTCGAAACCTGATTTTACTTTTGCTATATTGATCTTAGATACGTTAACTTGTGACTTAAGCTTGTTTTCACGTTTAAAATCCAGTTCAGTGTAATTTTTAACCCTGAGCCTACCGGATTTGGTACTTTGGGTTACGTATCAAGTTTGAATAACTGCAAATAAATTATAATAATGACATTTCATGTATTTTATAATTTAATGATACATAAAGTGCCATTAGTATGCAAATTTGGTATCGGGATACGTCAATTCTCGTGAAATCAACGTCAAACATGAGTAACAATTATTTCCTGCTTAGTGTCAGTATAGACAAATGAAGTATGATTGACGATACCAGTGTTACAATATATAAAATGTATTATTTAGAATATTCGCGTTCAAATCGACCGGGAAAGTGCATTTACGTCGATTAACACACTTTCAAAAATATTTGGTATATGTTAATACAACTATATAATAAAAACCATTATTGCACCCTTTGAACTTGTCAAATGGTACGCTCGAACTATCTACCCTCTCGAAAATATTCTACAAGCTCGTGATCTTTTAGAATAAAACAAATTAATCATTGGAAAAATATTTTTAAATACAATTATACTATCCTATTATTGTTTCGTTTAATAGTCTTAAAAAGGAAGCTACAAACGTTTTCGTAAGAATATAAGGCTCAACGATTTTCTTTTCATAAACTGTTTAATAACTATTATTATCTGTTACAAAAATTCCATCAGAAACCATCAGAAACGAAAGATTCATTATTATTTTAGATAACCTCTCTGAAATTTGAAAAGAGTAAAAATCTTAACATTGGAAACATTAATTTCTTGCTTGTCGATACAAATACACACATTAATATTTCTTGAGCCTCCAAAAATGTAAAAAATTGCAGAGGCGTTTTTAAAAATCTCTTCTCCCCGTCGCGAGAAGAACGACCTTGCGATAAATTGATTCGAACCTAGTCACGAATTTTCCCACGCAAAGGCAAAAAGACTAAGGCTAAGACGGCGTCAAAGCTCACCTTGCAACTTCTTAGACGAGCCTTATCCAATGTTTCATTTCAGTCGACCGGAAGTCACAGATCGTCCTGGTCGGTTCGCGGTGCCCTCGCGCACAAATCACGATCACCAACGATCACGGGACGACGAGAAAGCGAAATCTCTTTATGCCCGAGTATCTCCCGTAACGTCAGAGTTCTTCGTGCACTGGGTGTAAACGCGGTGGCGAGAAAAAAAGCTGCCGGTTGAAAATCGTTGGACGATGGTGTTTTCACGGGTAACTCGCGGGAATCGAGCTCGTGATTAGGTCAGACGTGCACGAGCGGCGTCGCGCATCCTCGCGATGGATTCGATTCGCACCGGTGCAGGGAGCGCGTGTTCTGGACGTTAGTCGACGGAATGCTCGGAGACAAATGGAAGTCGATCGAACCGACGACCGTGTCAAAAAACCTGGGTGTAAATGGGGGAGAAAAAAAAGTGCTCGCCCGACCATTTTCCCTTTCGCCCGAGTCTACGGCTCCCAGCCACCACCACCACCGGCGTTGTTGCTCTCTGCGTGGCACACCGGCTGCCCCTACCCTGGACAGGTACACCTCGAAACCGCCTCCCCTCCCCCGCGACAGGTCGCCTCGTTCCTCTTACTGACTGATAGCTACTTTGATATGCCTGACTTCCTGCGATCTGCGATACATACACGGATATGGACTGAGGATAATAAAAATACTCAAACACACCCAATTTTACTCGCGGCAACCTTCTACGAACGAACGATACACAGGGTGGGCCACCTGAACGAGACCACCTAAATATCTCCTCTGATCGTGGGGGTACAAAGCATATTTTGCATTTAATACGTTCACTTGATGAAAACTGTATAATATTCTACAAGATTCAAATTTTGATTTTACACCATTGTAAGCTATGTAACCTAAAATTTTTTTCAGTACTTGTTTTCGTAACCTTGTTAAAATTCACACTCGACGTCTTAACTTGAAAATTAATTTTTCTAGTATCATAGTGGTAAATACTGTCACCCACATATGGGTGACGTGGCAGTCGAAGTGTTAAGAGGCTTGAAACAATTGTAATGCAAAAAATATTTTTATATATTGCGTGATACGAACACGATTAGAGGAGATATTTAGGTGGCTCTATTTAAGTGGAGCTGCATTAGTTTGAATTCTACTATCAATGAACGCGATCTAGTCACCGTGAAGATGAATAAATTGGCTTTTCTATTAGACGATGTGCATTCCAGAGAAGAGTTGAGACGAAATTAATAGTTTTCTAATTTCACGAGCTACATACAAGGACCGCCTCTTAAAATCAAAACAATTATTTCTATGCAGTTAATTTAAACTAAATCGAACACGAGCAGTGATCCACCATATAAAATAGTTGTCTTTGAAACTCTCGTATGTATACTATTCGTCGAAAAACAAAAAAATGTGAATAAATATACATTCAGAGATCATTGAGTTCAATGATGAAATATTACCTTCACTTACAGTAATGTGCGATCGCTCAAGTAATTCTCTCTAACCTGCGAACGCGTTACTGTGCTAATTTTACAATGACTCATAAATAAATGTACAACGAAGCATTGACATTGCTGTTTTTTAAATAAAAATATTTAATCGTAAATTTTAGTGTCAATGTAAACAAATACGAGAAGCTTGCAAACAACAAGAGGCACAGTGAACGATATAATCTTGAAATAAAAAAGAAAAGACTACCGTTTCTTCTCGAGTTAGTACAGCATTACGCGTGCATTACGTTGCTTTCCCTTGACATTCTAATCCAGGAACAAAATCGATGCTTTGTGTTCCAATTCGAAAGTAGATCACAAAACCAAACAATTACCTTCTAATAATCCATTGCTCGGCTCGTTTCCTGCGTGCACTCCATAATACGAGAAATATCGTTCTCGAATTGCAAGCACGTTTCACGAGTGCGTAGTTCGAACCCTTTATGAAACGTTCTACTTTTCTTTCAGTCTCTTCTCACGCAAATCAAATGCAACCAGAATAGGAGTAACAGCGTTGAATACGATTTCCCCCACGGACAATAAAAAATGTCTTTAATTTGAATATTGAAATTAATTAGTAATGGAATCCGTACAACTTTAAACGAATTATGTTACGTTGGCGAATTGCAATAGGATGGAATAATTTAATAAATCATTATTAAACCGTACGTGTTTATCGAATTGCATATGTCTATAAAAAATAAATGACTATATATAGTTTCAAATTTCTGTTTGAATTATTTATGACACATATCTGATGTTAAAAATTAATTTCGACAGTGTTATTTTGTTTGTTATAATAATTTGCAACAATATTTTAGATAATACAATAGTTCACAGACCCTGCATCCTGCACCTAGCGACAAACATAGAAACTAAAGATGACCCCTGTAAATATGCAACCAATTGTTGCGATACGCAAAAACGCTACTTGCAATAATAACGTTAAAAATTCAAAAACTCTGTATAAATTGTAATTGAAAGTATTATGTTTTTTATTACAATACTTTGTAACGATATTGTATGGCAATGATTTTCTTTTCCTGCAAAAATTCCCGTATAAATAATATTTTACTCGGAACAACTTTTTGTGATTGTAAAGAAAAATATTAACATTTCGTGGCAATATTTAAATGTACTTGTCTGTACTTAAGTACATAATCTATCCTATACCTAGATTCGATACTCTAGAATTCTGTTACCATTTCGATGTCGAGTCCTACGTTATCGATTCAGAATGGAATAAGAATGCAGTGCCACCAACTATGAGAATCAAAACTAAATCTGACGAGAATTACGATTTGATAAACGATCCAAGTATAGATTGCTTTGGAACTGACGAAGAAGCTATATTTATATTAAACTACACGAGGAAGATCGCAGCCATTAGCTCATATTATTTGCTGTGTAATTAATTATTAATTACAATTAATTACATAGTAAATAATAATGACCCAGGTCTCACCACGCGGAGGTTGCTGCGAATGGAGACCCACCCCAACCTCGCCCCAACCACCCTCCTTTGGCGAGGAATCCTAACAAACACCTTTGGAAATTTTCTCCTAAGAGAAAAGCGATCAAAAATTGACCATTGATAGAAGCTAACAATAAACTAATAGTTCTCAAAAGAACTATCTGATGAAGAGATCAAAAACCTAACAAAATATGAGTACATGTGAGATAATCACCACATGTTATCTAGGAACGAAATAAAAATGTGCAACTGCACGTATGAGTTTTAACTGATAAAGAGATCAAAAACCTAACAAAATGTGAATACATGTGAGATGACATGTATTTCGTTGGTGCCTTACCCAGGCACTGAAGAATGAAGTAAAAATGTGCAACTGCACGTATGGACTTTGTCTAGTAGGATACTTATATATACCTTAATATTAATCATCCCCACTTAAAAGCGCATTTGTATTTTGGTAACTATTTGATAGTACGCTGGATTATTCGCTTATTTATCTTATAATCTATATACATTTATACTTAATTCTAACGCAATTTGTACAAATATGAAGAAACGTGAGACGATATTTTCTTCTTGATGTCTTCGTTAATCCTACGATGTTTTGCTAAAATACACTAATATACAATAAATATAACTCATATAAAACAAAAAAATGTGACAAGATGTATTCTTCTTAATGTCTTCGTTAATCCCACGATGTTTTCCTGAAACATAAAGTCAGAAAATAAATAGAATTGTATGACACAGAAACTTCTCTAAAAACGATCAAACTGGAATATTGTTTCTTAGTAGTTGCTTTCACCATTTCCAATTCTAGTCTTCTACTTATATACTTATACTTATACGTATACTTATATACTCTGTAAAAAGAACTTGATCAATGGATTAGTAAGCTGAAATAAAAATATATTAGTAGACACAGAAAAGAACAATTGTATACTGTCAAAATAGAATCATGTTCATCGAGAAGTTAAATTCGTCTCAGCGTTAAGATAAATATCAAATGGATTGAAAATTTTAATCATTCGTTAAAAAATTGTGCAATTAAAGAATTTTCTTTTTATTAAATACGAGAATTAAATTTCACTTTTAATATATAGTGATAGATACACGATAAAAAAAAACCAATATTGAATATACTTGAAAAAATTTTTCAAGGCGTGCAAATTGGAATAATTATATTTTATTGCATTGAAAATTAATTAAGATTCATACAAAAAAAAAGCAATAACGTACGCGTCGATTCTACGCGGAAATGAACTCTCAATATAAAATATCGAATTTTAATTTGCATGCACTTTTGACGCAAGCATTTTATTTTCCATCCACTGAAACAGCGATCGCGAACAAGCTTTAATCTATGCAACATTTCCGAATATTTATAAAAAATATCCACTACTTATAAATAAATATCGCGATTGGAAAGTATCCCGTAAAAATTAACAACTCTAATAACAAATAATTAGTGATATATATTGAAATCATGAATTCAATCCACAATCAATTTAATCATAATATAGCATTTTTTAATACATCAGAAATTTGTGATAAAAATGTATTCATAAAAATTACAGATTTTTACACGTTATAAAAAATGAAACATTTGGTCTGTATATAACAGCCCTTTCAAGCAGTATTTCCATTCACAAATATCCAAAGAGAAGATATATTTTACATAGAATAAACGTTCACTCATACATTAAAAAAACAACCCGTGAGTGAACCGTTCTTTCTTTCGCAACGCTAATTTAATAAAATACAAACAATCGCGAGAGGTGCTTATTATTCGCAAAATGAACCACGAAGGGTTGCTTTATTAATTATATCGCGTGCACCCATATTAAACAATACGCAACGCTAATTTTAACAATGATGTTGAGCTCTTCGAGTCTTTGTAGTCCAGCTGCGTCGTGATGATCTTGGAGCAGTGGCCAGCATCAGACTTTTGGCATTGAATCGCAACACTAAATAAAAAACGCGATAATCAAGATCGCAACACTAATTTACAATAGAAAAATTCCAAACGCGATTTCTAACAATAAAAGCAACCGCGAATGGTTATTCGCAACACTACCCTGAAAAACAAACGCGAAAAATAGTAATTCGCAATGCTAAGAGCAAACCGATCAGTACATTCGCAACACTATTCTTAAATAACAATAAAAGCTATCGCGTATAGAATTCGCAACGCTACCCTGAAAAGGAGACGCGAAAAATAGTAAATTCGCAACTCTACAAGCAAACGCGATTATTGTATTTTCGCAACTCTAACTTTAATGGAAATATGTTTATGTTTCGCAATGCTAATGCAAATCGTGTTTTGCCCAAAAATGCTGGAGCTGGAGATGGCGTCTTCCGGTGTAGATACAAATAAACATGCATCAAATAAACTAACTACTGCAAACTACTATTAACTAGAGTGGCAGATATTGGGATGAAGTTAGACTTTTTATATTTCGCAACACTACGGGCAAACAACGCGATAAATCAACAATCGCAACGCTAATTTATAATAGAAAAATTCCAAACGCGATTTATAGCAATAAAAGCAACCGCGAAAGGTAATTATTCGCAACACTACCCTGAAAAGCAAACGCGAAAAATAATAATTCGCTACTCTAATAGCAATCGCGTTTACTAATAATTCGAAACGCTATTTTTAAAGCAAACGCCCGATTCCTAGGTTTGCTTAAAGACAATCGTGAATCGTATTTATTTGCAACACTAATATATCAACGCGATAAATATTTATTCGCAACTCTACGAGCAAACGCGAACATTGTATTATTCGCAACTCTAACTTAAATCAGGGTGTGATGGTACATGTAAATTCACATGTACTGGCCACAAACTAACTACTTCTAATACTACAGTTGGGGTTGAATTTGGGCAGTGAAAGTATCGCAACGCTAATAAAAAAATCGCACGATAAATCAAGATCGCAACGCTAATTTATAATATGAAAATTGCAAACGCGGTTAATATCCGTTATATGTATAAAAGACTAAAAAAGCAACGCGAATCGTGATTATTCGCAACACTACCCTGAAAAGGAAACGCGAAAAATGGTAATTCGCAACTCTACGAGCAATCGCGTTTATCAATAATTCGCAACGTTACTTTTAAAGCAAACTCCCGGTACCTAAGTTTGCATGAAAACAATCGCGAATGGTAATTATTCGTGACACTACTCTGAAAAGGAAACGCGAAAAACAGTGATTCGCAACTCTAAAAGCAAACGCGATTATTGAATGTTCGCAACTCTATGTATATCATAACCGCGAGTTGCTCCAATGGCTGGCATGTATGGTGCAATCATGTACAAAGTACATGCATACGTGAGCCAGCCAGAAAAATAAACTAACTACAACTAGAGACGAGTCAAGTGACAAAGTAGTAACAGGAATGACTTTCCATCCTCATCCAAAGATGAAGATGAAAAGCCATTTGTTGTAGCCCACTCTTGAAACAATTTGTTAGGGCTTCTTCAGCTCATATAGAGCCTTTTCTTTCTTCGGCGGTCCTGCCGATGCCTGAAACTTACTTAAGACTGGGCTCGAGATTTTGTGCAATACGTAGTCTTCCAACAATATACGAATTGTTGGAAGAGCATACGTGGTGAATCTCGAGGGGGTCGAACGTTTCGAAAGGGACCTGATCACGACCGCGAGCGCGAGAGAGCGACTTTAAGAGTCGCGCGATTCGAGAAGTCGAAAATAAAGCTAAAACAAACAGCATAAACCGTTTGAATCAGCAAAATTTCTACTCTCGAAATCGTAACTACAGGTGCAAGACTGCCACGCGAAAACGCGCCTACCCGAATGACTAATGTGGACAGTCCTGCCCTGACCCTACCTACTTAGATTTAACACACACACCAGAAAGAAAGTTACCTACCTACCTAACCCTATATTTAAAAATTGCAAAACTCAGTCTCTCAAACATACACTCCACGGTTCTCATTCTCAATGTCCGGGCGCGGCCTAAACTAGAGGGGACTCCCCGGGGTTCCCCCGACATCCGGACATAACTGACTCAATCACACTCTAATTGTGTACGTACCAGTTTTTGCAGTGGACTGACAAAGGCTAGTGCCCATTGCGTACTTCTATTATTTATGTAAAACATTTTAATATATCTAATATAGTCTTTATTAAAATATACTCTATTATATGATTATATAAGATTGAAAAGCTAATTCATTATGCATTTTACAATATTATTGACGTGTATGCAATACGAACAATTGCCAAGTAAATAATAATTATAAGTTTAATATTATTATTATGATTGTTATGAATCTTATGTTAAAAAATTCTAAATTGTATAAACTTTTGAAACGATGCACTTCCACAACCTAACCACATCACACACATATGGACAGTACATCGTGCACGATCTACTAGCATTGTCAGCCGCACTGATAAATTATTATTATAAATGTTACAAACTAAGTCATCGTGACCCGTTGCCTTCGCTCGTGCAAATAACACTTGGGCATGTGCATAAACTTAGACAACGAACACGGAAAAGTATCCTGAAAATCCTGACTAGAAAAACTGGTTATTAATAATTAACTAAACGGTATCTATTCTCAGTTAAAACGACTCGACTTGTTATATGTAATATATCAACAACAGAGTACGTTAATATTGAAAACTATTATTATTCAAGAAAAATTTGTGACTGAAATTTAATTGTTTAAAATGGAAGATTTTAATGAAGATTTTATGATAAAATAATTTACTTTGGAAATTGAAATAAATTTATTAAATTATTATTCAAAATATTCAATTAACCATGGTCGATTCTGTGGTCAAAGTAAATCTTTTAAAAAATGAAATTAATATAAATGTTCCTTTGAGTTGAAAATCGACCAGTCGCGAAACGCCTTCTTGCACGTGAAATACATCATATGATGTATTAATTAATAAAAACGAATATTTAATAATTATATTAATGTTGTAAGATATTTTACTCAATCATATGATTAATATAATATTTTCACATTATATTAATTTATATTCTACTCAATTATATAATTCATATAAAGTTAATAAAAATATTTCATATATTTTATCAAAATTGTGTAATAATCATATTGCGTAACATTTATTGATAACATTAAAAAACGCGAGTGCAAGAAGACCCTAACCTGCACTAAAAAAATATAATTGATGTTGCTGCTCACGGGTATTTTTCATGCCCGTGGTCACTTGACTCGTCAAAAATACTAAGTATACAACTGGTCACCCGTGTTGATTCGGATCTTTCATCCTACAACATGATTGGGGACCAGAGGAACACAAATAGCATGCGACTCACTCCAATGATGAACTTGTACCTCTGGAATGACTGCATGATGATGCTGCTGCTGCCCAGTGGAAGTCATCAAAGCCCTCTGCATAGTCCTGCTATAAAGAATAAAAAAACAATTATAATCTATTGTTAAAGTTATAGAGATTTTTAATTAGAAATTTTTAAGTATAAATTTATACTTACGTTGTTCGCTCGTGGTCCATCGCCCGATACCCCCCCCCCCCCCCCCCGGGTACTGCTGCTGGTTTTCAGGATCACATTCAGAGACTGTAAGAAAACTGTAAGAAAACAATTAGAATTTATTGTTAAAATTGTAGAGATTTTTAATTAAAAGTTTTTAAGTATAAATTTATACTTACATTGTTTACTCGTGGAGCACCGCCCAATAATCCTCTTCAGTGATGCACTGACTCTAATTCCGGTAACGAAGAATTTTAATTTCAAATTGAAAAAATAATTAATTTGATTAGAAAGTATTAAATTACATTAACGCGACCGAAGATTCAAATCGGCGAACAAATGACTCTATTCTCGCGATTCAGAAAACAAGGAGAGCCACGATGCTCTGGAAATAATTTTAAACTGCGTAAGAAACACTGCTTCTATTCTCGCGTTTGCCTAACACCGTGAACGACAACGTACTTGGGGTCACTTTGCCCCGAGAAACAAACTTGTTGCTACGCACAATCACTGAATCTACCGGCCGCATTGCGCGCGGCCAACAAATTTCCTGGAAAAGGAACGCTGAAAAGAAGAGGACAGGAAAGAAGAAATACAAGAAGCACACCTGTGCTTCTCCTACTTGTTTTCTTTTTTCTTCAATGTTCGTCAACAGAAATACTGCTTTATTTAGAACTGCTATATAAGTCGTTACGACTAACCGTAAAAGGTTAATGCCACGAAGGCGAAATATTCTCAAATGATATGATTTTTAACGATAAAATATTCACGAAAATAATTACTTCACAGTAAATATTCAATTTATAAATATTATATCACTAACTTTCACAGTTAGAGTTGTAGGAATGATTATATTTATTTTATCGAATGTTTGAATATATCGTAATTTTTATAAATATTCCAAAATTTACAAAAATTAAAGTTCGTTAATTATTTATGCTTTAATAGCACATTACAACTACGTAGTTTCTACGTTTTCTTAAACTTGCATCAAAAATGTATGCAAATTACAATTACAACAATTCATAAAGAGAGATTTATAAACAATCAATTTAATAAATAATACTCGCGACTAGAATACAGTTAAATATAAACCATTCCAATTTACTCTTAATGTCTACCGTTAGCCATTCCTAAGTATCATACTATCGAAAGAAAGAAGAATTTGATATATATCGAAAAAGGTGAAAAGTTCATTAACCATTTTCACGATTCATCTTAACACGGACTGATTATAAAATTATATACCAACGAATGACTTAATAAACAGATAAAAATCTATAAATATTAATATGTATGTTAATTTTTCTAATAATAGGTTAAACGTTACCAATATTCCCTTTGAAAGTCGAGTTATCTGCCATCTACCATGGTGTCGTTTACGCGCCAATACATTACCAATATTCTCTTCGAAAGTCGAGTTATCTGCCATCTATGGTGTCGTTTACGCGCCAATATTCCATGGCGTCATATTCCAATGAGAGACTGCCACAGAAATAAAATACAAATTAAAGTCAAATGCATTGCAGTAAACGTATCTAATCATAATTAAACAATAATTGATGTACAAGATACGTAATATCGTTTAGAGAAATCAAATACCGAATCAACGAATGTTGTTACGATCAAATACCGTCAAATACCGAATCAACGAATGTTGTTACGATCAAATACCGTCAAATACCGAAGAAAACGCGCGAAACCCGATTCAGTTTTTCCCACAATTCTGATTCAATTTGTAGTAAAAACGTATTAATATTACACGAAAGCACCGTTAGAGAATAAATGCGAGTAGTAATAATGAGAAACTATCAAAATGTTAGAAATACGTACTTCGTTGGTTGCGAAACGCCGGCAGGTCTAGACATGTCTCGACAGGTTTGAACATGTCCTGACATGTCTCGACATGTCTTACTATTTCAGTTTATGCAACACAAATGTCGTTTCCTCATTATATCCAGTAACGCTCGCGAATTGGTGGGAAGCTCTGATGTCTGGGTTAGGAAGTAATTCCTTAACCTTCCATTCCAATAGGAGAGACGTAACTAAGTAGGAGACTGTAATTTCGCTGTGCTCGGTAACGCTCGCGAGTTAGGTAGCGGAGTAGGGGAAGTTCCGATGTCTCCCGAAGTTTGTATTTCGGAAACGAATAGGAATACCCCTAAAGAACGAAAGCGTACTTGACAACGCAAACACCTTGATTTTAGAACCATATTAATGGATGATATAATGTATAAATTAAATATAACTCACACTTTTGTCGATTTATAGTTGCAGATGATAAGATTCTTGAATCTACTAAGATTATTCACTTCAATGGTTACTTAAAGTAACAATTCACAAAGTCGCATTTCACTCACCATATCTGAATTACACGTTTTGGAATAAATATATCTTTTATAAACCATAAATAAGAATAAAAATAATATAAAAATCAGTAGTTTTACAGCGCACTCTATATTTAGGAACATTAACGCTGAGAATTATGTTTAACCTAATCATCGACGTCGGTAACGTCAACAAATTCACGAATTTTGCTTCTGATGCGATATCGATAAAAGTTTCGATCAAAAATCATTTATGGTTCTAAAGTCAAGATGCTTTTACATTACTAAAATTAGTTATGAACCGTATAATACATCGAAACCTAATCTTCAGATTTAGAATCTGGAAAAGCAAACGCGAAAAGTTTTCATTGCTCGCAACTCTGAATAGAATTACACAATTTTGGGCATTTTATATGTTGTACCTCTTTATTAAAACAAACACAATCAATGATTATTCATATTATTCATTAATTCAAATTATTAAATACATCTTTGCGTTGATATTTTGTACCTAAAGATCGAAAACAACTACCATACCGATAGATATATATACTTGTTATTGTACATACATCATTTCGATTACTATAACGAGGCACACATGCGTACGTGTCGTAAGCTGTCACATAATGAATACTGATCACATCGAATCTGTAATCAATCGCGACAACAATTACCTATGATAATGGAATTATCTGAGAAGGTTATATTAAACTCTCGTAATGTGTAAAATTTATTATTTTAAATTTGTGTATTAACGGATAAACTTTGTATTTGTAACCTTAATATTGTCACATGTAACAATAACAAATAATCTGTATCCTTTTATAATATTATACATTTATTAAAATAATTTCCTGTTCACGTTTTTCGTAGATTATAAGAATCCGAACAAATTTCGATGAAATACGATTATTCCTGTCTCCATGTAGATACCATAATGTAACAATTTAGCGAAACGTTTATTTCTCTCTCGTTACAGTAAACTACGATTAACTGGATTTATAGCCAACATCCTAAACCCCTCCCATATGCGTCAGATTATTTCTGAGTCAAGAAAATCCATTACTTCTATGTCATGATACCTTCTTTGTTCAATTGAAAGTTTTATCTACTTCTATATGTTACTCATGACACGTATTTATGTTTCGAAAACCATGCGCGTTGTACTTTGTATCACAATCAGTTGATAAAGTCAAACGTATTGGCAAAAAATTAGTATTGTTACTCAAAGAATTTTGACTTAACAATAGGTGCTTAGTATGATTGATACCAGTGATTTTTTAATATATTAGTAATCATGTCTGATACATCAAACGAAGAAAAACCTGAGATCAGTAATATAGATCGTTTAGTTTCTAATGATTCTGAGTTTGATGATGCATTATGCGTACCTGATTCTTTGGAAATTACTCTTAATGAAAATGATGATATTGCAAATAATCAAAGTAAAGAGGAGATCGATAATACAGGTAAGTTTATAATTACACTAATATCCCGTTTAATGAGATAGCATTGTGCATTGTCTTATTGTATTTATCACTTTTTTGACTCTTGTTATACCCATTAACATATTTAAGATTCTAAACATGTTAATTAGATACACTTGTGTGTGTGTTTTTTGTCAATAATAGAATGTCCAGGTGTGATACCTTTCTCTGCTGTACACGACTTACCGAAAAAGTTTAAAAGTCAAAACCGTAATGTTTTTATTCCTGGTGAGCAAGTGCATGTGAAGGTCATAGATAATGAACGTAGTGTAACAACCCATCCTTTGAACCCAAATTTGTACACCATAGAATTTAGGCATGGTCCATTCACATGGACAATTAAGAAACGATATAAACATATTCAGAATTTACACAATCAATTGAAAATATATCGTGCTAGCTTGGACATACCTTTTCCAACTAAAAGTCATAAACAAAGAAGAAGTAGTTTGAAAAGTTTAGGAGATGTAAAGGAGAGAGGAGGTCGTAGAGGTGCATTGCCAAGGTATGAAAGCTTGCTTGTATATGAGGAATTTGTTTTCCCAAATAATTAATAAATAAAACAAATACTTCTGTAGATTTCCAAACAAGCCTGATGTTCTAATACCTTACGAACAGCTGGATCATAGGAAAAAAGTGTTAGAAGAGTATTTGGCCAATTTATTAAAAATAAAAATTTATAAGCATCATCCAGAAACTGTAAGTAAACGCAATGTACTATTTGTGCTTAATCAGTTAACTGTTTCTGACGAGTATACTCGTCATGAAAAAAGTGCAAAATTTTGTGTTACGACGAGTATATTCGTCTTGAATAATAAGTAGTGACAATTTGCAGTTTAAATTGCAATTTTAGTGAAAACTAAAATATATTCGTAAACTTCAAGATGTTTGAAATATTTTGAGGTCCGTCGAAATAAAAGGAACAAATAAAAGTTTATAAATAATATAATATAATAATATTTTTCGTAAATGTATCGTAGTCATCATAGAAGCAATTACGGATTCATATATTGTTTTAAACTATGCAATAAATGGCGCGGCTGTGGTGTAATAAGTGGATACTCTGTTTGACGAATATACTCGTCATCGCTAAATTTGTGCAACGCAATTTAGATACGCATTTTCCAAAGAGGTCGAAACAGTTAACTGGCTAAATGTATTACTCACTACATGCATAAAATTAAAAATTTTTCAGATCAATTTTTTAGAAATCTCACATTTGTCATTCATAGCAGACTTAGGAATGAGAGGTAAAGAAGGAATTATTTCAAAAAGAACTGGATCAGGAGCAAAGTCTAGATGTAATCTTTGTGGACTGCTAGAAAGCATGTGTTGTGTTACATGCACTCATTTTTGTACATATTTATGTGGGAAATGGCATTCGCGACATCTTGTTGTAAAAGATACTTTTGTTGCCTATATTAGACCTAAAGATGGTAGCATAAAATCAGTAATTCTAATGGACAATGGCTTTGGAATCAGTTTTGGCTTGTACACAACAGGTTTAAGAAATGGTATGCAAATTGTAAATCTTAGCAGACACATAGTAATTAAATGTTGGACCAGAAGAAAGGCTAAAGAATGGATGGAATTTATACAAGAAGTTAGTAATAAAGAAGGCAAGTTCTTTAAGTGACAGAGTATGAACCTATTGTATTTCAAATAATGAATTGCATCACTGCAGGTCGAGATTTTATACAATCAAATCCGCATAATTCGTTTGCACCTTATCGTTCGTCTATACCAGCCACTTGGTTTGTCGATGGGTCAAATTACATGTCTGCTGTAGCAGACGCATTAGAAAATGCTAAAGAAGAAATTTTTATTGCAGACTGGTGGTTATCACCTGAAATATTTATGAAAAGGCCAGCTATTAACAGCGATTATTGGCGACTAGACAAAATCTTGCAGAGAAAAGCGGTAAGTATAACTACGAAAATACCTTCGAAACTATTTAAACCATTCTATATATTTTATTATATCCTTTAATGTATTAATTCTATCATAACGAACCAGGATATTTGGTAAGGATCCATTAAAATGTAAATTACTATAATAAACGAAGAAGGTTCTGAGAATAACTATAATTAATTTTTTATTTAGTTCGAGGGAGTAAAGGTATTTATAATGATTTATAAAGAAGTGGAAGTCGCGCTAGGGATAAACAGTTTTTATAGCAAACAACGACTTGTAGAAAAATGCTCGGAGAATATAAAAGTATTGCGTCACCCGGATCATGCAAGAGTTGGTGTGTTTCTTTGGGCACATCACGAGAAAATTGTAGTTGTTGATCAAAGCATTGCGTTTCTCGGAGGCATTGATTTATGCTATGGTCGATGGGATAATAACGAGCACAGATTAGTAGATTTAGGTAAATCAAACTTGAAACTAAATATTTGTTAGTGTTTACAAAAAGTATTAACGTTATCAAGTTGATGCGGTAACATCATTTTTTTCAATTGTAGGTTCAACTCATCACTCTAGTATTTATATTCCATCCAAAGGTAAACTCACAAACACCAGCAGCAAAAAAGTAGCGACTGCTAAAACAAACAAGCATGTCTTGTTACCATTAGCTATTGCAACTAATACAATTGTAATGGCTACTACAAGATCTATACCTGTATTGTAAGTTTCGTATAATAACTCGGCGGTCGTGGCATGCTGAATTATCGAATATTGTGTTCAACACAGCCTGACTTACGACCGCAAACGGTTAATATACTTCGTAAATCTAGATCAGAGAAAATGAATTTTTTAGGCCTATGATAAATACTAAAATGCCAACGCCACTATCATTGCCGCAATTAAACCCAGAAGATTTAATGTTATTGCAATCGCCAGAAAATGCTGATACCGTGAAATGTAATACACCGAATACAGAGCGCAAAAATCTATTTGGTATGGCTAAAGATACTGTGGGCAAAGTGAAACAGAATATAAAATTAAAAAGGCAAGAACTAATTAACATGGTATATAGCCCGCACGAGGGAAATAGTGACGATGAAGATGTTGTGGATTGGTAAACTAATTTTCTCAATAAAATACGTATGATTTTAAAAATTAATCCAGCCTTACAAACTTACTCAAATTGTTTCAGCATTACGATAGAAACGCCAATTGAAACCAATGAATCAGTAATATATGATGAAGTTGATACATTTTCGGAGTATCCCGGTACAGCTAAACTATGGCTTGGAAAGGACTATACAAATTTTATTGTTAAAGATTTTAACGATCTCGAGAAACCCTATCAAGATTTAGTCGATAGGAGCACAACTCCTAGAATGCCGTGGCACGACATCGGAGTCATGGTGCAAGGTGCATCAGCCAGAGATGTTGCCAGACACTTTATTCAGCGTTGGAACGCGATCAAGGTAAGAATTGTTAAACATTTAATAATCTGGTGCACTAACCTGTTTATATGATCTGCATTGGTAGATGGAGAAGGCAAAATTGAATCCATGTTATCCGTTTCTTCTTCCAAAATCGTATAACGATTGCAGAAGCTATGCGCCATTTATTGATAGAGCAGCTGTACATAACGTTGAATGTCAAGTGTTAAGATCAGTTAGCTCTTGGTCCGCTGGTTTCCTCGATTCCGAAACCCTGGAACAAAGTATACAAGAGGCTTATATACATGCGATCAGTAAAGCTGAAAGGTACAATTAATTTAACAGGATGTGGCATTTAAAACAACTCATCCGAGTAACTCATTTACAGTTATTCGGATGGCCTGTTTAGGTATCTTTTTCTGCGTAGATTTACCAGTAGAATTGTTTTAGGTACATATATATAGAGAATCAATTTTTTATAACACTTGCATCCATGGAACGAACCGTGGTAAAAAATCGTATAGGAGAAACACTGTTCAAACGAATTTTACGAGCCCATCGAGAAGGCGCAGTATTTAGGGTATTTGTAATAATGCCTCTATTGCCAGGTTTTGAAGGTGAAGTTGGAGGACCAAGTGGCACAGCCTTGCGTGCTATCACTCAGTGGAATTACGCTTCTATATCAAGGTAAAATTCTTACGTGAAATCAAATTTAAATAAATATTATACATTGACCGAAATATGTGTGTTCTTTTAATTAATAATAGAGGCAAAGGTGCCATTCTGAATCGATTGATCGAAGCGGGAATAGAAGATCCTAGTGAATATATCACGTTCCACGGTTTAAGGGCTCATGCAATGTTGAATGGCACATTGGTGACAGAATTAATTTATGTTCACAGCAAGCTATTAATTGTAGATGACAACACGGTCATTTGTGGTTCTGCTAATATTAACGACAGAAGCATGATCGCGACAAGGGACAGTGAAATTGCAGTAATAATTCATGTAAGTATTATCGATCCCAAAGTACCAAAGGTTTAGATCATTTACTAAGATTGGACATAATTGTATAATTATAGGATCGAGAGTTTGAAGATGGAAGAATGAATGACATATCGTTCCCCTGCGGTAAATTTGCAGGATCTTTACGAAAAGAATTGATCTCTGAACATTTGGGGTTACATAAGACGAGTGAAAATATAAATGTGAACGATATAATTAAAAAATCATTCTATAGAGACGTATGGTGTGCTAGAAGTAATCGAAATACGGAAATCTATGAAGAAGTGTTTCATTGTATTCCTACAGACAAAGTTGTGAATTTTTCTATGTTGAAACAGTATCAGGATGGAGAATCACTTTGCTCATCAGACCCACTTCTTGCTCAAGAAATGGTTGAAAAAATTAAGGTAAAAATGGTCATCGAAATTTTCGTAAGCATTACTTTCATAAAACTAATGACTTTCTCCATGATTGTTTTAGGGTCATTTGGTGAATATGCCACAAAACTTTTTGTGTAACGAGGATTTGAGACCTGCTGCTAGTACCGTGGAAGGTATTATGCCAACAGCTTTATGGACATAGATGTTTCGTACTTAAAGTCTAATGCTAACAACGTTTGAATCAGTATTTTTACTATTTTTTATAATTGGAAAGGAGTAATTGTTATTATATATTTCATTGAAAAAGAGTACAAAAGTTGTACTATAGTTTTTACTAAATATTTTATCAATTGTGACTGAATATTTGATCATGGACTCCAAAGATATACAAATTGTACTTGCTAAAAAACAAGTTAAAAGTACTTTTAGGCAACTAAAAAGCACTTAACTGTAACTTATTTATAATGTAAATAATTTTACTTTAACATTCCATAAAGCCTACCTCTGTAGAAAAAAGTGATGTTAATATAATTTACTGTTACTAACCGTTATTAATTAAAAACTAATTTTATTATTTTTGGTTTTTAAAAATTACTTTTTACCAGTGCTTGTGCGTTTTATGTCGTAAAAGAGTACGTTTCTAATAATATTTAAACGTATCTTTTAATCAGTTGACTTTCGTATTGTGAATTCTATTTTGTAATGCTATTTATTTATACTGACCGATACAAAGAATAAAGACAGTGTGCAACATTAAATAAAATTGTTTTCTGTTCATTTTTTTAAAAGATTTTAGTTTTTTATAATGTCCAACTTCAGTTCACTTGTTCTTCTACCATTACAAATACTAGTTATTAACCGAAAACGGTGACGAAGATGGCAATTATTAATTAATTCGTGACTGAGTGATTGATTGCCGTCGATTTTCATCAAGACCGCCATTTTCTCGTCGAAGCATGCAAACATTTCTAAAATATGTCGTAAACTTATTACAATGCAATTAAATCATTTACATTGTTCATATTTTTATCTAGATAAAAGTTTCGAATAACGAATAAAGGATAAGGAGCTATTCATTCGTTAGTCATTCAGAAATAAAACTTGGAATTTGAATTAACGAATGAGCAAATCAAAATTTAACGGCTCGATCAAATAAATCGCTATATGTTTGTTATCTTATCCATTATTATATATTTATATATACTGATTTTATGAATAATTACCATCGATGAGATCTTTTCTAACTTGATCCGAAATTATTGCACTGCCCGAACATTTATTTGAAAAATCGACTCGAGACCAGGGTACCCGCACACCCTTATTAAACATGGCGACAATTACGATTTGAAAAGCGATCGAAACGCTGATCGATTTGAATTTGAAAAAGAAGCTACATTTATAAGAATATACGAAGAGAATCGCACCCGATTTGCTCACATTATTTACTATGTAGTTAATAATTGTATTGCCCACCTAATACGGCTAGACGCGGTTATTAATTACACACTAAATAATATTTAAGTAATTTAATTTTACATCGCGTTTAATCGTTTTGTCTTAGACTTTAGATGGAGGTATATTTAAATATGAAAGACTTACTCGTCTAAAGTTCGTAGCCCTCTGGTAGTGAATCGTAGGAAGCATTGTTATATTCTTTTGGAGCACTGCAAAACGAGTTCCAGGCATAAATGCCAGATTCAGCACCCGGTGCTTTACTCACACATGGCATGGCACGCGTACGTGAGCTCGTGGAGTTTCGGAAAGTCGACAAAGGCAAACTGACACATGCTTTCTTTCTCGATTATTCCGAAGCTGCTCGAAGTAATTTCGAACCGCCTCGTGAGAGTCGAGAGAGAAAGGCTCACATTTGCCTTCTCGCTCTTAACAACTGAAATCCGACCTCCCGTCTACGGCATACGATTTGGAATCTTGAGCCGTGATTCTCGACTGTCCAGACATTTTTATTTTCCAACCTATGTAGGCGCACATAAGCAAAGTACTTACAATGGAAAAAAAATTTTGTAAAATTTATTTTACGGAAATACACGTTTTAAGACCCCCTGATCATATTTTAATTAATGATAATTTTCAAGATTTAGCAGAAATAGAAATTCGTCAGGAGATAACGGAAATTCCGATTCGACATGGCCATTAGAAAATAAACCAAGTATTTTTAAAGAAATTCCCTGCTTGATCGCCCACGTTGAATCTTATACAATAGCGATGTACATTATAAGACGCTGGTTCATTTGAATCTTGCTCCAAATTTTAATGGAGTTACATTAATTCCCGTCGCGACACCATACGTATTAAGCCTAATTCACACGACAGCATAACACTAACAGTAGTATCTAGTTGGAAAGTCGAATATAACATAGAGACTTTTTGAAAGCTATTGTTGGTAGTGCTTGTGTATATGAAAGATATGCCATGTGGTTAAATTGAGATAGGTTAATCACTTTAAAAATATTCTTAATATACCATGTCATTCTTTATTCGAAATCATCAGAATGCTGGAGGGAAACAAAGAAAGGTATCTTATGTATTTACACTTCTTTATAAATTCATAAGAAAGTTTATATTTGTGTTCATGTGTACAGTTTATGTTATATGAAGTCATACAATTTCAATATAAATTAATCTATAAATTAATCTAAATATATCTATGATATACTACTTGTAATAATGTATTTGTGTTAATTTTTTAGTTTAATAGTCATGCTAGTACATTGAAAAGGAAGAAGAAAAGTGGAAAGAAATCTGTAGCTGATGATAATGAAAGTATTGCTAGTACAGATGAAGAATTTGCAGAAGAAAATCAGAGGTAACATGTTTTTAAAATCAAATTAAATATTTAGTATTCATTTTAAGATATTCATTGTTATTATGATTTACAGAAATAATTCTCAAGAATATGAAAGCGAAGAAGAAGAAGAAGAAACTGCCCAGGAAAAGCGTATAAGGCTTGCAAAGAAATATCTTCAACAAATTGAGGAAGAAGGTAAACTTTTAATAAGGTATTTCTTCATATTTTCGATATATTTGGTCACATTCTAACTTTATTTTTGTAAACTATAGAGAAAGACAGAGCAGAATTTGAAGAGGGTGCAGTTTCAAAGAGATTACGTGAAGAATATTTAGAAGAAAAAGGACGGTTACGAAAAACTGTAGCATCAAAATACACAGGCTACAGTGAACCAGTTACATTGCAATGTAAGGAACATAGAGATTCTGTTACCTGTTTATGTCTTTCTAGTAATGGAAAGTTCTTGTACTCTGGATCAAAGGATGGCAGCTTAGTAAAATGTATGTAATTTTTAATTACTTCACCGATACATCCGATTTTTACTTCAAATTTTGAATATTCTTCTAAATAAACACTCGCGGCCGACGACATGAATGTCAAAATGGAATGGATGCCAAATATAAAATTTTAACTTCGAGAATTAAACAATTTCCAAGACATTAATAAAGAATTGTTGGAGATTATTTATGCCGCCACCTAAACGTATATAAACGCATACAAACATTTTCGTTGTGTAGTAACTCTCGCGTATTCGTCGATCTTTTTTCTACTAGCGACATACAATGTTTTAGAGACATCAAATTTTAATTTTGTTGGTTGGAAAATGGTAGTTTGCAATATATTATTCTAATCTAACCGTAATATGTACAGTATCGCACTCGTTCCGAACTGCAAGCGACTCCACACTCGATGATGAAATAAAAATAACTAAACCTAACCTTAGTATCTCGCAAATTGTTAAAATCCCGAAGCTAAAGTTTTATATTTGACATTAATTCCCCCTCTCCTCTAACCCCTTCAAATTTCATATTGTTCGGCCGCGGGGTCGAAAGAACAGTTCGAATTTTATTTTATCTTGCACTATACATTAGGGTCATTAAAAGAAAGAACCAAATTAAAATCCATTAAGGGGAAAAGAAAAACCCAAGATGGCGTGAAATGCGTACAGTGCTTGGCTGTTAGCACTGATGGTAAATTTTTGGTAAGACTATGAAGGAATATTCATTTGTAATACATTTAAATCCATAAATATATTTGAACATCAACTTTCATATTTAAAGGTAGTAGGAGATAGTGGTTGTAAAGATATTAGAGTATATTGTGCTAATACTTTAAATCATATAAAGAATTTACAAGGTCACAGAGGTAGCGTGACTGGATTAGTTTTTCGTAAAGACACGCATACTTTGTATTCTGCTTCCGAAGACAGAAGCGTAAAAGTATGGAATTTAGACGATATGGCATACGTTGAATCTTTGTAAGTGTTCTTTCTCTTGAAATTTGATCCAGGGAAAGCCATTGAAAAAATGCTATTATTTCGTCGCTTTGTTAGATTTGGCCATCAGAATGGAATCACATCGATCGATGCATTAGCACGAGAACGTGCTGTTACGAGTGGCGGTTTCGATGGGACAATTCGAGTTTGGAAAATAGTCGAAGAATCACAACTTATATTTAACGGGCACAGTGGTAGCATAGATACCGTGAGGCTCATAAACGAAGAAAACTTTCTGAGCTGTGGAGACGATGGGCAATTATGTGTCTGGAGTTCTTTAAAGAAAAAACCTTTATGCTCGATACAGGACACGCACGGAAGAGATGAAACTAACAATCAACCTATGTGGATTTCGAGTATAGCCACATTACTGAATACAGATCTAGTCGCATCAGGTACTAAATATGTATTTCTGATGCTACAGGATTTACCTGCATCGCAAGCAGTTATAATTATTATAACATTAATTGCAGGATCACGAAATGGCATTATCAGATTATGGCAATGCAATGAATCCTTTAGATCGTTGAGTCCACTATTCGAAGTTCGGTTAACAGGCTTTGTAAATTCACTATGTTTCACTCCAGATGGAACTGAACTTATTGCCGGGGTTGGTCAAGAGCACAGGCTCGGGAGATGGTGGCGTATACCGGAAGCGAAAAATAGTATTGTTATAATACCATTAGTTCAAACGAAAAATAAATAATTTATATAATACAAAACAAAGCGACTCAATTGTATATTGTTAAGTTAAATTGTTATGCAGAGGGTATATAATTTTTGATACGTTTAATATAGATGTACTTTTTTATGTAAAAGGAATCTCGTAATCTGTTGTTACTATTACGGCCCTTCGAGTACTGCCTGAATCTTCGATGCTCCGTTGTGATTATTTTTTTCTATAAAACCGCATCACGTACGAATGCTTTCGATTCGTTGGCGTGCTAATGAAATAAAACAAATATTGGTCCACAGTACAAGTATTTATTTATTCTGTACAAAAGTTGAGTTATAAAATATTATGTCCCCATTTTAGGTCTTGTTCTTAGTCTTGTATACCATGCCGTCTTGAGTTCGTTCGTATAATAACAATTATCGCCGCAGAGGACATTAGCGCTTACGAGAAAGAAGCGGTTCGGCCTTTGATTGATTTGCGCTACTGGCATTAAAGCAGAGAAAACACGAGCATCGATAGATCGACAGATTTCTCCCTCATTCCTGCATAAACGCGCGTGTCCTCGCGCGAACCTCGGGCTCACCGTGTACATTATAAATCAAATCGACTTTTAATTCGCATATTTATTCGCGTCAACAAAGGGTACAGCAAGTGTACGCTACTTCGTGTGCATTCTTGTAATAAGTTTTCAAACGAGTGCGACAATATGTAGGCCTTTCGATACGGCTTTCTCCGTTTCACGTGCTTCAGTTTCTTTTTTTTTTTCATTTTTAAATTTGTTTACCTATCTTTAGATCTTAGGATCGCGAGTTTATTTTTCCACAGATGAGTGAGACAACATTGCTTTTTGCCCAATTAGTTTCTTCCTCGTTGGTTTTAATCCCACCAAAAAAGTCTTTATGTACCTTACTCCGATACGTCTTGCCTAAAATGGTTTCCCTTTTGTCTCGTTTTCTCGCATTTTGTTCCAAGTAATACGGGCGCGATTTGTACGCTTCAAATCGGGTATCGCTTTCTTTCACTCAACACTTACTTTCGTTCCATTTTTTTTTTTCACCCCGCGAATTCATCCAATTCTCTCGCAAATCAATTGAACTTGCTAATCAAATCGTTGCTTCGAATTAAAATCTAACGATAAATCATTTTTCCCCGAATTGATCGAACTCGTATCGATCCTTTGTTTCAAGCGTTGGCGAAGGAAATGGCTCCGATTAACGCTAATTCTCGAAACTTAATTCTAACTTTGTAACATATATCTTGCTTTGTCGTTGCATTTTTGATCAGAAGTGCCGTTTGAAGAAAAAAAATACATCTCAGTGTATTTCTTTGGCAGTGAAGTACAATATGCGTGTAAGACAAGACTTATCGAAGTGATCGTGACGGTTGTAAAAAGGCTAATGGCGAAGGATAAAAGGATAAAAGATTAGGCAACGTTGGTAATTGTATTTCATTTTAGGCCTGCTACAGAAACTCGATAATAAAATTGCTTATAATCGAACACCGAGCCCACTTAGCCGCTCAAACCTATCAAGAACGTATCGTCTATATATTTAAAAGACACTACAAACGTCCACAGATCAAATGAGTAAACTAAACAGTATGGTGGGGAGAGCTACACAGTGGCCTTGAGCGGTCAAACAAGTTTGTTCGTGTTGTTTTTGAAGGAATCGATGGACAAATGAAATCTTCGTGGAAAGATATAAGGTAAGTCCTGTCTTACGTAACAACGGTTTTTCACCAAGATAATCACAACGAAGGGTCGCAAACCGTTGTCAGACGCGAGTCGTTTGGGTAAGTCGAGAGATTCGTTGTCTGCGAAGCATACACGGCTAAAAACCTTAGGCGAATGAATGGAGGCTTAATTAATCAGATCGAATCGATTGAAACAAGTGGCATGGCCGCGTGCCCGTGACGAACGTCGGGGCAACGCGTCCCGAAACACAATCATCTTCCTTCTCGGCATCGCGAATCGTGAGATTTCGTATACTACACGCCGCCGAAATTTTCCTAATATGTATACGCTATGTACATTCGATCCCATAAAGCACACGACATCTGATACAGTCGACGAAACGTTTATTAACAATTACCGCTCGGTACCACTTTTTTCCTGACGCGATACCCAAACAATATATTCAATGATTCCACGGTATAAAAAAGTATCGTTGATATGTACTGGATACACGTAAAGCAATTGGAACGTTCGATCAATATTGATTGTGCCAAAATCAAATGAAAATTACCCAACCGTTGTTAAACCGAAGATGGGTAGATTTTTATTCTGTTATTGCTGGCATTTCGAAAGAAAAAGTTAATAAAGGAGAACTTTTAGCGAATACTCGAGGCAATACAAAATTAGCGAAACGATTAATTTTTGATCGACATTCGATGCACCGTGGACAGTGGCGTAACTAAGGGACTCTGATTTTTTAACGAACGCAATATCAGTTAATTTTTAATTTTTGTTTAACTGTACATGTTTTTTCGTGAATGTAAGTAATGTGTAATAAATAGTCAATACAGTTTTGTTGGTTATTTTCATTTAAAATATAGTACGAAATTTAGAGGGAAAAATAAACTTTCCTCCACGAGGGGCCAGAATCGTGGGTTGGTTACGCCACTGATCGTGGATATTATGTGCTTTGCAAGATATACTACTCGTGAATGTAGAGCGTTTATCCATGTTAGACGACGTTTCGACTTTCGATGGAACGTGGAACGATTTGGAGCGATTTGTGTGATCACGTATCGAAAGACTCGCGAAATTGAAAAATGCGATCGAACCGGATATCCGTTTTCGCTGCGACTCTCACATTCCTCCCTCCCTCCCTCCGTACGAACCTTCCCATCTCTCTTTCAACATTCGTTCTGCAGGGTAGGACAACGAATAATTTACGACTACAATAATTTGTCAATCTTCCGAGGGCATCGACGACAATAATTGAAAATGGCAGTTTTCGGTTTACTCGACGATTCACGCGACGCAAGAATAACTCGCCCGAAGAGGAACCATCGTTTGTGTATGTGCGTTAGAACTGTTTGTAAATCGTTGAGAACATGCAACGATCGACGATTGAATCGTTTGTAACGCGATGTCGTAATGTAACGTTGAATTTGAAAATAATTATGATCCAATGTACGCGAGTTCCTCTTGCGTCTCGTACTTACAATCTTCTAAAAATGTAATTACAGTAACGTTCAAAGATGCACACCTAACATTGATAAAATCTTTCTGAAAAATCAGCGCAACAAAGAGTGATATATCAGAACTTGTTCGGTTTTCGCAAGCAGTTTTTCGAAATCATCGTCGCGTTCTCATTCGTACAAAAAAATATACGCATTTCCAACGAATCCAATGGATCCACGATGCATTCGTGAAACCTCTAGTTTTTTTAACAGGCGAAAGGCGTTTCCGAGCGATACTTTGTCCTTTTTTTTTTTCGTTGTCAATTTTACACCAGGAACCCGTTAATGCCTGTCGGGATAGAATAGGAACAGCGTGACACGCGATTTCCTCAAATCCACCTATCGTTCGGCACCGTGAATCCTTCGGTTCGTGCAACCCACGCAAAAGTGCCCCATATGGCCGATAGCATTAAACGCAAAAAAGGAAACCTGATTTCTCATCGAATCCGCGAACTAGTGCTCGATACCCTGGTCTGAACCGCGTGGAACGTGGATCGCAGGCATCTCGTCCACCGAGAGTATTTATCCTTTTTGTACTAAACGATTCGAGACGACTCGCGCAAGGTACTTTCAAAACGAAACGCGTCGACACCGACGTCCGTCCGCGGCGTCGACGTACTCTGATGCGTGTGTATGTGTGTGTACTGTGTCCGTGTATGCGCGTGTAACGTGTGTTAGGGGGGACGCCCGGTTGCCCTGTCCGGCATTTTTACTTTTCTCCAGTTACTTTTTTGTTTCTTTTGTTTACTTTCGTTTTCCATCGATATATGTGACCATATCGACATACATAATACAATATACCTATATAAATCGCGCGACGCCGACGAATCTGCGCTCAGGCGTCGTCGACACTCTTCTATCCTCCTCTCTTCGGCTAGTGAGCCTCACGCACGTGCGTTTTACGTCGCGTGGCCGTCGAGATCGCGTCGCTTCTCTGTGTACGTGTCTGTGTATGTATGTTTACGAGCGTAAATAGATGCCTTTTCCTTCTGTTATGGCTCGCAGCATCGCGAGAAACGCTCTACGCCAGCTTGAGAGTGTGCTTACGCGATTCTGCTTGTGCCCCGCAATGTGTGCCAATGAATACGTGTGTGTGAGTGTTTGTGTGTGTGTGTGCGCGCGCGCGCTGGCGTGTATACATGTGACTGTGTGCGTGTCTTGTATGTACTTCATGAAGATCGATTTTTTACGTTTACTCTGTTACGGTTAGCTGCAATTTTTTTGTCGATTATGTGTCTTTTTTCCAGTTTTTTTTTGTCTGCTTGGACTGTTTAAACACTATTTCGCTACAAGTGGACTACCATTATGAAATTCTACGCTACTTTGTATTGTATTGTATTGTATTGTAATGCTTTGTAATGAACGACTGTACTGTACTGAACGTGCATACTGGTGAGCACACGCAATCTATAAGATCCCGTTTTACGGATGCCACACGTGTACCGCGTTACTGTTTTCCGCATTTCGCTTTTCCTTTTCTATTTTATTTAACGTGGACTGTGCTCTCTGCGAATCGATAAAATAATACTGTGTAAAACCGAGTCACCTGTTTGTCAGTTAACCACAAGGGTCATTAAAACCATCGACAGATTCGTTTTCCTAAAATTAAATACTTGAAAAATGGCTGCTGTCTACGTGTTTCGTTAATCGATTAAATTACGCGTATTGTCCTTGTAAGTTTTCTCAACGATATCGCGAATGGCGTTTGACTGACGTGGAAACATATATAAAAAAAAAGAATGCACTGATCCACAATAACGCGGCACCCCGTATGCCCTCTGTGACCGTGATCGTATGTGTCATGTAATGTACCTGTTACAAAATTAATATATGCAACGTGAGAGAATTCATGACCTGGCTAAAAAGTGTGGTTCTGTATTCAAACGTTCTCATTTAATTAGTACTTGTGTTCTCGGTTATGAGTAATAATCATACTTTAATAATAACCACTTCGTGTTTTCCATCTTGTTAAAAATCTTAGACATCAACGTACATTCACTTTTATAATAAATCGTTATTAGAAACCTATCCTCGTTACTTGCTATGCATTTAATATAAATTTCATCGTGTTATCGTTATTGATCGTAATCTTTCTTTATATTTACAACGACGTACCTACGAAATCATCTCGATCCCTTTTTACGCTCAATAATCCGCGGCTGTGTTGATTCGACGCGGTGGATATAATTGATTCTCATGTTATATTTCACTTCTTTTCTCGTTACTTGTTTTTTATTTCGGTTTCTTTACCCTCTGTCTTGAGAAGAGAGGAACAAGCCCTTCGCGTACGTAACGAGAGTACGTGCTGTATCTTCCATGAAGACCTTTAAACCTCCTTGACATTGTTCCTGAACACGCACACGAGAGGATAACACAATGAAATAGCAAAAATGAACGATAAAAATCGTAGTGGGGGGGTCTCGGGGATGTCTTTGGAATCAAACGTGAAACCTGTTCCTCGTGTTTGTTCTTCGCGAATCTGTTCGAAACGTGCGGCTTGCAACGTGTGTACGCCATTAATGGGTGAAGGCTAACGAGCGACTTAATTAACTGCTCCCCGGGTACGATCGTACCTCTCGACACGTCGTTATCTTTAATTCTCTAATATCGAATATCTACATATACTTTCCCACTAACGATTTAAATACTTTAGACGATGCTTGTCTCTGTTTGTGGTTAAAAAAATATGTCTCGAGGAGCAGCGTTTCACGTGGTCGGTGACGGGGCGTGGATGAGGTGCTTTGGAACGGATCGGTCGAAACAAAAAGAAGGAAAGAAAAATAAAAATGAATTGCAGTGAGTGACCTTGTCTATTTTCTATCGATAGTTCGAGTCTATATTATTGTTATACTGTATTCACCTATCGTCCGTAAGAATGAGTACCATTCACATGGATCTATGTAACTTTGCTGCATTGCTATTGCATTTATGTAATTGTTTACGGATTTCCGTTGGCTCTGATTAAATTCGCTATCGAGACGATCGACGATTCGTCGCGCGGAGCAGCCCTTCGATACACATCCACGATTCGATGTGCAACCGTTGTGTATCGTTGATCGTATCGTATATCGAAACGTAATTGCGCTTTGTATAACGCGCCCGTCTGCGAAACAAAACTCTGAGACCCGCAAAGCGAAGTTGTAACGAGAACATTTTGTACATACATCGCGTGAATGCTCCTACTGTGAGGGTAACGCACGACATCTAGGGGGATCGTGACACTACAGACAACTGATATACGCTGAGGCGCTTCGAACGCTTTACACTGTGCAGGTGATTGTCTTTGGGTTTTCGTTTTGCGGGTTGGTCAGCGGTCGAACAATTCTACGACTAGAGAAACTAAAAAGAAACTTCGTAACGTAACAAAAAAAGGACAAAAAAAAAATATGAATCGTGGGGCAAATATCGTCGCGACTGTTTCCCTTCATCGATCGCTCGCACGATTACGGATTGCTATTGCGATTAACACATGGGGCATAGAAGTACAAACTGTAAACAGACAGGCGAACGGACAGACAGACAAACAGACGTGGATCGGAGGCATGTAATACTTAGGCTTACAATACTGTAATGGATAACATTATACACGCATTCAATTTCCGACGTTTCCTTCAACATTCCCGGCCAATCGTTGTCATTGATTTTCACCGGTTGTCGCGCAGTATTAAGGACGATGAACCATCAATGAACGATGAAAACGAGTCGGTCAATCGAGCAGCCTTCAGGATACATTTCATTTTTTTATTATCTACGATTCGGAATTGGGGTCTCTTTTTCTCTCGTACTCTCTCTCGTTCTGTCTCATACGATATACCTATCTCTCTCCGCATACTCGTATTTACAATAATTCGTTACTCTAGTTACCGTTCAGTTGATCTCTTTCCCTTGGCCGACGCGAAACAATTCTGCTCGCCGTTCTTCTTTTCCTTGTATCCTCGAACGCTCCTCAGCCATCGTACGCACGTTTTTACGCGGGAGAATAACCGTACGCGTTGCTGCAAGCTCCGTTCAACACCGTTTTCCACGTGCTTGATTGTGATTTCGGTAACGATTATGCTCACTGTGTACTTCTCGCGTCGCTGAAATCGTATCAGCGTAACGGAATTCGGCGAATTACGATCGATCACGCGTCGAACGAGATGCATCGATGCGAGGAAAAGTGTTGATACCGTCTTCTACGAAACGACGATTTCGCATTCCAGAGGGAAGCACGCATGGACGTGCACTGTGTATGCGCGAACCACGACAGAGGTCGCGTCGAACGACCAATACTGTATTGGCAGGAACGCGATTTAAAGCTTAGAATTAGGTTCACGCGACAACGTTTGCCGTTACAATGTGTCGTCGTGCGAATTAATCCGAGATACTTGACGTTTGCTATGACTATGGCAGTACTGTGTTCGGACAAAAATGGAATCCATGATCGTGTCGCGTGATCGTCGACTCGCGACATGTGAACAAGCTTTCGAAAGATCGGCGGCTATCGTAACGTGAACGGAGCTTTAACGAAGAGGGCGCTGTTATCGGCGTACGCGGGACAGATCCGAGCGGAATGGCGTGTAACGACCGTGTGACCACCGTGCATGTATACATGTAATCCTGTACGTTTTACAAATAAATTCGACCTGCACGCGCGTACGTACTGTTGTTGCGCGTATGGAAACGAAGTATCTGCGTGGCGGTGGACAATAAATAGAGTATAAAAAAAGAAAAAACAAACAGAGACAACCGAAGAGAACGATGTAGTACGAAGGACGATACAATGGCCGACGATCGCATGGCCGATTGGAGGGAACTCGCGAACGCGGCACAACCTGCGGCACTCGCGTGTTCAACATTTTGAGCGACGTACACGAGGAAAACTAAAAGAAGAAGAAGAAAACAACGAACGGTGGATGATCCGATGATGACAGGGTTCGTGAACTCATCTTTTTTTTTTTCTTTGCTCGCGTCATGTCGTTTTACCCCGCCGAATACGTAATTTATTCGCTATTGAAATTTGATATTTTTACTAGTAAATATAGAATATCGAGTGTGATTATTCGTAGCGTAATGATAGCGGATAATAAATATAATACAGATCTATAGATCGAGTTCGGTATGGTACAACTATGATACAAAAATTTCATTTCTCGCATCTCGCTCCGCGATCAGTCTCTCTTTCACGCATTATCATGCTTTCTCTCGCTCCTCCTCGCCCGTTTCTTTTTCTTCGACGAATCCGATCGAAGCGAGGAATATCGGAATTTCTCGACGACGACGAAACTTGACTCGTTCGTGAATGGGTCACGGTTTCGGGGAACCGCAGTCGGAACTTAACAAAAGCTCGTCGCACGTTACACAGTTTTATGACACTCACAATTTAATGGGCGATCCTCGTGTTCGGTGTACACGCGTCTCCCACTCACTCACTCTTCCATTTTCACTCATGCTGTATCGCACTCTTCCGTGTGTCATATAATAAGATTTACCTAGTATACGGCACTCTCTTAAATCCCCTTGCCCCGAGTAGGGGGGCAAGAGCCACTTGTACATATTCATTAGGAATTTATTTACACGCGTGCTAATTATCCTGCTCGTGATCTCTAACGCGGCTCGAACGGTCCTTCGTTCATGGCATATTCGTTCGACTCGTCTCGATTCAAATATCCGTAATCAATCGAGGCGAAACAGGTCATACGTGTAACAATTTACCGTACGACTGTTCGATCCCCAACTCTATTAAATAATTAACTCATCGTTATACATTCTTAAATAATTTTTAGAATTCAATGTTATCATTTTCTTTCATTGTCAATTTTTGCAGTATCTTCTATTTTTCTTTTTCAGAAACGGGTCATACGTGTAACGATTTACCGTACGACTGTTCGATCCCAACTCTATTAAATAATTAACTCATCGTTATACATTCTTAAATAATTTTTAGAATTCAATGTTAACATTTTGTTTCAATTGTCAATTTTTGCACCATCTTCTATTTTTCTTTTCCAGTGCTTCTTCGTATAAAAACGATCGTATACTTGGATGCGACTATCGACGCAACTCGTCAAACGACTCTTCATTGTACGATAAATCGTAACGAGTATGATCGCCATTAGACGTTCATGTCGATTACAGTAACTAATTGCAATTAACGTTGGATTTAATGCATCGGTAAATTGTGATGCGTAGATCTGGATGGACGTGATATCGAGAGTGCTGCGAAAAAGAAGGATTGGTAAGTGATTTATAAAGTTATTTCGGTCGGTTTCAATCTCCGCGTAAATATCCACAGTCCGATCTCTCGAAACAGAACTGAAATGGCTACTTTTGTCGCGATCTTAATTGCCATTCGTACAAAGGATCGTTCGTTCATCAACGTCGTACGCCAGTCGTACGATACGATCGAAGTTCTCGCGCGTACGAGAGACTTCCAAAGAATTTTGCGTGTTTCTCTGGCAGGTGTCTCTGCCGTCGCGTTTCTCGTCGGAGGATAGTTAGCACGCTGTCCACGACCTCGTTTTCTTTTCTCGTATTTCGAATAAATATCTAGAATAACCGTAATGATAAGAAGGACAACCAATACGACTACCATTTATAGTAGTGATAATAGTGGGCATACTATAATAGTGTCTACTAGTAGCGTTTCTCCTCGTTTCGTCATTCCTCGTCTTTGTAATCTTACTATCTACGTCTTCCGACTTCTTTCTTCGTTTGAATAGTTAATATGGCGTTGCTGCTCGTGTGTCGTGCGTGTCTCTCTTCTCTCGACGTTCGTTTGTCGCTCTTCTTTACTCTTTCCCTAACCACCTCGTTTTTTTTTTTTATTTATTCTTTTTCTTTCGCCTTCTATTTTTCCTTCCGATTAAGCTTTCTCGTTCTCTCTCTCTCGAGGCAGTCCGACCATAAAGTGGTGCGCGTTTTATTTTCACGATCGAGGGGCGGCAGCGCGGGGTTAAGCGCGTGCCTCAAGAAATTAATTAAACGTAGGATAATCACAGAAAAAGGGGTTTCGACGTATGGGGTATACGTTCTCGTCGGTAGTGCCGTCGCTTCACCGCAATAACTGCGGCAGGATCGTGCTGATCAGTAAGCTTCCAGTCAGCATCATCAACAACTGGCTGTACCGATTCTCAACCCGGCTGGAACTCGACCCGTTGTAGGTCAATTCTTCGTTCTTCACCACTTCGTTCGGGTGGTCCGAATATTCCTCTGTTGGCACAAAAGAATGTTCATTACTAAACGAAACGATATTAGGCAAATGGATACGTTTGATAATTACAGGATCATAAAGGAAGAAAGAAGAGGATGCTCCTCGATGCAGTTATCTAAGTCTTAACCGGTCGGTTAAGTTGCATTTATATTCTAATGCTCTATTTTTAAAATTTGTCTGTATTAATTGTAACTATCTGAACCTTGCATATCTTGTGATAAAAATAAAAAATTATATTCCACAGAAAAGAAGAATCCCAAGAATACCAAATTTCCTAAATTCCTACCCAGCCACTTGGTACAAGATATTTCATTCCAGAGCTAGAAAACGCCGATCGGTGCGGAAATTTCAACTGGGATCCAGAGTTTCTTCTACGAGTGAGTAATATTCATCATGAATTTTATACTTTGCCACTTTTGAATACTAACAGAGCGTACCAAGATATGAATGATGTAAATTTGATATAAGGCGTGCAATTTTAGGAATAATTTTGATAGATGAAGAGCACTAGAATTGGATCCTCAGAGTATATTGTTAAAAAAAGTGCAGCATACCAGCAATGAGTATGGTAGCTATAGTAAAATTTCAATTCTTGCACAAAATTTGAAAGATATTTTTCACGTAAATTCTGACAAAGCTAGGTTTTGGGTAATTAATGAAACGACCTTATAACATTGAAAAATTAATTTTACCTTGAATAGTATCAAAGTTATATATGAAAACGAATTAAAGTCCGACTTTGGTGCACTTCCTCTATTATCGGACGATCGAATCGTCATTGCGACAAGCGGTACCAACCAGACCGCCTTGAGTAATTTGAGTTCGACAGCTCGAGAACACGAATTCTCAGTCGCGCCGTGGTCCAACATCGTGGCTCGTTAATGATCGTGCTGCCTATCGGTGAAATGCAAATGCGACCATCAGCGGTGCATTTTGAAGTCGAATTATCATAGGTGTCGACATAAGAAGGGCGAGCAACGAGTCGCCGGCGACAGATGGTTGTCGTGAGATCGTCGAATTGAATTCTCCTTTTTGTCCGACTGTTCTCCATCTGGCACGTGCGCAAACGAAGTGTCCCGTTTAATCCATTAAAATTTCTCTATTTGGAATTCCCCGTATTGCGCTCAATTTACACCACTGCTAGCTATCTATCGAATATTGCATCTTTTCTGTCGATATCAACAGTCTAGTATCTCTCAAGCCTTAGCTTTCTTCGAACTCTCTTGAATAGAATAATTATTCTTTCTGTTACTTTCAACAGAAATGGAATAGAAATCGTTAAAGTTTTACTGGTCCACGCGATATCGAATCGTTTCTGTTTCGAATAATATTTATAATATTTATCTTCGACGCCTTCTATGTTTTTAAATTCGAAAAAAACCAATTTTCCGGATGCAAGGGCGTCGACGCGTGACAAGGCGTCCCGTTTCCAAAGTTTTCGCGTGCGCCGAGGCAATGCACGCTTTTAATAATCGCTCTTTTCGATGTAATTTTACTCGAGGCATCGGACCGCCTGTAATAAGTAGAACAAGGTACGGGGGACGATAAAATTTTAAACCTCATTAAAATTTATTCGCTCGTTATTTACTTTATCCGACTTAATGCGACCGACCGATAAGCCGAATGAATTACGTAAAATGATTGTTCGGCACGCAATGGACCGTCACATTCAACTACATAACGGTAATTTAATGACTGGAACATCGGGCGACGGTCGCTTCGCGTCTTGTCTAACCCATCGTGGCGACGTCGTACACAGAAGAGATCCCCGCGACTATGCACACCGTCTCGAAAAGGAGAAATATCAATTACGCCGCGCTAATAACGAACCCCGACGCAACCCGGCAATTCTGCCTCCGAAAGAAAGATTTACATAAGATAACGAGCAGTAAAGTCGTCCGGGAACGAGTGGTTTATCTTAATTTTATGCAACAGTAATTTCACTACAAAGTAATAATTACCAGTCCGCCAAAAAGGAAGCAACGATTAAAGACACCTTAACCGTGCAGCGCAATCCCAAACGCACACCAACCTGTCGGCAGGGGACTCGCGATACAACGCGCGAGAAGTCCTTTATGTACACCATTCACCCGACACCGACTCGAATTTCTCTCATTACGGAGGCTTCCGTTTCCAATAATTGCACCAGACGTCGGAACAATCGAACAATCGTCCGTAAGAACGATCAGTCAAAACTATGGACGCTCTGTGTGTCGGTAGACTCGTCCAAGGATTAGTGGAAATGATAAATACGAATATGAATATTGGTGGAAAGATCACTGATTAGAAACGCGCTACTGAAATTCAGAGGCTCTCAGGATAGATCGGAAAAATATGAGAATTGGGGGAATCTAACGTATCTATAATTCCAAATAAGAACATAAAGTCGCATCCATATGACACTATTAAAAAAATTTGGGGATTTCATAGCGGTATAAACACGATATATTAATAGAGATATCTCAGTGAAAGAGTGTTCGCTGGTAACGAGTGGTAGAAGAGTTCCGTATCTCAAATTCGCGTGGTTCGATAGTTTGTTGCTGTTCTACAATTAATGTCGAGAGGTGTACGCGTTGCGGGAAAAATCGTTGGCCGAGATAATGGTCACGAGAAGCATCGAGAAACTCGTTTCGCGGCAAAGGGAGCAGGTGGCAAGGCGGTGTGTATACGTACTGTTCTTCTTCTTCTGGCCGATCGAGGTCTTGGGCGGCGAGGAAGACGGCGGTCCATTGTGAATCGGAGGCTGATGCGGATGCACGGGGTAGACAGCCGGAGGGGGCACGTGGGGCAGGGTCGGCGCCGCCGTGGCCGGTTGATGATGATCGTGATGATGATGAATGCTGCCCCCTGGGTAGAATCGATCTCCGCCCTTGAGGACGCTCGGTGGTGGCGGGGGTGGCACTCCACTCAAAACTGCGGTGCTGGTCGAGCTGCTGCTCGGCACGGTGCTGCTGGTCACGGCTACGGCTGTAACGATACACAGAAAAATTAAGCTCCACTTCTCCATTATTGTATTATCATTGACAGAGTTCCCATTCGTTGCGTTCGACATCGTAAACTAGGATTTTCGTACTACTATGCATTTCATATTGGCTGCGTGCAAAAGCTCTGATGGATCATCGATAGTCATCTGTATTAGTACCTTTTCGTTTAAAACGATAGACAGTGTATTAAAATTGTTACTGAAGAAGTCGATAGATACTTGATTAGTAATAATATCATTTCGTCCTCTTCTATTAAGGTACATAATACATATCAACTATACAGGGTGTTCACCCCGGGGAAAAATTTTAATGGGAGATTACAGAGGCAAAAATAAGACGAAAATTAAGGATAATTACTTCAAACATAGTGCAATCAGAAGCGAGATAGACCATTCCCTTCAAAATCATCGTCCACTGCAATTGAATGCATTTTCGCCATCGAAGTCTATAGAAATTGTGCAACGAACTCTGATTTTTTTCCCGGTACGCGATTAAATTCATTCTTGCGAACGACGGTTTGGCAACCATTGATTTAGGATAACGTTGTTTCAGGTTCCGCGAAATTTTCATCGCGAAGTCGTGAACGCAGTCGCGTCGTCGACCATAAACGGACTCGGCGGAACCGTCATCGATTTCAATTACCGGTGTTACAGAACCCATTGGGTATTTTAAAGTGGCGTCTGTATCGAAACAGACGCGATTATGATCGCGACCGTTAAATTTTATTTAATTGCTCCGACGATCATTCGACTATACCGCGTATGACGGTCGTTCGTAATAATAGAACCGTGCATACCGTCTGTTATAACCGAAAATACTGCGTCGTAAAAATCTGATACGAGGGTTCTCGATCATTTGCTGGAAAAGGCAAAAGGGTTTCTCGTTCGGTTTCGAATTTATTAACCGCAAAAACAAGGATTCCTTGACTTAAAAATAAAACGTTCGCGGAACGGTGAAAGGGATCGGTCGATAGGATAGTCCGTAAAGAAGTACCATGTATCCAGGGAAATTCATTTCCACGAAGACCGACGAGAGATTCAGCATTCGCCGGTAGAATAAAATTGAAAATTAATTCCCCGTTTTTACCGGGTAATTGCCTCCGTAAACGTCTTTCGCCGCGGTCGCGCGCGGCATAGACCGACGGAGCGTCTGAAATTTTCCGCGAGATTAACATTTCTCGGGGTTCGCGGCCGGCGATAGTAATCGTAGGGCAAAGGGGGTTCGCGAGCGCGCGGTCCACCATGCAGAGCTCAGAGCCACCCGCCAGGAGAGGATTTCGAGGCCGAGAGAGTCCCGTGGAATCTTGAATGCTCGACGCCGAAGAGTTCAGAGTTCTCGGGGCAGCGAAATAGCTAGTCATTACGGCGCATGAATCGTCTCTGGCGAGTGTCGGGGGCCGTTGGTAGCGCGCAGTAAAGGAGGCGGAGGTGGTGTTGGTAGGAGGCACGGTTGGAACGAATTAGGGAGCGAACAGAGACCGGGCTAGAATGGAATAGTGGAATTTATTGTGCTCCGGGACAGTGTTAGTCCCCTAACCGCAACAAATGGTGCATGGTAAGAATTATAATTGATAGGGATTATTTAAGAGGGGTGCTGGACGTAGGAGAACCGAAGAGGGGGGGGGATGGTTCGGTTCACAGGACGCTGTCCGTCTGTTACGAGAGTCGTTCTCTTCTTTCGAACCGATCGCGGGATAATGAATTTATGGCACGGTCGTCTTCCGATTCGTTTCTTCCTGCGCCTCGATGGGAACAAGGATCGCGCGCGCGGAACTGACGCGAAACCGTGAAGACTTTAAACGTGATTTACACGCGGAATGAAAAGGCGGCGCGTCCTCTTCGTGGACAACGTCTATAATTTCAGATTATGATAATCGGGGGTATTAGAATGTGGGCCGTGCGCGCGAAACGACTCTTCGGAGTAGGACGCCAGGATCTTTGGTCCCGCGGTTTAACGTGCTACCACGTGTTGCGTATTCTTCCAACGTTCGAGCAGTTTTATGCTGAATATTAGTAACAACGTTGACCCATCTCTAATATGTATTAGAAGCAACGAGTACTCACAGTTGTTGCGCGATGTCGCAGAGGACGAGGAGCTGTCAGTCTGATTGCCGCAGCAAACCTTGAAAACGACCTTCATGTTGTTGCTGGAGCACCTTCCACCGATGCGCTTGTAAAGGTCGTCCTTGGACGAGGTGCTGATGAAGTAGTAATCGTGTCCTGGAAGGAACTCTAGGCCTCCGGGTTGAGGTGTAAACGGCCTGAAGGTGATCGTGAAGTACATCGTCTTGTTGGGGTTGTTGCAAACCGCTATAAACCGCGGATTCGGATTCGTTATCCGACATGTTTCGTACTCTTCCTTGGACACCTGCGGAAACGCAGAGAAACCGTTCTAAACTTCCGACACAAATCGATCCGCGACGCTTCCGGTTTGTCACGAACGCTAGAGGAACCCCCATCGAGTGTTTTCTTTGCTTCACATCGAGTAGTCTCGCTTAGAACATTAATCGTTGATTAACCGCTGTGAAAGTATTTCTGTCAGGGCTGTTCGTACTATAGCTTGAGGGTTTTAATATTTATTGTTGAGGCTTTACTGCACAATATATTTTTTAATCAACAAGTAATGTGAAAATTAGCAGGTAGCAGTCGATTACCTACTCCGTTTTATCGACAAAAGTGAGATTTACGATTATGTATTGATGACCGATTACCGGATCTTTTACAACAAAACGTTTACACGATACAATTTACACATCTCTTTCCTTTCAAACATACTCTCTGAATATTTAAATTCATTATAATAAATATTGTAGGCGTTCTAAACATTGTCCGTTAAATTATCAAGGGATTTTTTCATCCGAGAGACTGAACCCTCTTAAGCAGCGATTACAGACGTCCATTTATCGAGGCCAATCGTCGCGCAGAAATCGCTATGGAGACAATAGGAGGGTGGAGAAGTACATATCGGGGCGGTGATTAGATCTGGGCTATGATTCGCAGCCCGTGCTTGCGTCTGCTTCGTCGAACGATGGCGTAGTTTCCGATAAAAGCAAGACGAGGGGAACTTTCCACGACGCCAGCAACAATTTGATTTACGACACGCGGTGCTTTTTGCCCCCCCTCTCGCGATTAAACGCGGCAACGGCTCCGGCGGGTTCGATTATTCCAGGAATGCCGGGGCAACGATATTTCGTCGTGAATATTTTTAAGAGCTGGAACAGTTCCCGAACAGCGCAGCCCCTCGAGGGCAACGCGGTGTCAGAAGTTGGCTACGAAGCGGAAGTCGTTCTTGGGGGTCCGATTCGAGCGAGTTAACGAACGAGTTTCGAGTAGCAACAGCTGTCTAAACATCCACGGAACGCCCTTTGACAATTTTTTCTTTCGTATAATGGGTCGCGGCAGTCGTGTAACTCGATTTATCTGTTGTTCCGTGCACGCGGCGCGCGGGGAGGAATAACCGTGCTCGTGACAAACTCGTACCGGAACGAGAATAGGACACTTGGCGTTACAATCCTGCACTTACGTTGTAAATAATATACTTCTCCGTGTTGTTGTCCGGCGTCCCCACTTGGTACACAGGACATATTATGTTCACCTGATCGTACTCGAACGCCGCGTTGTTCTTATTCACGTCTATTATGTGGTCAGTGTTGTCTATTCGAAATCTGAAACAGAAAGAAAAACGAATTTGTCAGCTATATTCCACGTAATCGTCTCTCTTACAGGCAGTCAAAATGTATCCAAACTAATACCTTTCTTTGATATTAAAAAAAAGTGTAATATTAATTTCATACACATTGCGTCCATTTTTTGGCGCTAATAGCATAAGCGTCACAATTTAAATCGCGTTATCGTAAGCGAAGAGTGACTGCCTGCGACGCTTACCAGCAAGCTTAGTAATAAATTCTACGGGTTCTCAGCTTTAATCCTATTTTCATCTAAGCGAGTTACAAAAACTATACGTTTTCTTCATTTAACGTTCTTGTGATAAAAGTACATATGTTATTCTGGGATCCATCGAACTTCGTTAGACTGCCAAAGGGGTCCGTTAGATTTACTTATAGATAAATCTAATAGTTCTGCAGATTCAGCTACTTGTTGTTCGGCTCGAATATTAATCGATTCATGAATATAAATAACCAGGAAATAATTTCTTTCCGTTCCGCTACGCGTGCACGAGCGGATCGTTACTTTCAAAATGTTTTTTCCTATTTAACTTTGTTATCTTTTATTTAATATTGTACCAAACATGCGACTGCACACGCTTCCTAGTTTAAAGCAATTACGATTTTATTATTTTTATGAAGTTTGATACCGTGAAGCGTCCAGCGTTCGCCATTTCTTGTTTCTTCCTTGGACGAATTTGTATCCAGAATTAGAAAGCGAGATTTGTTTTTCTTTTCGAAGCTTCTTATGTAATCAATATTATATAAATGGATATTTTTGATCTGGAATTACGCGTTGCAAAATTGTTACACCATCGAGTATTTCTATATTTTATATTTTGAGCAAACATCGAGGACATCTCTGGACGCGTAAAGCTGGCATGGCAGTCAATTTTTGTAATTTGTCCGATCATCGGGGCATGTTCGACTACTCGTTACCCTAGATATCACCTGTCAATACGTAATGCTATTGCAATCGATGAGCCTCTTTCGCTCGGGCAAACAAATCAATAAATAAATATTTGAGATACGCCTCGGTTCCTACTGCGCAACATCTATCGTTCGAAAAATTAATTCACGGACATCGCCGCGATGACTACGAAACATTAACGACCAGGTTCCACGGCACGTTTTGTTCTCCGCAGGATATCTTCTCGAGCAAGCACAATAGATCGGGACCGTTTCCGCGTATTGGTGACTCGGAAACCAGGGTATCCGTGAAACATACGCGAAATTCCGACGCCCCCGGAGGTTCCTCGCAGGGAGTACAAGGTTCCCTCCGGGTCCGTCGGTAGCCAGGCCAGGAAAGGGAGAAAAAGAAACGACGCGGACTCGCCCTCGTAGGCACCCAATGTCAGATAGGCAGGCGCCCATGGTGTCGAGACCCCACGTAAGTGTACATACGGTCTCTGCGCGTATGTACACACATGTACGCACACAGGTGAACTTGTATATACAGGTACGCCTGTATTATGTAGCAGAGCTTGCTGGATACTTGGCGAGGATGGAACGAAAGGTCGGCGAATGAGTAGAAAGGAAGGTAAAGAAGAACCAGAAGAAGAAGAAGAAGAAGGAGAAGAAGAAGAAGAAGAAGAAGAAGAAGAAGAAGAAGAAGAAGAAGGTGGAGAAGGTGGAGGACGGTTCCTATATAACCGGTTCTTTCCAACGGCACTCACACACGCCAATACACGTCTCTCTTCTCCGCGTTGCACGGGTGTACAGTAACGTCTCCTGCTGTTCACACCGCCCTATTTCGGGTCTACGAATCGGCGCACCGACTATTTTCTTCCCGCGGACACTCCACTTGTTTCGCCCCCGTATTTATTTTCCTTTCTCCGCGTACGTACCTACACGGCCGCGAGTATATTTGTTCTGCGTTACACGAATTAGATACGACCGCGAGACGATGCCCGCCTTCGAGGGAATGTTCAGGCAACGTTGAAATACGGTTTCCCTGTTTTCCTAACGCCCGAACGGACGTGACCGTTTCTTTTCGCGACGCTCCATTTAATTTCGGCATCAAGGCCTCGAGTAAACTCCCACCCGTCCCCTATGCGCAGCGTTATCGCGTTAAAAACGTTTTCGATAATGAATTTGCAGTCGATTTTCCATCGAGCACTCTCAAACGCTTCGCCTTTTAACCCTCTGTCGATGGCCATTTTGGAGTACGGTAGTTTTAAAAAATTTTTGTACACTTTGTGTACGAAAAATTATTCCCTGTTTGTTTATACGTCCATACGTCCAGACTGAACTAACAGAACTGCGCAAATCTTATTTGCTCTGTATAATAGAAAACTAGGAAGATTGGTGATTTGAACAAAATCCAGGTATATTGTCTTTACTGTAGTCAGGCAACATTCGAGACCAGGATCTATATATTCCTTCGGTACATGTATTATGGTATAACGTCTCGTCTTCAGGAGCCCTCTCCATGTAAAAAAGAACGTCGACCATCGCCTAATTACAGCAAAGAAGATTGCTCTAACACCCAATACCTGCTACCTGGACTTCGTTCCAGTCGCCAACGACTTTTTTAATTTCCTCGTAAAGCTTCCTCGACAGGGGCTGTTTTTATCGAATCCCGAATCGGTCACACGATGCAATAGAGTATTAGCAATTTTTTCGTATTCAAAGAACCGGTATAACGTTGCAGCGGACATTGGCGGAAGACTTACGTAACATCTATTTTAGATTCAAATATCTAGAAGTCCGATTCGGTGGTGGTGTAATATCGAAAGAGCGTTTGATATCGCGCGGTGGGTGTCTACGTTATTTTTTTTAACACGCGTCGCGTCAGTACGGTCGAGGTCTAAAGAGATTCGAGCGTGGTGTACTCGTCGTTGGTACGTGGAGCCCGTAAAGCTCTCCGTGGCGGTAAAACGCGGGCGTCGAAAACGCGTCCCGACGTTTCGGAGCATTAACGGACAATCTCGTAAGTGGGCGTGTAAGGGCTCGAAAATTGGAAGGTAGGCTGGGCCTCGACCAAATTAACGTTTGGCGATAATATCCGCTCTCTCTCGGTGCCCCCATGTCGGTTCGTCGGCTCGGTACCCACCCTAAGCGCGCAACCAACGCCAACAACCTCGGGACCGAGGCACGCGCATACAACCATGAAGCCCCGGCGTATCCCGTGGCCCCGTGTGTGCGTTACGCGTGGGTGTATAGGACATTTCAGTCGTAGCCCCGGCCATTCACGAATTTATTAGACATCGTATACGTACGATCGTGGCCCGAATTACTCGCGATAAAAGCACGGCGTGGCTCCTTTTGGTACTTTGGACCGGGCAACTCGGTTTCCACGGAGGTTGATGTACCATGGCCGTCTTGTTCCCCGGTCGTCGACGCGTTAATGGCGGCGATGCGCGGTGAATTGTGATGTATAAATTTGCTCGGAGGTTTCGTTTTGAAGGAAATGAGTCGCCGCTCCTAGTCCCTCTTTCCCTTTCTTGGTTTCGTCGGGACGAGGTAAGAACACGACGGGAAAGGGTAAAGTAGTCTTAATCGTTTCTGTCCCAATGATTCCTCGTCGCATCGTAAACTCCGGCGCCTCGTAATTCCAGGTATAAAACTTCCCGACGATTCCGTTTGACGCGATTAACGATCGAGGGTACTATAAATCGTGACATTTGGCAACTTAATTCTTGTGTCGATGATCCGGGTGACCGAGCATCTTCTACGTTTCGTTGAAAAATGTTGCAAAATCGATCTGGACCTCTTTGAATAATTTCACGTTAATTTACAGTACCAAAATAAAAACTTAAACACGAGGGCTTGCGAATATTTTTGCTTCTGATCGTTTGTACGAGTCGAAATATTCTCGTATTACTTACTAATGTAAAAAGTTGTTGCGACCCGGCAGGTAGGCAAGCCGCGTGGCCGACAATGTATACTGATTACGCATAACACGCGTCCGACTCGTCTATTTGTTATTTTAATCCCGACTCGAATTATGCCCGCTGAAAGCCTGTTATTGCATGTTACGGTACTTAGAACGCGATCCTTTTAACTCGAGGACGAACGTTTTGGTGCTCTTACTCGCCATGGCGCATAAAGGCTGTCTTGTATTACGATCGTCGACGTGTTATTGGTAGCCTCGATGTGTGATTTAAAGGTTTCCCCGGCGGGAACGGTGTCATTTGCATATACCTACGTATTCGTAGGATCTCCGAGGACCCTTGTATTAATGCGATACGTTGCCTTGGTTCTTAACAGTTCTTTTCTGGCCTTAGGTAAATACTCGGCATGAATATGTATGGGCCGAGTCGCCGGTGACCCCTTCGAACCTGAAACCTGTGCGTCTGTGAATATCGAGGGCTTACGCGGACACATTTTTCGTCTACCCGATACAAACGATAATATTGCACGAACGTTCTCCGTTCGATGTTACCGCATCATCGTTATTAACTTTTTGCACTGGCACCGTTACGGTGACATACATATTATGCACAAATCGGTTCAAGTTTTGCTTATAGTATTGCGAACTTACGAATTTTGGGTTAATGTTCTCAGTTAGATTCTTTATTGCGAAAATCTAAATGCACCGTTTTAGTTTAGTAATAATAAGACCACGTCGTATCGAGTTTTAAGATTTATTTTTAGTAATAATAATATTTCTCGTATACTTTTCGGAGTGCCGAGGAACACCCATGCGATTTCGGTGGTTTCAGACGTCCAGCGTTTATTCGTAATTTCCGTGTCAAATGTATAATACGCGTAGTTCGGGTCTCTTTCATCGGTCGATCGCGTCGCCGGTGCTAATTGCTTCGACGACTAAAGGGCCTGTAAAATCCGCGGGCGCCGTCGAAATTGTTCGAGGTCCAATAACTGTTCGACGTATCCTACCCCTAACCGTCTTCATTAATTCCCACTACTGTCTGGTCGACACCAATCAACTACCAAATAAAACCCACGCAAGGGGCCGCCTAATTGGAACAGCGAAAAAGTGGGCGTGTTCCGATCGGGGACCTCCATCGTTTCGGGACCCCTGGAAATTCCTGTCGATCGCTCGGCGAGACCAATTTTATACGTCACCCTTTCCTTTACCTACGTTCGCTTCGGCGGAACTTCATACGGTCAACCTACACTTACACGCGTAGATTCTATTATATCCTGACGTATGAAACTTCATCGTTCGATCGAAGTACATTTCTGCTTCCGACCGTGAGAACTTCACGAATTTAAGTATACATCGTTTGAATGTTCTTTTAAGGGAAATTTTTTGTTTTCAAGCAATACCAAAATTGATCGTTCCTTGATATCCTCCATTGCCATAGCCGTTTTAACATGCCTCGCGAGTTTAGAGAGGCTGTCTACGAGATAGCGGGGAGCTCCGTTCCGACAATCGTGTTAGAAAAAAAAATCAGAGGAGAAAAGAAGAAGCCTCGCGGATCGGACGCTAAAAAGTTATCGCTTCGAGGTCCGCAATTACGCGAGATTCCTATCGGCGTAATTACCGTCGTTCCTCGGGGTTCACGGTATTCAAGGATCTCGGAAAGGAACGCCAGAGAGCAATAGAAACCGCCGCGATCGACGCCAGGCGTATAAACGACACGCTCTCCTCGCAGCCTGTAAAGAGATCCTTTAATCATCGATCCCTGACCTTCGTTTCGCCGCGTTAAGGGAGATCCTCGCGCGCATCCCCGAAGAACGGACGCCAACGAAGGAACGTTTCAAAGCGTTCAACGTCGTCCGCGTAGACGGGACAAAGACTCGGTGAGAAACGGTGAGGAAACCGTACCCGCGCGCCCCAGGACGAAGAGGAACACGACGAGGAGGAGTGGAAGGGAAGCCTGGAAACGCGAGGGAGAACGATGCTGGCGGACCGAGGAACGACCAAGGGAGCAAGATGGACACAGGGACAAAAAGGGAGAGAGAACGGGCAGAGGAAGCACAGGCCTTATGCACTAACTATAAGTGGGATATTCTGGCAGGAATATCAAAGCTTGGGACTGCGTCAAAGAGGGCGAACAGAGAACGCGGAGGAGACGGAAAGAGATAGGGACAGAGATAGATAGAAAGACAGAGATAGGGAACGAAAAGAAAGCAAAAGCAAAAAGACACCGCGGATGGATCCTTGGACGTTACCGGCTTCGGGACCATCGTTTGACTCTTTCATTCATCATGTTCATTCCTTAGACAAGCATTGTGCCCGTATAATGCATATTTTTCCTCTCCATTCTATTTGGTCGCTGACGAGCCTCGGTGTTGTAATGTTCGCGGGGAATTAGTATTGAAAATTTACGGCGTGACTGAGGGACGCGTATGAATTATTTAAAAGAGCCGTCGGGTTCGTTAAAACGATTCTCGATTTTTGGTTTCCCACCGTCTCGTTCTCTTCGCTCGAAGGATAGTGGAAGGCTCGATTCGGTTTCTGTAATTATGATAATTCTCGCATTAGTCACGGTAGCGTTCCGCGACACCTGCGCCGGAAAAAGTATTGTCTGCGTAGGCGGCTGTGGAAACGTTAATCTCGATCCACGAATAAGTAATGCTGGGACTGAAACGCGGTTTGATATCGTTGGTATGTTTTCGTTTGAAATTTATACCCTCGTATCGATTCTAATAGGGAGTCAAAAACGTAACGACTTTTTGTACGATAATTTGTACAATTATGTTTGATAGGCGGTTTGAACGAGAATGGTAAAGTGCAGGGGGGTTTGCACAACCTGTCATTCGACGTGGTGCAACTCGAGGTAGAACTCATTGTATAATAAATAGTTACATTTAACTCGAGTTTATCGAGGTCTCTGTAAAACTTGACTTTCAAATTGTTGCGATGTTACAAGAAATGTTCGACATCGATGCAATGCTTCGTGATCGATCCGTATCTATATTAATTTGTGTGTCACTGGATTGGACCCATCGCAAGATGAGCGCAACCGATAGAAATCGTCGAGCGTGTTTCTGGGAAGGATGGTACGCGTAGGATCCCCTACACCTGTTTGTCTTTGCGGTTACAAATTCGTTTCGTGACTGGTGGTTCCCCTCGGATAATTTTAGTTTTCCACCGAAGATGCTGGGGTCTTTGTTCTCGTCGTGCTGACAACCGTTAAAATCCGACGTAAAACGGGTGCGCCAGTAGATCGTCATCATTTTTATGAGCGTAGATTTAACGAGCCTGAATGGACGCGATTAACGTCGACGAGCTGATTTCCTGAACTAAGAATCCTACACGCTCCCATTTTACGTCTCTAAAGTACCTCGTTGATGATTTCAGAAAAACCTTGCGAGTAGTTTAAATCGGCTTAATTCAATTGCTCTTAGCGAACTCTCTCTCTCTCTCTCTTGGTACATTAAAATGAAACTAAGAAAGCTAGAACATTTTAAATCTAGCCATAAAGAGGATTCAAGCCATAGCGTGATTCGATTTTGAATTTTTGGAAACTGGTACTTCAGAAATATTTTTTTTTTAATTGCATTATGTTTGCAAATATTTAATGGGGTAATATATTAGCCTCGATGCCTCGCGGGGTTAATAGTACCACTGCCATAAAATCGTGCTTTATGAACGGAAAGGCTGATTTCTCTTTCATCGTGAACATCACTCAGGGACAATCTTTATAGCTTCGTGCAGTACTCGTTCGTCCGCGGCGATCCTGTGAACTTTTAAATTATTTATAAAAAGACGATCGAATTTCCTGGGCCTTTCGTACCGTGACGAATACCAGGGCCTCGTGCCGTATTTATAATAACTTCCTGCAAGATGGTCCCCGCTGTACCATCGCGGTCGGTCCATTTAATGCACGGCATTAATGCGTTATGTAAAAGCGTGCGGGTGATTCTCTTGTCGTCGTCGTCGTGGTCGTCGTCGTCTAGCGACGCTGGCGGCGGCGTCTTTTCGTCTCTCCGTGCCATTAGGACGAGCTGGCGTTATTATTAGTTAACTTCAAATATTTATTGTATTCTTACTCCTGGCATCTGCCCTCGCCCGCGAACGAATCCGTCTCGTGTTTGGTCTATTCTCGTATCCTGGACAACTATACCAGACTTCCTGCTACTTCTGCATTTTCTGCAGCCCTTCTATCCGCATAATGGGTTTATATTGGCACGGAGATCGCTTTAAATTCTTCAGTGACAAATCTTCCTCCGAGATGGATAACGTAACGTAACGGAATCGTCGTGCAAGTCAAATTTCACGAATCAGTATATTTTCGGTACCATTAAAATATTCAATAATCAAGGAATTGCTCGAGTCGACTTGGTAAAATCTTCGAAGCATTATTTCTAATTTTTAACCAAGTGCAATAATATCCTCCGCAGTCTTGCAGATCATTGATATTTTTTTTACCCCTTTACGCATGTAAACAAATTCAAATATAAACATTTATGCGTCCGCGCGGCCAACGATTAGAAGCCCGAAGGAAAAGATTGAGAGATCACAGAAACAGTTCGATCGTTCTAACTCGCTGAGCCACGGAAAAAATTTCGCCTCGCGTCCCGCACTCTAATTACGCTAATCTACCGCGAGTTTTTCCCCGACGCCGATAGTCCGCGGGATTTACGAGCACCGGGAAGAGTAGGGGAAGAAACGTTCCCGAGCAGAGTACGGAAGAGGAACGAAACTTAACGAGGCGCCCGGTAATTTCTCCCTCGGGGTAAAATTCTGTCCCGGTGCGAGCTCGGCCGTAAACAACTGAACGATTGCAGATACGAGACCTGTTACCAACAATAATTTGTCAAATTCCATCGCGACTTGCTCCTCCGAGCAATCAACCGTCGACTTCCTGTTCTGCTCTTCGTTCCTTATGCTCGGACGATTCGTACGATTTCGGAGGAATTCACCATTACGTGATCGTATCGTTTAAAAAATTGCAACACTTCGAAGTTTCGTTATCAATTTTTTGAAAGAAACGAAAGAATGGGAATTGATTTTTTGAAAGGATCGCGGTACAATACTCCAAAAACGACGAAACTGGGCAATATTTTACTCCGAAGAGAAAACGATCGATTTCTGCTCCTGTCTCGAAATAAATCGAACACCGTTCCGCGGTTAAATCGCGGTCCCTGTCCGCTCACGCGATCGAGTTTGCGGTCGACTTCGTTTCGTTCGATGTTCGAGTTTCGGTAAAATTTTCGTCGCGAGTTACGTGGCCCCGTGGCGTCGACTCCGGGGCCAAATTAAGTACCGGAGTTAAGTGCGTACGAAGCTCAAAGGAACAACGGCTCGAGGACATCTCTAAAAAAATACGGCTCCATCAAACGTCGAGTCGTTACGAAATTGAGGGTGTTTCGCGGGTATAAATCTTGGCGAAAAAATCGTACCGCGCGGTTTATGGATTTTAACGGGGAGGGGACAAAGTGATTATCGTCAACGAGAGCATTTGTGAAATTTACGACGCTCTACGCGACGCCGGGACGCGTCAGCGACAGAATCTCTGGTCTCAAGATAACCGAGATCAAAGTCTGACGCCAGATACCGCGCTACCGATAAAAACATTCGTTCTCAGCGGGAGAGAATGAACGATGTCCTTGTCGATGGAGAAGAATAACTCGAGAGAACTCCGATTTCTCGATCGCGACGATCACGGAGATCCGCGCGTCCTTGCTGCGCTCCGAAACCAATCGCCCCGGGCAATTTGAACATATCTGGAGCATGTGCAAACCAACTCCAAGTTGAGAGGGTGGGAAATCAGTTATTTAAAAATTGTGTTCTCTTATAGTATATTTTGAAAATGTGTTACTGAAATTGTTTACTTGATGAAATGGTCAAGGTTACGATTTTCTTTTCTCTTTGGTGTTACTACTCCAATTGAAGGATACAACAATAAAGTTTTGGATAAAATCAATTTATGGTGGATATGGATCCATCACCTCGCTGAATTTTATCGAAATTGGTAAGGGTCGCGTTTGAGACGTTTCTTGTAAAGCAAAAAATGGCGCGAAAAGTCTTTAGTTTGAAACTGGAGGGTCAATCGACGATTGGGCCTGGTTCGCGAGAGCAAACAACACGATCCCGACGGCGTGGCGCGAGACTTCAACCGAAAGTTCATCGATCCACGCGTACCGCGACGCTACGTCCTATTAAAAGCCGCCCAGAGCGTACAAACGCTCGCTCTCGTCGTTCCACCTCCCTCGCGAGGCGTGGAATGGAGGCACTAAAGTGGCTAGACGGAGTGTCAGAGCCGGCCGGAGATCAGAGGGCCGCCGTTGAAAGAAATAGTCCGCCGGGGACGTTATACCGCAGCCACGTCCGCGCACGTGTTTTCGGGGTTCCGTCTCGTACCGTCGATTTATCAGGCTCGTCGAAAGCCACGACACGATCCTCTTTGCCTGCCGGAATTCGCCCCGACGCTCGAACAGGTGACGGGAATCACGAACTTTTTTTCTGTGAATTTGTCGACCGATCGTCCGAGGCGACGATTTATTTGGAAAAATTTAAGGGGTCTCCTCGCTTTAAAAGTTTCGAAAAATCTCTTTCGTTGCATTTGCTCAAAGAACAGGCACGTCGAACTCATTTCGCTACCCAGGGCTGCGAGAAATATTTCAAGCGCCATTTTGTAGCTGTACCCAACGTCAGCCATTACACCGTTACGGTGGAAGAAAACGTGTGTAATATTGGGAAGAAACGTTTTGTTTGAAACATTGAAATTTGTTATAAAATCTTGTATCTATATTACTTTGGAGCATGATCGTTGCTAGAAAATGACGTTTAATATCATGTTGCTAAAAAGTTCTGGGGCTTCAAACTTATTTCAGATAGAAGGTTTTTGCATAGTCGACTTTTAAAATAGAGACTGCGATAAATTAGGTGAGGACGCGCAAATATCAATGTTGTCATCGTCTACTTCGACTAGTTTATAACCGTTTATCTTCCAAGAAAGTCTCCTATGACGTGTGCTCTATATCTTCATAAACTGCTTCTAGGTATCTATACTAAGTGTGATCATTGAACTCCTCGTTCAGATTGACTAAAATATTGTACTCACATATTCAATATAATATTATAACAGAATATTCAAGTATTTCACAACCATTTACGGGTATAATTTTACTACCTGTGAATACAGTTATTATTACATTCATAGGTTTATTAGTGACCTGCCTTTATCGGTTTCCGAAGGTCGAAGAAGTAGGTGAAGATTGATTTTGAATTTTAAACACAAGCTGTTTAACATATGGCCTTAATAAACTTCTAGTCAGTTGCATAACACTATTATAATTACACCTTTATATTTGTCATACAGATTTTCTAACTCTGAATCCTCAGAGATCACAGTTAGTATTCGAATAAAATATTCGGTACAAACATTTTCATATTAAATACCTCATTATCTCTCCTAATTCTGACATTTAACTCATACTTCCGAATTCTCCCAATATTATATCTCGCGTAATACATTACGAACGAAGAAACTTTCCGTTCGTAGATCCAAGGGAACTTATCTATCCTGAACGTGAATAAATTAAGTACTCCCGGTGCCTCGTCCATTGTATAAATATGAGATAGTTCCATGAGTCACCGCAGTACGCGATTAGGTGGAATTCGTCTCGGTCCCCGGGATCTTTGTAATTTATGTGCACTGGCACGCCACTGCTTTGTAATTGGACCAACCGCGCAAGTAGAGGAGTGTCTGTCCCGATCGGTGATCAAATGCTCGTCGTCGAAAGAAATAGTCGGTCGACCCGAGGTTGCACCAAGTGGCTCGGGCGTCCCGACGACTTGCGTGCTTCTCGAAGTTCCGACGGTCTCCGGGTTAGATTTATCAGTCGCGTCGTTCTCGAATGTGTCGAAAGCGAGCGTAGTCCTCGCCCTTTGAACCCCTAGTTGCAGCCAACTCACGGTTAATGCATCGGGTGGCGTACACGGCGTACGATGGAAATACAACGTTAATAGAGTCGTGGGCATCGTCGAGTCGTTAATTAATCGTAACTGCCAATTAGCGTTCATAGCTGCTTCACCTTCGGGTACCCGTGGCTTCTTAAATTGGTCCCCCGTTCGAATACGCCGCGCCGTGAAACGGTCTTCCGGCGAGCGTATAAATGTCACCGCGTTTAATTCCCTCGAAGAACGCGCGAGGCCCCTCGAAATCGGTCGTGTCGCGTATGCCAAACGGGGCAATGCGAACGGTTTTAAGGTACCATTTAGCATGACGTCACGACACCGGGCTACACCCCCTTTCGTCCGCCATTTGGCGGACGCGTTCGATCGTGCCATTTGGCTTCGTTCTTTCTGGCCGATATTTTTTTCACCTCCGTCCTTCTCCTCTCTCCGGACGTTGTCATCGTCGTGAAAGCAACGAGAGATCGAGCGAACCCCGATGACATTTAACGACGATTTAATTTTACGATCGCCAACTTTACGGCGATCTCGAACGTCGATTAGACGGAACCACTCTTCGGGGAAGTCCCGTTCGGTATATTAGCACTCGGCGTTTGGGAAGAAAGCGTCGAGCTTGCGGCGTGACCTTGCTACGTTATAGCTTCTTCAGTTTTATAGCTGATACCAGTTGCCAGGGCACCGGGGGAACCGATGAAAGGTTTATGGTTATGGAAATGTTTGTTCCTACGATGGGGAAATGGTACGTTGAAATCAGTTTTTGGAACTGTCCGGGCCCAAAGTTACGGCCAGCCGGATCGTTCGGCACCGATACCTTCCAGGTAGTGAAATGTACGTAGTTGCGAAATGTTTCCTTTCCTCGGGAAATCTTCCCGTCCTTGTGGCTTTTACGACCGCGCGATAAATTATTCATTAACATTTTGTTTAATTGTTAATTGCTCGAGCGGAGAATCTAAAACAAACTCACCGTTGGTTATTCAAACGTGTATTTTGAAACCGTCAAGTTCTTTCAGGAATATAAATTTTAACGTTTCCCTAAAAAAAAACAACGGTCAATCGCTGTAACAAATTAGACACTTCCTCTATTACTCGTCGTTTCATTTTACGTTTCATTAAAGCAGAATTACTTCGCTAAATCCATATGAACTTTACGTACAAAGCAATAACGTGCCGTGATGAGTACCGTGATGTCAGAACGTTAACGCGAGTCACTGTACGTGATTGCGGTTAATCGGTCGACGCAAAAAATTCGTATTAGGCAACCGTAGGCAGCCGAGAGCCATTAGACACGCATAACAAAAAAAAAAAAACGGGGGGAAACTAAAGTCGGAGACATATATCTAACGATCGATCTCGCCATCAATCGAGGGGTCTCCGAAACGAATGCTCTGTCCTCGCAACCGGCAGCATCCGTCTCCATTGTTGGCGAGCCGTTATCTTAACGAAACGGTCGCCGGACCAGCATCAATCACGTTATCTCCGTCGCAATTCCATAATCCTTATAATTAATCTGTCCCGAGGCGGTCCCGATCGCGAGTACCGCGCGCATCCGTTAGACGGCGGACTTCCTTGACAGAGACAGAACGCCGTTGCAGGATTTGCACCTTCGACAAAGATCCGGATTGCGCATTGAGACATTTCTGTCCGGCCGATATGGAAGATAACCCGTGTCCCGGTGCACGTTCGAGGTCAGGGCCCCGTTCTTGGGTCAGATCCTCCGGCCGGCCATCGTGTTGATATCCCCGAGATAGTCTCCCATTGTTTATGGACATTGTCGTGCACAGGTACGCGGGCCCAGCGACAGTTCGGGGTCACTTCCTAGTGCCGTGACGTTTCACACCAGCGTGACACATCGTTGGAGATTCTCGGGATTCAGTCACGAATTCGCGTGACTCGCGGAAAATCACCGTCCCGACCCTTCCCTGATGCGGCCCGTGAGGCGGTGCTCACCGTCTCTTTCCTCTTTTTCTCGCCATCGGTGAGAAATCTGCAACGAAACCCTCGCGTATCCGCGCGTACGTACGAGCATCTCTCGTTAAATAAAGAGACGAACCGCTGCTGGCGAAATATCGTCCGCTTGAACCTTTAAAAGTTTACCCCGGGCGACACTCCCCTATAAAAATGATATCGGTGAGTTTATCACGACACAGAAAAATATTCAATTGTGCCAACGACCGGTGAATAAAAAGAGAGAGGTGCAGTGGGTCAGGGGTCATGAGAACTGTACCATGGAAACGTAGCAAAATGTTTTATGGACCGTCTAGTTTTTGAGTCTCGAAGATCATTGTAGAATGAAGCTGACAAACGATTGAAGCATCAACTAGAAAAATCGAATTCTTTCCGGCTAAGTAGCCAGTTGATTCCTAACTTTTGACCGGCAATGTACCGAGGAATTTATCGTTCCTCGCACCTGCACAGCTTAGAAAATTCCACGGGTTTTTCTGTCGAACGATTACTTGACGTGACCAGGAAGCGTCGCTCAAATATCGCAAAAAGTGTTAAAGTTTAGCTTAAGGGCCTTTACTTCTAGCAGAGCGCAGTGTTTACAAACTAACCGTCCCGAATTTCAAATGTCGATATTTACAAAATCTTGAGAACGCTCCGATGCGATTTGGCTCTCAGGAAGCTATTTATTATCGTGGATCCTCGGTGTCCCACGTTTCCACTTAACGCGATAACGTTCGGGTAGTCATTATCGAGCCTTCGACGCGCGTTAAACCTCGTCTCGTAGCATTCCCACAGCGCTCCAGAACTTCAGCTGCGCGTTGTGTGTCTGGTGTGTGTCGATTTCCCGGTGTCTGCCGTCTCTTGCACGCCACCGCGGTCTTACCGACGTGTAAACAAACAGACAGTACGCGAACGGCATGTGTTCGAGCCATTCGTATACGAATTTCTTCTCCGCACGGTCGAAACGAGCGCCGAATCAGGAAGTCGTCATCATCGTTTACTCTTGGCCGCGCCAGATCCTCTTCACGCCGGCAGATAATTTTTTTGCTTCTTCCTTCTCGCCGCCCCTTTATCTCGTTCTCTCCGCCTCGTTCGCTCTTTGTCAACATCTCCAAGATTTCTTCGACAAGTCCTCTGCACATACATCAATCCCTCCTCCTCTCTCTCTTTCTGGCTGTGCCAGTGTCCTCGCCATTCGTTTCGAGGAAATAGACTCGTCATCCCTTTACGACGTGCTAAGCAGTCGAGTAAACACGGCGACCTTAAAGTCCTCGTTGAAACAGGCCAGGAGACTTCTACCTTTGCTGCTTCCCGCGCATGACTTTCGGGGCCAGGACCCCGGGTGTACCTGGTCGCACCACGTGCGGCGTCCTTTGGGACAAAAGACCTACGGATAATCGGGATACCTTCGAGTGGGACGGCAGAGGGCCTTTATTTGACCGAAGAACGCGGCGGAAGAAAATGTCCAAGCCAATACGAGCGGCAAGTGGCGTAGAAATCAACCTTGAGGAACGGTCGCTTCTTCTCTCTTTTTTCGACGCGCGCTCGAACACTTAAGCCGTGGATGTGAATAGCTTTCGCCCGGGGTTCGGGGCGGGGTTACCTTCGAACGAATCCCGGTCGTTATAGACAAATGGAGACCAACGGTGCAGGAATCCCGTGCGCGTAAACGTATTCGTCTTTGTTCGGGGAACGATGATGCGTATTTATCTTGCGGTCCCGGGGATCTCGAGGGGCCCGGTATAAACGAAACGGAAGAAAACTCTGTGGAAGGAGCTTAGTGCCACGGGGAAAATGGAAAATACGTCCTCGAGAGGGCGGACGATTTAATTGTGCCGGGCATTAACTTTTCGACGGCGGACGAGAGGTCGTTTATGACCCATTTCCTAGGATTTTTATTTCCGAAAACGTATTTTGGTGGTAGTTTACGTTTACGTTTTACAACCCTACGTATACCGCTAGGATAAATATTATTTTAAAAGAATTCCTTCCGAAACGCGGTGCAACGTTTTTGGGGATATCGTGCAGCTTGTATGCCAAACAACTAAGTGTCGATTAAACAATATCCCCCGAATTCTCTCGCATCTCCGTCCTGTGATCCATATTCATCGGTGAATCAGAAACCCCCGGACGTTGAATCACAGGAGAACGCCCCCGATCTTGCACCCGTCGTCTCTTCCACCCGATCGGGTTTCGTAACTCGTTCCTGCCCCCGTGGAGTCACCGACTCCCTCCGTGTTTCCTGTAACGATTTCCCTTGCGCAACCTCCCGAGGAACATCTTGTCCACGGACCAGACTTTCTCCCGCTTCCTCGTGGCGTCGTGGCACCATGGGCCATAAAAGTAAATCGGTGGAACTCTCCAAGGCCCAAGGGCGGAGTAACCTCGGCATAAATCCCGATGTTCTAGACAAATGGGGCCTAACGGTGCGTACGCGGGAGACTCTGCGCGCTCTTGCACAAACCACCGTCGCTGTTGCCTTTGTCCGACACCAAGAGCACCGGCTCCTTTTGCTCCTTGGCTCCGAAGAGCCGTGGCGAGGGAAGGTCGCGTATACCTGAAGGGGAGACGCCAACGTCGGGCGATATTCGAGGATTCACGAGCGGTATCCGAGATACCTGATGTCTTCCCTACATCCCTTTTTATCTTCCACGATTTTCCTCAGACTTCCCCGCGTCGGCCAGGCGTCCTGTCGAGTTTTCAGCAAATAATGGCCCCACTTGATTGTGAGTATCCTTGGGTTTTAGGGTGCCGGGGACACACGGGCGTCGTCACGCTCCACGCTTGATCTGGATCGTTCGGGAAAGGTTCTCCCATTGTGTGCTCAGATACCGAGCCAGCGAAGGTATAAAAAATTATTGCGGACAGAAGTGCAGCGTTTTGTTTGCTCGGGCATTGTTGGTTGGGGTTAATAGTTCGCGGGGTACTTTGTCGCTTCGGGTTTTTTGTCGAGTGTTTTCGAGCCGGGGGCATTCGGAACACGGGCTCCGCGGCGTAACAGTTTAATGTCCATGAATGGGGGATTAGAGACGGTAATGATCGTTCAGGATCGTTCTCGGGTTTGTAAGCTTCTGCTCGAAAACAAGTTTAAGGGGACGGCTCCCGTCGTTCAAACTTTTAAAGAGAATTTTTATGTGAGTGTACTCCGCGAACCACGGTAGATAAATTAACTCGATTAAAAATACCTTTCCTTTGTCTTTCCGTTCTTGCTACGCTCGCGTTTGCTTCATTTACTGTTTCACGCGTCGTTACGATCTCTGTTAAATTATATTGCACTATACACAGGGTGTTTGGTCACCCCTGTGGAAAAATTTTAATAGAGGATTCTAGAGGCCAAAATAAGACGAAAATCAAGAATACCAATTTGTAGATGGAGGCTTCGTTAAAAAGTTATTAACAATTAAATTCAAAAATTTCAAATCGCTCTGGAAAAATTATTTTCGGTTGCGGGGGGTAATTACAATCATTTTTGGTGAATACACATACTTCCGAAATCCTACCCAATTTCGAGAAAAAAATTCGAGTAAGTGCTGAAAGTTTTGGGTGAAAAAAAAGACTTTCGAATCGTCTTAGAAAAATTATTTTTAGTTGCAGGGGTTAATTGCAAGCATTTTTGGTCAACAGGCATACTCCCGAAATCCTACTCAGTTTCGAGAAAAAAATTCCTTACCGAAAATATAATTTCTGGCCAGAAATGTCTGCCCGAATTTTCATGCGAATCTTTAAAACGTCATAACTTCTGAACGGATTGGACGATTTTAATGTTTAAAAAAGCAAACTACGCGCATTTTAGTGTAGAATATGTACAAATCGTAAAAATATTCGAAAAGTTGGTTCTTGACCCCGCAAAATGAGAAAAACCCCATAAAAATGGTCCAATTTTCAAACAGCCATAACTCCTACAATTGTGAATATATTTCAATGAAACTTTTTTCTGAAGTAGAGCTCATGGGTACCTACAAAAAAGTATTAGACAACTTTTCTGTAGGGCGTCAAACAAAATTACTAAAAATGAAAAAGGAATTTTTAAGAAAAATCGGCAGGGGGTAAATTTTTCGGCAAAAAAAAAATTTTTCAAATCGTTCTAAAAAAATTATTTTCGGTTGCGGGGGTCAATTACAATCATTTTTGGTGAATAGACATACCCCCGAAATTCTGCACATTTTCGAGAAAAAAATTCAATACGGGTGGAACTTTACACGTTAATAACTTTTTAACGAAGTTTCGATCAACAAATTGGTATTCTTGATTTTCGTCTTATTTTGGGCTCTAGAATTCCCCATTAAAATTTTTCCCAGGGGTGGCCGAACACCCTGTATATTAATATACATTCCCTAATCTGTGTTAGTCATTGTATGCGTTCACCTCATGTTATCACGGTGCCTAATATTTTCTAAATTTATTCTGTTCTCTCGTTGCACGTTGATTTTTATTTCGATTTTTGGGATCATAAATAATAATTGCCAGTGTCCTCTGCACGCGAGCGGTACGTCTTCGGTTATAAAATAACACGATAGACCCTCCGCCTACCGTATTTTAAGTGTCACGTCGTATCGGCTCGAGGTAGCCTAGCATCGGACGAAAACTAATGAACGGCGTCAGCAACGATCAGGCCGTCGATACTTTTCTAAATCCCGTCGTCCGGAGATCACCGATATAGCACAGGGAGTCGGCTGGCTTCTCGAACGACAAGAAGCCCCCATCGTTCGTCATTAAACGTCCAACTGTCTGTCGACAATACCGTTCACGGTTACAGACATCCAAGAACGTTCCTCAGCATCAATCTTGCCGGTCTCGGAAATTCAAAGAATCCGTTTCTCCCTTTGGAGACTCTCGCAAGGAGATTCTCTCTCGGTCGTGGTCTTTCTCGCCTCTTATTCTCTCTCCGCACCTTCTTTCAGTTTCTCTCCCCGTCCTCGTTCGTTTCCTTTTTCTCGCCCCGTGTGTGTACGTCCCTCTTTCTCTCTCCTTCTCCGTTCCACCGGCGATCTCCACCTCCGAGGATCGACCTACGGCTGTTCTTTTGGAAACCATATATTTTTCGTTTCACAGTTCGCGGCGCCGTTGAATGCCCTGCCTCCATTCAGACGAGGGTGCATCTCCGTAGCAGCCGCCAGGTATAAATTTTGGCGTCGGTCCGAAAGCGGGGTGGGAGCCTGGTGGGGGCAGCCGAAGAAAGAAAAAAAAGAACGAGGGAAGGAGGAGGAGAAAGATCGGTCCCATGGTAATCGATTATCTCCCCCGTATCCCCAGAATCCCATATAGTGACCGGCCCCCATGGCCCGAAGATTGAACCTTCGATAACCGGTGCTCCACTCTCTCTCCGTCTCGCCCTTTTTCTCCCTCCCGCTTCCACCACCTCCTCCGAGGGACCTCGCGACGCTCGTCTATTTTTCTTATAAGGTGCACGAACACGTAATTTCGAACGGTCTCGGAAACGAGTCGCGCTAATTAATCGCGCACTGATTTGGCACCTGGCCCCGGGGACGACACAAGCTTTCCTATTTCAATAGAAATTAGAAGAATCATAGGTCTCGCCTGATCGTCGAAAAAATTAAATCATAATTCGAGGCGACCGAAAGATTCGTTTGAAAAATTCGTTTCAGCGAGCCACGTTGACAAAGGGTCTTAACTTCGTGGCCAGCTGCAGCAGTTACCCCTTCGTATTATTCAGTTTAAGGAGTTTCCTCGGCGGCCACGTGTTAAACTCGTCAAGCTGTTACTTTCCTGTCGTCGCGTCGTTTACATACCAACTCTCGACAAGTTAATCAGGACCGCGTTGTCGCGGCGTAACAAGCGTAATTTGATATCGCGCGTTTCTAAATTTTCAGAGCAACCCCTACCCCAGATCCCGACTGTCCAGCGACAAATGTAAATGTTTAACGAACCCGATAGACACCGTCCGCCGACGAAGACAGGTTAATTTAACTTTATTGCAACACCTTTTATAAACACCGTGCTCGTAATTACGCGCGCGGCGAGGAGGCACGGTCCCGCGGAGTAAGAGCGACGAGGACTTCGCTTTTAATTCGGTGTCAGTTATGATTCAGTGTAGCTTGACGGGGAACGACGAGGGGAGCACGGAGCGAAGGGAACGCCACGCTCGAGACTAACAAGCTTATCGTGCATCGGCAGATTGTTCCTTCTCGGAAGCCAGTTATCCTTCGGCGTATTTGATAACGTTCGACAAGAAATATAGTATATAACTCGCGCGTTCGTGAGATTACGGATCCGAGATATCCTTATCAAAGGTGAATGCTGGGCGAACGTGCAATTTCCAGATACATACGTTGCACCGGGGGTTCCTCGTAAAACTTCCAACCGCGACGAATCGCCTTCGACGCGACCTTACCCTGTTTAATATTAGTTCAGATCGTTTTCGTATCTACGGCGCGAGCAAACTTTCATATCAGCTGCGAACCGTTACACACTATCCAGCACGAAACGTACAATGGCGTCGTCCTGAGCCAGGAAACCGTATTTCGGATATTATTTAGTCTTTGTATTTAACCTCTTCCCGTACTTTAACGAGTCTGATTCGCGATGAAGATTTTGGCCCAAACATGAATATCACGAGCCAGACTCGCGGACAGCAAAGATCATTGAGTTTTAGTTCCTATCGGTACGCTACAAGAGTTGGTCACGATTCTTATAATCTCTGTTACAAAGCAGTTTAGCATCAGTCTGGTCTGTTTACCGCGCGTTGACGCCTACTGTTTGGGCCCGGATTTCGTCGAGTTAAATGCCACGGGAATGGGTTAAATTGCCTAGGTTCTATTCGCGTCTAATTTCATTAGCAATTTACGTAACAAGCATAGATTCGCTTGTTCTAGAGTGTATAAATACGAAACTCTGTAAAAAAGTAAAACGACAGTATGTATAGAGCGTTCAACTACTGTTGATAGGTCTGTTTGAACTATAATTATAAAGTGTGTAGAGTTGCGTGTACATACTGCGTGATATGGTTGTATTGGATAGGGCGTGAGTTGTAGCTCAACGCACTACTTCTTGCAAGATAAATCATTACGTTCGTGTTCCCTATATTAGTCGTTGTAGGTTAATTTTCAAAAGAATATATGGTGAGAGGAAAGTCTGGAAGAACTTTCTCTTTTCTTAAACATATAACCTCAGAAATATAGATCGATCACATTCTATTTCTTCCATTTTTATATTGTGGTTGTTACGCGACTCCTACACCCTGACCACCATGTTGGATAACAGATGCTTGATTATCGTACAATAAATAAATTTGTATTGAGATAAGCATTCTCAGATCCATCTCTAATAATTAGCAGTGTCGATAGATAGATTCCAAGTAGGGAAAATGTATCCTCGATCAATTTCCATATTTATATCGTTTCGTAGTGTACGCAACCTCGATTGATTTCTATCGTTAACGACTTTGTTTAATTGACGAGGAAGTTGTAACTTCGTTTAACGTGTCAGTTCTAGTAGAAGTTGTAGTAGGTCGCTGACCGACACTGAACTCTCCATTCAGATCGCGCCGGACATCGATGACCCTCGCTGATAACTTCAATTAAGACATTTATAACATATAACCGCTTACGTCTGCAAGACTATGAATATGATCGATGACAGAACAATGGCGCATAATATCAAGTGCACCACGCATACAGCAAACGTAGTTTAACACGTTGACTGCCTCACCCTCTGTGTCGCAGTCTGTTCCTCGAGTGTTTCCTCATCGTCCTCGGCGTTTGTTTCAACGCATACACGCGTAGGCGGTTAACATACGAAAGAATTTGTATCTAAATCCTTCGCGTTTGAGCAGATTTCACAACGCTATTCGAGGGTGAACGAACATTAATGGCAAGAAATGAATTTTATTTTCTGGTCAGATGACGACAAGATGGTCGAAAGAAGTTTAAAAGATTCGAAAGGTATTGAAAAGTTATTCCTAATCGTTTCGAGGAAGTTTGATAGTCGGTGTATCAGTTTAATTGCTCGTTCGTAACGAACACGACCAGGTGCAAAGTAATTTGGCCGGCGAACGCGTTAGAGCGTGCTCCAGGGTTTCCACGTAATTTTCAAGGGCTCGTTACTCTTTTCCTGTGTGAAACGGATGTTGCGAGGAACAACATAAATACGGCGTTTCGGGGCGGGCATCGTCGCTGATTTCACGCAACGAAGCGCGGTTCGGCGGGCCATAAAGGCCGCACGAGATGAAAGCGGACTGCAGACGCGCGAGTTTATTTCGTAACGCATATCGTTTCCTTTTCGTGAAACGAGGAGGTCAGAAGACGGAGGCGAGAGGGCCTCGGGGTAGAACGCAGAAGGCATAGAATCACACGGCGCAAGTCGAGAGGATAGTTTCGGGTGCGCGTAGGGTGCAGCTGCTTCTTTTTCTGGACTCTTGCATCTGCCACTGCCTTCTTTCCCTTTTCCCTCTCCCTAAGAGCCAGAGAGGTTTCTCCTCGGTTCTGGTCATCCTCGTTTCGGCCCCGCGGCGCGTTACGTGGCACATTTTCATCGTTGCGCGGCGTACACGGGGAACGATGCTTCGCTCTGAACGATCTCCATTCTTGGCCTTACGTTCGAAGAATGCCGGCCCCGGTAATAACATATTTCGTATTTTAGGATACATGTAATATACAAAATATATTCATGAATATTTCGGCTGATCATACGGTACGGGCGCAAGCGCGCGCCTATATGTTTTAAGAAATTCAATGGAAAACGCGTCGCCGAGAGGAAAGTTGCCTCGGTCTCGCTAGCATTGCCTCTGGCTCGCCAACGACAGGGGGGAAAAATGAAACGTCCCGGTAAAAAATGTTTAGAAGAGTAGGATAATTGTGAACCGAGCGAAAATTAATAACAAGGCGGCGCATTAGAATAATCACGACCTGTCATCAATTTTTTTAGTCAGCCGCCCCGGACGTCCAGGTCCTCCTTAATTTAAAATCATGCGCCAAGTATGTCAAGACAGGTGCAAGATAATTACCCTATACATTCTACAGTGGAAGAAAATCATTTAGAGACTTTTTTATCTAAATGGGGTTTTAAAAATGGCCACCTATCGTCGTCGTGGTCAAGAAACGGGCTTGATATCCATTGGTTTACGTCTAATGGAGCAACCTCTCGACTTTCGTGAGAATAATTTATGTCGAGTCGTTCGAGCGAAACAAACGAACGGTCTTCCGCTCCGTTCGCGAAAGAAATCCGAACACTTCGATGATTTTTCCCCTCGAGAGTCCATCAACGGTTCTCTTGCTCTTAATCGACGCGTTTGTTCATCATCTCCAGGCAGTCACCGGGAGCAATGTGTTTGCTGGCCGACGAGTGGACTGCAACATCTCAATGCGTCCTGTTTACACTGCGCTCGAGCGTACTTTGGCGTTATTCGGGTCTGGCGTACGCACCGCTCGAAGAAGTTGGCGAAAAGCAAGAGAGGCGATCGGGCGCATTGTATCGGATGTTCGCGCTTAACCTCCATTCAGTTGGAACCGTAAATCCCTCGGGGATCGAGTGGCCATTCAGAGTACGAGGACGTAAGTCGTTCGGCGAGCACTGTGCCGAGATGTTTACCTCTGAGGAGTATACACAGTGACGCGAAATTTGTCCATATTATTAAGGCATCGCTGAAGATACTGCGCGCCTCAAACCTGTTATTTATTAAACAGCAAGACACAAATTTCAAATTTCAAGCAAGTCGAAATAATATAATACTAAATATCGATTGTTTAAAAATGAACAAAAAGCAAGTCATCAGAATATACAATATTTTCTAGGACTCTCTAATAGCTAAACTCTAAATAAACATTTCAAATGACGAACTTTCTATCCGTTGCTGATAGAGATTAGAATTTTAAATAGAAATATATTTGTTCAAACGACTGTTTCGAATATTCGAATAAAATTTTACCCATTTGTATAAATACATTAGTGTCGGTAGATCTACTTTACGCTCGTGTGAGTGATGGGGCAAGGGTTTTGCGTAAAGGATAAATGCGACGAGAAGATGACAAACGCTTGAAAACCAGTCTTGGAGTGCGCGTGAAAGACGCGGCGCACGTGACCGCGGGAAGATTTTTACCACTTCCGGCGTGTGTACACGCTCTTGGTCGTTTTTCGACCTAGCTTCCGCGAGGATCGCTTCTTCCTTTCTCAAGAACCACTTCTTTGACATCAGAATCGCATTAGGCTAGCTGCGCTTCTGGCATACAGTGCGTCGACTTCGTTAACATAATATTTTTAGATCCCGATGAATACCAGAGTGGTCGATTGTTTGACGAGAGATCGATAAATAGAGACGAAATGGAGGATCGTCGATGCGCTTGTCCGCTCGATGAAAAACGAATAAATTTATTATCTAACATGTGATCGACAACGGAGTTCACTGAAATCTTAATTAAATATAAAATTCTCGCTGACTGTTCCACGAAAATTTGTAAAGATCCCCTTCAGGACGTCATGTTATCTAATCCAGCAGTTTTTCTTAATCTGGCATTAGATATTCTCGATCATTTTAAGAACTACATTTAAATATATACGGAGGAGGAGATATCATGAGATATTTAGCGGTGAACTAGGAGATAACATATCAATTTTCACAGCTGAATAACTTTTAAACATGCCACAAAACTGGCATATAGTGTGTCACCCAAAAGTGTCACAGCCTGGAAATCTCGCACTTTCTTACAATTACGAAAATGGCGGTGTTTGATTTTTAAGTCTTTGGTATACAGGGTGTTCAACCTCCCCTGGAAAACATTTTAATGGGAGATTCTAGAGGCCAACATAAGATGAAAATCAAGGATACTAATTTGTTAATTGAGGCTTCGTTAAAAAATTATAAAAACATTTCCGGCCATATAGTATATTTTCGGTAAAGAATTTTTTTCTTAAAAGTACGTAGGATTTCGAAGATATGTGTATTCACCAAAAATAATTGTAATTGACCCCCGCAACCGAAAATAATTTTTCCGTGAATGAATTGAAATTTTTTAATTTAATTTTTCAATAACTTTTTAACGAAGCCTCAATCAACAAATTAGTATCCTTGACTTTCGTCTTATTTTGGCCTTTAGAATCTCCCATTATAATTTCTCCCAGGGGTGGCCGAACACCCTGTATATCGTTGATACTGTCAGTAATGCGGTAAACATAACGATTTTTCCTACACTAATTTGTAAAACTATCGTCGACACGATTATTTGTGCGATAACTGTAAATTGCGTGGGGTTGTTGTATCACCTGCCGTACGACACGGCTGTATCGGACAGGAATATGGCGTCGCCATACGACTATCATTGCAACTCGGCGTACGACTATCGTACAGTAAATCGTAACGCCTATGAACCCTATAAGAGATATGGAGCCATGCAACTGGTTGCTTACTCTGCCTCTGTACCGATATAAACAGCGATAAATATTATGACATGCATTGCGTATTCTATTCACTCGAGAACGTATCTATCTACAAGTTACTTAATGGCACGTATTGACTTCTATTTTGTTAACAGTAACGGATCAAAACTTCTCAACTTAATTTTTCCTTAGCCACCGTCTCGATAAATGAAAATACAAAGTGTGCGCGTAAAGTAAATCCATATAAAATACGACAGCTAATTTGTATTTTGTTCTTCAAAAATAAAGTGCACAATGTCGTATCACGTTTTCTACAACGCATTAACGAGAAACTGAAAACAAGATTTTCTCAATACGGCCGTATACAGTTCAGTCACGTACGTTCGGCGGTATCAAAGTTGTATCGCAATGCGGTGAAATTATAAACAAGTTAAGTTTTGTGCGACGTTTAGTGATTCATAGTGTTATTATAGAGGCTGCAGTGAGAAAGGCGGATTATAAAATAACAAAAACTGCACGGTTTCCATTACCTTCGCGCGTTCAGGGATCGTTTAATGAGAAGATCGAAGATGAAGGACGAAGGAGAACGTGATGCGACTTTACGACCTCGGGGTAGAAACGCATCTTTGCTGAAAGTGCAACTATGTTCGATCGTGCAAACCGTGCCCGGGACGAGATTTTTCGTCGTTGTATAACGTTCGCGTATGGCGACGAGAAATTACAGCCAATTGTCGATAAGTTATCGTTAATTTTAGAAGAGTGCCGCTGGGAAACGGCGATGCTTCGCATTTTGTACCGCTCAGACCCGACAATTTGTCCGATATTATGAACACCTTATACTTCGATCGCGACTTTGCAGCACTTCTGGTTGTCGTCGGTGCTGTTACAAATACCGTATCCAGTTTCGTGCGATCAATACATTTTTATAACCGTGAATTGGGGGTTGAGCATGAAATCTTGGAGGCGCGAAGAACGAAGGGGCACTTTGATCGAACAATCTTCACGAATCTCTCTTCTTCGCTACACGTAAATTGCAGCGTTCCTTATATTTAATCGTTTATTAATAATTAATAAATTGAGGGTTTCTGGGAAGTAGTTGATTCGTGGTAGGAAGAAGTCGAGTACTCCTCCAACGAAAATTTCTTTTAACTCAGGTGTTATTATACAACTTTTGATCAATTCTAAGTGGCGTAGATTCATACCAGGCGTAAAAACAATTTCTACAGATATTTTCTACGCTACAGAGATTAGAACTTCCTGTCCTACTTTTAATGGAAATTGATTCCTTGATATCTTCATTATTCTTTTGTACAGTATTGCGAAAATATATATATAGAAGTATATTTTAATTAGGCGATAAAATATTAGTAATTATTACGAAGAGCCTGCGTCGAATTCGTCAATAAAATATTTATTGGACCAATGCTCGCGACGGCCCGTCTGTTTCTACTCGAATTTCAATTAAAATACCTTCAATTCTTGGTGTTCATCGCCCCTCGTGATCTAAATAACAGGCAAAGAAACAAAATCGGCGCCGTGAAACGAAAGTATCCAACAAAAAAGCCTCCCCTCGATCTAAAGTAGCGAGACAATCTTCCCCGCGGACTCGCCCATAATTAAATATTACAAATGATCGCGCATCTGGAGTCGGCCTCCTCCTTTTGCGCTTTTTGCCAGCTACGAGAGAGGACTACTCTTCCACGCGATAACGATCCACGATCGCCCCGGAGGGAATCGTTCCGGCATAGCGAAGAGCGTAACTCGCTCTCGTCTCTCGTCACGCTTCGAGCGGACCCCCCTTTAACGCGTCTGTGCGCCTAAACGAAGAAAATCGAGAAGAAATTAATGTCGAGGCGTGAATCGGCCCCCGATCTTTTCGTTTCCTTTCGCGCCGGTTCGCAGTGCTCGATAAATATTGACTGGCTCCGCAACTTCCGCCCAGTCCCATTAATTTCCAACCACCCTCCGATCCGAAAGTAAACAATTCGTCCAATGGAAATCACGACCCAAACTTTTTTTTTAAATAATTCTATTCTAGAAAAGCTTTCGAGTACGAAGACTTTAAATATATTTATACGTTTGTTACACCCCTATAACGAATTTTGTAGTTAGGTCTATTAAAAATAGCCAAATTTTTCTCAGTATATTATAAAAAATTAATATTCTCGAATTTTTGGATTTTACAAATGTATATGTAATAATTCCGTGTGGCGATTTTAAAGCTGCCCGTGGAAATCGATTGCTCAATTGTGCGAAACGCGCTCTCGAGTTCATTATCGTTGATGTTGCGTTGAAGAATTCGGTTCGATTTCGATGCACGAGCGCCGAAAGCGCTCGCGAAGCGCAGTAATTATGAAATTCGATTCTGGTCACGGTCCTTCTGGGTGAAAAAAAGTTTCGTCCGGCCCCGGTCACTTTCGGTGATCAAGACGCTCTCGCGAACGCGAGTGTAATTACTTTAAAAAGCGTTACCACGCCGCGTTAAACCGTGACCCAACGTTGCAACGAACGAACGCAACACCTAGAATCGAAGAAACGCATCGGGGGCATCGGGAGAGCGTGTTCTTGCCCCAGCTTCTTTTTATTGCTCGGCCGTCGTACCGATGATCGACATTGCTCTTACGAATCGGCGTAGCGTGCAATTTTTAATTACTTCGACGATCCTTCGGCTCGAAGGAACCCGTAACCTCGTATCGTGATCGGGTTACGGTACAAAATCGAGACGATAAATTCGCGAACCTGCGATGAGATGCGCGACCGTGTGCTCTGCACGCAACAAAATAAGAGAAGATAATTAGCGATGGAACTGATGCGTGTTTGAATCTAGCAAACTTATTTGAAATTTGAAGAAAACGCATCAATATTTGATAGCAAGGACGTTGATAGAGTCTAATTTAAGAGCGAATCGTTATTCGTGCATCAAGTTTCCCCAACCATACCTCGAATCAATGCTCGGAAATTGATGAGTATCGGTATTAATCAGCATGTTATTGGATTGATGCCATCGCTACAGCACCATTATGATCAATTAGTATTCGATGTTCGTTTATACCTATATGCGATAACGTCGGTGAATAATAAAACAGCGACGCTACAATGTAATACGAAAAACAAAGAGCACGCGATGCATAGCAATCGTACGAGCGCCATCCGATTATTTACAAACATTTTATTTACATGGAGTCGAGAGCTACAGACGTGTCTAAATTATCGCGTTACACAAATTCCGGAATTATTTGTATTCTACGGGAAATTACGGTGCCGTGTTAAAGTCGAAATATTCTATACCACACAGCGCGCGCATCGGGCATACATCTTTGCATTTAATTACGCGAGTCACGTATCCGTACGCTTATGGAATTCTATGCGGAGTTCATGAGCGTTTTGTCGGATGAAGGATCACCGATAAACCCAATTTCCATATGGAAAATTTGGACGGTGCACGCCGGACGGGGGGAGAAAAAAAACAAACCTCGAATCGAGTGAATTGTTACACGCGACACGCCATCGCGGTATCGAAAACACGAGCACAAATTATATTATTATGTAATTTGTACCGAAATCTGAAATTTATTATCGCTTTTATTCCTGAATCTTCTCGATTTGAACAGTGTTTGAATATTCGAATAAGGAAAAATTCGATATCGATCTCAGGTAAATTACACATTGTATATGTAAGATTCAAACTGTGTCAGTGTATTCTATAGGACTAAATGAGAAAAAAGTATTTATAAATGTAGGTCATTCAAAGCTTTATTGAAAAATTATCAGTACCAGTAAATGAAATGTATACTTGTGGCATTTCGATATGAAGTGCAATAATTTACTAATAGCTATTACTGGCGAAAATTACTTTCAAAATCTCAGACTTTAGATAGTAAACACAGCTTACAAAAACACACTAAATGTAAATATTGTCGATTTATTCGAGCCAAAGCTTGCAGTAATAGCAAGACGGTTACTATTCCACTTGTATTCTCTACTTGGGTTATAACTGTTTTTTATTTTTTTCTTATTTAGTACCATAGAATCGAATGGCAAAGTTTGAGCATTGAAACCTGGGGTACCTTGTATATTGCATAGAAGAAAGGAAAGAACTGGTCGAAAGAGCGATCTATATCGAGACCAGGGATTAAGAATTCAACGAAACGTATCAGTCTAGCTCGAACAATGCATCATCCCGCGAACAATTAACCGTCCTCTTGAAGAACCGTCCAGAGACAGGCTGTCGGAGGATCGACTACGTGTGCCAGTCGTTTCTAACACGGTTGGACGGAACTAAAAACCTGTCCTTCTCCATCAAGAAGTTCATTCTTACCGCGTATGCATGGACGCCGGAGTCAAAACGAACAGGTTTCTCACGGGAGACGGCAGAATCCAGGTGCAAGGGTCCCGGGGATCGTTGCAGCACACGTTCTATATCAATGCTCGGTTACGAGCTCCCATTCAACGTACGCTTTATCAGCATAACCGGAAGCGAAACGGCGCGAACGCTTATCGGCCGGTTGCGATTTCACGTTGAACGTTACTCGAAAGCGAGTAACACGAGCCACGGAGGAGATGCTGGGTACCCGGTCGACCGATGCGCTTCTATTAACCGGCACGGAGGAGGCCTCCTCCGCGGAAGTGCTTAATTATCCTTTGGCTTTCTCCCGATAATGTCGCGACACGGCGAAACAAAGCGAGAAACACAGGGAGCACGGAAGCGGACACAGACGTTGGAACGGAGGAAAGGAGAAAAGAGCGAGAGCTTTGACCTCCTCTGCTGCCAGGTTCGTGGTTTCGTGTACGGCAAGGCAGTCGAGATCCATCTAGATAAAGCGTCGCGGGGCAACGATCCGTATCGGCCGAGTGGAAGGACAATTGGAACCGAGATTTCGTAACGGCGACATAAACGTAAAAGCAAACGATCGCGGCACGACGCCTTCCCGGTGTAGACACAATCCCGGAATGCTGCTGTATCGTTCGTTCCGGCGTGCTCGGACGGGAATTAAAATTCTGTGAATGCCGACTCGGTTCGGGATCGGTTGGTTAATGGGGACCCCGGTAAGACGGACCGGTATCGAATCGATTTTTTTCGCCCAAACTTTATTCCACGGGCGTCCACGGTGTCGGTGAACCTTTGGACTCCGTCGTGTCCTCGCGGCTTAGAAATACCCGCGATCGGAGACCCGTGCTAATTTTCGGTAAATTATTGTCGCCGATAAGAAGGGATCGGAGGACCACGAGCCACCACGCGAACAACGACGTCGAACCGTAATTTCGTTCGCGGAGAGAGGCTCGGGGACGCTGCGTGCCACCGCGTGGTCCGATCCCACGAGAACGGACGTTGAATTATCGTCGAACCGTTAACAAGGGAAGAAATAACGAGGACTCGGGTGCCAGGGTTAGTCCTCATCAGGACATTCACGAAATTTCTCTCCTAGGATGCACGTGTGTGTACGCGATGGGCAGGCCTCTACGCCACGGGCTTCCGATCCGTAGTAGAAATCCGATATGATCGCGTCTGGGTGGGTCTCCAGCGCCGACAGGACTTTTCCTTGTTTCGGTGGTCGGTACGCCTCTAGAAAACACGTGTTCTAGCTGCAGGACGTACAAGGGAGGGACACCCCACGGGTCGCGTTCTCCGTCGTCCTCGTGTGTTTCGGCATTCTTGGGTCTCTCGTTGATTCCACGTCCCGTGTCATTCGAACATCGAGGAACAGAGGGATCGCTGTTGACGATCGTCTTGGAAAAGCTGGATCAACAGGCCACAGATGGGAGCACGACCATGGGGGGAACCAGGCTGAAAGAAAGAAGAAGACGAGGAGGAGGAGGAGAAGAAGAAGAAGAAGAAGAAGGCAGGGACGAGAACGAGAGGGAGCAGCGAAGAGGAGCAAGGAGATACGAGCTGGCACAGCCAAGGGAGAAAAAAAGGTGAAGGTGCAACGAGGTAGAAAGCAACCAGTCCAGGTCCAGGTATTCTATTATGCTCGGTTATCTAGATTATGGCATTCCTGCTTCGAGGAACCTGGCAACCTGGGGTGGACGGAATGGGGTGTTTCAGGATACCCAGCCTCGCTCCGATCCTCTTCTCCTTCTCTCCTCTTGCGTCACGGTTTCGTTGCCTCGGAGCATCCATTAATCCTCTTCTGTCGGGTGAAACTCCGAAATTAAAAAAAATATATGTGTAGATATGTATGAAGGAGGATCTTTGGAAGGGAAACGGTTGGACACGGTGAGTCCAGGATCCAGGTAGTCCCCGTCGTTTCGAGCGATCCCTTTTTCTGACTTCGAATCGTGGAATTTGTTATACCCCATTGAATTGCGTTAAACCTTTCTCGAAACGAGGGATTCGCCGTTCCCCGCGTCGCTCGAAATAACCATTTCTCGGTCTCTCGTTGACTGGACGCCGTTGGCAAGAAACGCCATCCCCGGGACCGTGAAGGCTACGGATCCACGCATCGATTCGGTTCGTTAGCGACGCGCGAATTAATACGGGGAGGCGTTCTCAAATTCGAAAGCGTCGTCCGAGAGGGATTCCGAGAACGAGCCTCTCGTGTACGTACGCGTGTAAAAAAGGAGCCCGGACAAAACGGTGAGCCGAAACCCAGCAGCAGGTAGCCCAGTCCAGGTGTTATGTTGCCGTATCCTAGGTTTCTACGTCTTTGTTTTAAGGCCTCCTATCGTATTACAACTAGTAGATTCCTTAGATCCGCGATCAGATTGTTCCAGCTCGGGGCACATGGCGCCCGTCCCCCCATAGTCTATACACGCATTGAAATATTTTTGGAAACGAACGTTTTTCGGGTAGATAATTTGCGAAGATAAGCAAAGACCAACCATTCTCTGGCCAGGTATTTCCATTGTTCTCGTGGGCCTTGGGAACCGGTGATTAGTCCGTTTACAAATAATTCTCTTGGCGCACGGCGCCTCTAACCGCTCGTAAGATGTCCTTTCGAGATCCATCCGGTGAACAAACGAACGTTCGTGTCAACACGTCGATCCATTAGCAGGAGATTTCTGGGTGTTTAGGTTGGCGTATAAATCTATGCAGCCCAGGGCCGCGCCATTAGCGCGGAACCGAGAAACATTAACGCGCATACCGATCCTGTGTACGCTTGCGAGATAACTCTGTTAGATTTCTTTGTCTTGTCGAGGACAAATAAGGGAATATGGAATCTTACGCGATGATTAGGATGTACGACGAGAGAGGCTCGGAGAACAATGGATGGGGTAAGAAAGAAACGGCGGGAAACGTTGCGCGCGTCGGCGAGATTAGACGCGCACAAAGTCCTGCGGCATGGGAGGGAAAAACTGTCGGATATTTTCTCGAACCGATGACGATGTACATTTCGAAAGATAAACAGCGAAACGATACGTTCATTCAGATAATAATGCAAAGGAAGCAATACGTCGAACTGTGGGAACGGAGTGCACGATACGAACAGTTACACTGACATACATCCTGCAACGTATTTGATTTTATTCAGAAAGAACGTTTCAGATGAATAATGTAGAGAAATAGATAAGTATGAATTATACGAAACTGATAAACGTTATTTATAGAATCAACTAAATGGGTCTGCTTAATAAATATGTTCGTAGAATACTGTCCCTTCCGGAATAATTAATGAAATTAGGATCTATCTATTCCCTGCGTGAACAATGAAGTGCTTTATTGAAATTATACATTCATGGGAGGAGCAGGCGTCTAATGGTTATCTTTATGCGATTTGTTATCTTCGACCCTTAATTGCCAGCCACACGCAACCTTTACACGACGTATCGTGCAGCTGGAACATGTCTGGTGATTTGTGGACAACGCGCTGTACATATGTGTACTCGCCGTTGAGTTAATTTAAAAATCAATGTTACGGACTTTGGTATCAAGTTCTGGTTAATTTCTGACGTAAATAAGAAATATAGGGAAAAGATGAAAGGAGAGAATTTTTAGTTTCCACTATCTTAGAACAGTCTCACAACGCATATTAAAAACAGTTAAACTTTACATACGTACAGTTTCAAAATTACTGGTGTTTTATCCATAATTGAGCCACCGTTAGAAGCGGTAAGGCTTCCCCTTTAAAGTGGTTTTTGGTTTTTGTCGATTCGACTTCCCGTTTCAGAGATATCGTAATTTATGTAAAAGGTAATTTTTTTAATTTGACTCTCCCTGTCTCCGTCTGACGCGTCGCGTCGGGCCTCTTTGTCTCGCACGCGAGTGACCAAGTGACGTAGTGTGTACTATTTACTACGAGCACGTGCAGTCAATGACCTCGCGCCGACGTCAACAATGAAAAGTAAACAAACGCTTCGGACCCTTATATTTCCGGAATTAATCGCTATCGACTTGAACGAACGCTCATTTTAAAGGGCATTTCATCCCCTATAATGTAAATGTAACAACTATTCTAATTTATGCTACCTTTTATATTTATTTTCATATTTACTTTGACACTATGCACCCGAAGAACTTTCAGCAATTCTTATTGATTTTACGCCTAGTGTGCAATAAAACTAGATTATAAATTATTTATTTAATTGAAAATGAATCTAAATTTGTATATGGCAGGAATGGGTATACTGTAGCGTCGGTAGGTTTAGTGTTAAAATTTCAAGACTCGAAGCTTCGACAACTTAGTCTCAGTCATGAAGCCAGCTGATACGACGAGTATATTCCCGAAAAATTGTAATTTCTTCGCGACGAGTATATTCCCGAAAAATTGTAATTTCTTCGCGACGAGTATATTCGTCGTTCACAGCTGAGAGATCAAAGAGAACGCCGTGTGACCCACGAATGGAAATTCAGAATTCTGTTTCCCGGCTCGAAGCAACGGGACCCGTGTGTGTCTCGGGGAAAATACCACGAAACGTGCGACAGATGCTATCGAGCGATCCTTTGGAGGCTATCGAGCAAGCGGACGGCGCGCTGGAAGGTAACTGTGCCTGGTCGAGGTGGATCGATTAATGAGGGCCGATAACGGGGATGATTACTTCATTACGCGACGCCGTTTACTGGCCGGTACGCGAAAGTCGTACCGTTCATCGAAGGTATGTCGAGGACTCCGAGGCGGAACGGTGAACGTGCAGTAGGGAGTAGAGCGCGCGCGAGCGCGTTTGCAAGGATTTAGTTGCAACCAGATCCTTGAAAGAGTCGTAAACGAGAAACGAGTCGGTGGTTTCCGGTCGACTCCACAGATGGCGCCGTCTGTGCCGTCGAGGAACTCCTCCGAGACCTCCACCTCGGTTCGAAGACCTTTCGAGCGCTCGAGCCACTTCGAGAATTACCCCTGGTGTCTCTGCGGTTTCCGTCTCTGCGCGCGGCGACTTTCGTTCGTGGCGCGATTTGCGCGTAATTCCCTGTTACGCGGGAGAACCAGTTCCCGCAAGGGCTGTCGAATTTGAATTTTCGACGGACGAACGTCTCGTTTAAAACTGTTCGACGACGTGGCGGTCCGGGGTATTGCAGAAAGTTCAGCGAAACTTTATCTGGAAACATTCTAGAGAAACGTTCTCGCGTTCGGTTAATAAGATAACCGTTAACGTTGCTCGGGCTCCGCGAGGAAGAAAACGGTCACGTTAACAGGAAGACAGGGATTACACGGTAGCCCGGCGACAAAGAAGTCTTTAAGCGAGTTGGAAGACGTATTACTTTTGATTCGTCGAACGGGACGGAGATAATGCCAGCGGAGTTGGAAAAGTAAACCGGACAGAAGCTTATATAAAGATCGGGCTTGTCTAGTTTTCTAACTATCGATCAGAGTCGACGCATCGCGTTCTATTCGCGTGTATCTGTGCCATGTACGATCGCCTTCCGCGTAGTCTATAAAAGAAACAGCCTGCTAGGCGGGTATAAATAGACGCGTATGTCCATATTTAACGCGCAACGAGAACTACCTATGACCCGTTGTGATATTAATCGAGTCTGCTAGGAAAGAATCGCGAGGATTGGTCTGTATAGATAAGTCGGTCGTCGCGGAGACAGCCTCGACATATTTCTAACACCGATCGACGAAAGTTTGACGTAAATTCTTGTCGCAAATCGCGAGAATAACCTATCGCGTTTATTATTAACAGTTTGATGGTAATCGAGAATTGCCACAGGGTCTGGAATACCTGTATTGTTCATCGATTCTACTGGCATAGTTTAAAACTCGAGACTCTGTAGTTTGTAAAATATGAACAAGTACTTTGAAATACACGTGGAAAATTTGAAATTGAAAGACCCACAGAAAACTTAAATTTGTGCTCTCTGTAGTAAACTTCTTCCTTAACACGTTGATTGTCAGACCAAATGTCTCAAAGTAAAACTTCGTTTTTAGGCATTTGGAAACTAGCAAACACATTTTATCATTGAATTTATCGTTACGGCCTTCTTGAGAATTAATTTTTTTATTTCCTCAGTGAAAAATCATATGTGGGTGACGTGACAATCAATGTGTCAGAAAAGGAATGATATATAGAGACATAGTTTGTCGAATCTCGACCTACCATATTCCCTTTTTCTGTCTTTTTACCATATTGACAAAATTGACATGCGATAGGCAGTTGGTAGTATGTAGTCTAATAATTCTAGGGACGGATATCGACCAAGTAACGATGTAGAATAACAGTTTCAGTCATTGCTTACGACGAAGTCCAGACGACGCGTGTTATATTCAGACGGTTGCTTGAATGACGATGTTGAAATATGGATTTTGTCAAAAGAGATTTTCCCGTAAAAAATATAGCTGCAAGTGATTTGCCTGCAAGTTATCAATAATTCAGGACTAGCGAGAATTTTTTTGATTGCTAGAATTTCAAACGAATCTGAATGTTTCATAGTACAACTTCTCCCATAATGTCTCTTCATTTTCGAGATGGTATTTGAAAATTTGTCGAATGCACGAGCGATTGAATACCGTTTGGCTGGCGCGTCTGTTCATTACTCGCTGTTTCTACTTACGCTAATGTCGAACTCGAACTCCATTAAACGCAAGCTCATATATCTTCAAACTCGATTTTCTTGAAAACACAGTATTTTAACGAGGGTTAATTTATGGTATGTTTTTCAAAAAAGGTAACCGACGCGACTTGAACGGAAAGACCAGCGACGGACACCAATGTCCGTCACGGTACTCGTGTTAAAGAGCTGGAGAAAACGACTCTGAGAGTACGTGGGGAGGTAATTAAAGGTTGAAACTTTAACCTTTGGTATTGATCCTCATACAAAGTTGCGAATCGGTGACTATAATCACCGATAGGAGCCAGGAAGCATCGAAAGGGTTAATCCACCGATATACGGAACCGAATTTCGATAGTTAGAAACGGGCAAAATGGAGCAACCATTAAACGGACGAGTGGAGACTGACTTGCGTGGATCGGTAAATTTGTTCCACCGACTATCCCCTGGACTTGTTCCGCAACAACCTGTACGCCGTTCGCGCTGATCGGCCGCGCGCGACCATCAGCGGCGGCTATGTAAATGTAACATCGTTGCGTGCGGCGTGTACGCAGGAAAGCACGAAGGTGCGCGCGCGCACGCACACGCACGGCCTCGCGTGGACGTGAATGCACCGCTCATTACGGGATAATGGGTTATTTCGATCCTCCTCGAATTACCGAGTCGACAATGAGGGATTCGATTCGAAAAAGCCTCGCTCTCGCTCCTTTCCTTTGGCCTGACGGAGCCGCGAGGCCTTTCAGGGTCCCAGCGAGCGGTGGATTGGAAGCGAGATGGCGTAAAGAAGAGAAAAAAAAATAGAGAAAAGGAGGAAAAAATGAAAAGAGGAGGGAACCAAGTAGACGGGCGGAGGAGCGGCCAGTACGGAGGAAGAGGGTGAAAGAAAGGCACGAGTTTTGGCCGGTGGCTCGAAAACCGAGGAGACAAATGAGGACGAGCGAGCGAGGATACGTCGTGGAAGGGACCGAGAGGCAGTTCCTCTCGTTCGTGTTCGCTCCTTCGCCTCTCCTCTCGTCCGTTCCTCGCCGTGGCCGTCGTCCCTTCATGGAACGTGCACCGCAGGACCTCGAGGTGCAATCTCCTCCACGGTTTCGCAGACGGAACGTGCACTTATACGCGGTTCACGCGTCTCTCTCGCCCGGCGAAAACACGCGTGTGTCTCCTCTCTGCCGCGACGTCGCCGCCTCTTTTATTCGAAGCCTTGGAAATCATCGGCATTCGACCGGACTCTTCCGGGTGGTGACGCCGCGGAAATCGGCATTGTCCCGCGATCCTTGTCTCGCGGTCTTCGACTCGGTGTTGCCCCGTACACGGCAGTGAGCAACTGACGCCAGAGGGGAACGGGATTTCCTTCGTGCCACGGGACTGTCACGGCTGAAACCCGGGAACAAAAGGGCCGAGATAACGCGATAACGATCGCCTTCGACGCGGGACCAACGGGGATACCAACGTCCACCATCTTTCCTTGATTTGTCTAAATCAAGCCTCGCCATACCTCGTTTACTTCGCTATTAGATACGCACAAGTGTGCGATAACGATAAAATCAACAAGTCTAGATTCTTGCACACAGAGACAATCGAGCATGAGAACTAATATCGTCGAATTTCGCCTACTTGTCCTTCGGGGCCGTTACGAGTCCCAGTCGAGTAACAACCTCCAGGACGTAACTGTAATTGAAAGAAGGAAATTAATTTCCTGGTTAAACACAGCAGGTATTTCGAAGTAACCGTCGAAGGTTGCTGCACCGCGATGCGAAGGTGCGTACGCCGAGGAAGAACGTTTCCATTCTCGCTCGTAACATTCCGTCAATTACGATCGATAATTGGGCCCCCGTAACCGCGGACGGTCTGCAGAGCCGAGGGGGCCGTTAAAGCGCGTTAAAGTTCTCTGGAAACGAAAGGCGCTACAAGCCTCCTGGCAGAGACAAAAAATGAAGGCGTCGATCACGAGCTAATTGGGGCAACGCGGCGAGGATCCACCGCGAGTTCCCGTGGGAATGAAATTATTCCTTCGCACTCGCGGGGAACACGCTTCTCGGCGCACGCTGCTACGCGACCCGTGTGCAAGGTGTACGCGCGCGCTCTCACATCCTTGGGCCCGCAATTATTTTAAGTGTATAGCGATATCCGACTAGCTATTAATGACGTTCCTCCGCAGATGGAATCGCGTGCTGACCACGGATAACGCGGCCCAGTGTACACACGTAGACGCGAATTAATTGGCGTAATAATGATTATTACTGGGTGGCTGTGTCCCCTCCCGACTCCTTCGTTCTATAATCAAACGATACACTTTTTTTTACAGGACGCATAACGCCCGATCCACACGCGCCACCACCTGCTGAGCCGTAGAAATTCTCATTGCGATTACCGTTGCCTCGCGGCGACGCGAAACGCATGGAAACGTTACGATTCGCGCCGCTATCGACTGACGAGGAGGCGCGCGCCCGGATAGGATCCCCGGAAAAATGCTATGCGTGGGTAATGTAAAATATCGTTTACGCTTTGTCACCGCCCGAGGCTATCTGTCGCCACACAATGCCCGATTATTCTATAATTCTGATGTACGACCTGCTCCCCTCCGATTTATTTCCGACCGTTTTCCCCTCCCCCTGTTCCACGGTGGTGTTGAACAAATATTAATTTTCACGAGCCGGGAAAATTGATTTCGCTCGAGCGCGTTAGGCGCGCTAGAAGCAGAGGGACGTAATGAAACTTTCGTAAATAAAACTTGGTCTATAATTTTTAGTCGAATAAACGGATATGAAATACGAGAGTTGGCTGCGTTAGGGATACGACGGAATCACCACTGCCACTGTTTATGTTTCTTCAGCTTGAGTGATCGATGATTCGAGTGGTCGGCAGCTGTGTAATTAAAAACCCATTTGAACGACCCACTCGAGTTCGACCAATTTTGAGAACAAAGTCTCGTCCAAACGTCCCCGCACGAAATCCGGCGGTCCCGATTCGATTTCAAGGAGAGGAACAGTAACCATTCCTCGTTTACACGTTTATTTGCCATTGCAAATTAAAAGTGAATAATGCAGCTAATCTTTTCAATAACCAGCCAGAACGTACCCGCGAAGTAAGAAAACAATCAGCCCTAAGCCCGAGCAATTTTCCCTCTAATTTTCAATCCCTTTGGCCAACATCGCGTCCGTCTGCAGCGACATAACGAGCCACACGGAATTAGGCAGGGCATAAATTCCGGCGAGTTGCGTGGACTAGCGCGTTTTATGGATTACGGGGTGCACGGGGTCCTGTGAGAACACATAATCGCATGTAAGTCCTAGCCGCAACGTAACCGGGGGCTTAGGCTACCCCCGTGGGTGAGGGTGCCCTTTTTCTCTCCCCCCCTCGTTCCCCGAGACCAGAGAGTTTTTGTAACAGGAAACAGCTGCCGCTGGAAGGACACTTTTCTGACGATTTCGTCGGCCCTCTTTATCGGGGGCACCGCGCGCACTCACGGGGACGTGTTTTCTCTACGCGTCTGGTTTCCAGTTTCCAGGCGATCGTGCTATTGGGCCTGCAGTGGCTCCGTTCGCGCTTAATTAACCGTAACGCGGTCCTCGTAGCTCGTAACGCCCCGACGTACACTTTTTCTCCCTTGCCCGGTGACTCGAGTGGCTCCGTATTGTTGGCGGAGCAGGAAGCGGGAGGAGCACCGGTTGCTCGGGACACCGAGTAATGATGTACACGCGGTGCTTACGCTAATAATGATCTTTTGTTTCCGCGGCCTCCTCGCGGATTTTTAACGAAGATATTAAATACTGATAACGCCCGGGATTTATTGCACGCCGCCGACGACGGTGCCGATAAACCTGCTGCGCCGTCTCGAGGAGAGGTCGGGGGGATTTTTTCACGGGGTTTCCTGTCGAGCACCGCCAACGACGAAGAAAATGGAATATTCTTCTCGCCGGCGTGTGCTCGTCGATATCGCGATACCGTCGCGCGGATTATCGGCGTAACTCGCCTCGAATTAATGGCGGTGGCTCCGAGAGCCAACCCCACAGCGGAGGCAGAAAATCTGTTTCTTTGGCGAAACTTTACACTTGTTCATCAGACTGCGAACTTTAACGCTATTTTGTATAAAAAAGGTTGACAAGACTAATATTGTAGGACCTATTTCGAACCATCGTGTTCTATAGTTTAGAGCCAAGTACCATTTAAAAAGTGGTTATCCCATTTGTATCCCCTCCCTGACTTCTTGCTAGACGGTGTACGTGAACGCGTCGTAGTTGAGAGTAGGCTCCTTACCGAGCGTTTCCATGTTTTTGCAAGGCGGCCTTTATTGCCTAATTAAATGCAATGATTCCCGCGCAGAGGCGGGCGCGCATAAAGCGTCGCTCCCCTGTTGGAAAATAAATCACGCGAAAGCAGAAGTACTTATAGGTTCGTAAATCAGTCGGTGACGCTTTTCTAACCGTTGTCCTCGCAACGTTTTCGCGCTTTTTCGCGTCGCGTACACGGTCGCGCGATTGCGTGCGTTCTCGCGGTGTGGAGCTCGCTTTGATCCAGCAATCCGATGGAACGCGAAACACGTGGTAACAGGAAGAAGGCGTCCCGCAAGTTCATGGAGATATTTACGCGCTGTCCGCGCACTCGTAAACGTCACCGCGGTGTCTCGCATCTCGTTTTTCTCGCGCGAACACCGTTGACGCGACGCCACCGCACGGCCCGTTAGCCTTTAATGATGAATAATTAATTTGAGGCTCGTTAAGCGACGCGCGACGTCCACCGGCGTACGCGGTGCAACTTTTCGCGTAATTAATAATCAACCTTACGGAACATTGATTTCGCGATTAAATTTCGTCCCAAGCGTGTTTCGCCTTTAGTTACGGCCTCTGGCTGTTGTTATTCAACGGTCTCGAGAAAAAAGATTCGAATTTTTAGTCGAGCATATATTCAAATTTGCTTGCACGAACGTTAATTAACAATTTGATGTTTCATTTATACGGCGATAATTAGAACATATCGTTTTAACGAAGTAAAATTCCCCGGGAATGTAGAATTATTGGCATCGAATGATAAATCAAAATATTGGAAATGCAAGTATCTACCTTGGAATCGGGACATTATTTCCTGTGTATTTAGAAACCGCGGCTACTGGCCCTGCATCATTTTTCGATCGTTGCGTCGTGACCGAAACATTTCTTTGTTTCCGCGTGATTCGACACAGCGGCACCGGTACCGACCAATGGTTATTTCCATGAATCGGATAGCGAATTCTCGATCTTTGGTACGAAGGGTACTAGTTTCCTCGGGGAAACCACTGATTTGTGGCTGTTGCAAATCGATGTTGCCTTAATACTCGGAGCTATAAAGCGCCACGAAACGGAGCTACCGAGAGGATAATAGGAACCTCCGGTGGTTTTCAAAAACGAGCTTCGCGGCGTGTACACCAGCAATTTAATAACGGTACCGAGGCCGTGTTAAAGTGTAACGGTTTATGAAATTTACAACGACGGAAATTAAGACTTTCGGCGCAAAGTGCCGCGGTTTAATCTCCAGGCCACGTATCGTTAACGCTCGACTTGTCAAAATCATCGTTCTCGTCTATTTAGTAATTTATTCGTGCGTGCCCTCGTTTCGTAGAAGAGCATCGAGTACATATATTGTAGAATGTATAACGTACGCGACAAATAATGGCAAGGAATATTTCGTGACAGATGGCTTTAGCGTGATGACAAATGGCCCGAGGTTGTACGTATCGAGAATTCCGGCAAAACGTGTCACCGCTTGGTACTTGGCCAACTTGCCATTCATTAAGTTTACTCATGCTTGCTAGTGTACGTGACTCGCTGCGCGGAATAATTGGAGTCGCGTTAAAGTGACAGTTGCGAAGGTTTCGCGGCGCTGGTTTTCCAACTTCCCAGAAGGTAGCTCGTAAAACGTCGGCTAGGTCTCATTGGCCGCAGTTTTTTGACACGTGACGCAACGCTACCCGAGGAAAAAGTAACGACCGAACGAACGTAGCGTGTAGCTACTTAAAAGTAGGTTTTTTTTCTGTAGGAACGAGTTGTGTCGCTTGAAAAGAGTAACACATTTTTTTTTCGATTCACTGTTCGTTGAAATAATCGTAGCATAACTTTTACGCGTTTACGCTTTTGTGTATTTGCATTCAATACGTGTCGTTAATTATTCGCGTATGAAACGGAATACTTTTTGTCGAAACGAACGTCGTTTATCCAGGCGCTGAAACATCAAAAGCAACGCGAAACGTATCTTAATGCGGAAACTCGTTTCATAAATATCCCGGTCGATACGAGCGCGCGTAATCATCTTTGAAATATCGATAATATCGGTACTGTTATCGTGAAATATTAGGTACAATTTAATACTTTGTCAGCACGTTGGAGTCGAGGGAGAATTAACGACGCGACCGGACAAAAATATGATAGGGCGTGTTACGCGTGCGTGCAAACAAGTAGAATACGAAACCGTGAGTGCTAGATAACTAAATAGAAATACTTATTGCCCGGATCGTTCCGTGCCTTCCTGAACCCGATAGAATCGTCTAGCCGCGGTCGAGAGAGTTCAATAATCTGCCGCGGCAGATCTTCTGTCAGGCATTGAAGTCTCCAGCGGCGCTGCAGCATCTGCCGCCGCGCCGTGCTTTCTCCGTCGTTGTTTCGCGTAAAAACATGGCGATTTCTTCCAACTCTTCGATAAATCAACTATCCCAAAGAAAAAAATTAATCAACCGGTCAACGGGTGCGTCTCCTATCGAGCTAGAAACCTCAAACTTTGCGTATCACGTTGACGAGACGTTTACGACGTTTTCCCATGAATATTACATCGTTTTAACGCACACGACACGCCCAAGCAACCGGAGCAATCGTTTTTAATACATTTCGCCGGTGGTTGCAGAGACTTCTCCCCTCCCGTCGAAAACACAACGAGGCAGTAAACGTCAGTATCCGTGCTTTAGCCCGGGAGAACAATACGCCTTCTACGTACTCTGCGAAAACAGATTTATGGTAATCAAAGAACCACTGGTTTTCATGGTTCGCTGACAGCTTTCCTCGTCTCTCTCTTTCGATTTTTTCCCACCTTCTTTTTTATGCCCCTCTCTTGAAGCGAAATTCGATTTTCCAATAAGCGGCCAAGATTTACAGCCACCGAGAGCACGGGGCTCGTACTCCGTCTTTTCTTTCGGTTTCTCCTTTTTTGCTCGCTATACGCGTTACTTCCTTTTCGATTTTTTTCTGCACGGGACGTGTTTTTTACTGCCCTCCGTACGTCCCACGAAGAAGACAGTCTGACAACGTCCTTCTCCTTCGCGAAATGGATTCTCACACGTACGGGCACGCACACGCTGGACCGGCCACCTCGTCCCGGCTGTAAGTAATGCATGCGCGACTTCAAACCGATCGTCAAAGTCAGCCGGACGTCGGGGCCTTATACGAGAGGAGAATAGGGTGCCCGGATTTCGTTGTGCGATGCACACGCACACTTTCGCGCAGGGGAACCTGAATACGTGGCACCGTTTCGGACAGTGCACGTTGCGCGAGCACAAGTTATGGAATTTTTCCCAAACTTCCGGAGACGGTTTTCGAAAATTAATTCAACGAGATTCCTCGTCGCTGCAACTTGGATTATACGTTTCAGACTACCCCAGTAATTTTCGTTGATTCGTTCAGCCTTCGAGAAAACATTTTACGTACTAGAAACGACCCTTCTCGATTAATACTTCGGCCGATCGTCGAGAAAATGATCGACGCGAGGCTCCGGACGATCGAGAAAATTACGCGTCAAGCAGGTTTTTCGCGGTCGAAAAAACGCATCCAAGCTGATTAAAACGTTGACGCGACTCGCGATGTCGCAGCGCAGATTTACAAGTCCATCGAGCGATAAAAAGTATCGCGAACTACGCAAATTGCCGCGTAACGAGTAAAAGAAATTGCCCCGGCTAACAAGCCTGCCGCGCAAGGACGACGCATTCTCGCGAAAGAAGCGTAGAAGAAACGCTGCGAGATCCTCCCGGTTGATCCGGGCGAATCTCGGTGATTTCAATGACAAATCCCAACGCGCGCCAGAGCGTGTCTCGTACCGCGAATTTCAGGTATCGTGACAAGCGTTTCGCGCGAGCGTGATTTTTTGCCGCACGATTCGCGGTCGAATCCCGCGACACGGAAGAGCAGAAAAATGCCGTGACAAATTAGATCAGCCGCATAATGCGGATTTAATTGGAGGTGTGGTGAATCGAGTCTGCCTCGCCTCGGTTTGCCGAGCGCCAGTGATTTTGCTCGCTGTCCGTGCAGGAAACAACGAGATCGCTTATAGATTTTTTTCGCTGATAAACTAACGAGCCTCGTTACGCGCGCAGATTTACACGTCTCGCGCGAAACGATGGCGTCGCGTGGAATCTTCATTCATTGGGGATACTTGGTAATTTTCTCTTCGTATTTACGGAATCTTCGCGCATTTTCCATCAACCTTCGATCGCTAATTAAGCCGTGTATAGGAGCCGGAATTTGAACGACATTGGTCTCATTAACGGACGAGGACAAGGCGACTGACACGCGCGACGAACGTGGCAACCAGTTAGACGAACTTGAACACACCCGACAAGAAATTGATCGCTCGTATTCCGCGCGCAATTTCCCGTACCGCTGGTCGCAGGAAGTCGCGCAGTTTCTTCTCTTTTATCGCCGACGATTTGGACGACGGCGTCGAAACGATCTCGACTCCGGGGCCATTCGCGAGATTATTATAGCGAGCGTGGCGTTGCCGATGCACCCTGTAATTTTGGCAGATGCGATACTGCTGGAGCGACGCGTATAAAAGCTCCGACGAATACGGACGGAGGCTGGCCCGCCGTTGTTCAAAAGCGACGACGCCGTGAGAAATCGATTCCCCGGCGACGACTTCAAAACGCTTTGGCACGCCTGCCAACGACCACGTCGGTTTCGACGTCGCCGAACGCGAGACGAAAATCACGGTCGCGTCGCGCCGGCCACGTGGCGTCGTTTTTCCACCCGCGACCGGGAAAACCGCCAATGGAGGACGAAACAAAAAAAGAAACAACGGGACGCGCGACACTTACATGGAGTTGGTGGTGTTCCAGTATATGCTGATCGTCTTCGCGCAGTTGCTCACAGTGGAGAGTAGAACCGTTTGCAGGCAGACGAGGAACACCAAAGTCACAAAGGACGAGGAAACCATCGTAACAACGTGGACAACGACCAAATCACCGTCACCACGCTCACCGAGACTCAATAACAAACAACAACGAAGACAACAACAAGAACAACAACAACAACCGCACCTTTGTTGCTGTCGTCCACAACCACGTTCCACCACCGTTACACGGACACCACATCCACACTTCACTTTCCTCGTTAACGGTTCTTCCCGTTGCGTTTTTCTATATCTCGCGCGCAACAGCGAGTCGTGCACCGTGTATCCGTTTTTGTGCTCCGAACAGTGTTTATCCTCGTAACATTTCCAGGAACGTCGACGGTTCCGACGAAGATCGGTGTATCCAAATTGTCGCGTCCTCGACTGGAGAAGATCGTGCGGGCAGGATCGACCGTGCTCACGAATCGCGGAATTCTTTGATGGAATTTCTGCCGATCGCCGCGCGATTAGAACCAATCGAGTATCTCCGGTTTTCGGCTGCTTCGAACGGTGTCCAGCGAGGTACGCGTTCCATGGGTCCACCCCGTGTTTCTCTCACCTGGATCGCGTCTTGCCAGCCCTCTCATTGGTCCAATTTTAACGGAATCCAGTCCAAACGACGAGCCGTCGACGAGAGACGCTTCTTAGACGGTCCAGTGAACTCGCGACGCATCGGAGGAACGATGTTCCAAGGGTTCCGTGGTCGATGCTCGGCGCTCCGATTCAGGGCCAGGAAAGTATCCGACGGTATCACGCGAGCCACCGAGCGACCGTAAGCTTGCCGATCATTTCACCGACGATCGTTTCGGTAGATCGGTACACTGGAAAAAATCCTAAACTCTCGCGATCGAACGTTTTGCACCACAAAGATCCTCCAAAATTATTCCCCCCCAAAACAAGGAAAAAAATGGTACGCGTCTATGGTACGAGAGCACCGGGTCTCCTCCGCTGCTAACCAAGCAGCCACCAAGAGGAAACCGAGGAACAAGAAAATCCAAGAGTCGAAGACCGCACTGGATCCCACGAAGAGCACAAGAAACCTAGCGAGACGAGGTATCCTTCTCGCCTGGAGCACACCCCCGGTTTTACTTTCTCACGCACTTTGCGATTCGCACGGGTCGCGTAGCCAACGGAGCGACGACGCTATCCGCGTTAAAACGGATTCACCGAGGATCGGATGGCGCGTTTTAAAAACGGAACGAAAAACGCTCGTGTTTGTACCGTTCCGACGGAGCGTGTCGGCGCGCGTTGTCTCGGGATGAGAGCAGCGGATAGTCTTGCAGGAGCTACGTTCAAACGAGCCCCGTGAACGCAGAGTGAACGGAACCTCCTTGCTGGTCGGTGTCGCGGACGCGTCTGTCGGCCGAGCGCGCTGTCGCGGCCGTTCGTCTCGCGTCGGCAGACTCGAACGTCCTACGGGGGTGGCGGGGAGTGCCGAATGCAGGCGGAGACGCACGAACCCAGAGGACCCTCGTTCCCTCCGCGGCGCTGGTCGACGTGTCTCGCACCGCTCGCCGACTACGCGGTATTACGCCGCCTGCTCGCGAGACGCGAGTTTCCGAGTGGATCTCCCTTATCCGCGCGCTCCCGTCGGTGGATCGGGCCGCTCGAGAGTGTGCCGATACGAGACAAGTGCCACCAGCGACGCGAGATCGTGTCTTTCCCGCGGAATTGTCGCGCCGCGAAATCTCGACGACGCGTCCCTTTTCCAGTCGTCGTTACGCGGAGTTTCGGTTGGCGTTTTTCCGACTCGAAGCGTTTTTGCTTCGGAGCCTCGCGGGGATAGTAAAACCTTTTTTCTTTTCAAACCAGTGGTTCGACGAGTTTTCGGGTGCGTGATATCGGAGCGTCTCGTCGTCAGGCAACGAGAGGCGTGAATTTCGGGTCGAGTTTCATCGCGGAATCATGAGGTGCGGGGAATTGGATTTTTTTTTTTCCCCCACTGAAAGCAATTTTCGCAAGGGAATTACGTATCGACGGACTTTACCCGTCCGAATACCATGTTTGGCCGTGGCGTATTTTCGGGCTCGATTGAACATCGTTAAAACGAATTCGTATAATTACTCGGCACGGATAAGATAGGTGATTTTTTTTGGTTAAAACCTCGGCTATCGTTCGACGTACTCACCGTTTAATATGGTGTGATAAATATTCACAGTTCCTTTGGCGTTTCTTGCGAGTGAAAAGAATCGAAACGTTGCAGAATCGATCGACCGTTTCGGTCTTCCATTAACCGTAAAGTTAAAGTGCCAAGAAGCGCGATCGCGTTCCTACGTTTTCGTGCGAAGAGCGCGATGGACCTTAATTGCTCTTGGTGAAAGTTTTGTTTCGAAATTTTTATCGCGTGATCGCCTAGATTCGATACATTTGGTAAAAAAGGAAATTGTAACAGAAAATCGTGCCAGAAGTGATTTGAAATTTTAATAATTTTACGATAAAATGTTGCGTTTTTTACTATGAATATTCTAGTAATTTCATTACACGAATAGTATATCTTATAATCATAGAAAGTATAATTCCGTGGTATGAAAATAAATTTACGTATTTCGATGTTGGCTGGAAGAACGTTGAAATCATCGTCCAAAATATTGATGTACTTAAATTTATTCTCACATAACAAAAATTTGCTCTCCACAACCAAATAAGATACACTATGTGTAATTTAATAATTTTACTCCAATTTCAGAGTAACCGTATGTGTATAAGTTCAGTGACTTGATTTTGGAGTAAATGTGTTTGGAAAAAATTATTTTGTATCATCTGTGTCGACACCACATATGAGAAATAATTTTACTTACTAAATGTTATAACAAAGTTACTTTAGAAATTGGAGTAAAGTCAATAAAAATTCAAATCTTCCAGTCACTTGTAACAGATTTTAATCGTTCAATTCGATTTTGCAGAAATTATATTAAAAAGAAAAAAAAAAGAATAAAGTCCAACCTTAGCGAAAAGTGCAAACTTTGAGTAAAAATAAAAAATGTAAAGACGCGAGTAAGTGTCAAATTTATTAAAAATAGTGGACGTCGATCACCTGTACGACGTTATCTTGATACTTTTCGAATAGATTTTCGCGACCACCTCTGGCACTCAAACGGTTAACCCTTCAGGCACTACACGGTTTTCAAACGATTTTCGCAGTATTGCACGAACTGCTGTAACTTTTAAACGGAACATAATTTTCAGATACGAGTTTCACTACCATATTTAGTATTTTTACTTCAATAATTTGTCCTACATCTTGAACCCTGTATTCTAGTAATATCTTTATTCGTCGAAGCCATGGATAACGACTATTAGAATCGAGCTACATTTCTAGAGAAACTTCGAAACACACGACACGTGTATAAATTACACAGCCATTACAAAGCGATACATCAAATCACCAATGTTAATACGTCGATTATTTTAGAGAAAATACGCTGAAAAACCCCAGATACGTACTATACTGCCTTTGGACAATAACGTTTCGTTCGTAATCATAGGCATATAAGGAAGCTGTTCCTGGTACCGAGTCAGGCCCGAAGGGTTAACGTAATCGTTCCGTTCGCCATCGTTTCCTCGATCTTGCGGGTCGCGGAACGCCACGGACGAAAGACGACGTAAACGCGCGGAGACGGTGATCGAGTTAGGCGACAAGTTCGCGACAACGTTGATCCACTGTTTTCGTTTAATCAAAAGTCGAGGGACAGGGGAGTTCGCGGATTGCCAGGCGTCAGAAAAGGCAGTTTGACACTCATTAACAAAACCGAGCGTCGTGATAAATGGTCCCAGGGACCGCGGCCCGGCCGGAATTGCGAAACTCGCGTGGAATTTAATTTCCAGAGCGCGAACACCGGCCTCGTAGAACATTGTTTCCATCGAGTTGGGGCATACTGATTACACAACCGTCCCTTAAGCCTCATTACCGTCGCTGAAAATTTCCATACGGCTCACGGCGCGCATAACCACGTCGGAGGAGGCGCGTCCGGATCACGATTCGCCTCGAGACCCTAACCAGCTATGAATTAGACTCCCTCGTAGTTTTCTTTTCCCGTGGCATCGGGCTTTTAAGAGAGCGTGAGTGCTTTCTTGACTTACGATCGCCGGCTAGTCCTCGTTTCCTGTTTCAATTTCGGCACGCGCCCTCCGGTTTCTATTTCTCCATCTCCGAGGTTTCACACGCAGTTTCGTTTTTCCATCGAACGCGCCTTTGATCCTGTCCCTATAAATATACGCGATGGACGACGCCTCGTTCCGTTTAACGTCGTTTCCCCGGTGTCGATCCCAAGAATCCGTCACGAATACACTTGTTTTACGCTGTTCAAACTGTATCATATATTCATTAATAAATTTTACTTTCGATCAGATTGAAAGTCGTTGAAAATTTAATCTGATACAGTTTGTATCTTCTTAAATATGTAACAAAGCTGTTGTCGACGTTTGAACCGATTAGCATAAATTAATATGAATAAAACTAGAAACGAACCCTTCCAGAAATTATTTTCAGAGAGCTTTGACACTTCTGTGCTTCGTCCACTCGTCCGTGTTTCTTTCATAATGTGTTCCGTTGATAGTTTCACGAGCCGAACATTTTCTAGGACTATCCACGCGAATAGAGTGCACCAACACGTTTCTCCAGGAAACCGTGTGCACTTGTAGAAAATTAGAGAGGCGGAGAGCAGAGAGAGCAAGGCAGAGGAGATGCAAGCGTGCATATGCATTCCCCGCGAATGCAGGCAAGTACGTGGCGCCCTCTTCGCGAACAGAAACTACGGTCGTCCTCCGTATTGCTCTCTCGTCTGCAACGATCTTCTCGAGGGCATGCTCCTCGGCTCTCTCGGATCTCGAAGAACCGGTATCTACCCACGGACAGTCATGTCGGTCATTAGTCCGACTAATGTAACGCTTCAAATTCTATCGGGCCACGGCGCCGGGACGTTGCATCCTCCCACTAGAAAGCCGATGAATCGTTAATAGAGGACGAGGAACACGCCCGATTCTAACGATTCCATGGATTTCATCCAAAGCCTTCACCTCTGAACACACCGTGGATCACGGAACAATATATTTCTTTCTACTTTCAAAGCGAAGCAATTTTTAAAAATTTTTGAACCGAAAAATTAGTTTTGATAAACTCTTTGAATATTAAGAATTTTTAAATTTATGTCTCGATAACTCAATTAATTTCAATAAAACGGTGATAGATTTTTATAAGTTTGATCCGATTTGTTTTATCGCGTTCTTTATTTTTTTCTTTATTTGACCGTTCATCGTTAACGATTTGACTATCCATACGTTCGAGTAATTGAAGATTTAAAGGTACGGGTTCGACTGGTTGGTCAGGTAACCGTGTCTCGTTAGCCGTGGAGAGGTTTTGCCGCGGATAGAACGATCGTCGGCGATAGAAGGTTGATTTCCAATGTCCGTCCATCCACCGTTCGTCGAAACATTCTTCAATGGGTTTTGCATGGCGGTATTCATGATGTCCGTCACGGTTCCGTTTGTCGCCGGTTGGATTCTCCGAGAGAATGTTCTGACGGCCCGTATCAGTTCCTGCCGGATAGTGTGAACAGCCAGTCGCCGTCAGATTTACAGATTGCTAAAGCACGTCGTTCAGTTTACATCGCGATTGAGAGGAATAATACTGTTTTCGAGATCGCCATTACGTTTAAATCTATCATACCCAAATCGAATCCCTTCTATTTCCTCGTCATTCAGTTTACACAGTCATTTATGCACGAAACGTATAGACAGACAATTGACAGACGAAATTTTATTCCGTTTGAGCGTTTTAGAAAATCAAGTACGATCGATAGAATTTTTTATCATACTTACGTAGTTTATACGAATGTCAAGTTTTTCGAAAAGCAAATATAAGATAAAGTATGCGAAGTGACACAGTTTTGGCAACTCTCCCGTATATCATTACGTTGAAATCTCTATCATCGATGAAGTTATGGAATTTTAAGTGACCGAACTCCCAAGCTGTCGAGCGCTTTTAATCTATAATTACAAATTTTTGAAAAGCACATTTTTCAAATCAATGGACACAATGTCTCGAGGAACATTTCACCGATTTATTTATAATTTTCAGGGAACGTTCTGTGAAATCAAATAAATGCTCTAAGTACCATTCGCAAGCATAGTTTGATTTATTAAACACAACCAAATTATAAATAGAAATTTTGTCTTTAAATAGTGTGTATAGTAAATAGATAATAAAAATGCAGTCATTATCGTTCCGTTCGTCGAAGTATCAATTCCGAGTAGATTCATAATAATCGTTTATCTTTTGATTCTTTGTTAAGCGTGCGAACGTGGTCGAGAAACATAGCGAACAGCGAGTAAGAATAATGCAGGCGAAACGAAGGCGGGGGAAAGAGGAAAGATCGAGGTTTAGGGTTGTCTGCGGTCTTAATAAAGTCGAGTCACGCTCCATACCGCGGGATCTCTAAATCGTCCTCAAACAAACTCGATCGTAGCCCTGATCGTTAACCTACGATCCGTTTGTTACACATCTTGGCTTCGGGTACTTTCTTCCTCGTTATTTCTCTTCTTCTTTTCGTCTGGCGCTCGATCGCGTGCAATCGTCGAGAGAGAGAGGAGGATAGTTCGACGCGATGAAGATATCAAACGGATGCACAGCGGATAAAGAGGTGAAGAGGCACTTCCATCGGTAGGTTGTATAAATACCACGAGTCATGGAGACGAGAGAGTGCTTCGTAAATATTGATCGTTATTCTTGCGGTTCTCGCGTACTTCGGGAAAAGAAACGGCGCTGGAAAAGTCAAATCCTATGTATACAATGAGAGGGATGCCCATTTCCAGGGGATGTTTTCATCCTGCAGGATCGGAGGAAGACTGCCCGGTTGGTTGAAACCGCAGGCTTTCCAGCGGGCAGGTGTGTCGATTTAGGAGAAACATTCGTGTGCCGTTTACGGAAACCATGCGAACGCTCCGAGCTCCGATTTGTGTTTGCTCCTCCTGGGATTCATGCACGAAGAACTTCAACGTCGAGTTAGGGATCGAGTGCCTTGATTACTCGTCTCGTTACTCCATTTGGACAAACATTTTTGTTCCGCAATTTTTATTCGAATTTTAGTAATCGACTCATTATCGTATCGACGAGAATTTTCATCGAGGAGTTAAACAAATTAATTCTCAAGAATTTCGATGAGATTACAAAAATACTACGAGAAGTTTTTTTTATAGGAGATTTATAATAGAAGAAATATAAAATATTACGCGCACTAATAAATGCTAGTAAATGTAGTTCCATTCATTTTAATGTTACAATCTAGTTATATAATAAATTTTTGACCCGTATAATTTCACGATCTGATCGTTTCATAAGAGTAATAAATATCTGGTGCAAATTGATCGGTATTCAGAGCAATAATAAATGCGATGGATGATAAATTATATTAACGATGCTGTCGACGTTTCTGCCTTGATGTAAGGCCCCGGAAGGGAAATGAATAAATTTTCTGCAAATAAATATAATAAACAGCGTGTTATAACGAACGTGAAAACGTGTTATTACAAAAAGGAAGGATTCTGAATTTCATTTCTGAAATGAAGTTACAAAATAGTCGTTTCCATCTATAAATTATACCTACGTACTTTTCTTCCTGTTTAAATCAATTTAATTTTCAACTATTTAGTTCGAACGTTCAGTATTTCGGGAAAATTACTGATTTTCAAAACCCGGGAACGCTACAGAAATGGAATAAAGCGTAGCCAGGCGGAGATCAGTGATTTTCAATTGGCTTGTTCAACAGCCAAAGTTCCGAGAAAACTTCCCAACCGTCGAAGAACCATAATGAATTTTCAAGTACCTCCGGAAAAGGGAACCTGTGGGACGGTCGAAATCCTGTGCACACATTAGGTCGAATGGCAGAAGTGCGTTTGGGTTTCTTTGGTCCTCGAGGGTCTATCGGCGGCTGGGACGGTCTGAATGAATCTGCAGTGAATCGGGAAGGCAGGTGCAGCGATTTGGAAATGGTAATTTCATGGCCGCGGAAAGTCCCACGGCGAATACCAAATCCAACAGTTACGCTCGGCTAATCGTCGCGTATCGTTTTCGATAATTCAGCGACGGGGATCGTATAATCACCTAATGGTCCTTGACTTTAATAGTACCCGCCGATTCGATTATTTCTCCCTTCTTCGAATAGAGTTGCGTATCAAGAAAGTTGCACCGTTATTAATGCATCGGTATCGATGACGTTACCGCTGGAAATAAATCACCCCGAGGCGCGGACCGATGATAAATTAATCCATCGATATTGCCGCGATTTATTGCACGGATTTCGACGACCAATCCCGCGATAAAGGTTTCCTAGGCTACTTTCGAGGATCCTTGATTTTATGAGGTGAAAGCCTCGCTTGCTACGCTCTCGTCAATCACACGACGATTTAACAAAGGGATGGAGAAATGTAGGGGCATGCAAAATATACTAAATTGAAGAAAATTGAAATATTTTAAATAAAGATTCAAATGAAAGTCTAGAACTTCGTTACTGTCGAGTCATATTTTCGCAAGTACAGGACGAAAAGGGGTCGCGTTTGATCCACGGAACAACCGTGATCCTTGGTCGTACATTGTGAAATACTTAACGGCCATCGATCATCATTCTTCACCGACGTTCGCCGAATTCGTGAACACCAACGAGTCTGCACTAATACACAAGCGTCTCCACACCTTCTCCGAGCCCAATCCATTTCGCTTCATTACGGATCCACCGCGCAGATCTCGGCTGACCCTGCCTTGAACTATGATTGGCCACGTCGCATCGATCCCCGCGTCGATCGTGATTGGCGACGTCTAGCGAACGCGTAAACGCGTCATTTTATATCCTACACCGTACAGAGATCGTAAGTTTCCGAGTACTTCATACGACACTTTTGATTACATAATACAAATTACTGAAACTATGTTGTTCGAATGTTGGAAACACCTTCGATCAATGCATATTGCAGGAGGTAGAATTATTAGACTATAACCACTGATCAGACTCGCGGTCCTTTGCTTTGACTTCGTCAGTAATGACAATCGGTGGGACTGGTGGTGGTACGGTTAATTCCATTTGTCGGCAACTTGTGATCTCAACATAGTACCTTCGTCATTGGACGCGCGAGAGCGTCGTTTCCACGGCTGGATCGGAGACGGTGAAACGCGAGCGATCGAGAACGATCGAAGACGGACGAAACGGTCCGCGTTAATTGATCTCGGGCGTCTCGAGATTGGCACCTGCGCGAATCGAAGGTTTCGGGAAGATGAGCGTGCGCGGCGATCGCGATAGATCGTTGGGATCCATTAGCCATTAGCCAACGTTTACGCGCGTCAAGGTGTCCGCTGGAACAATGGAGCCGCCGAAATAGAAATCGATTTCTACGGCTTTCTTTTATCCGTCGATTTCTCGCTACTCGAGACTCGCGCATTTCGCCATCTTCTCCGCATACTGCATTAACGTCCGAGACCACGCCACGCGTCCGTATTTGATTTGTAAAACGATCGGGCGTCCGTGCCGGTGAACACTGGCGTCGCTATTCGAAGAAGAATCTCTGGCCACCATTTTGTGGCGAACGAACCGTGAAAAATTTTCATTCGTAGCGGTAAAGTCGTGGAAAATTAAATATTTTGTTGGGAGTGGTACGAAAGACTTGGTCCATTTTTATCCGTGGATGAAGAAACTTCCAAACAATTTTAAGCAATTTATTCGTGGTGTGTTTACCGCAAGATTGGTAGTTAAATGAAATATTACAGGAGATACCGTACGACGCTTTCGGTTTTATAGTCTTGTTTTATTACACAACTTTATTATGTTGAAAATATATCCAGGTTACAACCAGTCAACAAACTAATTTATGTTATCGTTGCCTGCAATGAACCGGTCGAAACGCAGCTAACAAGTTTTAGTTCGAACTAGGCATCATTGTAGTGACTGAAAACAGAGCTTGACGTTAATCCTAGATTAGAATTTTAAGTTTGCTGTACTTTGTAGACGAACTTTTTTGTATGTAATGTAATAATTTATTACGAAAACTGCTGGAACGAATCGAGTAGAACATTCTTTATTATAACGTTCGTTATGCGAATGTTCTACCGTCGAAACACCATGCGAAGGTTCTATTATTCGAACATAGTACGTCCTTGTAAAATATCCCTCCTCCCGTTGAAACAGTCTTTTATAAAACTGGCAATGTATGAGTTCACATCTAATAATAGCATCAAAGCAGAACCGGTGTGGGACTAACTACAGAAACGAGACGCGAGATAATTCATAAATCGGAGAGTACCATAACATTAGCAAGAATCTATGGTATTGGGAAAAGTTACTGAGATTAAAAATTTGAGAGAGAAAAAGAAGTTTCGTTCCAGATTACAGAATGAATAAAAAAAAATAGATGAGTTTTTGGGTACGTGGATAATGTCTACCCTCTTACGGCAGAAGTCTGCATCGGGTCATTCTCTTATCCATGTTAATATAGCATAATATTATTAAAAACGTCATAAATGAATTTGTTGCTCAAGGATCCATAATTTTTATAGTAAATTTTTCCTTAAACTCAATAACTTCCGAGACATGTGAGAAAATGAACTTTTCACCTAAACTTTGAGGTCCTTTTTCACCCCTTCTATACAAACCATTGCCTATAAGAACGAAACGTCTAATATTCTCGTAAGAATTTCGTGGGAATATTTGAGGGAAATCGGTGATTTACATTCCGGGGCGATTCCTCGTAAGTGTTAAACGATCGTGCAGACTCCGTCTCGGCTACGCCATTGAGCGTATCCTGGAATTCGACACACAGGCGATCTCCAGGCGCCAAGACAATGGTCCCTCCCCTCATCCCTCATTGTTTCGACCACGTCTGGAATCTTAAAAGACTATCCATTATTATACTCCCATCGAGAGATGCCAACCCTCTTCTTTGCCAGTGTCCGCGTAATAATTGAAAAGGCACGGGACACCTGCCCGTGAAATCGACGCGGCGTAGCCGTAGGTGTGCAACGGTGGTGAAAAATCATGGCCGCCGCGTTGCGTCTTCTCCGAGGGCCTCTCTCCGCTTCCTACAATCCGCTCGAACCTTCGTCGCGAGGCCAGCGCGGCGTACGTGCTTAACTTACATCATTACGCATTTGAATGGTCGGACAAATTATGTTCGTGGCGCGCGCGCGCGCGCTCGCGTGTGCACACGCGGTGTGTCCTGAAACCGAGAGGGCCGATCGGGGACGCCTTTTCAGGAGTCCTCGCGACGATACACGGGTTCGAGGACGGCGGATTCTTCGGGAATCGAAGCGAGCATAATGCGGCGAACGTACGTGTGCGGGCTGCATAATCCGCGGGTGAAACGCGCCGCCTGCCAGCGGAGCATAATGCCTCTACCCACCGAAGGTGTACCATATTACGAGGGAGGAAGGTGCCTTGCACTTTATCTAGACTCCCCCAGCATCTATTTGTATCTACGCTTATACGCGGGACGCGCATACAGGGCGATTCTACAAACTCGGACAATCTGCAACCCTTTTCTCACAAATCGTTTTTTCGTTCGGTGCACCTCGTTTTCTACGTTGGAATATGTATTTTTATTCAGGTAAATTGATTCTTCTCGTTATTCCCCACGTAAAAGTGTTAAGGTATAACCATTGAAAATGTTATACTTCACGAGATATTTTATATTTTATGTTTGTGTTCAATTTGTACCAAACGGAAAGATCATCTCATTAAAAGATAAGAGCTACAGCTTATCTCGGTTTCCAGAACCACCCCCGTACCGAGTAGTTCTCTACGAGTGGTTACAGGAACGAATCCAGAAGCCTTGAAGGGGATGAAATCGTATTAACTGCATTTGAGGCTCTTTTATTTCCCAAATGCGAATGGAGTATTATTACAACAAATTTAAATTGCTCCACAGTTACAAGTCGTACGAGCTAGAAAATGACGATGTCGATAGAGAGTGGCTAGAAAAGAAAAGCAGACGGTTCTAAAATTCCGTTCTTGATGTTCGTTTTATTTTGTCGTACGGAGTCATCCCCTATTAGATAGCCCACCCGTGGTTAAACACCCTGTATACAGCGTGGATATAAGTAAAGAGAGAGGCGGGTAACAGAGAGGGGAGACAGGGAAGAAAGTGGAGTGTCCGAGCGAGAGGGGAACGAAAAGGGATACAATAGCAAATGGTATTCTATTATTCCAGATGGGCATCGCGGTATCTCTCTCGCTCTTCGGCGGCTCCGCGAGCTTCGAGGAATGCAACTACGAAATCATTCTCCAATATCTCACCGTGGAGTCCTCTTTGTTTCCCCTCGTCCACGGATCCTTTTCTCCCGCGCCGCGCGACCACTGTCATCGGTAAGCAAACCCTAAAACTCCCGTCAACCCCCTCGGATTCTATTACAGCCCCGCCGGTCATTCATCATTCCGGTTTAATAATCCTCTTTCGGTGGTGGTGCATATTAATCGCGAACTTGATTGAGCGCATGCGTCTGAAATCACTGCTGCGAACCGATACCATTATTAGACCCTAAGGATGTATCGTAACTTTTTTTGGGTAAAAGGAATTCGTGAAGTCGGGACAGAGACAAGAGAAGCGAAAGATCGAGAGAACCATCGGCCAGTTTACTTTTATTTATTTTTTAAACGCCTTCCTGCTCTTTTAACAACCTTCGATATATTAAAAAATGTTTTTGATACACAGAGTCTGATCAGATTTCGTTATTGAACGTTTCACTATGAGTATCACTTCTAAATTAATTATCTTTTTTCTATATATCGTAGGGTCTGGTTCCGTGTCTGTTAGCTCGAGGATTCTCAACGGGGGCCATATGGCTTACCAAACAGGGAGTGTTTTTTCTCTTGTCCAACATTTTTGTTCGCCGTTCGACTCCCCTGATGAGATAGTGCGACGATAAGTACTATCTTATGACACTCCAGAGATTATAAGAAAGTCAGCAATAGACTCTTCAAATCGGTCCAGTGATTTGTGAGATCATCGAACATAAATCACAATCTCTATCTAAATATTAGGAATACTTTAAAATGTACTAGCAGGGAGGGTAAAAGAGAAGACGCTGGTTTAGAAAAATAGCATTAAAATCTGTGCTCGAATGGACGTTTTTTAGGTGGTCACTCTATTTGGTTACGAAGAGTTGAGATGTTAAAATCCGTGGTGGTTCGCTCCTTTCCGCTCCATTCCCTCCCCCGCGGGACCGGCTGTCTCTGTGGTTAGAACGGAATAAGAAATTGCGGGCAATGATTCGGAACTAGTCCCTATCCCTGCCCCTCGCCGATATTTTTTCGCCGCTTGGCGTTCGTTTGCTCTGTTGCTTGGCGGCACAGGAAATATGCGATACGCGAAACGAACGCCTGACGGGTAGGCGGGTCCTACGCTCGTTTGTAACGCAACATTTGTGCTTTCGAACCTCTGAACTTCGCCAGACACGCGAGAAATTCTGTTTGGTTCGCGCTTTAGTGCGTCCGCCCTCACGCGATCATTTTATCGGCTATAAGTCTCGATGATTTATTTCCCTTTAGCGGTAGATACCGTTTGGCGAGCAATAGGGGTGACGCAAGATTCATTGTTGCTTATACTACCGTATCCTTCTGTCGGATTAACTGGTCTCTGACTGTAAATGTTACCGAAATTAGATTTCAAGATCGGTGTACTTATCTTTCGTTATAATATTAGAAGCAAACCAAAGGAGCAATCTTAGTTTCTGAAATTAGAAGACTGTTAACTGTCGCGCTCGAGCATACTTGATCGTGGGTAACAATAGAATTCTACTTTTATTTTTAAAATAAACTTCTTTATTTAACACTCGTACAGATGAGGTTCTGTTCGTATAACTTAATTGCATTATTCAAATTATAATTTTTATTGCATAGAAAGTCGGATTAAACGGATCAGCTTTTATTCATCGTTCGAAATTTTCTATTTACACGATATTTCTCCTGTAAAACTGGTTGGAAGTCGCGTGGTACTATTTACTAGCCAGGTGGCCACACCTGGCGTCGTTGTACAGGCTACGTGACCGCTGTAAGGTCTCAAGTAGGAATCAACGATACCTCTGTGTAAAAAAAATGGTTCATAATACGGCCCGTAGATATTGGAAACCTAGCCCTCGTCCCGGGCATTAATCTGTTGCTACCTGCGTTCCAAGCGACCGTAAACATCTTTCATTGGTTCGTAAACGTACCTCTACCAGCAAGCCGGTCTTATCAATGGTGGGAGACACTGGGTCTCTGAATTTCTGCGAGTCAGTATTGTGATTACGTTCGAAACTTGTGCACGCGTCCTATCGCGAAAGTCCAAAATAGTGCGTAGTTCTCCGCTTCTTTCAAGACACTGCTCGGTAAGCGTTACGAAAATATTAAATATATCACGGAATTATGGCGAAACAAGTGTCCAAGCTACAAAATGGGCAAGTTAATTTTTTATTCGATTCGTATTTATGTAAGAGTGTAACGAATCTTCGGACAGTTCGTCAAACGCGATATTTTTATTCATTTGTATCGACAAATATGGCGTATTATTATTAGACAAGATTATTTTAATAATCGATAGATAAAAATTGTGAAAATAGTTTCGTAATCGGTTATTTCCTTAAATAGACGACCACTGAACCATATCTCGTGCGAAATGACAGAATGGAGCTTATATTAGCAAGTTGGTATTTTCAGGAATTTGAAGATTTAAGTAATTCGTTGAAGCGAACTTTTTAATATCTGTCACATAGTCGGATATTCCGAGCGCTGCTGGATGATACATTTAGAAGTAGCCAAAGATAGCTCCGTGCTTAAATTACTTTAGTTGGGAATTACGAATGTTTGGCATTCTGGGATTAACCCTAGGACTTTAGAGAGATCAACGAGTCCAGAGGGACTTGTAATTTATAGGCAAACAGATTTCGGATCAATGCTGGATTCCATCCTCCAGGTCTTTTTCGAGACCAGAATTTTCTTGCTTTTATCTTTTCATTGCTATTATCGTCCTTTTTATTTAAATAGAGGATACCGTCCACTGCATGCTTTTATTTATGTATAAATAGAATGTATTAAATAAGTACACAGAGAAAGAATAGAGTGTTTTAGAACCGTAGCAAACTACTGCTTCAAAAAAAGAGAAAACTAATCAAGTGTATTATATAATCCCAAAGAAGCAAACATAGAAACGTTCCGAGACTCGCGTAATCGAAACGAAAGTAAAATTTCTAATAAATGTGGTAGTCTAACCGTGAGAAAGTACAGGGAGCTACAATTAGAATTCAATTATGATAAACAGGCACGCGATGTAACAATCATGTAAATAATCCTCGTCGGAGGATAAACGATAATTGCAACATTGATATTCCCGGTACATCGTGTTTGCATCGTACGCAAATAATAGAGATCGGGAATCGTCAATGAACAGCTGAACGTTTCAGCCCGTACGAGAACGATTCCCTTATGTTTCGATTCTATTGCATGCGAAGAATATCATTCCGTGAGCGCGACAGGTGTGCTGGATCGCGTCGAACAATTTCACCTGTCGTGAATTTTGCCCGTACCTCGAGCACGTACTTAATGCTTGGAATCCGCTCGTTGACGTTTAGCATCCGCCAGCGCTATGACGAATCGAGACACGTGCTCGATTTCGACGAGAAAGTTGCACGATCGTACGTGGAAAACTCGATGCTCTATTATTTGAAATTTTGTGCCAGCCATCTGGAGTTTCGGACGCGACACGTGCGTTTAATTGAAATAAGAAGCGAATCAACGATGATCGACAGACGCGTTGCACGTGGTTTTGGATTTGCTCGTTGATGGGACAGAAACGTGAAACTAGTCGTAGTTAAGATATTTGAGAAATCCCTCGTGAATCGTCTCCCTACTCGATCGTGGCAAATCCACGCGTGTATTTTCCGCCAGCATTTCGGAAGGGTTGTTTTCCGCGTTTGATGCATGACCGAGTTAGAAAATTGTAGGCAAAGGTAGCCTAGAGCGGCAATCTTCATAAATGTGAATGCTTATTGTACAAACTTAAATTCACTTTCAATTAAATAAACAATTTATAATACAGTTTTATCGCACACCAGTTGTATAATCAATAAAAATTGGTGAAAGTTCTTCGGGTGCATAGTGTCAAAGTAAATATGAAAATAAATACAAAAGACAGTACAAATTAGAATAGTTGCTACATTTATAGGATAGAGGGTAAAAACCCCTTTAAAATGAGTGTTCGTTCAAATCGATAGCGTCAGTAATTCCGGAGATACAACGATTTTAATTTCAAGTCGATCGAATGGCTATTTCTGGAGATATAAGGGTTCGAAGCGTTTGTTTACTTTTCGACGCGAGTTCATTAACCTCACGCTCGAAAGAAAAAGAGGTCCGGCGTGTTAGACGGAGATAGGGATAGATAAACTAAAAAAATTCATTTTCCTTTACACGACGATATTTCCAAAACGGAAAGTCTGATCGACATAAACCAAAAACCATTTTAAAGAGGAGTCCTTGCCACTTCTAACAGAACACAACTTCGGAACTGTACGTGTGTAAACTTCAACTAGATTTAGCGTTAATTACATTTGTATTTTATCAATGGATCGTAGGTAATTTCATGCATCGATCAATATCCCTCGGCACGTTTATTCGCTGGAACAGTGTTGAAACAGTGATTTCGTGAAACATCCTTTGAAATTACAATTTCATTAGAAACAGCGTTCACCGTAACACATCCGAAGATTTACAGCCGTTCGATAGCATCTTAAGTGCGCTGACAGTCGCCGTAAGGGGTTAAAACCGATTACGTTAATTGTCCCCGGAGCAATTACCGGCGGACGTGCAAAGAAGAAAGAAACGTTGGGTCCGTCGAGTTACCTTTTTTTTTCCCTTTTCCGCGGGATCGACCGCGTCATCTGTCCCCTTTTAGGGGGTCCAACTTGGACGTCCATCGCCGCCGCGACCTATACGAAGACTCCGATCGCGAAGATAGCGATCGGGAATTCGCGTTCGAGCCTTCCGTGTTCGGGGCACCATAAAGAGCAACGAGTGTGCACCGAGCCTAATGTCGGTGCACCTCGACCGACTTCGTTCTCTGGGTACGGGTCTCCGTAGCCACGCACACAACCACTCGATTTAGCCTTAATTAGCTTAGTCCAAGCTTAACGCGGTCGGGATTCCGCGGTGAGTTTGTCTCTTCGATGCAGACGTGGACATATACGTACACCCCCGATCACAAGTATTGGGACACCTGGTACCTCCTTTCCCACTTTTAAAGTACAAATTTCGTCATGGTTTCTTGCAGAAGAAAATTCGATTCAGGGTTTTAGTCGTCTTCGATACTATAAGGCCAGGATGTTAACAAGAATTATACAAAATTTTGATACGAGTGGATTGTATTACTAATGTAGTTACTAGTATTTATTTATTATTTATTACAATATATATTTGTTGGAGATTAAAAAAGGAATAGATTGAATTTTGACTCCACTGGCATCGGCACCTGTTCAGGTATAATACTATGCAATTGATTAATCTAATCATCGAGTTGGTCCCATTCATTAATAATGTATATCAAGCGTACGTGGTGCGTTTCATGCGCTTTGCTATGGTCGGCTGCCTATGTTCGAATGTACTGAAACTATTGTTTCTGCGTGAGCCTCTGCTTATGTTAGGCTTATTTGAATATTTAGATGCATGGTATGACGTTCCATGCAGTGGGAAAGCCTAGAATTATGATATCATTTCCTGTAGATCAATTTCATTGGAATATTCCTGCAATAAAACATCGGAAAATCGACGTTTTATCGAGAGAAGATATTCATAGAATTTATATTCCGTAAGAAATATACGGAAAAACAAGAATTTCATAACTTTTCTTGGACGTCAACGAAATTAGCCGTTGCGAGTAATTATGCGCCGGAAAAACGGAGTCGTTCAACGATAATCGTCGAAGATCGTTACGCGTAAACGTAAAGTCTGCCTCATAAATACTCGTTGAAATTAATCAACATCGGAATGTACCGTTTTTCCTAACGACTTCGTGAAGATGAACTTTCAAGGCTGCGTGGCAGCGAAAAAACCTCTATTAATCAGAGCTATGGGAACAACTACGAGATTACCAAAAAAAAAAAACACTCTGAAGGCCTACACAAGTAAAAACCTTCGATCGATGAAAAGACCTAATTTTCACTCAACTTCATATTTCCTTTGTGTAGAAAAATATCAAATGAGAGAACATTGCTCCAAGTTCTTGAATGTGCTTGTCATGTTTTTTTAGATTCATAATGAAGTAGTTGCTCCAAGGGAAGGAAATTCTCATCGAAAGATGGTCGCTGAGAAAAGAGTACCTTTTGCCCCAATGTCTAGAATAGCGTTGTGTTCAATTGTTCCCAATTAAATTTGTACGAGTTATTACAAGTCGTTCGAACCTGTTAATTACCAAAATAAATAAATATTATTTCGCGTTGGATAAGCGTTGTAATACTTCTGGACGGGGGTGTACGTAGGGTCGCCGTTGTCGCGCAATGGCGTAATGCCCGATCGCGGGCGCGGGGAGATATCGAACACTTTCTCCGTGGCCGAGTATCGATAATGCTTCGATTTATTGGCCGGTGTTTAGCCGGTGGCCCAGATTCTTCTCGTCGGTGCCCGCGGAGTCGCGCTGCACAATGTGAATTAGCTTCGCACGTTAATAGTCCGCATAAAGCGTGGGCGTGGTAATAAGTAAGGTTTATGCCTTCTTTCGGCTATAAACTTGATCGATAAAGCTAAAAACTACACGAGCTCGGTATGTCTTTTTTTTTTTTTTTTCTTCCTCGCCGATTCATAATAGCCGGCCCCGACGGACGCCGATATTTATCTTCTTCCGCTTCGCCGTCGGTCTCTTTCCCTCCTGGGAATACGCGCCTTTAATGTCCCGCCTAGCTCGCAGACACGGGATCGCGAGACCGCTTCGCATGGAAATCGATTGTTTCTCGCGATCGTCGTTGTACTTCGACGCTCGTACTCCGTAGTCGAGACTCGAAACGATCACTTTCCTTTGTCGTAGCTGACCGTGTGCTTTCGTACAGAGAAGGGTTTTAAATGCAAGGACCAAAGACATTCTTCGACGCGAGGTGACCTTTGTATTTCTTTTTTGGGAGAGATATTAACAATTTAAATTTCTTTACGATTTTTCAAGCAAATGCTTCGATGTTTGAGGCTACGTCGAAGGTTTTGTTAGAAAACATAAAAAGTGAGATATTAATTGATCCCCCAGAGTGCTTTCGACGTAATTAGAAAACATCTGATATTGCTGTAAATAACGTGAGCGAGTTTCATTTTATTAAGACGTTTCATGCATCGTGACTTTAAGATCAATATCTTATCCAAATGATCTGGACATGTTGTTTCAGACCTTTCTTGAGATCAGGATATTTCTCTTTCTACCTTTTAAATTTATAACAATTCATGAATTCCCCGAGTCTACCTAACGTTGTCTCTTTGATTGACTCGAATCAGGTTACTTCGTAAAATAGAAAGCGCGTGATGTTTCGACAGCACAGAATAGATAACAAGTTTCTAATCGTGTTTTTTAACGGCGAAAAACAACAAATCTCTACCATAATTGGTGTTTCCCCGATTCCCGTTGAGTCGCATTTATCGGGTCTGCATTAGCTGCGTATATGTAAATTGACACGTCGACATTAACAGACATTGCGACATTGAATTCCAGCAGTACTTCTTGAATAATTTAGCGCACGATAATAGCAATACAGGATCGTATCCAAACGTGATATTGTTGAATTAACTACATCGGTGGAGGGCAACCTCGTCGAGACACACAGTTGCATGCAAATTGCAATGCTTGAAAATATTTGAACAGAGAATACGTCGGGGATATGTACGCGGCGGAATGCTGACCGCCCGAATACGCGGCGCGGCCAATAAAACCGATCGAATGGATTTGCTTCGATCAGTAAATTGCCGAAGAACTGCATCATTATGAATTTTATGAGACCACGCCAGCCGTTCATGAGCATACGCACGTTTTACCAACTAGGAAGCAATTATTCGAACTCATGATTGCTGGCCGAAAAAACAACATGCGTAACGATCCGTGTTAAAAAGGAATGCATCGAATTCAGACTCGTCCGTTGATTGCGTTCTCGTTCGTTGGAAAAAACATTTGAAATACCGCACCGGTTAACACTTACAACAATACTTCGGATAACAAAATAAAATATTTCCTAATATTTTAAATATTCATATGTTACCCTATTGAATATTTCTATTGCATACATACTTGATACATTTTAATGTGGGAAATTAGTAGTCTATTAAAACATATGTGTTCAGTGTGATTTAAATTGTTCATTTTTGTAATTATATTACTTGTTATTTGTTTCAAATATAATTCATTTGGTTAATCCTACATTAATAGAATAGTAGATTCTGTAAAAAGAAAATGCTCCATACATTTTTAAAATAGATTTTCTTGAAAGTAAAGGGTTGTTTGAAAAAATATATTTCGCCCGATATTACTATACAGGGTGTTCGACCACCCTTGGGAAAAATTTTAATGGGAAATTCTACAGGCCAAAATAAGACGAAAATCAAGGATACTAATTTGTTGATTGAGGCATCGTTAAAAAATTATAGAAACATTTCCGGCCACACAGTATATTTTCAGTAAAGAATTTTTTTCTTGAAAGTGCGTAGGAATTCGGGGGTATGTCTATTCACAAAAAATAATTGCAATTGACCTCTGCAATCGAGAATAATTTTTTCAGAACGATTCGAAACTTTTTGAAATTTCAGGGGAATCGGAATGTCAGGGTCAGACATTGTAGTTTTGGTAAAGAATTTTTTTCTTGAAAGTGCGTAGGAATTCGGGGGTATGTCTATTCACCAAAAATGATTGTAATTGACCCGTGCAGCTAAAAATATTTTTTCTAGAACGATTTGAAATTATTTTTTTCCGCGGAAAGATTCAACACCTACTCGAATTTTTATCTCGAAAGTGCGTAAGATTTCGGTGGTATGTATATTAACCAAACATGATTATAATTTATCCCCGAACACCCTGTATATTGCAGGACATTTTACAAACGCGATCGTTGAATTCGTAATGCATAAATGATCGAAAGGAAAGAAGATTGTTTAACTTGGCCCTTTTATATATTTTGAGGAACGCTGGCGTATTTATGGAGGAGGTCGATCCGTCCAGACATTGTTCGCGGCCCGGCGAACAAAGCGCCGCAAAACATTTTAAGCAGCGAAAAAGTTTGCCCGCGGCGAACGTCTACGTGATCTGCATTTCCCACCAGATATACCTCGCGGCACCGTGAGAAGCTTTCGCGGCGGAATCGCTGAAAGTTGGTCGATTTTTCGTCGCGTTAACCGGCCCGTGAATTACGAGCGAATATTATAAATGTATCTCGGTCTCGTAAAACAACGAGTCGCTTCACGAAGTATCGCTATTTATCTCGCGAATTTATCTCCGCCACTTTCCGTCAGCGTAATAACGCGAATAATTTATGCGCCGCGAGGCGCGAGTTATATAAGAAACTAACGCCCCGGCGATATTTCAATTCCAAGCTTTTATTTTCGGGGTTTCGGCGTCGATGCGCGGGTTTCATCGGGGCCCAGGCCAGTATCCACGCACGGTGGAAAATTGCCGAACTGGTCGGCCGAATCGTCGCCTCTTAAAACGTATCCACCTGCGAAACGATTCGCGTTATTTTATCATAAAAGCTCCGACGAACGAAATCGGCTCGCGGGTTGCAACCGGTTCCGCGCCACCGAGTCGTAAATGTCTCCGAAACGCGGTCGAAGTTAACGCGCTGTCAACGACGCCTTGGTCCCTTTCGCGTCGTTCTGTTCGCGCCTGCACTCGCGACAGCGAAATTTTACTCCTTTTACGTACGCGTTTCGTGCCTATTTATCACTCTTACGTAAAAATCTCCAACCTTGTCATCGGGACCGGATGCCAGCCGGATTGGGTTTACGACGCATTCGCGCTTGATGAGGGAATCGGTTAACGACACCGTTCTCCAAACTAAGAAACGCCTACACCGAAACGAGGACTTAACATCGGTGTGACTTTCAAACCGAAATAATCACTGATATTCTTTGTCAACTTGGAAATTTAGGGAACAACCTCTCACCGATTTGAAACTAAAAAAAGAAATTTTACACGAAGTTTGGAAATGTTTGAACACGATACTGAGATGACTGAAAGTAATCTTCACAATGTTCGTTTCTAAAGGCGGTGTCTTTTAAGAGTTTGGAAAGCAGTGCTATAGTAAATTCTCCCTGCTCGATAGGATTATACTTGTTAGAGAGGCGTGTAACGAATTCGATTGCAACGTGCCCGCATTTGTGGGAGCGATTGTTGGAGAAGTTAATGGGCCGTACGTTTTTCTACGGGTGTTACGGCGCGTCAAGCTGTTTTGTCGGAAATGTTCCGCGTCTCGACCTTAATGGATCGTTAACGTATGACTTCTTCTAACAGGACTTATAATAGATTTCGTACGGATCACTGTGGAACTATTTCTTTTACGAACTTGATATGTTTGACCACCTTTCACAACGATGAAAATCGAGTGAGAGTAATTTTTAAAACTCGACAGAAGTGTACCTTCGCGTGCCCAACTGTTATTGACTTCTGTTTCGTCCCTGTATAATCGCATATGTTCTTTAAATTAGTATTGATCTGCTGGTTTAACTATCTAATGACTCTTTTCGTGTCTACGATACGTTCAACCCCATTTTGTAACATAGGGTTATTATCCAATTATCTGGTGTCCTCACTTTGATAGCCACAAATTTACCACTTAAAAATTGAGCGTATCTATTTCGTGAGAAATTCGATAAATTAGTAATAATAGCTGCAGCTACGGTTAAAACAAAATCAACTGTTCATCCGAGACCCTTTCTCCGACAGTAAATCAAGTCAGGTACCTTTTTTATACCATGTTAGTTTACATCTCTATTTCTCAAGCAGAGACTACGTATCTGTTGAGAGCCTCCATGCTGTTTTACGTGAGGAGACAACAGATAGAGGGCTGGGGTGACCAAACGGTATTGCCAGGGCAGATTCTTAATGGTCCACATCGGTGGTCAGTTTATTTCGTTCCGTATATAGTAACGGTCAATATGACCCATGGCTAGGTAAACGAGGTCTGCAGCTATTCGAGAATCCCAGTTTATGATACTGACGTTAATAAATTACTTTCTTGACATTCATGACATTCGAATGTTCGACTTGACTTATTCTGCACTTTGTATTATATAGAATGGGTTAGGAGACCTTCTAACCCAGGAAGAGTAAAGGTCAAGCAAAGATCTGACGTCGAACTTGCCCTATTACAGTAATCCTCGATTCTGTGACCCAACTTTTATTTTTATCTTCCTACTTTTACCTTTATTTTCCATTCCCAATCCATTAAAGAGTTTTATTGGATTATTGACTGCCTTACTATAGTCTCTGGGAGATTCAAACCCTGCCATCGTCTAGAGAGTCTTCTAAATACTGAAAACAATTCTAATTTGCGTAATAAATAATATTTTTAACACTACCTTCCATCCCAGATTTGTTAGTTGCACTCATTGGCATGGCCTATTTAACAGATCCTGTTTTATGCTATGTGTCCACTCGAAAGTTTCACTTTCCATGAAATTATCAAGAGTAAGACTCTCTAGCGGATACAGCATTCAAAGTAAGAGTTCTTTCACACGAACACGTTTGGAGCCAAGCATGCGAGTGACGAGGTAACTACCAGGAGATACTCCCACTTCCTCTTGTGAAAGAGTTCCTATTCTAGATAGCGACTGTCGAGAGTAAAATTTTCAAGTGAAAACCTAGCATTAGACACGGACTCTATTAGTACTTTGTTGAACAGTCGCTAATTATTCAAGAATTTATTACTACGTAACTAGTTTAACAGCACGAAAACAGAATCTGTCACACGAGTCTCGCTTCTTGCGTCGAATCAGCGTTAGGGATACTTGCAAATCATCTTCATTGCTTTTTAGCTCGACACGAGCGATCGAAAGTTGTGAAATTAAAAATCCGAGAACAAAGTTCAGGTAATTCTAGGTGAAATCTAGTAGCCTCGATTTAATTGCAAAAAGAGAGGTAGTAGTATTATCAATCTGTTCTGTGTAAGTCCACCCTGCAATGGGGCTTGGAAACAACTACGTCATAATTTGAGATACTATGCATCGTCAATTGTCACCGAATCAAATTACCTTTTACCACCTTTGTAGTATCATTATTGGCTTAGTCGATTACGTATGTAAGTGCAGGTCGATTCAGAATGTAAAGACTTCTGGAGGGGATTAGCTGGAGTGTTCTGACATTGAATACTATCACCAAGCAGTCTGCCACGCTCGCCCAGGGTCGCGTATCCGTGCAAAATTCGATTAGCAATTCAGTTTCTCTCTGAAATCACGTTGGAATTGTCATTCAGGAGGCGGGCGACGCGGTCGACATCGACGACTTAAACGGTTCTAAAAACGACGGACGCGTCAGGGCGTCGATGTCCGGACGACGGGGTCCGCAATCGGTTTCACGTCACGTAGCTAACAATCGTCGCCGGAGACAAGAAGGTGTTAGCCCACGGTCAGGGTCGCGAGCATTCCAGAGGCTGGTCGAATAATCGCGAAGGACACGGGGCACATCCCAGGCGTCTGTGATTTGTTTTCGGTGTACGATTCGCGATTCACCGCGCGTCCACCGGGAATACAGGCGACGGATGGAACGTGTCCGTGGGTACGAAGACGTACAGACGAACGATGACCGGCGTTCAGGGGTCGCTCGTTTCTCCGGAATCGGACGTTTCGAATTCACTGGCCGGATAATTTCGAACCTCCGCGACGGGACACGTACCGACGAAAGGATACTTTCCTTTCAGCTCCTGCCACGCGAATGCAAACTCGGGCGTCGTTGAATCATATGTTATTTTTACTGTTTTGGAAAAAAATTATTTCACTTCTGTCGAGAATATTCGGGTGCTCTCGATCGCAGAGAAATCGCATTCCTCTTCTTCCGAGCAATTGCCTGTAATATTCAGTTTTTAAAATTATTTGTCCCGTAACAGTTATTTTAATTAGTCACTCCACGCATTATTGTTTGAACAAAGGTGCCCAATTCTGGGCGAAATTCGTGTCGGGCAAATAATTTTTACATAATCGCGAGGTTTCTCTGGGATTGCGCAAACAGCGAGATGCAAAGTAATAATTAATTAAGTTTCGGCCGAGAGAAATATGGTGCGCTGTCAGAGCACGTGGAGGGGAAGATTCATGGTCCTTGATCGCAACCGTAGAGTATGATGTGAATTTCGTACGTTTTAGAAGAGATTATTGGGCTTTCCAGAACATTTAAAATAATATAATCTCTCTGTTTCAAATATAAATCTAGTATGTCAAGCACGAAAAAAAGGTTAATAGGTTCTAGTATGTGGACAGTCGCTGAAATAAAGTGTTTATGAATAGACTCCTACTAGGTAAAATGTTACCGAATTTACGGAGGAAATTAAATTATCAACTTAATTGGAGTGTACGATAGCGATGCTTAAAATATTACTTTTTTCGTATATTTGTCTGGGCAGAATTGGTAACAATTTCAGTAGTTTTTATTTTAAAAACCGCTCTTTTATATCTCATAAATTTCAAGAAGGATTCTATTATTCGAAAAGTCACGTCTAAATAAATCTCCGGAGATCCTTCGGTACGTAGAGACATTAACTTCGATGAACGGAAAGGCCAGTGTCAAGGAATTGCATATTTCAGTAGAATAAAATTACCCGTCAACCCGTCAAAACGATCTCCTTAAACTCGTATACAGGGTGTTCGGTCACCCCTGGGAAAAATTTTAATAGGAGATTCTAGAGGCCAAAATAAAACGAAAATCAAGAATACTAATTTATTGATGGAGATTTCTTTAAAAAGTTATTAACGTTTAAAGTTCCGCTCGTACTGAAGTTTTTTCTAGAAAATGAGTAGGATTTCGGGAGTATGTGTAATGACCAAAAATAATTGTAATTAACCCCTGCAACTAAAAATAATTTTTTCAGAACGATTTGAAATTTTTTTTTTTCGCCGAAAAATTTTACACCTCGAATTTTTTTCTAGAAAGTAGGTAGGATTTCGGAGGTATGTCTATTCACCAAAAATGATTGCCATTGACCCCCGGAACCGGAAATAATTTTTTTAGGATTAATTAAAAATTTTTTTTTTCGTCGAAAAATTTAAGCACCTACCCCCTGTCGATTTTTCTTAAAAATCACTTTTTCATTTTTAGTAATTTTGTTTGACGCCCTACAGAAAAGTTGTCTAATACTTTTCTGTAGGTACCCATGAGCTCTACTTCAGAAAAAAGTTTCATTGAAATATGTTCACAATTGTAGGAGTTATGGCTGTTTGAAAAATGGATCATTTTTGGGGGGTTTTTCTCATTTTGCGGGGTCAAGGACCAACTTTTCGAATATTTTTGCTATTTGTACATATTCTACATTAAAATACGCATAGTTTGCTTTTTTAAACATTAAAATCGTCCAATTCGTTCAGAAGTTATGACGTTTTAAAGATACACATGAAATTTCGGGATAACAATTCTGGCCAGAAATGATATTTTCGGTGAGGAATTTTTTTCTCGAAAATGGTTAGGATTTCGAGGGTATGTCTATTGACCAAAAATGCTTTCAATTGACCCCTGCAACTAAAAATAATTTTTCCAAGACGATTCGAAAGTCTTTTTTTTCACCCAAAACTTTCAGCACTTACTCGAATTTTTTTCTCGAAAGTGGGTAGGATTTCGGAAGTATGTCTATTCACCAAAAATGATTGTAATTGACCCCTGCAACCAAAAATAATTTTTTTAGAACTATTTGAAATTTTTTAATTTAATTTGTTAAAAACTTTTTAATGAAGTCTCTGTCAAAAAATTGATATTCTTGATTTTCGTCTTATTTTGGCCTTTAAAATCTCCCATTAAAATTTTTCCCAGGTGTGACCGAACACCCTGTATATGCTTCGGTTTTTGAAAACAGAACGTAATGGATTAAACATAAATCACCGCTTCCTCTGCAACTCCGTGCGAACGTTTCCTTATTTCTCGACGCACAGTGTCGGGGAAAGGAGAAAAAAGAAACAGCACCTTTGATCGTCGCGAGTAACTTATTGCAAAAATAAAGTAAAACAAAAAAAGTGAAATGAGTCTGTTTCGATTCTCGCAAACGATCCATGCGAACCGAACAGCAATCTATAAATTAGTCGATGCTGCGACGCTCGGTGGGCAGAGCGTAAAACGAGAGGAGAGAGCACATAACGATAACAAGGTGGCGGACAAAGAAGAACCTTGGTAAACCTGTCCCGACCCTTTTTGCCCCAGATTCCCGGGGTTCATGAGACGGTGCACGCAAAGTCGGCGGAATTTATGCATCGACGGCAAAAACGTCGTCCCTTCGTCTCTCTCTCTTCCTCTCGCTCTCTCTTTGGGTTTCCCTGTTCGCCTCCGAGCCGCGCAGGCCCGTAGGAAATCGCAGCAGATGTATTAGGGTGTTCCAGAAAATATTGCTCATTTTTATCACTTTGCTATGCGCTGCTTTTAAACTGTCGAAATAAAAAATATCTATTAATACTTTTGCACCAGCACCAAACTTGTAATAATTCATCCAAAGATCACCTTTCATTTACGTCAAATTAAATCGCGAAATTGGAAACTCTGATAATCAAATTAAATATTTGTTTCGAACGGTCGTATGCTGGCAGGCCTGGATTTATCTAGTCCAAAAAACCACCCCCAACGAGCCGGTTAAAGAATCGAAAGAAACTCCAGATCTCAAATAACGTAATCTATTTCTTATTTTAGTAGAAACACAATTGGTTCGATAGAATCCATTGCTAAAAAAAGAAAATAAAGTGTTTTATCAGTGAAAGTTCTATCGTATCTCCCAGCAGTGGACGCGTTAAAATGGATGGGTTTTGGAGCACGCTATATTTTCTGAGACAGAGGTTGATGTTTTCCAGGGTTCGTGAAAGCCGAGGGGGTTCGCGATGGGTGCGTGTTCGCGGAAACGAGACGCCGAGGCCAGATTCATTGTAACGCGTGCGTTGCACGAGTTCACGAGTGCTCGTTCTCCGCGTCGAGAGGATTGCGCAACGAGGTCAGCCTCTTGGCCCGGCAACACGGGTTCACCCGGTTAAAGAGTCGAAAAAAGGAGGAAGGGGCGCAGAGGCGAGCTGCCTCCACGGCAGAGAGCGCCGTGCTTGATTGTCGTCGTTCTTAATGTCAATAGGAAATGACTCACTCCTTAACGCCGCAATGATATCACGCTCCGGTCACGCGACTACGGGGATCGAACGTGCACACGCTCGCGAGCTTGTTCACGAGATCGCGATTCGATACGCCTGGATGTCGACCACGCGGTTTCTCTCCCGACCAGAGCGTCGGTGGTGGCTTTTGTCGAGATTAATTATTGTTATTATGACTGGTTTATCGACAACGGTAACTCTTTACCAGTTTTAATTCGAACTTCATACTTCTTTTTAGTTTTCTCGTTGCTTTTGTCCTTCAAATCGTTGCATATTTTCTTTATTACTAATACAATTCTATTGTAAAGAAGAAGGAGTGATTCTTTGTTCAAAAATGAATCGAAAGTATGCAGAATATTTTTTTGCACGGAGCTTTCGTTTTTGAGATAATCGCGATGCAAGTACGGCGTGAACTTCGCTGTAAGTGGAAACAGTGAGCAGTGGACAGACACGCCGGAGCAACTTTAAATTGTATTATCTCAAAAACGAAGTCTCGAACAAAAAAATTTTATTCCTGATTTTCGATTTGTTTTTGCGTCGTAGAAACATCCTATATATTCTTATTTCCTACTTTTCTTTTCTTTTTTGTTCTCTTTTTCTTGAGCTATATCACTACTTTATGTTTTTATTATACTGCAAGCAGTTTCTCGCCTTTGTACCGAACGTATACTTATTTTTAATTCCATACATTAATTTTATCTTTCAATATCCTACTTTCCCTTTACTTTTGCATTCAATAATTCCTTATTGTGTACAATTTTCCAACGATAATTACGTGTTATTATCCTTACTACTCAAAGGATGAAAGTGAATCTAAGTATATGCTAAGAAAAATACAAAATATTGACCCGTCCATTAAGACTGCAGCAGCAATAATTACAAACATATCTACAGTAATAAAGCAACATGTAATTCTTCTTTTGCCTTTGAGTACTTGATACAGTAGTTCGTCCTTCTTTTCCCCCTTTCTCTTAATCACTGCTGCTACGGATACATTAATTTTCTTTTTATAAATCTGAGATTCCTGTTTCTAAATGTGTCATTTATATCTCTTTACTTAAAGGGGTTTAACACGACACAAACCTGGAGTAAGAATAATTACAGCATTTTTTCAACGCGTTCCGTCACAGCTCGCAAGAAGGAAAAGATGAAACTGTTCCGCGTTCGTCAAAGAGAAACATTTTCAACCGTCTAAGGAAAGGATATTTTAAACCTTTTGTTCGTTACATTTAAGAGGTAGCATTTCCTTACTTTTAGTATACACATTTCTCCATCCTTTCAGTTTACATATTTCGCTTTTATAATACACGTCCCTCACAATTCTTTTCCTATTTGTAGAATTCTTATATTTTTTTCAAGAGTGTTCGCAATACGGGTGAAACGCGGACTATTATTCTCGCCTTTATTTTATATTTTCTTCACATTAGTAAAATTTAAAAGGTATTCGAATACAAAACTCTAACAAAAAAGGTTCAATTTAGTCGCACTCAAAATTAGGTTCTAAACAGCATTTCAGTATTATTACTTCTACTTTTCCTTCCAAAAAAATAGAAAATTCACGCACGACAAAGAGAAGTAACCGTTCCCGAGCGCGCAAGAAAAGGAGATTTCGAGAGTCTTGGAGCGTCGCGTTTAGCAACCGGTGCTTTTATAACGAGGAAAGATTTATACGGAGCCGGGGATCGAATAAAACGAAACGGGGCGTATAAAAATCGTGGCGTTTATTCGTGTCGACCGGGGAACGCTCTCGAGTGCGCTTTATGACACTATTTGTCGCTGGCTAATTGTCAATTAGAAAGTGCGACACGCGTAAATTATTCATAGAGCGGCAAGATTTAGAGGCCATTGAATCCGCTTTCGGTGTTCTGCGTGCACGCGAAACGAGTGTTACGCCCGAGACGTTAGTATCTACATAGAATGGGTTGCCTGCACCTTTCGCGAGTCCGGTCGAAAATAAAATAAAGGGCGGTACTGTCCGGGGGTGGAAGTGTAACCGGTCGTATCGTTACCGCGGATCTCTATTGTTCGTTAGATCGGTGCCGGTTCTAATGGCGGGGAATTCCCTCGAGCTTCTCCGGTAGGACGAATGTGGGTCACAGCGAGCCGATCGAGAGCAAAACGAGACAAAACGAATGCAAAATCGTGGCCGGTCGCCGGCAGACTCTACCGGTGGCGTAGGTGTTTCTCATAGGCGTCGCCAGGAATGCTGATTGCACGGTCTTTGTAATTATTTAGGTCGTCGCGGATTGAGCAACGCCAAACGAGACGCGGCATTTGAAGAGGACTGTGTTCTACGCTTTGGCTCTCGACGAATTCCCTTGAACGAGCTTTTCGCTGGAATTCGTTGCACTCTTTGGATATATTTTACCACCGTCGCTAATTGTACCGATAAGGAAGCGTACACAGGTACGTCGGCGAATGTTCTTCGTGTCGTAGCCTTTTACAGTTGTAGATTTAATGCTACGATGCGAACCGTACGTACCAACGTTGTTTATTTTATCGTTACTCGGTGCACGCCTATTTACGATTCGAAAAAAAAATATTTATATACACTGCAATTTTTATATCCATCGTAGTGGAGCGATCTGAAATACTGTTTATATATTTACCAATTAACTCGAAACTTCCTGGTAACGCGAACTGCGAATGTAACTTGAAAAGGAACGTGGATCGAAGTTTTTACGACACGATGATTGATAAAATATATCGAGGTGAGGTTTGGCCCGAACGGTTGCTCAACTTTTGAGTTCTCCTCTAGAAGCAAAGAAAATCCGAGCTACGATCGTGATCGATTACCCTCGTTTTGCCAAAGTACACTGGGGGAAAAAGGCACCAGCGAACGTTTTGCATAGTAACTACGCATCAGCGAGTAAATTGCGCAGCTATTGCCAGAGCAAATACCAAGTTGCTTCGCGGTAGAAACGAGTCTACCGTCGACTTCCAAGCACAATCGACGCGCGATATCTCGCGTTTACGGACAACGGATGTGCGCCTAATAAATTTCTCATGTAAAGCATCGATCGGTTATTTGTCAGAGTTAATTGGCAACTTTCTACGCGGCGCGAGTAATTTAAAGATCAAACCGCGCAGCCGGATCAAGCGAGCGTAATGGCGGCTGAATGGCCGACGGAGATCCGTTTCGTGCGATTCACGATTGGTCTACGATAGCCTTTTACGAGCGCGGGATCGTTTAATAATTCTTGGAACAACCGGCGGAAAATAACTCGCTCAAATATTGTAGGTACATATTCAAACATTGTCTAGTCTCGAAGAAGTTGGAAAATTGTGGAGAACCTTCGTCGATGCACCTCACGTTCAGTGTTTATTTTAACAAACGTTGTTTTGTCATCATTATAACTTGAGAATTGAAAATCTTTCTTCCCTACGAAATAGTTATTAAATTAAATTTACGTGTTCCAAACGAAATTCGATTATTTTTAATTACCTTGTTCGTAAAATCCAGAAGCTAGAAACGTTGAACTTTGAAATCAGTCACCTGGCATGTCGAGTTATCAAGTTCATCGCACAGCGCCTTAATAGATGACCGTATCATATTTCTGAACGCGTGTCTTCTTAAATGCTTAGAGAAACTCTGAGAAAAAGTTGACAGAAAGAACAGATAATAGCTTGAAATATTTAAACGACTTTCCCATTGAATAATCATAGACATTTACAAAAGGAGATATATCATAAAGAGCAACTTGAAGATATATTTTTTCGAAAAAGATCCAAGATCAGGGTTGAAGCGTTGAATTAAATAAATTTTGTTTACGTTTGACCAAGTAGGAATAACTCTCTGACTTAGCAAAAGGAAAGATTGTATCGCGAAAGAAGAAAGTTTCATATTACGAATGCTAAGAAGTTATATGGCGTTCTTCGGGCATATTTAAGCAATGTGTCAACAGATGTAATTATCACATTCGTGAAATCCAGAAGTCCAGGAATGTTTTCTAAATTGAAATTTAGATCCCTAACTGAACTATCAAGTTCGTGGTGTGCTCAATAAATCACCACACACGCGTCCCAAAATATCTGAAGCTAAATATTCCGAGTACAGTATTGCCTCGCTTCTTGCATCGTTCCACGTTAGGGATACTTGCAACGGAATCACCCTCGCGTTTATCCATCTTTAATTCTAGAGTGGTCTACAACCGCGTAATTAAAAACCCATTTGAGCGACCCGTTTCACTTCCGAGGACAAAATCGTCCGAACTTCGCGTGAAATCTGGCGGTCCCAATTTAATTGCAAGAAGAGAGGCATCGAGTGTCGTTCAGCTTCATAGCGCTCTGGAGCACCGAGGCTAATGAAGCTTATAACCTTTTGGTCCATGGACGCGTCCACCCCCTAGTGCACCGCTACCAGGGGGTTATTGGACTCGGAATAACTAGCACTTTCTTCGTTATTCGAGTCGTAGAGGACCAGGGTTTGGAGACATACTCGACTCTAGTGTGCAATGGCTGTGAGGAAGTTTACTCTTGGGTCTTTCTTACTGACAGAGACTATGAACAACATTTTCAGAGCTACCCTTAAACGACATTACTTGTTTTGCTGACATATGTAAGCATTCCTTATTTTAATTTTTCCCATTCCCCAATTGGAGACACTTCTCTTTTGTTTATAATCTTCCTTGTGATTCCGTGCACTGTGAAGTCATACTTGTGACAACTATTGTGGGGTTGATTACAATACGAAACAATCGATTCAGAAGTCAGATTTGGTTAAATTTATTGACATATTAGATGTGCATATTTTTTTTTAAATTGCGAGAAAAGAACGACTGTGTAAGCCTATAATTATACTTTACCCTACAATGACGAGTCTGACTCGTCATAAGTTCTCGATTCCAAGTTTCACAATGATGAGACTATACTCGTCATCAAGTCTTGCACATTAAAATCAACACATTTTTTTGTGATCATTCTTGTTATGAACAGATTTAAATAAAATTATATGTCAAGGGGTTAAAATCGGTGAGGTAAGATCTACGTCCGAGACAACGCTCGACGTAGCGATACTAGTCCCCAATTTCGATCTCGTTTATACATCGATTAGAAATAGAAAATGACGACGAAAGGTGTTAACGCGACGGAGGACGTAGAAAGGCGATTCCCGGGACGTTCGTCAGCGTGAAAACGCGAGTCGTGCGCGTCCATTGTCCCGAATCCGGGCAAACGAGCCCAGAGCTTAGAAGACGAGAAAGCGCGTCGTGTCTCCGAGGAGCGGTGGTATATCTGAGCAGGAGGCGAGGTAAGCGAGCGATTCCGGAGCAAGAACGTTCGTAAAAGCAGCGTCAGCGTCGGATGCTGGTCGACAGGGAGAGGATGGAAGACGAGAAGCGACGAAGTATATAAAGCGTGACGGTGGTGGTAGTCGCGGACGACAGGAGGAGGCGGGGGAGTAGGAGGAAGAAAAGTAGATCTACATAAGAGATCATGACTCGATGCTAGCCGAGTTTCGCCGGAGCCGAGAGGAGAAAGTTATCAGGAACTGCCTGAATCTGCCCGATTGGCAGCCTCCTTTTCTACGGGGTCCGGGCATTGTAGTCACGAGCGGAGCGCAACTATAACAGCCCCGACGATAATGCTCGGCCGACGACGCGTCTTTTGTTTCAGCCTTTCTCTCTCCGGCATGCGGGAGAGCCTCGACTCTTTTCGAGTCGTATTTACACGCTTCTCAATCATCCACCCCCTCCTTCCTCACGCGTCTTTCTCTCGGCTATCATTGCCTACGTCGCGCTGTCGCTACGTCCCAACGCCTTCGAGAGAGTCACTTTTGCAATCGATTCTCTTCTGGCAGCTTAACCCCGGCTGATCCTAATCCCGGAGCCATTAGTCGCAATTAGTCTCAACGATGAATTTTCTATGAGCGAATAATCAAGCCACGATACAACACGGTTAACGCGTACAACCGGGTACGCTTGTCTCCGCTTCGGCGATTACGCTTTCATGATCGGCATAGAGGTAGACGCGCGGCGCGGGAACGTCGACAAAGAAATCGATTCATCGACGCTGGCCGGGCCCGGCTCGATCGCGCACGACTACCGACCGTACGTTTTCGAAATCGAACCGCGTCTCGATTCCACGGCCACCGATTTATCCCGCGAGGCGATGGAACGCGCGCGCGCCGCAAGAAACGTTTTGCTTAACGAGCCGCGATTACGATCATGCAAATTTTCTTAATTAACGTCGACCCGTCCCGGGCGCGCGACCGCGTTTCAAAAGCGAAACCGTTTCGATTCGTGCTCGTTCGCCTCGATTTCAATTACTTAGGCGCTCGCCACCGACCTATTGTCTGCGGAACGGTCCGATACAGAGGATCTTAACGATCTCTCACGCCTTCGCGCGCTGAGAATTTCATCGCACGGAAGATAGGAAAATGGGTAAAATTATCTTTTTTAAATTTAGACTTTGATGTTAAGAGACAAATTTGATTAGAGGAAGTTGTTCAGATATTAAATTCCTCCTAATTTCTCTGGAATCTTATTGTTCTTATTAAATTACGAATTGATCTAGCTTTCAATCACATTTTAAACGAGTGCCCTAATCCTCTCGATAAGCGTATTATCGCGATGGCGGGTGGTTTAAAAAAAGCACTGCTTTCCTTCTTCGCGGTAGATCACGGCTTGTCGAGAGAAGTTGGCCGAGATAGATACGTACTCGGTGTTCTGTGGACGCCCACGCGCGGAGGCGTCGATGTGCGACACCGGTACAACGCGTTGCAAAGAGCGGAGGTTCAAGCGTTGCTGGAGATAAGATAAGGAAGTCGTAGGAGTGGCAATTAAAATTGCAGCCGAGCGTCGCGTCGGTAAAGCCGGGTTAACGGTTCGTTTACTAGCAATAATGGCAACGACGATAAAAGGAAAAGTAATATCGCGCGGAGAAAGTCACGGAATCCGAAAGGTAAACCGAAAATTTTTATCGTTGGAATCAACGCGGCCAAATTAGAGAAACGACCGCGCCGCGGACATTTCGTAACGCAAGTTCAAGCGAATTTATCTGCGCGCGCGGAACATCGATTCATCATGCGACGTCAGGGTTACTGCAATTAGTAATTGTCACTAGTTGCTAATAATGCTACTCGTGCGGTGTACAAAGTGTTAAGTGTCCGCAGGTTAGATATATAACGGGCAATAAACATGTATCTTGAAACCCATTATTCGAAGTGTGTTTAATTTTTCACGGGAATGTTTAAGAGGGATACGATGATTTTTTTTTTTTGGAAAATAAAAGAAGCATCGTTCAGTTTGAAACGCGTTGAAAATTCCGTTTCTGCGTAGTGCATACAAGTTTGACTCGCGATTATCGCGGAGGAACGATTAATTCGTTATTAAACGGTACGTGCTTGGAATAATGTATGGCGTCTATGAAATACAACTCACAAAATGATTCCCGTCATTATTTACCAATTAAAAATATTAAAACATTCAATGGACACGCATTTATCTCGAGGGCTTCTCTCAAAGCACTTTCAGCTTGTCTATAATTTGTCAAAAATCTTCCCAGCGTTCTAAGCGATGTTCGCGATGCGAGTCTTCTCGAAATCAGTCTTACCGCCTATAAACTGCCTTCTCACGATAGTAACGATGTTAATCGTTGGTTCGAACTTCATCAGACTCTCGAATTAAAATGTCTTGCACCGGTCGAACGCTTCGCATAAGGTTGTTTGTCATTCTTTATTGCTTAGCACGTTCCAAAGAATTTGTGTCATCGTGACTAATCAATCGGTGTCCCAGTTGCGCCCGCGGATTAAGCAAGGCGTAATAATGCAAGTAATTAATCGAGTAACGTCGTTATACGGACTGTAAGTACACGTGGCACGCCCACCACGTGGAGAACAAGCCTGTCGCAACGGACAGTTATTAATACTTACGCTTCGAAGACCGGCGAATATTTCTGGACGTATTAATTAACGCTGAACGACATGCGAAATCGCGTAGCCCCGATTTTGATAATAGCGAGCGCGTAATATTCCTTTCGAGGGACGAAATAATCGAATGGAAATACGAGTCGACGATTATGAGCGTCGAATTGAAACGTAGAAAACGGCGGCGAAAAGAATCGGATCGCATTAATATCAGAATGCGGTCGCGTTGCTTTGGAAGTTAGCGATACTGGCCGGATAGTTGTCTTTCGCTTGTCTTATGATTTTCGCATAACCGCGCCTGCCGTAATCTGATTAGCATATAGTAGCCTTTGCCCTCATTTCCTTCTCTTTGCGTTACTGGATTAACTAAACCTGGAACAAACGTTAGGGAGCCGTAAACTCGCGGCGTACCTAATGTATTTGCGTGATAAGACGTAGAATAATCGATGCATTGCAGAGTGTCGGACAAGTTCTCGCGGCAAAATGCTTGTTTGCCAGTGAGTCATCGAACGCTTTTAGTAACGATGATTTCTTAATAGAATAACTCCACACGTGTACCTTCTGGCATTTAATGGGGCTTCGTACCGGAATTGACATTATGACATTTGTTAGTCGAGAGTAGGAACAATTTTTCTTATTAAACTTTCCACCGTTGATGAGACTGGACGTTCGACTCTTTTTCTGCCGCCTGTATCCATAAGTCATGCGATTTATATAAATTGCAAGAATATACAAGTTAAATTCAGTTCTCTATTACATCAATTTCATTCGTTCTTTGAAAAATTAATCAGTTATACAGGATGAAATAATTGTTTCTAAATTTGCATGTTCTCCTAAAAATAACGAGGTAATTCACTGTGGATTTTGGAGTATTTTATTTTCTTGCATCTTTTGCGAATTAATCTAGGTTAGATCTTGGAAAACAAATAGAAAGTGAAATTGGCTTCAGTTTTCGAATAAAAATCGTACGAACCAAAGTAGAAAAGAGAAACGATTTTTAATTGACCTGAACGACGTCGGTTACCATTGAAACACGATCTATCGCGTTTACTTTCTATCGCTGGTGTGCTCGTAGTCCGAATTCTGCACTTTCAAGCGGATAAACGCGTCGGTGCGGTTTCGAGATTTGCGCGCATAGTTTGAAAAAGGCGGTCTTAAATCGACCCAGAGCACCGTGACGATAATCTCGCTGGTAGCTTAAGATATGCCGTAGTGGCCCCGTAACTGTACCACCGGTCTCCCGATAACAGTGTTACGGGTTATCGAAAAAGGACATTACTGGTTGGGCGTTATTGTGGCATAAATATTGAACGCGTGGCCCCTGACTACCGTTCTCGCGCGAAAACTATATTTCAGCCGGCTTAGTGACATTTTCGAGCGGTCGGTGTCCGCCGATCGAATCGACCGCGACCGCGTAAATTATTAATAAGTCATCGATACTCGAGCACGAGCGTTTCGCCGCACGGCAACCTACACTTTACGATCGCGTTGTTTTATTCACCGACCGAAACGCGTAAACGAACCGCGCCGATCCATCGTGTTTTTCACCGCGCTATTTGCATATCGCGCGGTCAATAATAATTTCTTGGACGAATTCCCTGCCGTTGAATATTTTACGCCCCGTTTATGACACTTGTCGATTCGACACGTGCTAACGAATCGAAGAAATAACGTTTCACAAATGGACTCGTAATTACTTCGATTTTCGAAAGATTCGAATCTCAAAATGTGCGGTGATATTAAATTACTTCAATCGCTAAATTAAATTTCCCTTTAATTTGAATTACAAATAATTGCATTTTTATTCCAATTGTAATGTTTTCAGGTTCCAAGGTGGAAACGTTAGTAAAAATTAGCGCGAGACCGAGGCGTCATATTCAGTTGCATATTTAGCTTGCAAGCCACTCTCCGGCAGGTAAGGATTTGAATTTGTAAAGTGCTTGATCCCATCGTTACTCGCCATTCCCGACGCTCTTTGCTCGTTTTTTGTTGCCCTATCGACACTCGTACCGCCGCTTTCTAACGGAAAATTTATGGGTTTGCTTGTAACGGATCAAACTATGTTACTATGTCGCGCGTGTCTCCACGTATGTGGTGACACACTGGGTGTAATTGATACGTGATTTTGTAGTCAATCTTGTGGCGTCAGTGTCCGATATGGACGTTGATGTGTGTGATTAGACGGGCGAACGTGGGATAATTGCGGAGCAATTACGCAGGAGCCGTGTAATAGACTGTAGAAGACTTCGAGAGGTACACAAACTATGCTCACGCGGTAGAAAACACCGACACGATCACAGAATATTTATTTTCGAAATCATAAACAAATTAGTATAAATCAGTTTATAGTCAAAGATAGTATTTTTGATTCTTTAATTATTCTAATCCTTTTGTTTGTCACATCTGAACACTATAGATTCTCTACGTAGCATGCTAAAACTGAAAACAGGAGGATTGCAAGTTGTTAAACCCGATGATAGATACTCGGATGTAGGGTCAGATCGATCATAGTTTTTTCGATCGATTAATGGCGGGAACGCAAGCTCCACGAGTAACTTTTAACGCATTCGAGTGCAACTGTTGCGAGGCAGTCACGTTTCCGAGTAGCGCGAGAAATCGTGGACCGCGAGGAAACGTGCACTCTGTAATTTACCGTTTCCCAGCGGCGGATATTGGACGTTACCGGCCCCGTTATTAATAATAACGGCCATTAACGATTATACGGCCGACAGTTATTAATTCTTGGAGGCGCGATTCGACGGGGCACGTCGACGGATTTGCCTCGTTTGTCACTGGGCGACGATTAATGCATCGCCCGTTGCGTGAGCCGATCACGCCGGAACTTTGATATTCGAGGCATCGGCGAGAGACGCGAGCCCCGCAATGTTCTTAAGCGATTACCAGACGTACCTGTCGCTCTGACAACTAGCAGAAGCAGTAGTCACGGGTATTTAACGAGCCATTGCTCGTTCCGTGAGATCATCGATCTGGAATGACATAATTAATTCTGGAACTTCTTTGCTACCGGTTCGGCGAAAAACTACGTTTATCTTGTCTCCTATTGTAGGCTCGCGGTATTGAATTCCACTTGTCTGTCATTCTTCCGTGCTACCTTAACTCTTGCTTAATACCCGGTTGCTTCCTTCTTTGACTACCGTCGACGTTGTCCATTATTGCCTTTTCTTTCTTCTCTATTCTAAAAGCAATATTTCTTTTTCAATGAACCTCCACCTCTTGTTTCGATTACAATTATTCTTCTTTCTAAAACTCCTATGTGATGGCCTGCTGTTATAGGAAGAGCAGCGTATATGTACAAATATGTGTTTAGTCGAGTACTTGTGAGAAAAGTACACATTGACCGTGTCCCTCTGGTGGCGAGCGCTTTTAATTTCTCCAATATATTTTCTACGAACGCTTCAATTTCTAGACCGTGTCTAAATCTCTCCGAGACCCTTTCACAGCGCTTCCATATTTCAAGTTTTATTTTTTTTATCCTCCCCACTACCTCAACCCTTTCGATATACGTTCCTCAGATTCTTTCACTTCTTTTAATCGTGGTGCTCGCGTTGTTTTATTCTCTCCCGTTTCTCATAACTCTTCTTTTGTCCCTTCCCTCGCGTACTTAGCAGCATTATGACGTCCGTCTTATTTTTAAGTTAGGCTTAATAAGTTCAGGGTTAGGTCGTAAAACAGCTGTGCTGAATTTTGTTCGACGTGGCACGACCAGTGTATTATACAGGGTGGGTCGATAGTTTTGATCGGCTTAATTATCACCGTTATTTTCGGGGTTATGTAAAAGCTTCCTTCGCAGAAGTTGTACGGTACAGATGGATCGTTAACATTCCGGCGATCATTTTTTTATGGATGGGAGATTTTTCAAACATTCTAAGGTCATCCCTACTTTGCTAAATGGCACGCTATTTGGTCTTTATAATTAGCGGAATAGCGGTCTTTAGTCTTAAGACGATTTTAACGACCTGTAGTACAAGATTATTCGATTTGAAATACAGGAATAAAACAACGATTCTCACGTCACAGAAGGTACTCGAAATGGTGTTCGTTCGCCTCGAAGCATGTACGAATTTTACTGCCGTTCAAAACTTTGGAGCATCTTTTGATCTTTAAAATAAACCTTCGTTCGTTTGAAAATTTATTCTTGAACATTAATTGGAAATTTTAGTAATCAGGAAGTCGGAATCTACTTGAACTATTCCATAATAGCAATTTTCTTAGTAGGAGTGACGCAATTGGGACAAGTCATAAACATCGATCACCTAAAAGCAGAAATTACATTTCTGCAATCTCCATCACTTCGAAATTCGTTCGTAGATTAGAATCATAATTTCCAAAAATACCGAGAAAGTGTGTCGTCTAGAAAATGGCGAATAATTTATTGTCACTTATTTCGTTTCCAGTTATACAGTTACCTTTATAACCTCCGAAATCGAGTAAGATCGCGCGACAACTGAACTCAAAATGGCACCGAGTAATTACTTTTGACATAATTTGATCGCCTGGACGAAAATACCATCCTCGCGTGACGCGGAGCCCCTCTAAGCCGACTTCATCCGCCGCTCGTTTTTTTCTTTTTCCACAAAAAAAGGAGAAAGATGTCTGTATCAAGATCTACGGGGATCCATTTACCTCGAGATTATAAGGGATTGACGCGTTTAGAAACCCGCTACCGACTGTAACTTTATAGTAGTCTTTTGTTAAATACGTATAAACGCGCGTGTGGCGGTCGATCGTCGATTTCGCAAAGGCAAACCTATAGTTATCGTCGTTTGCGCGATACAAAGATCCATCGGTATTGTGTTCAACAACGATACTGGTAATGACATCCGCGCGCAGACTGAAATCTTCCGTCAGGTTGGCAAACCCCGACATTTGCCTCTTTCGATTGGAATGATATAATAATACGGCTGTTCGACGCGAGACACAGATTATTTTCTGACGCGTGTTTCTACGAAGAAACAATTTTTTCTGTATTCCGTCGTAATGGAGCAGCTCCATCCCATACGAAAGCTTGGTTTAGGGTCGCCACATACAGCTGGTTAACCGATAATTACGCGTCTGCTTCTGGTAATGTAGATTTATTCAACCTCGAAGCGTTCTCTTCCGTCTTTGCTTCTCTTTTTCGCGCCTACGTGGGCAATTTCAGGAATTTTTCTGAGGAAATTGAATTTCTTATGTACCTTATACAGGGTGTTCGGTCACTCCTGAGATTCCAGAGGCCAAAATAAGACGAAAATTAAGGATACTAATTTGTTCATTGAGACTTTGTTAAAAAGTTATAGAAACATTTCCGACGACACAGTATATTTTCGGTAACGAATTTTTTTCTCGAAAGTGCGTAGGAATTCGGGGGTGTGTCCATTCACCAAAAATGATTGTAATTGACCCCTTCGACCGAAAATAATTTTCCCAGAACGATTTAAAATTTTTTAAACTTGTCGAAAAATTTGCCCATCTTCCTGAATTTTTTTCTCGAAAATACGAAGGATTTCGAAGATATATGTATTCACCAAAAATGATTGTAGTTAACCCCTGTAGCCGAAAATAATTTTTCCAGAATGATTTGAAATTTTTTAATAACTTTTTAACGAAGGCTCAATCAACAAATTATAGTACTTGCCTTAAGCTTGTAAAATAAAGAGGAAATAAAAATCTTATTAAATTCCTTTTAATCTCAATTTGGTTCAATTCAGAATTTTTCTTCACCGACAATCGTCGAAACGCCTGCTTTTGAATTAGAAAATTTCGCACGATTTCATCCCCTGAATAACGAGTCGAACGATCGTTTCCCAACGAATCATTAGCTAGTTTCCAGTGACGGAAAAGTATCGAAAGTAAAAAAGGATTGCTCGTGCGCGCAACGGCGGGTCTTGTCGCCTCTCATTGTTAATTTATTCCAAACAAGATACCCGATACTTTGAAAACCGCTGACAAGCGCGATCCGAACAAGAACCAATAATCAACATACGGCATAACCAGCTGGTTAATTTGAATTTAAACGAGTCGGTGTACAACCGATTCCGCAGCGCGGAGCAAAGCAACAAGCTAGCGCGACGAACATGTCGCGGCTCAAAGTTGCGCGTGATTGTACAAGAGCTGCATTCCATCCCAAAGGTTTAGCAGATAGAGCCGGTCGAAAATAGCGGTGGCTGGCCGAATACGAGCACGAGGCATTCGTTTCAATACGGACAAACGCACCTTCCTAATCCAATTCCGGTCCCACTCGATTCGGAGGCCTTTAATTCGAACAAATGCACGACCGGATTAGCGTTCCAGTCCAGGTTGCCGGGGGACTGAAAAAGGAACGATCTTTACACCGTCCTCGCGACAGAAAAATCACGCGGCTCAATAACAGATAAAAGAACAAACTTTACTCGTAGAAATTTTCTGCGTTCATTCTACTCAAAATTTTGCTCGTCTCTGACAGAAACCCACGTGGCCCTTCCCACGCGGTGTCGCGTCGATTCGAGTGCACGAAGAGCGACTCTTTTCTGTTCGACGATCGTGTGGCACGTATGCAATTAGAAATTTCCTTTCACCGACTCGTTGACACTAATCACACGTGGGCCTCTCTCTCCCACACCTTGTCGATTCTGACCTCGGTCGTACGTTCTGCCTCTGCGCGAGCCGCTGCCAATCGACTTAACGATCGCCCTCTAAATACCAATTACGAAACGCTTAATTACGTTTTCCGCGTAAAAGGATATACATATTCGCAACCGCGCTGTCGCCGATGTCCCATTACGTTCTGGAACGCCTTCCTCGAGCCGCTGGACCACCGCTGCTATACTCTGTTTTACAGGCCCATTAGCCGTATCGGACGCTTCTGCGGTGTCCGTTTCGGACGAACGCGCGTATTCAGGTTGGCGACTAGAAAGACTCTCAAATACGATTCTTATTTACATAAAATCTCAAATTAAACAGTATCTATACAGACAACGGAAAGCATCGCAGTAACTTATTAACAACAGTTGCTCATGCTAACGAGAGTAGAGTTTCCAGATACTCCGTTGTTTTTAGTCGAATGCGTCTCCATTGTGCATTCCCTCTGTTTTTCCATAAATAAATAAACCAGAGCCTTTCGGTTCGGCCATTGTATGTTTACGTCTAGTGTGCTTTGTAAAATGTACCGCGGTTAAGAGCACTCGTGGCATATCGTAGCAGCGTAGACGTCTCCTTTGCATCGAGGGATCTCCCGACTCCCGGTGAAAAAAGTCTTTTTACACTAATACAAAGGGAACGGCGATCGACGAATGTTCCGTAAAAAGAATTCCAACTTGAGTAGAACCTGAACTCGCGAGCCACTCGAGGGACCATAGATGCATGCATCGAGGGCAGGGCTCCGTATCCTTTGGCCACCCTATATCGTACGGTTGAGAAAAGCCCTCCATATAATTAGGATTTCGGGAGATATTACTCGCGTCTAACGATCGCTTCCAGACTTCTTGGAGTCTTAGCGGAGAACGGGGGGTCAGGAGGTGGGAAGCTTCGAAAAATCGTGTGGACTCGGAGGATTCTCACGGCGCGGTTCAGTGACTCTGGGGGCCCCGAGACCGTAATAGACATTCGTACCAGACGGAGAATCGCCGTTTCCCGTGGTGTTTCGGGACCAACGAAACGAAACGGACGCACGAAGAGCGAAACGCAGTGCCGTGGCACGCTCTAATCTTCGGTAATGGCTAATCGCGGCGAGCCTAGGGGGCACGCAACAGCAGCAACAGCAGCCACGACGAGAACTAGGACGAACGCGGGGCCAACAGGTATTAGCAACAGTCTAAAATCAGGAGTAGAGACAATCGTTTGGAAACGGGACAAACGTATATTTTGACGACTGAAAATCGTCGGGTATCGAGCCCTCGGGGTACCAGCGAGATCTTTCGTAGGATTGCTGGGGCCGCGGTGCTTTTTTCAGCGGCGGAATTCATCGACGAAACGATTCCACGGCCCCCGAGTTCCGTTTAAATATCGGGATTCACGGCACTACGGCGAACCGTTCTCTATTATTTCCTAAGATATCGAACCCCGAAAATATAACTGCACGGCCTCCCTAGACCGTTTCTCGGTTACGTTTCCCTCCTCTTTCCCGTTCGTTTCTGCCGATTCCAGGTGCATAAAATCGGTCGAATTCGAATGGCGGCCCCACCGTGCATATCGCAGACATAAAACCGATTGGAAATTACATACGAAACGAAACTGCGAATTTTCTGCGTCTGTTCCTCCCCGTGCTGGGTCGTTCGCGAAAATGGTAATGAAATGGAATTAGCAGCCACCGAACCGTGCTCGGCGCGTTTCGCTCCGTCTTCTTGCCGATGCATTCTGCCCTTCCTAAAAATAATTACCTATGGACGATAAATCACCTAAAGTAATCGTAAGTAATTTCATTCGAACTGAAACGAAATTTATGGCCGCCATTTTTTTCTTCACGAGCTAGGAATTCTTGTGTTTCTCGAAGGATCAAATTCATAACTGAGAAAACACTTTTCGTACGTTTTCATCGTTCCTATTTAGGACAGTCGATGTTCTGGTAATTCCTGAAAGATTTGTTCGAGGAAAAGTATCACGGAATATTGGGAGATCCATATTTTCCACCATCGCGGAAACGAGTAACGGGTCAACGAAAATTACGTCGACCATTCTTTCGAATGGCACGGACACCCAACGAGCGATGAATTAACCGACATAAAAGGAATTTCGAAGCGTGTACGCTCCTCGGTCGCCTTCTACGACCGCGGAAAAAAGTCCCGAACATCGTTACGACATTTTCTTGCGAGTACCTATCCATACGGACCGATACAAGTCGATTCTTGTCCCCGATGTCGTGGCAATCGTACTTTCATCGAGCCGCGAGCCTTCTTTCTCTCTCCCGCTGCCCCTCTTGGACGTTCTCCTCTGCCTCTGCGGTTCATTGCAGGACTCTTCCTCTTCCTCTTTATCGCCTTCCACATTTGCCGCGCGCACCGTTAAAGTTTTATTGCAACGAGATCTGGCAGCAAATTAAGTCTATCGATGGGCGATTAACGTCCACCCCGAGGGTTGCACGAGGACGCGCGAGGATACGTCGTTAAAGCGATCGTAAATCGTCCGCGACTCGCAACGCCAATACCATTTATTACGATTTTATTATGAAATCAATATATTAAGAGGACACCGCGGCCGAGTAAGTGGATTATGATAATTCAGAGTGGCGAGGACCTGTCGCCGGGAGCGTTCGCCAAATCGAACAAACGCGAGTCCAAAGTATTTACCCATCAGTACTTTCCATAATAGTGGGTGGGCGGCGTAAAAAAAAGTTTTCAATTTTTAGCCATTATCAAACTATTCAAAAAGATTTTCTTAACGTTATTTCACATTCAGAAATAAATAATGTGGTGATACATTTAGGTAGAGATAGTTGATAGTATTGTGACATATTCAGAAAAAAATAATGTCATTGTACCATAATTGTAGGTTACATAAGCAACGTGGAATTCACAACATTCTCTTTAACGGGCCAGCATTTCAAATATTTCAAATCTATACAGTATTTTTCATATCAAATATTTTTACATCAAGTGTAGAATAAAAGATATTTATTTTTTATTGAAAATTGATTCATGTATTTTCAGAGTAATAAGCTAGTGAAATGGGCCATTTATTAAGGGTTGAAATATTCTTTGAATATAATGTGATAACTTAATTTCCCTCATATTTCATTTTATCACGTTAACTTTGCTAGTTGCTCCATCCATTAAATTAAAAATACATGTATGCGATCGCACACACGTAGGTGTACCCAAACTTTTGTCCGGCGTAGAAAGGCAATTTCATTCGTAATTCGTTTCTTTCTTCCGCCTTTGCGTTGCTCCCGGATGCTTTGTACAAAGACAGCCTGTCTTTTTTTTTTCTTTTTTCGAGACCCCGAGCGGAATTTCAATCAAGAGACTTAATGCGATTCCGGCGAGTTATCGTTCGGGCGCGAATATAAAGTTATGCAAGGTGTATTAGAAGTGGAGCCCCGGCGTGTCTCTAAATCTTCGTCGAAAGCGGGGCTCTCTCGGATGTGTATGAAAAGTTTCGTCTCTTGCCTCATCGAATCTGCAATTTAGAAATCCGAAGCGCGCCGCCGCCGCTTTAAAAGGGCGATTGAACTTTCTCTCCTTTACGGTGGTACCCGATTTCATCAGGTTTTCTAGCTGGAATTTATGCGTGTGAGCCTAGGGGGGTGGACGAAGGGGGGACAAAGAAAAGCGTGCCGTTGCCGTGAATACCGGGCGCGCGAAACGTTTTTCAAAAAATTAATACCTCGGTCCGTGTCTCCGGTAACATTTTGCGCGCCTCGTATTATTCGCCTGGTACGGGTCTGTGTAAACTGTCACTTCCAATAAACCGCGGCGTGGAAGCGCGAGAGGCCTTATGGCTGCCGACGACGCCAGCAGCCGCTTTCGTGCTGTGAATTGGTCGAAGGATTTAGAGACTGACCGAGAACAGAGCCACCTTCGACGCCGGTGGTACCTCGGGGTATCTAATTACGAGCGCCCCGAATACACGAGTTTCTACTTGCGTGATGCTCTAACGGCTCAACTCTCCCTGGAAGTCGTTCTAACCGGGGATTCGACCGTGTTTCCACCGGACGCCTCTGATGCGTTGATAAATTCAGGGTCGTTTAAGGGATGCTTTACGTTCCGCCGATCCAGAAGCCCCTTGCAATCAACGCAGTTCGCCTCGTTCCGTCGTTTTCAATTTTAGAGATACTATTTCTTCGCTATTTCATGCGTGAAATTGCCTCGACGAACTTTAATTGTTACTATTGTGAGGCTCCCAGAAGAAAAACCCTAGAAAGAAATCACCTATTAATCCGCCATCTTATCTCGCATCGAGCATAAATGCAACGAAATTATTATCACGAACCGAACCAGCGACGAAAATAGCACAGTTTACGACAGTAGCAGTAATAGATAATATTTAAAATCAAGAGGGGGAGATATATATATTAATGAGTTGTAAAATGAGTTGCAATAAAACAAATGGGGGTTGATCTCACGATACCAAATGATTGACAGAATTTTGTAAATAATAGATAATCAGTTTCCTCTTCGCGTTAAGTCATCTCAGGAGAATACAGGAGGCAAGACGAGGGGAGATTTAATATCGCGCGTAAATTCTGCAAAATGGCTCCCAGCGATCTTTACCGGGGATTATCTTTACTAGGTTCTCTATCAAGCGCATTATGCAAGCAGAGAGGATACAGGGCAATTAGAAAAGTAGGCTTTTGAGTTACGCTATGTAAATTTTGAAGGAAATAGTGGACAAATTACGGGGAGATATCCTCGTAGCACGTAACGAAGGTTCAATGAAATATGGCTCGCGCGGAACGAAATACGATACGAGACGTATATGGCCTCGTATCCCAGTGAACGTGTTAAGAGTTTGTAATTGGCGTTGTGTCGCGAGTAAACGATGGTCATTGAGATCTACGATGTAAATTGGCGCCTTGGCAAGTGTTTCGGTTCGTTTAACTATTTATTTTATAGTTTATTTTATTCGCGACGCTTGCCTGCCGTGATGGAACAGAATACAAGTTCGAGTTCACGAGCATATAATGCATCATGGAAGTAAAGCAGTTAAGTTAATGGACGAATATTATACATAAGTGTATAAAATAAAAATTACAATGTTTCTTGTGCTTCTTCAGCGTCGCTACGAAACAGTTTCAACGACCAGTAACGAGATTCCCTCCTGCAACAAGTTTCGAATTTTCGATCTCTAAAACCACGAAATCTTGCCTGGAATGAATCTCTTTTTAAGAATTCTCGTATTGGAAACCGGAATATATTCGAAGCCAACGCGCGTTCCTCGTTCCTCGCGATACAGAAAGGACTCACAAACCGATTTATTAACGAGTCCCAAGTTTTCTAGCTCGGCCGATAAATTACGAACCGATTGTGTAACCGACGACAGACTCGACCTCTCGAAACGAAAGAAGGAGGCGGAGAACGATCGAATTCTTCATCTACCGGGGCTGAATTCTTCGCCGACCACGGCCATTAAAACTTACGAATCGAACAGATCCGATTGGGTTTTAATTATACGCCGTCACCGCGGGAATCGTCGTATTAAGAGTTATCCACGTTCGGTGGCCACTTTTGATCCACTGTCGCGCAATCGGTGACCCAGTTAGGCATAATTTGTGGACGCTATGAAATCGAGTTGGCGAACGAAAACCGTTTCACCGGTTACGTTTCATCGGGCGAGAAGCATCTGATTAATCCGAGCGAGCCGTTCAAGTTTTCGTAACGTTTCGAGAAACGAACCCGGTTGTTGTTGTTCCACGATCGTCGACGCGACTTATGAATTATTACCGGTCCCGAGGACGTTTCCGTAGATTCCGAAACGGGCTCGCGTTACGAAACTTCGCGCAATATTCTTGTTCCACCCAGCGTACCGACGACGAAGACACCTCGTGCCGGCGTTTCGAAAAGCCAGCGGCGAGAGGCTGGGTACTTAATTGCCATACTGGAACGCGTAGGCTCGCCGGGCACGAGCGACGTTTCGCATATTTCACGACGTCCTGGATCATCGGTGTTAACTGCCGCGACGTCGATTAGAAATTAAAAATGACCATAATTAAATCATCCGTTAATTAATTCCGAATATGAATTTATTAGCCGCCAATGAGACGGAAGGACGCCTGGGACCCTCTCGTTAGACCCGTTTAATTCCTCTGTCGTTAGGCTCTGGGTTAGGTGACCTCGGATGAAAAATATACGACTGCCACGGGAGACGAATTCCTTCGATTTGTCGAAATCCCTATCCCCAGAAACGGGCAAAAATTTCTCTTTATCATTCTTACGATAAAAAGTACAAATTTTAATCGTACGATCAAATTGGGCTCGAACGAGTAAAAGTCTGAGACTTTTTCTTCGTCTAAAATTTGAATAGAATTCTGCTCGTTAGTGTCTTTTAGAGGTGACGATTTTTATAAATTCCTTTATCCAGACCAGGTTTAACGAAGTGCAACGTTCAGATGGTATAGACTCAGGACCGTAAAGAGTTAATTTAATTGCATTTAAATTTCCGGCGATTAATCGGGTCTCGGTAAAAGGGATCGGCAGTAATCGAGTCTCATTGCCAATAATAGGGGCCGTCAATCGTCTGGTTACAGTCGGTAGGACTGATAATTATTCAGTAATAGTTGTACGGAGAGGACGACTTTCCAGGTGACCGTCTCAGGGACATTAAGATTCCTTGCAGATTTTAATTATTTATTCGTTTCTTGTGGCTTACTTACACTCGTGTATAGAGTATCTCTCAGGCATGGTTTATGTTAAAACTATGATAAGACTGAGCTGACTTGGCCAAAAGAGACCCAGTGTCGATTTAGGTTAAGGTGACAGTTGAAAAATTTCTACGAGATCAAAACTTTGATTTTAAACTATTATAAACTACATAAATTAAAATTTGTCTTAACACTTATATTCGTAGCTGCACTAAAATTCATGAATCCTATGTAAATTTATTTCCCTTAACATTTTAGCTCGGGAATTGTTTTAGTTTGAGTAAATTCATCCCCTATATATGTATGTCAGTAAAAGTGTTAACGTGTAAGCGTGTTCGCGCGAGTAGGTTAAGGAACAGTCGCGCGAGATATCGGTCGTCACCTATATTTTTCTCCCCCCCGGTTTGCGTTAAAAAACACACGGCTGCCGGATTGAGAGAATTCCACGGTCGAGGTCCCCCTTTCTCCGTTGCTAATTTCTCGTTTCCAGCGAACGCCAGGTAAGCCGTGGGTGGTGGTAAGCGGCGGGGAACGAGAAGGGCGGAAGCGAGAGGGCTCGAGGCGCGGAGCGAGGTAACACGAAAGGCGGTGGAAGCGAAAGGGGCAGCTATAGGATCGAGCGTGGCGAGGGACGAGCGGATTCCTTCGATTCAGTTCGGTTCGAGTTAGCTGGATTTGGCGAATACGGCTCGTTTGTAGTCCGCCGAGGGGCCCCGCGGCGACTGCCGACTGCTCGGAGCCGAGCCGAGCGGAATGAAACCGACCGTGTGGCTACCTGGGCTCGCTGGACCGAGCGTCGAAACGGGACGACAGCATCGCGCCGCGACGACCAACGGACAGAGACGGCCGAACGGGGGCCACGGAGAGGCGGAGGAATTACGGACGAACCTGTTGTTCGTAACACGTGTTTGCGTGAACCCCGTCCAGCCGTGTCTCCGCCGTCTGTCCGTACGTCCGTCTATAAGAGGGCAGACGGAAGGCGACGATGTATTACCATCGGTGACAGTCCATCTCGTCCACCTTCTCCTTTATCTCCTTCGTCTCCCTCGGTTCTGTCGCGGGGACCCCTCGTTTCGCACACTCGCCAACTCTCGAGGCTCGAGGGAAATGAGCAAAATAAAGGCGGCACCGGCGGGCGCCTCGATCCCAGTCGCCCCTATTCCCCGATTTCGGAATGCGGCCCCTAAGGAAACGTGTGCCCGGGCTACGTAACCACCTTACAGAACGACGAGCGCGGACGGGCAGCTGGAGAGACGTGGCCGCGATCGTTTCGCGTTCGGGAATTATTCTGTCGTCCTGGTGCATGGGATAATGGAGGAGCCGATCGGGACTCGGGCTACGTCTCTGTTCTCACGCGCGATCGGTTTGACTCGCCCGCGGACCAGCCTCCTTTCCTTCTTCTCCTCCTTCGAAGAGGTGCTTCTCCCTCGTGCAAGGGTGAACGTTCAACTATTGTCTTTCGATTTAGAAATTTAAAAATGTGTCTTTTTCTAGCATTTTCACAGATTTCGAGTCTCAACACTAGAACTATCGAATCAGTCAAAATGACCCATTCGTAATTTTCTATAAGAGAATGAATAAATACTTACTTTAATTGCATTGTACGTTCACGTTTCTGTCAATTGTTCATGTATTTGTTGATTTAATTTCTTTGTACAAATTGTTAGTTATTATTTTATTTTTGGAGGTGCGAATCGTTGGTTATGAATACAATGTATAATGAATACTGCTCTGTATATGAATGTTGTCTGTATAAAGGTAAGGAACTGACTAACTCATACGGTGTGTGATGACCTGCTACAGTATGCTAATTATGTACGAAGTATCAATCGGTGTTGGTAGTTCTAGTGTTAAAAATGGGGCTTTGAAATTGAAAATAATTAGTACGTTTGTCTTCACGTATCTGTCGATTTAATTCCTTTGGTACAAATAAATACACTATAATGCTTGATACCTCTGGTATTAAAAACAGGAGTTTGAAATTGGAAATAATTGGTATAGTTGTCTCATGGAAAAACGACTGTCCCCTTAATTGCAGCCATTAAACATAGCGTCCATACAGCAGGGTTCTGATTTGCCTTTTCTTTTTTATTAAGCATTTGAAACCTCATATGAGGTTTATTTCTGCTACACAATTGTTAAAAGATAATAATGTGTTGAAAAGAAATTATCTCATTTCAAAATTGAAATTTCAAGTTACGATTATTGAAAGATTTCTTTAGCACTTCGTAAATCTCATTTTCTAAAGGAAACAATAGCTTCCATAAATATAATAATATTCCTCTAATTTTCTGACCGAGAATGCAAATAACATTGTTTTCGCGTACCGAATATATTTTCCATACGCCCGCATACAACGGATAAATGTTTATTATAATATTTCGAATCGATGTTTGCCCGCCTTTAATTAAATCAATAACACGACGTACACGCGATCGCAAATAAATTGTTGTTACGAACGTAATAAATTTCACCAAAAATATAAATTTCGTAATAATTAACGAAAATCTGAGCGATTGCAAACACAGAACACAAAATTGTTTCCCCGAATGTTTGGCTTCTCCATCCCTTGCCATAGGTGCGACACGCGATAATTGACGTTACAAATATTTTTCATCGAAACTCGACGAACAACACATTATTACAAATTCCCACATATTTTCGAACATCGCGTGGTTTAATTTTCGAAAAAGCTAGGCAATGTCCCGGGGAACAAAATGGTGCGGCGTGGCCGGATGCTCGGATGCCCGGAAGGGGAATTAATTTTTTAAAATCGCGCGCTGAGTCACCGGGAGTAGCTTCGAATCAAAACAAATTCCCCCCCGTCTCGGGGGTTGAAAAGCGATTTCTTGCTCCTCTCGTTCTATTCCGTGCTCGATCCTCGAGGAGAGGCCACTAGTAGACGCGCGCAAAGAAGCAGCTCTCGTGTAAAATGAAAAAAAAAAAACCTCCCTCGGAAGGGCTAGGCACGACGCGCGGTGCACGCGGTGCAGTCGGTCCGTCCTCGACAATGAGCGTGTTCTATCGTGGCAAGGGTTGCAAGGGGGGGCGCTGAAGGGAGGCCTCGGCCAATGAGAGCGCGCCGATACGGCGGCCATTTTAATGATCGGCCCTAAGGTAAACAAAAGGGAAAAAAGGGGGACAGAATGACTTCCAGCCCCTTCTCTCGCGGGGTTGCTTGCATGCACGCCCGAGTATAGTAACCCTTTTCTCGCGTTGCCGTCCACACACGGTCGACGTGCGTGCACGCGGCCGCACCGACACGCTTCGATATCACGTATGCACGCCCACGTGCACGCAAGGGGTGCGCCATCGACCAATCGTTGGCCCGGATCTTCTTACAGGGGCCCATGTTCGAGAACACCATGGTTTCTCGTATGATATTCTCGTTCCTCTCCTCCCTCTACCCCGTGCGTTACGTACACCGGTGTCGACGACCCCACGACACCCTTCCCGCTTCACTTTTTTTCCCGTCTCCTTTTTCCTGTCACTCGTTATACATTTTATACCTATGGGAGTGGGAAAGTTTGATTGGAAAGCGAGAATCGGGATCCCGCGGACTCGACGGGCTGAGGGAGGAAGAGAGATACCGAGGGTTGGTATATCCAGCTCCGATTAATTAATGCGCGCGTGTCGATGCTAACGAGAAAGAGACAAAAATCATTAGATAACGCCAGCCGGTCCTCAGTGGCTCGTGATTGAACGGGGGGGGACCGGGTTGCCCCGCTTTGACAGCGCTCGCTGAAAACAATGATTTCTTGCTACGGGGCTTGTATGGTGCTCGATGCGGTTCTGAGTAATGACTCCCGGTTGTTACGACGGAGAAATAAATAAACGAGGAGAATCGTCTGACGTTCAGACGGAACGTTTCTCTTCTTGGTCAAGGGGTCTGCCTCTATGGGAAACATGGCGTCCTTTCTAATTGCGTGAGGGTGCTTTTGTACGGTTGTAAATAGAGATTTCTTGATTGAGAGGATTCTTATGTAGATGGCTTGTGTCTTTGTGAAATTGTTTTCGAGAACACTAACTCATTTACGATGAATTGCCATAGTACCTTCTTTCCACGACTCGAAACTTCGTTTTGCACTTTTAAATCGCAGGATTTATACTTATTGGTCGTGGAGAGCATCTTACTGTATGGTGAGAAAATGTTCTTTTGTTTTACGGTTCCGTTATTAGGTTTGACTTTCCTCGAGAGAATATTCATCTTAAAATATAATATATTAAATTACAACATAATTTGTCTTTAATTAATTATACAATAGTAACTTTCAACCCTGTAATTTAAACACGATTTTTAAACGGGTTTCGCTGATTAATGATCGATTTATAAACAGTTTTGGGACAGATTGTAATATCTGTAAAATTATAATAGAATGCGTGAGAGATATTTGGATATTTGGACAATTTGGTCCCCATGGCTAAATACGAACAAGAAGTGTTTGGGTTAAAGCTGATTAGGTGAATGTTTAGGCTAGATCAAGGGTGGCACGGTTTAGCACTGGGAGGCAACGTATTGTTCCATGAGTGTACAGTAAATTTTACCAAAATTATAAATGGGTGCAAACATAAATAAATGTCTGGACTGTACGTTTTGTTTACGTATTATAGATATTGCTTTTATTTTAATTAAATAATTTATAAACAACGAAGATACGTTGCCAGATGAAATTTCATTAGATATTTAGTTTTATATTACACACTACTAAAGATATAACAAATTCTACGTTTCAACTTTTGCTTTAGGTCGTCTTCAAATCAACAGACGTTGATTTAGGTGAAGATTGCCATATGCTCTTAAGTCTATATACATGTGACATCGTATACGTACCAATGTAGCAAAATAAAATAATGAATAGTCTATTTATTTTTCGACAAAAATGAATTTTGATCAGGGGTTTAAAATAAACAATACAAGAATATATAAATTGTAACAGACTTAATTCCTTAAGAGTATCTAAACAAAGATCGAAATGTAGAATTGTTAATATTTATTCCTACAAACTTGTGAGATCATCTAATATTTGTCTCTTCAGAATAAATGACCATGATAAATACCTGTGTCGAGCAATGACTGTGCATTCGATTATGTTTAATTTTCGCGACTTACCTGAAACAAAAAAGAGAAGTTTGAGTTAGTAACAAATTTTGGCTTGAACAATTTTTTTGTATTTCCGTATAGAAAACAGCTATATTGCCCCAAAATGAATTTTATAACAGGACAATAAATAATTCAACGTGCAAAACTAGGATGAAAATTAAGAACAAAATTTTTTCAAATATAACTTTGTAATTTGCCCTGGCGTGTCTGTCCATTACTGACTATTTTTACTTACGCCGACGTCCAAGTAGTATCGCATTACTCGCGTGCTCGATGAATTTTCAAAACAAATTTTCTCGAAAACGAAACACTACACGAGTTGTACATTCTACTAAAAATAATTGTATCTTTATTATTCAATATTTACTTTACTCTTCCGACGATATCGCGAACCAATAAAATTACTTGCTCCAACAAGAAACAAATTCACATGTTCTTTAATTCGTAGACGTACGAACAACCAGAAAACAATTTCTTTATGATAAAATAAAATTCACCCAACGGGGGGTAAAAGGCCATTGTAATTTACCGACAGAAAATCGCGCGCAGAGTTACAAGGAAACGAACAGAGCGTGGCAGGTAAGAGATTGAAATAGCGCTGAGCATACCAGGAGGAACTAGAGCAGAGAAGAAGCATATTTGCCGATACGCGTAACCGTCCCTGCAATTCTAACTGGAGATTCGAAAGTGCCGCCGTGGAGTCTTCCGCCTTGGTTGTCGGCTAGGCGAGAAGACGACCGTGGAACAAAGCGGAGAACCCGCGAGCGGAGGAGAGAGGCGATATATTTTACGCGTCTACCGGAAGTGCGGTGGTATGCGCCAGAAGGGGCGCAGAAGGAGGGAAAGCAGAAGAGGGAACGGTACACACGCAGGGTTTCCAGAGAATACGGTGCGTAGAATACGGCGTTGGCTCGTGAGAATGGCGGATACGACGGTGGTACGGGGGCGGGGGTGCCACGGAGTGCCAGAAGGGGTGAGTTTCTTCGCCTCGTTCCATCCTTTTTCTCCCTTTTCTTCTTCCGTTCGAGTGTCGGCCCCGAAGTGAGGCTGATGTGATTTGACTACATTCACACCTACGTCGACGTCCTGGTCCCACTCGTCCTTTGATGCCAGGTCCAGACCATACCCGGTGCACCACCAGCACCGGTCTAAGAAGGTGCAGCGGTCCTCCATCGTCGAAGAAATAAAAAAAGAAAACCGTCGGCTGCAGCGGCTCGTAACCATGGGGCCCCGTACAACGCTGGTACCGGACCCCCGTAGTATTATGGTGGTGCTGTCGTGCGCTATGGACCGTACCATCGAGGGTCCACTGCCACGGTTTCGCGTTGTCCCGCGAAGAATACGCGCGAACCGACCGGGTACCGGAGAATACAGGGGAAAGAGACAGAGGATCCCGGAGATCCAGTTACTTCCAGTTTCGCTCGACGACTCTTTTGCAGATATGTCCAAACTTGTCCCCTTTTTTTCCTCTCCTCTCCGCTGTCTCGCACGGGAACAGGTTGACGTCGTGACAGAGGACGAGTCCTGGGGTCACGGTCTCGTGCGCCATTTTTTCCCCCCTCCGCTCTTCTCGGTACCCAAATTTTCATCCGACGTAAGTCGAGGGCGAGACTCTCCCCGGAGGTGTTGTAAGGATTTATTCCACCGTTTAGAGCTCCTTTATTTCGTTCAGAGCACACTCGTGCTCGCAGGGATCGAGAATCTCTTTGGTTCCTGTCGCTTGGACCGGAAGTGTCATCCGCGAAGGTACTTTCTTCTTAGAATGCGCATATTGTGTCTGTATCGTTGAAACTATTGTGCATTTATGCGTGGAAAAATTCATGTAACTTTGGAGGGTGGGTATAAATCACGGTGCAAAGTTTTAAATTGATGTCTTAAATAATTTTCGTGTTATAAAATTTTAAAAATGTCTCAGTTTTTAGTTATCAGACTAGCTTACCCCCATGGGGTGGAATTTCCATTGCAAATGAAAACAAGATTATCTTTTTTATTAAATTTTCTAACTGTGTTCGTCATTTGTTTGTATGACAATATTCGAATGTATATTTTTTATTTTTCATTTTAGTAGGGGCAATATCCATACACTTTAACAATTTTATTTCATTTGTTTCCTATTTGTGTCAGTAATGAAAATACCCTAGATGAACAACTAAATTAGTTATTACAAAGGGTTAAAAAAAAGTTTCAGACGGTCCATTTAAAGGTCAATAAGTGTGTCTGCAAACGTTTATAATTATATCCTTAAACACTTCGTTAAAAGAATTCGAAAAATTATCTAATTAATCGCCTTCCTAATGAGAATCCCCCCTTGAATCGCAGGTTTGCGTTTGAAGCGATCCGGCGACGTCGAAAACGGAACTAATGAGTCGCCGCCAGAAGCGTCTCCCGGCGTCTGCTCGAAAGCGCTCCAGCTAAGATTTTATTAATCCTATTCATAAAGTAGTTCGAGTTTCATCTGCCGGCGTGGGTGGAGGGGAGGACGCGCCCGTCCCGTATAATCTTCCTTGCGGCTGGTACTTCGACTTTCATGGAAACGCGTCTTCATTAAGCCCGTTCCTGACGCGTACGCACTCGGTGCTTCTTGGAAAAGGCGATTCACCCGAATCCAAGCGTCGTTGCACTTTTGTTTCAATGACCCCGTGGCCGTCGATACACTCTTTACGAAGTTTTTGTCCCAAACTTAAAAGAATACCGTCTTAACAAAAGAAAGTAATTATTTAATCAAAATGCGTTCACGAATGCATTCATTAAAATATTTATACAGTACGCATTTTTGCAAAGGTAGGAGTTCAACTGAAAAATTTAATATTTCCTTTTATTAGAGATAGAAACAATATTCAAATTTAATTCTTTTTAAGATTGATCGAAAACATTTTTCAGAATTTTTATATGTAACGAATACATACAGTAGTATTTCCATATATGCAAAGATTTTGCCCCGGATATACGCGAAAGAATCATCGTTCCACTATTTGTGTTTCTCAGGCACCAGTGATCGGAATTTAAGATTCCTAGCGTCTTTAACCTTCGTTCTTGCACATCGAATAATAATTTTCTATTCTCATTCAAGTTGTAAACAGAGATTAACAGTTGAGGACAGTGAATAACATTTTATTTGCCTCGTGTATTATTACAGATATATATTATAAATTAGCCACGCGCGGTTGGAATAATAATTTGATTCTCAGATCGCGAAAGGAACCATGACTCCCTCGGCACGGTGACAATCGCGGCGCCATTAAGTGCAGGCGTTCAATTAAGACGCGACGCGTCGCGGAGGATCGGTTTTCATAAAGCAACGACCACGCGGCGATTCTATCACGGGGGATTCGTTTACGACGTTTTTCGGGTTTTTCGCTGGGCTAATAAACTCGTTTGCAGTCCCCGGTCCCGAACACACTCGCGCGAAATTGCACACCGATTGCACTCCGCTATCCTTGATTTACGTCCCAAAACCGGTAGTGGTTGCGCGCTCGCGCGACTCCCCCCGCACACTTTTGCACACGTACACGTAAGATCGTGTTGGCCAAGTACATTTTACAACGCTATTCTTAGGTTTCGATTGCGAAATCAATCTCGCTCTCGCTCGTAACCCAGAGCGTGCAGCTCGCTCGCGAAACAGAGAAACCGAGAGGTATAGGAAGAGAGTGAGAGCAGCCCACTCTCTCTCGTAGTATCAGCCACGTCCTCGTTGGTTGTTATATAGCCGGTACACGCCGATATAACTACTGTACGTCCCATAATTCATTAGAGCGGTATTCTTGCCTTCAGACTTCGACGTGGAGAAGCTGTTATCCCACCGAGCTCTTCTCCGCTTCGCGTGAAAAGAGTACGGGGCCTCGGTGGAGCGAGCCGGGACGATGAAGAGGGAACGTTTCGTATTAATTAACGGTAATATCCACGGTTGGTGAACGTTTCAGCTGAAAACATCGCGTAATGGCTCCTTTTAATCCGTTGCCCTCCTGGTATCCATTACGATGTAAACTATTTTAGCAAATAAACGAGACCCGGTGTTGTCGGCCCGTACATGCACGCTCCATTCAACGAAACATTGTTGCTCGCATACATATATAACATATTTATTGACGTTTCTGCCGATGGCTGCGAACCCCCTTTACGATATACACAGTGTCCCAGTAACAGTACATTTAGAAGATAAGTGTTTCTTTGGGAGAAACTAATCGAAAAATTGTGTTGAAACAAGTAATACGCTTCTTCAGTGATTTTGGTTCGGTTTTTTGTTTTTAATATATAGTTTTCATATTCTGAAGAGGTATCAAAATCAAAACGTCAATAAATAAACGACAGGTTTATGGGGGTTTTAAAGCTTTTTATAGAGCGATTAGGATTGATGTCTTTCAAAGATAAGTTCGAGTAGAATGTGACAGTAATAGAGCGTTTAATATTGCTTAATTTTGCATAGTAGTAATTTGTTGAAACGTCGATTATTCGAACAATGTAAAAGGTAAACAATATAATGCCACGTTTATAAATAACAAACACGTGGACGAAAGGTAAACAGATTGTCTTAACTGTACAATCAGAGCGAGAAATACTAAATCGTTTGGAAATGGGTGCAGCCCCGTAACTGAAATAGCCTTCAATTACGGCGCTGAAAAATCAACAGTTTACGAGAGAAAAAGACGAAAAATGCGAAATTATGAGCCGCAATTAGGATTCCTCGCTTTGCGCGCAAACAGGTATGAAATTTACTAACAATAAAATCTCGAACGCGAGGGACCTATATATCGGCCTATAATAAGCGAACAAGTGATTCGGCGTAACGAAAGGTCGAAAGGAAATTGTAGTTCTAAAACATCCTCGGGTTGGTTAGCGAAATTTAAATCACGTTATGGTAGCCTTTAACTCTTTGCGATCCTATCTCTAGACCGGGCATCGCGTTTCGTTCCAGCCGGTCCTACGTCCAGACGGTTTGGACAAAGAAATTTATGACAATTTGCTTTCAGAGAAAAACACTAAACGTAGAAAACCATTTTTTGGGGGGTTTAGCAGCATCCTATAATAAATTCGTGTATTTTATATAAATGACTGCTTAACGAAACATAAAAACGATAAGTAATAAACAATTTTGGCGGGAATTTTTCATGGATCCGACCCGTAGATAGTGCTTGTAATAAAAAAAGTAGACGATCGTCTTCATCTGATAAGCGGCGACACGTAGACGAAACATTGCATATAATTATTCGACGGCCATAAAGAAAATATAAAGTTCGCGTCGTTCGAAGAATGCAAAGATGGAGGGAGACGGACGTGATATATATGTGAAACTTTAAATAACTATAATAAACATTTCTCTTTGATAATTTCGATCCTAACCATCGCAAGACTAAAGCATTACTAGAAATTTTCCTAAAATCGTATTCTCAACCCAACCTTGCTTCGAATCCCCAGAACTCGTGCTTGCGAGACAAATAGCAATTTTCCGTAGGAAACGATAACAATTTGAATCCGCTTGGAGGGATATTTCCTAAAAACAATTCCGCTCACGAGGCGGCTACGTCAGACCTCCCATACGGTTTCCCATTGATTTACTGTTCAATAACAATGGCTTATGTAACTACCGCACACCGCGTGATTCACCGCGGAGACATTCTCGATCACCCACAGTCTCTCCCTTCCTCGTCCTCGATAAGGAGCGGGAATTAAAACGAGCAGAGGGACAATGCGTGTATTAATTATCGGTATCATCGTTCCGAGAGGAAGTTTCTCCTTTACAATTCTATCTGACGCAGATACGAGGGGGGGGGGGGGGACGTCGCATCTCGACACCCCCTGCTCGATCGCGTGTGGCAAATTGAATCGATACCGCTTTTGCGTTGAAATACGCTCTTCCCGGGGCGAGTAAATCGAGGGTGACGTCACCCACGCGAAATCGCGACCAAGTCCAGGGCCCCGGCGATACCGGTCTTTCTGGATCGCCACGTAGGCGTTATCCGGCGATGTAACTACTGTGCCGCCTATAATTCATTAAACCGAGATCCTCGCCTTTGGATCGCGACCTAATGGAGCTGCTATCTCGCCGGTTCTCCCGGAGACGCGTCTCGCAGAAACATCGAGGGACCCGACCAGAGTGGAACGAGGAAGGAATTCGACCGGCGAAACGAACGACGGAGAAGGACGCACGGTGAACGTGTATATTAATTATCGGTATCATCGTCTCGAGAGCGAAGGCTGGACCGTCGGAACGTTTTTGAGACGCGGCCGCACACCGAACGGTATCTCGTCGCTTGCACACGGCGACGATAATTCCGACGGGGCTTTTTAATTTGCCCGGGTCACGTTAAAGGATTTCAGATAGCGCGACGGGACACGCTGGAAATTGCCCGATCGTACAACGGTGCCGATCGATCGCCCGCAATAAGCCCGATCCAGGATTCCGGGCTGAGAAACGCCGTCGAAATATCGCGCCCACACAGGGTACAAGACGCATTTGTTTTGGGCCCTAATGAACTTCTGCTGGTTTTTATTGGCACTGTGGCCCAGGAATTAAGGTGGCTACTTGTGACTTTTCTTGAAGAAGATTCTATCGAGAATAATTTTCTAAATAACAGCGCATATTTGGTACATCTATCCTCAGTCATAGATATCGACAATTCTTTGACACTCGAACAAATCACTGTTAGATTTTATTCCGTTTACCTCGATTTCACAACCCACAGGAATCTCACAGGCTCCAATCTTTAATTCTAAAATCTAAAATAAATAGAAAAGACGACCCAAATGCAGAAGCGAGAATCACCCATTATACCAAGGATTGAAGGTTTGCCTATTCGTTAGAGTCTGTGTAAACATTCGCGGCATTCCTGCGTGTGTACGCTAACTCGTTGCCAACTAGTTGTGTGGAAAAACAAAGTGGCAAATATCTCAAAACTCAATAGACGAACATCGCTATAACCAATTGAAAGGCAACTCGCGAATCTTGTTACAAGGTACTAGATGCCTGTGCAACATTCGATGAATACCTCAACCAACTAAGTAAGGATGATTATCTGGAAGGCTACAAAGCGATTCGAAAGATCACGACAAACATTCCCGCCGGTATGCAAAGCTTGCGGAGGGCTAGATCAGGCATTAGGAAAACAAACTTGCATTCTGAAAACTTTTTCTTTTTTATTTTAATGCAGTTTCAACTTGCGGTGAAGATCACTCTAAGCTGCAATTTACAGTAATGTCTACATTATATGATGCAGAGGTTTTTGCGTGGATAGATTACATTCGTTTGATCCTCAGCTCTTAACGAACGCTTGCTTCTTTAATGCACCATTAAACCGCGGAACCCATTAAAGTATTTCCATCGCTGAGGAAAAATTTAAAATCTATAAACTGAAGCTGATTACAATATTATATTGCATTTCATCGCTCTTGAGAATAATTATTACCAATACCTGAAGATGTACATAAATTCACTACAAGAAATTAACTAATAGTAATGAATATATTATACGTTACTAAAGCTCAATTTAGTCGATAAAATAAAAAAAAATCGGGCTATTCCGAGGAAGTCTCTGACAGAAACATCAAAGAAGAAGAATTTGGAGCAAACGTGTGCATTGTTGGTATTATCGTTTGAAGAACGAAGTATGGAGCACGTTGGAATGTTTTCGAGATATGTCGCGGTTCGCCCGGGGCGACGATAATTCCGGGGCATTTTAATTCGCCCGGGTCACGTTAAAGGATTTCAGATGGCTCGATAGGGCACGGTGAAATTGCGCGATGTCAAATGATGCAATCGATCGCACGTAATAAGGGTGATTGAAAATCCAAGTACAGAGGATACGGGACCGCTGTGACCATTTTCCCATCGTTTCACGTGGGCAGCGTTTTATCTACCGTTGCCGATTGACGAAATGTCAGTACTTGGATGCAAATTACCGTAGATTATTGGTTACCGGGAACGCGCGGCTGCGTGGATACTTTTTCTTCTCCTCGTTTCTCGTTATTTTTTCCCCTTTCTACGAACCGCTTCTCTACGGGTAATCCTCAGGGAGAGACCGCGACGTCGCCGAGGACACCGGACGCTCTCCGTGCTCTCTCCTCCCGGTCGAATCCGTTGGGAAAGAAGCACGCAAAGGTACCCAAAGATGGCTGATGGCCTGTAACCAACACCATCCAGGGCAGCCATTTGCGAGACATAAGGAATCTGATACGGGGTTTTGATCTCCATAAGCCCACCCTCGATCGTGTTACCCGCGGACACCTCTCTCGCCTCCACGGCGCAACAAAGATGGCCGTGGTACCCCGCGATATTCGCCATTATGCCAACGACGACGGAACGCTGGCGGTGAGTATCGTCGATGCCCTTTTTTGACCTCCGGTTTGAGGTTAATCATCCTCTTTGTCGTCCGGAGCCTTCTCTCGGTTACAAGATCCCCGGAAAGAGGCTGCGGGAGAAGGAACTTGGTCAAATTGCTCGTTACGGGGGAAACGAAGGACGGAGGACGCGATACTCTGTTCGAGACTCGAATCTTTGTCCTTTTAATTGGGCGAGACGAGGAACGAAGATTTACGAGAGTCGATCGAGATTTTTGAATTTTAAATTCGGAGAAGATTTGGAGTTTTAATCGATCGACGGACGCGTCGCCTAAAATTATTCATAGTTTGAGCGAAGGGTTTGTAAGTCTGTTTGATAGAATGCATACCCTCAAAAGTGTCAGGAGTGTCTTCCATTTTATTTCATAAATAACTTGCATAGAAATTAAAATTTTAAAAGGTAGCTTTTCTTGTTGATACTTCTCAACAAAAAGCGAGCATTTTTTTTCTCATACCGGCTATAGACTTTAACGAGTCTTTAATAAACAATAGATTTCACTGATTGCTTCAAGAACCGAACTCTTCTATATTTCACCGACAGTTCGTTTAAATTGAATAAGTCTCCAGTTATTCTCGTTCCCACACTCGCGTTTCGTTAATCCTTATCGGGACTTTCACATCTAGTCTCACAGATGGATTTCTGGAGCTCCAGGCACTATAAACAAGTGTATAATTATCATCTTATTATTGCTAAAAATTGATACCTTTATGCAAACTTCTTTATCATAGTTATTATGTAAAAGTTAGTTTTAAAGCACACAACAATGAATACAGAAAATAATATGATATCAGAAATAAAGAATATATGTATGTTATTTATTAAAAGAGGACTACGTGAATTCTCAAATAATAAAATGAAGTTTTAAAGAAACAAAAGGAAATATTAAGAAAAGGACCACTCAAGCAACGACTTCAAGAATATTCTCAGTGTTTATAAATACATTACTTATAAACATCTTCTAATGAACGATAAATACCGAAATAGTGTTCGATTCGAAGTTTAACTACAGATCTGTCCATCCAAATCACCGGAACGGTTCGAAGGAATTAATGGATAATAATTTATGAAATTTGAAGAGATCATCCGAGTTTTTGGAGAGATCGTTTGCAAGCCCTTTACCCAAGAAAAAGTTCTTTATCTCTCATCGTAGAAGATGAGAGTCCAAGAAGACTTCGAAGAGATGTGCTCAAGAGTCAAGTGGAAGGTCGAGAGTTTGTCACAGTGAATATTATTTTTGTGAAGATGAGAAAGAAGGTAGTTTAAAGGTGGTCTAATCCAAGTGGGTGAACCTCGAGGCGTTCAGATGTTTAACCCTCGTGAAGGAGTTCTCAGTTGTCACCCAAATTAGTATAATTTTTTTTAATTAAGAAGAAAGACCTCGAATTTGTGAAATATCGTGCCTTTTGGAATGTAAAATTTCAGTATTGTCTACTGATTTCGTATTTGAATATCAAGCTTACTTTCCTGATTTAGGTAATCAATTTTCTAACAAGTAAAAATAGGAATATCTTTGATAATTATTAAGTCTAAACATCACAAGCAAAGAGATGATTTCTAAAGACTAATATCCAAGGCCTTTGTATATGGCAATGCTTTCTGTTATAAAACTGAAAATTCTTTATGCACACTAATGAATCCTGTTTTCACAGGGGTTGGACAGAACCAAACAGAGACCACAGACGTTTCTCCGGTTGTTTCAGAGCCCATCGGTGAAACGACAATATAGCCTTTATAGTCTGTATCGACTATATCTTTAATCCTTGTGTACTTGCCTCGGGTAAAAAACATCCGAACCGGTTTTCTCTCGTAAACTGTGCTTTGCTATGTGTTATTAATAACTTCACACTTGTAGTATCCGAGTTGTGTACCTTCCTTAGTATATTTGAGTACAGTTTAGAGTAATTTCCAAGCTTAACGCGCCAGGAATACAATATTTAAAGAACTGAGCAAATTTGATCAATTGTGATTACTCGGGTTCAAACAAATATTTTATTTATTTACATCTCAATTACAAAAATCTAATCATCGTCCTAACTAATCATTCCTATCAAATTTCTTTGGTTCCACGATATCCAAATCTCAGAAATCCAACAACCGGTACATTTCATTCACACCACTTATCGCTGTACACTCAATACTCTTAATTCACATTCATATGAAACCTTTACCACAGCAGAAATAATAAAAGAGTTTCAAATGAATGTCCCGAAGTAAAGAGCACTTAGTTTCAAGCGTTGCATATATAACATGTTGTACATCTACTAAATCTTCTGTAGCTTTGTCATTTTTGCGAATTTTACTTTAATATTTTAGAGGTGTCATTCTTACACCCCAAAGCATTGAAAAGAGATAAAAATTTCGGTTTCTTCAATCCGTCACAGTGGTTTCCCCCCTTAATGAAACCGTGCGATCAAACGTGGGCTATCGAAAACACCGGCCAGATGGCGCGTCGATCGATAGTGTCGACGCATCTTAGCGTTCTCTAATGCGCTCGGCGACGTGTCCAGGGACGACCCGTTATCTAACGATCCGGCGTAATTCGCTTCGTCGAGCAGGGAGCCTAGTTAAAGGTCACCGGGCCCGGTCTCGTTTTATTTCGTACAAGACGCCGGGGCCGGAATGCCCCGGAAAATAATACTTTAATCTCACGGTCATCGTTTTCACACGGCGCGCCATTAAAACCAGCCGGTAATTTGTCCGTCGATACGCCGGTCGATTTGCCCCGCGAGAACGCCCGCGTCGTTGGTATTCCCGTTACTAATGCCCGGGACTCGCTGTAACGCCAGCAAAAACAGAAAACTGTTCTTATCGGTCGTCTCGCGCGGAGAGAGACCCGGTCGCAGAGCCGGTTTACTCGCGGTCGCGCAAAAATCCACGTCGAACCCGTTTGTATTTTCGAAACGGGCGGTCCCCCCTCGCCTCGATTAATAGAGTTCTCGTGCTTGGATAGCGAATCGCGTTGGACGTCGCTGGGGGGAGGAGGAGGTGGGCGGTTGGTCCCTTATCTCAAGGTCATCGGCATCGCGCGGATTCTATTAAGGGATGAACACGTTAGTTAGTCACGGCCGTCGGTTTCTGTTTTCTTTCGTTCGCTTTCTTTCGTCCCACAATTACGCGTACGTGTGTTTGCACTACGTTCGTGTGCTGTGTGTACACACCGCGTGGCGTTCGATTCGAAGAAACGAACGTAGGAGAGATGTATCTGTCCGAAGATTGATCGCCAGATAAAAATGCACCGGCGTGAGAAATCAGGCTGGAAACAATCAGATGCGGTATAATTAACGGCCCGTGGATATTGAACTTTCCGATACGGATCTTACTCGATGGTTCGAGCCGGGCGCGAACCACTCGAATTTGCAAGAGGACGCGAGCAAACGACAGACGAATTGTGTTTGCGGTGCTAACGCGCGGAATGAGACGTTTGAGAGGGCCGTCCATTAATATTTCCGACGCTTTCTCGATCGTTTATTTTTGTCTCGCGTTTCTATTGAGAACAAACCGGTAATTCTAGCGGCCCCTCGCCGATTTATTCACGGTTTAAAATATCCGTGTCAGGGATATTTTGTACTCACGACTTATCAGGGGATGATTCATTGCGATTTTAAGTGGAGAAAGTGTAGTTTATTTGGAATACCACTTTGTCTAATACGAATAAAAATATACCATAGAGGATAGAAACAAATAAAACTGCATAACATTATCACGAGAAGGAGAAATTGGAAATTATGTTGCACAGTTTAGATAAAAATCGTTCGGGTTTTTTAAACAGTTCACCGATAGAAACCAAGATTTAATGTACGTACGTTGTATAATGTTCTGTATGTTACACCAGAGGTCGGCAAACTACGGCCCGTCGCCAATTATTGTACGGCTGGCGAGGTAAGAATGACTATTAATTAAATTTCATAGCAGAGTCACGAGATTGCTATTTCAGTATCCGTAGAACGGTATTACTGTGACGCAGCTATGCTCATTCGTTTGTGTATTGCGAATGCTTTTATGTGGATTAATTTCAATATTAAGCATTATTTATTTCGTTTCAATTTCAGGTTTCCCATCGACAATAATGACGATAATAATCATTTTGAACTCTAATTAAATATAATTATATCTCATGAAAAGAATTTTATGCTCATTAATCTCTCAGGATATCTAGTTTCTCTAAAAATTCGACTCTGCTTGAATAAAAATGGCTGACCTAACCTTCTAAATAAGAAGAAAGAAGGTTATGTAGTCATTACATTATTTATGAATTAAAAACGTTTAAGAGAGTTTCGCCACTGATCGTGTTCACTGTTAAAAAGTGCTTCTACCGAGAGTAAACCGGTAATTTTAACGGCTCGTCACGATTTATGCACGGTTTTGCTATTTCTTCACCGAGGAGGTATTCAAAGTCGTGACCGTCCATGCAAATCCAGCATTGAAATCTCCGCATCAGAGATCCATTCATGCTCCCGATTTATAATTGTAATTTCTACTCTAAGTATGCAATTTTGCCCCAAAACCCGGAAACGTTAAAATATTCCGCCCTGAGCGCTTCGTATATCACTATTACGTTTCGCATTTTTACTCAGCTGCTCATTCTTTATACATGAGAATTTATTGTCTTACGATAAACGAACTTCGTGCTCGGTTAATACATTAGTAAATCAAGCCAGTAGAATTCGTTGTTTAACCAAATATTCAACATAATTCATTTTAAAATTAGAGGAAATTATCCATAAATGAGTTAAGAATTTTTTGTGAGCTTTTTATTAAAATTTTACGCATAAAATTTCTAAATTCCCCTTCTTTTAAATGCGATTTAAAAAGGTCCCATTTGTCTCGTGGACGAAAACTGTTCTCGAAAAGGCGCGATCCGGTCCAACGCGATCGCGCGATCTCTCTTTAGGTCGATATTCCGACACAAATATCGGTTGATCGATCAGCCTCCCTTGCCGATTTATTTGTCCGATATTGGATCGGCGACGAGTATCTCCGTCGAACCCTAAAGGTGCCCGTTAGGCGACTTTTGCGAAATGAAAAGCCGCCGTTAAGCGATAAGGCCTGACTGGCCGTTAAGAGATCGCTCGCGCGAGCGTTTTTCACGCTTCGCTGGACCAGTCGTACGCCACTCGTGTCGAGATAAAGGGTTGCCTCTCCGTTAAGCCTGGTTTCGTGTACTCTGCCACACACCTACGTATCCGGGCGTATATAAAGTCGGAATATCGCCGCGGCTGGCTCGCATTATGCGACGTCGAACATCGCCACGGATTTGTAATGAGGTCGCTGGCGAAACCCCGAACCACCATTCAGATCGCGATCTCGCTACAAGAGTGGTACCATCAAATTTTAACTCGTTGCGGGCCAACATCGTTTACGTCTTTAGTTTTATGTCACGTCCGTGGTGATAAACGCTCGCGGTTTCGTCGTTGGTAATTGATGGCAGCCATTTTCGAACGAGGAATCTCTTCCCTGGCTGGATAATGCAATAGGCAAATGCAATGATTTCTTTTAACCGTGAAATTCTGGACATAATTCGTTGAAAAATTCTTTTCAAACATTTTACTTTACTCTCAGTATAAGAAAGTTTATTAGCATTTCCTACAGTACCAATTTTTCTATACACGATCTATGGGAACCAAGTTCAAAATACGTGCAGTATGTTTTACGAGAACCTATGACCGCCAGTTTGAAGAGAAATCTGACTCCAATATGTCAACGAGCATTTTTATTGCCGACGAGTTTATCGATGGAAGCCTCTCCCAGGGAAATTTCCTTTTCCTTTTGCGACGATCGTAAAACCGGAACAGGCCTAACCGCGTAGCGTTCAGCCAATTTTCGAGAATATCGTGCCGTTCGAATTCCCTCGAGCCGTACTTCCGCGTTCGTATTTTACGATTCCCGATTGCGGTAGAAAATTGAGAAAACGCGACCGTCTCCCGTTCTCGCGAGAGAGAAGCCTTTTGCTGAAAGCAGAGAGTGCATCCGTGAAACTCTTGTTTCTCACGTAGTTCGTGAGTCGAACGGTCGTTTTCCTACCACCTTTTCCGTCTTTTCTTTTCGCCTCCAACTCGTTTTATTTGCATTCGCGACGCGGACGAGCGCAACTGTGTAGACGTGAGCAAATGTTCTAGTCGAATAAACGTTTCCACTAATAGCGAATAAAAGATGAATAAAAATTGTTAGCGACTGGAACGGTATACCAGTGGAATTGGCGTTAGATTAAAATCGGAGGAAATAGATTTTCAGATTAAAGAGTATCGTAATAACGATAAAATCAAGCGAAGAGTGGGGAATAACGGTAAGGAGGAAAATATATGTACTATATAAAATGTTGTTCTTACCTATGAGGTCGGAGCAAGAAAGCAGCGATGTTTGCGTGCAAAACCGGAATGATCCAGTAATTTAAATAATTGATAGCTATGCATTACAATTACTGGATCATTCTACCTCCACACGCAATCATCGTGGCTTTTCTTGCTCTGACCTCATAGGTAAACTTAACATTTTGTATACTACGCTTCCTTTCTTACCGTTACTCTCTACTCTTCATTTAATTTTATTATTACCACGATTATATCCATTGACATATGTATATATTCAATATAGAAGACACATGAATGTACGTTAAATGCCAAAATATAGGAAACATCTCGAAAACATGAAATAATTTTCTATCAATAATTCGAGCCATGGAACGTAGTAGCGAAAATATTGAATTCGTTCCATTTGCTCGCGACATTCCGAAGAAATTCGAGGAGATATTTGTCGTCCGACGCGTCGAAATGTGTAAAATAAAAAAAGAAGGCCCGCATCCTCTGGCGTCACTTTGTTCATCGAAGCGTGATTCAGTGTGACTCAGTCACCGCAAAACGTGGTCGGGACTTTCCTCGGAAATCTAAAATCATCGGTGGATCGTTCTCCAGGAGAGACACGTTCCAGCGAAAGGAACGCGAGGACGTCTCTGGCGGCGTCTTGGACGCATCCGCCTCGCGTTCCAGCTCGAAAGGGAATGTTTCCTCTTCCTGTTCTCGCGGCCGGTGATTTACATTCTCATAATTTTTCACCCGGTCAGGCGCCTAGGAATCACGCGAGCCCTCGTGTATATCGCGAAAGCACGTGGATCGAAGATCGAGAGACGTACGAGGAAGATCAATGAGCCAGCCTCGCCGGGCATGTCGAATACGCGGTGGTGGAATGCGCGAAAGGGGAAAGGTGGAGGAATAGAAACGAAGGGGGCGAGGGGAGGGTGGTTGCACAGCTAATACATTATTGCATTACGCACAACTAGGTAGGTAGTTAATTTAGCGATGGCGTGCCTTCATCGTCGGCCGATTGCTTCTTGTATTGCCTTCCACCAGTCATATGCATAATGTAATTGACTTCATCCCGCGCTACCACGCTTTTCGCCTCGTCGCTCGGCTTTATTCTCGTCCTCCCCACGCGGTTTGATCATCCTTCCTATTTTTCATTCTCTTTTCAACGGTGCCCGTCGCGAGATCTGTCTATCCACGATACGAAATGGACTCTCTGGCAAAATTTAAGTCCTTCGATGGCCCAGAATATCCCCATTACCCCATTTCAATTATGGTAGCAGAAACTCGTCCTCTCGTTCTTTGAGAATAATATACCGATATTAGTACATATCGTGTGGTTTAAGTCCAGTTAAATTTAAATCGTGGTAAAATAAGTTGAAAATGTGCAATAAAAGTTTGTCACATAATGCTTCCTTTTCGAGATATTATTTAAAAATTTATCGTGTACGCGTTCGATCGAATACAATATAGCTGACGCGTCTGTCCATGACTCACTGTTTCTACTTATGCTGACGTCCACGATACAGCCTCGTACGAACTTTTATTCTTTAAAAATTAATATTAATTGTGAATTAATTAAAATAAATGCAACAAAAGTCTTTTCATTATGAATCTCAAGAGCAGAAATTCTCTCTTTTTATGAGGAGCGTCTTTTTAAAAGTTTGGAAACCACTACTCTAGGCGCTCTGAGACGAATATAATAGTTACTAAGTATCCAAAGTTTGTTTTGTGTTCGTTTTAGCGAAAGTTACTGTTCCGAAGCTTTATAATGCCTGAGGAAGAAAAAAGATTTCCGTTCCCTGTCCTTTTGTTTGAATTTTTACTTGCACGTTGTATCTAAAATTTAAACTTTTAATCCGACGACGAACTTTCAGTTTAAGTATCTTAATCCTCCAGTGAAATAGTTTATTAGTAAATTCGTAAAGTTAAAACATTCAACAGAAGTAAGTTTATTTGATTTTGAGAAACTGTCCGGAGACAGATGTTGAAGCCAGTGTCTTGAATGCATCGTAAATGCGACGCTACTGTTTTAGGTACATCTTATTATACTTTAGATTATGTACCAAACTGTAATTGCCATTTAGCTACATCGATTCATAAATAATTTGCAATCGTATGCATTTAAAGTTATCTTTTAATAATGGTTTTATGGCTGCATTAAATCCTTTGACTATGTTCCTCATTTATATTGAGTAATAACGTGTTCCTTGATTGGACAATTGCAAATCGGTGGGCAGTCATTTTGTAACTCTGAAAGAAGAAAGCACAAGCAAGCACAGTTTGCAAATATAGTACATATATTAAAATCTTCTAATTAATATTAAAGGAGAAAAATTCTAAAAAAGCCTTAAACAAATAGGGTGTTAAATAGCTGTTGCTCCCCCCAAGCAACACTTTCACGATTTCACCGTTTTGCCAGATCTTCCGATTGATTTCCTGTACGAATACTTCGTAAACACACTATCACGATTAGATACAAGACCCGTACGAGTCGTATTAATATTTATTCAACGAGCATAAAAAACAGACATATTTCAATATGGGCCCTTCTAATCGTCGGCGTGGATATTTGCTAGTCGAGTCGAGTCGCGCGTCGAATAACGAAGCGATTATTGGCTGCGTCTATGGGACGCGTTGATCTATCCATTCTTCCAGAAGCATCCGAAGAATGTTCAACAAGACGACCATTGGATCTTTCATTCTCGCCGAACAATACGTATCCAGTTAGCCGGTTAATTGCGCGACGGCTGCACGGAATAACGAATGACTGATAGAAGGCACAAGGTGTTCGTTTAGATCGATCCAAGGCTCGTTTTCTCGTCGGGGATAGGTTTACGGTCATCCTCTTTTTCTTTCGTGCAATCAGCAATATATTACAAGCCGCCGTATCCCTAAGACATTTATAACGGCTAGCGAGGACGATGATCTACGTCTCGCGATTTTTACCGAATTCCGTCAGTTCCTTGCAAACGTTGGATTTACGACGAAGTGTTTAATAAGTAATCAGAATTTTATCGCGAAAGCGCTACCGCTCGTCCCTGCGTACGACCTTTCAACACGTAAACGTTTAATTCATCTAAACGATAATTGGAATTACAGCTTGTCCGTGGAAATGTATTTAACGTCGCTGCTGTCTAGCCAGGCTGGACAAGATTAAGATTAAGGTCTCAATTTTTTTCACTGTGATTATACTTTCGATAATAATGAAACGAAAGTAAAAGGAATTAAAATATTAAGAAATTAATGGTCCACTACGTTTATAACTAATTTTCGAACATATTGATTAAAAGAGGATACCTTCTATACAGGGAATACGACAGCAGCATATTATATTAACTTATGCAATGTAGCTTACGAAAATTACATTGTCCCCGATTTGTGTCAAAATTTTCATCAGAAAATTGCAGATTTCACGAATTTATGGGACGTATGGTAATACGGAAAACACATGCAAAATGTATTATTGAATATATTTCACAAAATTAACGTAATAACATTAATATTTCATTTTGCGCGAGCGTACACATCCCGGATACATTTTGCATACGATTTTTGTGTCCGCGAACGCCCTAAAAGCGTGAAATTCGCAGTCTATTTGTCGTTCGGCGAACCTGTAGCGGCGTTTAACGCGCGAAACGTTGGAAATCGAGCCGCGAATTTATATTCAGACGGCGCGTTCATTGTTTCCAAGAAATTCATCGTCCCCGGGGGAGAATGGTTATTTTTGATACTCTCGTTTAAATCGCCGCCAGGGGAGAGGGTGCGGAGAGGGAGGAGAAGGCAGAAAGAGAATTTCATCGAATCACGGTTATGCTCACGATGCGTGACGGAATTCTGATGGATCGTGGTCGCGGATCGTTACAGCGTAATTGTCTCACGGGTATATGCCCGGACCGATATATATATCCAATGAACCGGAAAGGTCAGTTTAATGTTTCAATGACTCTTTACGCCGACAGGATATATCAGAGGTTACGGACGATCCAACGATCCTCGTGATCTCTTCGGTTGCGGCAATCGGAGCCATATCCACGACCAAATCGATTTCGTTCGATCGTTTATCTACCGTTCGTACGACCACTTACGGAAACGAAATGGCCCCTCTTTGCACTTTACTTTGACCACAGAGTGTCCAGGGAATCGACAATATCTATTTCTCCTCGGGGTTCTAATAATGCTGGACAAACTCATTCGAGACTCAAGGGAAAAGCTAAAATATAATTTCGAAAGTGTACATCCCGATGGGGTGTTAAAACAATTTAGTATGTGTAATATTTATTTATCGAGATTTTCAGAACATATTTGCTTTGTACACTACAGATAAATGGGGTTGAACAGTACAAACGTGCACCCTTAAGACTCCTGTGTAATGCGTAAGGAAGAAGATTGGATTAACCCTGGAATACAATAGTAGGGTAGTAAATTCCCCACTAATTGTATGCTTTCTTGTAACCTTCTGGCAGAGACAGACCCCATCCAGTAAATCTGAGCTTGTTTGAGATCGTTGCGATATTCATTAGCTACAATGTTAACCACATCCTCCACCACAGAGTGGAGATCATTTCTAGTAATATTTACCGCGAAAAAATCGAGCAACGAGTGTAACATAAATCCAATTAACCCGGAAAACCAGAACACTGTCCACCATTTTCGCGAACTGATTTATACCTTCTCCCGGTGCAATATGTTTCACGAGATAAAGATTTTCACCACACACGGACGTATCGCTAATTGCACCAGTTATCGAGAAGTAAACGAGAGAACCGTACCTACCCGTCCTCTTCCTTTTTCGTTCGCTTCTCATCGATGGTCGATCCCCCGATAAATGTCTTTATGCGATCCGGCAGGAACGAAGCGCCCTCGTATCTCGTCGGCAGCCATTTCTCAAAACGGTCCCGAAGTAAACTGTTGCAAATTAAGGTTGCACAAGGAGCCAGCGGTCATTTCTCAAGCTGTCTGCCGGCATAAATTATTGCAAACGAAACCGCCGCGACGAAAGAAACGCATAAAGTGACCTCCTCCCTTCTGTAACCGCTCTCTTTTGCGCCCTGTACGCCTCGCGCTCGAGACTTTCCGGTCTCCCCCTTCGTTTCTTCTTCTTTCCTTCCCACCTTCGTTTCTTCGTTCGCCGTTCGTGGACCGATATCACCGCTAATCCAACAGGTAAAAAAATAAGCGAGGCCCGCGACGACGACGCGGTTTCGACGACGGCGTACGATTATCGAAGAACTCCCCCCGTGGGGCGAGCGTCATAAATTAGGGGGGAAAACGTACCGCGAGCCATCCTCATTGTTTACCCGGACTTAATTGAGCGTCGACAGGAAATAGGATACCGATGGGAATTAATGGGACGTTTTTAACTCGCGTCGTGCACGGGATTTCGTGCGGTCGCCACGGGTTAATGACTGATTGGATTACGTACCTGGAACTCAAGACGGACAGTAATTAGAAAACGTCCAGGACGAAGAATTTCGGGTATTATGTTTACGGCGGAGTCGCTCTGACTTGGCAGCTTATTACCATAAATTTTGTGGGTGGTAATTTATGCAACGTCGGGTGCCAGACGCCAGAAATTCGTAACGAATACGCGTTTCGAACCTCGCAGGGTGAACAAACCTAACTCGAGGATACGATCCGAAAGTATCTCCTTGGTTGGTAGTGGTTAGGTTTAGAATATCGCGAATTTAATTTATTTTAACGATATAATCGCCTAGACAGTTAAATCGACGTAGTTAAAGACTCGGTTAAGAGTTTCAATAAAGAGGCTCAGAATCGTTTGAACCACACCCTGGCCGATTCAGAGTTAATACGCACATTATAAATTACCGGATCGAAAGTACGTTAAATGATCGGGGGAAATTGCTTTGGTGCATGCTGGTGAAACGACTAACAACGTAATCGCGGCGACGACAGGAGGAACAGCGATATTTACAATTTCGTGACGCGTTTATTCAAAAGGATAAAATATCTGCGTAATTTATAAGAATAAATTGAGAGAAACTTTTTAGTGGTCCGTAAATTTCGCCTTCTATCATATTGTAAAAGATAAGGAACCGGAAAATCTCTTAAGGCCAGTTCGGTCCATTCAAGAATATCGACTCGTCGCGCGAGAAAAAGACTATTATTTCGCGGATAAAAGGAAGATCCAAATATTTCTGCCTCGAGGCTCGACATATTTATCGCTCGAGAACGACGCGTCGCGATTTTTAACGATCACGCTCGAAAAAAATTATTCTCGAAATAGAAATCATTTAAAGCCGTCACTGTCGCGTATCAGCGAGTTAAATCGAAAGGATGCGTTAAGTTTCTGCATGGAAATATGCTAACGAGGTTGACACTTGATACCGAGTATCGCCCCTGTCGCGAAGTTCAACATTTTTAAGTGAAAAATAGCGAGAAGTTTCCACTGGATTCGAGAACTTTCTCCCTGTCGCGTTACGAGTATTAAAGCTTATCTAAATTTTCTTTACTCTTGGGGTTATTCGACTGTAAGTTTGAATAAATCCTCCAATGGCTGGAGAACGTTGAACAAGAATTTTTCTCGTTAAGCTTACGCTAACAACGAACGGTCGAGGTATTTGTAAAGCGTCCGATTCCGGATCTCTCGTGGGTCTCCTTCGTTTCGAAAATTTCTTGGGATTTAGTTCGTAATAACCATGGAGTTGAAGCGCGAATAATTATAACCCACTTAGTCTTCCTCGTTTCGAGGCAGGAGGTACGAGCCTCGAGGAAGTTCTCGTTTATCGACGGTGACGATCGCGAACGTCTCCACTTGCTGGCCAAACGCTTCTTAACTCGCGATCAGAGGCGAGAAGATGATTGCTTATATCCGGACCTCCGTTACGTTTCGTTAATTTATCTCGATGGCTATATTTATTTGTTAGCGCTCTGTAGCGTTCGGAATAAATACAAACATTGTACGGAAGCGTAAAATAAACCGGTTAAAATTTAAAGAATCGTCTAGGAACGAGTGTATCTGAAAAGAAAGTGGTTCTATGTGCAGTTTAATTTATTTTATAATACAGGGTTAATCATTTAATTCTTTAAAAGTTGTTTGGTATAAAGAGGTAATAATTAAGTTTTTGCTATCTTCCTTTTTTATCAAAATAAGAAGGATACTTTGAGTTTTTTTTAACTATAGTGTGCAACATTTAATCATGCCACTCGAAAGTCTATTGTATATAGAATACAAAATTATTAAGGTGCATGGGGTCAGAAATGTGTTCTCACCGATCAAGTATAGAAAATCCATTATTAATTCACGAGTTATTCTTTCGATTGAACCTCTAGTTTTCAACAACCGTATTATATTTCTCTTGTTTACGACCCATTTTGACCGCAGAAATTTTCTGTTTCAGTGCCTGGAGAAGTTTGTTGCACCATTGACCTATAAAGAAGAAGCTGGATCCTTTTTCCCCCAGCGGCTCGGGCGTTAAATTTCAATTCCTCCGGTACGAGAACGAATAGTATAGCAGGGAAGAGTCGCGTTCCATAAATTAATTACCGGTGGAATCGTCGATCACAGGAGATCCGGGTAGTATATTACGGTGAGTAACGGGGCAAAAAAGGCGTCGAAGGGGGGTTTGGCGAGTCCGATGAAGAGGAGAAATCGGGCTCCGGGCGCGAAGGACCGCCAGGACTCGCGGGGGTAACGCGTCCGTGCACGGTGGGTTAATTCGATGAAAATTGCGAGAGGCTGTCTGGCCCCTATCCATCAATTTTAATTCAGCTCGAGGCCCACCCACCGAGGGTGCGCCGCCCCTGGCAACTTCCGTTCGCGGTCTTTCCGTGAAAAAAGCCGTCTCCTTCTGCGCCGCGCCCTCCCCCTACCCCCGTTCTTTCACGTTCTCCTTCCGCACTTTCATTCTCGCGTCCATTCAGCGCGTTATGCACGGATGCGAGCAGAACGGACGGGGTAGGGCGACGCGGCACGAAAAATCGTTATTAATCGTCGGGTCGGCGACCCGAAACAGGTCTGTCGGCGACTTCGACACGCCGTAGTCTAGCGTTAAAAGCCGCGAATTATATTTACGGCTTATCTGACTGACGGTTGTCGAGCGGCGCGGCCATTAGCGCGCCCCGCGGACGTCAACGACGAGGAATCGTCCCGAGAGGATGGAGAATCGTCTCGCGGGGTCCGCTTCGACTATTCCGTATCGCGTACCGTGCGTTTGAAGTCGCGGGACTGCGATGCTTTTACTCGTTCCCCGACCCCGGGCATCGTTTGAGACGAACGATGGCTTCTCTCCTTTGGACGGGGACGTTAACTCGCCATCCAACGGGGCCGCGAGTGCAATATTGTCTCCGCGTTCTAACCTATTTTCCGCGTATACACTCTCGTCGCGATTCCTTTCAATGACGCGATAAATCCGCGTCTGGAGATACCCGACAGCCAAATAGGATCCAACGATCTATCGATTTTTCACGATGTTAATATTCGTTCTTCGTTGTTTCGTATATAATCTCAATACAGAGTATATAATCTTAACTAGAGTTGACGAGCTTTCGAAAATTATTCGAATGCACAATGTTTTACTTAGTGATTTTGAAGCTGTGATACTATATACGAATAAAAACTGCGTATGCACTTTGATTTTTAAACGATTTTAGAGACAATCGACAATTTTTTAGTACCTTCCTCGATAACGATCACTGGTTTGCGAACGTTATCGGAGGTACTAGGAAATTGTCGATTATCTCTAAAATCGTTTAACAATCAAAGTGTATATATAGTTCTTCTTCATAAATTGCATGATCTTTGCACAGTAGCGCAGCTTTAAAATAGTGAAGACTGATTTGTTAACCCCTTGCCGTAACAACGTGTCTGATTCCTTACAATTCTTGATGTTAAGTTTCACAATCATGAGACTAGTCACTGATCATCAAGTCTCATATATTAAAATGAACACATTTTTACATTCACGAGGTATCCATAAAATAAATTTGTCTATTTTGTGGTCATTCCTGTTATGAACAAATTTAATAAAAATTAAATAGTGTACATTTAAAAAGTCAGTTGGGATTAAATCGTACCTTAAGGGGTTAATAACGTGAGAAAAATAACGTATGACAAGACCATATTGTACTTGCACCACATCGTATCAAATCAAGGTTTGATGAATCCTCGCAATGGCCGTTAAAAGACACGTTCGTTCTGGAGTCTCCTATCCTTGATAGGAGATTTATCGTTCCGTCTTCGGGACTGCTTTCCCAAAGTCGAAGTCACAGTCTGTTTGTTTTCCCGATTTCGAGCGTTGCCGATGGATTTACGAGGTCGAGACGCAGTAACATTCATCGACGTCCGGCGATGACGTCTGCACTTTACGAGATTTAGAGACCGGAAGGGGCTTTGTTGCTTCCAGCAGCGTCGTTACGACGAGGAATATCGACGAGGTCCTGGCTCGTCAAGCGGATTAGGACTCCGGGGCGTCCTCGGGCTTACCAGCTCCAAATTATGAGGCGTCTACCTGACCCTGAGTGCCGCTACTTTTTTCTTTCACCTCCCGATTCACGAGACAATGTCCCTGGACCCCCTCGATCAGCATAAATTAGAATAAATAACGAGCCCTACATCGGAATTAGCATAAACTGTGAAATTAGGTGACGAGAAAAATCGCATTGGCGTGCGCGACCTCGATTCCGATAGTTGCAGAGAGTTTCCTTTTTCCTGAAATCTAACTGTGCATTTTCAGATAGAATCACGATATCAAAAATTGGGTTCTTTTAAGTTTCCTAAAAAAATCTGTCCCTTCCAAATGAAATAGTTTTACTAGTTATATATTGCTTACTAAGAAACCATTTGACATTTCTCTAAATAAATAAAATTTAATACTACTGTAAGGGTTGTTCGGTTCAGAATTTTTTTATATTACGACCAACCGAAGCTAAAGTTTGACAAACACCGGTCTAGTCTAGAGGGCCCCCTTGATCCTTTAAAAATCCTCGACGGAACGAAGGCAACTTTTGCTCCAAAAAAAATTAGCGTTCGTTTAAAAAAGAACCGTTCGCAACGGGAAAGATTTACAATCCTTTTGAAAAGAGGTCCGTTGGTAAAAAGTTTCTAGCAAGGGGGCCGATCGTCGTGGTTGTAAATATCGAGGTCCTGCAACTCCGTTCCCGGAAAGAGTCAAAGGAAGTGGCAACGCCCTTACTTCGCACTTTTTTCCATGGAGACTTTAGCGTCAGCACTACCGATCGTCCGATACCTCCGCCCCTGTGAGAATCCCTTCCCTTAACGGTTGTAATATACCGTAATTCTCCGGGATTATCACGGCAGGTAATAATTTTCCCGATGCAGTCCACAGCAGGGATGGGCAGAATGGCCTTCAAAGAGTATTTCAGCGACGGAAACCTTTTATTTATTACTTTAGTCGAACGCGCAAAGTATAGAATATTTTTATTTCAAATGTAAAATATATTTGTATTCCATATTAAATCATAAAAGTACTTTATTCGGTACGTACTAAAGCGATGCCCTTTAAATTTTGTAAGTAAAAACAAATAACTTCGTAACAATACAGATTTATTATTCATTTATGGACTTTGCAAATTTCATTATTTATTCATAAAATAAATTTTGTATACATTTATAAAATTACAAATTTTATTATGCATTGAAATTTAAAGTACCGCCAGAATGCACTGAATACATTTCTGTAAATATTGTGAAAGTATTTTAGATGTATTTCAGTTAGGAGATCGTTCGAGTACGTTCGTTCCTGACCCTCGGTAACACTTTTCTCCTGCAGTGGCGACCATCGCCGTCAGGACGACGGGATGACTCTCGAGGGGGTGGCCGATACACTTTGCCCCACGAGAGCCAGCAAAGTCTGCGCAATCTCCTTTGAACAACCCCGCGGATATGGTGTCGCGAACGGAAAGGGATGGTTATTAGGCACGAAGGACTCGTTCTCAATCGGTGCGATCCATCTCCTCGCCGCTACTCGTTTCCTGAATGCGACGATGTTCACGGCGTGTTCATAACTCGCCCCTTTCCGCGGTCTTTGTCGCGCAGTTTCTCTTACCCTCATTGGTGATGGGTTTTTAAAGGGACTCGACGAATTCTGTGTTTTGTATTAAATATTCATGGCTCGGGGATTAAATTCTTCGGGGATTCGATTTAGTTACCGAACAAAATTTTAACGCAAAATGTACTATTTCCAATACTTTGATCATTGAGTCATTAGAAGAGTTCAAGAGAAAATTTGAGAAATTATAAATGGGGAATAGAAATATTAGAGTTTCACTCGAGCGATTCAAATTGAGATAATAGATTCTGTTGTTCAATGGAAGGGGGGCCCCAAGCCTCTTTAGCTCCCCTTCTTTCCACCACTGATTGGTAGCATTTAAGCCATTCTCATCTGCAGTGGCCGCGCCTTGTTGGGCCTAAACAGCTAGCAGGTAGACAACATTCGTTCGAACTCCACTACTTAGTAATTTTGAAATTCCATCACATAGAAATAATGGTTAAATAATATATCGATCATCCGTGTAAAGGGTCGGTAAAGTTCATGACCTACGAGGTGTTAAGATCGTTTCCAAGTACCAAAATGGAACCAAAAAAATACAACTTGACTAAAATTTATAAATACCAAATATATCGGAAATTTTGTAACCACCACATGTTTCAATACGATTCGAGTCGCAGCAACCCGTTTCCTGGACGCACGAACGTGGACGTCTCGCGCCCCTTTTCCTCCGGGGTCTCTGTCGCGCCTCTTCTCTCGCCCCCCAGGTGGTTTTTTAAAGGGACGTCGAGTAGGAACGAGACGTTCGATTACGACAGTGCAGGATATCTCTTGTTCGCACCATCGCCCCCTCGTCCTTTCCGGCAGCCGGAGAGCGGAGAAGTAGCGTGAGTGGGAGCGAGGAGGGTGGTATTGATAGGAGAGACGAACGAGCGAGAGAGAGAAAGAGACGGGAAAGAGGCTCTTTGATGCCTGCAGAGTGTAGACAGTGGTAGGTGCGAAGTGCGTATGAATTTCATACGAGGGTTGTAAATCTTTCTCCTTTTATAATCCCTCTCCCTCCGCGCCTCGACGTTTCTCCGTCGTTCTAGGTCCTCCGTGTATCCTCCTCTTCTAGGGGGGACGGAACCATGCGTGTCTATGGGGGGTTGGAGGCTCGCGTTGAATGCATTCGAGTTCATCGTAGGGTGTCGTCTGTGGAAATAAGAAGGGTTCGGAAGCTAGCTGGAGAAAAAATCAGCCGAGCAGAGAAAACCCAGTAGGCGAGCAGGGGGTGGCGGTAAAGAAGACAAGCAGAGTACGTGGATTACGGTGGCCGGAAGACGACCGTTCCCCGTATACTCTTTCCAACCCCTGTTTCTAACCCAGAGCCTTTCGCGTTCCCGTCTTACCGACGTGTCTCAATTATTTCTCCACCCTTTGAGCCAGCTCGCTCAAAGTGGAATCCGTCCGCGTTAATGAGGCACCGTTACGTAGTTTCTTTTTTATCCTAGACCAGCTACAGGCGAGTTACGTACCTCGAAGATAACCGCCGTCGTGGCTCACCAGGTTTATGGGTCATAGAGTGAATGGGGACTTGGACCACGGGTTTTATCGCGCGCCTTTGCAGTTCGGCCGAAGATATAGCCCCGGACGGACTATCCCTTTACCTTCATGGGGTATTAAGCGGCTGGAGATGGCGGAACGTGGAAATTGTTAATAATACGAGGTCGCCCGCGGCACTCGAACCTTCTTTTCCTCTTTAAAGCTTCTGCACCGTTGTCCAGGATACTTCCTTTAAAGCGATCTTCCACTCTGGATGCCCCAAAAATTCCATTATATTCTCCTTCCCGTTTCCCGCGAACCTTCAGCCACTCGGAACGCGTCTCCAAATCGTTCGACTGGAAATCCGGCAATTAACAACAGCTAATTTTACCCATTCGAAAGTGTTACAATTACGACTTATATATTTTATTAAAGATATACTTCGTTTATTAGTTACCAATTTTATTTTACCTGACATTTCCGTGCATTTTTCAAATTAACGTCAATTTTAATTTCGGTTCTATTATTTTCTACAATTTTCACATCATTCCCATTTCACTCTTAAATACTCGTATAACATAAATAGACACATGACGGTTTATCGAATTCTTTATTTTTTATTCCAATTAATATAATGTATTCAATTGCCCATTAAACCTAGCGTGATTATTTGAAGATAAATATCATTTTGGGGGCTAGTTACATCGTGAAGAGAACCTCACACTCCCCCAATAAAACCAAACAATACCTTCTATATCAAATATCATTGTTTAATTGGAGTAATTAATTGCAGTTAACGCGGCATCGACTTGGCTTGTGGTTACGGGAAAATTAATTCCATTCGCGGCTAAAGAAGCGACAGACCTTGCGGGTCAGTGACGTTTGCGGTTTCTGATAAAATTAGCGCGCGATTTGCGGTCGTAGATACTGCTTGGCCTGTGCATTAAATTTCAAAGAAACGTCTTTCGCGCGTTAGAAATTACAGTACAAGAAGTTCGATGGCTTTTAAGACACGTTAGATCCCGAGGAAAGGTTACGGGCGCAAGTCACACGCGATGCTTGCCACAACTTCTCACTGTAATCAATACTTCTCTCGTTGGGATACCTTAGAATCGTGAAAACACCTATTCGCGTGAGATCGGGCGCGTTTTAACGTCTGTCCATCATAAAGACTCGTTCGCCGTCTACGACGTTTGTCATAACACTTGTCGTTTTAACGTTTCCAGGAGAAACTGGAATTTCTAGGTTTCCTGGCACGCATTCGACGTTCGTCGAATACTTAAATATTCCCGGGAACTTGTGTCTCTCGTTACGACGGGTTCGCTTCCGAAAAAGCACAAGTGCAACCGCGACTATAATGAAATGGTAAATGATTCAGCGGGTAATTGAAACCGTTTAAGGTTACCGAGAAGGAGAAATACTGTACAATTTAGAGGAGACATTCGATACGTCGGTTTAATAATACAACGACCGTCGCATAATTTATTTAGCGAACAATGCACTTTATTTTTGTATAAACATCTTGAATTATCGGTGCTTCGTAACCGGCTAATTATTGTTTCTGTAACGGAATTAGATTCGAGAAAGTTCGCTTTCGTCTCGGAATTATGCTCGTCGCTTTCTCGAAGCGTCTCTTCGTTATGGCATCTGTTGCATCGGTGCTCGTGGCTAGAAAATGAATATCGCGTGCACCTAAACGGAAAGTAAAAGTTGATTGGTTCGCGATGCAAGTGGCACAGAGGCGACCTTCAAGGAAGACGACTCTGTGCGCGCGAGAAATCAATTAAGTCGATGAATATATATTGGCTATTAGACAGTGGGCGTGTGTCCTGCGTGCGTTAATAATGTATGACATGTTCTTGCAGTATTGCTTCGGGCGCGCGGCAATCATTTCGAGCCACTCCACCGGCAGCACTAATGGGATGCACCCCTCGAGACTTTACCATTGTTGTCCCATAGGTACGTGTATCTTCCCTGACCTTCGGCACGGGTTTGTACACGGGCCAGATTTCCCCTCGTAAAAGTTTGATCTCGTGATTACGGCCGTAGCGAGAACGAGGAAACTCGTAGAAGTCCATCGAGACCCGCCGCGTGGGGTTCCCTTTCGCCTCCAAATGCTCTTCGAACCTATCGAACGCAATTTACGGCCTAATGCGATTTATTTCGTTACTTAGCGTCAACGTTATCCTTCGGAAACTTCCCCCGTCGATTATTGGAATTACACCGATTATCGAACTTTATCGTCTTTTCCTTTCAAAATATTCTTGCGATCGTTCCACGGCTTCAGATTTTTTCAAACGCGATTATTAATACTTTTTAACAAAGTATTAATCTCGTAACAAGGTTGTATGGATAGCACTTAATAATCACTGTTGGAATTAGTTTCACATTTATTTGGTAGCTTTCTTTCGAATGGAATTTATTTTTGGATAGGAGGGTTATGTATATAATTGATCATATCGAGCAAACACTGTGGGAATTATAATATCAATCAATAGGAATTTCTGAAACTTCTTTGGGTGCATAGTGTCAAAGTAAATGTGAAAATAAACATAGAAGACAGCATAAATAATAGTAGTTGTTGTGTTCATAAGATAAAGGATGAAATGCCCTTTAAAATGGCCGTTCAAACGAGTAGATAGCTTTATTAGTTCCGGAGATATGAGGATTTTAGTTTCAAGTCGATCGGATGGGACCGAAGCGTTTGTTTAGGTCGCGAGATCAATGAATTTTTTTACTACGGCCTTGCAAGGTCGTTGACCGCACGCGCTCGTAGTAAATAGTAAACACTACGTCACTCGGTCACTCGCGTACGAGACAAAGAGGTCCGATGCGACGCGATAGACGGAGACAGAGAGAGTCGAATTAAAAAAATTATCCTTTTACATAAATTGCGATATCTCCAAAACGGAAAGTCGGATCGTCAAAAACCAAAAACCATTGTAAAGAGGAAGCTTTACCGCTTCCTACAGTGGCTCAATAATGGATAAAACACTAGTATTTTCGGAACTGTACTTGTGCAAAGTTTAACTATTTTTAATGCGTGTGTTAGACTGTTCTAAGGCAGTGGAAACTGAAGATTCTCACTGTTAGAATTAGTTTCACACTTACTTAGTAGCTTTCTTTCGACTGGAATTTATTTTTTGACAGGAGAGTTGTGTATATACACTGTGGGAATTACAATGTCAATCAATTTAATTTTTAACAAGTAGAATACAAAATAATTACATAGAATTTTCACATTGTAAACAAGCACATACGAGTGCACGTGCAAGCACACACGTCTACCTTCATCATTAGTCATACTTATTTGAAAAGTTTCATAAATCGTACCTCCCTAATTCGTGGCGTGCCTGTGGCTTATCTCGAATTTTTTGACCGTTTCCTGGGAAATGAAAAGACGGTTTCAGGGAGGAATTCGGAGTCTAAGGACGATAGAAATTCGTTGGATTAGATAATGAACGACAGAGGACAACTCGTTCGAACCGGAGAAAAGTGGAATGCTCTGTAAGGGACGGAGTAACTTATCTGCATTCGTTGTGCCGTTGACGTTCGAGCGCGCGTCCGCCATGGTTTCGTCGTAAAAGCACAGCGGAGTGCTATTTTATGGCAGGTTAAATATGGTTGTCATCCCGATGATAACTCAAACATTTCTCCAGTCGTCAAGCTGTCAACTCGTTGGGTATCTGTACCTTTCGCTCGTCACTATCTGTTCTTTTAGTTGCACGTGAAAAAGAAAGAACAGAGAACTCTTTCCGTTCAAAAGATGTCCCACGTATCGAAGAAACGTAAATTTTCTGCTAATTCGATCTCTTAACGCGGATATTTGAGTCGAGAGTTGTCTGAATCCAAGTATTTCGAGACACGTTGCTTTACCCTGTAAATTGGTTTGCATAGACCAGTAGCAAGATTCGTGCAGTTTCGTTCGAACTAATATTTTAGTATCCAGAATAGTTTGAACGTCAATGACTAATTAATTTCGTGACCTTATAAAGTCAGTTTCCTGTTGCATATTGAAAAATTCTGGAAACTATTCCTGTGATCTCTGTATTCTGAAACGTGGCTGAAGTGAATCTTGTTAAAAGGTGATTCAGAAATTGCAATCTGAAAATAAAGAACTTTGAGAATTTAAAATAAACATATTTATTTAAGATTTTATGATTCTTAGGAGGTTCTAATCTGACGTATATCCGCGAAAAGAGCGTTTCGATTTCTGATCACAAACCAAACGGCGTCATAAACTCATCGTAAAAAAATCGAATCCCGAATCCAGGTTTCTAGCGGCAGGAATCTCAGGTATATCATTTCCGTTATCGACGGTCTTTTTTATTATCGTCCTGACGCTGGATACCAAAAAGTATCGTAAGAGCGAAATCTGCCCGTGTTTCTGGTATCTTAGCTGCCCGAAGCTCGTAGCCAATGGCGACGCGCGCGAGGCTAAGGTTTCCCAAGTTCCATTACAGGAACGAAGGATGGTCCAATAGACGAATGGACAGCTTAGCGGTCCCGTTATCTGAGGAAGGGTTTTAGAGCCTAATCTGGGTTCTACGAGGATACGGTGTGTGTCAGAGCTTCGCTCTCCTGGTTGGCCGTTACGTACATATATGCACGACGCAGGTACCAAGATAGCCAGGTATATCCTTAGCTCCGCTACCTTGGAGGATGCATTTGTCACTGGGGAACTGACACTGCTGAGACAATGCGAGATTACTGGCCAATACAACCGTTCCGTTCGGGTTCAATGGCCAACAAGGAGGGATGTGTAATTCCGGGACGATTCCGCATATCGCGCCGGAAGAAAACCTGTGAAATACGTTCGCGAACGTATCGGTGAGCTCGATTCGATAGGTCTTAAGTGCGAAACTCTCGTTTCCCGATGCTCGTTTTGCGTTCGCCGCCGGTGGCTGAATTCGGGATAACGATAGGCGTCTGCGAGATCGAAACGTCGTATGGTTTTTATTCTTAATCCTTTCGCTATTACGCGTCACTCCGGTGGCTTCCCGCTAAGCTAGTGGTTCTTAATCTTTTTAAGCTCTCGACGCAGTTTAGAAACCGTGATGCGAGATAAATGGCGCGGGTATTAGTTTTGGCACGCGATAAAACTCCATCGGGGCGCGTTAAATATTTTTATTTCATTTTATTCTGTCGATCTACCGTTATTGCTCGAAACACAATTTTCAATGGCGCACGTCGTTGCGGGCAAACACGTTTCTAAAGACACTTTAGAACGATTTGAAATTTTTTAATTTTGTCGATATATTCGTCCACCTGCTCGAAATTTTTTTCTCGAAAGTGCGTAGGATTTCGGTGGTGTGTCTATTCACCAAAAATAATTGTAATGGACCCCCGCAACCGAAAATAATTTTTCCAGAACGATTTGAAAGTTTTCAATTTCGCCCAATTTCAGGGGAATCGTCATTCATGGTCAGACATTGTAGTTTCGGTAAAGAATTTTTTCCTCGTAAGTGCGTAGGATTTCGGGGGTATGTTTATTCACTAAAAATGTTTATAATTAACCCCCACAACCAAAAATAACTTTTTCAGAATGATTTGAAATTTTTTAATTTAATCTTTTAATAACTTTTTAACGAAGCCTCAATCAAGAAATTCATATTCTTGATTTTCGTCTTATTTTGGCCTCTAAAATCTCCCATTAAAATTTTTCGCGGGGTTGGCCGAACACCCTGTATATTTCTTCAATCTTCAAGAACAGATAATTGTGAAATGCATAGGGTTGTCATACAACCTGCTGCACAACTCCGCTAAGTTAATTGGTAAATTTACTATCTATGCAATTCGACATGCAACCTATCGTATAATAAATCGTCGTGTCTACGGCCCCCTTTAAAGCTGCCCAACTAGTTCAGTCACAGCAACAGAATTCGATAAGACTTAAAATCCTTAGTAATCCATAGTTGCATTTTCCTTCAAAGCGTCGTCTTTGAATTTCCAAATGGACCGTTTGCTTTCTTTCGGCGCAACAGAATTAAGCGACGGTTCCGTATGTACCGCGAAAAAGCTATCGACGGAATCGTTCTCGATACGATCGACGATGGTCGGGGGGCTCGAGTGGCTCAAAGGGGATAAAACATCTCGTCGAACGGCCCCCTTCCACCACGCTCCCGTTTTCCGGGTACGTTGAAAGGAAAACTCCTCTCTCGTAATCGAAAACAAAAGGTTTCCGTGGCTTCGATCCGCCTCGGTCGTCGTCGCTCGAAGAAAGAGAGAAAGGCGGTGTGCCGGTTCCCTGATTAATTTCGCCTTTCCACGTCGATGGTACGTAATCCGCCTAGTCACGGAAGTCCATTCGACTCCCCCGACTTTCGACGGGTCGATGACGAGAACATAATAACCCAAATCTCGGAGGGGACGCCACGCGAGTCGACCCTCCGCCCGACGAGCAGGGGGGGGGGCATTCTTGAAAAATAGGCCGACCGATTTTCCACGAGGCCGTGAGATCAAGGACAAAAGGGATACTCTTCGGTGGTTTCTTCGTTTGGGAAAAGGGACAACGCGCGACGGACACATCGGCGACAAGCATCCGCCCGAAGGGTCCGTAAATTCCCTGGAATCCTCCCCGAGGTCCGTCCGGGGGTTGACGCCGTACCTTGGGGAAAAAGGGGGGCTTTCCCGTCCTTAAACAGGGCGGCTCTCGAACTTTTTCAATGCCTTTTTTCACCAGCCCCGGCGAAATCGGCCTCGCCCCGCTGTCCCGGCTAGGCACCAGTCATAACGATGCCTTGTTAATATCTTGGACGATACCCTGGTAGCAGGAGGGTGGCTTGAGTGCATCCGCGGCATTGTGAACGCGGTCGGACCACCCCGCGAATCCTGAAATATTCAAGGAGTCGTCGTCGTCGAGGTTGCGCGCCCCGGGCTGGCCATACTCTCTCTCCTTCCGTCTTTGTACAGATTTTTCATCCTTTTCTTCTCCTCTCGTCCTATCGTCCCGCTTAGACCCGAAAGAGGGGTCCACCGGTAAATCTGATAAGGACTCTCCGCGATCCTTACCACGAGATGATGCTGGCCGCCGGCTACGGGGATCAGACCACGGCCTGGACGCCGCCTGGACGTACGGCCTAGTCATCGTCTACCGCCATTAAATTTTTATTGAATTAGAGGTTCGAAGCGTGCACGCGAACCACGTATCGAAGGAGAGACCCGTGTAATCGTGATTAGATGTTCCAAATTGTTTGACTAAACGAGGTGTAATATGCTTCGCCCAGTACCGATTTTCCGATGATCGCGATCCAGAGATGCCACGATAACGCCCGGCCACGGCAATCATTACCATTTTACGCCCCGGAATATCGTTACCTGGAGATATATGAGTCCGGCGGACGCGAAATATTTTAGCTAATTCTGTGTGTTGCTGGTAAATATATACAGTTACTCCCCCACTCGTATTCGTGCACCTCAAGGGGTGGAGACTCGTGTAAAATGGTAACGAGAAGCGATATTTGACAATTTTTTTTACAGCATAAGGGTTTATTTCCACATATCTTCTTTAACATTTCAAGATACAAATATTTTTTTTTATCGACTTTGGATGAAATAATAAATGTTATTATTATAGTCTGAACACCTTTAATTGCTCTGAAAATATTAAATAATAAATGAACCATACACCGTGGTTTATTAATACAAGAAAAGCTGTTCAAAACAATTCCTTTTTGGGTATAATTTATGAAAAAAAATAACTTCGAATTTAAAATCAACTGAAACAGCTATTAGTTATTGGAGTATCGGAAGGATTGACTTCTCTTGTCTAAAAATAATAATTCTAAATCGTTCTGGCGATACCAGAGACAATGGAACGTCGTCCTAGCAAACAAAGGAAGCTATATCGCGACTCTCGGTACAGAGATTTCGTTTTTACGAAATAGAAATAAAAATGTACCGTTGCAATTGTCAAAGTTTGTCCATCGTCTAGCCGTTATCGCTCCTCCACAAATACACGCGCCATCCGTTATGAGTTGCACCGTCCTGTTCCGTATTGACAACGTGGCTACCGTCGCCAACAATGCATTCCATATAGTTATTGTTTACCGTGCGTTATTGTTTTATTACCCGTCCACCTGTTTGTTTCTGCGCCATACACTAACAACCGAAAGAAACTCTTTGTTCTTCAAACTGTACGAAATATTAAAGGCACAAATAGTAGCTTAATTTTCATTATAATTCTTCTACCCTAGATACAAAGACTTTTGATTCATAAACTATGCTCTATTATTTCTTATATGTATACTTTCTCTATTCTATATTATTGTTTTCACAAGATTATTTTAGAATTTAGAAACATTATTCCTTATAGTTTTCAATCTCCAGTATATCGAAGTCACATTATTTTCTCCTTTACTAAAATCGTAACATAAAAAGGGTAACAATTACGACTTATTATATTTTATTAAAAATATACTTCGTTTATTAAAAAGTTTCCACGTTCTCGATACAGACTGCTTATTCTCAATTTTATTTTACCCGACATTTCCGTGCACTTTTCAAAATAACGTCAATTTTAATTTCGGTTCTATTATTTGCCACAATTTATTCTCGTTTCACTCTTAAATATTCATATAACATAAATAGACGCATGACCTTTTATACAATTCTTTGTTTTTTGTTCCAATCAAATTATTGAACATTATTTGAAGATAAATATTATTTTGAGGGTTGGTTACACCATGAAGACGCCTCCTATATCAAATGTCATTATTTAATTGAAATAATTAATTGTATTTTATTAACGATCCCAGATTTCTTGTCTCTAATTAAAAAAATAGTGCGCAAGTTTTCTGAATGTTTGGTGTTCGTTATAAGCGAGTCTTGTCGCTAAAAACGCTAGACGCCACGGATTAACACTCAGCCTCGATCAGTGATGGAGTTTTTCTCGTTAGAATTAGTCGCGAATTCCGTCGCGGAGGAACGTGACAGAACGCGCTGATGAGGTGGAAGCTAATTAACCGTTATCTGCGAAGCCCGAGATTCGTTTCGCTGAAGTTATGATACCCAAGACTCGCGAAAAGAGACTGTCTAATTGTAGCCGGAGAACCCGGCAAGTTTTCCCGCGTACAAAACGAAAGCAATTAGCCTGACGGTGGACGAAAGGTTTCAACGAAGACTTACCGGTGTCGTCTGAGAAAATTAATTGCATGGATTTTCTTTGGATATCTGCATCGTATCGTCGCTAATTCTTCGAGGACTTTGATTTCAGACGATCGAGCGCAGCCAACAACGCGTAATATCGTTTTTCAACGAGGCATTACGGAATTGTAATTCTTCCCTGTCTGCATTTACAAGGTGTTTTGTAACAAAATCGAATTTTCCATTGAACAGAACTCTTGTATACACTGTAGGTCGATTAATCTTTGTACTCCAGACACGGCAGGTGACATTTTTAATGGTAACTGTTTATTTTAAATTGCGTACAATTGTTTTCACACCGACTTACACCGATTTACGCTGATTCACACTGGTTGATACGAATTACTACATTGTGTCTCTATGGACGTAGGTGTGCTTCCATTGACCGCACCCATTGAATATTGGCGGGATTATTGCTAATGCTAACAGCCGTTTCCCTTGATGTTCGCTATCAATTGCTGGCGCGTATCAGATTTTCGATCTAGATACACCCTCGATTTCGTGCGACCCCATAGAAAAAAATCTGAAGGGGATGTTAGATCTGACGAGGGGTCGTTGACATAGGTTCACCTTTTTCTATTCATCCATTAGAAAAAGTCTCGTCGAGGAATATAACGTAATAACCGCGACACCACAGAAAGGAACGTCTCAACGAGCATGGAAATAGTTTCTCAAATAAACAACTTACGTATTAATATTTCTGTCGTCTCGAAAATGAGGGTGAATCGTCCCAAAAATATATTTGTTTAACTCAACTGGGCATTTATTCAGACTTCAGGTTAATATTGATTTTTTGATGTATCATTAACTACCCTTAAAAATTCGTTGCTTTCCTCTACGATCAAAGGTGTGAATAATCCATTGCTATCTCTGACAAATAACACAAAATCGAAATAGAACCAAACGTAAAATTTACTGGAGTGGTGGCTTCTGAACTTTTCAAGAGACACGAATTTATCCAGTCTCAAAATTTCGCCTAGTTCTCTCGCAATGATAATTAAAACCTCACTGTTTTGGTAGTTTACGAGTCACCGAATGGAATTGAAAGCCCAAGAACGATGGCGTGAATCAACTAATTACAACTCGCGGGCATCAAGTAGGGGCGTAGGACGAAGAACATGAATTTAAAAAGCACCGAGAACCGCAGTATGCAAATCCGAGTGCTCGCGAGACGTGATCGCTCAATTCCTAGACTCGAGGCGGCCCAGACGATTTCACGGTTTTTCTCACGCGAAAATTACGCCCCGAGACCGCGGAGTTTCACAGCCGCGGGTTTTTTGCAACGTTAAATAAACGTTCCCGCGCCCCGAGGTATTCCGGATCGTTTGTTCGTGTATGATCTTCATTACGTGAAATTAGCGCTGTGCAAATATGGGTGCACCCACGCGTTCGGCTCGTGTCCAGCGAACAACCGGCTTCCCGACGTTTGCCCACTTTTTTCTTCGCCGCGAAATTAACACCTGCAACGCGATGTCTAAGATTTTTCTGACAGCGCCGTGGAAACGCTTCAGCGTTCGCTCTCGTGGAAGCTCTTTGTGTACCTTTGCTCTCCGACTTTTACTCGAACTAGTTGCTTGAGAATTCAATTGAAATTATTTTGTTAGACAAAGGTCCCCAATTTTAGTGAAATTTTAAAATAAAAAATATATTTCCCTTGTCAAGATCAATGATTGATTTGAGTAGTTGAGTAGAATTTTAACAAAGAGAGAACGTCAGTTAATTTTATGAGAACTCTTTTCGACAGATCTCCACTGGTATGAGAGTTTTTAAATATCCTGTAACAGCCAGAATAAAACATTTTCATGCACCTGTACGCTCTAAAGAGACCAGGAAACAGTAGTAAAAGGTTAATTTGCAACAAGGATCCTCGAAGAGATGGCGAATCGCAGGGCGCAGCCGAAACGAGGCTCGCGAGGGATCTAATTCGTCTTACAAACGTTCTCACGGGGCGAAAAGGGTTTCCAGTTAACCGCGAACGGTCCCGAAAGCGAGCCACGGTCGTTACACGAGCACGATATTAACGGAGCGCTAAATAACTCGAGCTAACTGGACTCCGAAGCAGCTGGCCGCGAGCCGCGAAGCGTGGGAAGTTATGCAAAAAGAGCGATTGCCCTGCCACGGGGACACTAAAGCGATATGGTTGCTGTTGAGTGCCGTGGTGTCGCGAACGAACAGTCCACGGAACGGTCGAAACGCGGACGAAAAACAAGAGGAAGAGGTACGACGACGCCGGTGATCCTAGGAACCTGTATTCGCGTCGACAGTATTTCACGTCTGTAATCGTCCACGTTTCAAACCAGTTCGCTACAGGAAGACCTACCTGTCGACCACGTGTATCTACTGGCTGTCACGTATGAAATATTTTTACCACAAAACATCTGTTTCCTCCTATTCCTTAACGCCATCGTCTTTTGCACGTCGTCGATATAAACCCCTATATCGCCTTCTTTGATTTGGATGTTCTAGCTTTTATGTGGAATCGATGACTCGTTCAAACAGTTTCAAACACAATCTGATAGGTTCAAGGTTTGAAGAACAATCCTAGCGAGAGTGCACAAATTCAAACGTCCCTTATATGGCTTTCCTTGATTCGAACGACCTAGCTTCTTTATCTGGACGTAGAATTGATAGTTCGTTCAAACAGCTGCAAACACAATCTGACATTCAGAATTAGAAGAACAATTCTACCGAAAAGACACAGATTCAAACATTCCTTACACCGCCTATCTTGATTCGAAGGACCTAGCTTCTTTATCTGGACGTAGAATCGCCGACTTGTTCAAACAGCTGCAAACAGAACCAAACGTTCGTAGTTCAAAGAACAATGCTTCTGAAAATGCACAAATTTAAACGTTTCTTATACTGCCTTCCCTGATTCGAACATCCTAGTATTTTTACGTGAATCTACAATCGCCAATTCGTTCAAACAGCTGCAAACAGAACCTGACGTTCAAAGAACAATGCTCCCGAAAATACACAAATCTAAACGTTCCTTACACCACCCTCCCTGATTCGGACCTACCCTTTTTATCTGAACTTAGAATCGAGAATTCGTTCAAACAGCTGCAAACAGAGCCTGACGTCCAGAGTTCAAAGACCATTGCTACCGAAAATACACAGATTTAACCATTCCCCGGTCTGTTTCAGGTCTGCGTGGACTAATCACAGGTGTGAGTAACACCGTAACGTTTAGCGACGGAAAAACGTTGCGGCGATAAGATCGCTGGAGCAAGAGAAAGCCCTCGAACGAGCAGGACACCGAAATGTTATGATAACCGAACCACGACGAATGGTCAGTAAATTCAATTACCCGTATAAATATCTCTTTTCTGTACCAAACTCGATATAAAATGTTTGATTTACATTCGCGCGGCTTCTGGTTAGAAAATTCAACGCTTTCGTTGGTGTTGAATCCGCGAGCGGGGAAAGAGTCGCGAAATTCTCGTGGACCCGAGAGGGGGAATGCTTTTGGGGAAAGTTTACGCGGGAAACGCGTAGGAAATTTCCTCCGACGGGACGTGGGAAGGAAACTCGTTGAAATGGGTCAAAGCGGATTCAGCGTGAACCCACCTGTTGCCCCGTTCATCTTCGCATACACGTGCACGTACGTGTACGGACAGTCGTGGATCGTGGAAGTGGTGGAAGTAAATGGTTGGAACGTGTGCATCTAGACTAGCTCGAATTGCCGTTGATCGTTCTCTTTCTCTCGTTCCGCGCTACAGGTGCACGAGCATGGCTCGCGTTATCCCCCATTGTGCAGATGCTCCGCGCGGACTGCACCCGAAATGTGCATCGAAATTCAAACCTTGGTGACTCTGTCGCAAGACGGTCGTGAACTCTGCTACTGGTCGGTATTTCAAAGCATTCTGAATAAATTGCCCAGAATAAGTGCACGTAGTTCCATTAAATTGGGGGCCTCTTATCGTGGAAAAATAGAATATATTAATTCGAGGTTCAGTTCAGGATTAATATTGAAAAAATACCATTGTGCTTAACCCTTGAGTGGGCTCTTAATCTCAATAGAATTATTTTATTTAATGTTGATTTTTACTAAATTGATTACATTTGTGGAGGGCTCCAATAATCCACTTAAGGGTTAATGGGGTGCCTGTAGTTTTCATAATTTCGTGGAACTGGTTAAAAACACTATCTGGGACATGTTCAGAATATTCATTTGAGCTATTCAATAGATTTTATTAATACACCAGGTAAATGTCTATACAGGGTGTTCGGCCACACCTGGGAAAAATTTTAATGGAAGATTTTAAAGGCCAAAATAAGACGAAAATCAAGAATATCAGTTTCTTGACTGAGGCTTCATTAAAAAGTTATTAACATATTAAATTAAAAAATTTCAAATAATTCTGGAAAAATTATTTTTGGTTTCAGGGGTCAATTATAAGCATTTTTGGTCAACAGACATACCCCCGAAATCCTACTCAGTTTCGAGGAAAAATTCCTTACCGAAAATATAATTTCTGGCCAGAAATGTCTGCCCGAATTTTCATGCGAATCTTTAAAACGTCATAACTTCTGAACGGATTGGACGATTTTAATGTTTAAAAAAGCAAACTACGCGTATTTTGATGGAGAATATGTACAAATCGCAAAAATATTCGAAAAGTTTGTCCTTGACCCCGCAAAATGAGAAAAACCCCATAAAAATGGTCCAATTTTCAAACAGCCATAACTCCTACAATTGTGAATATATTTCAATGAAACTTTTTTCTGAAGTAAAGCTCATGGGTACCTACAAAAAAGTATTAGACAACTTTTCTGTAGGGCGTCAAACAAAATTACTAAAAATGAAAAAGGAATTTTTAAGAAAAATCAACAGGGGGTAAGTGCCTAAATTTTTCGACGAAAAAAAAATTTTTTCCATTAAAATTTTTCCCAGGGGTGGTCGAACACCCTGTATAGTGTATTGTAGTCTGCTCACATCACAGTATGAAGAAGAATATTTCACATGGTGTAAATACCATATAGCGTAATGGTAAAAAAAAGTCAGAATATATTTTCATTTTGTCAAACGAGAATCGCTAAGATTTCTGCATCGACTGGCCTTCTAGCTTCCACTAATTCTCCGCGATCGAAGATTCGAATACGTCGACCAGTAATTAGAACCCCCTGCATTGGAATCGGCATGGAAACGTTCAAAGCTTGCTGACCAGGAAAAATGGCTCTCCATTTCTTCCGTCACGTCCACCTAAGCGACGGATTCCGCGACACGGCGAGCGTATTATCACCGGGCGGGATCTTCCTCCCCTGGGTAATCGCGCAAGAAATCCTCCGGGCGACGCGTCTCTCGTATCTCGTTGCGAGCGGATTCAATGGCGAAGGCATCGACGCGCTGCTAACTCAGCGCGAGGAGAAACGAACGTGGGACTATTAGTTCCATGGGAGCATTTCAATTCCGCCGATCCAGGGGCCTCTTCTTCGAATTGTACGCGTGCATCACTGTGCTACGTATCGCGTTACTCGTGTCCGTCGTCCTAAGCAGTCTCATACTAATAGAGTAGCTCCTTCGAGTTCGGGATCCTTCGTCAATTCGCGCAACTTCTCGCGCTGGCCACTAGAGGGATACGCTGAACCTGTAGCTCTCTCGCAAGCACTCGATCGACCACCTATTCCTATAAACAGGGTATCTCGTAGCATGTGGGACCTACTTTAAGACTAGATTCTACACCCGAAAATAATAAAAAAAGTTCATAGACACACACGTCGAGCTTCTAAACTAGTTTGATGAATCTCTTTACTTTAACCCTCAAGTAGACTCTCAAATTTCAACTTTCCTTTAAAGCTTTTAAAGAATAATGCACTAATGGAGAATTACATAAATTTTCAAATTATTACATTGACATATAACAATTCTTAGTTTAAACTTGCGAGGTGCTGCAGCGATCTCGATAATCCACTTAAGGATTAAAACCTATTTTACGGAATAAACGTTACAAATAAATTGCAATCCAGCCCAGGAAGCAAAAAGTGGTGATTCCCGTGGCAAGTATCCCTAACGCAGATTGATGCAAGAATCGAGGCAGCGTTGCGTCTGGAGCAATTCAATTCCATCGAACCGGGGGCCTCTTTTCAGAGTGCTGTACGCATGCATCACCGTGCTACGTATCGCGTGTACGCGGGGCCCCGTGTTGCTCGCGTCTACCCTTCGGTGGATGCTCGTTTCTCGATCAACGATGCCCCGGCGCCTCTCCGCGGCCATGCTATTCCGCTAATTACTGAATAACTCTTCGCTCCAATCCTCCCTCTCCCCCCCGGTTTGGTCGCGGCGGTGGCTGCTTTCGAGTGTCGCGCGGCGACGATCGACGTCCAGTCTCTCGATTGTCCTTAGCGGTCTTTTATCGATCGCATCGATCGTATCGTCGCGTCCTATCGCGCCGTGATCGTGAATCTCCGCGAGGCCCCGGAGCTGGAGCTATTGCCAGGACGGCAAGAATGGATAGAGACCGCGATTGCGTGGAGGGAAAGAGAAGAGTTTAGTACCTCTCTGTGTGTCGGTTGCTCGCGGGTAATTAAATCATGCCGCTCGTTTTAGCAACGTGGTCGGCTGACGTCTCAGATCCACCGCCCCAGCGTCTTGACTTTGACGTTTCGGACGTCCCGTTGGCTGACGTCCCTCTGTCGCTGCCCGATTGTAGGTGGCCGGCACGCGTGGGTGTGACGGTTTGCTTTGCGGAGGCTTTCATTGCCGATGCGGGTACGCTCCGTGCACTGACTGCACTGATCGATGAAACGGCGAACGGGGTTGTGGCACATGCTCGCGACGTATTAATAATAGTATTAACAATACGTCTTTATTCTAGCATGCTTGTACGCATTAAGACATTTAGGACCGAGGGTGGAGAGAAATGTCGAGGATTGCAGTTAACCGGGGGTGAACGTTCGACGTGGCGCCTACTCAATTTGAGTTTATACGGAATTGTGAGACTTTAAAGATTTTAGATGTAGAAGATATTACGTCCAAAGACAAAAATAGAAGATAACATCAACTATAGCCTTGATGTCACAGAAAGATATAGAAAATATCTTGAAATATCTAAAAGAAACCAACATCTACGACGAAATATAACCACGCCAAAAGAAGAGAACCCAGCATCAAGTCTATGTGACGTGAAACATGAATTAAAAAAAAAAAGATTTTAGAATGCGAGGCAATGATAAAGTGGGGAAAAGTTTGTGAAAATTTAGGTGCAAGATGGAGACTAAGAGAACAGGATTGAAAAAGGCGACTGGAGAAACTGCTATGTTGTATATTTCATAGCCTTAGTATAGCTCAGTGAAAATATCAAGCACTACGAAGATTAGTATGATTTCTTTAGTAAAAATAAATTTTTATAGCCAGTCATATATGTGTACTTACACGTACGTGTATGGCTCAGTTTATCAGACGCTAAATAAACTGATCCTATCTATGTTTGCAAAAGGATCAGCGGTCGTAAAGGAAACACTTTGAGCAGGTGTTGCATTTCTTAACGTTCTTATAATTCTTTAATTGCGCTAATTAGTAAATTGCTGATAACGATATCTTTAATAACAAGCTCTCGAAACACGGATAATAACAGTTTACTCTTCGTCGCGGTAATAACAGGGATTGAGAAGAGAGAAGAGGATTTATGAAAACAAACGCAATTAAGTAATAGTTACATACACGCAGTATTGTGTTTGAAGAATTTTAGAAACCATTTTTCTCGGAATGGATGGGACACTTCTACAATTTCGATTTACAACTCCCAAAACACTCACCCAATGGTATCATTAACTATAAAATAGAGTGCAATTTAATATAGAATACTGCTGTTCAATTTAAATCATAAGCTTCATTCTTTCTTTGTATATAATTGCAGTCTTAATAAGTCTATATATCGGTAAAAAATACGCAGATATCAAAATAATTTTTGTTAGAGTCCAGAATGACCATTTATACTGCAAAGGTTTACACACATAAAGAATATTCGTCACCATCGTATGTAATATTTATCGAAGAGTGACCTGCACAATACAGATGTGCGATGTCGAAAATTTTGAAATCGCGAAACACACTGGTTGCACCTGGAGGAGCGGTCACGGGTGCCAGGATTCGTTCCTTTCGAGCGTTCCTTTCGAGCGAAGTCCGTGTTATAAAGTATTCAAGCGGAACGAATGAAAAAGTCTCGCACGACCGTATCGCTATCTCAACTTTACACCTATCTGTTAATCGCGGGTTATTTATCGAGCGCGAAATATGACGGACATCAGGCGGAACCGTTCGCCGGGCGACCGAAATCTCCCGGTAACGAGACACGCCGGAGCACGGAAGGGACCGGGAGTAATTAGCGGTAATTAACGACGCTGGCCGGCCAGATACGACGGTTTTAATTACTTCGCGAAAGGCAGCGCTCGCATTTCCTTTCTTTCGTGGCTGACCCGCGCCGATACGGCTCGAAAGAATTAAGTGGCCGACCGAGCGAGTCGATCTCCCCGGGACCGCAATGACTTTCGACGTGTGCCGACCGAAGACCCTCATTAATGGCGGCCAAGTAATTTGCGCGGATGACTTTGGCCCCGTGGCTCTCTGCGCAGCGTACCCGCGTACCTTGCTTCCTGACACCCACGCTACTCTGAATGCCATCCGACGTTGGTCGCGACATTCTGAGAACGCTCGATCGGCTCGAGAATAACTTAGTTGGGCAAATTTCGTTCGTCAGCTAGCTTTTAGCATGGATCTGACCTCGATTTTCTCCTTTATATGAGATCTATAAAATTCTACCAGGCTATAATAGCTTCGTTGGTACAGTAGTGATCCTTAAGATGACCGTTCAGGGGTTGGTCTGTACATTCTTCGTACAGCGAGGGCGAAGTTCGACAGTAGGAAACTGTGGCTTCAAAGGGGATCACCCCAGTTGAGAGGGATAGAATTGTTCAATTTACGAAACATGTTTTTGTACAAGATGTAATTTGCTAAAAAAATTAAGGTGAAAAAGTTAAACGACTCTGTATAATCCCAGCAGTTTTGCAATCAATGTTATGGGTCACGAGGAGCACAATAATCAATTTAAACACTAGAAATGATCGCAAAAGTCCAGATAGGGCAAAGACAGGTTGGAAAGGCTTGATAAACTGAGACATATAAAGAAATAGAGGAAGACCCAGGCAATATAGAAACGAACACTTCAAATTGGCCCTTTCGATTCAGGACAAATTCCAATCGAAACTCTAGATGACCATGCATGGTGTTTAGTAAACTCGCGGATCTGGTGGTTTATTTATCCCCGTCGCGTTCGTTACAATGGACTGCTTTAATTCCCGGCTATAATTCGGAATTATTCATCAACGTCGCCGGACCCGCGGCACGGACGGCTCCGGGTCTGGGACCGAACGGGCCCCGGCGTAGCGGAAAATTTTCGATAATTAACAACGAGAGAACGTTCGATCACCGTAGCCAGAGCAAGCCGTATGATAAATCACCTCGTAGGCAGCCCCGTCCACGAAATTTTGCGGCCGCAAACTGGTGGCGAAGGTTGAACGTACTCGCGGAGCCAGGGCCCTTAATACCGTTAGTATAACGAGAGGATCGGTTATCAGCGTGCGATCGGCCAATACTGCCGGGAATAAATGAAGAGGCGAAGATCCGAGGCGAAATCATTACAGTAACGAGACATTAACCAGATAAGAGTCGCCGGCCTTCGGCTCCTATCTATCTCAAGCGTGCGCACGGACACCGCCGTGTACACATCGGTGCAGAACACGCCTCGTAGCCGGCGTGTGAGTGCAGAACGGAATTCGCGTTATTAAAATACGCCTCTTTGCGGTGGACGGGAGCGTGTAAAAAATACCTGACCAATCTACGCGCCCGATGATCCTGGACCCGATGTTTATTACGATATTCTTTTGGCCAATTTCCACGCCGATGACGAGACCATTCCCTCGCACCCCATCGCTGTTACTGATACTCATATCGGATCTCAGGGAAAATACACGAATTAGAGTCGAAAGAAATGTAGAAATTTGACGTCAAAATACGAAATGGAGTAGAAATATTAAGGTGTTACATTGGGCAAGGGTAGGGCGCCATTTTGGTACACTTCTGGACTCCTGGTTCCTTTCTAAGAGGAGTCTTGTTCAGGCTAAAAGTAGCACCACTCGATGTTAATAGTAAAGAGTTTTGTTTTATGTTGTTCAAGTTTAAGTTTCTATTGTATGATAGGATTATAGACTGAGAAAACCCCAAAATAGGAATAAGATAGGATAGGACAGAGTATAAGAATGAAAGGAAAAGGGAAGGATGGAGACGAACAAGAGCGAGAAATGTAAAAATATGGAAAATGTTGCAAAAAAATGTGTAAACCGGAAAATATGGTCTACGTACCCAATAAAGATTTACTGAAAACTGAATAGTAAAAAGTTTGTTTTAAAATACAGAAATTGCCATGTTTGTTACTGCTATTAGTTTTTTTTAATCAATGCAGAAGAAAATTATCCAAGACGACCACACAGTTTTCGACTGATATTTACACCTGTGTTTTCAAACATAATTTACATGAATAAACACAAACCAAAGTCTTATAAAACGACCTGATGCGATATAAAAGAAACGAACGATGACACGTTTATAATTGACACGCGCAACAGTGCCACGAAATAATAGCCTCCCTGGTTTTTATACCGTGCAATTAACAAGCCACTCCAAGCACGATAAAATGACAGAAATTTGATATCTTCTGTGTTATTCCAACCCGATGAAAAAGCACTCGAGTATGTTAATTCCGGGTGGAACGATGTGCTATCTACTCCGTGGATTAATGCACGAGGAATTCGATTGTGCAACAAAGCTACGGCGCTTAAAACGTACCGCGAAACTAGTTTTCGGGCGTTAAAAATACGTGGAAAAAAATTACACGCGAAAACACGCGGTAACGACGCTATTAATAACTTCATTCCTCGGCTACGTGTTCGAAATGTAGAAACGATAGCGACGTCACTGATGCATAGTAAGAAAAAGTCACCAATATACGACCGAAGTGGGTAATAATGTAATTTCATAAATAGTTTCGATCATTAAGCTTACATTTCGCACATAAATTACGTAGATAACTCGTTTATTTTGAAAGAAATTTAAAAATAAAACACAATCGTTAATGGTGACATGGCGTATCCATTAACAAGCAATCGAAGACATCCAAAAATGCATCGATGATTTTATCGAACCGAAACGAGTTTTTGCTATATTGGATTTCGAAATTTGCATGAAAGATGAAGTAAAGTCGTCGATAACTTTCGAGACTACTTCCACGAACAAAGTTCTTAAAGTTGAAATTTATTGAAAATAATTGTTTCCTTTAGACGAAGGTATCGAATTAATTTGTGCATCTAATATTTACTAGAGAGAGAGAAGTCATTGTCGTATAGTAAGATGTAGCGGTAGAGGCTCGAAATTAGTGTCAGAGTCGGTAGGTGACAATGGTAGGGTTGAGTTGAGGTCCTCGTATGTAGCGAGTGTCAGCCAGCTGTCATCGCGCTTAGGTGAGAAACGTCATCGCGAAGAAATATGTAGCTGGTGGAGGCTGTGTAGCTAGTTATGTTAGGTCTAGGTTAGGCACTCTATGACAGTGGTTATCGACACTACATTATTTTATATACGTAATGCATTATGTTTCTTCGCGATCAACCCCTTGTCATACGATTTCATTCGAGACATTTGTCGACAGACATTGAAACAGAATCGTTAGAAGAATGTTTCAAAAATTGCTTCCTTTGAAAATCATCAAACATCAATTCGTTTTACTTGCAATCTGTTTTCGTCGAGTCTAGACTATAAACTGACAACTTGTGAGTCACGAATGCCACTCGTGTTTGTCATGCCGGTCTGCAAAGGCCGATTTGCACTGGAAGTAATGTCAGCGACAAGACTGCAACGAGACAAAGTAGCAGCAAATATTCTTCCGTGGCGCCAAGCGCGTGTGTTTGCATTAGAAGTGACCGTCAAAGCAAGGCGACGTCGGTTGACTGCAGATTTGGTTCGAAAGACTATTTGACGTGCTCGGTAACGACTATTGCTAGTGCAAACATAATAGTCCATTCTGTCAAAGTTTTAGTTAAAAATCTGTACAATTAATGTATTTTATTATAGACAAAACAATAATTGATTTAGATAAAGTAAATGAAGAATAAAAGATTGGAGTAGAATTAAATAAGAAAGATAGGTACTAATTTCAGTACTATTATACGTTTCCTAATAACACTTAAATTAAAATATTTCCTGAAGTAGTGATTTTTTAACATAAACAGGTTAATGACCCTCATATGGTCTCTACACATTCACCTACAAGAAAACTAGTATCAAAATGTACCCCTCTCGAAGCCATAGAACTTCGCCTGGAACATTTTTCGCTACGCGTGATAATAATGACATAAATCTAGATGGCAATACATAGTGACTCTTCTGTATAATAGAGTAACAGTCCTATTTAGCAATAAAGGTTACAAAAAATTTTTGTTTTATTCAGTTAATCCGGATCATTAGTCTGACATAGGGGTGGATCTACAAGCTTTCCTTTGAGGGGGTGAGATATTTAAAAATATATTTGTGAACCTTCTTCTTCTTCCACGATTTGAAATTTAGAATCTGTGAATCTTTTTACCCAATACTCCATACTCAAAAACATATATGGAATATAATAAATACATTTTCCAAGGTATTGCAACTATTGAGAGTAGCAATCCCGCTCATCATCTTGAATCTATCCTTGATCAGCCTCGGTATTAAAAGGCAAGGGACTGATTACGTTTGTGTTTCGAATATTCTTGACCACGTTTCGGGAAATCCGTAGCACCGCGCGACGATGGGGTCCCCACGTAATTGCGGGGCCCCCGATACCTGCTCGGGGGACGATTTGGGGTCCTCACGATCCGTGACTTTTCAGCGACCCGGACACCCGTACCCGTTGGTTTATCACCAATTTACAAAGGTGTTTTAAGAGCGGTACGGCGGTCCAGGCAGCTTAGGGGGGAGGAAGCGGGCGGACGAAGGGGTCAGGTAGGTGATCTTGTTTGCTAATGGCGTACTCGTGTTCGAATGTAGTTGCTCCGCTATGTCCATACGTCTTCTGATTAAGATTAAAGAAACCGCGTATCTCGTCGGGACCGCGCGCTTAATGTATTCACGCGGCCGTGTAAAAGTTAAGGCTCGCCCGGGGCACGATAGACCTCACGAAACCCTTTCTGTTCCTGTTGTGTCTCGCTCGCCATATTCGGATATCGATCTAATGCAATTACCACTCGGCTACCGCGCCGGCTACGTGGCTCAGCCTATCCCGACGGTATTTTTCTTCCCTCCTCTTTTTTCTTTCCGTCGTTTTTATCGGGCGCTCGTTACGATTCTCGTTTCGTAATAGCTTGTCGATACGATTCGCTCGCGAGAAGTTTAACGCGGCGCTCCGACCACGATAAAATCGGAACGTCCAGGCCTACGATCTCGCTCTCGCGAAAGGGGTGGCTGTGCCTTTGGTGAAACGTTCATTTTCAACCCTCCGCAACGCGACTTACGTTTGTCTTTCAAATAAATCATACGATCGAACTTCTTTTTAAACATAGTTTCAACCTCCAATGGAAATTATGTCTACATTATATGATACAAAGAATACAGTAGAATCTTTTGTATTCGAACACCAGGAATTTGTACAAATAAGTAATCTGCTTCTATTGTACACGAATGATTTCTCTGATTCGCAGAGTACAGAATTTAACGTTTGACACAATTTTAATTACAGAATTATAATTTTGTCTCTAATGACGTAGCAAGAATAATTATTACATGTTTTGATTCTTGGCAACTCTTAAGAAAAAAGTATGCGCATGATATATTTCCGCGATCAGAGCAGAAAGAGCTCCCCCCAACGATGTATTAATACGTACGCTTTGGTTGCACGGACAGTGACTAAAACGCGCAATATTTTCCGGTTCATCCTAATATGTTTATTCTAATTCTATTTTCGCGTCGGGCTCTGCTATCATTCGAGGGATATAAACGAGGTCCTGATTCGTGTACCCCGATGGCCTGTCAACGTGATTCATTTCCGAGAAGCCCCGAAGCCCCGAGACGAGCCTCGAGTGGAAAGATTGTTCGCGCGAATCTATCATTTTGTATCGAGGTGAAATATTGCGACGACTACTCACAATCAGTCAACTGATTAGAGAAAGGGAGGAAATAAATTGTGTCTACGGGGAGTGAATCATCGACGATGCGGTTTCATGAATTCGCCGCGTCAGGAAGAAGATCAGTGCGTCGAGGTTTCGAAAATCGAATGGCCGCGAGTTACTTCGAAATACGTTTAACGAGAAACGCGGAGCTTCGTCGAAATTGGATCTTTTACTTTCGCTTGGGGTAATTTATGCGAATCTTTCGGGGAGAATACAAACGTTCAAATACTGTGAACCTTTGTCAAGAACAAAGCGAAGTACACGTTCCAACATACATTTGTAGCGCAACCTCGAAGTGCTTATTTACAGTTCGAATGCACGTCTACACGGTGAGCTTCATAATTTTTCAGTCAAATATTAACTTCTCCGTCGTAACGCTTTAACAACTTGCTGGCAGGCGGACGCTTTGTACGACAACAAAGTAGAAACTTGCAATGCTGCATCCTTCGTTACGAAACTGTTGAGCAATCTGTTTGCTCCCCTGCTTTAAAAATCAACGTTCACTTTGACGAATCGCTGGAATTTAATAAATGATTGATTTTGTTAAAATTGTAGATTATTGTGGAAAATTTGTCTTCGCGATTAACGGAAACGCCACATTCGAAGAGCAGTATTTTAGCAGAAAATTTTTGCGACTCTTTGCAAAGATAAAAGAGCCTTGATGGGATATTGAGTTTTTCTTGGTATAAAATATAGAGACATTTACTCTGTACAGGTGTAAAGTTTCCAGAAAATCACATAAATAAACTTGAAAAATATCGTTCCGGAGAAATGGCCGTTCCAATTTAATAATAACCATTTTTCCAAAGCATACTATCTTCCGTATCGATAAATCGATGACCCACCACACCAGAGATGAAAAGTTATCGTAGGGGGAGTTCTCTTAGTATTGGACACTTAAGATTTTTTTTTTAAATCATTAAAAAAATTTTATGCCTTCTACACTATTTTATTTGTAATTTAACAATATTAGAAATCAATATAAAGCAACAAAACAAATAATATTATTATAATAGTTAACTAAAACTTTGGTTAAACGTTGGTAGAGAATAATACCCACTATATATACAAAATACACGCGTTTTTTTATTACAAAAATTGAGAGGTATAATAGTCTATAATTTGTACGATATACCAGCTTCTAATTAGATGCAACAATCAACTGATTTTTTTTTAAAACTTGATCATTGTTTATTCTATCCCTACTATTCTTTATACAAAAGGTATTTTAAACGTGTCGCCCGATCTTAGGGGAACTCCCCCTAATTTGTTTCGTACTTCCTTCTTCCCTCGTCAATCGCTGATCTTTATATCCTATTATTGGCATAATTTTTCACCTACACACGATCGTTTGCTTGTATAAAAAGTCACGGACACCGGTTGGGGGGTTGAAAAGGTTCCTCGTCGCTGGTACGGGGTCGTGACCTCCCCCGTGCAAAGAAGGATCGAGCACCATCGGCGAATCCGTGCCCCGGCAATCTGTTGGAGCCTTTATTCGAAGCCTCACAATCAAGGAGCGAAAAAAGAGCTTTGAGATCGTATTCCTTGAAACGTACTCCACTCGCTTTCATGGGCTGTATTCTTTTTCTCGCATTACTCATCAAGTTCCGATCGCGTAGCCACCCCATACGGGGACCGCGGACCGAAGTAGCGGGCACGGCGGTTCGCAATAACGAAGCCAGCGGTTCGGTGGGGGGCTCTAAAAAGCCGTGGCACTAATAGGTCAATTACGCCATTCACGACTTCTCGATCCGTTCGAGGCCCTGCGGCCCTCCTCTCGCCTACGACGCGATCAGCATGCGTCTCACGATTGTAGAACGTGTCGGGGGAAAACGCGTAGCGCGCGTCACCGAGGGTCTTTCGAGGATCTCGATCTGGTTGATCGTAGATTAGAGAACGCCCGGGCACCTCGAGAGCGTATCGACGCTCGTTGTGGAGGATGAAAAAAAAAAAGAAATTGGACGACCGTGTGTGTGTGTGCGTGCGTGTACGCGTTTAAAACAGAGCGCCTGAGCGGGTGACAGGCGTGTACAGGGCGGCCTGGATCACACCTCGAGCGGAGGGCTTTTGCCTATGGGGAGCACCGGAGACCAGAGGAGCCGTGGCCCGGTTCGAGCCCCGTAATTGTAGAGGACAGACAGAATTTCTCGCCTCGCTAACAAAGACATGAAGAAACCCGCACTCGAGCGACCGCGTACGACAAAGCAGCCCCCGTGAAATAAAGGAGGCCCGTCGTCGTGCCCCCTCTTTCTCGCTCCTCGTCGTCGCGAAGCCAACGCGATGGAGGAAGAGAGACAGGGATGGACAGGGAAGAATAGGAGCACGATGGATGGGGAGAAACGGGGAGAGGGGACGGGAGGAGGAGGCTCATAGGTGTGTTTCTCGCAGCGAAAACATTCTGGGACGCAGCTCCTGTGAAAAGAGATCTCTCTCGGTTCCTTCGGGGCCCCGGGAGCATATAACGAGAGCTCGTGAGACGGAGAAACGAGGAGAACGAAGGCGAGAGAGAACCGGGTGTGACATCAATGGCCAATGCCCGCTCCAGAGGAAATATCCCGCTAACCGATGTTGACAAGCATTGCGACCGCGAACGGGGCCCGTCTCCATGGGCCGTGCGGTCCGCCATTGAGAGGAATCGAGCGGGAAACGGGGAGGAACAGAGGCCCGGGGACACGGCGTATTGTTTTTTCCAGGTGTCGTCGCGGTGTCGGGGCGTGCGGAACCACGGGCCCCCGGGGGCCCCGGGTCCCTCTTCTCTTCCTCGTCCGCTGGAAATCCGTAACGATGGATATGCGAAGAGAGGCCTTTCTCGCCTCTCGTCTCGCGTCCGCTCCGTCCGCTGTTCACGCTATCGTGTTACGCGACGTGAAATACGCCGACCGTGGACGAAAAGGACGACGACGACGCGTACGCGACGAGGAAGAAGGGAGCCCGCAAAGTTGGTAGGCGTGTGATCGCGACCTCCTGGCACCTCCATGGCGACCGACTGCTGGTCAGACCTAACCCGCAACCATCGAGCCGCTTCGATGGATCGTCCTACTCCGATGACCAATCGGCCTGACGCATCCTAACCGGAGGGAACCCGGTTGTCTCACGTTTCTCTCCGATCGCGTACAAGCGGTACTCGCAAGCTCCTGTCTGCGTGCCTGGCTTTTTCACAACGACCACAAATTTACACACATATCGTCCTCACGGTGAGCTAAATCAAAAACAGTGCTGCTCCGTTTATCCAGAGTCTTCCTGGGTTGAACGATCTTAAGATACGCGAATGTAGAATCGTGAAACGAACAAATCTTTCCTCTGGGAGTATAGAAGAAGTGGTAAGAATATGAGGCATCCTTTATTTTTTAATCTGGAGACTTTCAAACTGGTTAGAATTAAATAATTTTTTACGAATACGTTTAGAGAATTCTGAATGCAGCATCTTTCATATGTAATCAATAGACCACGAATTTTTATGCAAATTCATAATTTTATCAATAGTAGAATCACCGAAGTGGTCAAACTGACGTAATTTCTAATAAGAATTGTAAAAAATATACTCCCCTGGATTTTTGCAAATTTATTCAAGTATCTATCGTTTTAATTTCTTTGATACAAATAAATACATTATAATTGTCCACAGTTCTACTGTTAATAGAATTAACAGAATGGGAGCATCGTAGAGGGTTGTTTCAACCCCCAAATATAATAATTCATACCTTTAAATATTCCTTATATTTTTGCGTATTGAGTACATTCTGTAGTTCTTTGAGAATTAAAATTTCCCATAAATGCATAAATATTCAATTTAGTAATCAATCATGATTTTCTAGTATAACTCGTTTGCAGTATCTAAGCAGCATAATAGACAGAAAACTAGTATTGCAATCTATTATAGAACCAGTCATCTACTCCTTGTCACAATGCACACATAATTGAGTAGTACCGAAACAATGCAGGAATTGAAAAAAAGAAGTTTTTACATAAACAAGCACTTCAAATCCCATTTTCCTTGTTCGTCAGAACGTTCTGCGAAATCCGAAAACATCGTGACCTTTTGAACACGTCGAGCAGGCTACGACAAACCTGCTCGGCCTCTCGTCCGAGTTGAAACTAGTAATTTTAAACAACCGCTCGAGCGTCGCGATAAATCGTCGCTGGCCAACGAAAAAAAACTGTAATTCAGAGAGAACATGATTTCTGACATATATTTATGCTAACGTTCCGGCCGTTTACAAATCCTGAATCCATTTTTCCGCCGCTTCTTATGTCCAAAAACATCCGGGCGTGTATAACATCTGATTTTACAAATTAAACTATTCGCAGTGGGTCCTGAGAAACCATTTTACGCGTTCCTAAACGGAAATTTACGATCTGTCGAGGTGATTTCTGCAGCAATAAAGCGTGAAACAATTTTAAGTTTTATCTTATCTACTTTATAGAACAGACGATAAAATTATGTTCCAAAAAACACCCCAATCAGGGTAAAACCGTGAAATCGTAACTTTTGTCGCCCTTTATCGCCGCAAAAATCTTCCCGATAGATTGGCTGACCAACAGCGGCTAAACTACTGCCGGAGTCTCTGCTTTCACGATTTCCAGTTCGAACGTCCACTTTGAAAAGGGACGTTAATTTGTCTATTTCTTCGAGTTTCGAAGCGATCGTGGCCACAGACAGCGTTGTTAAAAGTTACCGTCGCAAAAGAAAAAGTTCATTGTTCGTCTGTTTTCCCAGACCCAATGGCTAGACTGTAATGAAACGCGACGAACCGCTCAAAGAGTCTGTTTCTAGCAGAGCGGGACGCGTCGTCGGAAAGTCATTAGCCGACTCCCAGACGTTCGACAGACAGTTTACTTGAAAAGAGTCCGGCTGAAACACGGCTGAGTGTAAGTTCACCAGTTGAAAGTTCCTTCCGCCTACTTTCCATATTGATATGGAAATCCCCTTCAAAGGAAGGCTCCTCCGGACTCGGGGAGATTGCGATTGGACTGCTGGCCCACAGAAAACAGGTGTTTTCGAGTTGAGAAACCAAAGACGATGCATCTAATTCTATTTTTTAATATAACAATATCTGTCAAATGCCTCTATTTATTCTCTAGTTTTATTCAACAATCGATCGATTCCTTTTCTCCAACGTTCCATCGAATTATTTTTTAAAAGAGGGTAAAAACGTGTTCGTTGGCCTCATATCGCTAAATCGTCTACCTGGTCGTTTTCTCAGCGTTCCTTTGCTCAAAACCCACCCAGAGCAAAGGAAGATCTTGTTATTTATTCCCCCCACCCCCTCCTCGTACGAGTACAAACTGAAAGGTTTTCGGCGGTCGAGAGGTAATCGATGACGGGGGCGAGGGAGGAGGAAAACCGAGGTGCTATCAGCAGATAGGTAGTCGACTCGGTACGTACATCGGTGCCCCTCCGAATAACTCGCGATGATATCGGAGCTACAAATTACCAAGGGGCCTACCACGGACCCGAGGAGAGTGCCTCCTCCGTTTTCCAGTTCCTCCTTCGTGCGGGTCCTACCGCTCGTCTTCTTCTTTTTCAGCCTCCTCGTGATCCAACTTCTTCCCGCGCGTTTTTTTTCGGCCGTTTTTCGCGATGGTCGTTCGAGACCAAAATTATAATAACAGTAACGATAAAACCGGGACGAACGATCCGATGGAAAAGCGCGGTACGAGCCAGGTCGAGGATAAAGGGGAATCACCTGCCACGCGGGAACTACCGTAACTCCTCTCCTTCTGCGTCGTTTGTTTCCTCCTCGTCTTCTTCTGCATCGAGCGTCGCGCGGCCGTTCGTCGGGCCATCAACCATCGATAGCTTTGTGATTGCATCCGAAGAGAGGCGGCGGTCTCTTCACGGCGAAGAAGCGTGCGGTAAAAAATTTATATTGCGATATAAATCGTCGTGGACCCCCGGCTGCTGTCATAAATTCGTAATCTATTTCCCTCGGTTGCTGCGCGCCCTTTTACCCCGTTTCGTTCGCCAAGACGACGCCATGGCGAGGTGGAATACAGGGAGCTCGAGGAAAGAGTCGAAACACCAAATCGTGGGATTAATTTATTTTCTAAATTATTTTCGTAACTTACTTTATAATCTTACACATGCATTTCCAAGTTGTCTCGAATTGCTTGAAATCAAGTAGTTTCATCCCAGGGTGCATCTATTCTCTTGCAAAAGGGGGTTGCACGTTCGAAATGGAGAACATACCTTGGCGTAGGGAAACGATAAGAATCTGGTACTCACCTGAAACATAAAAGTAGTGACATTGGTTAGAAAACGATAAACAAATAAACCTCGTGTGAATTAATAACAAGTTTATAAAAGGAACTGATATTTCATTCGATAATTGTAAATATTTAGTCGTACATCTGCGATGAGAACGAAAGAATTAAAAACCATTCCTGTTTAATTGGTGATTCTATATTTGTGCTTGACTAACGTACAGCTGCATCGCAAACTTTCTGTTTGATATAATTTTTAATGTGTTTCTAAAACGTAAATTTTATCGATGCAAATATAAACCTCGAATAACCAGAACCTTCAATTATAATCATCGCAAAAATGACATTCATAACCGTTACAAATATTATTCGATAAATGTATGCAAAAGAGTGAACAAAATCTGTAATATAAATATAAAAATTAAATTTGTCTTTCAAACCCCGATTCAACAATTTTGCGTTTCGCCGAAGGATCTAAACGAGATTCCCCGAAATAATTCCGCGATTCGTTAATAACTTATTCTGGTTCTCGCCCAGTCTCTTTCAGGCACTCGGAAATTGTTTTTTATCGGCTGTATGTTGTCAAAGTTCCTCAACTTGGGGAAGAGAAAAGAATCTGCCGGTGCTAAATTTGGCGAGTAGGGCGTGTAGCAGAAATTCTTGAATTAACGATGACGCCTGCGCCAAAGGCATTGTTGTCGCGAGGCAAACGTTGCTTTGCTTCTCTTAAGTCGGCGCTTATATTCCAGTTATCTATTTTGGCGAACAATTTCTAGATTTACTCCACGAGGCATTCCTCGAACGTGAATGTCTCGCCGTTGCTGAATCTTTCATATCACGCGTATCGTCGTTGCGTGATTCATGGTTTCGTCACCAAAGACTCGTTGCAATGTCTCAAAGGCTGTGGTAAAACGTTTTCCCCGATGCAAGACAGACTTTAACGCGCATATGTTGCTCGTTTGAACCGGAACATTCCAGAGTATCGTTGAGCGTAAGAAACACGTGTTCCTCGTCAAATCTGTGACACGCGAACGTGGCGGTAGGAGTAAATCTTACTTCGGTTGATTGTAAATTTTCAGTAATGTATTATTAATTTGCACGGTGAAAAATATCGCGTTTATCTCTGGGCCTTTGTTCGATTCCCGACTGAATTTCCTTCCACTGATGGATCGCGTTGGGTTTCTATAGGTATCTATTTATTTCTTTGGCGGACGAGCAACCATTAGTATAATGATAAATAATTACAGTAAAGAGAGCAAGAAGCATCAACGGGTGATACAGGTTGCAGACACTGAACGAAATATGTGCGAAGTAATTCATGAATGGAAAATTAATAAATGCGCATTATGTCGCATAAATTACGTTTGAAGGGGGATAAAAAAACCCTCCCTAACAACTTAACTTATCGTGGTGAGCGTAAACACGGACGATTTATAGACCTGGATTTGCCAAAGTCGTCTAATGGGTCTTAATATATGGTACTTACATATATTTGGAGCGTAGAAATTAATTAACTCTGGGAGTTGCGTTAAATAATTATCGTTGCAAGGTCGTGTGGAATGACAAACTGTGCGCGATAGAGAAGATTATAATTATTACGATGATCGATATCACTGCAAATGATACACCAGCAGATTGGAAATTTTAGCTATAATTGATCGCTATCGAGTTATTATTTAAAACGGATTTTTAGAATCAATTTTAGTAACTTCCATTTAAAATCTATATTTTCACAAGAATTTTAAGCAGGGTTACGGTGTTCCCTATCGGCGTTCGAGCGCGAGTTACGATCGGATCGAAGGAATTCGAATAAAAAAATCGAACGCTCGGGATGAGCCTGATTTCGACGCGCGCGCCGAGAAACCCTCTGACGTCTAATAATTAATGCGGAGGCGTTTGAAGTACGGCACACCCATCGGAACTCAATCAAGCTGGCTCGAAAGGTAAGGGGCTTTACGGAGGGAAACGATGGGGACCGGCTTATCTCGAAACTCCCAGTCATCCTAATCAATAGCCTCGCCGGTGAACAAGATGACGGCGCGTCGTCTCCTCTCGCATTCGATGTCGATTATTCTCGTTCGGTGTTTTCCACCGTGGCCTTCGCGCGGTCCTTCACGATCGTGCACCACCGTGTTACGCGTTAATTAAAACGACCGACCAATTAACGGCGGGGACCGCGACGTCTCCCACCTTTGCAGATTATACCGTTTGTTACGGGGTGGTTTTTATTGCCCAGATATCTAATCGAACGGCTGTCGATCGTTTGCTGTTCCGCTTTGATAATCAGGCTACGAGATCATTAATCTGTCGCAAGGTGTACCAGTCGGTTGGCAATTAACTGACGCGAGTGTTTTTGCGTAGGGGTTCGGGCGTTGATCGAGCAACAGACACCGAATGCATTACGATAAGACGCATTTTCTCCGGGTTATCGGTTTGATTTTTCTTTCTTAAACCCTCGTTAGACGCAAAGACGACACGCGTAGAACGCTCCTACAATTTTCTTCGTACCTCTAAAACGGTTAGCACTGTACACTTCCAACAGCGAGCAAGAAAACATATCAGACCTTTCTCTCGCGAGGGGAAGAATTAGAGATAATAGTAAAACACGAATACAATAATTAGAACGTTAGTTATTACCGAAGATTGTAGCCAGTAGCCAAGGATCAGAGGGTCGTATTAGAATTCGTTAGTCGCGGACGAACCGATGTTTATCACCGAGAGTCGTTAAGGAAGTGGTTTTTGCCGACGAACCGGTGCCTGGAGATCACCGAGAGCCACTAGGAATGTTAGTTTAGTCTCGTAACTTAACTATGCAACACGCTTCGAGCGGTAAAAGTGCCGTGAGTTCACCTTAGACTGGAAATTAGAAAGGCATTAATTAGATTTTAATGAAACTCGAGTTATAAAATAACCAAAATAATAATACAGCTGGAGAGTGTTATTAAGATAATCGTGCATAAAATATATTCAAGATTGGATGCTGTAAGCCTGGAACAGCTAATATACAATACCTAACAACAATCCTGTTCCGTTAGCTAATCTTGTATCGCTGGTAGGTAACATCGACGCTTAAGAAACGAGTACGTGTGCCCTTTTTGTGCTCGAAAATTGTACTAGAAAATTAATTTTCGTAAAAATTCCAGCCACATCACATTTGAAAGGGTTAGAGTAATATAAAGAATTTACCATCTAACTTTTCTGCATACTCTAAATATAATTTCCTGCGGACCAAGTACTACTAACGTTCTATGTTCCCATCACTTTAACTCTTAAGTGGATTCTCGGTCCAACAACTGAATTATTTTACTTAATATTGAAATCAATATTCCTTTAGAGCATTTAAAAAATAATAAACTAATGGAGGATTATATAAATGATAATTACATTTATATATATTAAATAATTATTAGTTTAAACTTGCAGCGGCCCCGATAATCCACTTAAGGGTTAATATTCCTATTTCTATTTTATTTTTACCTTTTCACCCAAGAAACTAATAAACAGGAAAACTATTTTTTTAACAGTATTCGTATCAAATGTGTAATTATCTCGTGTCGAATGTGATATCCTTCTCGCTAGATTGCTAGACTGTCACATTCGGGAAACTATCGCTCATAATTATTAATTAGATTCAACGCGTAGAAGATTCACGAAGGAAGATGAACCAGAATGCAAGAGGGGAGTCGATATCAGCGGCGACGCGTGCAATATAGAAGAGTCGTCGATCGTGGACGTCTCAGTTGCATTTAGCGTTTCGTTTTCTTTCGATCGGAGATGCCGCGAACATGACAGAAGCTGTTTTACTCGGCGTCGACAGGTGACCGTCATTCCAGAAATCAGGAATCTCTGAATATCGTCGAGGTAGGAGACGGTCGGCGTGGAAGCGTCACGGGGCCCGACGTTCGCGTTTAACCGCAAACGAGAAGACGGCGTTTCCCGTCGCGAGCCTTCACCGATCAGCCGGTGCCGAGGCGGTCACCTCGACAACTTCATTAATGCTTCGACTATCGCGCTGCCAGGCGTCCACGACGGGAAATCAATCAGTTTCCACGTCTCGTTATCCGGTCCGCGGCACGAAACGAACTTCTTCGAGACGACGACGACGACGACGACGACGACGAGGAGGAGGAGGAACGGACGTACGAAAGGAAGGGAGGAATTCTTTGTCTTCGCGCACAAATTACTTGGCCGGAGGACGGTGCTCTTGTTCGATCGCGGACACGAGGAAGAAGAATGAGAAGACGAAGAGAGCCCGGATACAGACGAAGAAACACACGGAGGAGAGACGAAGGAGAGTGGCACGAAGGAGAAAGAGGCGCATTCTCGACGGAGAGCCGATCCATCTCGCGGCCTCGTTAGGTACGTAACCGCACGGGGAACGAGAGGGAGGGGGGAGGGAGTCCATCGTGAGGTGGGAAGGGAAGGCGGGCCAGAAGGGTGAAACGGAGCCTCGAAACTTCTCCCCGGGCCTCGTCCTTGCAACAAACAAATTGTCCGTCGTGCGGCGAAACACGCGGAAGTTCCTCGCCGACGTGCCGTCAGGGCCCCTTTCGTCGAATTTCGTATGTACACGAAACGGCGGAGGGATCGAAGTACGGATCACGGAGGATCGATGAGGTGGACGACGAAAAAGGGAAGAAGAACGCCGGGACGGTTGGAATTCGAGCGTCTCCGAGTAAACGAAGCGACCGCAGGCAAAATGAGAGGAGATTCGGACGACGAAGAAGCTACCATTGGGCCTGATCGATAATTGAGAGCTATTTGCATCGACTAGCTCTGATCTTCAAGGTTCAACCAGCCACGGAGCTCCAAGATTCTATTAGGCTAACACCTTGGTTGCCAGATGGAATCTATAAATTTCTATACGAGGCCAAATTTTTGTCTTTTGACAATTGAAAATTGTGTTGACAGAGTCTTTATTTTGCAGGGTGTAGGTCAGTGTCAAACTTAAGCACTCATCAAAGCGAGCAAAAAAGTCTTGATAAACATAGGTGAGTATATCATTAGTTTTGGGATTATAAAATGTGTTTAGCAACATATCTACTGTATATTCGTGAGAAGTTAGGGGTCGCTTGCCCCACCTATCCCCACTTACGAAACGCTAGAGTGGGAGGATCTAGGCACCAATCAGACCCACAAACCTTTCACTAGTCAACATCTCGTGGATGCACAGTAACTCGTCCATTTGGTATTTGCAACGCAAATGTGACGCGAATTATAATATATTGCCACAAAGTAGAGTCGCATTCTGGCTCTAGCGGTGTCTCAAGACGCTACTAAAATGGTGTCATGCGTATACGGTCGGTTCTCTGTATAAATCTTTCGACTGGCAGAACATGGCGTCGTCTTTATGCGGCTGCACAGTGTGTTTTGGGCCTCATTGTCGGAGGCCACGGACCGAAAATCACGCGCGTAATCCACGTTTCTCGGTTCAGCGTCGTCATAAGCGGCATCAACAACGTCCGAAACAAATGATACATCCACAAGCGTTGAAGAGACCCGAGGGGGGGATTAAGAAGTCGACGAAAGGTAAGAGAAAGTGCAGCGCGGTGGTGGACCGAGAGGAACAGAGAGAGACGTCGGTGCTTTACCGCATCGCAACCGTGTTATTGTCATTTGTCATTGTCCCTTATGTTAATGTTTGCCAGTGCCGGTCTTGTGGGGGGTTACTAATAGCGGTAATTAGCGCCGAGGAGCCAGCCACTCGGTATACATCACTTTCAACGGGCCGCGTTGCGCTTTGGCTCGAGGAACTCTTCTCCTTCTTTCTTTTCCCGATGTCTCCATACTTGAAATCATTAGATACGCGTGCAATAACCGCCATTTTGTAGCAAAAAGGGTGCACATAACCCAAACATTGCAATCGTATCATTTTTATAGGTTCGAAATAGTTTGAGAAACAATGCAGTGACAAAGTCTGTAATATTATTGTGACGAAGTTATTTAAACTTATTGTACGAATGGCGAAGGGGTGACGGTGAAAAAACGAGTCGAAGAGGAGTAAAATTTGTTCATACGAAGCTTCGTTGGACATTAGTATAAGTAGAGACAGTAAAATGATTAACAGACGCATCAAACTAACTGATTCATCGAGAAAATACGAGTGGAATTAACATTAAATCTAGTTAAACTTTACACACGTGCAGTTCCGAAACTATTAGTGCTTATCTATAATTGAGCCATCGTTAGAAGCAGTAAAGCTTCCTCTTTAAAATGGTTTTTGGTTTTTGACGATCCGACTTTCCGTTTTCGAGATATCGCAATTTAAATAAAAGTGTAATTTTTAAAATTCCACTCTCCGTCATACGGAAGCCTATTAACGCGTATTAAAAATACTAAAACTTTAGACGCGTGCAGTTCCGAAACTACTAGTGTTTTATTAATTATTGAGACATTGTTAGAAGCGGTAAGGCTTCCCCTTTAAAATGGTTTTTGGTTTTTGTCGATCCGACTTTCCGTTTCGGAGCTATCGTAATTTATGTAAAAGGTAATTTTTGTAATTCGACTATCTCTGTTTTCGTCTAGCGGAGTCGGACCTCCTTGTCGCACGTGCGTGGTGCTGACCTACCCCGCGTACGTGACTCTCGTGACCTAGTGGCGGCGTAGTATTTCCAAGAATTTACTACGCGCTACTATCTACGCGCGCGGGGGATGAATGAACTCGCGCGAGCGCAACAAAAACGTAAACAAACTTCGGATGCTCATATCTCCGTAACTAGCCACCGCATCGACTTGAAACTAAAATCGCTATATCTCCGGAACTAATTGAGCTATCGACTCGTACAAACGCTCATTTTAAAGGGCATTTAATCCTCTACCTAATGACCATCTCACCTACTATAATTTTTGATATCTTCTATGTTTATTTTCACATTTACTTTGACGCTACATACCCAAAGAAGTTTTAGCAATTCCTATGGATTATACGAGTGGTGTACGATAAAACCAGTCATGGTAGGACTGTATACATGAAGTATCGGTAAGTTTAGCGTTAATATATAAATACGCAACGTGTACAAAGTAACAAAGGCAAAAGTGGAATAATCACGTATCTATGAATTCACGTGACTCGAAGATGTGTTCTTACGAATCTTTTTTCGCGTTAATCGTGTGTTTAATGATTTCAAAAATACCGACGACGATTTTTCACGCGTCAGCGAATCATCGAGGGATCGTTACGAGCTCGCCGGGCGTAATTTGGCGGTCGTAGGCGCGGATTGTTGCCGGTCATCGCGAGCAATCGATATCGGTGGAAACGAAGATGTCCCGGGGATCGCGAAGATAGCGAACTAATAATTATTCGCGCGGTTCAGTTGTTTCATTTGGCATGTAGCATTCGTCCGGGTCCGAGCATCGCGCCGACTCATGATTACCCTCGCTGACGTCTATAAAAACATCCTCTCGATACCGCGCCGGTAACGGTCAAGTAATTAGCTGCCGCGTGGGAAGACTGATGCACGGTTGACCTTCTTTTTCATCGAGCTCGTACACAAGCCGCTTGCGCAACAAAATTTGTAATTGTCTGTGACGATCCCGCCATATCTCTCCGAGCGGTTAAGTAATTTTTCTGGCTTCCTTTCGAATTTTAGAGCAGTCGAAGGCTAATTCGTGATCTCGATCAGAACGATACCACGTTTGCAAAAAATTAGGAAAATTCATTTGGTAAATCATATAACTCTTAAACAAAATTATTGGGTTGCTTAATAAGAGAAAATTAAATACTGCCAATTTTATATATAACTTAAGAAGAGTCTGTAGATATCTTTTCTTAAATAAAATCGTATATTTTATTGTGCATAAATTGAGTCTTTCCACCACTTAACGTAATAAGGGGAAAAAGATAAAGTACGTATTTATAAAATCAAATTAAAATTGCTGAGTAATATTACGGTCTTGCAGCAACCCACGGAGGATTGGTTCGTCTCGTATTGCGAGGAACAGTAAAATTTGCGATAGGATTAATCATCTCGTAAAAGCAAACATTGTAGGGGCACAGATTTTTCCGCGCGATGTGTCTAGAAAGCATAATCACGCCAACTATGCCATCGAATCAGACTGGTAATGAATTTTCCATTCCCACAGTTTCAAGTTACCATCGGTAAAGAATGTCCGTGCGTGCAGACTTACTTTTAGCTATTTTAAGTATCCAATAATCGAATGATTCATTAGCGAGAGTGGAGACCTCTCGACGCCCTATGACCCTAATATTCAATTATTTCGCAAGGATCGCGGAGATGAAACCACGGTTACCAAGATATTTAATTATCGCGCGAGTGTGTTTGTCTTGAAATTGCTATGGCACGTAAGTTAGAATGACACACGAATGGCGGACGCGGTGAGAATAGGCACCGTACCGTTTTCGAGGCATCGATTGCAAACGATGACCGGCAACAATGCTAATCTCAGAGCAGCTGGCCGACCTAATGAACGAAGGATGATTCGTCGGACGAAAATTCTTGCACCAGATTCGGTATTAAGCATTCTCACCCGCTGATTGGATATCGGTTCCTAATCTCCCATCTTTTTAATCGCAGTTGAATAGAAAATTTCCTCGAAACGCTATGGTAAAATAGATGTCAGCCTCGGTGCACGGACGATGGTTCAGCGGCGAACAGCTGCCAGCTTCGAGTCATGATAATAGTGTTCAATGTAATTATAGGATCACCTGCTTGAACAAAATAAGTGATTTTTGGAGATTACTTACAAGCACTGCGTAATTGAGGCATTCGATTAAGATCATGTGATATTGATAGGGCAAAATGCCAGGTCTGCACAAGGTTTACCAAGATTATAACTGTTGGTCATTCTTTACGATCGTATGTATAAAAGGATTAAAAGAATTATCTTACTCCTGAGGATACAACGCAGAAAATTCCTTTATTAAAATATATTTCGATCAATTTTCCACGAAAAAAAGTCTTCTCAAACATAGGTTTTAAAATGTTGTTTGAAAAATAGCGTCTCTTTTTGGACGCTATAAACCAGTAGACCCCCCTAAGAGTTTTTTCTCCCTGTCAGTAGTTTTCATCGATCCGTAACCTTACATCCATAAATTCATCCCAGCCCGAATATATTTGCGAAACAATCAACCCGCGACAAAAAAGGTGTTCTCGTTGGACGCATTTGTCATTCTCAACCACCCGGATCGTTGGAAAAACGTTTCAGGTCCGTAAACGTGGCGGCAAATGACCGCGGGTACGGCACCCGGACGAGACGTTTCCTTCGAAGCGGAAAATAAGCGTAACCGTGTAAGGTGTACGCCTGTTGTCAATTACCAAGGGTTCCCTTGCGAGCGAGTCTAGCCGCGTTCACTAAATATGGCGCGATAATTGTGCCGCGCTGCTCTAATTATCATTGCTCCTGTTTATAGCGCGCGCTGAACCCTCGAAGAATACCCGCGTGCACCGTATTTTTATCCGCATCTACTTTGCCACCGCGTTTACACCTGCTGCCTGCTATGGTACTCATTCGAGAAGAACCCTTTGTTCCGTTTTTCTACTCCTTTTCTGGGGCTCTTCCTTTCTCAAGCCATCGTCTTCGGGCAACTTCCGTATCGTTCGACGCTCAAATCGAGAATCACGTTTTTACATCCATCCGATCGAGTGCTGTTTTACTTCCACGAACCCTTGCACCTGGTACAGTGAACCGATTATTAGCTTTGAACAAGTAATCGAGGATTCGAAGCCTACCAAAGCTGTAAACCTATCGTTGCATGGGCTATTCGGAATGTAAATGAAACTTCTTTATTTTTATAGCGTTATTAAAAGGATCAAGATTATTAAAAATCAAGATTACTATTATTATTACTTCTGTTTCTTCTTTTGATTGAAACATACAATTGAGTCATTTATCGTACAATGAAGGCCTCACTGTAATCGACTTCTCGTATTCTCGTTGAAAGCTCGTACTTTCCGAACGTCGCTGTAGAATTTTAATTTTGCAATGTCCTTTCGCGATCTCCGTGCAGGCATCAATTTACTTTCCTTCCTCTCTCATTCGCCTACTTTCATCGCTTATTCGGGCTCTCGGCGCATTATTCTTATGCACGCGTCGAATCTGGCTTCAAAGCGACCGATGCAATTTCGGGCAGGCGTTTCGTGGCGAATTCGGGCGAAATCGTTGCCCGGGACCGGCGGCGTCGGCGAGAAAAAAATTGAAATTTTCGTTCTCGCGATCGTCGGTGCTCGGTACTCGCTCAGGGGGGGTCGGATGATGGACCCTTGTAGTCAGATTGGTAAACAAGGTCGGCGCAATTATCGTTGGGAAGACGCTGGTAGTAAAAATTTCGTCCGTCAGCGAGCGGCTCCTTCCCTCGTTCTGTTTCTGTCCCCTTTTCTCCCGATGGAATTTATTGCCTTCGGGATGGGGAGGCTCGACGTCGCCTCCTCGCGCTCCCAAGTGGCGATTTTCGATCATTACGGCTAGTTAAGAGGATTTCGAGAGCCCAAAATGCTGCGCATAACAAACAAACGCCTGTTCCACTACGCTGTATTCTACCTTCTGCGGATAAACTTCTCCCTCGTACATCGATGGTTTGAGGTAACCCTTGACCCCTTTATCGTGGTACAAATTGTGGGTCAACACACAACCACAAGACTTGTACAACAAAAATAAAATGCACTCTCTATCGGTGATTTAGATCTTTTCAAAAATAGTCTTCTAGTCTGCAGTCTAGGGTTGGGCAAAGTTAATTCACGTATTTGTCAGTCATAAATAAAATCTCTCCAGCAGATTGACGAAGGTAGGGCGTTTGTTCCGAAGCGTGAGAAGTTCAGTACCCGAGTATGGCTCGCACAGTCACAAATTGAGTTGTAAGGCAAGTGGGTAACTGCGTACAAGTTTCTGTGGGTGAACGTGGTTTCAAGGAACGTTCTGAAAAAGGAGAAATTTATTCTCATCGTGTTTCACGAGAGTAATTAGCGCACACAACGCGAAATCTTGAAGTCACTAGATCCGAATTCCATTTAAGGCGAATATTTTGCAAAATGCAATTGTTTCGAATCGAGTTACGCGTTTTCGTAACCGACGCGCCTTCCTCGAGACAAAGGTGCTTTCTCAGTTCCGCCTCGCGATCTTCTAGACCGAAGACGTTGGCTAGACTGCGAGATTGCGAGTGATCGATGCACCGTCCTGAATCCACCGCACCGAGACGCTTGTAAGCCGTAAGAGCATTATAAGCTGAGAGTCGTGCAAACGGACCAAAAAGAACGAAATAAGGATCGCGTGGGACGAGAGGTATGAATGAATGGATAGACGGACACGGGTATTATGTTGTGACACGCGTCCTTAAATGGTCGACACTTAACATCCTAATTGTTCCATATCCTGCCCTGCGATACCCGCCCTATGCAACAAGCTCGCGTCTTAATGCGTTGGCAGATCGCCGCGATCCTACTAATTTTTCGCGAAATCGTGAAAATTAACTGACTTTATCCTCCTTACGCGAGCAATTAGCGACCTCTCGACAATTCTACGACGCCATCGCTGAAGATTATAAACGTTATTCCCACAAAGATTTCTATGAAAGCTTCTCATGGAATCCTATTTTCCATCGCGATAATACGACATCGAACGCCATTTGCAATAATGTCTCATCCATCATGCTCACCTGATCTCGTATCGAGATTACTTATTTTTAAGGGTACGAAATCGTGAGATTTGCAAACGTAAATTCCATTAGAAATTCAACAGAGATAATTTCTATTGCACAAAGAAAAAAAGACACCTTTTCCCTGGAATTCTTCGAATCTTCGCGTGCAAGAGATTTACAGACCCAGTTTCCAGAATCGCCCTATCCCGAGGATATTTTCGTGCCCCAAGGATACGAGAAGCTTTTTCACGGAGAAAATGGATCGTCGAATCGGATCATCGAGGAGGATCGGTCCGATATTCAAAACAGCTTCGGGTCCCGTCCATCTGGCTTCCCGAGCCCAATATTCGAAACGGTCGCTACCCACACCGTCGGAATCGATAAAACGCCTCCGAGCGCCGACGAATTTTTCCACGCACAGTTGCAACTATAAATTCACCGCGCGGGCGCCATTCAAGCGGGATCTTTTCTTCGAGATCCTCGCCGGTCGGTCCCCGCGAGGAGATAAGGGAAAAGAGACGCGCAATATGACAGTCCCTTTATGCTCGTCGCGCGCTGAAAGTACTTAGCGGCGTGTATTTATGCGGCCCCGTGTTATCTGTCGGGAACCGGTTTCCATTGCAAAATGCACTATTTTTCGATAAGCGTATCGCGCCAGTACCTTTCAGCCCGAAGGGGCCAGCTGTCGCGCGACGCGTGAAAATTCCACGAGTTTCCATCGAGGTTCGTTCCAAAGACAGTCCGCGCCTCGACCGGTCGTTAAGTAAGACGGTTACATTGAAAGATGGCCAATGTAAATTGCGATGACGCATACATATGTGTCGCGCGGCCATGTAACGATATATCAACGTCAGCAAATTGTGATAAATAAAGTGCAATTGAAGATGGCGGAGGGCAGAGCGACGAGCACACCGGAGCGTACCTTTGCTTTTTCTTTGCCCGGCGATGGCGGACCACGCGAAAAGAACGCCCGGACAATAGGCCGTATCAACGAGCCGGATGATCGTTTAATTCTTGACCGATCGCGGATTATTCTTGGAAATCAATCGAGGAATCGAAGCACCAAAGGGGATAACAAGGGAACATCGTCAACTGTTGGATCTCGATTTTTACGATACTTGAGGGGACCAGGCAGTCAGAAAGTCGATTTTTTTCTCGAAAGTAACACTATTCAGAAATTAAATGGCAAAGTTTCATGACGTTGTGGTGAAAAATAAGGATTTGAGAAATCAGTGCAAAATAAAAGTAATTTGTATTTGTTTAAGTGCTCCTTACATGGTTGTTTGTTTTACATTTTAAGCTACCAAAACATCGTGCAAAAGGGAAATTATTTATACCTAATCGTTTTTTTTTAATAAGCCCTTACAAAAAGGCTCAATCTGACTGTCTGGTTCCCTTAACACGATAGTTCAATTTAAAAACATTTCGACTTTGAAGCCATCTATTTTATTCGTTTAGATATAGCTAATCAAAGTTGCACTGTTATTGGAAGTCTGAAATAAATTGAATGAATGCCATTTCTGTTAAATTAAATAATATTTTAATTTATACAAAATTAGAGATGCAACAAAAATAAAAATATGGGTATTTCACCCAAAACACCAGTCTGCCAGCAGTTAAACATATTTTTATTTTCCTTACTGATGCTTGAATCCGCAATTAATTCGATGCCGAAGGAAATTAGGCGATCGAACGATTAAATGACTGTCATCGTTATCGAGAATGTCCTCATTGTTCGGAGATTTGACTCCAGTAAATCACGTAATGCATCGTTAGGTTCATTTGGACGATCAATCCTCGGGCCGATCAACAGGTTGGATCTGTCTCCTCTGAAATTTTGCGTGCCCGTCGCTTCATTGTGCTCCTTTTGCCCGTTCGTCAAACTCGTTTTAATTACGGTGTTGCTTTCGAATAAAAACCGAAAATATTTGCAACAATGTGTACCCGTACTCTTGTTCGAAACAATGTGGGTCCGCAGTCGTTACCGGATGTGCAATCAACGTTCGTTAGTTAATGAATATGGCAGGAATCATCAGCCGCGACGGAGGACAGTAAGTGTGATAAATAACGGACGGGGGGAGGGGGAGGGGGGGTAGAAAAATGCTCCAATCTGCGCGATTTTTTAGGCAGAATATAAATGACGCTCGTGACGAGCGCGCAATTAACGATCATTTTGTCGCGACAATCAGACTAGCGAAATGAGTTCCGTTGCGCTGTTCATATTTTTGCGTTCGTGCGATTCAATATTTCAGCGTGTGAACACAAAGTTGCGAGGATCTCAATGTTTTACGATTACATCGATAGTGCCAATTTTGCTTACATTTTAAAATCTTTTTCCATGGCTTAAAAATTCCGATTACGAAGCTCTGGACGTACCCAAATCCCCTAAAACTTTTCCCACACAGCCTGGCGCTACCGTTGCACAGTAAATCGGTTAACTGTCGAATCCAGGCATCGTTTTTCCAGGTCCGTCGTCCCGACAACTGTACAGAGTCCCGCGTCGTCCAGTGTAAATACGGGCTCCGGTTAATTTTTAATTTTCAACGATCCTTCACGGGCGTCGTCCGGTAAATACCTTGCTGACGAATCGGGGGCCTCGTCGGCCCTGCGCGGCGGGACGTTGATAGCCTCGTGGAAGGACAACTAATACCCTCCTTGACGTGTCTTTTCAGAGGGAAGAATGAAAGTCGAGAGAGACGGGGGGAATCTCGAAAGAGAGAAAGAGGAACGTTGCCACCGATGGTGGTGAATCGACGTTGCGTGAAAGTTGCATCGCCACCATGGACAGCGTAGAAGCAATAATCGGTAGAAAAGAAACGACGTCGAGGGGGGGGGGGGGGGCAGAGGAATATTCCTGCATTATCTACGCAATATATCGTGGGTTAATTAATCGTTTAATGAAACAGTAGTTAGCCGTGATGATTGTGATATTTTATTATTATCTCTCGGCGAGAAGGAGAGTCCGAGGTGGAGAACGAAGGATCGTCGAGGGATGGCGAGGATAAGGGGGGCCGCGAAGGGATCCGAACGATAGAGAGAGATCGAGAAGCAATTTACAAGGAAATCGGCGCTCGACCGACTCTCGGACCGGCGATTGTTCCTGGTCGGGGTATCGAAGGATCGCAAATGGATTTTGTGTATTATCGCGAACGTTATTTATACAACGCGCTGCAATAACTTGCGATCGTTTGTTGCGTTTCGGAATGCAGGAATTAAGCAACCCCGGTGCACCCTCGTTGGTGCATCTTTTGTTGGCAAATTCAATTTTATAGCGTCTGGAAGGTAGCTGTTTAGGGAAGTTTAGGGACATATACTAACGATAAAAGTGTGCAAATCAACCTTTTTTTAAAATATTAATAATTTGCTGGTCCTCGATGGAACATAAAAAGTCCCGAGTATTTTCTGAATTTATTTTGGTTCCTGCGTTCCATACTATATGGGTGTACGTAAACTTGTGTGGCAGACTGCTCTAACTTTTTGTAGCACGGTGGCTACCTTGGGTGACCACCCACCACTCTAGCATTGTGAATAGCATCAATGACCACCCTGCAAGACCGTCAGATTTTCTCGATAGTTATCTTTGCTAACTGTTTATTTTGTAATTATATTTTATTTAGTCACAAGTCTTACGTTTATAATTTTTTATTTGGAGTTTTACATCCATTCGAGAATCTTTACCATCTCGAGAAGCAACAAATACACAACCATCCTCTGACGTAGGATCTTCCAGCACTCGACACGCGTTTGCACGGTTTATTTTCGCAGAGACGCAGAATCCACGGGGCCAGGAATGCGTGTCAGCTCGTAAGCAGCCTACACCGTCGTTATGGGACACGGGAGCGTTCAATGGAGCGTTTAATAACAATGCATTCGATGGTTGGATGTTCGTTGCTCCTATCTCCATCTAGCCCTCGGTCGTCTTTCCCCACGGTCGACGCGTTCTTCATTTTCTCTCATTGTCTTTCTTTCTGGCCACCCTACCCTTTTCCTAACTCGCTTCTCCTTTCGGTAGGTGGGATATGTACTTCTTGTAGAGCGGGTGATTGATCGCTTAAAAAACTCCAGCCCGGGAGCAGAAGACTCCGCGGCAGGTTCGTTTCACTCCGTCTTTCTCTTCCTCGATTTCGTTCCTTCCGTTCCGTCTTTCTTCCACCCTTCGCGTTGGCCCTTTTCTCCTCGCCCTTTCTCCCGACCGCCGTGTTCCCGGCTTCTCGGTAGCAGCGTCGTATCGGCGGTGCAGCTTCTTTCATTATGCCATTTTTAATCAGCCCTAAGAGCGGCTGCACGAGCGGCCAATGTCATTAGGTACGCGCGCTGCCGAAGAGGCCAATACACCCTTTCGTCTTTGGCGAGCCAGTCATCGACGTTGGCCCGCGGTGAATCGGGCGAGATAAATCAATCGATATCGATACCCGCGTCACGGTGTCGATGCGTACCATATACATGGGTGCCGTGCTTCATTTCCATTGCAACGTCGAATTCCAGGACAAAACCTTTTTACCCTCTCTTTCTCGGTTGCACTAAATCTTCCTTTTTTATTACGGTGTCCCAGAAAATGTGGCGCACCTCAGAACCTTAATTCGTTAATCTACAACCGCAACAGCGCGTAATTTCAACCATGACAATTGGTGGCAATGTTCCAAGGAGGATATCACATTTGACAAACAATAAATACACATTTAACACGAGCACAGTTAAAAAGTAGTTTTTCTGTTTATTAATTTCTTGGGTTGAAAAGATAAAACATGTAAGAGTTAAGAGGAAAGTAGATCATTTTTCTCTTAGTGTTAGACTCTGACATTGTATTGCATAGAGCTTGTAAGTTGTCAAGTACCCACAGAGGACTCGATGTCCCTCCTCTGCGACCATAGTCAACGTCATTATACTTGTGGATCGTCAAACCCTACGACTGGTGCATTTAATTCATCGCCATCTTGCGATCTTCGCACAGTAGATCCGAGCATCAACGACCGTTCTGTGCGGTAATCAGCAGTAATGGGACCGATCGTGCGTTTCGGTCTAATTGCACGACACGCGGTACGTGGAAGATTGTCTAATTGGTATTGCGAAACGTTCGTTTTTTATCGATTTGCGCTGACCGGTAATTAGAGCGACACGAACGATCGGTGTTTATGAATCTGCTCTCGTTTCAGCGTCGTTCGAGGTGCCGCGGCGAGCTCCGCGAAATGATAACTTAATATTCCTGCGCGGAGACATACTTGCAGCGATCAATATCTGTTGCTTCTTGCTGAAACGAATCTATATTCATTAGGTCGAAGAAGTAGGCTCCCGCTCGGCGTCGTTCCATCGACGTCGTCGAGCTGTTACTTTTTCTGACGTTGATCTGTGGACCGATCCTCTCGTTTTTTGGGGAGGGAGGAGAAGGTATCGGTGAACCGTTTCGTTTTCGTCCACCGTGCAACGAGAATCCTCGCGCAAAATAGCGACACGTTATTACCGAGGTTCCATGTTATTAACTGTCCTTGGTGAAAAAAAAGAATGATTTTTTTTTCTTTTAAAAAGATATTGTGCCTGAAGGTCCACGGCGATATCTCCCGGGCGAAGACTAATTTCCAGCTATCGATACCTGTTGCTCTTTCCAGCGCGAAGTCGTTAAGCACTTGCGTATTGACAAATGCCTTCGTTCTCCGGCTGCGCCGCTGCCCTGTTATCGCGTACGAAATTGCGGTGCATTGTTCTCGCTCGCGTTTCTGTTTTTCTATTTAACGAAACACCGGGCCCGTGTGCCTGTAACTTGTAACAATCGCTATTCCAAATACGGCCCGACGTGTCCGGCGTTGGATATTAGGATCGCGGTGGCTAAATTTGCGTAAGGCGCGGGCGGCTCAAACGAGGGAACCGATCGTTCCGCGAAACAAAAGATCGCGGTCTCGATCTCTGTGCCGACGATTCTTCTTTTCTTTACACCCGCGATGAGTGAAATTTACTGCCGGATCCGGAACTCGATATCGAGACTCCCGTCGAATCTTTTTCTCTGAATATTTCAGTTTTGTTTGAATTTATAAAATGGCTGGCTATCGCTCGGATAGTAGTTTGGCTCTTACAGCGTAGATTATTGTGCTTACTTTACGATAATAGATAAGGCATTGATCGATAGATTTCAGGCGTCTGTGGCATAGATTCCGGGCTAGTGGTTTCAAAATATATTATAGATGTAAAATTTTGTGTCATAATTATTTTAAAATTGTGTAAGGAATTAATGATGTTTTTTGCGATGTATAGAATGCTCTGTAGAAGATGGTCTTCTTAACCCTTAAGTGGACTCTCAATCTCGAATGAATTATTTTACTTAACGTTGATTTTTACCAAATTGGTAAATGGAAATCAACTTTTCTTTAAAGCAGTTAAAAAATAATGAACTAACGGGGGATTATATATATTTTATATATAATACACTTAAGGGTTAAGGGAGGTGCTATAAAATTTTATAAACATTAATCGAATAAATACTATCAAAGACACTATCTATCACTTGGCTACCACTTTCAGAGTAGACATAGGCATCACACGATACATATCTCGAAATCACTCAATTTTTTTAACGAAATTTATATCCATTACCATAGCTCAATCAAAACGTATCTAAAATGCATCCGTTGCCCATACAGTACTTCCAAATAGCACAATCAAGGTATGGACCACTCGATCTTAGCACGAGAGAAAAGATTCACGAAGGAAAAGCGACGAATATGAAATTTCGAAGTCGCCACGCGCTTCCAATAATTTTCCTCTAGAGACCGCGCCGCGATAAAGACGTTGGTCTCGACACAGCGACGGATCGCAGGGCTATATTTCCTCCGTTCGTCCGACGTTGGGAGGGGGATTGGGGGGGATCGTGCTAAAAAATGAAGGCAGAAAGACATTAACAAACCTCGCGTCTACCGAGGGGGAGAAATTGGTCGGCAGGGATATCTCTGAGGGGTCTCCGCGAGACAAATTTCTAGCCATCGATATCCGTTCCAGGCGGGACTACCAAATCTACATTCATTAAGTGGAAGCGGTCGCGATTTCCCTTATACGCTTCTGGCCGTCGTCCCGGTCGGGCGATTCGTCGCACGCACACACCCGCGCGCGCCTAAAAGCGCGTAAACTGGCGCGGTTGGCGAGTGATAAATGCCGGAGAGAAGAGGATTCGCACGCCCGACTGTCTCCCTTTCCCCTCTGCTCGCTCATTCGCGTCAACTCGCTCGTTACCTTGTGCATGCGTTTACACGTGTAACGGCGTACGTGTGTGCAAGCGTGAGCGTGCGCGCCCGCACCAGTGGTCGCATATTTAAGCGCGCGTGACGTATCGTGGTGGTAAAGGAACGAACCGCGGTTGCGTATACGCACGCACGCACGCATGCGCGGAACGACTCTCTCGCTCACGCATGCGCGCACGATACACGAGCCTCATCCTTCTTGCGAGCTACTGACGCGCCAATAAGAGCACGCGTTTCAGTTGTAATTAGGGAGAATGTAAATCAAAGTCTTGGCCGCTCCTCTCCGACCGAAACTGCCCCGCGGCAGTCTTCTTCTTTGTCTTTCGGAGCCGCTTTTTGGCTCGCACGCTATTCGTCGCAAGCTGCCGACCGTGCACGGCTCCGATCGCGGGAAACTCGTCGAACGGTCCGGGTCAAATTATCGTCTTTATCAATTAAGACAATTATAATATTGTAGAATTTTTACAATAAAGAATTACTGCGGATACGCCGTAAACATTAATGAGAACAAAAACGCCAATCGCTCGTTCGTCTTAAAAAGCCCTCACACGTGATTCAAATTAAACTCGGTATCCTTCGCTCCTTCAATATGTATATTATTTCAGTCATGTTTTTATTTTTTTACAAAGATATTTGATATAATATATGCATCGACGGTTTTGTCTGTTTAATATTCAGGAAGCAGATATCGTCAGTTTATTTGGCGCACCGAGTAATCTGGGTTGCCCCGAATTTCATCGTGGGTCACAGGACGATGGGAAGCTATTCCGAGGTCTGGAAGCCACGGAACACTTCGAATTACCCGACCAATATCGAGTCCCAAAATATTCGAGCTCAATCACGCTGAACGTACCCGACATTCCGGGGCTGCAGCGAAACGTTTCAGAGTTAGCCGCGGTAATCAGGCAGATTGAACGCGGCCGCCATTACCAGCCCCGGAGACAACCTACAAATTTCATCGGGTTCCCCTTTTAGCGGGACTTATCGATTCCAGGGGGGGGAGCTGACCGTTTCCGCCATCCGGCACCGTCACGTAGCGTTGCGTGAACCCGAGCGATTTGCTCTCGCGTCCGTACGCCGCCTAGTTGCACCTGGAATTTTTACGTTCGCGTAGCGCCTCGAGTGCACACGTGTAAACACAGGGGAGAGGCCCTGGCAACGACCACGCACACGCTTCGCGGTTCAGATACCAACGTCGCGGTGCGTGAAATGCGCGGCTGTAACGGCCCTCTGCGTACCTAGCCGCACACACAATCGGCCGTTCACGAACTCACGCATGACACGTACGTGGGCCGCGTGAAACAGACGGCGCGCGTATACGCCCGAAGAGAACAGACGTCCGCAAACCTCGACGGCTGCGTCCGAGCCGAAGCATTAGTTAGCTGTCCGTCCGGGTTCCAGGTGTCCGACCAGTTAAATGTTAATTTCGTGGCCGCGCTCGGACTTGCTCAATTAGAAACTATCGCCCTCGGTATCGTTGCGCGCGAATCTTCGATGAATGACGCCATCTTTATTTCCCGGGGACTCGCGGAATGTTTACTCGAAGTTTATTCATGGGTCGCCAGTTTTTATTTATTTTTATTTTAAGTTAGGGAAAAGTATGCGATTCGAAGGCACACACCCCTGGTGTTAGGGTTGATTTAAACCGTGTCAATTATTTTGCAGTAGTAATATTACTGAAGTTTGTGCTAATAAACTCATCGGTAAAGCAATCCTAGTAGGCCCTGCCTTAGACGTTCAAAGTGAGAAATTTCAAATCATTCTGGAAAAATTATTTTCGGTTGTGGGGGTCAATTGCAATCATTTTTGGTCGATAGACATACCCACGAATTCCTACGCACTTTCGAGAAAAAAATTCTTCCCCAAAAATACAATGTCTGACCATGAATGATGATTCTCCTAAAATTCGGCGAAATTGACAAGTTTCAAATCGTTCTAGAAAAATTATTTTTAGCTAGGGGGATCAATTACAATCACTTTTGATGAATAGACATACCCTCGAAATCCTACGCATTTTCGAGAAAAAAATTCAGGAAGGTGGACAAATTTTTTGGCTAAATTAACAAATTTCAATCATTCGGAAAAAATTATTTTCGGTTGCGGGGATCCATTATAATCATTTTTGGTTAATAGACATACCCCCGAAATCCTACGCACTTTCGAGTAAAAAATTCTTTACCGAAAATATACCGTGTCGCTAGAAATGTTCCCCCGAAATTGGATGCAGATTGTACAGTAAGACGGATACTGCCTTACGACACTGTCTATTGAAACTATTCGTGTACTGATAAATCCATCCGAAGAATGTTACATAAACTTTCCCCGAGACTTTAGCTACAATAACTTGTATACTATTCTGCAAAGCCATAAAGAAGACTCCAATAGTTCACGGACAACATGATTGTCCACTCGCGTCCGAGATCGGTACATTTGTCAAAAGTGTAAAAAGATTCGCTGGTCTGTAATAACGTGGTTCGCGACGCGATGCAATACGTCGATGCGCCAAACAAGGCGTTCTAAAGGAAAAACTATCGCTTCTCGAGCAAAGGTTGGTTCAAAGAGAGACTCGACCATCGACTCCTTTCAGCGAGCACCTTCCTCGAATGGCGTTTGTAGTAGCCCGGTGACGCTCCTCGAAACCGCCCCTCCCAAAAGCCGAAGAAGAGAAAGCGGACGCGCTGCGCAAAGTGACGTTTTCGCGGTGGCGGCGGTGGAAGGTTTGAAAAAAAGTAACCGCAGATTTTCTATTCGAGGACCGCTCTATTTACACGCGAGTCGTGGGGACACAACGGCCCCATACATCGCGGACGCACAAAACCGAGTCGCCGCGAGGGGAGAGCAAAAGTCGGCGTAAGGTGTACCCTCGAAACCTCTCCTCTGGCTGTCCGCCGCTTCTCGCCCGGGCCTATTCGTGCGAAAGTGTCACTTTCGTGCCGGCGATAAACATGTGCAGGAGTCGGGCGAACAGGACAGACGAATGGAAACCATTCCCGCGTCGATGCAAAAGAACGACCGAGAAAACGGCGGTGGCCACCTTTTCGGCCGAGGGAAAAGGGCGCAGAAACGGGAGGGGGGAACCGGGGAAGTTAGTGCGGGCGAGAGAGGACAGGAAGAAGAAGTTCTCGAGATTCGGAGGCGCGAGAGGGCTCGGTGCGCGCGTCGTCGGGGTGCTTCGTGAAGCGCGCATACCTACCCGCGGAATGCGCATCCACAGAAAACGAGGGGAACAGCTATTGTCTTGTCAGCGGGAGCCGCTAAATCTGCCCGCGGATCTCCTCACGATCGTACCTGCCTCCGCTATACCTTCGCTACCTCCTTCGATTTCGCCTTTTTGTCCCCTACGTCGTCCCTCTTTGCTCCTCTTCGCCGCGTCAGTTTGTTACTTCCCTTCTGCTAGGGTCGCGTCCGATCATTTTGGTCGCTCAAGGCCGCGAATCGCCTCGACGTCGTCGGGTGTTTAATATTATCACGGTTTGGGGAATATTAACTCTTTGCACTCGGAGTAACTTTCTTACGAATAGCATGATACGATAGAAAATAGAAACGTATCTCTTTTTAAATTTTCCTCTTTTGTATTTTGTCTTATATAATCACTTCAAAAATAATAATTTCATTGTGTTCACTTAGAGTGTACATCCAAATTCTTTGCTAGATATTCCCTCATAGGGGATAGTCAAATGCAAAGGATTAATAGATATTCAGATATTTTTGCGATACCTTGAATATTATTTAAATTCAGTTGGTATTTTGCAGTTTTTTGATATCGTCAACAGACGCCATTAGCTAAAGTGTGGGAACAGTATCTGTACTCGCCAACAGAGGGCTACGCTCTCTCGCAAGTGTTCGACCGATCACCCATTCCTATATAACAGGGTGAGGCACGAATTAGTTCCCACGATTTTTCAGCCCCTTTCGATGGTCTGAGAAAAAAATGTTAACGAAGTTAATCAGTATCTAACCGACAAGAAATTGCCATCTAAGGCAGGGCCTGACAAAGTTGTCTCGCTAATAACTTTCTTTCCGCTATTTCACTCATCTCTTTCTACGATAGCAAGTTGCCACGAAAGTATATAAAATACGCTTGTGAATATTTGACTTTGCAATAAAAGAAAGATGACAGACGATTTAATAATTTTCGTGGAATATCGATACTATCGAAAGAATTTAACACCTCCCTGAATACTATCCTCCAACACGCCTCGAATAGTCCGTCAACATCGTACGACCAGACGTTGCAGTAGCGATTTTCACCCAGTCCCAACGTGTTTGAGCTTGTAAATAATGCTCGCGTTTCGTATCGGGATTAAACGTTTGCCGAATAAATTGTTCGTTTCCCGTCGAAACGTTCGCGTAGCGACGCTAAAAATCGTTGTCTACAAAGGTGTCGCTAACAAGGGTCGACCAGCCGCGCCTTGATGCCCATTAAATCGCGAGGAACGATCGTACGGAATGGCGGCCGCGCGTAGCACGAGCCGATACGCGTTCGTCGCGTTATTACGAGGCAACAGAGTGTCGACGGAGTCCTAGGAATCCGAAGGGAGGCAGTGTCAACGACGATCGACACTCCTCGGAGAAAACAGTTTTATCGCCTTAGCGGCGTTGGGCTGTGTACGGCGAGATTGCTCGGCCACGGGGATGGATAATCGTCGGACCCTGGGGGACACGTTTCCCGTGAATATTTACAGACGACGGCGGTTTAATGATCCCCGTGGCTGGCGCTTGGCGCGAGGAAAATGTCGCGAACGTACGCCGGCCATGTAAAGTTATTATGCCCGGTTTTATGCGTGCTCGAGATATAAAGGCCAGCCACTAACGTGTTTCTCGGGGCGTAAAGGAAATATTGAAACACAGTAGGAGAGTCTGTAACGACGGGCCTCGGTCCTGCTGGCTTTACCGCCGCGGGATTAGCTCGTTCACTGTCGCTGTTTTAGGTACGGGGATATATCAGTCGACGCTACTACGTTGCTTATTGGACGCATGTCCGTCGCGAAATTCCGGAGTGGAACTCGCGTCGTAACGCGTTCGCGATGAAAAGGAGGAGTGCCGTCGATGGGACAGTGTTCCGGTTTGACGGCCGTTGAATAAATCTTGGGACGCTGATTACTGTCTTATTACAACGCTGCCTTTCAGGTTGTCACAGTTTCAAGCGTATTTCACGCGCGTCTCAATCCTCGGGAAACGCGTTTTATAAAACTGGATTGTATCTCTTGTCTTAATAAAATCCAGCGAATCGAGACAGATACCAGCGATCGAATTTCCCCTGCCTGCCCCCCCACCCCCAGATTGTTACAATTCTCGAGTACGATCCGAGAAGCAATATCTATCAGTCCGAGACACGGTAAAATCACGAAGCGTTGAATCATTGATCCGCCTAACACCGAACACCGTCCTCTCCGATTTCCCGCAGGTCAAAGGGCAAGCGTTTCAACGTTTTCTGTCGCGGCGAGTCTATCGAGCATTAGTCCTTCGGGGAACAACGCCTTTTCCCGTCTAATACATCTAATGCTCACCGTTCCCCGCCGTTTCCGGCAGGCTCCTCCTTGGACGCCAATCGCATTTGCAACTTGCTTACAGGGAATCGAGCGTGTATCGATCGATCGCGAGGGCCCGTAGCGATCAGTTACCCTGACAAAGCTCGAATGGAAACGTCCAGGGGAGAGCGGACTCGGTCGGGACGTCGGACGAGCGGAAGACGAAGAAGAAGAGGGCCTCGCCGACGACCGGTGGACATCGACGGGGCCCCGCGCTCGCGCAAGGCCCAACGAGTATTCCCGACCGTGGAGACGAGCCATCGTGGCGATCGTGGAACGTCTAATAGGGGCCCTGATACCTTCGTCACGGATGTATCGGCGCATCGTGGAGGTATCGATCTTGTGCTCCATATGCCATCAACGGGGAGTATTATCGTATGTACGCCGTCAGAAGGGGTGGAGGGACGAGTCTGCGGCAACGTGACCGTTGTCTTGCCTGCCCACGCCTCGGACAACGGACAGCCCGGGCGAGTCTTTTCCTTTCGTCCATTCTTCTGTCTCCTGTCTCTCAGCCGTTCGTGATCCTATACCGCGAGCTATATTAATTTCTCTACCGAGCATTGATGGATGCCAAGGTCCCGCGCGAACCGTGCACGAGAAGAAGAACCACGGTCATCCCCGACCGGCCGAAGGGAAGGCGAGTCGAATCGCGTGCCAGCCAGGTATTCACCCACCGCCATGGACGATGCGCGACGTGAAATAATAGAACCGCGTCTCGATCCGACGAGCAGATCGAGAGTCGAGTCAAAAAGGCCGGAGACACCCCGCCAACAGATCCGCGCGCTATCGCGTGTCACGTGGACCGACGGCTACGGTTCCATTCTGGCGGCCCGTATCGCTGAATAACGTTAATTAATAGGATATTACGTTTCGCTGGGGAAACACAAATGCCAGACCCGCCGCCGGTCGCAGTCGGTGCGTAGATCCTTTTTATCGATTAAAATGCTTTTACAATCTGCTATACTATCGCAGACGAGGTATGCGAGTAGACCCTTCACCCAATGTATTTTTTTGGCCCATTTTTCTGGGGCTCTAGAGCCCCATTACCATTTTCGTGTCACTCGCAACATTACCAAGAGATTTAGAAATGAATTTCAATCCTTTCCCCATAGTCAACTCGCATGTATTTACGCACACGTTACAATGAATCTTCCTTTCTTGCTTTCGAAACAACTGAAATCCGATTTGTGTCAACCTGCATGCGATTTTGAGTCTCAACTGGCCAGGCATTTTTATTTTCCAACCCATGTATACCTATTACACATAAACGAGGTAAAGAATAGACCTCTCGCTAGTGGGATGAACGCTATCGCTGTACCATGAGTGTTTTATAACATGAGATACACTCTTCCAAAGTGGAACAAAATGTTAAAAAGAACATCCATCAAATTGTAAGGGGATCCTCGTAAGAAGGCTTTAATCTTCGTAACGGTTTTAATGGATCGATGATCAATGACTAACTTATGGTCACTGGTGGTCAACAGTGAGGTTGACATCAAGGTCAGCGGTCCAGTGAAGATCCAGAAATGGTCAAGAGGTGGGACCAATCGAAATAGCGTTGTTCTCTAGACCAAGCGGTTCTTAACTCTTCACGTTGACACTGTCTCCCCACTCTTCGACTTCCCCACACGAAGACTACCGCTGGACAAATTCTTCAGTACCCCTGGAGCATCCAGGGGAACCGGGTCTCGCGGGCCTAAGTCAGGCTATTCGTGGAGCGCTGACCTCTGGGGACCAGGACTGACCAGGACTGACCAGGACTGACCAGGACTGACCAGGACTGACCAGGGCTGACCACTACTGACCAGTGCTGACCAGTGGAGATTCGACTACTGACCACTGCTGACCAGTGCCGGACCGTGATGACCACTGGTAAGAACTATTTAAAATTGCTTTCTCCACTTCTATTTTGTCGTTTGATACCAATTGGACGTTATAGAAATGTCCATTGCTTTTGCTAAATTACGAATCGTTTCTTATGTTACAGCTGGACCTCTGGTGCTGCTTCCTCGATAATGGTAACTAATGCTCAACAAGTAGTAAGTTCACTTTATTTGTTTGTATTATTATCACAAAATTGACCGGTTTATTTTATTTATTTGGTCATAATTCGGTGTTGTATTACTGTCCGGTTTTATCTGGTTATTATGTTTTCCTCCTCTATTTCTACTTCTGACTTATTTTTTGAATTGACATAATTGTGTTGAATCATGTACCATTTTTGATTGCACATTATTTTATGAATTCTGTTTCTATACTATTTTAGGAATTTTGATGTCACTAATCAGAATAAGATTTTTATTCTTGTTCTATTTCGCTAAGGTATTTTGTTTGATTCTTGGATATTTTCATTCTTTGATTTCATCGTTGGATTTTCAATTCTGTTCAATCTTTGTTTCTGTTCGTCTTTGAAATTTGGTTGGTTCTTCAGATCATTTTTGTAATCGTTCGCTATTCTACTACGACATTATTCCATGAATTTTTATCTCTCGTTACGCAAGTTTAGGTAGAATACTTTGTTTGTATCAAGTGTAAATTTTGTACATTTCCTTAGGTAGGTTTAACATCGAGAATCTTATAGATTCTCACTCTTAGGTACATCAACACGACAAATTATTCCATCGCTTTGTCTAGTTTGCATGGTGTTTATTAAATTCCCTATCGTATGTCACTAATATGAGTATCAATTTTAGTTTCAGATTATTCGCAGGGACATCGAAGTAAGACGCCACAACCGCCGAGGGACATTTAATTCTAAGTCGATTAGATTTAAGCTTCGTCGCGAATCTTAAAATTAACGTCGAAGATTTCTTTATTGTACATATTTTCGCATCGTACCAAGCAATTATTCAATAAGTAGCTTCTCGTTCTCTCGTTCCCTCGTTCCTAGCTTCGGTCACCGCTGTTTCATCGATTGAAACATGTGATCGGCCGTGTATCTGATCCGAAAGATCTAATCGCCTTCCCTTGGTAAGCTTGATTGAGGGAAAACGGCACTTCGCTGGAAGGTGTGGAGTTTCCGTATTCTGCGGAAACGCATACCTTCCAGCGGAAGTCGACACCGTCTCAGGTACTCTCTCTTTGTCAGACAGCCTAAGTCGGGTCCTTCGGGCTCCCGGCGGGTTGCGTTGGAGAAATGGAGACCTCGATTCGGAGTTGCAGTTCTCTGTTTTCTTGTTGAGATCGAGTTAGCAAGGGCAGTAGGTTCGATCCTCGGATCCGCTGCACGGTTCAGCGTCGCGTCGCGTCGCGTCGCGTATCCCACGATTTAGCTTCATCCCTCTTTTTAACCATATAATTGCTTGGTACAACATCCAAGGAACTTTGTTTCCTTCTATCGTCCGAATTTTAGCTCCAACTTGACTAGACTTGAGCTTCGACGTTAATTTTAAGTCCCTATTGTATGCGTCTCCCAATATTGCCAAGTAATTATTTAACAAGTAACTTCTCTCGACTCGTTCTCTCGTTTCTTGCTTCGGTCACCACTGTTTCGTCGAACGAAACATGTGATCGACCGGCCAGTTTGTCCGAAAGATCTAGTCGGCTGCCAATGATAGATCAATTTCTAGAAATAGAAATCAATCTACCAAGGGCAGTGTCGATTCGATCCGAAGATCTGCTGCACGGTTCAGCATCGCGTCGCGTCGTGTCTCCCACGATTTAGCTTCATCCCTCGTTTAAACGAAATAATTACTTGGCACAACTAAACTAGAAGATCGAAGGAACATTGATTCCTTCTATCTCTCTAGTTTAGTAATCTAGTTTGTAAGAATGTAAAAGGGAGATCAATGGAACTTGGATTCCATCTATCTCCCTTCGGGTCTCCACTCGCAGCAACCTCCACGTGGTGAGACCTGGGTAATATTATTTAGAATTTAATTAATAATCGTATCACTCTTAGCTGGGTAATGCAATTATTAATTAAAAACTAAATGATATTAGCAAATGGCTGCGATCCGCTTTGCATAGATCACCATAAATATAGAAGAGCTTCTTCAGGACAGAACGGTCGAACGAAAATCTTTTATCCTTGATTTTTGACTTGTTTTTTCACGTGGGATAACCCCCATTTTTTATTATACCATCGACACTGAGACAACCCGTATAAAGAGACCTAATGACAATGATACTAGTGTATAATGTGAACGTTCGTTAATCAATCTTTTTTGATGTATAAAGAATCCTGCTATAGATGCGATTAGCTCGACGCCAGAGCAGGATACACGTAAGTAGTCTATGGTTGAATAGGATTCCAAGCGGTAGAGAGCAGCCTAACTAGGAGCTCGAGCGTTACTAAGAGTCGTCCAAAGAATATCGAAACTGGTCCGTGCACTGGGAATCGAAAGCCCGTGATTACGAAGTAGGACGAGCAATTATACGGTTCTTTTTCAACTACATGCTCGCGTTCAACGCAGTCCGATTATTAAAACGTACCGGGGCAAACCGGGGAACAAAATGCCGCGGATCAGCCGTTGAATTAACGATTACGACACCGTAATTCTTTCCTCGCCCCCTTCGGTATCGCCGTGGATCTTGGTAATTTGTATTAATTTGAACCTGTGTGTGTATTTTTTAGACTGGTTAGTATCATTTAATGATTAACGTCGTGCGGGGAATTGCTTAATAAGGTATTGCAAACGGTGGGCTTGGCATAAGCTTAACCAGACGTCGGTGCTCGGTACGAGACCGGCTGTAAATCTTTACGATCGTTGGAACCGTAATGGGATACATTGTAACTGTGGCGAAACGTCGACAATTTTTAACTTTTATTTTACCACAGCGAATCACTGTAATTCTCGAGCCCCGTGTAAACGTAATCTTAAATATCAATAATAACCACTTCGATCGTAGCAGTCGATGGACATTAGTCGTTCTCGCGCCAAGTTTCACGAGATCATTCTAATAAGCAGTTTTAAATATCACGTTTATTACAAACGGAAGAAATCTCGTTACGATAATTTGAAATAAATATTCACTTCCCTGTGGGTGTAATAAAATAATCGTGAATTGTCAGATGTTGGGTATAAAACTTTAACGGTCGATCAATTTTAATGCCGTTCTGCTGATTCGCAGCGAACAACCCGCACGGAACGAGTCCGACTAATTGCGGCTACAAGAAGTTACACCTAAAACGTCGGTTCATCGCGAATACATGGTTCCCGGTCTGATTGCAATAAACGGGGACGGAAAAGGGCTCCAGCGAAAGTCGAGCACGAGGCACGCGAGGTGACTGATTACGATGTGGAGCTTCTTTTCGGGTCCGAGTCTGGTTTCACGCTTAGAATAAGTTAACTTTTTCCGCGACTCCCTGTCAGAAGGTAACAGAGAAGAGCCGCTCCGCGGTGCAGAGTCGTCGGATGAGTTACGGCCGATCGTTTCGGGGCTCCTCGCCGCACCCGCTAATGGTGGAGTGTGCCAAACTGACTTTTTCTCTCTGTACCTCTCCCTCCCCCCTCGCGTTTCCATTCCGTTCCTCGATACACTCCACTTTGAGATCCTACCAGCGATCGACGAGTGACTTTCTCAATTTTTCGGTCAAAATTACCAGCTAATTCTCTGCTTTAACCCTTTACGCTCCGAAGTATATTTCGATTTTGTTACCAGAAACTCACAACGCTTTCAAGTGTTTTAATAGAGGAGGAAATAAACTCAATTAAATATGTTTTATTTACACTATTGTTGTATTTTGTCATTTTCAAGTGTATGATATCTCTTCGACATCTATTGGTTTGAACTTGAACTCCTCAGATAAAAATGAAAGGTTTCTCTTATGCAAGCAAAATTCAGGAAACATTTGTTGCCTCAAACTAACATCCCCCAACGTCTCACAGATATAAAAATCATATTTAAAAAAAAGCTTGGGTAGTTCCACCCCGTTGAGTAGCAGGAGATAAGAAAGCCACGCGTCTCTAGGTTCGAAACCCGCGAAGTTTAATCGAAATCTAGCGTCCCGGTGTTCCTCGTTAGCTCGAAACGGTCCAATTTCGAAACGCTCGGAACTGGAAGTGGCCGTAGTTTCGAATCCCCCTGTCCGGGAGTCCGGCGAGACAAAGGTTCCATTCAACGGGCGCAACAAAGTGGCGATGCCACTCTATTAACTCTTCGCAAAACTGCACGCTCTGCGTTCGAATGCAAATTAGCGTCGGATCGGTCCATAAAGTTTCCACCGGGTCCTCTTTCCAAGGCTCGAATTCCTCCGCGGATCTCCGGCCGCATTACGCTCGCTCGGATCCGACGCGCGCCTGTATGCACGTGGACGTATTTAACCGTAGCAGCGTACACGCCGCCGGTTACGAGAGCCCCAGCGAAAGATAAAGGATAGAGAACAGTAGCGGCAATCAAGCCGGACATCGGACAGTGACGAATGCCGCGTATCATCGCGTATCATTAACCACGGCTCAAAGCATTCTCTCAACATCCCCTTTCGCGTTCGTGCACCTACGTCGACGCGGAGATCCGGTACACGTCGCGTTTCTGTCGGCTCTCTCGACCGCTGGGGAACTTCCAGCCACGGGAACACACCGAGGCCCTCGTTCTTTTCGCGTTACCGAGAGAACGATCCCGTACAATGTACGTACAAGAGGTTCGGGTTAAGTGTACGAGTCCGTTACCGGTAACGCCGGCGACAACTAAGCGGGACGATATAATCTGCATACACGCCGTTCGGTACCTCTGATTCTTCGGGGCCCTGTTTTCCGCAGGAGTTATTCCCGCCGTGGAAATCTGTACCTTTGTTGCGCTTCTGCGTCGAGATAGACTGGACGGTCTCTGACGGCAACCGGTAGCCATTGTGGTTGTCGCCACACTCGGAACACGGAGGGTTCGTTGACTGTGCGACTGATTTATAAGCACGTATACCTCCATCTTGCTGGGTCAAAACAATCGTATTTTTACTTTTCTAAAAGTTTGGAATATTAACTTGCATGTTAACTATTAGTATTTGCGTTGGTAAGGTTGATTAGAATGCGACACTTTTGCAGAATGATAGTAGCAAGACTCCTTTTGGTGTATGTAAAATATTAGTAGTAAATTACACTTTTTAAGATATCAATAATTAAAGTGGGAATTATAACCTCATCGACTATTCACAAGGATAGAATGTAATATTAATTCAGTTCACAAGCTTTCGAGTTGCGATAAAATTGTTTCTAAGTGTCGTGGAACACTTACGCAGTTCAACGATCTGATCAACAGATTAAATTCCTCCCACGTGTTCCTAGATACAGTTTGCAGATTCTTTCCAATTTGCATTCAAGTTCAGAAAAAGTGTCTCGCGCGTAAATCTTCTAAACCGATCCCAACGTCTTGCCAACGCAATTAGGTTTGTTCGAAACCTGAAAATTGCTACGGTGAACGATTCCCATTTGTCAAACGTAGTTTCCAGTTGTATCCGTGATAGATATCATTTAATTACCGTTATGGTAACAGTAATATTATTACAGAATGTATTACCGGGCGCGTTAATAAAAGAAGATCAGCAGTTGTCGGTTGTCGAACAGATTAGAGGCGATTAAGAGAATTGCCCTGCGACAGAGAATCGAAAATACATGTTTGATAATTATAATAAATTAGTGTTTCCATTAAAGTTTCCAGATTCTTTTTTTTTTCTTTTAGTGTGTCGAGTCGGGATCGTATTAATACGCGACCCGGAGTTTACAATGTAATACAGGAGAAGGCACTTAAACAGATAAAATCGACAACCTATCTTTCTCATTATGAATTTAATTAACTGTAATTAAATACTTAGAGAATCGCCTAATCAAAATATTCAACCTGTTATACAAGTTGGATATTCGGTAAAAATATTACTATATTAAACCCCAGTGTATCTATCGCCATTTGCAGGGGTCGGCAACCTGCATCTCGCGAGTAGTATGCAAGTAAATTATAGCGACTCTTTAGCTAAATTATAGACCTCTCGATCAAAGTCGAATTATTCGAATCACGTTTCCACTGAACTCTTCTTACCTTAGATAAGTGTATATTTTAAATAACAGAACTGTTTGCTTCCTCTATTATTGAGATCATTTTCCAAATTCGAGGTTTACGATTATACATTAATCTCAGCTTAGCTATTAAAACTCGTTGCACGCTAGAAATAAATCAAGATTCACGATGGCGTTGAAAAGGAGTCATCGACGAGGTTTATGCATTATTTCGAGCCGCGAGTCCCGCGACAATCGGGCGTTTAATTTTTAATTCCGTCTCCGTCGTGCATGTTTAACCTCTTTACTACGCATTTGCTCGAAACAAAGCTGGTATGCGAGTGGATTCCGTGCCGTGTATCGTGAAACGGTAGCCGATGGGCGTCGATGGTAAATGAAAGAACGACGAACAGAACGCGTGGAAAGACGACTCGGCGTCCGTGCGGTGATTTGTGATGCGCGGACGCTGGTAACTGCCACCCAAGAAGTTTTTCGGTTCTTGGTTAATAGCATGAGATACTGGACTAAGGAGCCTTTAAAAGTTTCGGTCCCGGGAGATAACGCCGCCGCTAGAGAGGTTCCTCTGTTTTCGGGGAGTTTATCAAAACTTCATTCATTCGATTTACACGGAATAGAAATTGCTTTATCTAACGTCCTTAATGCACCGTTTCCGGCGAAATTTATGTCCCGTTCACGAACACGCTTTCTATTGTTCGTACGACTTTTTACTCGATCCTCTTAACCAATCTGATTCGTAAAAGTCCTTCTTTTACTCTCCTGCATTCTTCTCGCTGTACAGCGAAATACGGAACCTCCTTCAATTTTGATTGGAAGTACGACTCAATTATTTATGAAAGAACAAGATTTCAATCTATCTATTTGTAGGCGAACTTTTTATTTGCCTCGCTTTCGTGAAATAGCCGCGAAAGCTTTGGAAAAGTAAATAGATGACGGTGTCATATGTAATCTCCTTACATATTATAATTTCAATTCTGGTTATATCTCGCCACTCTGTAAATCTTTTATATAAAATTATGCCGTACCTAGGAGAACAATAAAATTTAATAATAATATAACGAGCCCGACAAAGCGTAAATTTTCGGAACAGGAACGCTTGTTTAATAAAACAACGATGTCGGGACGCAATCTCTGGAGGAATCTCGTTCCTAGAAGATGCGTGGAGTAATTTTTCGACGCGAGCGGAATATCTGGTTTAACAATCGTGTTTATCGCGCGTTGGCCGTCGATCGAGCCCATTCGTCAAAGCGCGAAAGTATCCAACGCTTTTGTATCATTAGTCGATTCGTTGGGTCGTGAGAACGCGAGCGACCATTGGCCTCTCGAGGCTGTGCCCTCCTTAGAGAGCCTGAAATCCTCTTCGCGGCTCGTTCCATCAACGAACCTGACACTTTCTCATACTGTTCAACGCTGCTTTTTCAGGTCGTCACTCGCGACCAGTCGTCTCGGTGGTAATGGTATGCGCGAGCGGAGTCAGTTACACCGAGGTCGTTTCCGTGTCCTCAAGGAGGAATTTCGAGATCTCGCATCAGCCACGGGCTCTTACGAGCCGCTCGCTGTGCATGAGAGAATTTAATTCCGTATCGTACAACGGGCTCGCGTAAAACCCGACGACAATGCCCGCCTTTCTAATTGTTCTTTACGCCACATGTTCCCGCGAATGCCTTGGGATACTATTATTTTTTCGTCTCGGGCGTCGCGTAAGAAAATTGCAACGGACGGCCGCGCCACGGTTTAATCGTTTATTAGTCTAATGGATGAAAAACGAGGCGAAGGGAAAAGAAAGGAACACAGGACAAATGTAAATACTGATTAAATAACGGGGTCGGTGACCCTCTCAATCTCCAAACAAATACAAACGATAGAAGGCTGACATAAAGATTGTTTCCTGGCGAGTAATTAAAGAACCCCGAAGAGAAATGAAGAATTAATGGTGAATTATAAAAAATAGTCTATTTGAAACGAAGAAACGATCATGGTATCGCGAAGCTACCAGTTGGCGTATTAATTTCGTAACAACGTCCAAGATTTATTTCTCGATTTATTTCCAACGCGCGCGTTACGGAGCCGGCTAGAAGCTATTACAATATTTTCAACCGCTTTCGACTGTTCGGAACGCTCAAGCGGATTTACACGTGACTGATGTTTCCCCCTACCTCGGTCGTCGCGAGGCGTCCCACAATTCGGGTATCACGAAATTCCGGGAGCCTTATTACGTCGGGGCCCAATCCGTTTGGACGGAAACGCTCGTCACTGGCGATCATTAAATGCGAATTAATGATACAGCGCATTGTGAGCGGACTCGTACATCTACCCGGCGGCGTTTCTATTCGCCCGAGCGACGATTAGCGGCGGATTACGGGCACCGGTGATGTCGGAGATAATGCGCGGTCCATTGAATGCGCCCGACCCACCGACTAATTTAAATCCAAACCGCGAGAAAGGGACCCGGGCCGCGGGATTTCGCGGGGCGAAGCCAATTTCGCGATTTAATACAACGACGGACGGACAGCCCCGGGTCCCGCGCGATATAATTCCAGCCTACGTACAATATCACTTTGATGCTCCCTCGTTACGCGAAATTGTGTTCCATACAATGGATATTTCTGTCAGCCGTCCACACGAAACACACGGGCTACCTGCGGGATCATGACGAATTTCGAAAGGATCCACTTCCGGGGGTAACGATCCCCGACGCCCCCTCCCCGGGATATTAATATTTGCAACGCACCAACGTTGGTCGCTCGTTTAGGCACCAATGAATCCTCATTAGGAAACACCATCTGTGTCTCTGCTGTTTTTTTTTCAAATTCGATGCTCTTTTAATTACATTTCCTACAACTCTTCGTCTCTTGAAAATTCTATAACCAAATTATTTTGTTCCTGATAAACGAAAATGCAAATTGACATTCACCCACGACGTCCATCAATTTTCTGACAATTTAACTGTGAACACTCATACGTAATTCTAGTGGTTACTATTATGAAGTAATATTCAAAATAATTTGAATACTAGACGTACACATATGGATCGTTTATTTTGAAAGTGATGCAAGTCCTTTTGTTTCGAGAAACTTGAGCATATCTATCAATTAAAAAATATAGGTTAATTATGTCAAGTCTAGGAATGTTTCTACTAATTTATCAATATGTAATTTTATTATATAAATTTGTTTCAGGCGAATTTGACTAAAATAATGTATATCTACAAGCTGCAAATGGAATTTTTTAAGATATTAAATATTAGCTCGTTCTAAATAAAAAATTTACACTAAATTAAGCATAAATTACGTGCTTTCGCTTTCAAAATAAACGGTCCATACGAGTCAGTATCCTTGAAGAGGCTAATTGGAAATATAAAGATACAATTTATTTTTTAAAGAGCAAATTTATTCACTCTTTTCTTAAATATAATTCAAAATTGAACAAACTACTCATCTTGTACTTTTCTCGTTTAATATTAAAGTTAATATTTGTTTGTTCAGCTCAAACGAAGACATTTTCAATTTATTTTTAATATATTTAGAGTCGTTTTCCTCTTAGAGACACCCTGAATTATATGCGAATTTAATACGAATTCCCCAAACTGCAAACACTCTGTTTGTAATTGCAACTCTCATTTAATCAACAATACCTATTGATACGTTTCGCTCTTCTCGATGGACGCGCAACACGCATCGGAAAACATACCGTGTGCAAACAACAATGGCATATCATTATAATGAGAACGGTTGTTACTGCTGAGAAATGAGTCACTCCTCACCAGCCTGTCACTATTCATGTTGGGTGTTTGTTTCCACTCACTGTCGTCCTGTTGATTCAATCTGACATGTTCATTGCAAACGAAGTTTAATTTCTGCCTCTGCCCACGCGTCTTTCGAACAAACATGATCAATTCCGTCTTTAATCATTTTATTATTCGCTTACGTCGAACTGTAAATATGTTAAAGAAGCCACCAAATATAATTTTTATTTTACATTTCTATCTAAGAGCTAATATTCCAATTATCATTTCAAATTGAATCGACAGAACATTGGTGACTGAATATTTAATTTGCAAAAATATTTCGGTCGGCCCGAGGTTCATTTTTTTTCGCGTGATGGAACGCGAATACCAGCGCAGATTCATCATGACTCGCGCATGTTCCGTTAAGGACGCTGAAAATCAGCGACTGGTTGCCGGGGTCTTCCTTTCTCGTCTCATTTGCTTGTATGTATCTACACCGAGAGACGCGAAACAGAGTGGCATTGACGACGCCGTGTAGCTCGCGAGCAACGGTAATACGAGTCGAAAGAACGACCGCCTTGTCCGTTCTTGCTTTCCCGTCAGCAACAGGATCGACGCGCGACCAGGTACGCTAATCATAATCGACGATTGCCTTCGGCCGTCTCTCCCACAGTGTCCTAATTTCCAACTGGCTTTCGACCACGGGCAATGTCATTCGTCAGCATCCACTTCCGATAAATACCCCGAGGGTCAAGTGGTGCGTGAGATGGCTCGTTTGCTATAACGAATCCCTACTCCACGACGATTAGAAAGTAAAACCGAAAGGGTGACGTCTCGCGAGATTAAGAGCCACGATCGACGGATCCTTGGACCGATCTCCCGATAATTCCTTGAGATTTCACTGCTGGGGAGAAGGGTTCAAACCCTCGTGACGTTGATTCAGACTTTAAATCAAATTCGTTAATTGGATACTTTTTTCGTACTAAAATTAGACAAATATCGAGGACATTCCTAAACATGGAAAATAGTTAGTGAAACCTACAATTTAAATTTACATTTTTAATTAAGAAATTTCTCTCTGAAACTAATTTCAAGATCGAGAAATATTATGAGATTATGTCGTTCAAAATGTTGAAGTTTACGCAGTATCGACATCGCGAGCATAAATCACTCGATGTGCAATGAAAGTCGTAAAAGCTGGAATACTGCACATGAAGATTGACCCTGAGGAACGTTCGCGGAGAAATCCGTCTTTTCGCCCATAAAACGCGTATCCACGATGGCAACGCTATTAATCAGCAGTCTATGTAATACGAAATCTTGACTAATAACGGAATAACCTTTTCCAAACAGCTGATCACTAAATCTGAATTCCATTCAGGGGCAATCTCTCCAGCTCCGCGGTGCAGGATAGAAACGATGGAAGCTCTAAACACATCGGTCAATTTCTTCAGCCCCCATTTATCATCTGCCTTCTATAGAACTGCGAGTCGGAATACCTGCACCTTCCTTACGCTCCTCTTCGACCACTTTCTAATCACACGCGCACGCACACTGCGTACGCGAAAATGGCAACCCGGTAGAATTTCCATTATGCGTACCTCCGTTAACCGTAATGTTCAATCACTCGAACGATCTGCTATCTAAACGTTCTGTTATTTAAACCAGAGGTCTATTATCTAAACATGGCTTGCCGTTCAGTCGCAGATGCATCATTATTTCTTGACAGTTGCATAAATTCCACAAAAATAAAGAAAAGTACATTATAAACGATTCTTCTCTGAAATAAAATTATTTTTAGTATCTTATTATCAAGAATCCTTAACACGACGATGCTTACGAAGTTGAGTTTGTCATCAAGAAACGCTGAAATAATTTATTTCTAGAGTAGTTTCCGAGATATCGAGGCAAACGTATTTTTCATCCCCCAACTCCGAGAGCTGTCTTCGCCCCTTGGATGCGGACCATTAGAGATTGAAAAAAATATGTATTTTTCTAGAAACTGTCTCATCGCTTATGCGACGTTCCTTATGAGAAACGATCAGAGTAGAAAACCGTGCGCTAGTGGCGAGCGCTAGAGGAACGGATAGAGCGGATAGGGGAGTTTTATGCTTCGATAATTCATCAGTAACCTGAAACTACCGGTCGCGTGTCGTAGATAAAGCTGAGACTAGCTGCGAGCCAACGGTTCTGAGAAGCGGTGGGCATTGCTATACGACAGTTATGGAACAGATTTCCGCGACACTTATAGACGATTCAGTGCAGTTTGAATAATGGAGGCTCTACCGTGCATTAACAAACCGGGTCTCGTCCTTGGAAGAGTTGTACACATAGCATAGACTCTAGTCGGAAAGAAAATGTCCTTGCAATCCAATATACTCGGTACTAAGATTAGGTGTTACCAGGGGGTAGAAATACGTGATCATCGAAGCAAGAGTTAACTATAATCGATGTACCCCCGGTAAAATGTCTGCGAGCTATCGATAGGATCCTGGTCGAACTGGTATAGTGAACGCTGGGAATCGCGCAACGGGTTCGATTGATAAAAGAAACCGTAATTTTTATCTCATTAAAATCCGCTCGCGGGTGAAAGTTTCGCCGCGACGAGGGGGATTGCTGGTGGACGCGACCAGCATTCGAGGAACGGTCCGCAGCGATGGGCCCAGCGATCGTAAATCCTGTCGGTCGTGTTAGCGGCTCCGGTGTACACACGCAGGTACGTACATTATACATAAAGGGGGCATAGTAAGTCACCCGGCTAGGAGTATTTCCTGCGCTAGGATAGCGAGAGTAATACGCCGGCAGAGAAACGAGAAAGAGAGCCACGCGGAGAGGGGGCGAGTCACGTCGCGCGGAGGCCACGGACTCATTGATCATTTCGATCACTTATGCTAATCTCGACGGTGAAACTGGTTTGGATGCCATTCGAAGTAATTATTTCACACTCGCAAAGTGGTTGTTATTAGTAGCCGGGGCACACGGGCGTCCAGTGCGCGATAGAGCAAGACAGAAAGGGCGAAACCGCGTAGAAGAGTGGACAAAATGGGGTGAGGTCTCGGCTGGGTACGTACCTGGCGCGCGTACCGGCTGTACATAGGGTGTCCCGTAATCAGAGATCGATGTTGCCGATATCGGGCGTCGTTAGCCGGACGGTGTTATGCAAAAACCGATTAACCCACTTTGTTAACGCGATAGCGCTTCGCTGATGGTGTCTTTATTATACCGATCGCGACACGAACGTTTTGTCTTCGAGGCATTTTTGCTGGTCGCCAGTAACAAGAGAACATCGACTCGGTATCGTTTATTTTTTACCTGAATTTTTAAAATAATTTTATTCTGTTCTATGGCTGTTCCACTGGAATTATAGAACCCTTATTTCTTGGAATTGTAATGTACAGTCTGTAACTGTATCATCTCATTTGTTATTTAATTTTTATTAGAAGAGACCGTATTTATGTGAATAAAACAATGAAAGAAAAAAGGTAGCTCAAGAATCAAGCAACACATTAATTTCAGACGAACAATTAAATGGCCCTGATTGGTGGCCACCAGCTCACGACACGTTGATTGGCAACCAATGATTTATGACAGGCACCATTAACCATAGTAATTCCCTGTTATATTCCACAGCTGCCAGGAGAGTAACATAAGCAGCGACAGAGGTCAGCAAACTAGAAATTCACAATCATTATACTCGAAAACGAAATCCAATTTCCAACATATTTTTTCACGAAGACACTCCCCTTGTTGTATTACGGTTACAAAGACACTTTGTATAATCGAGTGTCGTTTGGGGATGCTACAACAGTACATTGCCTCCAAGTGTGAACATAATTGATAAGGCATCGGGGATACAGCGTATCTCCGAAAGTAGCGACGTATTCCGGATCATTAAGTTAAGGCGTTAGGGCGAAACATCGAAGCTACCCTTGGCGTCCAATCAATCCCCGCTTCTCCCTTAGGAAATGAGACTGAGAGGTCGCTTCCCTGCCCCCGTCGATGATATGTTTCGTTCCTACTTTCGTTTCCAGGACCCAGAATACAGACACAGGACCGATTAACGTCGTTACGGCGACAAAGAACGCGTTCCGAGGCAATTTCGGGGGCGAATTTTCGGGAGCAATTGCCCCCGACGCGCGATCGGAAATCAATTTTTATCGGGACATTCGAGGCAAAGGGTAACGCCGTTCAAAGAACGGTAATGGATAATACGGGGGCGTAAAAAGAATTTTCTATTAAGCGTGTCGCGTTGCGAAGCGCTCGCGAATCCGATCTCTTTTCGCGTTTTTATTCGCGCTACCCTCTGCGTAATCGGAGCCCGAATTTCGCGCGAAATATAATATGGTCGCGAATACCGCGATCGCGAAATTATCAAAGTTCCCCTGGCGCGCTGAAATAATTTTAACGAAACCCCGTAAAGCTTTGAAATCGCATTCTTGCTTACTGGCGGTAATTAAATGAACGCCGAAAATCCTGGTGACGCCATTGTTCGATCGTGAAAATCTGAGGTTCGATGTTTTCGAAGTTCGTTATTTCATTCTTTGTAAAGTTATGAAGTGTAGAATAATTAACTCGCTAGCAGAGTGACATTTACCGTGAGAACATAAAATAATAGCCAAATTAATTTCTCGCCCCGATTGTACGACAAGAAAATAGACCAATCGCTAATTGGTGCCATAAACCTGCGTGGCCTGATTGGTATCTCGACTATCTGATCACCTTATCCAACGTAAAATAGGAGTGACACGCACGTGCGACTTGACAGACAAATAAATATCTTTAATACCGACAAACGTTTGTCCATTTTTGTCCGACACTCGAAGCCAGCGAGAAGAAGGGCGTCGATAATCTATGACGTAAGTCAATTAATAACTTCCGGGAGCATCCGCGCGCTTTTTCGCCCAACGTATGATCGAGTGCGTACGTGCACCTCGTACGTATTCGTTGATTAACTATTTAGCGCCGCGGCCTCTTGGATGCTCGTCATCGGCGGGAACCCCCTTCGACGCAACGAGTCTTAACGACAACCGGGTGTGTGCATCGGCAGGCGAGGGCAGTCGAGAAAGAAAAATGCGCCGATCGACACCACGGACCGCGGATGATTTAACGACTCTCCCGAAATTTCGATCGGATCTCCGCGCGTTCGAAGAAGGGATGAGAAACGAGTCGACCGAGGAAGCGCCCGGGCCACGTTCGAGAGAGAAGGAGGCTGCCACGAAACGGATAGTCGCGTGTTCCGATGATTTACGAATCGGACTCGCGCGTATGAATCACGCGCGGCGTAATAAAGAAATGACGAGGGCCTATGTATTACACTGTAAAGGTTTTTCGGCTTTGAAGAGTTCCGGGAACGACCCGATACGCTCGTCGATGGCTTTCGTCGGCAGGCGGATTCGCGCGGTGAAAAATGTTCCTCTCCGGCCGGCCGTGTTTCAGACCCGGTGAACGATATTCGAGGGATGATTATTGATTAAAAGCCACGACGATTCGCATTCCGCGTCGATACGGAGCGGACGCTACTTCCTGCGTATGCATGTAATATGTTTAAAATAGTGTACGATGTGTTCCTTTTGGGGGACACGAATCATTTTTAATTTTAATTTTTACAGCGTGGTCTCTTAACATGGATATATTATACACTGAAGTACTATTAACGAATATAGAAATTATTTCTATTAGTGGTTTCAAGCTTCATAATTCTTGGTTGGTTTCCAGATGTTTATTGTCAGACAACGACAATAAAAACGACGAAATCGCAAGGTAATTTAAACCTTTAACACATTGACACGACTTTCCACCAAGGGGTTAAACAAATTAATTCACAAGATCAGATGTGAAAGAAAATAAAGCTAGGTGGGGAATAAATTTCATGACAAATTCTTTGTATGCTAGTTTCCAATGTCTAAAAACAAAATTTAATTTTCCTTTTAATTCAAGGGGTTTGATCTGGTAATCAACGTGTTGAATACTAAAAAATATCGCGAAAAATGAGGGAAATTGAGAGTATTCAACAAAGTCACGCGAACCGATTGTTCATTAGCTTTCAGTACATATTACATTTTATTGTGGCATTCGACGAGCAAGAATTTATTTATGTTTCTTAAATAAGTACTCAACTTATCCTTTATGCTAGACCTAACTCCGTTCATTACAAAACGGAATAGAATTTTCACTAGCATCAATTCAAAAGTCTCAATTTAATCTACAAAAAGAATTTGCAATTTTGTCATGCAAGTAAAATAAGGGATGAATTTCTGTAATTGTAGTATTAACGTAGCGTAATAAACATTGTTAAACCGTCTGTGGGGGGTTGGATAGCACACAGAGATTAACAATCGAGTTCTAATCGTTGGTCGATATCATTCTAATATTCCCGCGCGAGGAGGAAACGGGTGGAAGGGGGCGGATGGAACGTAGCTCGGAGCGCTACTGGCGCGTTTCCACGAGACAAAGCTATCTCGTGTCTATGCCCATATACCGACACAGGCCACGGTAGGTATTCGTATTTGTATACAATAGGGCATCATAATACGTAATCTGCCTAACGTATTCGCGGCCGGAGCTACCTGAACATCTCCCACGTTCGAGGCGTACGTGCCGCGCTCCGCCACCCCCTTTTCATTCTTTCTTCCTCTCGGTTCCTCTTCACACTTGTTCGCACGTAGAGGCGAGCCCCGAGACAAGGCTGCCGACCTTACGCACCTCCGCCACGTGTGAAACGCACCTCCGCGGCGAATTCAGGGCCCTGCGGTTCCGCGATCGGACCGATTCCATTTATAATTTGCCGAACCCACCGCAAATCGGACGCCACGACTCGCCGATGTGTAGATTCCATCGCGATCGTATTACTTCTGCATCCACCGTTTTCGGGGGGAGCAATCCAGATCTAGAACAATGGCGGATCTAGACCAAAGGTGACCCAAATTCTAATCTAAATCGAAATTTCGAAAGATATACGACCGTTTGATCGTTCATCGTTGAATGGAATTAAATATTTCGAACAGATTATATTCAGACTCTGATTTAAACTTAGGCCCAAAGGTAGTTTTTTTTATTATTAAACTACGGATGCTTATGCATTTATGGGAAATTTTAATTCTCGACAAACTCCAGAATGCATTTAACATACAAAAATATAAGAAATCCTTAAAATATGTTTCCTTAAAATCCTTAAATTTAGAAAAATATGATACGCAGTTTACTAATAGTCTTCAAAGTGTTTCACTATTCTATTACACTACTTCTCTGTACGAGTATCACAACTATTTATTGCTAATACGATATAGTGTATTGTGAGCCAAGTTGTTTCTTAGGCATTCGAACCTGGGAATCGTGAAACGAAAAATGTGTTACAGGTGTGAAAGTGCAATTTTATTCCGTTTTAATTAAAGTTTCTCAGCCTCAATGGCGCCAAAATTTCATATTACGACCCCGATTCTCATTTTGACTCGTAGAAAGGTGTCCAAAAAATACAATTTCGAGCACGAACGCTTCTCTTCTCGGTTCGATCGAGATCCCTTTTGGACTTAGTTTCCCCAAATCCAGGACTTTCCGATGGAAGAAGATCGACGGTATTGCGAAGTTCGATGCTCTATTTCACTTACGGCGAAGGTACGACAATAGACCCTTTATCTCTTACTTCCGACGAATACCATCACATAAATAACACGGTTTCCCCGCAACAATGTTGACGGTAACGCGAAAATCATGCTAACTGTGAAGGGGTCTGCACGACGTCGACGACGACGACGTCCCGCGAGGTTTCGTGATTTGGCTGGAGGTGCATTTGTAATGCAGCGTAAAGAAAAGATAAAAGGGCGAGCGGTTCATCGGTGCTAGGATCAGCTACGACCGCGGAGGGGCCACACGGTGCCTCCCGGTGCCCGAGCCTCACGTTTTGCAATATTTATAAGCCACATTTCAATGATATTATTCCGCCCGTTTCATTTCGTACTCCGCCGTGTGTCCTCGCCCCGGAGGCCAAAACGGAAACGAGATCTAACGCCGCGCAAATTCAAATGTCGTTACTCCCGATGACGCGCCCTCGCGATCCACCCTGTCATTTCGTTCGTGTCGTCGAAACAATCGTTGAAAGGGTCAGTGATGATTTGCTATAATCGAATTTTTATTTGACTTCTGAAAAAATCTCTATTAAAGAAATTTTATTTGCAAATAGCGGTAAAATAGTAGAAACGACAAATAATCTTAACGTGTTTGTGTTATTAAAATATTGCGTTATTCTATTGATGAAGCCAAGAATTTCGAAACCGTAATAATTTATTTAAAAGGTAGGCTAGTAGACAATTGGACGTTCATGCTTCGTACACTGTCAATTGCTGACAATGGGACGTCATTATATGGACGCTATCGAGTCCTTCAATCAGTGATCTACTGCTAGCGCGTTTCGTCATCGCTGTATTTCGTAATACTGTACACGTTGCAAAATAGAGTCACATCATCTTAAGGCAGCGGTTCCCAAACTAATTTATTCACAGAAAAACGGCCAGAATTATGATTATTAAATGGAAATAATAAATTATATTGTTAGTTCTTCGTAAATGCTACTCTTACAGTATTAAATACTTCTCAAATATACTAACAACAGACATAATATTGCAAATTGGAAAGATACAAATTTTGCATAATTAAAAGGTTGTTAAAAGGGGGTTTGAGGGATGCACATTCACTATACCCTCGACTCAAGGAAACATATTAATATTTTTTAAAAATCTACAGCTTCCAATATTATATGTTTCTTCCTAAAAAAAATGTAATCTATCATTACTGTAAATAACATCGCGGAATAATCTCTATCGGAGGTTGAGCCAGCGTTAAAATAAAAATAAAATAAAAAACTAGCCTCGACAAACAAGCAGAAGGTTGGTCCGCGAATCGAACTGAAAAATTCGAAGCAAATTGGTACCTCCATCCGCAGCCAGCTAATCTCCAACGAAGGAAACCGCGACGTAATCAAAATCGAGCGGAACAAGTTCGCAACTTATTGGACGCTCGTAATTGAAACACGCGTCCAAGAGGGACGGTCGTCGTCTCGGTGTCTCGCTAAAAAGGTCGGTGTAAAAAACTCCGGAGCAAGAAAAATAATTCGAGTTTATCGGCCCGGTCGGAGCGGAGCCCGGGCCTACGGCTAATAAAATACGATTGACCAAGTATTGCGTCGGCAGGCCTCCGTACACCATAAATAAGTCTCTAAACGCGGCAAGAATTACGGGAGGAACAAACCACTACGGGTCCTTCCACGGACGGGCAACTTTAAAATACAACGACCTCGAATCCGTGAATTAAGTTATTTCCACTAATCGGCTTCCGAGCGACGTATGAAATATGCCCGATCGTAAAGTCGAACTTCATTTCGAATTCTTTGGTCGATCGTTCCCTCTTCCACTCCCGCGGCATCGTGGAACGTCGTCTCCGTCGCGCTCGAGCGGCCGCGTTTCCCACCGCCTTTTACGATCCTGTAGCCGTGTGACAACAACGAGGTTAAGAGTCGAGAATGAACTTAAACGTCAGCTACCGAACGATGCTGGACGCCCGGGGACTTTATACCCGGTCTAAGCCGATCTTAGACTTTAAGACGGGATTAGTTTTCGAGCGCGCGCTCCAAAATCAAGGACCCCGTCAGGGAAGACGTAAGAGAGTCTTCGATGGGCACCGTTGTCGAGGACAAAACTCATTTCGAACGTTCTTTCGTTTGTACATCCGAAAAATAAAATTTGACAATGGCCATTTTTGGTGGAATGAGGGAACCAAACTTCGATCCCTTAAGGTTAGTTCATTTTTCTATAAAATATAGTCTATATTATGGCTTGAAAAGATTTGAGACCTTAGATAGGAAATCCCGTGCAAACAAAATTAAAAATAGAAATGCAGGAAGATGCATTGTTCACCCTTTCAAATTTGATGTTTAGAAAATGTTTTGCTTGTAAAAATGTAGAAGTAATATTTTTATTACGAGTAAGAAAATACTTTGAAGGTTGTAGCTGAAGCTGTGAATGAAGATGTGGTTAGGTTTGTGAGAGCCTCGAGGTGGCACCAGCACCGAGACTTACATTTCCGTGGCCGCGATTAATTCAAGGATGCCGCTCGGTTATTTTTATTGCTCCCCAGCATTAGTTTTTAATTGGCATTATATTACGAGACCGCTAATAAATATGTGAAAGTAAACAGAGGCCCATTAAGCGAGCCGTAACGCGCGGACGATAAAGCATTTTTATCATTTCCTCTTTAATGGAAGGACCTCGCTGTATTTCAACAGTCCATTTAGTCGATTGGTTCGTCGATCGCGAGATTTACGACGCACGCGGTTACGTCTGCGCAATTTATGCATCCCGAGGAAGAATATTTCTGCCCTTTTCGACCGTTCGATTGGAAGAAGAGAATCGTGGAATTCGAGTGTATCCCGAAAGTTATGTTCCACAATAGAAAATCGAAGATAGGCGCATCGAATCTCGAAAAAAACAGGTTTTCCTCGATAGATCCTCACTGTTTCCTATAATTCGGAGTTCTCTGGATACCGTTTCGACCTTCGAGTTCTTGGTTTCGCTGGTTCCCTCCCGTGCACAGAAATCCGTATCTTGAGCATCTATCGTTTTACCGTTTCTTTAATTACAAACTATCTCGTGCGCTGCTGGTAACGGCGAGAATCCTTTGTTCTAAGAAAGTCTACGGCCTTTTCTTGCCCGACGGAGTTACTTGCGACCAGTCTCCGATGCAATAATACTCGATTTCACGACTTTATTGTGACTTCGGCTTCTTCGTTAATGGTCCCTGTCGCGCGGCGTTCGAGACTTTATAGACGCACTTGCTTGCTTTTGAAATTTACTTTCACCGTGTTACCGGGGAAAAATTATCGTGTTCAACCTCGCCCGACGCAGAGTGACTTTTCGTGTCGTTTTCTAACCGCGGGCAATCGCGATTTCTAATTAAAACTTAGCTCATATACAGGGTGTTCGGCCACCCCTGGGATAAATTTTAATAGAGGATTCTAGAGACCAAAATAAGACGAAAATCAAGAATACCAATTTGTTGATTGAGGTTTCGTTAAAAAGTTATTAACGTTTGAAGTTCTGTCTGTAGAACGGTCATCTGCGAACAGCTGCTATAGTGGTTCTCACTCACAAATCTGTAAGGCCGTCGATATAACACTAAGTAGAGTTTCACAACCTGAGTGAGAACCATTTTTTAATTTCGCCAATTTTTCGATGAAATTAAAAAATTTCAAATCATTCTGGAAAAATTATTTTTAGTTGCAGGGGTCAATTGCAAGCATTTTTGGTCAACTAACATACCCCCGAAATCCTACTCAGTTTCGAGAAAAAAATTCCTTACCGAAAATCTAATTTCTGGCCAGAAATGTCTGCCCGAATTTTCATGCGAATCTTTAAAACATCATAACTTCTGAACGGATTGGACGATTTTAATGTTTAAAAAAGCAAACTACGCGTATTTTGATGGAAAATATGTACAAATCGCAAAAATATTCGAAAAGTTGGTCCTTGACACCGCAAAATGAGAAAAACCCCATAAAAATGGTCCAATTTTCAAACAGTCATAACTCATACAATTGTGAATATATTTCAATGAAACTTTTTTCTGAAATAGAGCTCATCGGTACCTACAAAAAAGTATTAGACAACTTTTCTATAGGGGGTCAAACAAAATTATTAAAAATCAAAAACGAATTTTTAAGAAAAATCGATAGGGGGTAGCTGCCTAATTTTTTCGGCGAAAAAAAAAAATTTTAAATCGTTCCAAAAAAATTATTTTTAGCTGGAGGGATTAATTACAACCATTTTTTGTCATTATACATACCCCCGAAATCCTACGCACTTTGGAGAAAAAAATTCGAGTAGGTGCCTAAATTTTTTGACGAAAAAAAAAAATTGTAAATCGTTCTAAAAAAATTATTTTTAGCTATGGGGGTTAATTTCAACCATTTTTTGTCATTATACATACCCCCGAAATCCTACGCACTTTGGAGAAAAAAATTCCTTTCGAAAAACATAATATGAGGCCAGAAATGGTTCCGCAAAATTTCATGCGTATCTTTCAAACATCGTAACTCCTGAACAGATCGGAGGATTTGAATGTTTCAAAATGGAAACAACGCCTATTTACACCCTGTATATCGCCCCGTAAGAGTACGAGCTTTTCTCTTTCGATATTTTCAAAATTAATATTCGAATCACTCCTGATTTTTATTTCTTTAACGAGTATTCGATCCCAATTTCCGCGATCATTCGCGAACAGTCGGTTCGCAGGCTCAGGATTCTAATGGCGCTCGAGTCTCGGCGAGCATTCCGATCCCGAGAGTCGTTTTATTATAAAATCGGTGAGCACTTCGATCGACAGAGTTGTTTTATTGCCACCCCGCGGCTGATCTTACTTGGAAAGTTCGAGCAGGCTCTGCCCACGACACGCGCGAGTATCCCTGTTCGTCTCGTTCGGGGGCCCCCGCGCGTGCTGCTCCTTTTCCGTCGGTACCAACTCGGGGCCGCGGCAATTAACAAGTAATAATTAGTGCCGCCGATAGGGAGTACAAGGCAGCGAACGCGCAGCCCGGCGATCGGTTGCTCGCGGCGCAGAACGCGTGTCATAGTCCCCGACGCGGAAGGGTTTCTCACGGTAACGAAAGAGAAACGCCCGCGGCCGATGATTGGCTCGTTACGAACGAACGGAAATACCCACGTTCCAGGACGGATCTTTTTGGACGCGTCGATTCTCCTGGTGGCTGGTTTCGGTCCAGGAAAGCCGACCCTTTCTGGACGCGGCTGAATATGGACACGGGGGAAGGATAACGACCCACGCCGTTCCGTGTTATTAATCCTTTCGACGTAAACGTTCTCGAGAAACGCTCGGGCAGTAAAGAGATCTACGGACGAAAGTGCTCGGGACGCGATATTGACTGTTACGCCTTGGATTACCGGTGTTCGCGTTCGATGCTTTCCATCGCGGGTGCGTTTACGAGCTTGGAAAACACGCGTTCGCGCCATGCGAGTCGATATTATTGCCGAGTTTAACAAGTTTTGGCGAATGTAACATCGACCAAGGTGCACAGGTCTTGGCGAAGTCGGGAAAATTCGCCTGCGATGTTCTTGATGTAATCTTACGATGTTTCGTCGTTACATTTTAATCGTTGTTTAACTGCATCTTATTCTTGTTATATTTTATTTTTGACGGTGTTCGTGTGTTCGTTATAAAAACGTTACATCCCTTTGTGCAATTCGTCGTTTGGAAGGTATTTTAATTTTTATATTGGGTGGTAAACCACGTCTAGTAGTCTAAATCTGTTAATCAACGCCTGGGGTTGGAGACCTGTGGCGACACTTCCCGCGCTCGCCACTAGAGGGCTACGCTCAACCTGTACCTCTCTCGCAGGTACTCGGTTGACTACTTATTTTTACGTATACACTGCTCTAGCTAGAATTATATCAGCAAACTGCAACATAGATTCTAATGCATATTTGAGGATTCTTCCTACATGACAGATTATGAAATCTCTCGAGATCAAGTTTGCTCCTGAAGTTTGCGTTCAAGCGAGACGCATTCCTATCGAGTCAACGACGGGTCAAATATTCACGGCCCTTCGTCTGCAAGCGAATTCGCGATAGGAAAGCGACCAGAACGAGACTGGCAGCGATCAGTCTAGACCCGGGGAAAATAGAAGGAGATCCGACAGAGATGGATACCGGTCGGGACGGTTAACCCGTGAAATCTCGCTGCAACAGGCATAGATCTTTCGGGGGTGGGTGCGAGCAGCGATATATAATTCATTAACAATTCGATTCAGCGGGAACAATCGGATTCATTAGTACCGCGGCGTGGCCTCGCCCGGCTTCGACCTGTCCGTCAGTCCGTTCGTCTTCGCCTCGTGAGAGGTATAAATACGTCCCTTATTACCTGGCCGGCTCGATTATTCGTTCGACCAATCAACGGCAGCCGTATCGCGCCTTCGCCGCGCGTATCCACGGAATCTCTCGGATCGATGAACGGAAACATTCTCTCCCTCGCTTCGACGGTCCGCTTCTTTCCTTTCGTCTCGTTATGGGTCCACCTCCGACACACGTCCTTCTTCGTCTTCTTTCGCCGTCGGCCCGTGGCGGCCGTGGATGATAGACGCGCCACGGCCGCGGGAAGAGGCGAGCGATACATCTTGCGCGAGGAAGATAAATCCTCCCGGTCGGTACCAGCTGTGGATCTTAGACGAACAATCGGCTAATGATGTCAAGGTTGAGCGGCCGCTTCGTTAAGGTAACGAAGTAATCCCGGTGCCCGCGCCGGCGACCCTCGGCGAAACGTTTTCACGCGGACGCGATTGCTACTTGGGTGTCTGCCAGCCCCCGTTCGCATGGCTTCGATCGTCAACTTCCGATTGATCATCTTTAATGACCGTTCATAATGGGGGAAAAATACACGCACGGTTCTATCGAGCCGAGCAGTTTCCAATTTTTTCGTATCGAATTCTTTTGGTGTACCAGAGTCATCGAAAATTGTGTTTATCAAATTCGTTTCAGTGTCATTCGTGGCCTGTAGTATGTGGAACCCACTCCTGGACTATGAAAATAATAGAAAAATTCTTATTCGACCTTATGACGTTTATTATGCGATGCATATTATATTGAAATATTATTTACAGTAGATAAGGTGAGCCGGTGACCTTCGAGACGCTGTAGACCGTTTTTGCGATTATCAGTTTTTTTAAACCGTTGTGCTCCATTTACTAAGCTACTCTAAATATTTAGTCTCGTTTGAAATTAGAGTTCTTTCTAATTGTTGCGTATATTGTTGTCGTAATGCAACATTTGGTACATCAATGGTTTCTAAAATAAATCCAAAGACAGCTGTGATTCGTAAGTTGAACACTGCTATCCCCTTTGGAGTCAGTCAAGTGTGAAAACGATAGTTAGAAAATAATGAATACATATCTGCTGTAGGAAAGACGAACGTACCAACCCCTAACTGGAGTGAACGGACTAGAGAGACTACGGTCGCGAAAGAGCTCGCGTAAAGCGCCGGCAATTTTCTCGTCGATAACTCGAACGACCCTCGAGGCCCTTGGCGTAAAACCGCGTCGAAGGACCGCCACCGTGGGTTTCGAATAAAATCGTCGACCGAAATGGCTACCGGGCAGGACGAGGCTAGAGCTACGATGCCGCGAGACGCGGCAGCCCCGGCCAAGGTGAGTCGAAAGGGCATGAAAAGGGAAGCGCGGTAGTAAAAACGCACAGGTGGGAGGATTAGTCCGTCGGTCGAAATGGCCGGCGCCGGTGAATGCATTTGGATTTCGTCCAGACGTAATACTTGCGCCCTCGTGCAATGCCCATCCGTCCATACACTACCGTCGGCCCCGACCATCCATCCATCCATCCATCCATCCGTTCCATCCATATCTTCGCTCGCGGGCCATTCGCACTTTGCCAAGCAATCCTCATTCCCATTTATCACCTCTTCCACTGGGCTCTTCTCCTTTTCTATCTGTCTGACCGGGCCTCTGCCCGTTCTCCTTCTGCGTGTCTCTCTTTTTTTCACCGAAACCCTTCGACTCCAATTGGTTTCTTTCGCGGCTCCCCCTCCTTTTCTCTGCAGCCTGCCTTTTCCTCGGTTACTCCGTCTTCATCGCGACCCACGGTTCGCGGTCGATTCTCTCTTTCTACGATTCCGTCTCGACCGGACTCACGTGTTTTCTTGTTTCTCGCCGGTCGAGCGAGCCGAAGGGAGACCCTGAAAGCGGCCCTTTTCTCGTGCGGCGGGTAGGCAAAGGCACTGCCGAAACGCCCCGGCTCCGAATAGACAGACGCTCTCGCGCACGCTTTATTACACGGCGAACAGACGGCAGACGAAAACAACCTGCTCGCGGACTCTCCGCCGTTGTGTATCTTTCGTGGAAGGTCTGATAGTTGCACTTCGATCCGTTTAATGGCGAGCTCTGAATGAACATCCGACCGCCCCGACGGTTTCAATTCGGCTATGGGGCGGCCAACCGTCGACCGGACCCGTTAAACAATAAGTTAATCAATCTTCCGACCGGGGATTCGACGGATGGAAAAGTCTGCCTCCGCGATCGTTACGTACTTTTCTCGCTGTTCGAGCGAAACGAAATTTAATTCGGTTTACGTCGACTACAGGATCGCGTAAATTCGATATTCTCGTTGTACTTCTTTGTACTTGAGAAGCATCAATCATTTTTATAGTTAAAAATACACGAATTTGAAATTTTTTTTAGCGAAGACAGTAGTGGTAATTGTACGCAGAATCGGGGTAAACTATTACGCTAGTGTTACTTAAATTTTCAAACAACCTCAGCTTAATGATGAATTTAAGTTAACAGATTTCCCTACCGAATTAATATTTCAGAAATCATCGAGAATCCATAACGAAACGTCGATTTTTTCAGCGTTGAGGGTTAGGAAACCTCCTCCTTAATAAGAATGAAATATTACAGGAAGCATTTTTTTTGTTCAACGATACAATACGCTTTCTTCTCAGAACTAGCGGACCCCCAACAACACGTTCGAGGACCCCTAGGGTTTCGCAGACCCCAATTTAAGGAACCTTGCATCAAGGTGTACGATCCGTAACCAAATCTTTCAAACAAATGCTGTACGAGGTGACGTTTATCGCGACGCATTATTTTGTATCGTATCATTTGCATTACATATTGTATATGCAGTTTTACCTGTGTAGTCTCTGAATAAATCATCGGCTGGCTGAATGAATTTCCCACAGACGCGACCCCATTTCGAAGGGGTGGCTCGCGCTAACCCCTTCCCACCATATATCATTTTAATATGGCATTATTCCCGTGGTCTTCCGCCAGTAATCACGGACGATTATTGTCATGGCGGCCACCTACCGAGTGTTAATAAAGCCGAAGAAAGGTGGCAGCAGGTCGCCACGTTAACCCCGACTGCGCGTCTTGACATAGAGGAATCGAGATTTCGGGCTGTCCGAGCCACCATCGGTGGCTGACCCTGCCCACAGACTGTATCGCGAGGGAACAGCCTCGCTTTGTCGGGGTCCTTTCGGGGATCTACGAGGATCCTTCCAGGAAGAAACACGCGAAAGAAAGGAGACTCTTATCTTTTGCGATCGTCGGTCGGTCCGGCGATCAATACTTGACTTAATAATGACGCCCCGGTATTCTCCGACGTTTTATTATGATTATTATTTATTGTTAATTTGACTCCTCCCGAATGCCCTTGCCAGTCTGCACGGGTGGTAATAACGCCTCGAACAATGCGTTTGGCTTCTCGAGCACGGTGGTCCTACCGAAGGTCGGTGTCGGAGAGAATGCCAGTTTAACCGTGCATTATAGGGGCCACGAAGGTTGCAAAATTTCGTAGAATAATTTGTACCACTATAAAATGTGCGGAATGTACATTGCAACCTGTCGCAGGATGCATCGAGAGTTTTACATATAATTGCGTGAATCGGTAAAATTGGGACACTTGGTGCACGCGAATAGATAAAGAGATACACGTGATTCGTATTTGCATATTGTGTTAAAGAGTCACGTGATAAGAGCGAGTGGGTAGCGTGCGAACAATCTTCTTTCTTGGCGCGAGCACAATGCGAATGACATGTGCGATACAACTAAGTGAAAGTAACATTGCGCAATGCCGGGATAATTAAACACTTGTAAATACATTAACCTTACGAATCTTCTCAACAATCCGTCCTGCCGTTACAAATGAACACCGATCGTTGGCTTCGCGAACGTTACGCAACGCGATCGTGTTTGATTCTATAATACAAATTCAAATTTTTATATAAGAAATATAACTTAATCGTAATGATACACGAAAAGCTGTTTACGTTTGTTAAAAATTCGTGTCTATTAGGATTAAGCATTCCGTCTATTTTTTATTTAGAATTTAATCGTGTTTAGATTCGAGTGTGACCGGAAACTTCCGTGAAAAAGGTTCGCCAACGCTAGCTAGATCCTGGAGAACGCCTCCAACGGAAATTCCACGGTCGATTCACCGTTACAGCAAAGTAAACAACGAAGTCTCGGTGTTATTACACTCGCGCACAGACGACGTCAACGGCCCGTTGCATATGCATTAATCGATATCACACGGCGTTCAATTAATATTTTATGTTAATGAGTTCCGATTATCGGCGGAGATTATGCGCGGCACCGGTGACCGACGGCGTTCCGTCATTATTATTAATTATGTCACGGGCGTACGCCGTGAGAATGAAATAACTTCCTATCGTAAACATGTCGATGATAATTATTACTTGACCGCCTAGGACCCCGAGGGCGATGATTACCGACGTAGAAGTCTCGTTGAGGATATCGATAAATTAATCGCGCGTGCGCGTATATCAATTAAGCGTAGGATGAATCATTAATTCGCGGGACTCGACGTCCCCGCTCCGCGACTCGATTCCACATGCACGATCGCCTTGTTCCTTTTCGTCTCTGCTCGCCTTCGTTTCCACGCGACGCACAGTGGAACAGATTTCTCGAAACGCGGTCAACATTCCAACGATCCACTTGTCAATAATTAATTTAAAAAATTGTTAAACTAGTTTTGGCTCCGTACAAACCTTCGATGTGAACCATTCAAACTTCGAACACCCCAAAGACGAGCGAATATAAACTTAGACTATGAGTCATAGATCTTTGGAAAGTTGGATTAAAGCCGGCTTTGAATAATAAAACCTATAATGCAATTTGTGAATGAACTAAAACCTAATAATTTTCGTTTGTAACGATCTATATACAGTTTGGAACTTAAATTCCACGTAGTTAAAGTAACTATAGACTAGATTCCAGATATAATCTTTCTCCATAATAATATTTCTAGCCCCCTCATCGTGTCGAGTCTATTTTCTCTTCGCGATCACTGGAGACACCGCACGTCGAGTTGGAAAGTTGTCAGTTTCTCAAAGAATCGCGTTCGAAGGGTTCGGGAAACTTTCGACCCCAAAATACCACGACTGTCGACCTGGAGGTCAAGGATTCAATTTGTTAACGATTCTGAAAGCGCCGTCTATCGCTTCTTTTCTTTTACTGGCGTCGCGAGAAATTTACTCTGTCACGTCGCGTCTCGCGGAAAAAGAAGCCTGATCGGCTGTCCGCTGATTGGACATTGAAGTTCCCCGTCTTGCAGAAACTTCACGCCTACGCTGAACTTCCTCGACGCGAGCACAAAAGCCCGTCCGATGGAAGCAAAAATTGACAACGCCTTTTGCGTTAATTCAAGCACGCGTGGTCGATCGTGGAACGCGTCTTACGAAGAATCGAGCGAAACGCGGCATGACTCGTGTCCGATCGACGCCTCGAACGGGCCAGGATCCCGTCGAGGGTCCGGGACGATGGCTTCGGAGAAAACTCGAGGAACGTCCACGGCGAGGGAAGAGTTCACGGTGAAATTGAAAGAGACCGGTATTTATTGCGGATCGCGCTCGTCGGAGTTACGAGTGTCGCGGCGAAGTAAACAGCTCGCGAAACTTTCACCGGGCTGTTTTATTAGCGAGCTGTTGGACAGCGAGTATGTTAAGTCGAGGGAAAGAACGGGACCGGTTGGTCCGTTGATTGGGACATTGAATTGGGTGCACCAGACACGCGAACTGTCCCCTTTAATTCACGAGTTTGAATCACAATCGCGATATCTCCCGGCGAGCCAAAGAACGCCGTGAGTTAGTTATCGCCAGTGTTTCGAAATAAGTACTCGCGGTGGGCGTCGATGCTCTTTCTAGCGTCGGACAAAAGAATTCTTTCACTGTCGATCCGTAGGTTTTTACATATCTAGGATATAGAATAAGAGATTAAAATACTTACACAAAATGTGCCAAATTTGAACAGTGATAACTGTCCCATCGAATGGAATTTATTATTTAAATAAAATTTTGTCCATCTCTGTGTGAAACTTTTTGCATAAATAGGATTGTACATATTTAATGTATCGCTGGGGAGGAAGAAAGATTGGTGCTCGATTAAGGGGAATGTGTCATCTTCGGTCAGACGCACGTAGTGTCCGAAATTCCTTCCAAGACTCATCTTTCGTTCTCCTTACTACACATTTCCTATACAATCTTCGTTACAAAAGTGTATTGAAGTTAAACAGATTTATTTTTATTCAATATCTACAGATACAAAATATGTCTGACTCAGTGCGTCTCGTAATTCCTGTCAGGACTTATCTTTCGTTCTCCCTGCCATACATTTCCTACACAATTTTCGTCATAAAAGAATTGATGTTAAACAGATTCATATGTACTCGTTCACGGAAAGAAAACTTTCAGAAAATCTATTCCTATTCAATATTTACACATACAAAACATATCTGACCCAGTACGTATCGTAAGTCTTGCCAGGACTCATCTTTCGTTCTCCCTACCATACATTTCCTATACAATCTTGATTATAAAAGAATCAAAATTAAACAGATAGTAAATACTAAAGATTAATTCGACGTATTTGAAAATTGTCAATGAGACTGAACAGGGAAATAGTTCTTTTATCGCGAGAAGTTTCCTGAGCTCGTAAAGAGTTTCCTGAGTAAAATCGTTCATCGTGGTTGCCAACTAGTCGCAGTTCTGCGAAAGTCCGAGGCAATTAGCGAACAATCGGGGACGGAAGGGTGGTCGCGGAAGCTTTCACCGGGCGCAGCCTTGGCTCCGTCCAAAGAAAGTTCCCCGGGCCGACGATATTCGCGTCAGGTCTAAAGCGGCGAAAACGTGACGCGGTACGTCGTCCTTGGATATTCGAGCGGCGTTCCGCCGACGGCGATAAATTTCGCGGTTCGGCCGTGCCAGCAGAACGAGAAGCGTAATCACAATGGCAGAGGCGAGTCGAAGTGGCAACGGACCGCGTCGCGAGGAGTCCTGGTGCACGCGGCTTTGTGCGAGTTGCTGCGACGGCTGTTCCTTGGGCGGCGCGACGAACGCGGAGCGGAGACGCGCGTTCACAATAGACACGTCGTTGCACCGTCTTCCGCGTGCTGGACAATGAAACGGCACAAAGGCCGAGATTAACAATATTCAGTAAAAGCGGCCCGGAAACGGCGGAGGTGGCGGAAGAAAGCAGCTTCGCGACCAGACGACAATCAGCCACCAGCCCTTTGGACGGGAGTGGTCAATTAGATCTTGAGATTCACGAACCACCCACTTCAAGCGCTCGGATTGGATTTTAGATAAGCTAGAAAGAGAATGTTGGAAGATGATAGGCAGTTCCAGGTTGTAAAGACGTGTCAAACTCGTTTGGTCTCTGGTGGATTTGTATTTAGCTACTACGCGCGTTGGCTATCGTTGAAGTTGGCGCGACGCTAGCGCCGCCATCGTCGCTTGACCGTGTGCGCAAGGTAGATGCGCACAATCTATCGATAATCGTACTTAGAAACAAGCGCAAAATAAAGAAGTATATTTTATTTAATTCTTTCTTCCTTCGCGAGGAGGATATCAAGGGTAAAAGTTCAATGAATCACGCTCGATGAATAATGATTACGCGTGCCGTTTAGTATAGTTCCGCGATGCACGAGTCATCATTTACGCGAGTCAAGGACCGAGCCATCAACGCTGCGTCTACTTAAACGTATACTTCGTGGCAGCGGGAGACACGAGGAGGACTCGTCGGCGCGTAGTTGCGCGACTATTAATTAACTTGAGTTACACGGGGTGCTCGTGCACAGAATGCCGCCATAACAAAGAATCCTGTTCCCGGAAATAACTCTCCGGCGCGCAGCTCGAGGCGCTAAAGCGAGGATTTTCTCTCTCGTAAACGACTGGGTGCCGTGTATCTTGCGGTTCAGCGTATTTTTTCCCGCGCGTCCTCTTTCCTTCTTCCTCCCGTGCCGCTTGACTTAATTAAGCAATTCCTATCGCCTCCGTTTGTTCGCCATACTTCCTCGAACGTACAGAGGATACATCGTCGTCGTCATGGATGGGTTAAACCGATCGAACCAGCTTCGAAATTCCGACGATCCTCGAATTAGGGAGCCAGAACTCCATAAACGACCATCTCCAAAAATACTGACGGCGTCAAAGCCTCGAATTCGTTTCAAATCCTTTGTGCCCCTCCGCTGGCGGAAGGATCACAGGCGCCGCGTTTCCGGAAATAACCTCTCAAAGCGGATCTCGAGACGCGATATGACGGTTGTTCGTCACTCGCGGACCACAACGACGCGCTGTGAACCGGAATTTACTCGTGGCGAGACGGAAATAATTAACTAATTTCTAAATTTATAATATTTTATAGCATCTTGAATCCATTTTGGCGCGAAAGACAATCTGTTCCTTGTTACGACGTCATCGACGCACGAATTATTTTACAATCTTTTTGTTCTACTTACTGATAGCGTATTCTTCTTAACTCAGAATCGTTCTTAGGTACTGGTACTCACCTGGAACATAAAACAGAGTCTTCGATTAGATTTAATTCTGTTGTGTACGTGGTTGTAGCGGCGAGAAGGGTTGAAAACAATTGGTTTCGGTCGTTGATTTTTAAATTTTGGAGAAAATCGTGGGAGTAAAACGAGCCTGGAGCGGTCAGGGAAAGAGTTAACGCGTTTTCTCTCCCCGCCATTTCGGTCCCGCGGCCCGTACTCGTTCGCCGTCAGTTCTGGCGAGCTCGTTCCAGCTGGCCTTATCTCGTACACGCGTCATTACTCAATGACCGATGCGTTCGCCGGCGAAAAAATCATTAAGAACGCTCATCCATTATCGCGGCCGTGAAAGCCATCGTGGCATACGCCGCGGCAACCGCAGCCGCAGAGCCGCGTGCCGCGAACGTCTTCGACGATCGGTTCGGTGGCTACGGTGACCGGGATATATCTTCCTTCGCGAGACAACCACGCCTGCTATTCGAAGGCGACCAAGAATCGATAGTCCCGAGACTCGAGCTGGGAAACGATCCCCCGCGGACGGTATATCTCCTACGGTCGCGGTTTCTTCCTGCTAGTCGCTGGAATGCGGCAGGAAAGTTGGCCTTTACTTGGTAATCGTTTTTCATTCTTTGTTTATGCCCGCTATATTAACCCCTAACTGGTACCGTGTAACCATAAAACCCAACTATCGTGGGATAGTTCGATACTCTTAAATACATCATCAAAGACTTCAAAGCATCCACTTCTTTTAATACCCATTCTATTTTACGCAGTTATTTTCATCAAGAAAGCTTTTAAATATTAAAACGAAAGATTTCTTTGGTGAATAATTTCTGTGTAGGCCTGATGAAATCACCCTTGTCACTGTTTTAAAGATTGACTGAGATTAGGAGGATGCGTGAAATAATCAAAACACCCCATGATTTATTATATCGCGCCTGAGGAACGTAAACCTGAGGAATGTAAATGTTGAAGATGGATTTACATTTTCCGATGGACAATCTTCGATTGAAGTAATCTTCAAAGGAACAACAATGAGCTGAACATGGACACGCAGCTTCCATTTTTCCCCTGAGGATCTACACAATTTATTGTACCTCTAAACAATATTTTTTTGTTTTGCCTTCGGTAGATCATAATTATTCAAGACTATTCAGCTTCTATCTGTACTCGTTCGCATGTTTTGCTCTATTGTTAGCTACACGCACGGGGAGTGTTTCTCATCGAGAAACGACGTCGCATGTCCTCGGGCAGTGAATCTACATGACAAAATGAGAAAAGGACGTTATATGGACACATGTTGTCTAGGCTTCGTTTCTCGATTTATAACGAATTAATGAAATTGATTGATGCGCCATATGCTGGATGCGTGCCCGCCATTTTGGTACAAGGATACTTAATCATGTCGCCTCTCTATTGCTTTAGAGAAAAGTGATGGGCCGAGACCAGTGGTTGAGCAAGCCTTATTTTGCCATTATACGACACGATGTGCGATGGAGAAATTGTTGGTATTAATTATCCCTCCTTCGGGGAAAGAAACATTCGTGAAATATTGGATTTAGTTTCAATAATTACTGTGATATTCATTAACTCGTTTCTGGTATAAAACATGACACGTTCCCCAATATAAATACTATTTGAAATACTCTTAGCTTTAACATCTCATTAATGTTTTGATTTAATTTCTGTTTCACACAAATGTGCAAAGACTAGAATATTACTTTATTATAACTCTGTTTAATGTATCGTACCAGATCATCTAACGACCGAACTTTAAATTCGTGTTAATAAACATGTCACATTAAAAGAAATTTTAATACGAACTAAAATATATTTTCAGACCGTACAATGATCAAACTATGGTGGTCAGTGGTTCGACGACCACCTCGGAACCCCCACGTAGCGTCTGTAAATCCCAGTGGCTGGTATCCCATATCTAAATGTTAGCCAATGGCGGTCGCGAACAAAATAGTATAAAATATTAACGTGCAATTAAGGTTCGACCTATCCGGAGTCTTGTATTTATAACGACGCGAGGCGTTTACACCCCTTTGGATTTTTGTTCGACGTCGCTGGCGCGCGCTTTACGAGGGCCGTAAAATGATTAACACGAGCGTGCGGGAAAAATAATTATCCGCTGGTCGGTACGCGTCTGTTAACGCTCGCAGCCGCCTGGGCTCGAAGGATCTCGAGTTACGTGAAAAGCTTGACGCTAATGAATAGTGGTAAACCGATCCAGAAATAATGATCCTCGAAATAGTCCGCGCGTCCGGCTACCTACACTAGTTTCCATCTTTTCTAACGGGAATCGCTTGTTTTCAGGTACCCCTGTAGCCTCCTCCGTTCCTCGTCCGCTCTTTTCGTTTGGATGCCACGGCTGCTGCTCAGGCCACGTGTTTTGAGTTAACAGCCGCGATCGTGATTCTCAGATAACTCCCGTCGATGAGGATGCGTGCTATCCTAACCACTTTTTTTTCAACGAGTCACGCTGATTAATGGGATTCCGCGCGAAAATTGTTTCCACGTTGTAACGACCGTTTTTCAATTCAACTTTCAGATTGGAGCGATACTATCTCGTTCGAACCGAGAGAGTTCTGCTCTCGATTTGGAGTATACTTTGGGAAAGCGTTAGGTTCCTCTGAACGTGTAATTGGAAAACTTGCAAAGGCGAGGACCGGGGGATTGTACGAACACAGAGAAATTATTCAAACTCAATTAAAAGGAGGTCTTCCTACCCCCGGAACAATAAAACAAGCCCTCCTTTCCCCAACTTTTTGCTCGAAATTATTAATATTAACTCCCACAAATCTGCCAGATTTACTTATACACGTTCCTTGCAGAAATATATTAATTCATTTAATATACATGTTGCACGAAATAAAAATGACAGATATTCTTTCCTGTGACTTTTGAATAACTAATAGATCGAGTAGCTAAAATATCTCGTACTTAAAACAGTAATCTGTTTCAGTCCGAAAGATTAAAGTGAATATTTGGTATCCTCTCCAGACTAGCAATGAATAAAAATAAATGTTGTTCGGGAGCATATAAATAATGTAGTAGTTTAAGTAACATTTGTTTACTAAAATATGAAGGTTGTTCAGTATGATACAGGAATAATACCTGTCTTTTAACTATAGAATATTTTATCCGTAGACCGAGAAGAGCTTTGCAAAAGAAAATTATGGATGGACATTAGCATTCACTTCAAGTTCTACGGTATTACACAACCGCAACTGAATTTACATGCTTTTGACTTTGCTAGTCATATAATAACATCTACATAGTGAATCATTAGCGCAGCGTCTGTATACGTTTCTTGGTGCAAAAATTTGTCTACGAGCCACTAAAAAATGGTAGAACAAAATACTTCGCGCGATATAATCTAAACAGAATTATGCGAGGTGGAAAAATTAAATAAAATTCCTCTCACGACGAACAATATTCACAGCACTCAGTAGCTTCTTGAAAGAATATACATGTCTTCTCGTAAGTAGAAACTTATTGTTTGGCACGGAGTCAGTTCGGGGTGCGCGTCCACGACACAATTATAAATTAATGGCGAAGACACTGGCGTTGGACGTAGGTTCGTGGAACCCGGGGTACTTTGGACGTCTCTCTTTGTTCGTGGTCGCAGTCGATCAACTTCAACATTTATCAACAACTCGGAGGGGCTTCGCTCGACAGTCGGTGCCCCGTCAAAATTCATTTTACGCGGAGATTACTCGGCGTCCGGAGTTAACGGATACCGTCGCGCCTTAGCTCGTGGAAGGAGCGTCAGGAATCTCGGTTTTCGGCGGACCACGAAGCCGAAATTCGCTCCTCCTCGACGTCGTCCGAGACGTTCGGGGCCCTGATGCTCGAAACGGCGTCCCTCACGTACCAACGTCATGGAATGAGACGCGTAAAAGATGAGAAGTCGGGGGCGTGGCGCGGTCCTGGCTCGTTCTCCCATCCTCCCTTTCGGACGAGAGTTTGGCGTTTGCGGCGACGGTGAATTCGCGGTTATAAAGCCGATGCCGCGGTAAATCATTAACGACTTCTCCGTCGGTTCCTTCGAGCCTCCCCCCTCCATCGACGATTCCGTTTATTTTCTTATTAAAATTACTCGACCGATACAGACTCGTCGAGATAAAAATCCTCCAATCTGCGCAAACATGCTCCTCGACCGACCGTTAGCCGCTAATAACCTCACAATAGAATGTCGCGTCTTGTCTGTAACTGCAGAATATTCCACTACCACGTTGCAGTTTTACTTGTTTTCTTGCTTGGGATAAGAAAGTTTTAGGATCGAAGCACGATAAGACTTTGGTTATTCAAACTATGGGAGAACGTGTGTTCAAAGGAAATTTTTATTAGTTTCTTAAATTAAATATGATTTGGTTAAGGTCCTGTGCTATATCACGCAATTTTTATGACAAATATTTATGTCGAATTTCACACGGTGGACATAAAAGGGTCTACTAACAAGGAAGTATTTTCCATAGCTGGGGTAAAAGATTGTTCGAACTATTCGAGAAAATTATTGCTGTCCATCCGTGCGTTTGATTAATGTCTGCATGTACCTGGCGAAGAATTCTTGTTAACATGCTTGAAGCATCGAGGGTTTTTGCTTTTCCCATAATTGGAAACTGTTAGCAATCTTCACTGATTTTCCGATCGGGTGAGAAACTCATCTCGCCTCCAAGTTTTCTACGGCTGTCCTACTTGCCCCAGAATTTGGATTTCCATTCAATTCTGCAAACCGCCAAAACAAACGATTCTACGGTTCCCGAAAACTTTTTCCACCAATTATCGTAATTGTTTTTAGATGCGTGCAAAGCGGAATAAAGAAACGCTGCGGTTTTTAGGTCGACTGCTAGTCGCTAAGCACGGTCTGACTTGTTTATCTGGCGACTATATGACCGAGTTAACTCGAGCGTGGCAGTTCTGCGGTTAAGCTTGTAACTTTATTATAACAGTATTAAAACTATGATCGCTCGTAGTTGCGCAACCGTCGACAATACAGTCGAGAGGAATGTTCTTTATCCCTCAGCCAATTAGAGCAAAAGGATACGCGACGTTAATCATTTTACAAATCTCTATCGCCTTTCAGCAGTCGCTGTATTCTCTCGTTTGCCGGTTTGGTTGGTTTCTCCTACCAATGATTTTATTTTTACTGACCTTAGACATGCAAATAAATTTTCCCCCCTCATTCTACGTAATGAGTATTTCCTCTGTATCAATTACCATCGTGTCCACGTATGTTTGAGCTTGTTTGACGATGTTTGAACACCTTAAATCTTGCTCTATGGCTTTCGAACTATTAATTCTCAGAGTTCCAAGAACAACAAACTACTGATACAATTCAAACATCGACAAACTGAAATATTATTCCATTCATAACGATATCGAAGAACAACCAAATCCTCAATTAATTTTGATCGTTTCGATTTGAAATAAAGTATCCGTCCGCGCGAAATTTCTCGCCCGAAAACGATCTCGTCGCCAAATTATCAGAGTCTTGTACGCTCGTTACGAAACACCTTCTGCAATTGTCGCTCGAGGTATCGCGCGCGTTTAATGAGCCGCATCAGATAGGTAGTTACAAGGGGACGGGCGTTTGCATTCCTTGGGTTCGTACGGAATTTCCTGAGAAAAATTCATCGTACCAAACGATGATAGCATACCATCGAGGCCCGGGTCCGGAGGACGTGCACGTACTCTCCGCGATTCTCTTCCTCGATTCCATGCACCTGCGCGATTACTCGTCTCTCCCTCGTTCCTTTTCCTCTCTGTCTCGCGTGTACAAAGCCCTCTGGTCCCTGGGGTGTACGCGCGTAGGTGTACGTGCGTGTGCCGCGTAGAAGGTGTTGCGGGTAAACGGTCGACAAACTGGCCGCCGGCCGAGGATAAATGAACGAAATTTCGGCACCTGTGGTACCAAGGTAGACGACGCCGGACTCTCGCGACTCGTACTCACAGATAAAGCCGCGTTCCCACACAGGAGGCGTCGAATTGCTCCTTGGTGTTTGCGCAAATCCCATAAAATCATCCCTTTCAAACGTCCTGACGACCCTATAAGGGTTGCAAATCCATTTCTGTATTCAATTGGTTACAGAAAATCGAAATTAATATTCGCAAAATAAATAAAAATATAGAATCTTAAGTACTCTAAACATCCTCGAACAGAATTTTTATTTAGATAAGTAAATTTTACATAAGAATGACTTTAATATGACTTGATATTAAAAAAAATAAATGTCTGTATTCCAGCAAATTTTGGGGGGCCATTGGGCGCGAAAGGGAGTCGTCCACGTGTTTGTATTTACACGCGAGCGGGTCTCTCCCGCGAGGAGAAACGTCAAGCGCGTTAAATGGCCCGGCTCGTTAATTAAGCGATTACGTCAGTGCGCGATGTTCGGTACGGCGTGAAATATCGCGCGGAGCGGAACAGCGAGACCGATCGGGTTTCTTTTTCTTTCGCGGCGAGTACGAATCGAGAAATATTTCGCCGTGTAGAAGAAATAATTGGGCCAATCTTTCCCCCTTGTTGCCGATGCTCGTACGTTCGGGAGGCGTTTATCAGATAAAAATTGGTCGCGCCTCCGTGTCGGCGCTCCCGTTCCCTGGAACCTGGACTGTTTTACGGTGGTCACTCCGTCGGGCAGCCCGAATTTCGACCGTTTCGCTGGCTGCTTTCGTTAATTAATTACGCGACCGGGCTCATTACGCGAAGAGCAGTTCGGACACTGACACGTGCACGATAAGCAGGTGCAACTAGGTCCTTCGTCGTCGCTCGATTATCGCCCCAAAGTGTCAGCCGTGCGCGGTGAATTACGATTTCTGGACACTGGGACCTGCAGACGGTGGACCGATTCTCTTTAAATTCGCTCCAGTTTCGAGAGATCGGAATTTTGCAATACCAAGTCGAAGAAATATAAAAGGATACTCTTAATTTCAAACGGTTGCGTTTCACGGTTGACCCGGATATCGTGTTTGCCTTCAACCTTCTTCGATGTTCAGTTTCGAATCGTTTGCAATTTCGTCTTTTAAGGTCTTCAAACTGCTATTCTCAAAGTATCGCACGGAACGTTTAGATAAAATTTAGTGCTCATAAACGGGATAGTCGGGCCCTCCGTACGGCGGAAGTAACGTCTCTCATAACAGAATCGTACTCATCAGTTTTCACGCGAGCACCGCGGTCGAATATTCGAAATTAAATTAAAAGATTAAATTATATTAGTAAACCAATTTGTCAGACGCAATCAATGCACGGACGAATACGTAATTGGACGTCGAATGGAATTACTGTACAAATTACAAATTCAATAAAACGCTAATTATAATATTCCTGGACGAACCCGTTGCACGCGATATGCATGTCTACTCCAACTTTTCGATTGAAAAGGGTCCCGATAGAATGTAGATACGACCATCTATAATTATATTCTATATTTCAGACGCTACTAAATTTTATCATAATTATCTAGTACATGTATCACTCTTTTGAGTTAACTCGGACGGAACAAAGGAGCAACTGAACAGACAAAAATTTTAAAAAATATATGTCTTAGTCAAGATTGCTTAAAATGTTATTTTTCATTCGCCTTGAGCTGGTATTCGCTGCGTTTCCTGTATCATTGCCCCATCGATAATCGTTAAGAGCATCCCCGCGGGAATGAGATGCACGACCCCACGGTTTGAAAAGGGTTAAACTACCAAAACACGACATGTCAAAAATTCCGGACCGTGAAGGATCAACCACATCGCATCTCTCGCAGCGATCCGTCAGTCAACCTCGCTCAGGCCGTCGTTGGAGTCGACCCGAACGTGCCAGTAGCACCTGTAAGGGACACCGAAAGCCGCCATGCCCTCGTCGACCGTCAGCGACCCTTTTATTTCCACGTTCGTCGTTCGCCTCGTCCCACAGCGCGTTTCGCTCGATTTTCTCCTCGTTCTGTTCCCGTCCTTTTCTCTCCGTTCCCTCCGTCCTCGTTCGTAGGGAGGCCGGCAACCTCCGAGAGACGTCTGACATCCAGCTCGAGGTGCATCGCGGAGGAAGGACGCGGTGGAAGGACGAGCTTACACGGGGCTGAACGAGAAACCGGGCGGAAGATCGGTATCGCGATCTTGTTGGGCCGAATGAAGAAATGTAAACGCCAATTAAACATTTTATTGATATGCTTATGTCGTGTACGGACGTCTGTTTCTCTCCCGTCGCCCTCCCCGCCCCCCTTCCGCCTCACTGTTCGGGTGGAGAGGTCTAAAAGGCGATCGAAGTAACGCACACGTCGCGGGACACCGTCGTCCCTGTGTACACGATCGTTCCCCGACGGAGTTTCGTGTTGTCGAGTGCCTAGTCCGTTCCCTGTTTTTAGCTAATCCCCCACCCCCTCTCCCCCTCTCACTCCCGTCCTAGCTACGAAGATCGAGAGATCGAGATAGAATCGATTCCGTGCCGTCGACGCGTCGGGGGGACACTAATCGCGCCGAAGGAAGAGGATTTGCCGGACGTGTCGACTAAATGGTACGAGTACTGTCAGTCTCGCTGGATTAGCGAAAAACGGACGGAACGATTAGCCAGATAACGTCGTTGCTTCGACTGCATAATGAACGCGTTAAACGCGGCCGACAACCCGCGACAACGACCGGGAAAATTCGATCGTTGCACCGCCGACGCAACCCTCGTTGACACTGGACGCGCGTCAATCCTATAAAAATAATTGTGAAATAAATAATTATTTACGGTCGACATTATCGCCATCGTTTACATATCCCTCCGACGTCGACGCGAACGTCTTCATCGAACGACTTTGAATTACTATATCGACGTGTAATAACTTCGTCGTAAAGTACTTAAAGGGCGCGAGACCCCAGAATGCCCAGGGCCTCTCTTCGTATCTTCGCGAGTGATCTCGTCGGAGGGGAAAGAGAGGTTCGAAATTCGACGCACACGATCCGGAAGAGGACCAAAAATAATGGTAAACCTATCACGTTTCGAACAGACAAATTGCAAAATAGATTCCGGATTCAAGCACGGAAGGCGATCTCTAACTATAAGTCGTTTAAGTCGGTAATTGCTTGGATCGCAAAATACACAATATTATCGTTGAAAAGTTAGCATAACGTTTACTGCCATCGATCAATTCTCCCCATCAACTTACAAACTGGCCGCCCGGACGTTAAGTTGCCACGCGAGCAACGGGACAACGCGATTAAAATCATCATGTCCCGTTCTCGTTCCCCCAACACGAATCATCAGCGGACGTGTTTGCGAAGATTACGCTCCGAGGAGACTCGTCATTACGCGAACCCTCACTTTCCATACGATTAATCGCTCGCGCCTTCTGCTTCCTGAACGGCGCAGGCGTATTTTCAAAAAAACAATGCCCGGTAAATTGCCGACCGTTGGGTGGCAAATCGAGGAATAAACGCGCGCGTTGCCTGCCAATCAAGGCCAGGCCCGGAGATAATAACAACGCAAACGAAAAATCGGTAACAATACCGACGCGCGGCAGCGGCTCCGGTGTAATTGGAGGACGAACTTTCCGCGGGATAATTAGACGTTGCCACCTCGGGTAACCGCGAGGATGCAAAGCTCAGACACGAGGAGGAGGGGGGGGGATTCTGAAGGGTGACCGGGTATACTTACACAGTTGCGTGTTTGGCTTAAAACGGAGAGCAAAGTGTGCTCGCAGGTGAAAGGGAGTCGCGGGGAGCCGGTGAACGAGTAACCTAAATGGTTCCTTTCCATCCCCCTTTCTTCTGTGACGACGTGAGAAAAGAGCACGACGAGGGTACCACCCGACTCCGAACACTGGCCTCGTAACGCGTGCGATGTAAATATGACTTATACTGCTTTTCCCGCCCACCATAGAGTAATCGCGGCCGCCACGCCCTTTTCTGTACGAGGCTACCGTATATACGGGGGCTCGAGACGTTTCAATTAACGAATTTCGCGCCGAGCTTTCCACCGTTCTCCGCTAGAACCTGGATTGTCTGGTGCGTGGACGGGCGCGAATCCGACGACGGAAGCGACGGACCAGACGTTGTTTGACTTTTCTTCGTTGACTTTCCTTTTTGTGCCACTCCAACGACTCCCCGCTAAATTTAATTCATTAATCCACGACTCTCTGATTCTCCCGTGTCTCCGCCAGTCTGAGTTTTACTTTGGTAACTCTCGGTTCCGCGCGAGAAGAACAATCGTCGCGGTCGCCCGGAATCGTTGAATACTCGAGCACCTATCCTCGGGGGGATTCGCGACCTCAGCAGCGATTTTCGAATTATGAAATCTGATAACACCCACATTGCAAGTTGTTAGGATCGAGAATCGCGATAACAGAAGTCGTAGAGTGATACTACGAGACAGTGAGGTTGTAGGCTCGATAAGCGTTGAATCGCGTTGACAACTTACATCGTTGAACATGGCTGTACCATGAAGACTTGCGAAACGTAGACACGGTTCAAACCTGATCTAACCTAAATCACGAATTGTGTCGCACTTCTCATCGGCTTATCAATCTCGGGAACTATTTTGTTATAGATATGCTTGTAGTTCTTGTTAAATGAGCTTAACCCCGTTGAGTGACAGATCTGACTTGTTATCAGCTTGTGGCGTTACAATAAACTTAAAACGTATAAACGGTTATGTTATGGCAAGATATACAATTTATACTAATGGTTCAACATAAAGCATGTCGTAAGTTAACAGTAGAGAAATGCCTGTCGTACTTAATTACTTATACTAGGGGCAGTAAAGAAACTGTGTAAGGTCTAGCAGGTCCTGATTTAGACAATTTGTTGAGACTAAGCATTGCATGCACGTATATTTAATGAAAATTTGTATCCATTGGTGCAGTCCCCTCCCTAGAGATGCCAGACGAAGCGCCGAGTGCACCGTGGACACGTCTCATGGGAGTTAAGAGAGGCAGGCTCACATTTGCCTTCTCGCTCTTGAACAACTGAAATCCGACCTCACGTCAACGGCATACGATTCGGAATCTCGACTGACCAGGTATTTTTATTTGCCTTTCCTAGAGTTCATTACTGAATTCTGCAAATTAATCCTGGTTTCTATTTGCCTCTGATGACCTCTGATGACCAGTGCTGACAAAAGTACAGAACTTCCGACAACTTTTGACACCATACAGCGACTGTTACCGACTGTTCCTGATTACTGCTTGCCTCTGCTGGACTCTGCTGACCATCGCTTATATTTCTGACAACCTATAACGATTACTACTGACGTCTGCTAACCTCTGTTGATCTTTGCTGATCTCTGTCAGCGTGTGCTTGTCTCTGCTGAACTTTCCTGGCCTTTGACGAACGCTACTGACCACTGCAGGTATTTCTGATAATGTATAACGATTAATACTTACTACTGCATGCCCCTACAAGTCTCTGCTTGCCTTTGCAGGTTTCTGCTTGCATGTGCATGCCTTTGCTGGCCTCTGCTGAATACTGATGACCACCCCTGATGCTTCTGACATCGTATAACAATTACTACATGCTACTGTTCGCCCCTGCTGATCTCTGCTTGCCACTGCATGCCTCTGCTCGTCTCTGCTGACCGCTGCTGATCACCTCTGATGCTTCTGACAACATGTAACGCTTACTACTTGCTACTATTCGCCCCTGGTGATCTCTACTTGTCACTGCTGGCCTCTGCTGACCACCGCTTATATTTCTGGCAACGTACAACGATTACTACTGGCTACTGCCACCCTCTGCTAACCTCTGCCAACATCTCCCGACGCCAGCTGACCATCGCTGGCTATTGCTGACCATCGCTGACCACTGCTGATCGTTGCTGACAAATTGTGACACGATGTAATATAATATAATATGTTTATATGTATTAAAGTGTTGTATAATGTAAATCTATGGCAATAAATGATATAATTTCAAAGAATTCTATGTGTTCTCATCACTTTTAACCTTCTTTTCCTATCGAAATCATTCCCTTAGTTATAAGATACTCCGAATCTTTTAAAATTTAATTTAATTTAATATTACGTAATATTACGTAACATTACGTAATTTTTGCAGAAAAATTCCGGCTGGACAAATTTTAAAGAGCTATTACGTAATATTACGTAATTTTTGCCGAAAAATTCCGGCCGCGACAAATTTTAAGGAGCTATTACGTAATGTTACGTAATATTACATAATGTTACGTAATATTACGTAATTTTTGCCGAAAAATTCCGGCCGCGAAAAATTTTAAGGAGCTATTACGTAATGTTACGTAATATTACATAATGTTACGTAATATTACGTAATTTTTGCCGAAAAATTCAGGCCGGAATTTTAGCCGCTGCCTGAAACTTCTTGGAAATTTCAGGGATTCCACGAAGTTTCAGGGCTGCCGGTAAGTTTCAGGGATTCGAGAATTTTCAGAAATTCTTAGAAATGACGTCATTTCCAGGAATTCGCAGAAATTCCTGGCGGCGGGAAATTTGGAGAGGGAAAGAGGGGTAAAAAATGATGAGAATATATAGAATTCTTTGAAATTATATCATTTATTGCCATAGATTTACATTATACAAAACTTTAATACATATAAACATATTATATTGTATTACATCATGTCATACGTTGTCAGCAACGGTCAGCAGTGGTCAGCGATGGTCAGCTGGCGTCGGGAGATGTTGACAGAGGCCAGCTTAGGTCGGGAGATGCTGGCAGAGGTCAGCAGAGGCTGGCAGTAGCCAGTAGTAATCGTTGTACGTTGCCAGAAATATAAGCGGTGGTCAACAGTGGTCAGCAGCGGTCAGCAAAGGCCATCGGAGGCCAGCAGAGGCATGGCAGAGGCAAGTAGAGTCCAGCAGGGGCAAGCAGTAACAAGTAGTAATCGTTGTACGTTGTCGGAAGCATCAGGGGTGGTCAGCTATGGTCAGCCGAGGCTAGCAGTGGCAAGCAGTGGCAAGCAGAGTCCAGCAAGGGCAGGCAGTAGCAAGTTGTAATCGTTATACGTTGTCGAAAGTATCAGGAGTGGTCAGCAGCGGTCAGCAGAGTCCAGCGGAGGCTGGCAGAAGTCAGCAGTAATCGTTATACGTTGTCAGAAATTCCAGGAGTGGTCAGCAGCGGTCAGCAGAGGCTGGGAGAGACTAACAGTAGCCAGTCGTAATCGTTATACGTTGTTAGAAATTCCAGGAGTGGTCAGCAGCAGTCAGCGGAGGCCAGTGGAGACCTGTTGACGGGAGGTCGGATATTAGTTGTTCAAGAGCGAGACGGGAAGTGTGAGCCTTTCTCTCTCGACTCCCACGAGACGGTCCGAACTTACTTTGGGCAACTTCGGAGAATCGAAAAAGAAGGCATACGTCATTTTGCCTTTGTCGGGTTTACGAAACTCCACGAGCTCACGTACACGTGATCTGACATAGTGTGAGAGAGCACCTTCGGTGCCTTTCTGGCATCTCTGTCCCTCCCTTGCAACGGTCAGTACTACCTGAGGGGTTACTCGTTTATTGCACCCTCTGAGTGTTTCGTTTTTTTTTTTCGAGCCTCAAGCTCAGTTAGGTAGAAAACCGTCAAGCTAAGAACTACATTAATTAAATACATACTTAGGTCGAAACTCTATTGTATTTATTTAGCAAATAAACATTCAACACAATTGATAATCTCTCGAGGTGTGTATATATAGGAATAGGTGTCAAGAGCGTATTTTTAAATTCGAGACAATTTAATTTGAAAAATCGTCAAACACACGTGGTACGTCCGTCCATCAATCACCGTTTCTACTTACGTCGTCCAACTCGTATCACACACAGTACGAAGTTTCAAAGTAATTATGCTAGAAACGGGCAGAAACAACTCCCATCCGCGGTTTCGTTCGCGATATCTTGAAAAGAGAAAAATAATTGCCCGGAAAGTTCTCTCCCCATCGCATTCAGTCAAGCCCGTAACATTCGCCGATCCGTATCGCTGGTTATCGGGCTCGCACGATCCGCGAATGGAGCTTTACGCGCGATCCCGTCACTCCGAAAATTATTACGCGGCTGATTAAGATCGAGAACCCCCTTTTACCAGCATAATTGAGACGTGTTCGGCGGGAATCATGCCCGAGATTTCAGATTTTGTCCCCGCCGTGGGCGACGGCCTCCCGAAAAAGTATTTACGTAATGCCGTCGTAAATACGCGCACCCATACACGCACGCCGCCGTCGTGTACGCGACTTTGTAACCTGCTGAACCACCGAATACACGTTCGACCACCGAATTTACATTCCCGCGGACGTATATCGCCACCCTTGTACTCGCCCGAATACGCATATTCGCAGGAAATCAAAAGCGTGTCTGCACTGACACGCGCGTGTTTCGAGACCAATACACGATCAAACGCAATATTTGGGGTGCAGACGTTTCCACGGACTCTCGCGGGCAGGTGTGTCGTATTCGTACGCTCACGCACATGCGTCGCGGCGACGGCGTGTGCGCCAGGCGTGTTGTACAAGCTTGGCCCGGGGCCAGACGAAAACGTTATTTTTATCTTTTGCGTTAGCAAAAGCCCATAAATATCCGTTAAGGTGTTAAGTTACCACCCATGGTACGCGCAGCTTCGTTCCACGGTACGATTCGGCTAGTGTGCGTCCACACAACCGTCCTATCGGGGTGGTTGTGCACCGTGCGTGAGCGTATATATCGGCTGCTAATCTGCGGTGGCATCGATGGTAGCCGAAAGTCGATTGGTACGCTCGTAATTCGTCGCGGGTCCGGGATCGCACCTGCGAGAACGTTATCGTCCGCGCGGGTCCCCCCAAATCCCATTCGGAGAGACTTTCCGGGTGAAACGGGGCTTCCTGGACCGCGATAAAAAGTACGAGGTACCCGTTTGTAAACCCCTTAATGGGGACGCGATCGCATTTACTGTCTCCCGGAGAGACAAATTCCGACCGACGAGGTACAAATGGAGCTCGAGGAACGCTCCAACGAGTCGCGTCCAAGAGCAGACCCTCTCGACCGATGTCTCCGCTTTGGATCGGTCTTTTATCGCCAAAAATACGGACTGCGCAGCCTCTGTTGTAGAGTAATCGTCAATCTGGACGTTTACGTCGATCACGATGTACGAGGACACGAACTGTCAGACTCCCATTTTAACCCTTAAATGGACTCTCAATTTCAACTGAATTGTTTTACTTAATGTTGATTCTTATCAAATTGGAGGATTTGAAAATCCGCATTGGAAATCTAATGGAGGATTACATAAATTTTCAAATAATTACATTGATATATATTAAACTTACGGAGGATCGGAGCGGTACCAATAATTCACTTAAGGGTTAATGAGCATTTGCAGAATAATAGTAGAGTGTATCACTTTTGATCTATGTAAAATATCAGATGTAAATACTCTACACTCGTAAAATTTAATATCAATTTAATCCACAAATTTTTGTATATTTTTGTATTCGAAGAAAATATATACCAATTAGAAATATTGCCTTCACCAGGGTCTAATGACACGCATATACTACTGAATTGCAATCGTTTGTAACACTTACAGAAACGGTACCATAAAATCGTTTCTCCTATAATCGCCCCTATTAAAAACAGTATAACCCAACATGTAACTTTAATGATTACACACACCTGTAGAATGTTAAAACCTGACTATCGCGTTGTGCAACCAGTAATCTTTCGCAACATATTTGATAGGTCATTTCTAGAGAAAAATTTCGTCCACAATATGGGTTTATTTTCAGCCCGCGTTACGTCAGAAACAAGATACCTCGGGTACTTAGAATGAAATTAGCATTTTTATATCGCGTACGTTTCCTCGTTGCACTATGTTGCTTACGCGCAAACGTATCTACACATGTTCAAACTGATGGCATTCGATCTAGGAACATAATTCTGTTCGTAACTGCGGCGAACGTTGCCACTGAATGTTTGATATGTGATTTCTCGTTTATCGCTCGTATATCGGTTGCACTGGCCGCTCTCGTGTTTCAGGTACGCCTAATCTGATGTATACTTCGCTACATAGTAGACCAGTCGAAACGTGGAAGTAAATTGAGCATCACAGGCAATCTACGTCTTTATCAATCGCTGCTCTGGACTCGGTTCGTTCTGGTTCTGGAATTAAACTCGCATTTAATTGCTCTGCTTTTCTGTGTATCGTCTTCGCAAACTTGTAACGTTTTTTGCATCTTATATATGTATAGACGCGTACCGATGGTGTAAAAGAGGAGAGTAGACTGTAACATTATTCATAGCGCGGATAGCGGTAATGAATAGTCGATTCAATTAGCGTCCATTATAGTCTATACCGCTACGCTCGATATCAAAACGAAACGAGGCTTATCTCAATAGCAAATTAAAATAAACTCACTGGCGCCTAATATCGTTTTGATTCGGAATGACCTGGCAAACGTGTCGAAAACGCTTTTGGGTCATCTCGCGGGGTCATCTTATGAAGTCATTGCTCACGCGTCTCGCCGAACAGGCAGACATTAATTCTATCACAATTATCTCTGCATTATGCGTAATTATCTAGCTAATGTTTCGTGACGACCAATTACTGCCAATTCTAGACAGCGCATTTAGATTCAGATAAAGCAAAGCAACTGTAAACTTTCTAGCAACGCTCTTAATGAGTGAAAAATCATTTCTGAGATACACGAATACCTCATAGTTCTCGCGATATTTATCAATGTTCGAAAGCATCAAACCCTACAAAACTTTACTGCAATCTGAACCATAAAAGCTTTGTTCGATCATGACAACGTGAACGTCCGCGTGGAGCTAAAATAATGCCCTAATTTGTCTAAATGCCTCGATGGAGCCGTACGTCGTGCTTGACAGAGTATTAAACTGGCAATAAATTACCCTCTCAATTTGCTGAGAACATTACCCCGTGCAGAGATTATACGTCTCGATTCCCTTCAAATTCAAGTTCCACGTTGAAGTTGCTCAAGGACAAATCGAGTGTCCTCGATCTAGGTGTCCCGGGGCTAGTCCGTAACATTCTCGTGCAACAGCACGATTCGGTAGTGTCCGATTTGTTGAACGTACTCCAGGCGGACCTTCCTCGTCCGCTTCATCGTTGCGCGATTATCTCCGCTTACCCGCCATAGATCTAATACCGTTATCTGTAATGCTCTGTTATCTTGTATCATTTGGCCACGGTGGATCTCTTTAAAGGTTACGAGCTCACGGCACGGGAGCACACCGATTCACGGTTTCTAATACCTCCGCGATGGTATCGTTACTGTTACGACTATTATTAGGTACGCTGCCACCGTGCCTCGCCGCGGAGGAATTGTTTTTAACGCGTACAACCTCGACCTGTTTCGCGCGGACAGGAAGCTGCTCGTGGCTGCTGCACTCGAGTAATTGTTTATCACTTTGGGTGCTCTACAACCTTGTACACGCTCGAGGAACACGTGCATATCGTGAATGTGCAACCCTGTTGGTTGTTCCATTCCTTCGATCCTTGAATTTGATCCTCGAGCATAGAATAGAACACGCGTGAAACCTTCTTAAACAGAAATCCCACGATGAAAGATTCTTACACTTTGGTAACTTTGTAATATTTTCATCATGTCCAGTGGATAAGCTGATGTTTCTTAGCTCCATTCTCGATAAAAATAGCATTGGAGTCGAAGAAGTATATTTGGTGACTTCATGCTTTGAAGTTTTGGTTAGGTCTCCTTGGTTTCGGACGAACAATCACGTTTCCGTGTCGCTCGTGGCAACTTTAAATCAATTTGGGACTGAAATTTACACAACTGCCCGCGAACTGTTGCGTCTAGCGAACGCTGTGTGTCGCATGACGTGATATTAAACGCGTCAGAGTAGTCTTGAACGTGCCAATGTTCCAAATTTCTGTCACCTTGTCACGTTCGAGGAGTTTATTTACAACGTCAATATTGCATCTAAAATGTAATCAGACACGATTATTCAGCGTTACTTCGAATGATTCACCGAGCGAATACCAGCGATTCCAGGACTGATCAAGATGTCGAAAAAGATTAAGATATCCTGAAAAAAATTCCAAATTTCAAAGATTCGAAAATAGTTAGTAGCTGCTGAAATTAAAATTATACACTTTGATCAGTGTATATGTAGTTAATTTTGTCCCATCTAGCATTTATACGTACTTTAACAAATTACATCGCGTACTAATAGTACTTAATTCACGCCCTGCTAGTTGAACTAGGAAATACGACAACAATATTAAGACCAACTAACTGCCAAACGGCTCGAGCAGCCATAAACATCTAAAATCGTAGTTCATAGTACCTATATCTTCGAAAGGGTTAATTAGGCTCGTTTCGTCGTTCGTTTCTCACTGCAAGCAATTATTCGAAGCCACGACGCGACATAATTTCACCGTGAACGACGAAGCGGCCTGCGAATTATGTCTATTAATTTTCTCTACAACACTGTAACTTAAAAGTTGTATCGTATATAATTTGACGCGGTGATAAGTCGCAACGGGCCCCGCCATTTTGCATAAACTCGTTCATCGCGTGGTCCATTTCGTGCCCATGAATTATTACTAACGCGCGTTGGGGTTAGGTTTAGAAACAACGTTTCAACTGCACCTCTATTTGCACAATTTATTTTCTCGTATCTCGTTTCTCGCAGCAAATGAACGTTTACTTTATGTGTATGATACTGCAACGTTTCTGCAGTAACGACGTTGAATGGGATAAAATATCAATCCAAAGTGTTACGAGGCAATGGTCCCAGAAAAGCTTTTCATAACTCCGTTAAAATATTAATTTGATATATAACTTATATGTTTAGCTGTCTAACGTTCTCCCTCTTCGTACGAGCAATCAAGCAAAAAAAGAAAAAGAAAGTTAGAAAAATGTTATTTATAATCGAATGATCGGAGATGGAATCCAAGGATAGATCCTCGGATCTTGAAGGGACTAGAAGAGACGCGAGGAGTCTCGCGAGGCCTACGCCCTCGCTTGCACCCTCTCACCTTCGAGGATTCCGTTTACATATTCGCGACGTTGCGACGTCCGCTGAGAAATGTTCATTGAAATCTTGTCTTGAAATTCTCTCCCGCCGCGGGACCCAGAGGGGGTGAGACGCGTCTGAAGGCAAAACGGAACAATCGATGATGGCGAACCGTCACGGATGCACCGAGCTCGATGGACGTCTCTTCGTTCCGCGGTCTTTGTGGGGTTCCTCACGACCACGCGGAGACGTGACCTCGGTCGCCACTCAGCCGGCGAGAAAAAGGTTACCGATGGATATCTTAATACCTCTCCGTGTGTACGTGGCCCTTGGAATGTCGCGGTTCGTCGTGACCTCGAATCAGGGATGTGGGATCCGCGAATTTCTAAAGGGTCCGGAAGATCCTTCTGCGAATCGATCCCTCAACAAAATCCCATCAAGCTACATTGTATGAACGAACCTTCTTAAATTTGTACGTCCATACTACAAAACGTCGGATCTCAAATTGGGAATAAATAGTAACTAGGGTAATGATTCGTAAAATGAACATCGCTTTGAGATTGGAGTGCTCATCCTTCGTACAGTGGAGGCGAAATTCTATACTCTTTACGCTTCAGTGACCCAGTTGGAAGGCATAGAAATATTCAACTTACGAATCACGTTCATTTTAAGAATCATCACTGTACGTTTTCAATGCACGGACTTTTCGTCTCTTCTGTTCGCCATAGAAAAGGCGTAAAAGCTCCTGGTGTAACCGAAGGCACACTCCAAAATGTGGACGCAAAGGAAGAGCCCAGTCGTCGACCAGAAACAAATGGTCCTTGGGGAGGTGTCGCGAACGAATTTCATACAAACGACACGCAAAAATTATTCCCACCGCCGGACGAAAAAGAGGTGCACGTCTCTGGCGTTTGATTTTTTCCTATCTATCACGTGCGGCTCCCTTTCGAGCCGCGCCGCTCCCGAATGCGTTATTATCGCCACGATCTCGATCAGATCGCCTTCTCGGCGTCCTTGTTCTCGGGCCAAGCCGCCCCCTCCCGTCCCGCTCTGTCCTCGTTCCCTGGGCTGTTTCTCTCGCTCTATCTGCGGAGGCAGGCCTGAAAATCGGCGGGGAACTTAAAAAGCACACGCCTCGTGCGAACGCGGGATCGTTTGGGCGACAGCGGCTCGAACGAATCGATGAAAAATAACACCTGTCCCGGTCTGGCTGCCAAGATCGTAAACGCACCTCGATATATATACACGCGCGGGCGAGGGGGGGTTCACGAGGGGCACCGAGAGAGATCTGTACCGAGAAAGAGGCTGGGGACAACGCGCAACGGACCGCGGCACCCCGCGTACGCGTTACACGCACGACGCTGGGTAACGGAGAGCGTCTCAGTTAGCAGCGAGCTCGGTTTGGTTTATAGCCCTGCGTCCGATGACAATGTCCACGCGGCTTTAAATCTCCCCCTTTTCGCCCCCTTTGCCCGGCCGACCCTGCCGGACCGCAGGAGTTTTCTTTTTTTGCCCTTGCATTATATCATATTCCATCCCTTCCGTCGCGCGTTCCTCCGGGTTGCGTCGTCGTCGTCGTGCGCTCCGCCTCCTTCACCTCCCGTCTTTTTCCACCGGCCTCGTACACTCATCCTCCTTTTCTTCTTCTTCTTTTGCGTCTTCTTCCTCTTCTTCTTTCCTTCCCACCGACGCGGTTCCCCTCCCCCCCTCGTCCTGCTTCTGCGTCGCCTTCTTTTTTAACCCTTTTTCCTTCCCCCTTCGGTCTTACTTTATGCGTGCCGGTGTCCCCCTCCGGCCGATCCCTGCCGCGTATAACTCGCTGCGCGAAGGGACCACGGCGCGCCGGCGTGGAGAACGAATGTTTATGCACTGATAACTGACAGCACCCTGGCGCGGGAAGTCGGTACCGATCTCTTCTCCTGGGATTCACCGCCGAGGCTGCGGGTCCTGGGAGACCGAGCATAGCGTTCCCGGGCTACGAACGAATCGCGTGACATTTTAATGGGTTACCACCGTTCGGACGATGAAACTCCTCGATCGTCAATTAGGGCCGGTCGATTGTACCCGGGGATTTTAAACGAGTATTAGGCTAGGGAACACGATGTACGACCATGTCAACAGGTGCATCCCCCAGGAACCACCACGATTCCAGCTGCTGAGTTACACCGGTAGTAATTAACGGAAGGTCGAACCTACCGATTCTAAGCGATTAGGAAGGGGAGGGAATATGATGTCTGACTATGTCAACAGCTGCACCCCCTAGGAACCACGTGCTATTGAATTCACTTTGCCTACCGCGTCTGTCCATTACTCACTCTTTCTACTTATGCTGAGGCGTACCCCATGAAATTATTATGTATAACATATCGTTCAACAAGAAGTACAAGGGTGCAGTACACTTGGCCATAAGAAGAAACAATGTCGTTTCTATATTCCAGTTATACACCAGTACAATAACCAAAAGATCAATCTAATTGACAAATTGAACAAGCAGGACTTTTCCCATAATCCATCAATATAGCAAACCTTATTATCGTACAATGTAGACGTTACTGTAAATTACGTAGCAAAATAACCTCCATTGTAGATCGAAACCACGTTAAAAAGAAAGTTATGCAACGCTTTATCAGTTCCACGAGTGACTGCACGAGAAATCGCTACGCCTATGACCCCCATTAACCGTATGTTCGACGAGGCGATTAGGCTTGAAAGGATCCTCGTCGTTATTCGCACGAATTCGATACTTCCCAGTGTACCGGGAGACCTGTCTCTCGCGTTGCTGAGGGACATCCTATCGCGTCAGTCCGCTCCGAGGTAAACGACCGCGACGAATGTCCAAGAAAATCGGATTTCCTCTTCGCCGTGAATCACTCCCCCGCTAAAGACGCCTCCTCGCCGTTCGGCGAGAAGACGCCGCGAGAAAGGCACGGTCGCGCACCCATTTTACGATCGCGATCCGTTAATTCAACGGTCTCGAGGCGCTGCTCGCCGGGAGATTTACGGTGGTGCTTCGAGTCCTGCCCCGTGGATGAGCCTACGACCCCTCTCTCTCTCACTCTCTTCGTTCCTCGTCCTTATCCCTGGTCCTGGTGTTCTCTCTCCGTCGTCCTGGCCGACACATCGTCAAATCTGGTCTGCCTCGTTTCGGGCCGAAAGGCTTCTCCGTCTAGTATGACAAATGTTATCCCTGACAGTAAACGTCACTAGTTTAGGTGCGATGATTCACGGCCTCCTGGGCATAAGCGGGCGCGAACACCCCGAAGGGCACGACGCGGAGTCGCGCGCGGGCTTATTTTATTTGCGGCTTAATTTTATGTGCTCCTTCGAGCCGCCTCTCGTGCCACGCCGGTGCATTATGTGCATTCGTTGCGAGATTGAAGCGCGCGGGACCAGACGGAACCAGTCGCCGCGATCGTTCCCCGGTGACACCGGTCAAACGGGATTTATCGTCGCTCCTCTTGTTAGTTTTGACGCTAGGAACCCCTCGACGAGCTCTATTCTCCCGTGCAGGATGCGGCGTGGGTGGACGGAGACATTGTTCGCGGAAACTTTCGAGCAAAAGGACGGTTGCTGCAAGCGCACTCGTCATCCACGCGAAAATTGAAAGTTCCTGTCGTTGGGAGTCTCTAAACGAAAATTTAGACCATGATCAGAGAGAAAAGATCCTGGAAGCCAAGAAGGTGCAACTTAAGTATAAGTAATTTTGGGTCTAAACCTTTCAGTGAAATTTAAAATAAGCGATAGTATCCATCGCCACGAGTGACCCGGTGTTGATAGTTTCGAATTCAGTTATCCTCCTTGGCCGCTGTCGAAACCTTCCCAGAATCCCATCGATACGATCTTCCAGCAATGCCTTCGACGCGTAAGAGATCAACGCAGAGAACAACGCGGAGGAAAATAATGGAGCTCTTGATCGAAATGCTTCGTGCTGCGCGCTAGAAAGATAATCGACATCGGCCGCCCTTATCGGGAGATCCTTAAGGTCACGCAGATAAAGGCCGAGTTCCCGAGCAGAGACTCCGTGTTCTTCCCATGATTAATACAATTGCGAGTGTTTCATCGTGTCGGGGAACAACAGGGAAGTCATCCCCGTCTAACATGTTCGTCTCGTTTGGATCGAGGCTTCGCGGAGGGGGTCCCTTGTCAAGATTTCCAACGACGTTTCCGTTCGAAACGCGGCAACCGAAGGAATTTGCCTCGACGACGGACTGGTCCTGCCTCGATCGTAACAGATTTCTCAATATTTCTTCGGGCCGGATCGGCCAGAACGCGTCGGACCTTTTACGGCTGTTCTTTTGATCCCTTTCATCGATCTGGACTCTGCGCGCACACCGAACGAAGGTACCGGCGCTGGACTCACGAGCAGAGCAGCGATTTAATCCCTTTCGACTTCACGAGACGCTCGTAAAACGACATCATAATTCCCATTCAATGTCCCTGTCGTAACCCCTGCCCGACCCGATCGCAGTTATACCTCGCTCACTGGACGTTATTCCTTGAACCGTAATTTCAAGCGATCCACGGCTGACCGACGATCTACTGCCCGATTTGTTTACCTTATCGCGTGCATCGAACGATCTGCGCATCCCCGAGGACGTTGAAACGTTCTTTAACCTTTTCGGGCCGAATCTCATTTCAGGCTGTTGAGGAAAATACTGGAATAAACTAAGGATTTATTAATTTTTGTTTGCTAGAATTAATTCTCTTTCAGATTTGTTTAAAACATTTTTTCTAAATATCTTCAAAGTTCTTTGTTTTATAATATTTAACAGAAACGTCGAAATTTATTCTACTAGCCAATATATGTTCATTTTCTAAGGCACAAACAAAAGACTACAGGAGATTGATTTTATTCTAATTTATTTAGCAAACAACAACTATTATTAGAGGTTTCAGTAGATGTTATACGCCGCATGAAATAATTTATGCACGGCGGTGCATCGTTTAGTTCCAGTTAGTCTTCCAGACTTAAATTATTTTAAATTTCATTTTCGAGACTCTAAAACATTTGTTCGACGGAAATACCGAAATTAAAAGATCGAGAAATTACATGACACGACATATGCAAATTTGGACCGGAAGTTGTCATTTCGAGCGCTTTCTGTAATTAGTACTGCACATCACCAGAATACCAGAATGGTTGTAGCTAAAAAAAAAAGGCGAAACAGTGCACCTGTTTATATCAATATATTAACAAAGCTACTCGTAAGCATGTTTGTTGGTCGTGAGAGTAATTATGGTGTATCTGGCTCGAACGCGCCTCTCAGTTGGAAACTGGCTCCTATAAAAGAAGCCATTCAATCTCAGTAACGAGAGGAAACCGCATCTGGTAGCAAATTATATGTTTGAACGGTCTCCGCGACGAGGAGAATTCAGATCAAACTCAAAGAAGAAATTTTGAAGTTTCATATAATACAAAATAAAATTATTGTAATTCCGCGTTCCTTGATAGATGCAAAGCGAGTTCGAGACGTTGTCACGGTATTTATAATCATATTCCAGGACGTGAAATTGTAGAATCGTCGATAAAATTCTGATAAACGCAAGTTCCAGAGCCATTTGATTCACAGCATGAATTATACGCGAAATGTGGAAATATTTTTCTGCAAGATCGTTCTTTTCATTACGCAAAACATAATTCTCCTCGTTACGAGTCTGCCCTTCCTTCAAACGTCAAAACCTTAGAAATTTGTTCACTCTGTTAAGCCGCGTGCAGATCAAAGAGCCAAGGCAACCAAAGCATTCGATTCAAAGCATTCAGGACATGATAAATTGACACGATTTAATCATAGTAAGGTGAATGCCGCCACTGCCTCTGCTGAAATTAGCTCGGAGGTCATCGATACTATCAATAATGTCTTTGATAATTATATCGATAGAATGCAGGTCGTGCTATCTACCACGGATTTAACTCGGCTGAAATCAATGTTGATGCAACCTTTATCATTCAAATAGTTAGACGGAAAATGAGTAGCAGAACATTCTGAAACGGAACACTCATCGATCAATCGCGTAGCCTGCTAGAATATGCAACCAGACTACTTACTTATGTACTCTGCTAAATTCTTCAATCATAGCTTAACATAATTTCACAGAGTTAGCGTTTTTTCATCGGGACGACATGGTAGCCACGCGGATTTCAAGTTTCTCGAACGATAAGTCACAAATAATGAATTCCATCAACGTTTCCTGAAACTCATTCCACGTCAAATTTGGTGTACCACGGATTATTACCTAGGTCCTTTATTATTCAATTAGTTAATTAACAGCCCCGCGCTTATATTTTAGCATAATTAGTTTTTGCTCTATGCTGACGACGCGAAAGCCTTACGAGCTATCAAATATCCTAATGATGTCCCATAGTTGCCCGTTAACATTTCTAAATGCAAATCTATCCGATTCTATCGCGGCGGACTTAATGTATCATAACTTATGGCTATTTTGTCTCGATGGTGTTGGATCGAATTCTATTTCTGGGACACCGGACCTTGGCATTATTATTCACCTCGGACCACGGACATTTTCTAGTCGTATTCATTCATGGAACCACCAGATGTTTTAGAAGCAACTTTGGAACTACTCTATTATTCGTTACAGTCGCGTCCACTATTTTACAGGCTTGGTTTCAAAGTTTTCAGTGTTTCAAAATATCGAAAGGGTAAAAGTGATATTATTAAATATATTATATACAATAAAAATAAATATTCGAGAACCCCACAAATCGGTCCACGGTCCCCTCGAGGCCTACTAAAGAACCACTACCTTACAGGATACGTAGCTCCTCCGAAGGTTTAGTAGACGTGCAACCAAAAATCATCCCCGACAGTACGAAGGGGGCTCAAGCCATGAGAGCTGGTGCAACCGTGATTTATTTTTAAGCCGGTGCCAAACGCGATACCGCGTGGACATCGAGGTTCCTCCAATTCGAAAAGCACCCGTCGCAGCCTGTTTCGATTACAGAGACGGCTTGCTTTATACCCGCTGGGATCCGTACTACGAAAGCACCCCGGTGACCCCGGTTGCTCGTAAGAAATTCGAGGGCGTCGTAGCCGGTGCCTGGAAGCCGTTTGTTTCGTTGTCGTTGCGTCGTTTTGTGCACGGGGCGCCGTATACCACCGACGGGCCCATCCGCCGCTGGTTCCTCGTTTTCTCTCTCGGAGGGACATCAAATAAATCACGGACTATCGTCTCCCGCGGAACGTTTCACGTCCGCCGGCACCGGCAGTCCCTTCGGCTTCTCGAACAATTCGAAATGGTTTCGTGCGCGAATTCAGAACTTATGGAATGCACTTTCAGGCAAGAACTCTGCGGGCATCGGCGACGACGCGAGGGGAACGCGTAAAGGCAAAGGAAGAGAGAGAGAGAGAAAGAGAGCCGTGGAGACGAGAGAAAAGGGCGCAGGGAACGTAGGATTCTCAGGCGGGAGAGCAGCCCGACGTTGCTTTCGTGGCGAACGCTAGTACGATAGAAACGTTCGGAATCTCGGTGACGTGATTATCTTTCCCATCGTTCGCCGCTTTCGCAATCTCGGTTAGATAATTACGCTATAAATCGCGCCGATGAATAGAGCCTCCCTCTCCCGTGTATCGCCGCGCAGGAACGTTACAACGACCTTTTGTAAGGCTCTCCTCTCCGCGGCAACGGCCACGAGAGAAGCCCGACTTCGCGGTATCTCGGCCGTAAGGAAAATTTTGACGGGAGAATGGGGAGCCCGGGACGCGATATTTCAATTCCGACGCGGAATTTCTCCGCGCCGTGTCCCCGTCGTTTCGCGATCGTATCTGAAAAATCTCCCCTCGCCGCCCCCGCGCGCGCGCGCGCGCGCGCGCGCGCGCTAATCGTTTATTTTCCTCGACCTACGACCCGTCGCTCTTATTCGTAGATCCGATCGGCGAACCGGGGGTTATTAATAACTGCGACGGCCAGGTAAAACGGGCTTCGAAGGGACGAGCCCACGGGTTGACCAACCGTCCCGAGTCTCTCTCCTTCTCTCTCTAATCGTGATCCCATTTTTTCTCTCGTCGTTCGCGTCGCGACGGGGCCACGGAAAGGCGGTCGTAACGTCGTTTCGCGCGTGGTGCACGCTCGAGACGAGCAGCGGATCCCGAGAGGAGTCGCGCGAGCCGGCCACGGGGACAAGAAAAAGACGAGGAAAGAGTCGATGCCGCGGAGACGGACAGGAGAAAGACGCCACGGGTCGTTCGCGGACCGAGAGAGAGAGACGGAGGACGACGCGTCGGCCGCGATGCCAGCCAAGGAGAGAGGAGTGTACATTCGTTATCTGATCAGAAACTTAAGGCTACCTTGAATGAGATGAATGCCTTTACGTGTCTCTTGCACTTGCCTAGGCACATCCATTCGCCCTTTCATTTCAAGTGCTCCGCTGCCCTTTTGTGGGTGGCTGCCCTTTCTCCGAGGCCATCGCGGTGTACCCATCGCTCTTTCTGCCCACCACCCCCCTCCCCTCTCCGTCCGTGGTCGGTCGCCGCGTAATTTATTGCATCTGCGAAAATTTCGTGGCCACGGACTACATTCGTCTTCCAGCGATCCACCGAGTTCTCGCGATCCCTGCTCTCGATCGACGGTAGCCACCCCCAGGGGACCCGGGAACCCTCTGACCTTGCGGTTCGTGACTCCCCATCGATCTGCCCCTGTTTGGACGAAAGCCTCGGTCGATGGCTTTCGAAGGCTCGGTCAATAGATAGGTGACAAGACCACAGACGAGGTATATGATTAGACCCTTACACTGTCATACTGACCTGAAAATTCGGAGGTGATTGTGACGTTCACTTTTCATGGATGGCGGTCAGTTGAGAAACTATTCAGTGAATTAGTATTGTTGGGCAGACAGCTGTGGTTGTGTGTAAATATATCTGAGCTAACTATGGGAGGGATTGAAAAAGGCAATCCAGTATTATCAGACGACAGATCAGGTATCTAAATTTTTCGATGAAAAAAAAAATTTCGAATCGTTCAAAAAAAATTATTTTTAGTTGCAGGGGTCAATTACAATCATTTTTGGTCATTACACATACCCTCGAAATCCTAACCATTTCTGAGAAAAAAATTCCTTACCGAAAATTAATTGCAGGCCAGAAATGTCGCTCTAAAATTTCGTGCGAATCTTTAAAACGTCATAACTTCTGAACGAATTGGACGATTTTAATGTTTAAAAAAGTAAATTACGCGTATTTTGGTAGAGAATATGTACAAATCGTAACAATATTCAAAAAGTTGGTCCTTGACCCCGCAAAATGAGAAAAACCCCATAAAAATGGTCCAATTTTCAAACAGCCATAACTCCTACAATTATGAATATATTTCAATGAAACTTTTTTCTGAAGTAGAGCTCATGGGTACCTACAAAAAGGTATTAGACAACTTTTCTATAGGGCGTCAAACAAAATTACTCAAACTCAAAAACGAATTTTTAAGAAAAATCGACTGGGGATAGGTGCCTAAATTTTTCGGCGAAAAAAAAAATTTTAAATCGTTCCAGAAAAATTATTTTCAGTTGCGGGGGTCAATTATAAGCATTTTTGGTCATTATACATACCCCCGAAATCCTACGCACTTTCGAGAAAAAAATTCGTGTAGGTGCAGAAATTTTTCTGCGATAATATAAAATATCGTACGATTTTGGTCTGGCAGTAAACGCATATTTTGAAAGAGGAATACATCTAATTTTGAGTAGTAGCGCCATAAAAATGTCTGGTAGTAGCTGGTTACCTATATGAATAAATTTTCAGAGTGCAAAGGATTGACTCCATGTATGTATCTTGGAAAGGGACCATAGAAAATGTTCCTTAAATAGCTGTTAGACATCGAGGAATTGATATATAGTATATTAAGAATCCTTTACTGGAAAGACTGCAGCATAAATTTGTAAGGTATGCCCCTTATAAATCTTATCATTCAATGATCACAACTTTATAGCTGAAGATGAGATTATTCCTACGATGCGTCCGTTAGGGATTAGGCGAATGAGTTCAGCTAGTGAAAGAATCGACTTGGGAGACCTCCTGCCACGTTGCCCTATTCAGAGGAAGTCTTCTACCTCTTGCTGCCTGGGCTAGGCAACTCGGATGGTCCAAGTGCAGCAGCATTCAACGAAATTTAGCTTTGGGATTGAGTCAGGATTTTCTTGGTCAAGTCGATTTTTCAATTGTCCTACGTTACGGTAGTCCCTCGCTAACCTTCGCTATTTTCTCCCTCGATATTATCCGCTGTAATTTTAAAGAAAAAAGAACCGTGTCTAACGATATTCTTCTGTATCAAATACTTAATGATCATACAGTGAGCTCACAATATATTCGACGGATTGTCATAGCAAAAATAGACAGTTTTCTTAGTTCAAACTTACATCTTTATAATCTTTTGCGTGGTTATAATCTCATGATTTGAACAATAATAATTCTTACAATCTTACCCTCTTCCCACTGTTCTCTGATCGCAACTGAACAATGTATAAATTCCATATTTAAAACTATGTCAAGAAGGTTTAAGAAACGACTCAATTCGTCACTAAAATACGATCAAGCGTAAAGATTCGTTCTATTTTCTTGAAAAAATGTTCCTCCGAGGCCGGTGGTGCAGGCTTTCAATGTCCTCACCCTTTGTAGATGGCAGGCGCGAGCTACCAAGATATACCGACGTCGTTGATCGGTTCGTAATCGCTCTTCATTATAAGAATTCCATTACCATCGTGGACGTTAAAGCTTCCTGATCCCGGACGACATTGTAACGACTCTCACGATCCGGTGGATTCCCCGCGAGCGGAGCCTCCTCCGACCGACGACACGCTTGATGACAGGTTGAGACGCGCGGAACGCGGCGAGGTGTCTGGAATTATATCGAAATGGAAGCGGATCGAGCTTGTACGAACGAAACGAGGGGGACCCGGCTCCTCCTCGCGGCGGCTCCGGCGATCGGCACTAATTTAACGAGGTATAAATAAAGCCCGAGGGCAACCGGAGCCGCGATGGAGGAAGCTGGAAAGACTTTGAGTAGGGTTTTGAGGAGAGGAACAGGAACGGGGGAGGCGAAGCGTTCAAGCCTGCCGGCAAGTTAGAGGTGGTTGGACCGAAGGCTGGTTAGCTGTTTCGGAATGACAAGTTCATTTTATTAAGACGCCTTCAGCCGCATTATGGTCGTCACGTGTTATTCGCAGACCCGCAGCCGACCGAAGCTACCCATATCCTCAGCTGTTTCCAAGGGTCGTGGGGGTGTGTTCGTGCGTGCACGTACACATGTATACAGAGAGAGGCTGATGGTGACACACGGTCCACGACCAGCCAGCGTAGAGAAACACAGAGGAACGTATACGAGAGTGTGAACGGATATGTCGCTTTCTTTGATGTCTCCGTTTCTCCCTCCGCGGGGCCACGGGACGAAGACGGCGACGAGCACCACGACGACACTGGTTCCCCGTTTTTTCTTTTCTCTTTTTTCCTTTTTTTTCTCGTCTTGCTCGCGCTCTCCAAGCGCGACCATGTTTTGATTCCCTCGTCTCTTCCATCTTTTTCTGCCTATTCACTTATATTTCTCCGACGACGAGCACCGCCAGTTATTACTATTACGGCACCAGCGTCGCGTAATAATCGCCCGAGCCGCCATTTTCTGTTTCGCGAGAACCCCGACGACGTTCTCAAGCTCGCGCCCCGGCACGGGTACCCGTGGACGTGGATGCGCTGTAAACCAGTCGCGAGAGAAATGACTACCGTGTCGATTCGATTTCTGAACAGCGCGGGAGTAACTTAGAACACGAGCCTATAAATACGCGGCGGTTTCGTTTCTTTTTTCCCGCGGTATCGGGAACCAGAAACATTCCTATCGTCAGCCAGCCGACCCTGTTCCCTCTTCCTTCAGCGAGCTCGCGGCGCTGCTTCTCTCTGTCTCGCGGTCGTCCTCGACATCGTCTTGGCCACTCGCGCAGAAGGGGTCCTGTGGCTCTTCTTGTATCAGATCGAATCGGAGGAGCACCTTCTCTGCTCGCTGCAGAACAGAGTAGTCTTACCTTCGACCGGAAAACAACCAATGTGCCACGATAATTCTCGTGTGTATCGGCTTGGTCATTGTGTTCCGCTCGCTACGTCGACGATAATATTCGCCGATACGAGCGTCACGCGAGACTCTGATTGAACTCTTTTCCACTGTCGACAAGAATCTTTGATCGCAATAGACGTCAACGGCGAAGCAATTAGGTGGTCATGAGAGCAATATTATTATTGGAAGACATAACATTACTACTATGTGCTTTAGTAAGATTTTGTATAGCCATCATTTTTATTTATGATATCAAATAGCTTGAGATACTACAATTTTTCTATTTTGAATCCTCCATTTGGTTTCAATGGCATTCGTGAGTTCCTCTCGTTAAGAAAATTGATAGTTATTCGTATGTACTTTGTGGCGACGTTTCCTTCACTCGTCGCTAGAGGGACACGCCCAACTTATGCCTTTCTCGCAAGTACTCGATCGCCACAACGTGTTTCCTTAAATATCATCACATATTTTCAATATTACTTATATGAGACAATAATACCAACCAATTTACAAACATTTATACAGCGAAATCAAAAAATGGAAACGACTTTAGTATAACTATTTTTGGCGTGTCAAGAGTACATCCAACTGTAGCAGCCTCGGTTATCGAAATCGTAAGAATTAATATCAATAATTTTCCTCGAAAGCAGTGTAAAGAATCCCCCATCGTTGTAACAGCGGGGAAGTTTGCAAATTGTCGCGTGAACGAAACCCCGGAATCCGGAGCTCGGTGAAACTAGCTTCCCGCGTCGCTTTCGAAGGCTGGCCGTGAATCGTCGATCCCGAGAACCGTCCGCGGACGTTCTCCGTGGCTTCTTTAACCGCTGATTGCGCTATTGACGGCGGAGCTCCTTGCGGCTGTCTCGTGCAAGTCCCCAGCGCGAACCAGCGAAGACGCGCGGGGCGCACGAGCTCGCGGCACGATACGAATATTAATTAAGAACGATCGCATCGGCGGCATAGATGCCAGACGGAGTCCCGGGTGCACCGTGGACACCTCATTCCACTTTCTCATACTATGCCAAATCACGCGTACGTGAGCTCGTAGAGTTTCGGAGAGTCGACAAAGGCAAACTGACACATGACCTCTTTCTCGATTCTCCGAAGCTGTTTTTTTTTTTCATTACGATACTTTGCTTATGCGAGCCTACATAGATTCCAAATCGTATGCCGTTGACGTGAAGTCGGATTTCAGTTGTTCAAAAGCGAGAAGGCAAATGTGAGCCTTCCTCCCTCGACTCCCACAAGGCGGTCCGAAATTACTTCGGGCAGCTTCGGAGAATCGAGAAAGAGGGCATGTGTCAGTTTGCCTTTGTCGGCTCTCCGAAACTCTACGAGCTCACGTACGCGTGATCTGGCATAGTGTGAGAAAGTGGAATGAGGTGTCCCCGGTGCACCCGGAGCTCCGTCTGGCATCTCTGATCGGCGGCCGTCACTGGCAACTAATTAGCGAGCGGACTTGCGCGGCCCCGGGACACGCGGACACGGCACAGAAAAGGGAAACCGGCGCGGCAGTCGAGCTTAATCCTCAATAATCAGGCTAATTAATTATCCCCCGTCACCGCGATTTTCCGATCCGCGCCGACACAAAAGGGGACGGCGGATCCCCGGTGCACGACGACTGGAATTTCGCGTCCCACGGCGCGAAGACGAAGCTACTCCTCTGCTCGGTGCCTCGCCTCGACGCCGGACTCCCCGCGGTAACGTGCGTCCTTTACGATCTAACCAAGTTTTTCTTTCGCGTAATTTTCACCGACGGCCGTGAAATCATCGTCATCGGGGCCTCGCTGAACCGGTTCTCCTTCCCACTTTACGCGTACCCCTAACGCGACGCCAGAAGAAACAACGCGACTAATGCGTATCGTTCGACCCTCGTTTTCGTTTTACCCGAGTTTTTGCTCGGAAGACCGCAGCGTGTAACCGACTTTGTCTGCAATCGGATATCACTCGCTAAGGGCTTCTTTAATCACCGCTTTAACGTACCTAAACGCGGTTGTTAATGTTCCTGTCTGTCAGAAGTAGAATTCTTGTCGAGTCGCAACATGGGTCAGCGAGCACGGTTGACCCGGTCCCCGTGGTCTCGATTAGGACCGTGCCTAACCATTTTGACGCCCGGGAAATAGAGAAAGGTCGTAAGTATTCTCTAACGTTGCGATCGATTAAAAAAAATTTTAAAAGAATTTTCGCGGGTATATGTGATTTAATTTTTTTTAATTTAGTAACACCTGTCGACGACCTCGTAACATGGCGCCCGGGTGCATACGCCCCTCCTGTCAGTGGTTTGTTACGGTTCTGCTCGTACTTAATTGATACTTTTTGGCACAAAGAGTAATATTATGAAGATTCGTTCCAGATTTAGCATTAGATTAGCTGTCGAGCTAATCTTGTACTGAACACGATGCTATTAATCGTTTGCACAGTCTGTTCAAAGTAATTACGTACTAATAAACTATCGAGTAATTGGAGGTTGTCTAAACGATTAATAGCGTAGCGTTTAACATGGAATGATCTGCTAGGTAAGGCTCACTGATGTACTGATGATTTCCACTTGGTAGATGTGAGAAGAATCACACTGTTTTTTGCTCTTAAAAAATTAATTACTGCACGAGAAAAAGATCTCTCTTATATTATAGAATTCCACTTCAAATTTATGCTCTAAAAAATATAAAATTGTTAAATGCATGAAATTTTATTTAATGAGATCTTGAAAGAGAGTGTCTTAATCAGAATATTTTTACATTCGACATAAAATATCTTCGAAAGAAAGGAAGATAATGAAAATACCGTGTAGCCAAATTAATTTTTGCCCGTCGTTTCACAGTTCAAGTCGACACGCGCTGTTTTTGCGTCGAGTTTTTCGCGAATCGCGTTTCGCTGGCGTCCTTTGCGAACGTAAACGCGGCTGCAGGTGTGGGCGTGATCACCTGCTCTCGCGAGAGAACAGTCGCCCTCCTGCTGCTCGACCGGCGCACTGGTATTTCGCTCGGCATTTCGCCAATGCGCCGGACTTAATTTCGCGACAAGCTTTTCGGCTCGCGCGACCCTTTGCCCTGGCCCGAAATTCTGTCGCGACCGCGCGCGAGCTAGGCCCTACGTGTCGCGGGAATGTTTTCCGCTCGGTTGGAATTCCAGGCGCGGTGTCGAGCCTTAAATTGTGGGGTGGGGTTCAATTAACCTTCATTCGTACAGAACGGCCGCTGAGCCTTTATTATTTCATAACGAAAAAATTTCTGCGAATTCTTTTCTCGAATATTTCCGAGAACCGATATGATACGCTTTGTTGAGCCATCTTGCAATATGGCACGATAGACTGATCGCGTAAAATTTAATTAATAAGTGTAAAAAAAGTTACGCGTTAATCAAGTGTATTGTATATAGAGAGAGAGTAAAATTTGTTTGCCTATTCCAACGAATTTAAATCTTTAAGTTTATAAAAATATAAATATTTTGCCCCCTCAAAGTGATTATACAATATAATACGCAAGTTTCCATTCGATTTCGTTGACTTCGTACAACTCAACAAGACTTTTAAACCGATTTTTCCAAGTAGCATCGCTCGCCTCGCGATGTCTACACGTTTTAGTTTAAAAAACTGTTCAATAGATTTTGCATTGTTTGTAAAAGTAAATTTTGTTCAGGGATCAAAACGTTTGGTATGCAACAAGCGTTTCCACCGTATCGTCATAGACTCGTAGCACCGGAGCGCGTGTACGTGCAAATCAGCACCGAATCGCATCATTTCCTGGAGACTTCAACGCGCGGTAATGGCACGATTTCGCAGGTAATTGATTCGAACGCGTAACCCTTCGGTCGCGATTACCGTGCAGTCGCTCCCGATGGAGGATCATCGATTTGGCAGAAAGTTCCAACGAATATCGGTGGTGTTCCGTATCCCTGGCGGTCGTTCAATAATTCATGAAGCTCCTTCGCGTCGGTTGCCGTACGGGGCGCAGGAATTGCGAGTCGTCGTTACTCGAAATCGCTTCCGATTCACGCGAGACGGTTCTCGCGTCGACCAGGGAAGCACTTTTTTCATCCTTAAACGGCAGAAACGACGGAACGGGAGGAATGCACGATCGCGTAACGACGCGTCGACAGATCGGTCGCGGCGGCCCTGACCCGTGTCGTTTGCATGAATTTTCTCGATCCTCCGCGATCGCGTGGCTGCCAGTTCCTACGATCTATCGCGTTTCCTTCCCCTATCCTTTCTCGCGTGATTTCGTCTTTTCGTTGACTAGCTTCCTTCGTTCCTTTCGAGGCAGTGTTTTCCAAAGTGGTAAGCACAACCCCTAATCGAAGCTTCTTTGGGTAACAAATTTAGATATCTTAAGTATTTGTAATTAAGAATTTGAAACTATCTTTATGTATTATTATTTTTAACATTAAAAAGGAAACTGGAGAATAAGTTATTAGAGCCAAATTGAAAGAGTTGTTGCTTACTCTGGACTATCTGTATTTTAATTCTGATCGTAATTTTATACATGGAATAATTATGTTTCATGTACGAGTAAAAAATGCGTCCAATCGTTTCTTCTGCATCTTTGTTCAGTTTTAGCACATAAAACAAATATACAATGCACGAACACGTATTTGGAACATATTGAAATTGATTAAAAAATATTGAGGATAAGTCAAAAACAAAAATAATGCCTCAATCAAACCGGTTCAATTTGAGCAACCAGTGCGGTCCAATTTAAGTATCTTGGCCGTCACAGAGTTTTTGCTGCGTACACACGTGACTTCTTTATTAACCCCCGATTTCTTCCTCGGTACATAAATTATCGTGTTACGCCCGAAGTGTATAAAATACTGAAATATATTACTTTCTTAGGTGTAAATCGACTAACTGTGCGTTCTTAACGTTGCATTCAATCCCTCGAAATTTAACCATTAAAAGATTCTTAAGTCTTTTGACCTAACACTTGAAACTATACCTTGTGTTGATCAGACTTTTATAATTATTTATCACTGGCAACAGTTTATTAGGTGTTATGTGAGTAAGACTTCAACTGCATTTAAACCATCCCACGAATCAGTGACTGATCCTTGTGACTTCAGTGTTCTTTGAAGAAGATCTAATGAAGATGATCATGACGATGATGTTTTGGATAACGGCAATACAACGTACAGTTATGTCGAACCAGAGGAGCAGGATTAAAAAACGACCATGAGAATACTTTTGTACGCGGTGACTGGCATATATTTGTACTTTGCATTACACATGCAAATCTTGAATTTTATGTAACGAATACTACCAATTTATAAACAGTAAATATATTTCTTTAGAACAGTGATACATAGAAAGAAACATAATTAAACTAGAATTGGCTCTAGTATACTAGACAGACAAACTATACGCTCGCGGAGTTAAATCCTCTTACTTCCAATTATATTTATTTTTGCCCCAGACACCAATTAAGCTCCCAAAACCCAAATCGACTGTTGCACTCTCGAGCACGGCACATAATATCATAGCAACGTTGAAATCACACGCCTTAAGTGACGTTATTGTACTAATTTCAACTATTTATCAACGAGGACCAATTCAGACGGCGGTTCGAGTAAGGCAACCATACCTCGAGTCCGCCTACCTTTCGTTTCGTTCACGCCGCCACGTCGAATGAAAGAAACCGTGACGGCCCAATTAGCGAAATTGCTAATTTGGTGGCTTTTTAATCAAATTAATGAGAGGGTAGACGCTCACGTTTATGCCCCCGTCCAGTTATTTATGGTTTATGGAAACTGTCCGAAACGGATTCGACGTTCCACGAGGGGCGGCGCCGCGCGAATCTTCGCCTCTTCTCGAATGACCATCTTTCTTTTCTTTTTGCAAATGATTCCTCGCGCACCTTTCCTCCGTCGGCCTCCATCCTCGGCTCCGTGGACATCGGTCACGGTGGCCGCGTAGCTGTCTAATTAACGGCGAGAGGAAGATACCACGATCGTTTTTTTTTACGATCGACGCGCACTTGCGTACGCTGATTCGTGAACGACGCGACGGAAATGCACTCAAGAAATATCGGTTTCTGCTCGAACACGTTGATCAATCTTCCGTTGAGTCTGATGGAGAAATTATTCGGAGCAAATAATGACTCGTGCAACGGAGATGTTGATCAATATTCCGTGGAGTTTCCTCTGCAACTATGAAGATTCCAAACAGAATTATTTGGAGCAAACGATGGCTTTTGTAACAGGAATGGCTTTTGAAGAGGAATTAAAAATTGTGACGACGATGGGGAAAAATATATATTTTGAATGACTGATCCTGTAGGAATATTTTTTATCGCATGTTCGAAACGCCTTCTCGAGACATTTGTAAGATACCATTACAAGCTTGATAAATAATTCATAAAATCTCCAGATTATCCTCCTTAAATCTCGTGTCGTTACGTAAATAACTGATGCGACATAATTCTGCAAAGATGATATTCATTTTAACACTTTCACGATCCATATACTTTACATATTATAGGAGGAAGACAACGTTTCTTATCTGACGCTTAAAAGCCTGATACAGAGTGTCAGTATTCATGGCTGAGGAGAAAAAAATATCGGAAGAATAAAATGTTACGTTACGATAACCGTGCGCTAAATGTCCTCTGACCAGCCTTGCATAAAATCTCCACGTTATTCTTAAAATTTCGTATCATTACGTAATGGACTGATTTGAGATAAGTCCGCATACTTGACTTTTTTACTTTTAAGACTTTCACTGCCCATATACTGTCCGTATCATAGGAGGAAGGCAACACTTTTTATCTGACTCTTAAGAGCCCCGACGCAGCCCGATAGTGCTTGTCAAAAATGCGAAATCACGGAAAGATAAAATGTAAATATCTTTCCATCAAAGTTACGTATTATCCTTCGATACGTTCACAAATCAAACTACCGAGTAGGTGTGGCATCTACAACAATTTTTACTTACTTTACCAGATGTACATGACGATAGGAGGCAATGTTCGATCTTCCAAATGCATTCTTACCAATCGTTCGCAGGCAAGATGCAAAGTTTTTTCTTACCGCGTTCATTCAGAACCGTATCGCCTTTTTGCCCGCCGCCCAGTCCCGGATCATTACCTTTCCTTGACCGTCCATGGAACACCGTGTGTCCTGACCGAGAAGATTTCCTGGCTCGCGCCTTTTTTTTGCATCATCGACCCGCAAGAACGTCCACACCGTGTATATTCGTCCGTATAGCGGTATATACACGCCGCTGAATGCACCGTGCAGATGCCCACCGTGGCAGCTAAAGGCCTTCCTCGCGGCAAAGAACGATCTTCCAGGGATGGATCAACGACCTCCGACATGGATGCCTATCTACGGACAAGCGAGCCAGCATCGATACACCTGGGCGAGAGGAGGAGAGACGCTAACGAGAAACGGAGATAGAAAGGACCATGGATGGCGTTTAGACGAAACGGCAGACACGTTTCGCCGCGCGAATCGCAGAAAAACGATGAAATAGATAATCGTATGGCTTAATATACCGCGACCTACGCTTCTTGCGTTTCATAGGAGCCGTTCGAAGCCGTTTCGTCCCGATTCTCGAGACGCTGGATACGATTGCATTTATGGATTTCTTTGCCCTTATACGGGCACCTGGTACCGATAGCAATATTACAGCAAGAAACGCTTTCTGTACAATGTGTCGATAAAATATAGAATTCTTTCTCAATGCTGTACTCTGACTGCCAGAGAACTGCTCGTCAACATTTCTACGAGGCAAACATTTTGGTTTTAGTGGGTAGAATTTATTGTCGTGCTGCAACAATTTTTTGGGGGAATAAAAAAGAATGATTTACGAACAGATACAAAGTTTATAGATTCATGGTTCTTATTCACAGAAATGAGAAAAATGTGTGAAAGATAATTGTTTTGGTAGGTAAGAATCGTCAAGATTTTATGTATCAACGATGTATCGGCATGCTCATCCAGTACTTATCTGTTAATATCGTGTTCGAAGTACATCTCGTTGATGATAACATCTTACAGCAAGCAACATGTACGACGACAGCGAATCAAGTGAGCAGAACCAAATGTGCAAGCTACACGTAACGTTACAAGGCTTACTTGCACTTACTCGTTGTTCGAAAATAAAATTCAGTAACGGTTCATTTCCGGAAGAACATTCTCCCTTAGAAGTTCCTATATACTTAATAATAGTAAGCGTATGTTTAATATTTTCTTTTATCTTCTGGAGATTATTCTGGAATTTTTACTGAAATAATCGAAATGTTATTTGTGCAGTAAAGAATATATATGTTCTTTGGAGCAGGGTCGATCCTAGGTATTTTGACGCCCCAGGCAATAATAATATACCCTATTCGCTTTGAGGCAAATACACGTATCCTACCACCTTCATTTAGTTACTTGTTACGTGTATGTAAATTTCGTGACGTATGTTTGTGACGGAGGTCATACCTAGGCTCGCTATAAGCTAGCTATTCCGAGTAGCGGTAGATATGCGACAGTTATTGAACGAACCTCGCGACACTTATGGGACTAGTCACTGTAATTGTAAATGCATTCTTAATGTCGCATCCAATCTCTCGAAATTGAACCATTAAAAAATTCTTTTCTGTCGTTTACTACTATGACTTAGGTCTTTTGACCTGACACTTGACACTGTACCTTCAGGATGTTGACCAGATTTTTATAATTATTTATCACTGGTATCGATTTGTTGTTCCATAGGAAGTAAGACTTTAAGTACATTTAAAACATCCTAAGAATCTGTGACACTTATCGAACAAACTATCAAGACCTAACATTTGACACTGTACCTTGGGGGTGTTGACCAGATTTTTATAATTATCACTGGTATCGGTTTGTTAGATGTTCCATAGGAAGTAAGATTTCAAGTACATTTAAAACATCCCAAGAATCAGTGACACTTATCGAACAACTACTAGTCCAATTTTCATTGTATCAACTGCATGTTTCTCTACCAACTGCACCTATAAACCAACAACTAGTCCAATTCTCATTGAATCGACTCCATGTTTCTCTACCAACTATAAAATACTCTATACATACAAACTTTGTACAGTTACCACCTTCGTGGGTGATATTTCACGAGCCACAGAGTGAGTTCAGCGTGTGCGTCTAAGCTTGACTGACCTTCGATCAATAACGTCGTCCACGGAGAGGGAAATCGTTGGGTTAATAACGAGGACGCGAATCGGGTTAAGAGCAAGACGTCTCGGGTTGTAGGGACGTCCGTAGGAACGAAAGGGCAAAATAGTCACCGAGGAGGAAAGGAAGGAACGTCGACTGGCCTGTGGACCAGGTCTGAACTTTGATGTACTGTCAGCCGGACATCGTAAACGCATTAGTTGCCGGTATACGGCGCGCGGTGGTGTTCGTCCCTGGTCGTATACGATTCCGTTATAGACGTTGACTTTAGCCATCCGTCGGAGTCGCGCGTACACCTACGGAGCGACGGATCGGCTCGTGGGAGCCGCGAGCGCGACAGAGACACGGACAGATGAGCACAATGAATAGAGACGACCGACCCGGAGGAGGATACAAGGTAACCCTAGCGCATAACCGCGCGTATAGCGCACGGGAACACCACGAAGAAACGTGGCCCGAACACGAGAGGTGATCGATGTCGGGCTTTAACGCGGCCCGGAATCGTGAAGAATGTTTGCCTAACAAGGCAAACACGGGGCCCAGACGCGGCGATACGGTCGCGAACCATTGTCGGGAAAACGAGCGACACACAACGCGGGTGTATCGATGCCTGGTATCGAACACGATGACCCCGTCCGCGCCGCGTGAAACCGGCCAGGCTACAACCGGCCGGGCCGACGTCAATCAAAAACCCCAGACGAGGATTCGTTCCGTTAATGGGAAGTCGATGAAGCCCGATAGAAATTCGTCGGCTAGATTCTGATCGGATAGACTCGCGACGCCGCTCGTTTACAAGACGATAACGAGCCTGTTTCGTACAGTTATTTCGATGTTGTTGGCGGATTAAAATCCGTTGTGTCGAAAGTTCAGCACGTCCGGGGGGAAAAAATTCGTACCTCGATAATTGCCTCCGCGGACGAGAGACCTCGGGTCATGGGGCAAGGCCGATAAGTGGAAATTACGTGTGTATTTTTTTATTTATTTAACGTCTTGGATGGAAAGAAAAGAGAACACGAAATATTTTTGTTGATAGATGATGTGAAAGAGTTTATTATAGTTTTTTGAAAGTCAATTGTCTTTGTATGATACTGTTATATTTTATGGAAAGTTTGTAACTCGCTATAGGGAACAACAATGGTCAGAATATGCGAGGATGGAAAAAGCTGTGCGGGTTACCAGTGCCCAGTGATTCATCTGGCGGGAAATTGCCTTAGGCTGAATCAGATAGCAACTCGTCGATCGGCCGGAAAACCGCGTTCCAATGTAATTACCGATCGATTCTTGGCGACCATGACGACTGTAACAGAACCGTGACGAAACGCTCTTCAGGTTTAAGCGATGCAGAGATCGCGCGTCGCTCGACATCGATCATCTAGCTGCGCAACAACCCGCAACCGACTGCGTTTCCCAAAGACTATATTCCGTTCCATCGTCGTTGCCAATTTTGCAACGTATGTACGTTCAATCGGAGAGAGGCAACGTTTCGTGTCTGACACTTAACCCTTTCGAGACTAACGGAACCATACAAAATGAATTTTATTCGAACTGTGGGAATATATGCGTCCAATTATGAGTACATAAATAGCACTTTGATCTTTTCAAGATTTAGGATGGAACGCATCGAAAATAGTTTCTGAGAGTTTATTGCATCGTATAACAAAGCAAAGAGTCTTATCAGAAAACTTTGTTGATATGGTAAATATGAAAAATAGTAGAAACTAGTACATAACCATACTCATTTGTTTGATGACCACAGAGTTACACGTCCTTTGAAATGTCCACAGATCAGTCTATGGTGTACCATTTGAAACGTTTCCATTCGCAGTCTATGAATAAGTATGGCATGCACACGGCAACTGTTACACAATAACAGACGTTACAGTATGTTGTAAATCAAGAAACTGTTAATCTATCAAGTGTATCTTATCCTGTCAGATGTACGCGTCCGAGTAAAGGCACAGTCAATGACTCTAGATGCATTCAATCTTCCATATGCATTCTTATCGCTGGGCAATCATCCTCCCCGCACGATATGAAGTAGTCTTGACGACCATAACGGATGAAGCATTTTTATTCTCTGCTGACAAAACAAACTTCGGGAAATGCTTCTTGGTTAATCAAATTTATGTTTCTGTCTGGTCACTCAAACTATACAGGGTGTTCGACCACCCGTGGGAAAAATTTCAATGGGAGACTCCAGAGGCAAAAATAAGACGAAAATCAAGAACACCAACTTGTTGATTGAGGCTTCGTTAAAAAGTTAGTAAAAAATTTTTTTCTCCAAAATACGTAGGATTTCGGGGGTATGTCTATTCACCAAAAATGATTGTTAAGTGACCCCCGCAACTAAAAATAATTTTTTAAGAACAATTTGAAATTTTTAAATTTTGTCGAATTTCAGGGGAATCGTCATTCATGGTCAGACATTGTATTTTCGGTAAAGAATTTTTTCCTCGTAAGTGCGTAAGATTTCGGGGGTATGTCTATTCACCAAAAATAATTGTAAGTGACCCCAGCAGCCGAAAATAAATGAAGTAAATACTCCCCCACCCCCTGTGTCGTCCTGCTAGCCAACTTGTACCCGACGTACAATACAACGTAGATCGTTCACAGCCACATCCCACGGAATTAGCGTGGTCGTGAATCCCCATGGTGATTTTACACTTTTCCTCGACTATCTTAAAGATCGATCCCTGACGAGCATGACGATTCCAACAGCACCGCGACGAAACGGTGTTCGCGCGGAGTCAGCGATCTCGTGGCATTGGCGCGTCGTTGGGCATCGATCATCTCTCGGCGCGACAACCCACCACCGCCGGACCCGTCCAGGTTTCCCGAAGACCATTCGATCCCCGGTTCTTCGTTGCACGTCCGACTCGTTAAGCTTGGCAGTCGCGGGCGCGCGTCACCGTCGTCCCCGGGGACATGATTCATCGCGAGAAACTCGGTAGGACTATGCGGAACCGCGTCACGAGGTCCGGCGTGAACGATGCGCGCCGCCGCAGAGAAGAGATCCTTATTGTTGGAAAACGCAAAGAAACCCGTTGGTAGGTGGGTGCCGCAAAAATCATGGCGACCGTTAGCGCACGGCTGCCGTGGCGCGGCACGGCGCGCCGCTTCGTTGCTAGCATTAAACGTCACTGGCCGGTAGGAAGAGGAGAACACACGATACGAATCGTTGTGGCTGAGTTACGGCCGACCTGCCGCGACCTCGGATTATGAGGGTTATTGCCTGCGCGAGTATACTAATTAGCGTGGATATATACTATGCGCCTTACGGTAAATACCGTCGAGCGTTTTCGCGTGATCCGCCGATCGTGTAACGAACGTAACGTACGCGGGTCCGGGGCCTCGCCCGCCGCCAGGCAAATTATTTCGTCCTTTTTCCCAGCTGTTTCCGCGCAGGAAGAATCACGATAGATCCGCACGAAAGTCACCCGGCGATGAGAACGATCCGCCACGACAGGTACCACGGCTCCGTTTCCGCGTTTCCGCGCCGCGTAATTACACCGCCCGCGATTTTACGTCTGTCCGGGGGAGCAGTAAAGCTTCGAAATCGGTTCGAGGAGCTCGCAACGGAACATCGACGTTCGTCGCTTCCGTGAAAACCGCTGTCAGGCTCGCGGGAATTCTAGACACTGTTTAAAAAATTTTTTAGGAGGTACGTAATAAAATTCTAAGGCGGTCACTTCATTTTGTCATATATGAAAATGCCTGTTTTGTTAAAATTATAGGTTCTTGTTATTGCAAATTTGATGTGGCAGTAAACCTTTCAAGAAAGCCCAACAGTAGCATCTTATTTCATTAAAAACATTAGTTTTAAGATACTCTACGGTACGATATAGGATGGTTACTTTATGGATCAACAAATCAGTTTTAATTAAATTTGAAGATCCGTGACGATCGTAGATACTCAGCAAAGCTGTTTGCTATCTTCTTTATCGCAGAAGTGAAAACTATATCACATCTAACACGCGATCCAAATAAAATGTCGTCCGATTCGTTCGACCGACCCCCAGGGCAGTCGCCGCCGACGCGGAGCATCGATACCAGGTTGTATCCGTGAAACCTTCTGGCAGAGTTTCTTGCGTGCAAAAACCAGCCAACAAATATGACGCGGGGTCCGCGCGATCAGAATCGAGAAATTCCCCGCGATAGACACACATACGGATCCGTCCGCAGCATCTACAGGTGGTCGGGGCTGCTCTTAGCGGACCGGTTCGAGATCTCAGGACCATATCTCTCGGGCGTTCGTCTCTGTTGCACCTGGTATGGGCGCTACCAGGAGGCTCGTTGCTCGAGGAAACGTAATACCTAGAAGGTGGCTCCTCTCGACAGCGGGCTTTTGACGTCGCGGTCACTGCCGGTCCCGGTGCTGGCCGAGCTTGCCTACCACGACGGTTTCGGTCAGCCAGTCAGGCCTGGCCATTTAATATGGCAGCCTGCTCGCCGGAGACACTGACAGATCTCGGCAATTAATAAAACGTTTCCCTGCTTATTGTCGTGCAGCTACTTGGTTATGCTCTGTGGGCTACCCTTTTCACCGACCGCTCCTGGCTACCCTCGACCGCGCCAGCCTCCGTCGGGCCCCGTCGCCATCTCCTTCACGATCTCATCCCGCGCGCGGGGCTTCCGCGACCGCGCAGCAACCGGGCCCGAAGAGGCCAGCGCGAAGCCAAGGTGACGCACACAGAGCCGCGGGCCCGACGGCCCGTTCTCAATGGACGCGTATTAATTGGGCCTCGGCCGGGACTTGGCACTAGTGGATGTCCTCGTGTCGAGTTTCCACCGCGGCGATTGTTGCGGGGCCCCGTCCACCCGAGATAACGACTCGGGCTGTCGGTCCCCGGCCGCCGGGACCTCCTAGGTTTACGAGATCGAGCGCCACTATCGTGTCCAGGGCCGCGACATCGCGGAAGATTGAAGGAAATCGTGCGGTGAAAAATTTCCAGGGGACTTACGAACGGGGGCCCCCGGCGCGCCTCGTTGCGCCTCACGGACGGACATTGTTGTCGGATTCTTCTGCCGGGGGAAAACGATACAATCTTCGACGTACTCGATGTTATTAAGGAAGCCTTCGGGAGGCAGGGTTGAGCCGGACAGAGAGCTTGATAGGATTACGAGAGAGGCCAGTCATGATGAACGGTTTTGTCCGGATTGTATCTTTGATGTTTAGATGAGGACCGCGAGCAGCCGCTTCGTACCGTGCACGAACTCGACCGGTGATCGCTGCCTCGGTGAAACGCGACGATTACGATCAGGAAAATTCAAAAATCGACGTGAATTATTGCCGGGGATCGCCCGAGGTCCGGTTCGTCTCTTGTACATCGTGAAACGATATAAAAATAGCGAGAGAAGAAGTAACTAACGGGTTTTATGAAAGTCTAAATACAGGTAGACTATCTTCCAAACTTACATCTGACATCCCCTCTTAGTTTCTTTCTTAGCAATGAGTGGTTGTGATTGATACCTATGCTGAGAAGTTTCTTTGACAACTAGATGTCAAAACAAGAACAACAACGTATATACAAGATGTGTGAGGAGACCATGTTCTAGATGTATATAAAAAATTGGTCAATGGTAACCCTCTTAACTGCAACCTGACCCTAAACGAATCTTTCCTACGATTTCGACTGTTCCAGAACACGAAGATGTAAAACCCAACTAAGACCACAAATGTAACAAGTTTCTGTAACTTTCAACTCCACCCTGACAGACCCCTGCCATTTCGAACGAATCCCTTCGGCGATCGATTTTTACAGCCTTTTTTTAGGATTTCGACTGTTCCAGAACACGAAGGTGTAAAAAGCCCCGGCTGGGGCCACTGATTGAAATTATACCGACCTGAGGGAGAATGGGAAGAGTACAATAATAGACGGTGGGATGTACCGCTAGGAAGATTCCTACCGTTTCGAGGCTTCATTCCACGCTTTCCGAAGCGAGCAATTATTACGAACGTTCCGTGACGGAGTCCCGGTTCCCGTGATCTCGCCTAGCCTTGGACAACGAAGGAATGTCATGGATTCTGCGAAGCTTTTCGCGGCGGGAGTCGCGGTCGACGTCGCGATTACATCTTTTTTTGCTCGATCCCGAGCATCGCTAAGAAAACAGTATCGTAAAAATCGGGCGCGGTTACGCAAGAACCGCGGAACGGGTTATTATTAACCCGTTACGAGCGATTCGTTTTTGCCAGCAACCTTCTGGGACTGCAAGCCTGACGGGAAGCAGTCTCGGACGGTGACGCGAAACCAGCCGCGCGTCCGAATATAGATCAAAGGTCCGATTTACTTTACGATCGCAGTCAAGCGGCGTCCTCCGATGCTTTGTACGCCTTCTTATGCACCCTTCGTTTCACCCCAGACGTCCGAGTAAACGGTATTAGCTATCAGAAACTCGTGAACCCGCGCGACAGTTAGTTCCTACTCGTCTGAGCATGGCTTTTCGTTTTATCGTCGTCGCTGACGGAAGGCAACAGTTGCAAGGTACAAATTTCATCCCCCTCCCGCGCTACAAATTCTTCAACCATTACACATTATTTTATATACGTGACGATAAGTTTTATGTTGTAAGTTTTACACGTTAACCTTCTATATCCCAAATTACATTTGTACTTCTGGAAAGAATTATAAAATCGTAAATTTTAATAAATACGAATTTATACTTACATCTACCCTGGTGTGAAAATTTATTTATTATTTCCTCTACTGTTACTTTACATTGGCTGCATATTACACGATGAAATAATAATTATTCGTGCCGCAGTGTGGTCCAGTCTTCTGACATGCATTAAAATTAATTCAATCCCTGAATTAGTAACATATTTCAACGTATTCGAATCCCTGTGATTTGTCGATCGTTCTGGCAAATATTAGTCTTTGAATTAAATATCGTAAGATTTAGCGTCAAATCTATTTTAGCATATCATAGAAGTAATCTCTGCAAAGTGCTCGAAGGAATTTATACACATATAAATTGACTCCGTTTGTGCATCAATTTGTTTTTTACGATGAAAGAATCCTTTTACGCTCGATCGTAGAGAAGAGAAATAAAACGGTGTAACCATTTCTCTAATTTGCAAACAAACGTAAAAATTTTACGACAGAGCAGCTTGTACATAAAATGACAAATTCTTAAGAAAAGTCGCTTTTAACGGCGACCATTAGGCGTTACACCTTGCGATATTTGTGCCCGGTGGAAGTAACATGTGGGCGCGAAGAGAAAGATGCAGCTGTAAATTGAGCGAAGATAGCGAAAAAGAAGCGAAGAAAGCTATTTCGAAGTTACGAAGATAAAGAGAACGAAGAGAACGTTGGGTTTCACGGACCTGATCCTTCGACGAGGTTCGAAAATTCTCTTTAAGTCTTGGTTAAGGGTCCTTGGACGCGATACTGCTATCGTTTCGCGGAAATCTGCACATTTGTCGAACCGGTGATTCGTTTTCCCGAAACTGCCCCCGATATTACGCCGATTTATACTTGTCGTCGTCCCGAGTGTTCTTTATCGGGCTCGTTCGATCGAATACTGGCCACCATTATCAACGATATTCGAGGTAACGATTGCAGTAACAAGTGAGTCGTCGACCGGCGAGAACTTGACCGGTTTGTAAATTTTGGGAACGACGGTATTATGCACCAAAGATGGGATCCTGTGATGGCCGCTCGAAGACGAAGGATGTGCGGACGAATGAAGTCGAATCGCAATATTTCAATTTTAAACTCCAATTTCAAGTCTAATTGTGCTTCATCGAGCACCAATCTTATTGTGTTTGATAATATTTATTTTAAAAAATCGTCTATTAGTCCAGTATTTTATACAGTAGAAATGCAACCCCTAAAGAAGAATCCTTGATGAGTCAAAAAAAAAGACTACAGCTGAAGAAACGTACACAATTTGTTAGATTATTTAAAAATTAAATAGAAATGGTGCTAGTTTAAATGCAAACACAGTATTTAAGTTTACGAAATAATGAATATTTTGATACCAAGCAACCCTAAAGAAGACACATCGAGGGGCATTGGAAGGATCGATGAATTTCTTAAAGATGGCAGACTACTAAATAAGCCATAACCGGGCTGGGATTGGTCGGTAGTAACCAGTAGTTGATGCGACTATAAATATACAGGGCGTAACCTAACATGTGAGACCCATTTCAACGGTTGATTGAGGATACAAAAACAATGACATATGCGCTCTATTTGATCTTGTTCTCGAGTTATAGCCATTTTTTTTACTTTAGTAATGTGCTGTTGATTACCTTCACAGGAAGTGCTCGAAATGGCCACCTTCGTCCCACGTACGAACCGACAGACATCCTGTCATAAACTATTCAAGAAAAATATCATTCCGAGCGTTCCGTTCTTTATTTTCGAACGTTGCAACCAATCTATTTCGTGTTCTTTTTTTGCGACGAAACAACAAGTCTTGAATTTTTCAATCTTCTAAATATTCAAGCTGTTTTCTCGGATTCGTTTACGGCTTTACCGAAATATTTCAACGCTGGTACAAAAAATAAAAGCTCAACTGACGTAAATCTTGTTCAGATCATTTATTCAAGACCCAGTTGGCTTTAAATCTCGTCAGAGTTAAACAAGGTTCGTATAAAATTTATCCATTACAATTTATCTATGGTCTCACCTTCCACAAAATCTTAAAAAAAATCTTGCACCACAATTTCTAAAAAGTTCAGAAACTCCTGCATCGGCTTGAATTCCAAGGAAAGCGCGCAACGTCGACGTCGAAAAGCGTCCCAGCGTCGAAACTACCCCGAAATAACAGGCACCATTACGAATGGACGGAAGTCCGCCGGGCCAGGAATTGTTTGAAACGCGGAGTTGCAGAAAAAATTAAAGGAATACGACGGAAGGGGAATGAGCAGAGGGGGAGGGGACGCGGCAGCTGACCTGGACGCCGGTTCATTTCGAGTTTGGGATTCGGGAATTGGTTATGAATAATGCAAGCGTTCGCCGACCGGCTGGAGATCGAATCCGCGCTGGTCAAACGAAGGTTCCGGGTGAGAGGGCTAGCCTGACTTTAAACGCGAAACGACGATGACAACGACCGGCTGGTCGCTCGGTTGTTCCGGTTGTTTCGAACGGTACTCCGGCGATCCCCCAACGTCCTGCGGGATAGTTATCCGGAGAAATAACCATCGCGGCCCGGTCGCGGGCATCGCAACTTTGTGTTTCGCCGAAATACTTTCCGTAACCGTATGAATAATGCATCTGTATCGCAAGACTCTTACAAACATATATCAACGCTGTAACGAGCATTCAAAGCGTATCGCCGTTTGCGCGTTTGCGTCGTCGATAAAAGAATGACGCGTATCTCGGCCGTGGAATGAGACACAAATGTATGTACGCCATTTTGCAGCTACGGTACCGATTCCGCGTTGTAAATTCTTATTTGTCCGTTTCGGGGGCCCATTGTAAATTCGTTACATTCTGGATTCTTGTCTTTGTCCACTGCACTTGCGCTCGACAACCTAACTTTACTCTGAACAGTTCTGACAGTGGCTATAATGATGATTAAGATCAAAAAATATAAGAAACACTTAAAGTAAGATACGAATTATTATATTTGTATTTATAAATGAATAGAAATTTTCTTACGAATTCTTTATTTTTACCAAACGCTGTTTATTAGTTGTCGACACTATCGCTTGCACGGAATAATAACAAATGGATTTCTTTCCCAAGCTGTTGCGCAAAACTGCTCCATTGCGAACTGGAACCAAATCTAATAGTGTTTAGTTCTCTAAAAAAAAGTTAGCTCGTTAGGAAACCACTAACAACCCCGATGTTTTGGTTTCAGAGCAGCTCGTGAGTCATCATCCGAAGCGATTTTCTAGCGATTTGATAGAAAAGAGGATACCTCATCCGCTTAATAAACAAACCGACACGTGGCACGTGTTTCGAGCACGAGCCATTATGATTTGCTACCCCAATCGTAGGTAACCACCACGAGGGTGAGCCCCGTCGATATCTCGGTCCGCAGATGTTTTCCTCGTCCGAAATTTCGTGGAAGGCAATTTCGTAGCGATACGTTTGCGTTTCATGTGCCTTGCTGACCAGCCGTTTGACTGGCGGTCGAACCTCTCGAGTGGACCGCACTGTCTGCACATCTGCGCCCATCGATCAGCCGACCTTGGACATCATACGTGTTGGGACTATCCCTTGGGGTTGTTGCTATATCTAGAAGCTACGCCTACGAGCACACAATTACTTCCAGTAATGCGTATCGCGATACAATTTTGCCCCTTCGATGATCCGTTCCTGACGAACAAATTTTAAGGGTAGATTATATCGATATTTTAGTTTTGAATTTATTCGGTAACATCTGAATCAAGAAATTTTTAGAATCATTGTTCTATAGACTTAATAATCAGGCTACGATGTGCAAAAAAGGGAATCGAAAGTTTTCTAATAATACTGATCCCGGAACTGCTGCAAATCTAACACTAATCCCTAAGTTTAGAAGATTCTGAGTCGTTCGCAAAGCTCGTTTAGAGGCTTACGCGTACTCTGCAATAATTGCGAGAAACTCATTACTCGCGAAGAATGTGTATTGCGGCTATATATTCATTGGAATCGCGAATAACAATCAGGCTAGCGTTTCCTTTGGAAATCCTTGACCCGTCTAATGCTCTGTGTCGTACAATTTGTACAACAATTTCGATTTGTACAAAGCTTCTTAGTCGGGAGACATTCGTGTCGCGAAAATGGAAACGCACTGCAAACGAGAACAACAATTGCAATATAGATGCTTTGAAGAATCTGAGCTAGAATGTCTGCTCTAATGTTGTGCAAATTAGACATTCATTGAAGATTACGTTCTCTATTATATCGAAGATAGGATCTTGTCTATATATAAAATGTTCAATGTTTAATATCTTTTTGATTTTCTTAATCGGTGATTAAGAATTCGATCCCACGTGAATTTCTTGGGTAATCAGTTGCATGAATTATTGAGAAAGTTCCATTAAATTCTGTACGTCGTGCGTGGTTTACGATCGCCATATTTCAACCGAGTAGCTAGACACTTCTTAAACGAACAATTTTCCAGTGGATAAATAGGTCGTACCTACAGTGACAACGCTATAACTTACACATTTGGGATGTAAATTGCGCGTGCCAGATTCTGATAAAGAAACTTAAATATTACAAAAATATACACTCTTAAAGCTTCGGTAGCATAAATATTTTAGGTACTGACACAGTACTCTGATGCAACAAGGACACAAAATCCTCTAACAGATAATCACCAAGTGCACTCAATGTTCAATAACTATCAATTTAATCCAGTAACGAGTAACCCAGTACGCGAGGCATCGAAATAATCTCCTTTAACAACGACCCTTAAAAAATCGAACCTTCTAACAGATTATCAGCAAGGCTCGCATCCAGCGATTAAACGACAGGGATGTTCGATAATCCAGGCTAATCCAGTCGATGCACGAGGCCCATTCGCTCGTCGTCTGTTCGTGAGACGCGTTCGTCAATGCCGTGGCGCACGAGCTCCTTGGACGTCGACTAATTTTGAATAGAAGCTCATTTGCGGCGAGTGTCCAGCATCGCACAAAAGCAGCCGGAAAAATAGAGAAATCCTCTCGAACGCGGGTTATCCTTGGTCGTTTAGCCGACTCCTTCCGCTCGCGCGCCGTATGTCGTTGCCTTTCAACCTGCCTCCGCTAATCTCTACCAACCTTTCGCGAGCTTTTCGAGAGTTTTATGGAGCGGAACGAGTCGTCGACCGTCTCGAGGAGAGGAGTGGATCGCAGCGAAGAATGCGGAGCAGTTTCGCGCGAAACGGTCTACGGTCGTCGCTCGATTCTCGACACGTTTCACGAGTGGACGATGACACGATACCCGGTAGTGTCGCTCGACCGCCACTTGGAAAAGTGGTGGAAGACTTGCCCGCGTTCCTGCGGCTTTTCCAAGAAACGCGGCACCGGCATATTGTCCCGCGAGCGGATGAGCGATTCGCTACGGTACCTGGTGGTGACTCAAACGGACGTCGTCCAGGATACTTTACGCGCTTTGGATTCTGACTCCTACATACTACGTGCGTACCGTTTCGCGCCTTCGACGCAAGTAACTGTCGCCATCGAGACTGGAAACTCGTTCTCTAATTCTATGGAAAGGGCCTCGATTTTTTAGTCGAAGCTTTTAAATGTTATTTTTCGTGCGAATTACAGAGTACATATCATATCAAATATATTACAGTTTACTCCTCCCAATTGTTCACGTATACTATAATTGATGATTCACTAAAAATAAATATTTATTTTTTTAATATTAACGAGCAAGTAATGTCGAATTCCAAAAATAAAGAGGTATAATCATAAATAACCAATATTTCAAAAGAATCAACGTACGTACGGTGATTATAAATTAACCAGCCAAACCAGTAGCCCGAGTTAAGTGAAAATATTTTTCCATCCCGCAACCTTCGGTTATCTTGGGTTAAATAATAAATTAACTTTGACTATTTTACGGAATCGCCTGTCACTCGTTCGCGGTGCTCGTTTTTCTCTGTTCACGTGCTATCGCGGTTTCGTTTTGCGCACGTTTTGCCGCTCGAACGGTATACTGTTCGCTCGTAGCGCTGGTTCGTGTTCGGAATAGTGTTCGCGGGATCTTCCTCCGATGATTACAAGGTAACCAGGCATGCACGCTGCGCGTATCCGCGATTTTTCTAATTGTCGATGAAGTACCGCTAAGCGCACGATTACGCAGCGCCGGGGATCCATGTAGCTCAGATCGAAGAACTACGACTGACGCTGACAGGCCTTCGAATTCGTCCACCGTAAGTCCGTTGGTCTGTCAAACGTGTGTCGTCGTGAGCTTGTAACTTTGCGATAATCGCTTCCCCATTCTTCTCCTCAACCTTCTGTCTGGCCCGTGAACTCTTGGCGAAACCAATTTCCGAGACTGGAGACGTTCGTGTTCGCCGAGCAAACGAAATTCTGGGAGAGATTGCAACGTGTACTTTGTCTATTTTTCCAGTAAACAAAACTTGCTCGACCCTGCTTGTTAGCTCGTTTATACAAAATTACTCTCCGCGTGTACGAATGCTCAAAATAGAAGGTAAGAATCGTCGCAATGAGAAACAGAAAGGCTTCTAATTAAAAGAGCCATTGTATCAGCTTTGTGAAACGCTAAAAATCCCAGAAGTGTCCTATTTTTCGCAAAGTGTACGTTCCTTGAGCCGTCAGTGACTCTTCAAAGGCGTTTTAAACTCAGAACTCGTCGCGACTCTTTGAAGCGCGGACGCTTTGGTCTTCGCGCCGAAAAACACCACCCTTTTATTCGGCCTAAAGGGGTCGTGTCTTCCCGAGAGCTTGTTTCCTTAAACGCTTCTCTCATTTTTTCCTCCCAGCGCCGTTTCACTTCCGAAACACGTTGTAACCGATCGGAATTATTTAAGAAAGGCGATAAAACTTCGCCCCATCGCGCGTGGATCCACCCACAGCGATAAATACCATAAATTTGTCATCCAAGTTGGACTTTTACCGCGCAGCCTCGCGACTGGTAAGTACATATATCTCGTGAGGCGATTTCTCGGCCGTCCACCGGCTACGCTTTTACGATAGCCCCGGTACGCAAAGGCGGCTCGAACGACGCCCAGGTTCGTTCGTTTTTGCCAGTTCGAGCGGAGGTCAAATCGATTTCGGGCCAAAATTGGAGATAAGGTTTACGGTCGCGTCTCGACCCGGGTCGAGTATCCTTAACGCGAACATTTCCGAGCTGCCCCGTACTGGCGTCGAGTCTCTTTCGCTATTTCCGACCGATGTCCACGGGGTCCAAGTCGAAAAAAGAGGCCTGGGCTCTCTTTGAGTAGCCGACGGACGCATTTCACACGTGTCAATCGCGGTTAAGATTTACTGCCCTCCCCCTCCGTCCACTTCGTTTCCCTCCGCGCTATCCCAGACCCTCTCCTCGGTCCAAACACCCACCCTCGTTCTTTTCGACCTCACCTCTTTGCTACTCCGTAAATCATATCGCGCGCTTTGCCTCGCGAGCGACGTTTATGGGTCCCTCGCTTATTGGACCATGTCGAGACGCAACGACAGCTGTCCCATTTTTGTGAAATTGACCACGGGCCTCTCGAACGAACGCGTAACGAGGCGGACCCACGAAACTGGACGCGCCCGCGTTACGTGACCGAACGATTTCGATTTTTATGAGCGAACGCGCACGTCATGAGTGGTATGCGTAGAGAGGAACGTCTTCTTCGGGGAACGAATAGCGACGCGAGGTACATTAACCCCCGTGACAAGGGTTAAACGAAGAGGAAGGCTTCTGCGTAAACTAAAAACTGGACTAAACTACTTCCAATTCCATCAATTCGATACTATATTAAATGTATCAAGATCAACAAACACTATGGCGAAGAATCTTACAAATAATCATCCACCTACTGCCAACATCTCTCTAAGCAGGAGGAAGTAACATCGATGAATGACTTCTTCCTCGAAGACAGTGTACATCAATTCGATACTATATTAAATGTATCAAGATCAACAAACACTATGGCGAAGAATCTTACAAATAATCATCCACCTACTGCCAACATCTCTCTAAGCAGGAGGAAGTAACATCGATGGAAGACTTTTCCCTCGAATGTCCATAAACTTGTTGATACTATATTTGTAGATCGTGATGATCAGTTTAGGCGACGAAGAAAGGCCACTCTCGAAGCTCTCGCGTATCAGACTTCTTGGCGCATCGAAATTGGAGCCTGTATTATTCCGTGTTGCCGCTTACCGATTCGGAATTTCAATATCGATATCGCGTATGCACCGGTGGCCCGGTGCATTAATATCTTCTGGATGCACGGTGGAAATAATTGAATCACTCGACGCGTCTCGAGGCATCGGAGCCCACGAATGCGTCCCACGTCGTCGCCGGGGAAAATGTATTCCGATACGATGACCTTCTTCGCTCGTGAACGAATATTTAATTTTCCGTGCCCCGTCTCCCGGCGCATTGTTATTCTTCATATGAGAGGCAATGTTTCCTCGTTCGTGCCGCGAGGACGTCACGAACCCGGCCGCGAAGAGGAAGGAAGCGATGCGCCGGGCGAACCAGCGAACCGCGAACCGCGAGTCTGCGGGATGATGCGTCGTCCTTGCGGAACCCAACGGTGACTTCGACATCTTCGGGAGCTGGAATTTCCTCTTTGATGTTTCGTTGGCAAACATCGGGCCCAGGGATTCCTCGTTCAGCAGCGTCACCCGGAACATGCCAATCGGCTGCTGGATACACGGAAATTGGCTGCGAGCACGATGTCCGTGCGTGATGGCAAAACGTAAAACACAACTAGCGAACAGGGTCTGAGTCGAGAGTTTAAGAGCATCGAGTCAACGTTTCGAGAGGAACGAACCACCTACGATTAAAGCAATCATATCCTTGACAGTATTTTACAATTTCAAATTGTTGGAATTTACAAATTTTTTGCATTTTTCCCCCAGGTTATCTTCTTTGAATTTTTCTAGGTCCACCACGGTTAATTTCTTTATCCTTGCACAGTGAAATCTAGTATCCTGAACACCTTAGAGTTTAAGAGCATTGAGTCAATGTTTCCAGAGAAACGAACCATCTGAGACTAGAGATATAATGTCCTTAGACATATTTTATAATTTCAAATTCTTGGGATTCTCAAACCTTTTGCAATTTTTCTCCCAGCCTCCCATCTGGTTTTTTTAAATTTTTCCAGATCCACCATGGTTAATTTCCTTATCCTTGCACAGTGAAATCTAGTATCCTGAACACCTTAGAGTTGAAGAACATCGAGTCAACGTTTCGAGAGAAACGAATATTAGAGCAAGTATTCTCAAACCTTTTGCAATTTTTCCCCCCCCCAGCCTCCCACCTAGATTCACGTAGAAACGAAGTGTCCCGAAGAACTTGCAAAGGAGCACATAACGGAATGCAACTTTCCAGCTTCCAGTAAGGATATTGTTCCCGTGACACCGTTTCGGATCGTCCTCCGTAAGCAGTTCTGCACAAGATCGTCCCTGGATACCGTCGAGCGTAACACAGCGATCGAGATCGCGAACGAACGGAAAATATGACAGCAGGAGGTAGTCCACGAACAGGTGGTTTCGCTCGAAAAATATCTTGATTTTCGCGTGCAACGCCGTCGCGACGTAGCCTATTCCGTGCACGCAGCAATTCCGTTAGGAATCTCATCTGCGTTCCCACAACAACGAGAGTACACGTCCGCGAACCGTGAACCTCTCTCTTTCTCTTCGACCGGTCTATCCAGCGGGTCGTTCGGTTCGATATCGATGCCTGGTCGAAGCCGGAAGGCGAGAAGGTCGATGGATTCGTGGAAGATAGCCGAGGTCGAGGCGGGAGGAGGAGGAGGAGGAGGAAGAGTAAAAACCAGCCGTTGGAATTCTTCGGTGGATGCGTCGATATCGGAGTCATCGTCGTTACAGTCTCGGAATCCTTGGCCATTGGCGCCCTCGATCCTGGCGAACGCCCCTAATTACACAGTATGCAAAGAAATGATAGGTTCGCTCGCATTATTGCTCGTAACTCACGACAAAATGTATCGAGATGAAATTCTGCGCGTCTTTAGTCCTCGGACTAAGAAGACTTAGTGTAAAATTTTGTACGAAGATATTCTGGATGAAGTTGCAATTTTTCTTTAGAACGTGTAACACAATATTAAAATATTTTGATAAAATAAAGAAGACTTCAGGCTATTTTTAATTACCAGGATAATCTGACTTAGCTATAATGTAGCTAATCTCTGTTTCAAGTTCATTTACTGGTCCTATAAGTTGTTTATTGGATTACAATATAAGGATTTTTCAACGTCTCCACATTTTCCTTCTACAATCACTTTTCATGTGGTACTGATATGTTGAGGCTCTTGGATCGAGGCAGTGAATCTTTACTTTTAGAGGTTTATTAAAAATAACGATAGAAATTGATATTTGCATCGAAACACGTGTGTACTATAGTCTCAAACTTATTGTATACAGAGTTACTAGATGTCATCGACATAAACCTACAAATGCAGTTATTCTACAACATGGTGGATGCATAAACGCCTAAAAAATATCTTAACCATATTTTCGACGTTCCTCGACGTAGGTCTCCAAGAAATTATGCAGTGATTCAGCAATTAAGTGAAACAATAATTAACGAATAATAAAGGGCAAAACAGAACGAAGGATAGAGAAAGAAGAAATGGTGTTTGAAATCGTGATCTTCTGATTTCTATGGGATGGATATCCACATCCATTTCTAGCGTCTCAGCGGCGATTAGATCGGACCGGTGCGCGATTAAAAGATCTCCGGCGGATGATCCGGTTAGCAGTCCGGGTTTCTACTGGCGAAAAGTCCATCGTTTGACTGATAAAACTCGAGCAAACACAGGTTGATAAGATCGTTGGTAAATTTAGTCGGCGCCGCGATAACTTTCATTGGCTCGTCAGCGAGCGAAGAGCTCGCGGGAATCTTAATCGCGCTGGTCGCGCTGGAGAACGCTTCCACTGGCCGGTTTACCTATTCATCCGAGTCTTTGCACCGCGTTAATGAAAAATGCAGTCAGCTGGTGCTCGTCCTTACCGCCTACCGGGTGACCGTATTCGACGGAAGCTGGAATACCGCGCGATCTTGGAAGAAAGCTTAAAGCAGCGTCGAATTTTTGTGAAATTTGTTAGTCGCCTTTTACAAGAAACAGAAGTGGAGTTTCTATTTTTGAAAAACTTATGATTTGTCTGCAATTTCCAATTCTCTCGTGAAATTATAATATTTGCAGTGGAACGTAATTTAAAAAATGCAGAAAGAAAATTGATTTTTATTTGCAACATTATATGAAATATTTTAGTTTTTTCTCACGGTTCTCTGTAGGAAGTCTTCGCACCCTCTTTAGAATCAAATTAAAGGTATGAAATTCCTCACGCCTTTGACGAAAGAATTCATCTTTTAATAGACAGTCCTTAGCTTTTACTCGGAATTATATGAGACACATAAAACGAATCATATCGCAACTATTACTTTTAATGAAGATTGATTCAGACTGGTGGAATTCAAACCAATCGTATAAATACTACTGAATTCATTTCCTGGTAACAAAAACATAAACCTAAACAGTGCGTTGCACGGTTCATCTTCAATTATGCAATACTATCTTTTCAAATTCCCATTACTATACAAAGTGTTGATTGCTCAGGGACGTGTGTAATTTAGATGCTCGTCTTACACGTCCCCTTATATATCCTGTGTAATTTCTTATTCCAATCGCTCGACTCGATAGTCGGAATAATGCAACGAGATCAATCATCTCCGCGGATATTGCAATATCGCTTCCAACGCGTCGAACGATCCGCTCCACAATTTTACACCTGAACGAAAAACAGAGCCTTCTTTAACGCTTGATGAGTCAATCGATGGTTTAAAGTTTTTTTCACCGAGCTCTTTAAAGCGTTCAGACTAATACCGTTAACCAATATCCGATCATCGCGCAAAACACAGGCGTCGATTAATAACAACAATACCAGGGAGTATTGGATAACCGTCAAACAAGTTGTTCGAGACGTCGTCGTTATCTATCGCGCTCGACCGACTGTTTGATCGACGTCTGCTTTGAGAACTCGGAGGAAGTTCGTTTCCATTCAAGACGTCCCGAGCACCGAACAATTTCGCTCGAGTGCCATGAAACCGCTCGACGCAGCTCTCTCGTTCGCTCGTCGGTGGCCCCATTCCCGGAAGAAAATTGCAAGAAAGTGGCTGCTAGACGCGGACCAACCGAGGAACAGGTGTAAACGCCGCGGAATAATATAATTGCGTGCTACTTAAGGAATGTCTTTTTGCTGGAGAACGTGTCTTTAGGTGTTGTAAAATCAACGCGAAGCCTGAACAAGCGAATATCGTCTGATTTTTTGTCTCAGTATGGATCTTGGTCCTCTATGTACGCGTTCGAAATCAAGCATCGCCTCGTGTCTCGTTTAAATTTTGCGAGATATCGTACGCGTTAGTGACCCGCATTGAAGTAACGAGGTGCTCCGGAGCGCTTGCTTCCCTTAATTAAAATGAATTCACGGCGCGTAGAACGCGTCGTAAGAAAGTTCGTTAAGCCCGAGAAACAGTTTCCGGGTTAAGTGAAGCCGGGGAACGCAGAAAAACGAAAAGAGGTTCCCCCGTATCGAGGATTTTTCGTCCCGTTGGCCTCGAAAACTTCAATCGGACCCGATTGGAATATAAACCGTATTTTACGCCGCGATTTTCGCGCGGCACGAGTCTCATTTTCCGAGTCCACCTAATTTTCGGGGTCCTTTGCTTTTCTGCACAGCGGAAAGTTGCACAGCCGAGACTCTGCTCACGGAATTTTCAATTCCCCAACTTTCATCCCGGCCAGTTTGGCTTCATTTCCGCGAGGCGCGAGATTATATGCAAGTAGATTAAAACGTGCCCCGACATTATTGCGCGGGCTAAATAAACTTTCAATTCTTAAACTGTACAAATTCGAAGAAATTAACGTAATCGCGGGTCTGTAATTTAAAAACTAAAATTAAGTCCAAACATGTTTCGCGCCCTGAAATCTAATTTTATGATTTGGATCTTTTTATCTCGAAGGGTTTTAATAACACGAGGATGATAATTTTCTTTAGTTCTCTTTCCCTTATAGGCTATCAAGATTTTTTTCCTCGGGTTTTTATTTCATCGATTTCCTCACGATCCGTGACGAGGCTCATGAACTGTATCCATTTCACATTTAATGTTTTATCGTTATCTTGAAGAGGGTCACACTACCTGGTACCGAAACGTCGAATAAATCATGTTACACCAGCGTGTATGTTCTGTATTTCTAAAGGAAACTCCTTCCTTCGCGTTATATCTTAAAGTGTATCTCAGAGTGAAAGAAAAAGTGCTCGTGGCAAGCAATTTATTTAAAACGCTGTAAACCTTTGGTTTCGGGATGATCATTGATAACATTTCAGTTTGTATATATATACGAAAATAATTTGTGCAGAGTGACGAAAGAGGTACTGCGATTTAAAAATTATAATATTCACGAACAAAATACGATATAAAAATAAAATTACAAATAACGATCAGTATACTTAACAAGTATGGGGCAGGTAAATAACACGAATGATCGAATTTTACACTGTTCTACTTAATTAAACTTACGTTGTTCCAATAGTAATAAAAATTTAAATAAAATTTAACAAGTTTGGAGCAGGTAAACAATGATTTAATTTAACACTCTTCCCTTATGCTGTTTCTATAATAATAAAAATTTTAATAAAATTAAAGAGCTTGCAGATCAAAGAGCATTTAATTTTCCAATTTTCAGTGGAAGGTACGCGAATGGAAATTGAAAAGCGTTGAGATATTTAAGCCGTCACCCGGTACGCGTGGCATTATGCGCCATGAAGGGATCCACTACGCGGCACATACTAAATGTCTACACGGATACCTAAAATACATACTTAGGCTCATATGTGGTGGCGTATAAAAGTGCATAAGAGATGGCTATCCCGGGCGAAGGGAAGACATAGGCACCTGCATTATAAGTTCCTGCCTACCGCGTATACAGAGTCCATTTATTGCCGGCTTTTCAACCGTGCTCGAGGCGTGTCCTAAAGCTCGAAGCTTTGTGCTTTCGCCAGCACGTATCAACGGGCCTGAATGCGTTCGAGGATCGCTGTAAATCGGGTCGACGGACTGTTCGCGCCAAATTATTAATGGCGTCGATCGAACCGTGGACCAGCCACTTCTGGCGATCGACTTTGGATGTTTTTGGATTCCCTGCAACCCGTTCATCAAATTATCGACCACGTTTGCACCTGGAAATGATGCATCAGAGCAATTCAAGTTGAATTCAAGTTGTGCGTTAAACGCGTTACAGAATTCTTAATTCTTAAAATCAAGATTAATAAGAAACTCGACGGATTCGAGTGGGTTTCTTTGTTTTTTATTTGAACGCCGGGGAAACTAATAACAGAAGCGTGTTTCGTCGGCGAACGTTCTCCGGGTTTCGAAAGTTCGTCGTAATCGAACGTTAATTGATTACGAGCGCGTAACGAATATTGCGAGTAATAGCGAAAGTTGCTCTTTGTTCGGGTTAAGAAGCGCCGCGGCCTAAAAAGCAATTTGTATCCGCTGACTGGGCGCGAGCGTGTTCGCCGATTAAGAAGAGCGCCGTTTGCGTCGATGATTAATAACCAGATTAATAGGCGGATAGGAAGTTGCGAAGAAGAAGCGTTCTCGCTGGCGATCGGCGAAGAAAAAAAAAGAAAAAGAGAGTTTCAGCGCGGAGAAATGCCAAGGGAAAAGAGAACGAATTAACTTCTCGAAGAGAGAGAATCGTAAGGCTCGCGGGGTCGGCTCTTCTATTTCCTGCGCGCATCGGTGATTTATAATTCTATCAACATCTGTTTCGAAACGGCGCCGCAGAAGAAAACACACAGCCGCCGATAGTTTCCGGCCCGGGCGTACTTCCCCGAATTAAACGCACCACGAAAATTACCACGTATAATTACAGGTATCGCATGCTGGAACGCAGAGGGTCTCTTATTAACATAACGTTACACGGGAAGTCGACGTTGTTAAAATCAACGTAGCCGGACTCTTTTTACTGCACCGACGTTATCCACGCAACGATTTGTTAACGAAGGCGGCTTGTCAAACGAAAATTTTCGTTCCATCGGCGCCATTAAAAAATTCAGAAACGATTAAAGAAATTATATATCGAACATTTAAAACCATTATTCGTCAGTATGCATTTAATTCGAGTTTGTATATTACTATCGTGGATCGTTGGAAGGGGAATCATTAAAATCAATTACCGTTTAAATGGATGACTATCTGGATGGTTTGTTGACACGCGTGGTTGAGGATCCTAGAAAACAATAGGTTACGAAAGACCACAGGAGTCGATGTCAATTAACACAGAGAAAGAATGAGCAAGTACTTCGCCGTACCAATCGCCCAGTTAGTGATAAACGAGCGAAAGGAAGTTACTGGAACGAAAATGCGGCTAGAAAGCAGAAGAAGCTGCGGAAAAAGAGGAAAGTACAAACTAGCCTCCTACGAAGATCTTTAGACCAATGTTCGCGCCGTCCAACCTCCTGCATCCTCCTCTTCGGCGATCCGGCTCGAGTCTCTCTTATTTTCCAGCTGGTTAACATCCATGAGCTATGAACGAGTCCTTACGACGAGGCGCGAGAACAGGCGGGGACATTATCAATGGATCTACCTTCGTGTACGCGCACAAACGCGATGGTACTTAGTGTTACCTGTGTGTGCGTTAACGTGTTCTTCGCTTCCCTTAAACAGCCGGCTCGTAACCACTAATCGTGCCCTCTAGGTCCTGTTTTTCTACTTTATTGAGACGAACGATGCCCCGTTACCCGAAACGTCGACATTAACCACGCATTGCACTCATTTTATTTTCCCCTTCGAAACAGAAATTATTTTATTGCTTAAACCTTGTACAGACAAGCGTACAACTTTCAGATATTTCATAAATTGAAATAACTGGATACTCAAATTGAATACTAAATCTCATCAAACTTTCAGAGCAAACTTGCAGAGACAGTTTTCATTAGGTTTTCAATCGACCGCATTGCCCTCCACTTGGGAGGGATAAAAACGTTCAATTTACGAATCACACCTAGAGTTCACTTTAAGAATCATTACTTTCAGACTTCACTGGCCCCAAGGAGGATCCTCCCACTTGGAAGGACTAGAAATGCTCAACTTACGAATCACGTCAAGAGTTCATTTTACGAATCATCGCTATATTCGAAATCCTCGAGCCTAGATAATACTGATCAGGACCTCGTCATACTGGAGAATGGCGAAACATTCGCCACGGAGGCATTTCCTTTTTGTCACCGAACTTTTTCTTTTTGTTTTTCACGCACGTGTTGCACGTCAGGCGTTCGGTATTACTTTATTTCCAGTCGTCTCGTTGCGTTTACGAGCGCTAAACAGTCGGACGGGCGGCGCACAATGAGACGCGCGGGTTCCTTTGATCACTCCTGACATTCGGAATTTTCATAATTTATTCCACGCTCGGGGCTCCCTCCCGGTACCTTTATCCCTTCCACGATTCGACCTTCGCGCGGCCATAGGTGGGACCTATTCGTTACAGCCGTCCGTTCGCGCGGCCCAGCGCGTACATACGAGTGCATTAACACCGGGTGTACCCTTCATAAATTAAGAGTCGAAATGCAGGCGCGTGGGCAACGCTTAATAAGCTATTTAGATAAAGGAGACGGACCCTCGGAGTTTCCCGATTTATTGCGTCCAGAACGGAGCTTCGTCCACCTTTCGAGCATTAAACTCGACGAGCAGGAACAGATAATGGAGTTCCCGTGCGTTGGCCGAAGAGTGAATGCAATATTCTACCGTGAAGTCGAATATTATTTAGTACGTTTAATGGCTTCGGTGCCCGTCACTGTTCGTAAATGGCATATTCATAATATTCAGAAGGATATTCGAGCAAGGGTTCATGTGCTTTGAAACAACCATTTTGTTAGAAGTCCTTGTAAATTATAATTTCATGCTTTAGAATAAACACTTGCTTGGAAAATAGGTATTACAATTTCAGATTTGTAATACATATTTAATTTGGAAATTTATTTGTATTCACTATTCATCTCATAATTTGCTCAAGTTGTTAATACAGTAAACTTTCAAACGACTAAAAATCATTAATAGAGAGACTATAAAAAACAGCGAGTATTTAAGACTTTCGAAAGGATCGATATGGTAATGGCTGGAGAAGAGCGGACCCCAGACACTGGCTTCCAAACCTTCAAGCAGTCTTCGCGAAGTTCTACGTTCTTCTTTCTCGTCGTTAAGTTTTCATAGTAATTTTAAGCATTTTCGAGTCATTAACTTCGAAAGAACCGAACTGTTAAACGGTTACAAATTGTTAATAGATATCAGCGAAGCTGCGAGGTTTATAAGAATTTTAGACTTTATCAGAAAGGATCGATATGGTAATAGCTGCGGAAGACCGACCAGACACTGACTCCTAAACGTTCACAAGTTCTTAAGAAGTTCGTTCTTCTTTCGAGGTCGTTAAACTTTACTCGAAAAAGTGAAAGCATTCACCGGGTTCGCGTCTAGTTTGCCTAGTTTGTACGCGATAAATAACACCGCGTGTCAGTTTTATTGGGACAAAGCTGCGAGTCACGGTACGTTTCACGAGAATTCGTTCCCGATGTCGATGTTACCGATGTTCGGAATTTTTCGCCCCCGCCGTTTCGGAGCATGAATCAGTCTACGCGCCGACGATACCACATTCCAGATGTACAGTTTCCAATAACTTCGACTTCTCGCGTGTGCTCGCCTTATGGCCTCGTTAGAGCGGAAGTTCATTACAAAGCCTAATGCCTTTCGAAATTAGAATTCTCTGGATGCCGTCTCGGCGGGGCCAGCCAAATTAGTTCAAAGACCAATTTCCATTCGTTCGTTCGAGACACGCCTTCGTGCCCTGTTCACTAAATATTAATATAGCGCGGAACAGTGACGAGAGGTAATCAACGAGAGTAACCCTTCTCGTTTTGTCGCGCAAATTTCTATCAGTCTACGCGAATTCCCCGAATACCAGACAGCCGTTTCGCGTTCAAGTGCTTCTCGTCGAAGCATCGGAGAGCAACGTATGAAATACCTGCTTCCCCCGAGACGTCCTTTAACGATTAAACTTCATTTTGATCAAGTGATATTGTCCAAGTTACAAACAGCGCTCTAAACTGCTTCGTTGGGATACAAATTCTTGATGTTTAATACGTGTCGAGCCTTCCACGATGATACGATGTGAGTTATTAAGTTAATTAATGATGTAGTTAGACCTCGATTTAGCGAAAAGAGGTGTTTGCAAAATATTTATGAAGTATTTGAGAAGCATTCAGAAATTTGGTCAGAAAATTATCTTACTTATTTCATTGAACACTGAAATTATCTTTTATACAGGGTGTTCGGTAACCCCTGGGAAAAATTTTAATGCGGGATTCTAGAGGCCAAAATAAGACGAAAATCAAGAGTACCAATTTGTTGATCGAGGCTTCGTTAAAAAGTTATTAACGTTTAACGTTTCGCCCGTTCTGAATTTTTTTTCTCGAAAATGCGCAGGATTTCGGGAGTATGTCTATTCACCAAAAATGATTGCAATTGACCACCGGAACCGAAAATAATTTTTTCAGAATTAATAAAAAATTTTTTTTTTCGTCGAAAAATTTAGGCACCTACCCCCCCTATCGATTTTTCTTAAAAATTCCTTTTTCATTTTTAGTAATTTTGTTTGACGTCTTACAGAAAAGTTCTCTAATACTTTTTTGTAGGTACCCATGAGCTCTACTTCAGAAAAAAGTTTCATTGAAATATATTCACAATTGTAAGAGTTATGGCTGTTTGAAAATTGGACCATTTTTATGGGATTTTTCTCATTTTGCGGGGTCAAGAACCAACTTTTCGAATATTTTTGCGATTTGTACATATTCTCTACCAAAATACGCATAGTTTGCTTTTTTAAACATTAAAATCGTTCAATCCGTTCAGAAGTTATGACGTTTTAAAGATTCGCATGAAAATTCAGGCAGACATTTCTGGCCAGAAATTATATTTTCGGTAAGGAATTTTTTTCTCGAAACTGAGTAGGATTTCGGGGGTATATCTTTGACCAAAAATGCTTACAATTGACCCCTGCAACTAAAAATAATTTTTCCAAGACGATTTGAAAGTCTTTTTTTTCACCCGAAACTTTCAGTACTTACTCGAATTTTTTTCTCGAAAGTGGATAGGATTTTGGAGGTATGTGTATTCATCAAAAATAATTGTAATTGACCCCCGCAATCGAAAATAATTTTTCCAGAACGATTTGAAATTTTTTAATTTAATTGTTAATAACTTTTTAATGAAGCCTCAGTCAAAAAATTGATATTCTTGATTTTCGTCTTATTTTGGTCTCTAGACTCTCCCATTAAAATTTTTCCCAGGGGTGGCCGAACACCCTGTATATTGAGAAGATTAGTCAATGGGGTGGTAGATTGAAGCGACAGTCTTTTGGGAATTATCTAATTTTAAAATAATACGGAGAAAAGTATCTGAGAAATTTTATTTATATTTTGAATATGATTGGAATCCGAAAGTAGAAAATGTTTAAAAGTAAGTTGCTCGTATCGATTGATCTACTTTAGAATTATATTTACTTTCGTGCGAGGCATTCACTCTTGGTATTTTAAAAATTGAACAGTTTCGGAGAGAACACTGCATTATGGACGTGACATCCTTTTAGCTGGACGAGTGCCACATAGCGGAAGGACTATGTTGCTTTCTGGTTCTTCAGTGAAAGGAAGCGAGGTCCGTTATAGAATATCCTCTGTATTTATGAATAAAATATTTGTCCAGAACGGTTCATTTCGCGTTAACCTTTTTAAAATTCTATTCTGAGAAACGTAACACTGTACAAAAAATCGATACACGTAAATAACCAGTTCAATGAAAATAATAATACCCTGGAAAAATCTATAATAAATTGAACGAACTTCCAGACATTTTAAATACCCTGCAGATCAATTTGAAAAATATTTACAAACTGAAAACTGTATCTGAACATTCGATCTATATTTCCAGGAAACATGACGATCACAAGTGTGTTAATTCATTATACTCGGAATAGGAGAATAAAATATTGCGCTCTGGACTTAGAAGAAACGAAAAAGAATCGATGTTTGGCAGAATCAACCCCTTAATCGAGATCGTTCCATTGTCTCGGGGGGTGTGTTTTTGCACGCGCGGAAAGATAACGGTCGTTCCACGCGTCGCATCCGAAAACCGTAGAGATTAAACGAAGGAAAGGAGAACAAGAAAACGTTGAAACCCTTAAAGCGAAACGGCAAAAACCGCGCCCGTAGTGGGGTTAATTTCGTAAAATACGCGCGCTTGTTACGGCTCACGCTGAGCGTAACATCACACGTTTTTACAGTATCCCCTCATTTTCCCCGCGTAATATTCTCGACGGGAACAAAAATCTTCACGACCGCGCTTCCCCTCGTCCCTCCCACCCTTTTCGTTCCGCCTCTACGATTCTACCTCGACGACGATGCACCTGAGAAGAGTCCTCGTTAAGGCTCCGTTAACTCCGCGCCGGGAACGAGCAGCGGCAACGGAGCGGGGCTAGGAATTACGTGGTGGATAATTAATTGGGTGACATGTCGTGTGTTGGTACGTCTGTGGCATCGGGCCCGTTATACCTATTCCACGGTGCGTTATAAATAACGTGGCGCATCCGCGTATTTGCATATTAATTTCATGTAATGAAGGCGATTAGGCTAATGAGCGTTGAATGTGGTCTCCGTGGCTGTAACTTTATACCCTCTCGGCCATCCCCGTACTTGCTGATAAACTCTACCGTTCCCTCCACCCTTGGTCACTCTCACTCACTCTCTCTCTCTCTCTCTTACACGAGTTCTACGAGTCACACTTTCTCTCTTTCTCCGTTCATGATCCCCCCCTTGGCGTCGATCGATTCCAGCGAAATTCAATTAACCGGCGCGCATAACGCGCTATCGTAGCGATCCAAAAATCTGCATGGAACACGCGCGCGCCCTGACCGACGACTATGCATACGCGCTCTCGATTATGTGACGCGTTATATGGCCACTCGCGAATTACGCGCTATTGACCCCGCCGGACTAGATCATTGCGCTTAAATCACGTTTATCGATTTGCATTAGACGAACGCCGCGCTTGCATTGTATGCAAGACACGCGCCGGGACACGCGGTACTTATGGACGATTAAATTTCCATGGTTAGTCGTTAAGTATTATTTATTGCTATTAACACAACGCTTCTGCTCATAAAATTGTCGCGACTTGCTGTTAGCCTTAGACTCTAAGACACTTGATAATCTATCAAGAAGTGTACACCTCGTTCGTAGCCGTGTACACTCATTTCCGGAATTCGCGTTAATGAATCGTTCCCTAGGGCTTTCGGTTTTTGCCTAGAAATCTTGGTAAATTAGTGTCTCCGATCGACAGATATCAGAGACGAATTTCAGCCCGTAGAAATCCCCTCGAAGCGATCCGAAACAACGATTTGCGTAGAAACGATTCCTAGCGTCGATAAATTTCACTTAAAAGGATCACTTAAGTCCACGACTTTTATTCTGGACGGACGTGGCTGTCGCGATTGGCGAAAATTTACGAACGCAATTAATTTTTGCGCCAGAGCGTGTTCCATTGCTCCCAGACCCTTAGTCTCGACGCTGATCGACCGCCGGATTCAACTTTCGTAGCTTTTAAAAATACCTAACGCTACCTTTCATTTTACGCTATTCTAAAAATCTGAATAATCTTTGAAGATCCACGGCGTACATGCAACAACGGTTCTGGCATGATTCTCGGAATCAAACTACTCGACAATGGGTTTCACGGAAAACGAGAAACTAGCTGCGGAAAATTTATTAACAGCCATCTTCGTAACCGTCCATCCAGCGAATGATACCGGTTATCTCGTTCCACTCAGGCTCTCAACGAGCATCGTCGACCAACATTAACGAGGTTTAACAGCTTGTAAGCATTAACATTAGGGCCGTGTGCCGCGAGTACCAGCTGTATAAATCACTAGGCCCGCCCGCGGATCCACCGATCAGCCATTCGTAGGGAAATTAGACACGCGTTTGCTCCATCTTCTCTTCTCACTTTCTGTCTTCCTGTTTCCGTCCTCCTCCGAAGCGAGGCCTTTCTCTATACCAAGCTGCCCTTTACGCGGCCATTCGTCTCTATCTTCGTTTCTATTTCCTGTCTGCTCGTCGATACCATTCACCTTTATCTTTTTCACGTCAATTAATCCCCCTATTCCCGGCTTCTCGACTCCTCGTCGAGTCATCCGTCTTTATCGCTCGTTTCCACGTTCGTCCCTTCCACTCCTGGATCCTCTTTATCCGGCCTTTTCGTCAAAGTGTTCCTCCCCCACGCTCTGTTTTTTGTGCCTCTCGAGGACTCTTCTTCGTTCCCATCCCACCCGCCGCGGTCGCAAGTGCACTCCTCTTTCTGCTCGTTCACCGCCGACGAACGACTAATTTATGTAATTACGCAATCCTGCCTCGACTGTCCTCGCGACTCGCGCGAAACCAAGAGCCTGTTTCGCGGTGAAACTGTCCTGGGCCCGCGAAACACCCTGATTACCTCGTCCTCGACGCTCTTTTCTCCTCCGATCCGCGTTTCGATCACAGTGATCTTCCCTTTCTCGTTACATCGAAGCACACAAAATGTACTTAAAGAGTATTCGCGATCGCGAATGTGCAATTCTCGGAATCGACGACCTCAACTTTCTAAAATTAATTTAAGAATCACGGAATCTCCGACGCAGACTTTCTGGAAACTTATGAGCCAGAGTTTCCGGAATTAATCGCCTAGAATTCCAGGACTTGACCATCTACGATTTCTGGAATTGATCGCCTAGAATTCCAGGAATCGACCACCAACAATTCCTGGAATGAATTACCATCTCACAAAAATCGCGAATACCTAGAATCTCTGGAATTAATCGTGCAATAATCCGAGGCCCCGAAGATCGCCCCTGAGATTGCATACGAAATTTTCGAATTTCTGGAATCAATCACAACTTTTGAAGTCGATCGCCTGGGAATTTAAAAATCGACCGTGTACAATTTCTGGAATTATTTATCTAAAATGGAGAAAATCGTGACCTGGATTCCCTGGAATTCACGATGCAGAACTGCTAGAATTAATCGACCGAGATTCCAGAAATTAATCGTGCAGAATTTCTGGAATTGATCGTGCAAAGATTCGGAAATTGGCAATTTAGTCTAAAAATTTACGCCGTCGTATTTAAAGTCGGTTTCCAAGAAATCTACTATACGCGTAACACAATTCTGTCATTAATTTGTGATTGATCAGCGCGCTAACTAGTTTACAAAGTCGGTTCGAAGGCGTTTACATCATCGTATGCAACGGGACGCGAGTCGAATCAACGATGCAAATCGAAAGATTCGCAGATAACAGCCAATAAATAAATCTCCCAAGGCTGGTTCCTCCTCGCTAGTCCATTTCAAATAATCAAAATTCCATTTAGATAAGCTCACAGCGCGACCAAGTCGGGAGACAAATTTATGCCGACCGTTCGCGGAAAGGTCGATTCATGCAAATTGTTAGCGTAGATAAAACAAAGCGAGCAGGATTTTAAACGTTGATTGCACGGTTTCCAAGCGACTTCGAATAAAGTTCTCGTGCCTCGAGACGTGGACAAGCTTAACGATTCGAGTTCGTCAACGAACCTGCGTTTTATCCGGCTGATTAATGAAATATAATAAACTCTAACGGAACAGCTTCGGGGTAGACGTCCAAGGGGCGAAAACGTCGCCACGATCTTCGATTTTGCGGTTGTAAATTTCACCGGTAAACTCGTTTCCGACCATTTGTCCACGGGACGATCGCGTTCCTGTGGAAATACGCGTATTTCACGCCAGTACAATTAAAGGACGCGGGCTCGTGTGCCCACGGTGTATCTAAACGACGGTGGCCGGGGATATCGCGAAACGGATTAATTTCGATAAAAAGCCAATTAAATCTACGCTCTCGTAATCAATACCAGCGATACGCTCGTCCACGGTCGATCGTAATTCACCGTCTTCTTCTATCCACGACCTGGCGAGCCAACCGAGGAGGCAGAAGCGAGGAATTGCTCCATATCGTTTGCTGGCCCGAGCACGAGGAGGCCGACCGCGAACATATCTAAATCAAAGAGAAGCTTAATGAGCGGCAGATTAGCGACTGAGTAACGCCGATACGCGTTCCGCCGTATCCCACAGATAAAGGGATCGGTTGCCATACGTGCACCTGCCTAGAAAAATCAATGATCCGTCTACCATTACATTCGAAATAATTGGATTGTCTCCGCTATCCATCGAAAAGACCACGCTTGCTCTACTGCCAGTACTTCGTTTCGCTACGAAATCAACAATCAATCGAGATTCTCACTCGAGAATTCATTGACAACGATCACAATAATAATCGTAACAGTCTTATAATAATTTTAATTACAGTCGAGAGGATGTTAATGTTGCGTCTATGAAATGTATTAGAGGCTTTGTAGGACCTATGATTCCAATAAGGAATGGGTAACGGGATTTAAATTGGTCACAAATTAAAAAGGAAAAGGTAGAATCTCACCGAGGAAGAAGAGTCACAAAAATAAATTATGATGGCGATCCTTTCCACGACACAAAACAATTAAATTCAGACGTTCGAGACAAATGTGGCACATCATCAACTATGAGTGACGGGATTTATTCAAAAATAGAAAACCTAGTCGCATCTAGCAACGATATATTATAATTTTACTATTCAAAATCGCGAAAGATTTTCATTTAATATAAAAAAACAGAGGTCTCAGCGCGCGAGCATGGATTGAAAAACAGTTAAACGAGTCGCGACGTGGAATAAAGGTTGACTGGTCGGTTTATGGACGGGCGTATCGCGACACACAGAGGTCCTGGTCGCCTCGAAATAATTGGGTCGTTCTTATTCTATCGCCGTTAAGGGGTACGCGAATCTACGAAGGCCCGACTTATCGGCGGATATTCTTTTTCAGCTGTTTATTGCTCGTAAAGACGATAGTTTGCGCCCGGGTTGCGTCGAGGAAAAGGGACGAGCCGAAGTCAAGTTCTACGCGTCCGATAAAATTTAATCGAGATCGTAAAGAACCGAGGAAACGTGGAACGTACGAGCAGCCGAGGATTCATAGCGGAGGGTAAACGGAGATTTTCGAATCTTAGAAGAATCCACGCGGCTGCAAGCGGAGTGCTTCAATTTAAAAAGGGGAAGGGGGAGAAAAAAAAGAGGGAAGGGTGGACAACGTAGAGCCTAATGAGCGGTAGATTAACGCCTCTGCAACATTGCTTGTCCTATCGAAGGATAAAGGACGACAGGTTGCGCAGGGGGAGCACGGTCGAGAAGAATCGATAATTCTTCTTCTCCCCAGATACGTAACGTCGATCGAAATAATTGGATCATCCTTATTCTAAGGCTATTACGGCTGTACAGGTACCAGTCCTTATCGCTCATCGTAGATTGTTTCCAATTGTCCAGACAACCGTCCCTCCGGTGGACGGAGGAGTCCACGGTATAACGTACCGTACGATATTAATTTACGTAAGAGACGTTTATCTTATCTTATTTCACTTAATTCCCGAGCTTGCAAATAGAACGATACTTCGTTACTGTGATGTGGGGCACGGAGACACGCGGAGGGTACTATTATAGTTCGACCTTGATCGTCCATTGCTTCTGAACACGTGAAGATAGGAGCTCGACGATTGACGTGATTCTACTATGATATGAAAAAGGATTACACATGTAAGCTACGTATAAAAATATGTCACGCCTGGTACAAAAGTTTAGGAATCATATTGTAAATGTATCTGTATTTATTATGGAGCAATAGTAAAAAAAGCAAATGCCACAAAAAGGAATAAATCATTTTCTAGCTGTACAACTTTTACAACAGGAATGTTATAATGAAACGAACATTTGCCCCATTAAAACGAATAAATCGATTTTGTAACACACACAAAATAAATATACAGAAAATATATTTTTTCCTTCTCTAGAAATAGACTCATATATTGTATCAAACAATGACTGAAGTCGTGGAATAATTGTGGTCAGATTTTTCAAGTAAATATTACAGTTCTAACTAGTAACTAAAATTATGCAATCGCAGTTTCAATTACATTGCTATTCTGAGACTGAGAAATTCAGCGATAATCGGCGTTGCACGCTCCTGCAGGAGTTCCCTGCGATAAAACACGAGGTTTGACCGAGTTTTCCAACGGTTTCATCTGTCACGCGACCACGCCGTCTGCGTTTATATGTAAATACAGGCGGTGTCTCTATTCAGCGAGTATAATGCACGCGGGTCAATTACGATCACGCACTGGCGATTGTGTTCTTGGCACGGGGAACAAATTTCCCAGGCATTATGAGCACGTCAATTCTTTGCGAGCCGCGCGCCATCGTCGTTGGCCATTTTTGCAAAAGGAACCGTCCGCCCGGCAACAATATAACGTTCACGTGTAGCAACGGTTCGCGCGACACGTATGAAATTGCATTTTCAGGCTTCCATGTCGTTTTTTGCCCCGACCCCTTTAACCTTCTTCTTTTGTGCAGAGAGATTGACGCTGATTAAAATTATCAACGCGCTCTTTCGCGCGTACCTTTACGATGCGTGGACATTTTTGTTGACTGAGAAAGACGTAAAATTAATTACGGACCCTTTTACACCCGGTAGAACCGGGCGAATATCGCCCGGAAAATGAAGGCCTGGTGTAAAGGTGGCTGGGAACAAAAGGACAGGGGGAACAATTTTCTCGATAATTTGAAATCAACGGACGCTGTTTAATAATAGGAGAGCGTCGACGATTCAAAGAACCGAAAGAATCGAGACGATGTTTCCTTATTGAGCGATAAATACTTTGCGATAGCGTGAAAATTGACTGGTAATTCCTGAGCAGCATTTTAGGAATCTGTACGAACCACATAGAAATAATTACGGGGGAAATAATGATAATAAAATGTAACTTTATGCACCGGGGAATGTAAATTTTCTTTTAATCGATACTGTACCGTACGCATTTTTCATTACCATTACTTCTTAAATACACATATGTGGCACAGTAACGTTACTTTCTCTTGTTATTACACATTGTTCCTTACTTTTCTCACAATCGTCCAGCATACTTCTAACGGAACAATAGCCAAACGTTTGTAGTAAAAGTTACAAGCAGAAACAGGTACGTATTCTAAATGCTAGTCTAGATTTCCGGGGTATAAGCATTTTGCAAGAGTATTCTAATCTTTGTCTCACGATGCAATTATTATAATTTCGCCGGACGAGTATCATGGAAGCCTATTATCATTGGTATTTAAATGAACGCCTCTGAAACGGGCAGTGGATTCAAACGATCCTATCCATACTATCACGGATCCTTCTCGGATGCCAACAACACCAGAATTCTGATCATGAAAACTTCCAAGATCGTCCACAACAGAAGATTACGAAAATTTTATTCGATAGTTAAGCAACTTGTATCTACAATTTCGTTCAAATGTTGGTTTAAAATTTTCGGTAATATATTTTAATTTACGCTGAGTCGTAAATGGAAGATCGTTTACGAACAACTCAAATATAAGAAGCGTCTATTGGCTCTGTGGCGACACTTTCCGCGCTCGCCACCAGAGGGACACTATCAACTTTTGCTTTTCTCACAAGCACTCGACCTATCACGTATTTCTATATGAATATACACTCCCCAACCAACCACCGAATGTCCCGTGTTTAGAGCAAGGTTTGTTCATCAGTAAAAGAGTTTATTTTCTTTAGGTCGTGTCTTTTCTACTTCTATACGTTTAAGGATCCTTTGTTATATTGCTGTTTCTGTTTCTATGTATCTTATAAGGCTTTTTAAATAAACGTATGTTATTAAGGTTGCGTTTTACTGATGAGTCCCACTAGCAGGCCCAGAATGAAATGCTCCCCTCTCCTTTTCTCTCGCCATCTAATTTTTTCTTAGAATAGCGAGCCGCCGGAGTTCAAACGAGCCCGCAGTTTCGTTCTTTCCACAAAAGGAGATCGCCGTCTATTTTGAAAAGCATCCCCGACGACAGGCCCCCGGATATCCCTTTCGATCACGGGTCGGAAGGGAAGCGGGCGTACTTTTACGAGGGCGATCAGTCACGGGCGTCACGACGTCGTCGAGGCAAAGGGCTCCGGCGTCCGTCGGGAGAGTAGATGGACGAGCAGGCGGACGGAATGCGCGACCCTGACGAAACTTTGTCAGTGTCCCGCACGATTAGCGGGCAAAGGTCAATCCCTCTGATCTTTCGTGTGTTACGGGGCGACTCGTGGTCTTCCTCGTTTCGCCTCGATCGGCTTGCAACGTCCACCGGAGCGGATCCCACACAGCATCTCCGCCGACGATGCACGAATTATTCCCATCCTATCTCCATGGAGCAATTAGTACGGCGCGGAAGCCGCCCACGTTGTATCGGGCAATTAATAGACAGGACAGAGAAAGGGGGACCGAGCTAGGGGGAAACGAGGAGGGAGGTTGCAATGCACGCGATGCCACGACGACGAAGCGTTGGCTGGCCTTTGCTTCAACAATATCGTGCACGACCGGCTGAAGATAGCCTTCGGGGAACGGGTCCATGGGCGAACCCGGTGATCTACCTGGCCGAAACGGGAGGTCTGCGCGGATAGATCACTTCGGCCCAGTCGGGTATTAAAGCCTATTGTGCCTCTCGTATACACGGTCTTCCGGTACTTTCGAATTCGCCACGACGCCCGACGACGAGTCTAGGCTCCTCAGTGGGGATCTCCGACCGGAATACAATGGCTACCGAACTTAATATGCGTTATTGTAGCGTGTAGACGAAGAGATGCAAATGCGATCTGATAGCGGTGCCAGGTTATCGAGGGTGGCGTGCGACAGTGTGTGTGGTCCGATAGACGAGATTCGATCGACAGAGGCGTTGATAGGTTGATGCGATCGTTTCGTAAGTCATTTTATTCGTATCAAGTTGTATTCGATGAATATTAAGCGGCCCACATCTCGTATGTTCCATTTGCTAGCAGTAAATGAATTTGATAAAAAAAGCAAGTTATACGTGTTCTTTACGAAGCAAATTCGTGTAATCTCCTTTCTCAAATAGCTCGTCCAATTTGCCCCGCAAACACCTACGAACGACATCTCCGTTACAACGCGAGCGCAAACACGATCGCCGGTCGAAGAGAACACCGAGCAAATCGACAAACAGCGTGTCGAATTAAAGCATACCTCGTGGGTGAGCGTTAATCCCGTTTCTCCACTAAAACTGTTTACGACGAAACGATCGACGATGTCTACGGGGCGTCTTGCACTAAGTGGACCGACTAGGTGATCTTCGTCGATAAATTAAAAATATACAATATATTCTCATCGTAAGAAGAAAATTAAAAAGTCAGTCTCGCGTCAATTTCTCGAGTTTCTGTATGTCGCACGGACCCAACACGCCCCGTATAATTAAACAGACGCGTCGTAAGCGACTCCTACGAGCGGCACCAATAAACGTGGCCTCGTCTAATTAGTTCCTGATTTTATCCCCTTGGCGAGGATTCGACAAACTCCACCGTGACCGACGACTGCTTTCACGATCGTACGTCCCATCCGGATGATCTCATTTCTGCTCGTGTTCTCTACGGTCCGGGCGAACAAACACCCCGAATCCGATTCGCGCGAGAAAAACTCCGAGGTTCGATCTAATTTCATTTTTACGATCGACAGGAATTCAAGCTCGTTCGTTCCGCGTCTGGACGGGAACTGTTAACGCCTTCGTCGAGGCGTTGACCTTCCCTCCTCGAAACGAAGCGCCGCATGAGGTCGATTGCGTGTGGTCTGTCATCTTGTAGATTCATTCTAGGATCCATTCGGATTGTTTAAGGAACCCCGGGTTCTTCCCCGACCACCGCCGTAGGAGCCGCGTTTTCGTTTTCGGACACGCCAAAGTAAACAACCCGTGGCCGTGAGGCTCTGGGGGCCCATGGGCCTGGCAGAAGCAACGGTTCACGAGGCATTCCCACGTCCTTTTCGCCGTTTCTCGAGGCCGTTCGAAGGCTCGCGTGTCGTCGCATCACCGCCCCGTGGGTCGCAGTAAATGGTCCAGCAAGCGTGAGATATGGTCTCGTTATTTGCCGGTCGTCGGGCTCGTTTTTTAATAACCGGCGGGAGCGGAGGAGGCGATTTCTGGTGGCGCAGCACAACAAAAGGAACAACCTCCGTTCTTCGTTCTTTCTCTCTTCGGGGCACAAAAGCGTCTTGGAGTCTTTGCTCCGATGACTCAACGAAACGACGCTCTCTATTATGTCGAACAGCGCCGAGGGTGTATTTGAATTCGGATCCTCCACTTTTTAACCCCCCCTTCCATGCCCCCATCGGACGATATTGGAACACGGATTTTTAATATCCGAGCATTACGTTTTTCTTGGCGGATCGAGGGTCCGTAAGTCACTGGATAACCGAGGATTCGACTATACAGGGTTGGTCGTCTTAGACTGCATGGAATATTTTTTAAACTTCTGGCTGCGTCGAAAAAGACTTTGGATAAAATTTGAATTATTTAGAAGCAGGTCGATGTCGTTAATATTCTTGTGGGTGCACGCGTACATAACGTTTAAAGGAGTCTAATTTTTTTTAATGGAATCATGTCATTTTCTATGAGAAAGTACGATACTAGTTGTACTGAAAAATCTTCACTTTAAGAGATATTTTAATTTAAATATTGCAGAGTACTGATACAACTGTAATCGAATAAAGAAATGGAAAATATCAGGGATGTTTTATAATACTTTTTTAACACGTTGAATAAAATATCAGTATGCATTAGAGAATTGAAACACTGAATAATAAAAAAGTTATCTTATAACTGATGCTTATGATAAAACTTACATAGGGAATCGTTTGTCCTAACGTCTTAACTGAGTGATCAAAGCTTCTTAAAAAATTACTATTACATACCAAACTAACAACTACCTAAAATTTTAATAAACTCCATCTAGGACCAAGTCGTAAAATAGCCTCTTTACGCTTGGTTTTCACAAGACAGGTACTTGTATAATTTCTTTTTCCTCCTTATAATAAACGAACGCGATACCCAAACAATTTCGTGAAAGTACCTAGATTAGAAAGGTTCGCGAGATAGAAAATGCTGGATGGAGAAGAAGCATCCGTGCGTGGTTTTCGTTCCCCGAATTTCGAACGGTGAAAAGGGGGGTATGGGTGGAAAAAGTGGAAGAAAAATAGAAGGCCGAGGGAGGAGAGAGAGGAAGACGTGGAACACGAGCAGGACAGGGAAAAAGAGGCTCTGTCCCATAGCGAGTTGTATGGGTTGGGCATGGGTCATTCAGTACCTCTGAGTGACCCATTGTAACGTAGGACAATATGGTGCCGCTCTTCAATGGCCGGCTGTTCCCGAGGTGTTATGTTATGTGTTGGCTGTTATTCAGATAGGTAGGTAGGCATTCAACGGCGTTTGCCGTTGTGCCACGGTCTCGGTACCGTGGCAAGAAGCGTGCAGGTTCCGTGGAGGAGAATCGAGAACTGCTCGGTACCGACCCCCGTACTCACAATGAAACCGAAGCCAGAGCGCGATTTGTTGGTGCCGCGAGTCAACAAATTGGAACACCTTAGACAAACTGTTACGCAACCTACGTGCACCCGTGATACCGTCCCGGGGCTCGTTGCCCCGGCAGATATTTCATGCGTGTCACGAGTGCGAGCCGTTATCTCGGTCGTGTGCACTTAACTCAGCAGGATAGTAATGGATTACTCCCGGTCGCCCGAGCGCTACGGGTTCTCCATTGTCGTGATTCGTTAACCGGATTTATCAAAACGTTCCGGTTAATGTTTTAATTAATTCTATCTCGCGCTTCGGTAATTGAGATCGAACGCGCGAGCCTCGCGATGAAATCGCCGCGATTCAACCGGAGATACTTTGACCCCGACAGGGGAACGGCTAATGCGGCCAGAAGGTTTCAAATGGATGTGGATGAGCCTGCTCTCGGCCGACGAGAGCAGCGAATGATGCGAGGACGAGGCGAGTAGAACGATGATTGCGGAACGATTGTGCATAGTTAGCCGGAGAGCGTAGGAGAGGTAGCACGGGAGAGAGCATAGGGACGCCCGATGGAGAAAAAGCAACGGTAGGTCAGAAAGATCATGGTTGAGAAAGAATTTTACTCGGTTGACGATTTCAATTAAATAATTCCTGCAGTCCAGACTCATTTACAATACTCGAATAAAATATTGTATGCAGGGTGTTCGGCCATCCCTGCAAAAATTTTAATGGGATATTCTAGCTGCTAAAATAAGACAAAAATCAAGAATATCAATTTCTTGAAAAAATTAAATTAGCAAATTTTAAATCATTCACGGAAAAATTATTTTCGGTTGCGGGGGTCAATTACAATCATGTTTGGTGAATAGACATACATGATGACTTTACCGAAAGTATACTGTATGGCCGGAAATGTTTCATCTTATTTTCATCTTATTTTAGCCTCCAGAATCTCCCATTAAAATTTTTCCCAGGGATGGCCGAACACCCTGTATAACTGTAGTCCTACTTATGTTTTTAATATTATGGAGTGCCCGATTTTTTATAGTGCAGAAGTAAGGAGTATTGCAAAGGTACGTGGAAAGGAGAGAGGTTGGCTCCTTTGTAAGTCACTGGCCGCGTCGTTAGATCTTGGAGATACACGAGCATCCGGATTAGATAGCCCGACTAAGAAATAGACAGCGCGGATAATTAAAAGAATTCAAAGGATCCTGAATGAGTCACCATGGTCCAGTGACTCACCATCGAGATCTCGGCTGACCTGGAGAGAGGGGTTAAAAGGACTGACCGTGGCTGAGGATCCGGCGCCCAAGGGCCTAGATCCTCTCGCTGCGTTTCACCGTTCATGCTCGGGAGGGCGGAAACGAGACCGCTCCGAGGGTAGAGAAAGACGTCTTCAACGTCGAACTAATACCCGTTCCCAGAACAAAGATGCGCTCCGACGTTTTCTCCGCGGCGTTGGTATTTGGAATTGGAAGTCCGGCGTCGGGAACGAAGGGCGTGTCCGCAGACATTTGTCCTTGACAAGAAACTCGGCCGCATATCAGCGCCAAGTTATGCGGTTTCAGATCCGATAGAGACGCGGGTAAAAAGACGAGATTGGATGTAGCCGGAGCTCTACTATTTTGCTCGCTGCCACGGCGGATCGAACCTAAGTGCTCCTGCGAGTCCGGGGGATATAAAACGTAAGCCGAAGGTGAGCATCGGCGTATTTTAACATTAGCTCTACGGGGAATTTTGCTATTTATGCACTTCAACGAACAACACTCGGTACATGCGATTTTGAAATGTCTGCACTCTCATCCTCGGTCTTTTAATTAATTTAAATCGGTGTGGTTGAAATCGAAGCTTTGCCTTCGAGCGTCAAAACAATGTCAAAGAAATAATAATTCTTAGTTCGTTTGGCTGTCGAGTAATTTCGCAAAATAAACTAGTTCGATACCAGATTTCTGAACCGACCTAGCACACATTTCACTTTAACATTTTGACACGTCACCCATATACGGGCGACAGGAATTTTGTACTGTGAAACTAGAAAAATTAATTTTCAATTTGAAATGTCGAGGGGAAAAAGCAGAAAATTGCACGGTTTTCGTCAGTGAACGTGTTAACACATTGACTGGCACGTCACTACGGAGCTAAAATAATTAATTTTCAAAACCAGATGTTGAAAGAACTAAATCTAGATAGGACTCTCGAATTTCAACGAGTCTGTAAAAATAAGTTCAATAACAAATTACGGGCAAAGTTTCGTTTTCGTGGACAATTTGATCTGGTCTGGCAGACAGCGTGTTAACGGTGTCTTCAGGATCCAAGGAACGATCGCCAGCAAAAAGTGAAATCCTATACCCTTCAGAAAAAGGCAGGAAACGTACGCGTGGTCGCAACCCTTCGATTAGGATCGCTGTCAAAAATCCGTAATTAATTTTCCCACGTACGAAACGGTATCAGATTTCTCGATCTCGCAATCCCCTAACACTTATCGTTCCATCTCCTCGAGCGGTCGGTTTATTAACGAATCCCTGTTCCCGCGGGAATGGGCGGTCGGAGCCATGCACGATGAACGCTCGCATAAAGCAAGATGAAAACGCGAGAGGCTGCTGCTACGATTCCCCGGCTTTCCTGCCACTCGCGACGAGGACGGAGGCACGCAATGCGTGAAGCTGCAGGATCCTTCGTTCGCCCTCGCCTCGTCCTTCTCGCTCCTCTCGAGCACATCCTCGGACGAGCGTCGTCGTAATTTCGCGTCGACTACCAGAAGCTCTGGCACCGCCGAAGAAACAGAGACAAGGAGGGCGTACGCGGGACGGAGAGGGGGAGTTTTATGCATTGGCAACTTTAAATCATAGCCTGGAAATAACTTACGTATGGATAGATAGCTATTACTATAAAGCTTGCGCGGAACGTGCGTGCGTGCTCGGCAAGGAAGATGCGTGTTCGCCGCGCGAGCGAGAAAGGGATTCCTCCTGACCCTCGATGCTCCTCGTTTCCTTCGAGTCCTTTTGCGCTTTGTCTTTGCCTCGAGTCCACGGACGCTGCTAACGATAACGTTATCGATAAATATCGATAACCCGCGTTATTTATCGATATTCGTACGTTGAACCCAGAGCAGCGATACAAAAGACGCGAAGCGCGTTCGAAACAAAGATAAACAGACGACGAAACGCATCGCGATTTATTCTCGACATCTATGAGAACGAATAGTTCAATCTCTATTCACAGACATTTTTCCTGTGAGAAACATTCATATTTTAACTCTTAAAATTGTAATTTTAACTCTTAATTTGTAATTTTTTACTAAAAGGATCGACCAGACGCGTAATGAAGACATTGCTATTAAGAATTTTGCCAATTTCTGGCTAGGAATATATTAGAATATCAAATTATACACGGCGTTTATCGAAGCGGAATTGTCGTAAGGCGAGAATTAATTTAGGAGGACTTACGAGACACGGAAACGTTCGTAAGTGATTTCAACGCGTGTAACGTTTGCGGAGACAAGATGGTGGAAACTTTAAGCGGTATGTTCTATCTTTCTAATTCTCTTTCACACTTGTTCTGTAGTTATAATCGAAAGTTATTTATGGGGAATTGAATCCAATTACGCGGTGGAATATTGAAAGCAATTTAATGTTCTCGAAAGTTACGAAACTCGCGTTACGGTATATAGATTATGGCACGTATGTGCAATTTTTATACCCATTAAATCCTTACGTTCAACAGTAATTTTGCTCGATTAAATATCACGGTTGTAACTATATATTGATAAAAATTTCGTTGAATCGAAAATAAGTAAAATATTCAGGTATATTACCTGTTATATTTCATGTCACTAACTTTCATATATTACCGATATATCTATCGACCATTAGGTTCAACCTTCGCCAGACCCTCCAGGAATGCAACCGTTCCAGACAAAACTCCCGAGTCGGTCGAATTTTTCGTGGCTTTGTTCCGACCGAGTTCGAGAGATCGGATAATTTTGTAAAACGCGCTATATGGAACAAGGGATCGTTAAGCAGGTGAAATATGGATCCCATAAATCAAGGGCTTTTTTCGAACGGTCGTCTCGTGGCGACATCCGCTAAGTATTAGTCGAATGAACACATTCGATCGTTTCCGTGAAATATCGTTATTGTAAAAGCGAATAACATTGGCATAATCGGCTATTCCGATGGCTAAACCGATCCCCGGGGCCAGAAATTCCACCAGCGGGCGTCATCTCGCAAATATGCGCGGGAAGAGTCACGGGAGGACGAGAGCGACGAGAAGAGTGGCAGAAGCGGTCGAAAGTGTCGTAAATTAATGCGCGTCGGCCAGTAAGTGCGTCCCCTTTTTTTTTTATTCTCAAGATCTCTTTCGAGAGTCGGTCTTTCCTATTACAGCGAGCCGTCGTTCATATAAAATAAATATTTAGATAAATTTTCCGCGGCGGAGGGGCTACGGATGACCGCTCAAACGAGAACTTCGTCACTCGCCAGTAAAAAAAGGTTTACTTAATCCAGGATTATGCTAATGTATGCTGTTACAACAACAATAATATTGCAGAATACAAGCCTTATAGCGAAGACGAGTCACGGGTCCGGGCTGCTTTTTTCTCTCGTGATGCTTTTAAGCCTACGAATTCTGGAGTCGTTTAGTAGACGACGATTTGCAAATGTTATCGATTATTTTTTAAACTCTTCTTAAAACCACTCGCGTATAATCACCTAAATAGGTTACTCGCGTCACGAAATCGATGACGAACGCTGCGAATATTTGCGTGGATTGAGCAATCACTCGTGTATGTTGGATCGTTAGCAATAAGTGATCTTCGGATCTTATCGTTTCTTAGAAGGGCAAGAGACCCTTTGACAGTTTCTACAAATCCCCTCAAACATCTAAATTGACAACGTTCCATAAACTTTACAACTGATGTCTTTACTTTCTTGCTTCCATGAAATACACTTTACTATTAAATAAAGACGCCTACGTCCATTATTGTTCATAAATCTTCCCGTAAATCGGTCAAAAACCGTACCGTTTTAATCCAACGAAATATCGCGTTACGGCAAAGGATGTTCAAAGGCTGCCAAAAGCGGTGCTCTCGCGCGACTCGCCGCGAAGAAAAGAGACCAGGCGCGAAAGGGAAAGCGATAACAAGGATTGATCTGCAGGGAAATGGCTCGTGCAGCGGATCTCCGTGGCGGCAATCGTAAATGGAACATGTCTGATTTACGCATGGGATTCCGTGTGCAGTCAACGGGGCAAGGAGGAGCAGGAAGAGCGGTCGGAAGAAGAAACAGAGAAACGCGGGGCGGAAGAAAGCACGTCGCGCTGTAGACGCCTCGAGACTGCCTGCTGAATATCATTTTTTCCGCTCGAGGAAATTTTCACTTTTTCGTACGTCGACTACCGCGTCGTCGCCGGCTTTTCAAGAGGATGGATGCAAGATGGAAGGAGAGTAGCGCATACAGCCCACGCGGCTTCCGCTTATACGTGACTCCGCACCGTCGTGCCAGACGCAACGCGTCGCTTCCCGTCCTGTCGTTTGTCAAACTCGACGCAAGATCCCGGGGCCTCGTTTCGTCCCCCTGGTTTCCCCTTTTCGCTCGTTCACCGCCGACGTCGGGGAAATCGGCGTCGATTGAGAAGCTTACGCGATAATGTCCTTTCCAGCAGTCTGACGCTCGACGCGCGTCGGGGGAGAACGTATCAGACGACCGTCGAAGAACGCGTGACGTACCCTCCCGGTTCGGGATATCTAACGCGTTGTCTCCTTTTCTTTTCTCTTTTTTAGCCCCTGTCTTCGCGTGTCTGGCAATTTCGGGACGCTACCGGTCGCCGGGAGATTGTACCTCGTCATGACAGAAGCATCTATATTGTCCGTTTGTTCTGTGACGAGCGAAATTCAATACTTTGTCTAAAGGTTTACGGATTGTGTTGCTCGTGTATCGCTGGGAATCGCGGCGCCCATTGTGCTTCGAATTATGCATTTGTACGTGTACGAGTGCTTATTTTATATTCCTGCTCTATGCATTAATGGTGGTAGACTCTTCTTCTTTGGCAATATTTTTTAAATACATTCCAAGTTCTACAACAGGATTTTTTGAATAACTTTCGTCATTTTTGTTTGCATCCCCTGTTCAATACACTCAGACTTCTTTCTAAGTCGCCATGTGCAAATATCACTTATAACATTGGTGGCGAATCTTTGTGAGAAGTGGGTCAAATTTTGTTGGACATCGATCGAGGACTGTATACAGGGTGTTCGGCCACCCCTGGAAAAAATATTAATAGAAGATTCTGGAGGCCAAAATAAGACGAAAATCAAGAATACCAATTTGTTGATGGAGGCTTCGTCAAAAAGTTATTAACAATTAAATTCAAAAATTTTAAATCGTTCTGGAAAAATTATTTTCGGTTGCGGGGGCCAATTACAATCATTTTTAGTCATGAGTCATACCATCGAAATCCTACCCACTTTTGAGAAAAAAATTCGAGTAAGTGCCGAAAGTTTTGGGAGAAAAAAAAGACTTTCGAATCGTCTTGGAAAAATTATTTTTAGTTGCAGGGGTCAATTGCAAGCATTTTTGGTCAACAGACATACCCCTGAAATCCTACTCAGTTTCAAGAAAAAAATTCCTTACCGAAAATATAATTTCTGGCCAGAAATGTCTGCCCAAAAATTCGAATCTTTAAAATGTCATAACTTCTGAATGGATTAGACGATTTTAATGTTTAAAAAAGCAAACTACGCGTATTTTGACGGAGAATATGTACAAATCGCAAAAATATTCGAAAAGTTGGTCCTTGACCCCGCAAAATGAAAAAAACTCCATAAAAATGGTCCAATTTTCAAACAGCCATAACTCCTACAATTGTGAATATATTTCAATGAAACTTTTTTCTGAAGTAGAGCTCATGGGTATCTACAAAAAAGTATTAGACAACTTTTCTGTAGGGCGTCAAACAAAATTACTAAAAATGAAAAAGGAATTTTTAAGAAAAATCGACAGGGGGGGTAGGTGCCTAAATTTTTCGACGAAAAAAAAAATTTTTAATTAATTCTAAAAAAATTATTTTTGGTTCCGGGGGTCAATTGCAATCATTTTTGGTGAATAGACATACCCTTAAAATCCTACCTACTTTCTAAAAAAAAATTCGAGAAGATGTGAAATTTTTCGACGGGAAAAAAAAATTTCAAATCGTTTTGGAAAAATTATTTTTAGTTGCAGGGGTCAATTACAATCATTTTTGGTGAATAGACATACCCCCGAAATCCTGCGCATTTTCGAGAAAAAAATTCAGAACAGGCGAAACTTTAAACGTTAATAACATTTTAACGAAGCCTGCATCAACAAATTGGTATTCTTGATTTTCGTCTTATTTTGGTCTCTTAAATCCCCCATTAAAATTTTTCCCAGGGGTGGCCGAACACTCTGTATATAGAAATAGTTCGCGGATCGAGCACTTACGAGAGAGAGACAGGAGCATGGCCCTCTAATGACGAGTACAGAAAACGTTGCCACAGTATGTTACGTGCCCCCAATTTAACTTTCGTCCAGCGGACTCAAGGACCACTTGAAGTGTTAGTGTATACTAAATAAAAAATTGAAAAAGACAGTAATGCAAAAATTTAATCTACAAACCTTGTACCAGAGTACATAATGGTAAAATTGAGATCTGGGTCAAAATGGACCCCTCGTCATTCGATTACCAAGATGGCGTACGGTTGGAGTAATCGTTTTAAAGGACTCGCGACAGGGACTGGACGGTGAAACGAAAATTCGGCGGACGGTATTTCTGGCGACGGGCGATAAAGTACGTTTCGACGGCGGATAGTGGAAACCGGTTGCGTTTCCGTAATTTATTGGAGATGAGACCCCTTTAAGGATTCGTCGTTATTACATGCACGCGGACATTCAGACGAGTTTAAATTCTTGTAATGCAGAGGTCGGACCGATGCGCCGATACGGGCCAACGCGGCTGGTCCTGGCAGATTCACAAAGCAGCAAAACGACCACGCCGAGAGACGTCCCGCGCGGATGCGATATGCGAATCGCATTATTGCGCGAGGGGCATAAAACATGCGGATAAACATATTTAAAGTCGCGGAACGGGTGGAACAGGGGGAGGGGAGGGGGGTAGGAGGAAAAAGACCGGTGTGGTTCATCGATTTGCCGCTGCACTAACCGGTCGGGGGCTTTCAAGGTATATGCCAACGGCGAATATCCTCGCGGACTCTCCGCGACCGACGTCGACCGAAAATTGCCATTGAACGCGACAGGTCGTAACGAACCCTTTTTTTCTGCCCGCTCTTTCAGATTTGCCAAAAGCTTCGCGTGTAGTTATCGACGAAATTGATCACCCCGAAACGATGCCGTTGATCTAATAATTCGTTTTTAAAACCTTTTCGACGTGCGCCGTCACGAGCGACGGGGCGTTTCGATTTTAATTGGACATTCACCGTTTATTAGCCGCGCGTGATTCGTAGTTTATTTTGCGAAACGATATCCAAGCAACAATTATTCATCGGAATTAACTGGACTTCCGTTTCGCGGGACAGATCGATATAAATATCCGTCGAATCGCGATAGACGTAGCGCTCGAAACGTTTATATTTCCGGATACATCGAAGACAAATTGGGGAACGATCACGTACTAAAATTTAAACGTTTGCATATTCGATGCCTGTATCGACGTTGCGCCGTTTCTACGCCGACAATCGAATCTTTCCCGATTCGTTTCTGTATGATTATTATAAGTTCTACGACAGATTGGGACGATAACATAAGTGTATTCTAAATTATTTTTTTATAGGTTCTGCGTTTTATATTATAATATTATGTATATTGAATTTTAAAATAAATTCCCGAAAAAATTCGTGTTTATCTACGACCACAGTGTTCTTTTTAATCACAAATCATCGAACTTTCGCAAATTCGGTTTACAGATGTTCAGAAGTTCCTCCGTATAAATCAATTATGTTCTTGGCTACTGCTATAAATTTGAAAACACGAACTAGGAGCAACAAGATTATTCAATATTCTTCTTTGTCGTCATTCGTCAGCGACGATGAGGACGATTGCAGACATAGCGTACACAAGATAATGAGTAGACTCGAGTAAATCATCCTAATTTCCTCTTAATCAAATTACATTGATACCGATGAAAAGTCCACGGAATCACAAGATTATGGGAAGGTAAATGTAACAGTGATCGAAGCAATCTAAAGTCGAAATCGACGTAGGGTAACTCGAGTAGCCACCATTGAATAAAAATATGTGTTCCTAATATTTAATAAAAAATCAGGGATGTTCGTTAGCCTCATAAAATGCACAAGGACGTGTACCAAGCGGAAAGTTCGTTGCAAGTGGAACACCGTCTTCCGAAAAAAGAAGAGACCGTTTTCGCGTTGCTCCGTTCCGCCCACGCTGGTTGCACCGTGAAGATAGCGAGGTCTAAGCCGAGGTCACGGGATGAGCGCATTACCCTAAGCTTAAGCGTGTAATAAAGTCGCGAAACTAACGGCCGAAAGATCCCGAGGCGTCGCGTCGAGGTCGGGACGCAATTGCTCGGAACCGTTTCTCCCCGTTGCGAGAAACCGAGGATTTCGATAAACATTGCCCCGATCCACTTCGACCCCCGCGGTATGCACCCGGCATGCAACGGACAAAGGCACGCGTTGAAAATTCACGGTGTCCGCGCGTAATCGTAGATAAGAAGCCGCCATGTAAATTTGCACGGCGTCGTGGGAAGCCGGAATAAACAAAGACTCTATTTCAGCGACCGCGAATCGCTCGGATTAAAAGCTTGCCTCGCAAACCCAACCCGAACGAGCTCTCCCGGATGAAACCGTACGCTTCTTGTTTGTTTACGAAGCCCAGGATGTTGGGAAAGGATGTTTAAAAATTTTAACAACACACAGGCGGTCTTGGGAAACGTTTTTGACGGGGTCGAAGGGTCAGAAATCTGTTTTAGCGAGACTATTAAAAATATATAATAAATAAAATATTACAACATGCACTAAATATAATATTATATTAGAATTATAATCAGTTAATCCTTTTTTTAAATTTATGTTCACAAGACGAGACATTTTCACGTGATTATGGAGGGTGTATCTGTCCACAAATTTGGGAAACGTTTTTGGTGGGGTAATTAGGGTCAGAGCCAAGATCTATAGCGAGACTATTAAAAATGATACTAAGAATGCACAGAATACAATATTACATTAGAATTAAATCACTTAATCTCATTTTTAAATTTATGTTTAGAAGACGAGGCATTTTCATATGATTATGGAGGGTGAATCTGCCCACAAATATGTGAAACATTTTTGGTGAGATCGTCAGGGTCAGAGATCTGTTTTAGCAAGATTATTAAACATGTATGCTAAATAAAAATGATACTAAAAACGCATTAAATACAATATTAAATCAGAATTATAATCGCTTAATCCCATTTTTAAATTTATATCTAGAAGACGAGGCACTTTCACGCGATTATGGAGGGTGAATCTGCCCACAAATAATTCTAGAAAGGAACTTCTATTCAGTATTTGAAAGCACGATCGAGTTCGAGCACCTAATGCGTATTTACCTAGCCCCGTTGGTCGCCGGGATTTAGTGCTTTCCGCGCAACCTTCCCCGGGGGATGAACGGCAACGTGTTGCTCCATCCGCCTCTCGAACACGTTTTCGGGAAAAATTCGCGGCCGTACCTGGAGCGGATTCCGTCCGCGGCTCGTCTCCGTCGGCTGGGTATCCCCGCGGCTCTCCACGGGCCACTCGCCGTCACCGACACGTTTAATTACGGCCCTGCAACCCTCAGACCCGCGAACCCTTCCCCCGTTATTGCGGCGCGAACATCTGCCACGATGAAAGCAATAGCGGGGAAAAGCTCACGAGAGCGCGGGCATCCCCGAGCCGACGTTATCGGGAATCGGGGATAGGTTCGAAGCAGCTGCCACTTACCTGAAACAGAAAGAGAAATGTCGTTGTGAGCAGGTGATTTTCAGCGCTGATACCGGCTACGGATAAGGGAGCCACATTATTCGCGAATTCCCTTTTATTTCCGCGCGTCGCTCGAGGGTCGGACTCTCGACGCTGTTTGGGAAACGCGACGATTATCGCGCGAAGCCCTAGGGTTCCTGGCCTTTTGTTGTCGCGTTTTAAGCGTGACCGAGTGCGGCTGATTTCTCGCCCGAATCGATTTCCGCACGAGTCGTTGATAGATCTCGCCACGATAAAGAGAATTCTTGGTGACGAAGAGGGACAAAAGTAAAAAAATGTTGTTAGATAGTATTAGGATGAGAATATATCAGTAAACCGAATGAACAGTCGTCAATTGTTTTAGGACAGGTAATTTCTTGACTGACAGAGATTTTAGTTGTCGCATATCGTATAAATAAGATAAAGAATTATATATTTTTAGAATTTTCAATTTTGTTTGTTTGTCTCGAGTTACCCCTAATGAATAAAACTCAATTGTGTCTGCCTTTTTGCAAACACATCTTCAAAGAAGATCAACTTAAAATATTATACGATATTGCAACATTCCTACCCTGAGGGTGGTTCTCGAGTATATCAACCATAAAATGCACGATATTCAGAAACTTTTGTGTTCCATTTTTCGATACACAGGGACAACTGAAAAAGCTAGAAAAAACTGTCGACTTTAGTGCGAACGAATTCGTAGTTAATAGCTAGTTTCCAATCAATGCACGATTGAACGAACTTTTCGATCGAACGGTTTGGGCGATTAGATGATCCGTTGATTGGTTACTGTTCCAGTTACTTTGCTACAGGATGCACACAAAAATGCAAAGACACTGAGACCATTGTCGATGCACAAATAACTTACTAATGCGATATTTGCTACGTTCTATCTATGATTTACTTACAGTCTATTTCAATTTTCGGAGCAAAAAAAAATCCTCTATTCTTTCGCTTCGTGAGCGTCACAAGGATCAATTTATCTGGAGGTAATTGAAGCGAAGCGACACGTACAACGTATAATGAACACTTTGACCTGGGGTAGTGGTACCATTGCCGTGGCATTTAAACCAATCGTGCAGGTAATAATTATATCAGTAATATTAATAATACCGATAACACAATATATTACAGTAATACTAGCCGGGCGTTCGAATGGCGCCGTGCGTTAATCCGGCGCGATAAAATCGTGGAAGCTTTCATTATTTTCTCTAATATCGCGCGAGGTACAATTTTTCCCGATATCTCGCGAATCGTTGTGACATCGTAGTTTCAGAAAACGTACGATTTCCAGCGATCAGCATCCTATTACTTTACGTCCCTGGGACTCCATAAAATAGTAGAACGGGGCTACCATTCCCACGTTACTACTTTTACGTCATGGCGTCGGGTCAACTACACGTGTCCACGTCCACCCATTATCTGGGCACACGAAACCCACATATCTGAAATATCCTTAGTCGCGCGTCATTAGTACCCTATCGTGTTTCCTCGACGACCTATTATTCTTCTATTATCCCACGATCGGCTCACGACGTCGGTGTTGTGTTCGAGCGTCGCGTCACCGACGATCCAAACGACAAGTTTCACGGCACAGGTGAATCGTTTCTCGCCTAATTGGTGATACGTGTCGTACATTTACGGGGCTGGTCATTTTCCATATCCATTGACAGATGAATGATTCAAAATCGCAGAAGGTTTCGTGTTAAATATTCCTCGTCGTCGATGGTTTGTTCAGCCCGAAAAGTGCTCGTTACATTTTTAGTCTAAACCTACATTTTTAGTCCGCAAGTTTCACCATCCATATTCGTTTGAATATTTTTCCAGTGTTCCATTACCGTTTGACGCGCACTACCGACACTGGGGAATTGTTGAGAACCGAAATGGGAGAGGAAAAGCACTCCACAAACCTTTCAACAAAATACCACGGATGGAAATGTAAAAGCAATATCGTTTATTATTGATTCGTAATTATGCTCCGGATCAAACTTTGGAGTTCCAAAGAAAATTTGTAGAGAAATTTCTTAACGATTTAAGATTGACTTTTTTGCAACGATCGTCCCTGCACTCCCATCGATGGTCCTCGAAGGCGACGCTCCGCGTTCGCGTCGCGGCGTCTATGCATTCGCGCGAGTCGGGCCAGCTCGTCGTGTGAGGTTTTTCACGCGGTTCACCTGGACGACTCCGGTCGAGGTTTAAGTGGGTGTCCAGGAGATAAGCGACCACGGCTGGCATAACAGCTCGATAAACTCTCGTGTTTATTGGATCGTCTCGACCCAGCCTTTCTCTCTTTCCCTCGGACTCTCGACGCCGGTTTTGGATTCACCCTCTTCGTCTCCTTCCCCTTGGTTTCCTGTCGCCCCGTGTCGCCGTCTCCGTCGTTTTCCTCGCCAGGGCCCTCGTCACCTACCGTTTTTCTCTCCGATCGACCCTTTTACCACGACGTTTAACCCTGGATTAATCGCGCGAAATATCCCCAGTGTCCCACGTCGTGTTTTATTACTCGTCCGTGGAACGTCGCGTAATTCTGTGAACTTTTCGCGTCGTACGCGAGAGACGATTTTAACGCGGAAGTAATACGCCGGAGCTTCGAAATTGGCGAGCGTAAATATCGTATCGGAAAAGTGGCTGGGTGGGTGGCGAGAGACCCGACCCGTTTTTATCGAGTGTTTACTATCGCATCGAGGCGAGAATAAATGCTCGTTGTTTTATCGCGACACCGCGCCCGATGAATATTTCAAAATTAATAATGCGCCGCGTAAACGACGAGGGAAATAATCGCACGCGAAATCGGAACATCGCGGAATTAAACGCGAATAAATGAACTCGGCGCTGATCAACGTATTTTTTCTCGGAAAATCCGCGAAACTTGTATTTGCACGTTTCGTAACGTCGTTCACTGTTTGGAAGATTGCAAACGTCGTGGTCGGAACTTCAAATTTATTAGTTTGCTCGTGTAATTGGAAATAATTTGCACGATGATTTGAATAATTGGACTCTTTATTGACCCTCAAAACAAAAGTGAACAGCAATGAAAAACATTTCGTCGTTTCGCGAGAATTCGTTAGAAATTGCACGTAATAATGCACATATTTGGGTTGATAATTTAAATAAACGTGCATGGTTCTTCAGTAAGCTCTGTTTGGTAACACCAAAGACTTGTTATTATAAATACCTGTAGATTGCAAAAAATAATATAACGAAATTTTATGAAAAACAGTAAACCTCTTCTCGTTGGACAACTGTCTCCTCTTCCTTTGGCAAAACCATTCTATCGTCGCGACAAAACTTGTTTGATTTTTTATTCAAATATAGTTCAACCCTTTTCGTTAAAACGTTGACATTTTCAAACTATTTGCCCGCTAGTAAACCTAGGGACTGATGTATTTTATTTCTTATAAGGCTCAAGTACGATCAAGAGAACTTCGTTCTGTAAGCCAATGTGGAATTCAAACTTCGAGCTTCGACACAATATTTATTTCTTTCAAATTTGTACGAATCGTAGACGTTGGTATATTTAAAATTTTAGAAATCTCCCGAACTGACAAATTTTGTTTGCTTCCTATTAAATTATACATTTTATTTTTGTCAATTTCAGAATATCGAACGGTACGAACTTATGGGACGACCTAATAGCTCATTTAGAACGAAATCTGAGTTTAAAAAAGATATTGTACCGACACGTGAACGTCGTGCGGTGTTGTTGGCCCGTTTGTTGGATTTAATTGGCCCGACAGGCTTGTCGCGGGTATCGAGAAGGATAAAGTTCGAGCGGGAAAGTGATTACGAGTGGCAGAGTAACTCGCAAGAATCGCGACAGCGGGTAACGCAACGCTGGCAAAGCACAAACGAGACACCGGTCGCCTAAGTAGTGCGCCTTTGATTGGATTTGCTACGGAGTGCCACACTACGCCCACTCTATAAGCGCGTATTAGCATTCACGGTCGACCGGCGAGCGTAGCGCCTATTACTATCGTAAATCGGTCGCGACAGCGCGCCGTGGAGACTTCGACGACGCGCTCTCTCGCTGTTAGAATGCAGATCGGCCTCGCTCCCTGAATCCTGGGACTCCCGGAGACAGCCGCAAGACCCGCGAACTGCACTTCGAATTTCAATTCCCCGGCGGATTCCCGTTAGCGCCGTCTCGCGATACCTGCGTCTGACCTCGAAATTCCGCGGTAAGAATAACGATTTGATCGTTGTCCGAGTGTGCGCGAACCTATGATTGAACGGGCTTGGATTTATGGGAAACTTTTCCGTTACAGTGTGACGCGTCCGGTAACAGTTCTCGATTCCGTTATGGGTATACATTTTACTACGTTAGCAGAATCTTGAATCAGAATTCCAAGAGACTCCGGCTGTTTCGTTAAATTTACGGGAATGGCTAGGCGATTATTCAGATCGGGTGATAAATACTGCTATTCTAGTTTCTACTATTATTTATGACACACTGCGAGAACCTGCTCGACCAGTCGATCGTGATCTACCCGGATCGCGACTCGTTTTTTCCAGCGGATCTTTCGTTTTCTTTCAAGTATTTATACTCGAAAAACGAACATATCTACGGATATAACGAGATAATTTCATTGCCCGGTACAAATTTTCCATCTTTATGCTCGACAACGTCGTTTCTTAATCTACTTGATAACTGGTTTTGATATAACCGTAGTCAACGAGAAACGCTATGATAATTAGACATCGTGTGTAAACCATATCCTATTTAGCGATTTACTTTTCTTTCTGTGGCTCGCGATCGAGTCTGAAGCGACGCTTCCCGCTGTCGACGCTAGAGGGATATGCCCAACGTGTTCCTCTCTCACAAGTACTCGATCTATTCCTATATATACAGTCCTTGAATGACCATTGAATATCCTGACATCTAAGGAAAATGTTCAGGATGAAACAAAATGGAATATGCAACACATAAATCCAGTTATCTTCTTGTAACTCTTCCACTCATAATGCAAGAAATATATAAAATAACGAAAAGGTACTACCAACTATAAAACACTCTTCCAATATAAAACATTGCGAATTCTTAACAGACGATATACCCTATCGTCGTAAGATTCGACTGTGCCACACTATTGCAAGTTGCCCCGAGCAAATAATAACGCTAATGATAAAAAGATCAAGCGGGCCGTAAAATCAGATTTACCAGTCCGCGCGCGTTCGACGTGCCTGATCTAATGGATCCTGTTCTAAATCCGCGAACTCAAAGCGTACGCTCGGAATTAAAAGGTCTCGACGCGCATACCGTACGCGCGGCAAACTTACGGAACATTCCTCGCGACGCGAACTCCCATAAACGAAAAGCTCTAACTAACGTTCGATGAAATCTGGCTTCGACTAGTCCTGAAACTGCGTTCCTCGCTGTATCCCTCTTGGTACGGCCTTTGTCCTCCCGTGGCCGCTCCTGGCGCGTTAACATTCGTCTTCGAAGGAGCCGTCGCGCGCGTTCGAAGCCCTCGTGTAGCGCGCACGCAACGCGCGTCCGCGAGGGTGTCGCGAGATCAGATTATCAGGGCCATTGTTTATGCTTTATACGCCCCGTAACCGCGCGCGCGCGACGGCCTTAAATTTTCACGATGTACGCGCGAACATACGCGCGGGACGCCAGCCCGCTTCTTCCACGATGCGCCTCCTGCGACGCTACAACGCGCGCCTCCGCGATCTGTCGGAGGAATTCCAGACGTCTTTATGTCGAAGCTCGAAAGGCCAAGTGATTTAGAGCCCTTGCTCGCCACCTCCCGCGCCTCCTCGCCAGGTGTTTTCCACCGACATCGAGGAATCTCTGTTCGATGCGAGTCTTCGAAATCGTATTATAGATCCCCTCGAACAAGGTGCGCGACGTAGACGCACTTTATCCATTAAAAAGATTGTTGTAAACATCGACGACACGGGTGGAATTATTTTTAAATACATTTTGACTTGGTAATTTAACTAAAATATCGTGAGATAAATATGTTTTAACAAGACATTGTTCCAACGTGAGATTATTACTTTCGACTCCGGGTCTATGTTACTCGCTTAAGTACACGTTCGAACTGTATCTTCCTCTCGGATCTCGACGATCGAAAACGCATCCAGATTTCACGCGTTGAAACCCGCTTTCTCGAAGCGCCTCGGAGCCCCGTGGATTACTCGCGGGCCACGATTTTACGATTATGGACGGGAATAAAGATTTCCCCGTGACTCATTGCAGAGTGTCCCGGCAGTAAAAGAAACGCGTAGATAGAGGCGGGGAGATTCTTTTTCGAACGGCTAGTTTACCCCGGATTCTTTCGATCTTCCGTGACGTTTATCCGACGGAGGACAGACGCTGCGAATTCTCGCGCGACTTGAAAAACCGACGAGTGGCGCACGGATCCGCTCGTAAAAGTAATACCTTTCTCCTTTTCACCGGGTCCATCGGTCGCCTCCGCTTTCCTCCGCCATCTTCTAGCTCTCGTAAAACGTCGTAAATCCTTATCGTCAGTTTCGTCGCCGGTTCCTTTCCATCGTTCGTTCGTCGTCCGGCCATCCTCGGATTATCTTTACTCCTCGCCACGGAATGCGACGCGTCCCGTGCATCGACCATGGGTATAACCCTTTCAAGCAGCGTCAGATAAACGTGTCGCTGGACACCTTTTGTAAAATTGAACGATTCCGGCACCGCGTCATATCTGTCCAGTCGTGGAACAAAAAAAACGAACGCGCCGTCACTTATCTGTATCTCGAGGTTCCTCGACCGATGGCCGCGCTATCGAGCCTCTTTCCGCGCCCGTGATTCGAGGCGTGAACGAAAGGTGTCCGTGGATCGACGGAACCCGTTTCGTCTCCACGCCGGGATGATCGATCGTACGCGCTTTCGTGATCTCGCGTCGCTCGACGATCGCGCGAAATACGCGTCGAGACAAGGCCACAAGCGTTACATACCTGTCGATTCTTGCGATATTTCGCGAAAACGAGGGTAAATCTGTCTAGATAAGTCTCACTAGTTACTACTTACTGGCTCTTCGATTGGACGAACTTTAGAATGTTGAAACTTCAAGTCAAAGATCAGCTTGAGAAAGTAAATTATTAAAAATCATTTGTATTTGGTGTATAGTCAGGATTCACAGATTCTTACAAAAATTCAGAAAGTACTATTTACTAAATAAAATGATGATACATTTAAAAGAGCGTTGAGACGATTCGATTATATTATTGTTACAATTTTTGTAGTATTGTGAAAACACAGTTTGAAAAGCTACTAAGAAACAGTGAGATGAGAATATGATCAGTTCAGATCGTAATTTGTACGAGATGAACTTGTGGCTGTTGTTTTCTGCATTGGCCAATAGAGTGCTACTTGCAACCTTCTTTCTCGCAAGTACTCGACCTATTCCTGTAAATACACTCCCCGACCGATCATCGAATATCCCTTTTCTTTCCTCCTGCTATCGTAAACTGCGTATCCCCATTTTGAAAAATCTCTAAAAGCGAAAGCAAGTATCCAGACCATGTTCTATTGTCGTTTATACAGCGAACTGTCGGGAAGCACGTCGATAATTAGGACATTTCCATACGCGAGATTTAATAACTGTCTAGAGACTTTCGAGAGTGGCAGCGTACATAGAGCGAAACAGCGGGGAACAACGCCCAGAAATGCAAAGCGCGATGCAAATTTCCGTAGAGTCGTGTGTAGCTGGGAAACACTGCTCGCAGCACGCGTTATCATTTCAAACGATACAAATACGGGGGAACCGCGAGACTTGCGGTTATCTTCGGAGTCGATGTTCTTAAAACCGCATTGTGTTTCATTGATCCCCATTCGATTTCATGGTTGCAGAACTCGCTCTCGAGATAAGATCGTCACGAAACGGTGTTACCACGCCGTATGGGAAAGCCTTGGCCGGATCTCGCTCTTATCCCGATTCTCTTGACGGCCGTGTGATTAAGATATCGTCCGCCACGCACTTGGCGAAACAGCGCTTTGCTATTTGATTTAAATAGAGGTAGGCGGAGACGACCGACATCGCACTATCGCCGAGGAACTCTTATTTTCGCCGGACTCGAGGCCCGGATTTATTATCGCGCGAAAGTTATTGTCTCGTCCTCGGATTTCTTCTGTTCACCGGATACCCGGGGTACGACAGCCTCGATGATTGAAAACGCCAACCGCGTGTAACCGCATTTCGATGCTTCGAGCGTCGATCGACCGATCGAGAAAACAATCGAAACAATTTTAGCCGAAGGTTATTTGTCGTGCACCGTGGTCGTCCCTTTTGATCGCCCCTCGATGATCTCATAATAGTTGCTCCATTTATCGTCGGCCTTTTCCTCGCTTTGACGGAGCATCGTACGAATCGAAAGTTTACTTCTTTTCGACGACAACTCGTGGGAAAGCCGAAGGAATGCTCGAGAATGTCATGTTTGCTCTAACTAATTTCAAGCTTCCTTCTCGTACGCGAATGCCCTTCGTTTTCACTTTCACAATCACGGAGTTGGTAATCGATTTATTTTTAACATACGTCTACTTTAGTGCTGAAATATTATTAAGCTAAGTAGAAATCTAATTACATTTAAAGCGAAGAGTACTTAGAGCAGGAATATATTTGATATCTCTCAATGGTTAAATTAAGACCAAAATTCCATTTGAGAGTTATTTATTCCATCGAATAACGTTTTCTCCGACCATATTCTCGTGTAACGAATCATAAAGGGGACATAGGCAACGATAGCGTTAAGTGGTTGATCCTGTATTGAGAATTTTTTAATCGGGGCGACAGAGTACGAGAGAGATCGGTACTCGAAAGTAGCAATTGAAAACCAGTCAACGCTGCGATCGATGCTTTTGATGGCGCAACGAGTAACGTTGCACTTTTAGAGATAATGAGAGACGAGACGCGGTTTGACTTGCGTAATCCGTTCTCTGAAGACGTCGCGCGAAGTTTGAATCGTTCCCGTCGAATGTCAAACGCTGTAATTTGAAAGCATGAGAGAGTCAAATGTCAAAATAGACGTTGCTATTCCAGCAACACTGAAACTTGATACTGGATCCTCCCCTAGATATCACTCGATCTCGTTAAGAGAGAAAATACAGGATTTCGATCAAATTAATTGTTCTTCGACATTGTCGCACCCACGCGCAGCTATGTAAATTTCTAGTCACTATTATGTTTAATGCCATAGGTCACGTGTTTCCAGTCGTATATTGCAATATATTTTACACGTGGGTCATAGAGACCACCTCGTCTTATTTTCTCAACAAACGTATGGCAATACCATTTTAAAATTTCCAAAAATCACTCGTTAAATGAAAAATATTGTTACAGTAAATACTCAAGTTGTTTAAAAAAAATTGCTCGGCTATGATCTCCTCCAGACCATGACACGTTAGGCTAACAAGTCAGTCGAGTCATATAGCGTGAACAGTTAGGAGACACTGTCGTAGATCACTTGGAAGTATTTATATCACAAAGTAGCCACCACAGTTTCTCTACCATCAATAATACCAATTGACTACACGATTTCGCGTCTAGTTTTATTCGAAAAATCGACAGCATGGGTCGATCCATAAAATTTCGATTCAAATGACCGATCGTTTCGGTGGACGTTTTGACCTGGCGTTCGATCGCGACTACTTTCTATCGATGAACGTATTGCACCGGGAGGACCGGCATCTGGAGAGGCAGCTAATTGCGTCCGCGACCGTAAAGGATTTAACGAAGAAAACGGCCGATCTTTCGAAAGGCGAGCAGGAGAAACTCGATCGTACGCGGCTTCCACGCGCATACACGGATACCACGGATCAATGAGTCGTATGCGGGCCAGTTGTAACCAATTATCCGCGGCCATTAGAGCAAGTAACGGTGACAGCTATGGTATCGCGACAAGCGCGGACCCGGTGAACGCCTTTAAATCGTTTCCGACCGAGCTGGCCGCATATTAATCGGTAGAAAGCAAGTTCCGCGACTAGTGTGGGATCGGCTCGCGATCCTCGTAACCGCCTCGCGGCCAGACGACTCTCGTCGCGGACGAGTTCGTAGAGGAAATCGTTCAGGGAACTCTCCCGATCGTCGACAGAGGGCAAGGACGGTCTTTCTGTCGATATTTTTATCGAAACTAAATCGCGACTCCAAAAGACTGGATAAGATTCCTCGGACATTTTTAATTGAAAACGAATTTTGTTCCAAGTCGATACCGTAGTTAGTTCTAGAGAAAACAATTAATTAAGAAAAAGTGCTGACTAGTAATTACGCAGATATCCTGTATTTAAATTTAAATTAATTTTCAATTAAATAAACAATTTATGATCCAGTTTTATCGTACACTAGTCGTATAATCCACAGGAATTGCTGAAACTTCTTTGGGTATGTAGAGTTAAAGTAAATGTCAAAATAAACATGGAAGACTGCAAAAATTATAGTAGGTGATATGATCATATGATAGAGGGTGAAATGCCCTTTAAAATGAGCGTTTGTACGAGTCGATAGCTCAATTAGTTCCGGAGATATAGCGATTTTAGTTTCGCATCGATGCGGTGGCTAGTTTCGGAGATAGGGTTTGTTTACGTTTTGTTGTGCGCTCGCGAGTTCATTGATAACGCGCGCGTGACAATAGTAAGCAGTGCGTAGTAAATTCTTGGAAATACTACGCCGGAACTAGGTCACTCGGTCACGAGTCGCGTACGAGACAAAGAGGTCCGGCGCGACGCGTCAGACGAAGACAGAGATAGTCAAATTAAGAAAAATACCCTTTTACATAAATTACGATATCTCGAAAACGAAAAGTCGGATCGCCAAAAACCAAAAACCATTTTAAAGAGGAAGCTTCACCGCTGCCAACGGTGGCTCGATCATGGAGAAAATGCTAATAATTTCGAAACTGCAGGTAATTAAAGTTTTTAGTAATTTAATGCGCGTTAGTAGTCGGCCGTAACACGGAAAGCGCCATAAGAGAATTTTCTAAAAATTACCTCTTTACATAAATTACGATATCTCGAAAACGGGAAGTCGGATCGACAAAAACCAAAAACCATTTTAAAGGGAAAGCCTTACCGCTTCTAACAGTGGCTCAATTATTAATAAAACACTAGTAGTTTCGGAACTGCACGTGTCTAAAGTTTTAGTATTTTTTAATACGCGTTAATAGGCTTTTCCAAGACGGAGAGAGCGTGGATAGTGGGATTTAAAAAATTACCTCTTTACATAAATTACGATATCTCGAAAACGGGAAGTCGGATCGACAAAAACCAAAAACCATTTTAAAGGGGAAGCCTTACCGCTGCTAACAGTGGCTCAATAATGGATATAACACTAGTAGCTTCGGAACTGCACGCGTCTAAAGTTTTACTACTTTTTATACGCATTGTTAGACTGTTCTAAGATAGTGGAAGTAGTCTAAAAACAATATACGTATCCTAATACTATTGGTAGCCAAACTACAGACTTTCTAGATCCTTATTATGGATCATGTATAGTTACACAATTGAATAAATTTGAGTGTCTAAATGAAAGAAAAAGAATTAATTTGTAACCACTAAGAATTAAATGTAAGATTTTAAGAAACTTTGTTTTTTAAAGGTCGTAGAAAGACAGGGTATTATTCAAAAATTGCACATAATTCATTCTCGTATCATAGCAGTTGAGCTAATCCACGTTGTTGCGTGCAAATGTACGAAAAACATGCAATTGGCAGAGGGTTAATGGGAGCAAAATAATTGCACCGTAATGAAAAGAGCATTCGCATATCAGACGTTTTGCATTCAACTTTCTTAGAAAAGAAGCAGAGTATTGAAACATTTCATTTCGCTCTTTCGACAGATTTCATTACAAAGAACCATCTTCCATTCAACTGTACTGCGAATTTCTAGTGGCGGATCTTCAATACTTTTGCTTGCAAATTCTCGAGCAATATTAAAATTGAATTCTGCCTGTGGAATGAAAAACTTAATTTATACTCCGATCGTTTCAAGCGATCTCTTTGTTTCAAACTCTTGCTCGATCCGGAACGTTTTCGACCTCGATTTCGGAATCATTGTCAACAATTTAGAACAAAGAGATTGAAAGGTTTCAGTTTCAGACTGTCTTGATACTGAAATAGATTTGAAAATCTGGAGTCTCGAATGTATCAAATGTTTTATAATCACGTTCTAGCCTCTGGTGCATCGAATAACTAGTCATCTCACCGTTATTTGGATAAAAGATGGACCAAGTTAGACTCTAGTTGACGCAAAGAAGATTTCTCTCGGGTCCCTTTTGCTGCTAAAGTTTCGTACAACTCCTTCGAGGATAGGACTGGTACCGTTACAGAGGACGCCATTAACGACAGGTATATCGCGTTGAAAACCTAATCATAGTAATGCTCGGATAACTGCACTGAAATCGAGGATCACGGGTGTGCAATTATTCGGGGTTGGTCGCGTTTTCATTCTAGGAACCGACCTTTCACGTCTCAAAAGTGACTGCAACAACGATCGAGTCTCGTATTACGGTGTCGCTAACAATTTTACATCGTTCATTGTAATTTCCAATTAGACGACCTATTCGAATACGATCGCGTTTGGTGCCATTCCAATTTAATAATCGTCGTTCGACGAATAGTTACGGGACACTTAAACAGTATAGCGTCTTTAAAGTAGACCAATTTATAATATGAGCTAACGTTTTCTGTTCAAACGAGCCTCGCTCCCAGGGAATACAAGAACGATCAAATTTCAATTCCTCCTGCCTATAAGTGTCGCGATTCCTCGACGCGTCTGGATCAAATTCGCCACAGTCGTCAGCTCGGTTACACTCGGTTTCCTCCCACGCGAATTTCCCCAACTTCCGATTCGGTCACAGAGTTCCCACCGGGGCCAGATGTCCTGAACTGGATCGGACGTGGCGCGTCGCGGCCACGGTCGCACATTTCTCGGGTGATCGCGGCTCGATGGTTAACGGAACGTCTATAATCTTTGTTATTCTGTTATCTGGCGTTCGCGTTCACCGTTCAACCGGTGTTCGATGTTCGATGTTCGGTGTTCGGTGTTCGGTGTTCGGTGTTCGGTGTTCGGTGTTCGGTTTCGCTGTCTTTTAAACCGAGGCGTTCTCGCGAACGTGGCCGATTGTGTGGCCCCAGGCGCGTCTCTTCCGCTTCTCCGGTCGATACGGCCAGCTCGCATTCCGATCGACGAGAAAAACACGGGGCCGCAGACCGCAGAACGGTAGCCCATTCACACGGTCTTCTCCTCTTGGCGGCAGTTCGGTTTCGCGCGGCCCCCCGACAGGTGAACGCGTATACCTGCTACGAACCCGTACGCCTCTGCCCGTCACGTAGACGCACGTGCACACAGAACGGCCACTCGCGGTGTACAATAAACTCTCGCCAGGATAATGCTTTCCTACTGGAAGCGAAACAACGCTCGACCAAAGAGACTCCGCGGAATTGCGCCCGATGATGGATTCCAGGAATCGCCACGGCGAGACCAGCCACTCCGGGGTTGGAGATCCCAACAGGGATGAGAATTACACGGGAAAGCAGGAAAACCATTGTGGTGCTTGCAACTATCGTCAAACTTTGGCTTTAAAGAGCCTTCGAGTCTGAACGTACAAAGGAACTGCAAAAACATGCGGCTAATGCGTTTTTCTTGAGACAGGATGCTAGGTACTCGAGAATCTGGTGAAAATTAGGGGACGCAGGAAGGACATGGACAGTATTTCTGTGCCGTTTTTGGCTCTCTGCTTCTAACGAGAAGAATGGGAAGAACTTTTTGGGTGAACGCTTAAAATGTAGGGTATTGAAACAGATCCTAGAGTATTTTACGTTCTTAAAAAAAGTAGTGAAAATTATGTAAGAAATGTATATCGGTGTATATGTTCAAACCGTAGGAACGTTATCGTTGGCGTCGATGATGGAAGTATTTAAGTTTAGATCGAAAGGCGTTCATTTTCACAGCAGAGAGACACTCTGAATCCAACTTTGGTTGAGAGAAGTAATTATCGTAATATTAAATAATATAGTTTATATCGTTGAGTTTAAAGTGTACGAATCATTGAGTCGGACTACACGTCTGCAACCATTCCTCAAAAAAGTGTTAGGTCTTTTCAACTATTACTGTCACGCTGATTCTAGAAAAGCGAAGGGGGCGACTCTAAATGTCGCTGCTTGTCGTTGCCGTGGTTTGTTTCCACGGCGTTCTTTGTCTTCGGCTGAGTCAATAATGACAATGCGTTTGGGTAGAGGCGTCGACTAAGTGGAGCGAGCGGACGATTTCCCTTTCTTCCGTGGCTCTTCAGCTCGTAGGTAGTGTGCCAACATCTCATCTCTCTGCAGTCAGGCGCCACATCCGAGGAATTTGTGCTGCACTTTCACCGGCGACTTTTAATTGGCAAATATTTCTCCGCGCCCGGTATTTATCGATCTCGTTAAAACGATTGAATTATTCGTCGCGTTTGACACGATCGGTACAAGTTTACAGAAACTCGAAACGCTCCCATCCGTATATTATATCCTTTTTCGCAGCAACAGGAATATATTACCTTCGTACCGAACGCGTAATACACGATTTATTGAACTACCCTTTGAATACTGCCACGTATATTGCTACAGTGCATAGAATCTTATTACGGTTCCGAGTGACCCACTTTATCCCCTCGCCTCATAAAGCGCAGCTTCAGTATTTATAGCCCTAATGAAAACGCGGCTTCTGCTCGCGTAATAAATTATGTACCGATATTAAGGAGACTCGGAAAAGACGCGCAGAGGGGAAAGACGACGGACCGTTAAAACGTTTAATAAATTCTTCTGGATAAGTATAATTACTTCCGGTTAGTAGGGATCCCGTCCTTGAACCAGACACGCCTTCTCAGACTTTAATTAAGAAACTATCTCGCCCGTTGCTTGGACGTCGCGGAGGAAGGACGCGTCCGCTCAAGTATTTCGGAATTTTTACGGGGAACGGACGATGACTGACGATGATCGATGGGGGTTCCCTGAACTGTGAACATTTTCACGCGTTTTTGTGCCGAGAACACGTCGATGAGACCGTCACACGCTGTCAAACACCATCCAACAGAGTTCTTTAAACTTACCCACCCACTACCTCGTTAAACAAAAACTTTTAAATTCTAGTTTCTTAAAATATAATTCAAAACTTTCCTTGCAACTTAAATTTCCATACAACGTTCAGAATGTACAAAAATGTTAGCTCTAAAAATTTGTTACAAAAATATCGAATCGAATCGATGGAAAATAATTCGAAAATAAGAACTCGGTGACATTGGGAGATTTTTCTTGGAATACATTGATCCTCGCGGTTTTATCGTTCTATTTTTTCATCCTCGTGGACTATCGGGGCGGATATTGTTTTCGGAGGCGTCGATCGTTTAACACTTTCAATATGACTAATGCCTTCCAAGGAACTCGCTTCTCGAACCAGTCGAGACTCTCTCTGCGACGCACAGAATATGATTTATCGTGTTGGTATCCTTTTATCGCGGCCGGCTGCCCTTGGACATTTGTCTTTGGTCCAACACAGGATCAGCCGCGTTGTTACGAACGTCTCGGACGCGCCACGCCATTATGGTCTCTCTCGATGGTTAAAATGCACACTGTACTCTCTTCCAGCGTCTGAGCATTCAGCGATCATTTGCTTCGTAGTAAAAAGCATTACGGACCTTTAACCTTCGTTATGGACCGATTGTTTCTTCTCGCGTCTTTTTGTCCTGATAAATAAAAAAGCTTCCCTTCTTCTTTCCTTACGATTATCTTAACAATTTTCTAAATGTCCAAGGTTAGTAGACTTGTTTAAAATAAAATCAGTTTGTTACATGGTTCACCTCAGACATAATTCCATTATAATCTGCTGGGTTTGCCTCTCCGTTTAAGAAAGAGCACGCATGTACCTGCAGGTTTGCACTCAAACACGAAAGGTAGAGTGATATCACCCCGATAGCCTTGAGCGGCCATTTAATTTCGTCCGAACCGTAGTGTCTTCACGACTATTACGACTGTAAATGTTTCAAGACTTTCCTGTTCTATTCGAGAAGTAATTTACAAGAAGAAAAATAAAACAGAACGAGGAAGAGTTCGTTAATGATACGTTTCATTCTAACCTCTGTGCCCCAGAGATCGTCTTAGAAACGATCACCAAATCGAGACTATCTACGATTCGATATTCAACCGAGGAACGCATTCCACGATGACTCTACTTTTTTTTTAATACTGGCTCGAAGCCAAAGCTTCGATCCTCCGAGATAAGCAAGTAGCGTGGCACTAAAAAATCCGTTTCGGAACGTCTCTGAAATTCCGTAATTCAAATTGTCCGCCAAGCTTTAACCTCGAATTAACTTGTTCATGACCGAATTTAAAGAAAAAATATTCTTTCTACGGTCAGAATATGTTCGCAACTTCCTGCGTCAATTACCGAACAACAGGACACGTCTCACGCTTTATTCGTCGATCAATGGCAGAGTTTCGAAACCAATCGATCCATCAATCATCCTCGAATGATCGAACCCGCTGAAAATTAATAACTTCCGCGACAACCCACCCAACGGTCAAAAAACACCGAGCCCAATTCAACATTTGATCAATATCTTTATCTTATCTGATTAGGCGCGTTAATCGAGCCGAATTTTACGCGTTCTCGAGCAGCGCTCTCTCTACGATGAAAAAATGACAGCCGAAAGCAACGTAGAAACACGTCTCGAGTACAAACGACCGTTCGATCCTCGTGTCCAGCTCGCAATTAGTTTTTAACAGTTTGATCTGTTTGCCGCGCATTTCCACCAGGCAGGCAATCAGCCCCGGAGCTAGGAGTCTCCTTGCTCTCAAGGACCCCTCCGTTATAAGTACATCGGCTGCGTTCCGTTTAAGGAAGATTCTTAATAACGATCTGCCTCCCGTCACGTCCGCGCCCCGAGCAATCGTTCAATCGGCCGCGGTAAACTCCGTCGTCCACGAGCGAAAGCATGTCCATCGGGTTCACCGTGTCCCTGAACTTGTCGGCACCTACTATGGTATCTGCCCCGCTGTATCCACTCGGTTTTATCCTATAATAACGAACCCTTAACGCAGGATCGAGTAGTTTTTACGTAATAGCTCCAAACAATTGATATTTATGAATTTTTTCTTGAGGAAACTATTATCAATTTTGATCGAACTTCTCTGAAGGCATGATCAGATATCTTTGAAATGTAGAAAACAAGCTTCCTGGGTCGATTTTATTATTCATTAATTAACGTCTTTCGTTGCACCCCTGTCACACTCATTTGATTACAAAGAACAATGTTTTTGAGGTTACCTTTATGGAACTCCAAAATAATATTTATTTATTTAATATACTATACCAAAAAAGAACGAATATATCAACAAAATATTTTCAGAAGTTGACGCTTTAAAAAAATTTAATTAACTTGATTTCTTTTTCTGAAAGTCAAGTAAAAATACCCCATAACCACGCTGTAAATACAGGGTGTTCGGCCACCCCTGGGAAAAATTTTAATGGGGGATTTTAGAGACCAAAATAAGACGAAAATCAAGAATACCAATTTATTGATGAAGGCTTTGTTAAACAGTTATTAACGTTTAAAGTTCCGACCGTACTGAATTTTTTTCTCGAGAATGCGCAAGATTTCGGGGCTATGTCTATTGATCAAAAATGATTATAATTGACCCCCACAACAGAAAATAATTTTTTTAGAACGATTTGAAATTTTTTTTTCTCGCCGAAAAATTTAGGCACCTACCCCCTGTCGATTTTTCTTAAAAATTAATTTTTCATTTTTCATAATTTTATTTGACGCCCTACAGAAAAGTTGTCTAATACTTTTTTGTAGGTACCCATGAACTCTACTTTGGAAAAAAGTTTCATTGAAATATATTCACAATTGTAGGAATTATGGCTGTTTGAAAATTGGACCATTTTTATGGGGGTTTTCTCATTTTGCGGGGTCAAGGACCAACTTTTCGAATATTTTTGCGACTTGTACATATTCTCTATCAACATACGCGTAGTTTGCTTTTTTAAACATTAAAATCGTTCAATCCGTTCAGAAGTTATGACGTTTTAAAGATTCGCATGAAAATTCGGGCAGACATTTCTGGCCAGAAATTATATTTTCGGTAAGGAATTTTTTTTTCGAAACTGAGTAGGATTTCGGGGGTATGTCTGTTGACCAAAAATGCTTACAATTAACCCTTGCAACTAAAAATAATTTTTCCAAGACGATTTGAAAGTCTTTTTTTTCACCCAAAACTTTCAGCACATACTCGAATTTTTTTCTCGAAAGTGGGTAGGATTTCGGGGGTATGTTTATTCACCAAAACTAATTGTAATTGACCCCTGTAACCGAAAATAATTTTTCTAGAACAATTTCAAATTTTTGAATTTACTTGTTAACTTTTTAACGAAGCCTCCATCAACAGATTGATATTCTTGATTTTCGTCTTATTTTGGTCTCTAGAATCCTCTATTAAAATTTATCCCAGGGGTGGCCGAACACCCTGTATGCACCATGCGGCACCGTTCGTACCGATTCCGTGTCTGCGCGGAAAGCAACGGAACTACAAATCATCGTCGCGGAAATTGCGGGATATTACCAGAGTCGTTTCTAAATCGCGATCGATTACATGGCGACGCGTACGTGGGCGTTTGGCTTTCAGCGAATTAAAATTCCGTGACCACGATAATGGACCGGCTGTAATCTCGCCGCGGAGAACTAATAGCGACTCGAAGGAGGACGCGTGAAACAGGCTCGTAAATGTTTTTGCAGAGTGGAATTAGGTAGACCAGCAGCGTCTTTGTATGTAATACCGGATGTCCAGAGAATTTTGCTCTCAAGAGTCTCTCAAGAGTCTCTTGCTCTCGAGATTTTTCTTACAAAAAATCTCCACTTCTCAGAAACCACGTTGTGATTCAATTAAGCGACGTGTGATTTGCTTTTAAAATAGTGGAGGGAAACTACTGTACATTGAAGTTATTGAATGTCCAAGAACGGTAACAATGATAGTATGGAAATAAAGAAATAGACGAGAATAAATTCTCGAGAAGTACACTATGTTGGTTATTTAGAGACTGAATGGAAGGCTAGAAATGTTACTAGGACAGTGAACGACGTCATTCTTTATTTATCAACGTGCATCGCAAGGAACTCGGATCTGCCACAATGGTTCGTAATATTGGTATGTATTGTATTTCTGGAGTTAAATAGGTCAGATAAAGTAGCATATTTGCAGAGCAACCTTTACACGTCCTCATTTCGTCCAAAAATATGAGCAGCCTTGGTAAAATATTGACGTATTGAAATCTAGATAGCAATGAGTGAATTGGGTTGCTAATTATGAATACTCTAAACTGAAAGCCACGATGACTGAAAAGTAAATGTACTACTAAAAATTAATAATGAACTGTTCTGTACATGCTTCTGCAATACAAACAAAAAAGTATAGCGCGTCGTTCACAAACAAATTTTAATTCTTAAACCATGGAAAACCTGCACAGAAAAATTTATCACTCTCATAATACGAATCTCTGTGCAACGTTTATGAATAAAATTTTATCGTGTCCCTAAAAATAACGAAGACAATCACGGCGATCAAAGTTATTGCCTAGCCCCGTAGTAAAATATAACTAAAATATATATGCACGTAAAAGGCAGGCCGCTATAGCCGCTGTTATAAAGCGTAACCTCAATCAGGTTAAAGATCGATTCCTCTTGGCAAGAGCCTCGCATGCTCAGGTTTACAATGCTCTATAAAACCTAACACTGTCCTACGGAGGTCAGCCGCGTTCATTTCAGTCGATTAGCATGAACGCAAATGGGGTTACTATCGTCGACCCCGCGAATCGAAAATAAGATGGTCACGGGAACGCGCGACGAATCGACGGTCTTTAGAGCAGCGATCGTCCAAGCTGGAAGCACTGGACGTATCCTTGAACCTGTCGACACCCACGGTTTCTCGTTAGATCGTCTAGCGTTCTCCCGGTTTCGAGCGAACAACGCGAAATTTTCACACCTCGGACCCCTGTCGCGAGTGTATCGTCCGGTAACGAGCCAATAAACATCACCGGATCTCGCCGGTTTTCACCGTTAACGGCACCAGGAAGTAGTTGAGCGTACCTTTAAGGGTTGGATCGTGATCGGTTAGCTCGTCCTGCTCGATTTTCCAGTCGTCGGTCCCGCGGCCGAGGATGCTACGTTACCGTGGCCGCGATCGTGCTCGAAACGATCGCTGGAACGACTACGTTCACCCGGCGTCGAGAGCGAGTCCACGCGAAACGAGCGTGCCGCTATCAGATTCGAGGCGTTGCGAAACAATTTCGCGAATGCATCAATTCCGTGCCGCGCGCACCACGGAACCGAACCTCTGCCTTTTTCTCTCCCCGTCTCGAGATCGCTATAATTATTTCGCCGCTCGTTAAACCGCGATGACCAAAATGGGCGATCTCTCCCGTCGAGAGAATCCAAAGCCGTTAGATTTTCACGCGTGTTCTTACTGAAACTGGATATTGGGGAAAAATCGAACATTTACTTTAATTCTCTGAAAGCATATACCATCGAAGATATTTCTACCGATAGATATTGCTGGATTAGAAGAAGTAACCAGTTAAGAAAATTGGAACTAACGAATAACTATAGTAGAAGGTGGACAAATTTTTCGGTGAAAATGAAAGGTTTCAAATCGTTCTGGAAAAATTGTTTTTGGTTGCAGGGTTCAATTACAATCATTTTTGGTCAATATATATATTCTCGAAATCCTACGCACTTTCGAGTAAAAAATTCTTTACCGAAACTACAATGTCTGACCCTGACATTCCGATTCTCCTGAAATTTAAAAAAGTTTCAAATCATTCTGGAAAAATTATTTTCGGTTGCGGGGATCAATCACAATCATTTTTGGTGAACACATATACCCTCGAAATTCTACGTACTTTCGAGAAAAAAATTCCTTACAAGAAATGTAATGTCTCATCAGACATCTGTGATTATATTCCTCGTTTTTATCACTTCATATGTAGATATAATCCAATTATCCGACATATAAAATTTTATATTTTATATCGCATGCACACAGCTGTTCGTAGATTGCAATTCTACAGACGGAACTTTAAACGTTAATAACTTTTTAACGAAGCTGCAATCAACAAATTGGTATTCTTGATTTTCGTCTTATTTTGGCTTCTAACACCCTATATACACTCCTTGATCGACTATGCAATGTAAGGCGAGACCTGCTAGGGTTATCTTTTCTTACAACATCAAGTCGCCACAACTTTAAATACATACCAATGCATTTCCCAATAAATTCTAATCGCAAAAAATTCCCATCAACCACTCCGAAACGAAATGGTATTCCCGACCACCTGATCCTGAAACCCCCTGGTGTTTCGCGAGAACCATCGTGCCCTTAAAGCAGTCCGATATAATTTCAGAGCGACGCAAGGTTATTGCTTAGAACGCGTCGTAAAGTTTGGGGCCCGCGGGTCACACGACGGTCCCCGAGGAAAATTTGTGCGACACGCCGTCAAGGAAAAGGAAGAAAAAGAAAAGCGTGGCAACGATTTTTATCCGTCGCATCTTGGCCGGACGCTTCTCCTCCGGGTACCCAGGATTTTGGCAGCTTATAAGCCTCGTTCCGCTAGCACATTTCGCATCAGCGGACGCGTCGTAACTTACCCGTCCCGTATCTTCTTACGTTTATCTGCCAAGCTCGTCGTACATTCTCGCGGGGCCCCGGTCGCTGGTTATCTGCGTGACGTATGCACGTGGTCCGAAGTCTCGCTAATATACGGTTAATGAAACGTTAAGTCGTGCGCGCACGCATGTGCCCCGGGGCCCCGAAAACATTTCGTCGTCTCGCGGTGCCTCGTAACTCGCGTCGACGGGGCCCCAGAACGCGGCTGGGCCCCCGAACCGATCCCTCCGATAACGCGCGCCTCGCGACCCGCGCGCGTTACTACCGGCAATAACGCCGCGAGTTTGATAATTAACGACGGAATTACCGCGATGCATCTAGGTGGCCGCGGAATCCGCGTCCTCATTGTCCGAGCGTCACCGTTCGCCGAGGAATGCTCGGAGTATCTTGGCCAACGGTGGAAAGTATGCGCTAATCTGTTGCTAGAAGGCCCGAGGAACGACGCAACCGGCAAGAAACTGGCAAGGATCGCCTGGTATTTATTTCTTAGCAACGTCTAATTTCGATTTCGAACACCTTGGTTCGATGGATCTTGGACTCTGCGCTAAGGTTGCTGAGAAAATGGAACTCGTCTGGTGCATTTGTGGCAAGCTCGTGGACTTCTTGACCTTTTTATTATTTATCTTTTCTTTATATATATTTGCATCCAAACGATCGACGCGTTTCTTCAATTTTGAAAGTGACGTCCGATGGAGGACGTTTAAAAATTCTTGCTACCCACTCGATATTAAAATAAGCGATCCTAATAAACCTGTCTCGCCTATACTTCAAAGTATTGAAATTTATCTATTTTAAAAGCTAAATTACTACCATTCGATCGCATTTGATCTTCTAATCTTCGACAAACTGCTTCGATCCTGTGTGTCCAACAGTCCCCATCCATTCTACTGAATGAAACGCTGGTGCATGGAGTTCATCAACGGCGTAGACAACGCGAGCATCAATGATCGTACGCGCGCAACCGGAGGTCAAGGATCGTTTTTGCCTCCGCGGACGCAGCAGCTACAACGGTGGCCATCGGTTTTGCCGCTGGTAGAGAAAGACGAGGACGAAGGAGGATGCACCCTTCGAGCGTAATTCATTGTCCTGGCTCTGCGCCGTACGTATTTCCCTGTAGAATGCCCATCGCGCATTATCCAGATAATAGCATCCGAGATGATCATCTCGCATGACCATGCATCGGTTGACCTTGCCGCTTTAAAATGACACGCGCGGGTCCAGCGGTATCTCCATCTTATTTTAGATTCAATAAAGGATACATATTTCATTCTTTATCCGAAGGTCTTTCGTAATTCAAGGCTGACCGGACCGGACCGCGCTCGCGATACAACCCGCGCGAAACACCGCATAAATACCTAAAAGCGTTGGATTTTCGTTAATATTCCAACATTTATTTCATCCTTCCATTAAAAATATAAGATCAAAGCTAAGAATATTGTCAGAGTAACTGCTTGCAAACGGAAGGAATTAAAAAAGTGTCTATGAAAGAAATTAAGTGGACTCTCAATCTCAACTGAATTATTTTACTTAATGTTGATCTTTACCAAATTGGTAAATGGAAATCAACTGTTTTTTAATGCATTTAATGCATAATGCGGCCTCAATAATCCACTTAAGGGGTAAGCTGAGCAAGTAATCAACGCGTTGACCGACGTCGTTTTGATCTTGACAAGTGCTTAAAATATCTATATGTACAATGACAACGCTCGAGATACTGGTTGCTTTACGAGTATCATTACACCAGTAAATCTGAAAACTTTTACAAAGACACCGTACCGTCGAAACACATAGATACAAGCTTTCAACTGGCCAACAAAAATAGGACAGCAGTATTCCGCGCCAGAAGTGTCGCGGCGTGAAAGCTCGCGACCAGTTAGATCAATCATCCGGCCGAGCGTTCGCGGACTTTATCTTCGCTCTTGTTGAACTCCCGAGGAAATAGAAAAAATTCGATATACTGTTTAGCGCCGTACACCGTAACGACTTAATCTAGCACCGCGATAAGCTCAAACAGATATTTAGTTACAGATCCGTTTTTTTCGATGGCGATCAGATTGACTACTATCAAGTCGCGTTGGTCGCTGCTCGACAACTCGTTTCGATCTCAAGTAATTGATCTTCGTTTTTCTCGTTTCGTTTTAATCGAGAGTGGGTGCGCCCGGGAATGTATCAGTTTCCAGTCTCGCGTGTATTCGTTCCTGTAGATTCTAGGACATACATCATGCTCGATGGGGAGCGCATACTTCATCCTCCGCTAAATGTCCTTTGTCGTTCCGCTTTATGAAAGTGAACGTATCTCGGCCGCCGAGAACACCGTAAACTCCGACTAAATTCAACGGATCCCGACAATTTCCCGACAATTTTCTGCACCCGGATAATACCGTGATACGTATTCGTCCGATAAACTCCCCAAACGCAGTTTAAATAATGTTACATTCTCGTCGAAGGAATATCTCTATATTTGTGCAACGTCGTCGAGGCGTCTTCGGCTATCCGTTCTCCCTCTATTTTCAGCTTCGTTCCAGATGTAACAGGAGTTACATATTTTATGCCCTCTTCTCTCACGAAAAAAGTCCGTAATTCAAGGCTACCACGCCGAAGAAAGAGAGATCGTAACGTCGAGTGTAGGCTGCGGAGAATACGAAAGGACCTTGGTCGCGAACGTGATTCTTACAGTTTCCATTTGCTGTATTGACACACCTACGTCCGCGTTACGTCCGCGCGGTAAGCGGCCGTTTAGATTCATATAATCGGATAACGTACGCTTGATAATAAAATATTATTTGACGCGTCGGGAAACGTCCGAGCCGTGCTCGCGCGGACCGTATTTTATTTTCGTCCGAGCGAACGCGACGACGCCTGGCACCGCCGCACTTTGCATATGTTTTATCGAGCCACAAAGTGTAAAGGGGATTGCGACGCGCGCGTAAATAACGGAATCCGCGTATTCTATTAAAATATGCTCGACAGAACGCCTATTCTCTCTATGGACCGTGTATCGCGTACTTCACTTATCTCTATTACGGGCAAAAGCATTACCGATTATCGTGTGTCGTTCCCTGTAATTCAATAAATCGTTAAACACGTTTCGCGTCTTCGGAAATACGCGTCGCATTGTTCGCGATAACTCGCCATACTTCGTGGTCCTTTTTCTTTTAAGAGATACTGGGACCAGTATTCAACCTTTTTTTTATTTTAAAAATTGTTCAGAATCAATTTTGTATATTATCATATTGGAGAGATCGTCACAAATTTGATACGGCATGCCTGTCCACTACTGACTGTTTCTACTCACTCTGGAAGATAAAATAAGTGATTGATCGAGCACTTGTGAGAGCGTGTCCCTCTTGTGGCAAGTGCAAGAAGCCACAAATCGTACTGCACCGCACGCATACGTAATTTTCAAACTCGATTTCCTCGAAAACGGAACCTAGCACGAAAAAATTTTATTCTTCATTTTCGATTTGTTTTTTCATGATAGAATCACCACCCCTTTCTCGATCGTACTATCGACACTGAGACATTCTGTACACGCTAAAATATCTGAACTTTTGTCGTTCGCCAAAGATCGTTGGAACATCCTTATTAACGTTTACTTGTAACCTGTCTCTTGCACGTAGGACCGGGTGTCTCGTTAATAACCGGGTAATGAAACCGTAAGTGGTACCGAGGCATACGATCCCGACGCGGTAATATCTTTACGCACAAACGCGTTCTCCCGTACACGCCTCCCCGTTGCATCCCACCTACGTGCATTGTTAGGCTGATAGATACGCGAGGTTCTTGCGTCGCGACGACAACGGCATTAGCCGCGAGCTGGTCCCGCGCGTCCGTTACCGATGCAACCAGCATCGTCGATGTAACTCGCTAATAGTTGCCAGGAATAATAATACGGCGACGATAATAATATTAGCGGTCGACGGTGTCGCCTGGTACCCACGGGACATCGTTAACGGTGCCGGTAGTGATAATGCCAAGGAAGCCACGTGATATACACTCGATGTAGCAACGTTAACACGATAGAAAAGTGTGCATTACCCGCCACAATAACCGAATAAAATATTTGTATTAAGGTTGTTCGACGTGTCTTCGCAAAAATTAAAATGCTCGGGCATTATTAATATTTTACTATCTTTATCGTCGGTTCCCGCGCGTGAATAATAATATTTATGGAACGCAATTAAAATACGCGCGTTTCACGAGCTTCGTTAAATATTTGGTAAAAATTCCAGTAAATTGAAATTGGAAAGGGATACTAATAAGTTGAGACTTTCTTTATGTTCTAGATTATATCCTAGGGTTTCGTAAAATATTAATTTGCAAGTAGTAACAGCGACCGTACAAGTTTAAGAAGTTTTAAAGAAATTTTAACTTTTTGTTCGTCGGGAATATGTTCTCGGCGTAAGCGACTTGACCAGCGACGAAAACTTTACAGATTACGCGTTGGTTTTGGATTGTCTTTTGCAGACGCCCACGTGCACGAGTTCGCGACCAATGCGAGGAAACGCCGAGGAGATTATGCCTGCGCGTCTATGAGAAAGCGCACGGAATATCCGTTCGAAGGAGAAGATAAGGGCGAAGAGGAGAAACGAGCGTCGGGGGGCGAAAGTGAGATCGACGAACGAGGAACGAGGAGAACGCTAGGGCTATATGCAAGTACTAAGTGAGTTATGGCGCTCGGGCAGATATATCAACTCCTTCATTTCCGCCGCAGACTCGACCGGGTATCCCGGTTGGGTTCCTCGGCAATGGCAAGCCTCGTCTCGCAAGCCGTCGATCTCCAGACGCCGCGTGCAGTTTCGGGGGTGATTCACGGTTTTCGGGGAGGGTGCTGAATGGCCCAAGGAAATAGACCGTTCGGCGAAGATAATGCCTTACCCTCGCAAACTGTCGTGGATACGACGCTTCAGGCTCGCCGACTACGATCGAAACAGCGGGGAGGGTCTCAACCCCTTCGAACCTGGAATCCAGACCCCTTTACGGACATTTTTGATATTTCTTTCAGCAAATTGGACCACGATTTAGCTACACTATACGTGTATTTCCTTAGTTTAGTAATCTTTATAAAAATATTCTTTACGATCGAGTACGGTATCGGAATTTATATAGAGTTTTGGAGTATTTCTAATCACAAATTAAAATGCTGGAAATTCTTAATCTCGAAAACGACGGGTTATTTATCGAGACACTTGTTAGCGTCAGAAAATTATATTACAAACGCTGTTTTCATGGGGTATATAACTTGATTTCTCAATCTTTGTTCGATTTTTCTCTCACATTCCATCTATTCGATCCTGTCAGGTCCGAGGCACAAGAAAATAAGCGAGGAAATTGAGGAGATTGGATGTAATCTGATGGTTCCCGCGATAAGAAACCAAGTTTCCAGTGTGTTAGATAATTTAACGGTAATACATTGCAAAACTGCACGGCTTCTTTAGCGATCTCGCCAATGCGTTCCGCTGAAACGATTCGCGAAGAAAAAATGACGACGGGAAGTATCCGTAGTCACCATTAGTCACCGCGAACGAGTCGGCCCGCAAAAACCTCGAGACATAGTCATCAGCGTAAAATACATAGTCGTGAAACCTTCGGTCAGTTTCTGTCGTTTACGCGTTGAATGCAGCATTTATTCAGTTTATTTCTTCGTTCACGGTAGAGTGAAATTTACAGCGCAATGAGTGCATATTTTATTAAATTGATGTACCTTGTGCAATTGATATCATTGTGATACAACTATGCGTACAGTTAATGCACACGGAACTTTGGTTTTCACCACCTATCAGGTTCGATGGGAAGTTCTGGGTTTCAAGTAAAAGAAAATAATTCATTTCTATTTCACAGGGGGAAAACACTCTCCATAAATCATTTCTCCACGTATCTGAAATAATTGTATGTGATTTACACGTAAAATTTTCAGGACACATCGAACCAGAGCTGAACAAATTTTCTTTGCGATTAACACGTTGACTGGTGCGTGCATTTTTTTATTATTTGCAGCCAATAAGGTGAGTTGTCAACGTGTCAACGTGTTAACAAATACAATTTTTAGATTCGTTCCTAAAGACATCCCTAAATTAGAATCGATAAACAAGCGTTTCATAATGACTCTCAAGGGAGTAAGCTATTTATACTCGTTAATCATGAATAAAATTTGCTTCGAACCATGCATTTTCGTGATTTAAAATATGTATTTCTTTCGATCGTTGAAGTCTCGTATATTGCAATAAGGAACAACGCGTTCCAACCGATCGCTATCCATCGAAACGATTTTTTCCGCGTGTCCACGCACCGTGTCAGGCATCATCGTTTCACGCTCGGGGCTGATTGACTTTTTGCCGTGCCGGAAATGACTGCGTCGGCCTTAACGTCCCGCGGAATGGTATCGGCCTCGCGAGCTGGAAATTACGCAACGGACGAACGACGTGTAATTGTGTGCGCCGCGGCGGGCGATTCTGGAGGATCCCGCGTCAAGTCGGCCGTTGCGGCTGAGAAACACGGATGTAAATCAAGGAAAACTGGTCTCTGAGCGCGGCGTGCGGGACTGGAAAGCTGGTAGGGGTGCGTCACGACGCTCGAGGGTAAACGATCCTGGCGGAAGCGTTATCGCGATCTAAACAAATTGCAACAGGTTGCTCGGGCCCCGCGCGATCACTTCGAGGCGTCAAAATAAATGTCGCCCGTCGTACGGAATTCCGAGTATTTCCGCGAATTTCGCTTGCAAAAAATTAACGAGCTCTCGGGCGCGTGTAACGTTCGAGCGAGATTCGCCAGCCAGGTGGCCGCAGCTTGTCGCCGATCTTTACGCGAGCACCGCGTCGAACAGAATTCCGTGGCTTCCGGTGGTCCAACGAGCGCGAAATTAACGCGCGGTTCCCAAGGCCCCGCGTCAGCCCGAAACCTGCAATTCTCGGAACGGAGAATATAATTTCCACAGCGAGAGATCCGCTTCTTCGAAACGAGCGCATCCTAGCACGACTCGGCATTAACGTCGGTTTTCGGGGACCGCTCGAGGAGTCGCGCGCCGCCGCCACGGCCGAACTTAAGCCGAGAAACATTTGTGGCAATGCTAATTTTATTTTTCACACTACCCAACGGTTGGGATATATGATCCCGTCGTATTTAAAAATTTGCATAATGGCTGCTTGACATGTTTATGTACACGCGTCTCGGGTCTCTTCTTCTGCTTCCTCGTCCCCCTCCCACCCCCCCTGGTGGTCGCTGTTCTTCGTCATCGGGCGTGCGCGTCTACCTACGTGAACACGCGGGGAACGAAATATAACGCGATGGCGACCGGTCGACGTTTGGTAAGTCCGCGCGAGGTCGAGCTCCGGGGATTAAAAATCCGTCCATTGTACCGGTGGATCATAAATACGCGATTTGTCCGGGACAGACCACACCGCGGGGTTAATGTCGTCCTCCGCGGCGCGTCGGTGCCGTTTCTCGGTTCCTCTTTGCCGCGATCGAGCAACCTCTCCCAGTCCCTGGACGTCCCTGGGACCCGGGCCGCCTCTAAGCCGAAGCTTAAACCTCCGAACGGCCGGCTCTTAAACGCTTAATCGTCCGCCAATAGCGTTTTTGGCTGCGACGCGTTCTCGTTGACCGTTCGCGAAAGGATTGCGGTCGTTGCATCCCGACTTGCCACCCTCGGAGGATCGTAGGTCATCCTCGATCGAGCACTCTTAACTATAGAATGGGACATTCGAACGGGAGCGTTTAAATTGCTTCGTTGTTTACGATCGCGTGAATAAATTTAGGACTAAATTACGCGGAACAAACTTTGGTGAAATGTGTTGTTAACACTGAATCTACCATGACCGGTCGAATGATTGTTTTCAAAATTTTGTTTAGAATTTCTAATATAGAATGTTATTTTAGCGCTATTTAACTTCACGACTTTTGTTATAGTATACGTACAATTAATTCTTCGATATTCACTTCTATTTTTATTGTTTGTTTTGTGAGAAAAATATGTAGTCTGTCTCGTCTACCACGATTTATATTTTTTTGTAAAAAAGTGGATAAAATTTGGTATCAAACTCTGGTTAGCTTCTAATGTAAATAGGAAATATATAGCAAAGATAAAAGGAGAGAATCTTTAGTTTCCACTGTCTTAGAATTGTCCAATAACGCGTATCAAAAATAGTTAAACTTTAGACACGTGGAATTCCAAAACTATTAGGGTTTTATTAATTATTGAGGCATTGTTAGAAGCGTCAAGGCCTCCGCTTTAAAATGGCTTTTCGTTTTTGTCGATCCGACTTTCCGTTTTGGAGATATCGTAATTTATATGAGAGGGTAATTTTTTAAATTCCACACTCCGGCTTACGAAAGCCTATTAACGCGTATTAAAAATACTAAAACTTTGGACGCGTGTAGTTCCGAAACTACTAGTGTTTTATCCGTTATTGAACCACCGTCAGCGGCGGCAAGCCTTCCTCTTTAAAATGGCTTTTGATTTTTGTCGATCCGACTTCCCGTTTCGGAGATATCGTAATTTATGTAAATGGTAATTTTTTTAATTTGACTATCGCTGTCTCCGTCTAACGCGTCGGACCTCCTTCTCGCACGTTGACCCACTAACCGAGTGCCGAGTGACGTCACGTTTACTACTTACTACGAGCACGTGCGGTCAACGACCTTGCAAGGCCGTAGTAAGAAAGTTCATTGATCTCGCGACGTAAACAAACGCTTCGGTCTCATCCGATCGACTTGAAACTAAAATCCTCATATCTCCGGAACTAATTGAGCTATCGACTTGTTCGAGCGCTCATTTTAAAGGGCATTTCATCCCCTATCCAACGACCATATCACCTACTATAATTTTTGCTATCTTCTATGTTTATTTTCACATTTACTTTGACGTTACATACCCAAAGAAGTTTCAGCACTTCCTATTGATTATTCAACGATAATTTTATTCAATATGAATTTAAATTTGTATACAGGGCGTTTGCATTAATAACTATTCCAGAATAAGTGTGAACAGTAAATTATAAAAATGTTGAAGAGTTTAATTTGTTCATGCATTGTGTACGATCTTGACATGCTTAGACTTTTTACTACATCGTTACTATTTCCAATAGAGTTATTCTTCTTAATAAATATAAGTCAAATATTTTTGAACGAAACAAGTAAAGAATCAATTTTGAAAAATAGTCTAGTACCCAATGGGTTAAACACCAAGGACAAGGATTAAAATGGACTGATCGTGGACTCCGATAACGACTCGGTTGTTTAAGGTTTAAACGCCTTTGGTAACGAGCACTGGAGCTTACATCGTGATAAACTGAAAACGCAAGTCACAACCGACGCGATTAAAGGGATTAAACGATCGATAAGGATTTGGGAACGCCTAAAAAATTACCTTTGCTCGCCGTGCAAATGATGGTACGGTCACATACACGATTCGAACTTTGAAATCCGTGTTAAACCGTCGTTCGACGAGCAGTCACACGAGATACTGGTCCAAGTCGCGTCAATGGAACGCTAAACCTTCGTTGAATCGACGCTCTTTCGCTGATCCGCTCAGAGAAATCATATCCAATCAGGGGTGCTCGTTACCTCGTCGAGCGGATCGCTGACAAAGGTGGCTAAAAATTTTATTCCATCAATAGACCCATAGCAATTTATTCCTGACGTTTGTGCGTTCTACAATTGAAATTTTTGCTTTTGTTTTCCGTTTGATATTACTATCGTTGAATAGAAGAAAAAAGAAACTATCGATCGCTCGGACGGACGACGAATTCCAAGGTGGATCGCGATCGATCGGTCACGCGCGGAAGCCACGGAGGATCCTAGGCTCATCGATTTCGCGCGTACGATTTCTTGGACGTAGGCGTTTCGCGTGCCCCGAAGGCACGCAATTTACAAGTTAAGCGTTTCCACTCGCGCTGCGCTCCAGAAGAGATGATTTGCGCAATGGAAACGAAACACGACGCCACGGTTTCGTGCGAGTCACTCGGAGCGCGCATAACCGTGTGTGAGGGACGATGCTGGACCGATGCGTGTGACTGATGATCACCGCGGAGCCCACGATTTAATTTCACGGATATACAGCCACGGAATGGCTTCGTCTCGCGTTGCGGGCGGGTGTTGATCGATTTCTCGATCATCGATACCTTTCGCCTTTCTGCGAGCTCTCGATGGGGATCCGTACGCCGCAGAGCCCAACTTTCGGATCACTGCTTTCTTCCTCTCGAGTAACAATTAGAGACGATACTCAAGAAATTTGAAACTGACATAAATTCTCGTTATTTAGTATGCTCTGGTCAGAGACAGATAGGATTTCTCCGCTTCAGAAATTGAGATCTTATTTATTTGAGGCCAGGCAAAGCTAGGATAGTAAAGAAACAAAACATAGTCACGATTTAAACAAATTAAAGGTTGAAGAATCCTCTGTTCAAGGAAGTATATCACTGTTGTGTTTGGATGAAAGAATGATCAAAGTCTCCACTATCAGTTTTTCCACAGCATACTAAATAAATTGAAATTGAAATTCACATGTCTGAGAGATAATAATCTCTGCTTTTTAAACAAAGGGTTTGCAACGACTTAAGGAGGAAGAGATTGACCAACAAATATCGTTTCGACGAGTAGTTTTGAAATTCCAGGCCAAGGACTCTAGGAATTCTTTCGATCGAGCAAGAATCTCGACTTACAGGAAGTCGATCACTCGCATTCTTGCACGCAGGTATGCTCTTCGGATGCATTCGTAGCGTTGCTGGAAAAAAGATCGTCCAGATTCGGCCGGTCGACGCTTCGGGCTCACCACGCCCCGCGTACGCGCGTCAATGCAGCGTGTATACTTATTCATAATGCGCACGGCGGGAAAGATAAGGGCTTGCGGGTGGAAGGAAGAGGGTGAACGACGCGGGAACGCGTACCCGCGCGTCTTCGTGCGAGCTTCACTCCCCCGCCTCGATCGCGCGTTCCTCCATTCCGCACACATATAATTAAGAGCCCTAAATCGCGCGAGATCGAGGCTCGAAGGGCGTGTCCACTCTGCTCGGCCACCTATCCATCCCGCCGCGCTATCGGATGCTCCTCCGTTCTTTTCTCGCGTGATCTCGCCTCGGTTTCGAATTTACACCGACCACGGCTCGTTGGACTTCCTCACGATGCCGCGAATTAGTCAACTGTCCCTTGGAAACCAAAAATCCATGTTCGAAATGAGACTAGTCGAAGGGTGAACTCGATTTTGAGGGGCCATTCTGTTATTTTGTGCAATGAATATCTTTGGATATCAAGGCTGGTACAGTGGAAACTCGATTATTGCAAGAAATCGGAGCTGAAAGTTTCAATGAGGATTAACCCATTAAATATAATTCAAAATTTAGTAAGAAATATTAAACTTCGAAGCTTCACAGTTTTAGAAACAAGTTTCGATTAAAATCAACAGGAACGTAATAAGATTTCTGAGGATTCTGAGGAGCAAGATCAAGATACCCTCTGCCTATAGTTTCATGAATTTTGCAAAATTATTCTTTCCCAAAATTAATACATATCATGTATGACTATCACGTAATATTTAAATACATTTTAATTCCAATATATGTGTAAGTTAATGTAAACGATTTATGAGTGCTGGCTAACTCTAAGAAAACCTTGAAGTACACTGAAGATACCAAAGTTGATCTTTACTTTACTCGTGTTTGTCTTTTAATTCGATACGATAGCGCGGGTTGCGAGGGATAAAAAATGGAGGGTTTGAAAGTGAAGTTCCAGGGGCGATATAATCCAGTTCGCTAGCATCATCTCCGTCGAAGGGGAGAGTGTCGAAGTTTTATCGGGAGGTGGTGCGAGCGGGCAAGTGCGAGAAACGAGAGAAACGGGCCCGATTGATTTATAATGCGAAATGGATTTCGCGAGGAGGAGGCAACGACAGGCCGCGTTGGGCTCGATTAATCTTGAATTTATAGCCGCAATTATCTGTCTACGAATATTCGAGGGATACCGAGAAGCGAGAGGGAATCATCGCGGGTAGAAAAAGGAGCCGCGAAAAAAGCAATCGGGAACGAACGATTTATCGCGCTTTAAACTATTTCATTCGGCCGGACGCGCCGATCTCGGAATGGCAAACACGGGACCGATGCACGGGCAACCCCTCGCCACCGAGGTTACATTGAAAATTAATAAACGTAACGCGCCAGATTTATCGACCGTTCGATCGAGAAGGACCAGTGGGGGACCCGTTGTAGTCTTTTAAACGGCCAAAAGGACTCGTAGAAATCGGTTGACCGGCGAAACGGAATCGTAGCGTGTCCGATGGGTGGGCAATTACCTTCGAGTAACTGCTCCCATCGAGGAAACAATCAATCTCGCCTTGTATCTCGCGCTATTAAGGCTTCTACGGGTTGATAATCCGGTGTTGGGATTTCTCGATCTAACGAGAGTCTTCAGAAAGTGAGCACCCGGACTACGAGTGTATCCTTTGGCAGAGTAATTATTTATTTTACGCCAATTCGCTGCTAATTGTAAGTGAACTCGAACAGATGTTGTAATTTAAACCTCGAGTCGATGGTGCACGGATAATCTATCCGGATTGGTATTGAATTTTCAATAAACTTCGCAATTCCGTCGGGGTAAACAGTGCTCCGGCTAGAACGGATTGTAATTTATTTCACGCCAATTCGCTACTAAGTGAACTCGAACAGATGCTACGTTTCGATCCTCGAATCGATGGTGCTGGGATAGTCCGACTGGTATTAAATTTTCAATAAACTTCGCGACTGCGTCGATATAGACTATGTTTTGTCTAGAACGGACTATTGATTGTTTGGTAATGAGCGCGACGGTTAATCGAATGCAATGGAAGGGGCTGAAAGAACGAAGATGAAAGGGGTGAACGCGGATAGTCATAAACTGTCAGATACTGATAATGATGCTTATTTGAGAGGACTCATTTTCTAAATTAAAATATCAAAAGTAGTTTCTTAAATGAAGTAATTAAATACTATTCGTACATAACATCGAGGAAGATTCATTTATGTATCCTTTTAAACAAGAAATCGAAATTTCTAACCGTAAATGTAGTCATTAATTAGAACCAGAAATTAATAAGGGAAAATACTCTGGCATTAGCGGTAAAAACTTGTTAACGCGTGAAAAATAATTGCGACCAGAAGACAAAACGCGAAGATTCGACGCGATTATTACTATGCTGCTCTTAATATACAAAGAACGCCAACTCATCGTCTTACATTTTACGCTAAAGTAATCACTCAGCGGGCAAAGCATAGCTGGGAATTTTTATAATTCGATTTTGATTGATTAACCCTTTCGATCATCTCTTAATAACATCGATGATGAAGTCATCCAGCGAGCGCAATACCGATCACTTCTGGGGGTACGTAACCTTAAATGCAAGCGTTCTCGTGTTTCACAACCGCCGTTATATTTCTGCGATCCGAGGATCTGTCAAACGGATGACTGTCAGGATGCACTTTCACTTCTAGCGATTAGAAAGATGCCAACGAGAACAGTGCAACAATTTCAGATCCATCGAAGTGCATTTACCGGTTAACGACGGGAATTGTGCCGCGAAGTAATCGTAAAATTAGCATAACTACGTATTATTTGACCGAGTACAGTCTCAACAAGAACCGTTTATTACGTTCAGATTCGTATACCGAGTCCTCTTTAAATGAATTATTAATGTAATTCCTACCATGAATAGGACTCCTATTTTAAATTATTTTAATTATTTTAATTACAAAACATCGACTGATTTTTTAAGTTCACTCTCTGAGTCGATTTTCCAATAAAAACTACGGAAGCTTGCTCTCCCTTTTAAGGAAAGACACTTGGCGTTCGAGTGTATGAAATATGAAAATAATATTCCCTCTGGAGCTCGGTGAGGCACTCGACGTTAGCAACACAGTTCGAAAACCACCGGAGTGCATTTACACTCAGCGCGGGAATTGTGCCGAGGTGTAATCGTAAAATTAGCATAACTCCCCTTCTTCTCATTGGCTATTCGGTCACCAGTCGCTGAGAACTGAGGCGCGCCGGCCTTAAGAGACGAGACTTTACGATGCTCTGATATAATTATCCTAGACCAAGAGGAGTGCTTTCAACCGACCAGGCTAGAATGATTTCAAGACAATGCGATTCGTCTCTGGTTTACCTTTGAGACCGCTACCGCGACCGGATGAATCCCCCCGTCTCTTCTTATTACATCGTAAATCTCATTCGACAAGAGTTCTGATTATTCGCGATTATAAAGTGATTCGGTACAATCCCCACGGCAGTTGCACCTCCAGTCGACGTTCTCTTGTTGGTTTCGCAGTCGCGGCCAATTAGAAACTAGTAATTGCCTCTCGAAAACTGTCTTCCTCCGACGGTAGACGTTTTATGGTAATTGAAAGTCTTCTTCTGTGACCATTAGAGCGAGCGAAGTTGCGATCGGAGCGTTCGAAATTGTTAACGGAATAGATCTTCATTGTTATGTAAAACTCTACCTGCAAATAATCATCGTTCTATTAATGGTATACGATAAAGGGAAGTATAAAATTACAACAGGAACAAATGGGACAAAATCTAGTTCTAAATCAATTAAATTATGATACACGTTTCAATTAAAAGCCTCTGATTCATTCTCAGTCTTACGTTCATCACGTTTTCAGATTTAAAATCGATAAGATCTTACTCAACGATCTAATAGAATATCGGAGATCGTGTAATTGAGCGCAATCCTCTTACCCTACATCGTTATCGTAATAAGATTGCAGAATTCGTACGATTCCCCTTTCCGTGCCAGGTTCTCATTCTGTCACCATTTTGTCAAACGTCGCGAACTGGGACATTAAAATAATAATAAGCAGCAGCTATAAACACACGCCCTATTTAATTTTGTTCCCGAGCCGTAGCCATTTTTATCATTTTTAATCGCAAACTAAGCTAATGTAACTCGTTACATATATTTCTTTTCAAAATAAATCTTAAATGGCAGAAATATTTAAAAGAACTAAGATCAACACACGTTTATTATTCTAGACTATTAAAATATGGAAAAAAATCAACTGTCATAATGAATAAGAACTGCACTCGCTTTTACGAGAAGCGATAAACGTAAATCGGTGTCAAGTTTATTCGATCGGCACCCAGAGGTTAGAAACGAATAAAACGATACATATATTTGAGAATTACGCAATTTCCAAGGAAAATTATTTCCGTACAGCTAGAATTAACATTCTAACTACTGTGTCACACACACGCGATGTCGTCGCAATTTGTTTCGGTTCGCGTGCTTTGTCTAAGTGGAACGAGCGGACGATTTCCCCTACCTCCTTGCCCTTTCAGCTCGTGGATAGCGTGCCAACATCTCGTCTCGCTACAATATGTTGGTCAAGCTTGCCGTGCAGCTGCCAAACATACCAAAGTCGCCATAATCCGCGGCGGAATTTCCGCGCGAGCTTTCTCGCCCGATTCATTATGTGTATTTTGTTTCATTAGGGGGCCGTGCGCGGAATACGACAGGGTTCTCGGTTCCGTCTCGATACCGGATCATCGATCATAGGCACCAGTCTGAGAATCCAACACGATCCACGGTTATTCCGGCTCGGCGTCGTAACTCGCGGCGCGCGTTGAATTCGTTCGCGCCGATCGTTCGCATGGCTCCGGAGCGTTAAGCGCAAATTAAGCCGGGTGCCGCGATAAATTTCATTAGCTCGGCCGTTGCGCGACGCGGTAACTAGAGCTCCGACGCTACGGAGCAACTGGGCAAAAAAGAAAAGAAAAAAAAAGAAAAAAATATCACGCGGCCTCTCAAAGGGTTGCTCATTCGCCCTTACGACGCGTAAAATAACGCCTCGATACGGCGATCGTGGCGAGAAATCGCGAGCATCGCTCCGTACGAACGACATGGAAACGTTTTTAGCAGCTGTTTCTTCACGGTGTTCCGTGGATGATTACTTTCGTTCGTCGGTACGAGCAATAAACTCGAAACGGTAACCGAATCCACGGGCGTAATTTTGCATCGCCGCGGGGATAAATTTATTCTGCCGTACGAGCGTACGAGTTGTCGCGTAAACGCTGTTTATTTAGGTAACGTCGAGGCGGATCGGAGGTAGCAGCGAAACGCTTACGTTTAATTTACGAATATCGGACGAACGGGGACGCAAGATGTTCGTAATGTCGCTATCAACTTTGCCCGAAACAATCGTAACTTCGAGATTATTCGAAACGACGGTTCGGGGAGCACGAAACGTTATCGATGCACGAAGCAGCCGTAACGAGACGTTAACATTCTGGATTGTATACTTATGGTTGTCTTCGAAGTAGTAAGAGATTTGTAGTAGAGAGAAGAAATACGTGGAAAATTATATTTATCAAAATTGAAGGAGTATATCGTGACTAGAGGTACTTGTGTCACGTATGAAATACGTCTGAAAGGAAAGTTGTATAGAAAATGGTAAAAGGGCAGAAACATTACAAATAGCTTTTGGTAAAACCCACGCGTTCCAAGGGTTATGTGCTCGCGAACGCTCAAGAAATATCCTGTATTCTAAATGTCAAGAAGCATGTGGTGAGAGTTTATATTTTATGTGACAGAGTAAACACGAGGAAAGGTTGTGTTACAGCTTAAGTTATTAACACATTTATTCCCACTATATCCACGCAGCTGCAGGTTCAGAGTTGAATAAAATATTACTGTAAATTTTCAAAAACCGTGAATTTGTATTATTTTCCCTCAGCCCTGTACAAAAGTGATAGTATTAAGACAAAATTTAGAATGTAAATTATCACACGTATTTACGATAAAAATAAAAAATCTTAAACGATTTTAAAATGTTAAATTATCTACATCCATTATGTGTCTCAGCTAGATTTGATTATTTTATGAACGAATTTCATCTAACTCCCCTAGCGACCATCAAAATAGATACGAACTTTATGGACATCCTGTATGAATTGTATCAAATTTTACTACGTTTCATATCGTAAGCAGATTACAGTATGATATATCCAGATAAACGGACGAGTACCTGTTGCAACACTATCAAAACGTCTTTGTATTATAATAGTCTGGGAAATCTCTATCACGAGCTCATATCTTTAAAAAAAAGAACGAAGATGACCTATTTATCTCCTAAACGACCCAAGGAAAAAGTTTTATCGCCAGGCGATAGCTCCTGTCTCGATGCATAACTCTTATTCGACAAATTTCCCTATACAGTTTCGAAAATATCTCATAGAAATATAAAAAGTCAACGGAATGCTTTCTCTGTTCTCTTTCATATCCCTGTACTTCATTTTTTTACTTAAAACTTTTCACCGTATAAACAACGTGAAAATTGATGATTATAACATCAACGCAAACGTTTTCACTAGTCCGAAACATCGATGTAAATGAAACGCGCGTTCAAACGAAAGCAATTTCTCCGTCAATTCCACGTTAAAACATCATTTTTATTTATTTCGCGGCAACAACGGAAAAATATATCCGCCGAAACATTCAGGCTCGTGCGTTCAACCCGATGCAAAAGTGCAAACGGTTACTGTCAAACAACGGGGCGCGTAAATTCAATCGAATCGAAATGAAAAGCATTGGCATACAATAAATATTTATTTCTGAAGCAGGACGTCAACGTCGAAACGATCGTCTCCGGGCGAGTAATACTTCACAGAAAGTATTGTGCACACACACACGCGCGCGTGGACTGCATCTGTTCTCCGTTACGAAACATAAAACTCATTGTGGATACAAAACGTTCGTTGACCTACTTCCTCGCTTAAATAATTTCCGATTCAAACGTTTGTTTCCTCGACGTTCGAGTTTTTCCACCGGGTGAATCGATTCCACGGGGATGGAAATTTTTACGTTTTCATCGACGCAATCGAATAAGGGACCCTCGATGCGCGACTTTTATATGGAAATTCGCGTCTCGCGAGACACCATAACCTCGACCACGCTCGAACGTACATTACCATCGAGAAGAGGAATTGTTCGAAGAAAAGAATCCAGGATCAAGGAAATTAACACGTTGACTCTAAAACCGTAAGATTGTTTACGAAATCGAAACTTTAATTTTAGACAATTGTAAACTACATAATATAAAACATGTCAACTTGGGAATTAATTGTTTTAGTTCCACTGTTAAAATTTCTGTCGCCTATACATGAATGACGTAGCAGTCAAAGTGTTATCGATAATTATAACTTTTCCTATCATTCTATACGAGTTATTAATTGTGCAGTGTTGCGTGACGAATTCCATTAGTACTAAAACTAATTCAGTCTTTTATGAAGATACATTACACGCGTCATGAATTAAATCGTAAGCCAAAGGGTTGACGCGAAAGGGTTGGGGATGGAAGACTAGGGGGTGGGAAATGGATACTTTGGAGAGCGTTTTCAGTGTTTCCGCGACGTCGTCGGACAACCGAGAGAACGCTATTATAATCTGGACCTGTATTTCTGACTGACTTCCAGAGAGTCGGACCCCCTTGCAGAATTGAGTCGAGGGTATGAATAATTCATCCGCGAACGGACGGAAGGAGGGGTTACAAGAAGGACTCCGTTTAATGCGATACACTGGTTAAGGCGCGGCGGTTTACTGAATAAAATTTCTGATTGACCGGTGGCAGGGTGGTGACGCTGGGTAGTTGGCGAACGGACAAGAAAGCGTCGAGTCATATACACGGTGCTCCTCTGGTCGTTCTACATCCCCCTTTTCCCTCGTTTCGAGGTACTTGTACGGATTCGGGGATTTAATCGAGCATTAATGACGGATCGGTTAGATGAAATCTTAACGCGGCCGATGGCTCGACTTCGTTTCCTCGGGGTTGGTGATTAAGCGTGCATTAAACGTTTCGAACGAACGGCGTCTGTTTTTAAGTGGTGCTGCTCGACGCTCGGGTAGATATGTAAATGCGTCTCATTACGGTATGTAAATCTTTTAAATATACGACACTATTAGGTTCCTCCAGTGGCGCGAGTTATTGGACGCAGCGGTCTTAGCGAGCTAGATTTTCAGTCGAGCCAAATAGTACGTTTCGCGTGATAATTTAATATCAGTCCATCGCGTTACGTTGTAACATAAATAAGTTCTGTTATATTTATTAACAATTCCCATTTTAAAGGCGATTAAGTAAAACAAGGAAAAATAATTCTGCACAACCGTAACAAATTAGGGTCGTATCGCGTTCGGTTCCTCTTAAAGAAAATTCGTAATGAGAGTTTGAAATTTATACATTTAACATACTCGTAAATAAAACTTTCTACATATTTTATCCCGCGATTCGAGTATTTCGAGACCTCGATAAACACGGTTACCGTCGCCCGAGTATTAATCCCCGATAAAAGAGCAAAGAACGTGTACCCGCGAACAGCTTATGAATCATTTCTCCGATGACAGCAGAAACCAAGCAGTAAACCGCGATCCTCGTACATTTTCTCTCGTCTCGAAACCAGGTACGATCGGTGGTCTCGTCTGTCGACAGTCAGGATTGAATTCCAGCAAGAAAGCATCTGTGTGTAGGGCCACTTTGGCACCGCGTGGATATCGTCGTTGCGAAACGACGTCGTCCCCGGGACGGCTAGAACATCGGCTAGCCGGTTCTCCCCTCGATTATGAACCTGTTTTCGCGCTAATAGTAATTTCCTGGCACCCGAGGAAACCCTTTCGCAGACCGACCAAGCAAACAGGGTGTAAACGAACAATCGGGGGGGCTTTCGATAACATCGGGCCATTTACGGTTTCTCGTTCCTCTTCTATCCGTTACCGCAGACCTGAAAGGATACACAGGAAGGAGCTGTCGTCCGCGGTCTAGGCTTTTACTAGAAAATGCACGCTTCTTTGCGCATCAAGGCGGCAGCCGAGGAAAGACAGAAGGGAAAGAGAGATCGGGGCTGTGGGAACAGGGTAACCGAATACACAAACGGAAACCCCCGACGCCGAGAGAAGGCAAAAGCCTTCTACTTCTTCTCCTCAACGCGGACAACGAACACGAACCCGACCGAGGTGATGGCTCGTGTCAGTTCCCTTTATCTGACCGCGACTATCTGCCATTATTTCTTTTCACGCTGCCACGCTGCCGTTCGGGGCGCTCGTAAGGCCTCCTCTCTCGGACCCCGATCTGTGAAATGGTTCCGATCGATCGGTTAGCCGCTGCCCGTAACTTTGATCCATCTCGACCGCCACTCGCCACTTCTGTCGACGTTCGCGGATTCCTGCGCGGCTGACGCTCTCGCGTTTCCGGCAGCGAGCCACCGTGTCCAATTTGTTTCGATCTGACCCCGGAATTCGCAAGAATCCATCGGTTTACTCGAAACTTACTGCATCGATAATATTTTCGGTACCCAATACGAATAAAATAGAAATTTTCAATGTAAACATAAAAATCGTAGCAATTTTATCCGCCATATTGCGTATCGAGCTAGCCATTGAGCCACGCGTCGAACGCGACGATCGTTGTTACGTGTATCGAAGATCTATTTATCGCCAGAAAGAAACACACTTTCACCGCGATTAATTAAATTCCGCATTGACTAAATTCTTCCTCTTCTTTTGCCTCGATTTCGTTTGAATTTAATATCCAATTTCTTAGATCTACCATGTGACGACTTTCGTTCGTAGTGGAATGCTCGGAGAACGTCTCTTTTTGCGAGTACGAGAGGCTGCCGAAGAACGATATATGTTTCGTTCGCCGCTATTAATCCAGTTCCTTTGTTAACGGAAATTATTCCCAGTGGGCTCCGCGGGGATTCTCCGAAAAACAATTTTAGCCCCTTAATGACAAGTTGAACCGTACGTTTGGTCTTAGAACACGTAGCTAATGGCGCAGTCGGCACACGATATCTGCGGCCGGTGATCAATTAATTATCGACCGCGGTCCGCGGGGTGGAGTCAAAGTATTGTCGGATCACAAAAGGGACACGACTTTAATCTTGCGTCTCGCCGCACGATGCCTGAGCCATGACTGGCAGAACGAGGGAGGCAGTCATTATCAGATGACACCCATTATTTCATTCGTCCGTCCGTCCGTCCGTTCGATTTAATTACACATTCAATTTGGCCTGACCTTATCGTAATCGCCCGCGGGTTTGTCGAATACAACGCTGTTAATGACCTCTAAGTCTTTCAAACCGTGCTCCATCTCCTACGCGAAACGCCAAAACGGGTGCAACAGAGGTGCCGACGGTTTGCATCACAATGTACCGTCTCGTATAATCAAACTTTAATTAAAGCCGAACCGAACGAGGATATCGTCGCTTTCGTCACTCACACAACGATGAGAGCAACCGTATCCCTTGACCGAAATTACAACTATCTTTAAGATGATTATTTTCAATAAAAAATTTTCCGTTACTCATTCGGGTCATAGCTTCGAAGAAAGAAAAATTTTCTAACAATATTTAGAATCTCGACTGTCCAGTGCTACCTTTAGAACTTCGTATCTATCGTGAGATTCTTTCTTGTATCGCGGTCGGAGTAAAATCAATTGGTCGCCAAGGGTCGTCGAAAGGCTATCTCTCAGAGGAACAAATTGGCATGTCGTATAGAATCGAGAAAATGGCGTTCGACGATCAATTGAGTTTGCTTCGACGATTTTGAGAATGTCCAGGATTTATAACTCTTTCATAAGCGAAACTAGGAAGAATTATTTAAGGAACGTGTCATTTTTACCACAAATGTAACGATACACTTGACAATTGCAATTGAAATTTGTTTTGATAAAAATTATTATTAAATTCGGAATATTTCTGCAAGAAGTGGCCACTTTCTTATCTGACCCAGTTTTGAACACACGACACAAAATCAATTTCTACTGAAAACCTTTATCTTGTCCACGAGTCGCCCTATATACCGATTAATACATCCCATTCCACAAATTAGATTCTCCTGCGGTTTTATCCAGGAAATCTCAACCTCCGAGTCCTACAGTTCCCGATATCGTCCGTTCAAATAACACACGAGCCGTTTAACCGGGAAGGAGACGCTCCCATTGGCCCGTAATATCCATATTCTTGCCATAAAGGTCCCGAGCTACAATCCCGAAACTCTATTACGCCGACGTTAAATCCGCTTTAACTATCGCAACGATTATTACCAACCGGCTCCCCGATAACAGCGACTCTGGCTCGTGACACGCCTTGTTACAATGACCATAATGAACGATGTTACACACCTATGAAGACGTTTCGTCGTGCTCTAAAAGGAGTCGCGGAACGAACCTCAATTACCGCGATTATCTCGACAATGCGAACACCGGGGGGTCGTTCGTCGCGACACCCAGCATCCAGTCACCCTGTTTTCCTTTTTCTCCTTTTTTCTTTCTTCTTCTTCTCTATTCCCTCCGCGTTTCTCGTTTCCTGCTCTCGCGGAAGATACGCGGCCTCTCAAAGGAAGAAAGCACCGCGAGAGCCTCCACAAAGGAAGCAGCTTCGCGAGCACTCCAGGCTACGTCCGCGCGAAGAACCGTGCATGAAGAATAGAATCCTCGCGAGAAAAGCGCAATCGGGCTGCGTTACTCGCGCGCCGTTCCTTGATGAGATCATTAATTACATTTTCTTTTTAGGCCGACAAGCAAAGAAACGACGCGCAATTACTCGAGTAGACCGTGGATACCTGAGAAATTAGGCTCGGGGCGAAACGGTTCGCCGACAATACGATGTATCAATGGGCTCCGACAACGTTTCCCAAACTGTATTAAATAAAACATAATGAGCTAACTTGGCGTATTTGTAACGTCATTCTTGTAATATTACATCAATGATCGAATAATATAATTAGATAATCCACAATATATTTCTGTAACATTTGGTAGCACTGAGTTATTAAACTGTTCTTACGTACAGCTATCAACTAATTTTATAGCGTCTAGACTATTATTTTCACTTTGTTTTCAAGAATAATTTTTCATTTCACAAACAGAATGCAAGTGTTTACTATTCCCTTTAGTAAAGTTTAATTATTCTCTATTAATTTACGGGTGCACCACCGACGGTGAATTTCTGGTTACGGCACTGTCAGTTGGTCTCGTTTTCGACTCCAATGTGTCACCGTATCGCGACATCGCCAGTACGGTTCATTCTGGTACGCTGATCCCGCGATTATTATATGGCCGCGGGCTTTAATGTTTAATCAAAACAAATTAGTCGTTCGACGTAGCACGGCGTGTGCACTGATTCATTGTGCACTTTTGTTGGCCGGGAATTCAGTTGGCCGCGGGCTCGTACGCTTTAACGAGCCAGAACTGTCGGTTTAGACGTTTAGGGAGAACAGTATTTCAACGAAAATGAGACGTGACAACTTCTGACGCGACGCTGACGTTTCAGATATAATTGCGAACGACTCTAGCAATACGCGTATGCAACGGTGTTACGAAGTTTGCGTAACTTTTAACAAACCCAAGTTGTCCACTCTTCTCTACGTAAAAATTTAAAGTTTGGCGAAGATTCAAAGTTTCACCACAGAAATTCTTTATACCATTCGAAGAACAACAAATTTCGGAGTCAACTTGTAGTCACAGAATTTACTTTGAAAAATTGATTCGTACCTAAACTCTAGTGAAAGTGACCAGAGGAATTTCTTGAATTAATAAGTCTTAAAATATAGAGGTTGATGGGTGGAGAAATTCTAGAGTATTGCTCTCTAAAGACTGGTGGATTAGCGAATAAAAGAAATTGCTAGATTTACAGACTATTACTTCGAGTAGATCTGGAACGAAACTCCTTTGCAACGGTCGGTAAAACTCTATTATGTAAATTCGTGTAAACTATTTCCATTGGCACGCAGCGCTGAAATCCTTCAACACCTAACGGCCCGTAGTGGCTGTCGCGATTGATCAACAGATTAATCACGCCTGAGATTTCTTCCGTAACACGATCGCGAAACACGTCGACTTCGATCCAACCTTCGATTCGTCAGCCAGACATTTTTCCACTTTTCTCCTCGCGCCTCGATTCTGCGTCTCACGGGCTCGGACGTCTCGTTTCGTGCTTGACAAGACACCGTGGCTAAATAGCGACTGCACTCGTGATTTATTCACAAATTTCCATTCCTGTTCCCCCGAGAAAACAATTTTCAAGTATTACAATTTAAATCCACGCTCGTTAATGGATACAAATTTATGTATGGAATCACTTCAAGCGTTCATATTTCATTTCGCGTTCTTCGAGCCTAGGCGTATTTCTTTTTCGACTAAATTAAAGTAAAATAATATTAAATCTGTCATTTGATATTAGATGAATTTTTAAACATTTAAAAAGCAGTTTCGTTAATCCTGGCACTAAAGATCACTGCGAACGTTAGAACATGGCCGAGAAACGTCCAAGTTGTCCGTGTCGTTAATTACAAATGGCGAAACTCGAGCACGGTTCTCGATTCAGATATAACCCCGGGATAATTTATCGGCGTTTCAGAGAATTTAATCGCCAGCGAATTAAATCTGCGACATTGTTAATTCAATTACCGCCGCTGCGACGGACATTTTAAACGGTTAATTAACGGCCCCGTGAGATGGGAAAACGGTCGCGTTCCGAACAGTTCAGTGGAAGTAATTATTTTCTTTTTGTTAACGCAACTATGAAAATTGCGATCCTCTGTTCTATGGATCTGCACAGAATTCGCGTGACGATCTCTTAACGCAATTTTCACGATTTTTGTTAAAGAATATACCTTTGAAGAGATTAAATAAAAATTTCATTTGAACAATGTCGAATAACGATTGGAATAAAGTTACAAAGGGAATAGATTTTTATTGTCAGAATGATACCTATATTTTCAATATATTTCCCTGTTCGATGATCTGAATTTTTGTGAACATTTGAGTACTCCAAAAGTAGCACCAAGGCCAGAACAAATAGGAGAATAGAAGAATAAATATTCGTAATAATATTTGCGTTACATAAAATATTATAAAAAAGGAAAGAACCTATAAATCAATTCGCCTCGAGCTCCGATAAGTATACATCTGCCGCTGGTAATAATTATTTATAGGTAAACAAAAAAGATAGCAACAGTAATCATTACGAAATGAGAAACAAGTGCCTCTACCTTGCTACGAAATAGAATGCAAAAACCAAGCGTTATTTCATTTCTGACGATCGTACGGAAGAATATCTCGCATTAAACGCCACGTTTTGTTCTCGATCGTCGCGTTCGTTCGAAAGGCAACTGCCAGCAGCGGTCCAGTGATACAAGCGGTGGGTAATTATAATCGACATTGATTATCCAGTCGGTTATTTATGAGAAATTTATGTATAAGGCCGAAAGTCGAGCCAGCCCCATGAATGCGTGTGCTCCGGACGCGGGAAGACAGGCGCTACTATACGCGTGGATCGCTTAGGGTGAAACCCACGATGGAAAAAAAAGGAAAGGGTGAGACGAGTGCAAGGGAGAAAGACGAGGAACGAGGCACGAACCACGCCTTCCTCGGGATACGGTATTTAAACTCGTCGTCCCTCTAGCCTAGAAACGGCTTCGCATCGGTGGGAAATCTTTCTCGTCCGGATAGAGTCCGGTCGCGACGCCATTTTTAATTAATTTCGATCGTCGATAATCGGTCATTTAAATTCCACCCCTATGCCATGATTGCGCGTCGATTCGCGACTCCAAAAAGGTGATGCGAAATTTCTTTATTTACAAAGAGCACTCGTCTCTCGCTAAAAAATAATTTATTGCTACAAAATAACCATGCAATTAATTATTCCGTGAAAAATCTTCCAAACGTTCTGCACGTGTGTGGGAAAATGAATTATGTATAAAAGAAATCTATGATTTCATATGTTACTGTCTTCTTTTCTACGATTCTGGAGGTGCAGAGATTTCAATGCTTCGTTGACCATAAGAAGAATCGCGGAGAAAACGTTCGATACACTTGCGACTGTAAGATGTGAAATAAGAATGTAACTATGATATACTGTATTTTAAAAGTGTGTTTATATCTATTGTTAGAACATGAAACTATTATTTGCAACAAAATCGCTCGAATTCTAAGTGCATCGTAAATTTTATTTACGTGCGACTCTGTTTTTTTAGGGAATAATTTCTTAAGTAAACTACAGCTTGCCTATCATTTTAACATAAACTAAACGAAATTCTAAAACGATCAAAGTTTCCTATCCAAACTTGCACCACGACGTGTTTTTCGCCCCAAAAAAGCTTCCGCTATTATCGTGGATGCGAGGATGAATTAAACCGTGATACGAGCTCAGAGAGTATGCGCGTGATAATTCACGAAGGTCGTTAATGCCGCATTGTATTGTATCATATCGTGTTCCTGCGTTCTCTATGGAGGTGCAACGGAATGTCTAATCTACCCTCAACAGCATAATCAACGTTCGTGTACAATCTTCCTACTGGCAATCGGTCACGTTTATGTTCATTACTCGAATGGCCCATCTGGTTCAGCCTGTGCATCATGGTTAAAAGAATTCCAATATTCGTGTTACAAAATATAGAACATGTTTTCAAGTATTCGATGGTAAAAAAAGCGTAGAACAGTAAGAAAATTCGACGCAGGAAATAGAAACGTAAAGGTCTAAATGTCAAGACAGTTTAAAGTCGACATTTAACGATAGGAAACATTTATTTCTATTATTGGCCACTATAACGCGTATCGACGCGGTAACCTTTAAACGCTTTACGGCTGTAGAAACGAGAAAGTAGAACCACCCTGGAACTTCTAGCAAGAAATTAGAACGTGGTATATCTAACCTTCGCGAACGACATTTTCGCCAAGTGCAACTCCATTAAATCCCGATGCTTTTCCCCCAGAAATTACTTACTGGACTCGCGAGCTTTTAGTACCTGCCATTTTCTACAGATACATTACATTCTCGTACATAAAGTTTTGCGTGGAAGGACTTTACTGGCTTATAAACTGAAAATACTGGAAAGAATTAAAATTAATCAGCGGACAAATTACATATAATTTCTTAATATACCCCGGAAAATAAATTTCGTTCGGTGAAACATTTTCTGACATCAGCCACGCGTTCTTAGATAAAATGTAAAGTGCGTGATTGCAGCGAGCAAGCATCCCTTATGCATTTCCAATGCATGTACGGTAATTACCATCCGGTATCATGCGCATTGCTATCGCAATAGTATAACAAACCAATTAACTCGAGAATACCCAGCTCCTTAGCCCCTGCCACCAACGTGAGACGATAAAAATATGTAAATTTAATTACCTATATCTCTAAAATTATCCAATTACGAATAATCAGCGCGCAGCAACCAGGTGTAATTTACCCTGTAATCATCCTATAAAGATAAATTAAAATCGAAAGTGGACGATTTCGATGCTCCCTTTTTTCTTGATTATCGAATTCGTAAAACTGGAGCTCCACGGTCGGAAAATCGCGCGTAATCCACGAAAGAAAATTTTATCACCGGTCTGTTACAGAATTACACCCACTCCGAGGTCATCTATATTCCCTCCGCGTCGCGAATCGAGGCTGCGTAGGCTTTGCTCTCGCGGCGAGCCTCAGATAACGCGATCTTCACACGCGCCGAACACGAACAGGATTTCGAACATCCTTGTTTTCTCGGCTCCGGTTCTTCGTTTTCTACGTTTTTGCGCTTCGAGCGGATAAACGCGCGCCGACCTGCTCTGCCCGTGGAAGTGCCTCGCGCCCGAAGAAACTGTTATCGCTATTAAACGGTTTAGCTACGCATTGTCCACGACTTATGCGAACGTAGGCGAAGCTCGCTCTCGCTTTCTTGTTCTCCGACTGGTCAATGGGGGTCTAACGATTCTTAAGCACCCGTTGATTCATAGGCCTACTTTTTATCGCGTTGTATGCGAAAGCGGAGCGCGGGACCACCGAGAGAACCGTCGCGTCCTCGACCGTCGAAAGGGGAAAAGAACTCGGGATCGTCCTTACGCTAATTAAGGTTGCGCCGCGACCAACGATCGCTTATCGGCCGACTAATCGATCATGGTGCTCCGCTACATTCGGCTAATCGCGTCTTAATTAGTTTTCCGTGCCGTTCGCGATTCGGAGAACCGCTGGACACTCGTTAGGAGAGATGTCTGACGAGATGCGAAAGCAGTACCATTTATCTTGCGAAGTTTCAATTTGTCCAATAAAACTGTTTCATCGTTTCTTAGGAATATTTTTAATATGGTCTATGAGAAGAATTTTATTGATATGAGTAGAGTGCATATGGAAAGTGCAATTCGAGCCATTCTGGAATTCAAGGTTTTAGTGCCCAAAACGCAAATACAGAAATTTTATATTGCCATCCGGTTAGCGAGGTATGGATTGAGCTGTGCAGGGAATTCGAAGAGAAAGCGAAGGACACGTAGGCGGACATTACGTAAGGCATTTCGGATAGTTCAATGTCAGCGAGCTCTAACCAAATATTGAACGCGAAGGATAAAGATTTAGACATGGATACAGGAAACGTATACGAGTTAATATTTAATCTGACATAAAATGAAACATTGTGAGCAAATAATTTCTTCGTAGGCGTAGAGATATTGCGCAACGCTCGTGAGTCTCTTACGAGCCCAGATATTTCGAACATTCGGAATTTATCGTGATTTATTTAAAGAGATAGTATTATCTATAATTGTTCTCCAATCTTAATTCGCCAAAAACGCGTGTATTTATCCAAGATTTCTATAATTTTAATTAACACTCATCGCTATTTCGATATCGTTAATAATTTCAGCCATATCTGCTCGGATCAAATCAAGTAGGACTCACCGTGTACGTGCCATAAATAACCTTCGTCCAAAAGATTTATCGCACTTGAATTGCAGCGGGATTAACACGAACTTTGGTGTAACCGGCATTTTTGTAAGCATCCATTGTAGCGATAAATTACTTTTTACTTTGCAGGATGTATAAATACATCGTGCACGGTGATTTGCGAGGAAGATAACCGCAGCAGTTTAAAAAGAATTACGACTCCCTTTCTCATCTACGTTGCACAGAATCGTAAATTAACCATCTAACCTTTATCTAGTTTTCGAGTCGCGAGAAACTTTCGATTCGCTCGGCGTACTTTCCGATTAAGGCGTCGCACCTTGCGGAGCAACGAATTCTAAAATAAAGTTGGATCGTCTTCGTTAGTTAAAGGGTCCACCATCGAAACTTGAACTATCATCCACTGTTTTAATTCAGTTTTGTGTGATTCAGAAGAGTTAGAGTCATAGAGTCGTAACTATTACGTAATACTAATATCGAAGGCTCCATTACGGTTGCACTCGGTAGGGATACAATGCAATTGTGATTCTCCTCGTAAACCACTCGTAAATTGTCCGACTTGTATCCCTTTCGTAGCAATTAGTCTTTCAATTTCCGCGCTAAAGCGTTGCTCCGCCGGTGGTTGCGTGAGTTTCGATACTTTCTCGAAGACGGTCAGAGGTGGACCGCGTAATCGCAGGAGAACCGTTCGAGAGATCGCAGCCCGAGGTCGTTCGCGGTGAGATCTCCATTATTCTCGAACCCGAGCGGAATAAGAACCCGGCGAGCTCGAATGTTAAGCCACTCCCACGAGTGCAAATGCCCCGGAATGCGGAACAATGATTGACGGAAACTCGCTCGACGTCCACCGGGGTCGATCGTGGAACAACATCCTTTAACGAAATTTTTTCGCGCGAGCATTCGTTGTTTCCTTTTGCATTCGACAGCCGCTGCCATCGTGTTCCAAATCATCGCGGGCGACTCCTCTCCTCCGAAAGGATCTTCGAGCAACAAACCACCTAGTCATGCGAGGTGAAATCGCTCAACGATCGACCGATCGATCGTTTCCATCGGGGCCCCGGCGATATCGCGCTCGATCGTGATCGCGGCTCGATCGATCAACCGATCGGTACGATCCTTGGCCCCGATAGAAGAAACGGATTTTATCAATGGCGTTTAAAGTCCAACTTGACGATTCTTTGCTAGATTTTGACTCTTTCCGGCGTCTGCAAGGGTCCCAAACGTTGCATCTCCTTCTTCTATATAACCAATAAGTTTACCAATTGTCGAGAACTTCCTGTCTCCTAAAATATTCCACGAAATATAGAAAATATTTAGCCTGTGCTCGCGAGGCCCAAAGAATATTCCGTCTTCAAAGAAACGTTCCCAAAGCCGTACGCGTAAAAAGAAACCATTAATTTCCAAGGCTGGATGCTGATACACGTTTCTCGAATCGCGAACACCGTGCACGGCCGTGTAAAACCGTCCCTAACGCGAGTTACTCCAAAGAGTCGCGCAAATTGCACGACGCCCGTGAGCGCTCGCGTTCTTTGCCCGCGAAGTAACGAGGACAAACTCGTGGACGAGATGGAGGGTGAAACTCGAACAAGAGGGAACGTTAAAAAAGAGAGAGAGAAAAAAAGAAAAGAGAGTTCTCCGGCGTCGCCCCGCGATGTTTCAACGTGACTGCATAATTCCAAAGATGCGAAAGGTGCCAGGAGTTCGTCCCGCGAGCCTTTCCACCCTCCTCGGTCGCCAAGTGCGAAAAGCACGAACCGCGTTGTAATTGGACCTGTCGAGTGGCGCCGTAGCTACCCGTTAACGTTTTCGCCTTGTTTCTGCGCGAAAGACGCTGACTGGCACGGTGCAGTCCGTTCCCGATGATTACGCGTTAACCGTTTGTTAGTTTCCGTTGCGAAACTCGCGTTCCGTTGATCCCTAGCTGGCAAACTTTAACCGATGTTTGCAGCGAAGACCTTTGAATCCGGTTAGCGGCGTGTTGCGAGCAATTTCTGACACAATTCGCGGCGCCATTTATTCGAATTAATTCGCGAGCGATTAATGGAGCACGTTTGAGACGCGGAATTGGGACGGGATAAGGAGGACGTAATTGCTGGAAAACGACGGTGAAACGAATTCAATGTTATTACAGATAATAATGCTACAGAAATTAACATACCGGGGAGAGTCTACAGCTAGGTTATTCAAAGTGACGCCTCATCGTGCCAGGGGCGAACGAAAATTTTTTATGTCGAGAAACGTGGGTTGGTTATAATGGTACTTCTTAACCTTTTCAAAGTGCAGTTCAAATAGCACAACACATTTTTAATCGTAAAAGTACACGTTCGTGAATAGTTCATCTGCTACTATATAAAATTCAGGGTAGAAATTTATGTACTCCGTAATATAAATCGAATTGGAAAAAAGTGAAACTAAAATATGTTTTCATCGATCAACTACGAATTGCAATATAAACATTGTATATCTTTTGCTTCATATTATTGTAGCTCGTGTTAAGACAAATTCAACGATCTTGTATACCATAGTACAAAAAACATTCTTAAAAATTTCATTTATTTATCAATTGATTATCAATGAACCATAGTTAACGAGTTGAGTAAGGAAAACTACGAACAGTGAAACACTCAGACCGACGAATCGTCGCGATACGATCGTTAGTAACAAACAAAATCCTTTGTTCGAATGAAATTTTCCCTTTTTCGAAACATATGGAGGTACTCACACGTATGTCTGCTACTTTTTCACGCATCAGTCGCCTTCGATGGTTTCTCTCGTGGATATCGAGCACGCAGAAATGAGGAATCGTCGAGCACTCGTAGCTAACAAACTCGCGACTGAAACCAGCACGGTCGAGGACGATGTAACCGACGCGAAAACCAAAACACGACTAAGCCACAATTAACCTAAGCGCGACTCGTTGTACGGCCCGAGGACGGTCGAAATAATACAAACACACCTCTGCAGAGCATTCTGTTCCACCCTGTGACTCGCGGTCGACTACCTGGGGTTGTTTACGGTTCGATCGGGCGTGCATTAATATTACGCGGTTTTCAATTAAGCGCCGCGTTCAATCGGTACCCATTGGTAATTCATATTATCGATGACTAGCGGGGATTGTCGATGATTATCGATTAATTTATAGCCAGTCCCGTCTCTATTTCGTAGCCGCGAAGACGCCGCGCGGCGGATTACGTGCACGGAAATTCAACGGATACAGAAATATTCAACGTTGGTTAGATCTTATCGCGGCGCTGAAATATCGGCGATTGAATTACCCGCGCGCGGAAAAAGAAAAGAATTTGTTTAAACGATAGATTCACGGCGATCGATATGCCTGTTTGTTATTCGCTCCGACACCTCCCTCTTACTTCGATAACCCCGACGATTAGCGCGAAATAAGCTGTACCCGCGGGACGCCGTGGCAGACATTACCGCACAGTGAGCTTATTACATGCAAATTACTGGCATATTGCGCCTTCGAATCGCGTTACGTAATTGTGGTAAAACGCGTGTTTTTCTGCGTGTACGACGACACCACGCTCCGATCGAGACGTTTATCATTTTACGCGTCTCTCGTAACTTGCTACGCGCGAAGAATCATTACGGAACGCAACTACGAAAACAATTTTAAAAACAGAATTGTTAATACAAATTGGAAAAGCTGAAATTTTTGTCAAGAGACGAACGTAATTTGCATTATAGATGATTAACCACTTCCGAGCAACGGTACATTTTTCGAGCTCGAGGTGATCCAACAAAGATTACAACATTAAACACGTACGCGCGAAGATTGCATCCAAAGAACCAGCACGATATTCCGTAGGAATGTAATTGCTTTCGGAACGTTGACAGAGGATCATAGATCATCGTACACCGGGATTCTATTTTGTCGTGGTTATCGCTAAATCAATCAACGTTACGAAATCCTCGATATTTTCTGGGACACCATCGGCAGCTTTCACCTGCTGGAAATAAATGTTTCGTCCCGTTTCTGTGCATTTTGCATTTTTCTTCTCGACTTAAATATATTACGTTCGAGCGTCAAGTTTCGTACAAATCGGCGACCGTCGACCGGCTGGTGTTTCTCGTTAGAACGTCGAACGCTCGAGGCAGGCCACCGCTTCGAGTGGAATTCCGAATCGCCTTTACGCATTCTTATTTCCGCGCAACGGGTCTCCGCGACGACTTCCCCGTTGTAAGTGCACCGTTGATGAGTCGCGTTTAGCTCGGTGCAACTAAATCGAGCCGCGTTCCGCGTGCGCCGGCTCGCGAGGAAGCGTGTTGCCGGAGCGTACGGGTACGCGCGCTCGAGAGAACCGCGGCATCATCAAACATCTCACCGCTAGGCGAACCGATGATTGATAACCCGTGATGAAATCATTCATGCATCAGCATCTCCATGGGCGCGCAACAGCTAGAGAGACGTGGAGAGATCCCGTTCCGGGGTCCGGACCGCGGTGGTCAGTGGATGTTCATTTACTACGTACCGTTAGCCTTTAATTACTCATTGATTTATTATTGGACGTAGTGTTAGGTGCATTACCTTTTGCACCTATCTTTTCAGCGCTTCGACCGCAGCTGCGATCAACGTAAAAATCGCGTTCTCGGACATCGACGGGCTCGGGCTTTCTCTCATCGCTCGATCCGAGATGACAGACGCGCTAATGCGAATGTCGTAGCTGCGTTACATCGTCTACCTGCAATTAACCGAAGTCGCTATAAATCTGAGGGGCCTTCGTCGACTCGACCGTTCTATAGTGAGGATTCTTTCCGTCGTGTTCGTGTCTGTACGCCTGGCGATGTCAAGGGTGCAGCATCATCGACTCGTAATACTTCAGACGCGTAATTCCGTTGCTGTAACCATTATTCGCGACGACGTTTAAGTTGTAATGATTGTGTTACTACTTTGCCCGGTAACGACTTTTGTTACGATGGTGGCGATTTCTCTCGTTGAGGGTATATCTTGATTCGAATTTGAGTTACATTCTGAAATTTGATTTTCTTACAGTAGTTCTACCACGGCAAAATCTATAATCAATACAGTTGAAGTCTTTTTTTTGAAATGTGTGATGATGAGGTCATCGTGAGTTACTTGGGAGAATTCCTACGAATACAACTCCAAACTTGGTGCATCTACAATCTAGCAAACACCTTAGTCATAGAGTGAACTTTTTCTCTTTGCCTTGCAGTTCGTTTAACGGAGCACTGATTTAACTGTAATTGTTATATATTTGATCTAATAAGTTCCTCGTGCACAGACACTAATTTGTTGTACCGCGGGGTTCGCTTCATTTATTAATGAAGAAAATAGACGAGTACTCCGTTTAAATCTCCGTATTAAGATTATGTTAATTGAATATGTAAATGACGTCCAGTGCACGAAGCAAAAGGCAAGCTGGCATTTCGCGAAAGCGTTCAACGCGACTAACAGATGATGAAGCGACCATAAGCGGCCAATTGATGTTGATTCAACTGTAACTCCTAGAAATGCTCCGTACCTCATCCATCAATCTTCGGACCTATCAACTCCTAATAAACTTAACTACGAACAACTAACACACCTTTACAATAGTAAATCATGTCACTCAGCAGTGCAGGATTCCTCATTATACCGTGAGACGTGCGGAAAATCAGGATGGACGTTTCACGCGTCTAATGAAAAGATGACCATGGCGCGAGGACGGCGATCGACCATGTGCCCAGCAAACTGACAGCACCAGCTTTCTACGCCGTTGTCAATTTTAATAGATTTCCGTATTTATGGTTAAGAAAACCAGAATTTTTATGGGGCTCGGGACACCTAGCAGTGCTCCACAAGTCATCTAGAAGACTTTTAATATATCTCTTTTTACAATGGTTAATAAAAAACACAAAGAATTAACTGTCTTTATTCCTGCTATAAATACCCAATTCTCAAATACTAAATCTTTTGCAACCCTAAAACTACCGACAGTTATAGTGAATAAACGTTTATTCATTCTCGTATAGAAAACTACGGTCAATTTTCAAACATCCAGTCGAGTAAATTTTTTAGAATTTTTATTAGAAATTACGAATGGGTCACTTCGGTAGTTCCAGTGTTAAAAGACAAGGACAAATTTCTGACAGGAGCCTATCCTCCAGCATGTTTGACAGTTCAATATAAATTTTTCACACGGAGTCTCCATACAGTTGACCAGCATACTATCTCTATCTAACCGATCATCAAGATCGATTATCGGATCTATCAAGATCCAGTAAAGTGGACTGTGGACGGCTGTCAGATTTTTACAGAATCGAGTCGTGTCATTCAGGGACGCATGACTTCCCGTTAAACGGTGAGCACGCGCATAAAATCGGTACGGACGTTTCGCATAATTGATGAATAGACGTCCAAGGCGCAAGGACGCCGATTGGCCGTGTCGGGCGCGGACTGGCGTCGCTCGTCGTTGTCGGTTCTAATACGTTTTCGTGTTTAAGCTTGAAAAACAGGATGACAGTGTTTATACGGGCGTGCACAGCCCGGAGGAGCGATTCGTTGTTCGCGCGCTTACTTTCACTGAACTGCGACGCTGGTTCGCCTCCTTTACGGCGAGCGCCGGTGACGCGTAGTCGCGCGGCGTCCCGCGTTATTAGGAATCGTTATCGAAGACAAGTTTTCAACGGCACGGCTAACCGATATCGACTTTTTGCCGGCGCGAAGGCATGCATACAAATTACAGCCATTACGGCTCATAGGAGCGTTCACTTTCGAGCGACACGTAATAAATTGTCTTCTCTTATAGAAAACACGCGACGGATACGCCGCCGCGCTATCGAGCAAGGGGCCCCGATTTTATATTTCACCCGATCTACTCTCGGGGACTCGAAATCGCTCGGACCACTTATCGCCAGATGGTGAATAACAGGCCCGGTCGGAGGAATTTCCGATCCCTATGAAACCGTCCGAAATAGAATATAGAGCTTTCGTATCTTCGAGGGACAGAGTCATCCGCGAATCGAGACGAGTCAATCTGTGCATCGTCCAAGTCCCAGAGCCCGCCTCGAGGAAAATAAATCGTGGATCATAATACTCGCTATCTCGACTCTTTTTCCCCCCGCGTTTACGACAGGTGTGAGCACTAGTGACGCCAAAATATATAGAACTACAGCTCCGGACAAACTAAGCCTCGTTCAAACGAATTCCACGTCTGAAACGCATGGAGCAACTCTCTCGACTATCACCTTTCGAACTTCCACGAACGATTTTATCGGGGCTATTAACGTTCCTGATAACGCTAGATAATCCATAATATTGCCGCGCCGGTTTACGGACAGAATTCGAGAAACGATACTAATTCGACGTCCTTGTTCTTTATCGAAGTCGGTGTACCGCGACGCGGTGGTCCCTCCGCCCCTCCCGTTAATTTCGTTTCGCCCGTGGAAAACGTACAGCGGATATTAGTGCGCGGGCGAGAAGTGGAAATCTCGATACACGCACGTGCCGGGATCAATAAATCACCAGGCGTGGCTCGTGCACTTAGCCGGCATCTAATCTATTATTGAGAGTGTCATTCGGGGCTCTCCCGCGCGCTCGCATTAGCGCCGCCCCGCTTAAATGTCAGCCCGATATTTCGAGTGTTTCGGTCCCCGCGAGGACCCGCGCCGATGGCCCGTGATTTATTTCTCCCGATGAGATCGAACGGATGTTGCGCGACCGTATCCATCAGCACTTAACGCTATCCAAACGCAACGCCGCGTACCCAGCCCAACGCTGACCTTCCATAGATCGAGCCATCTCGCTTCACTATTTCATGATTCTATCTATTTTGATGGAGTTTCCACGATGCGAAACAAATTCAGAGCCGATTCGTTATAGCACGCCTTCGCGTTTTTATTTTCGGTTCCCCAAAACCAGTCTTGAAAATATTTAACTTGAAATCAAATACAAGGTTTACTTTATATGATATTATAAAATCGAAAATATATAATTTTGAATTTTTTTATCGAAAATGAATTGTTTAATCCGTGATTGAGTGTGCTGACTGAAACTACCTCGAAGGACCACCCCTGTTTTCAGGGGACTAAACAAGATGAATTGGTTTTTTTTTTCTCTAGTTTATAGAGGCGACAATCTTTGTTTACGTTGGATTCTGTTAAACTAAAAATGTGAAATAATAACAAGATCAAAATGTAAAGAAACCAGTACTTGGTTTACAATATCCTGACAAGAAGCGTATAAACGTTTCACAAATTGAGATAAAGGTTCTATGCATTGGCCGTTGAGCACGATTCGATCGTTCATCATTCGTTACCCGACTCGAGCGTCTGGAACTCGGAAACGAAGCGGGCGTGTAGGTTTGCACGGCGGTTTTTCGTCGATACGCCTAATAGAACACGCCGCTAATGTTCAGCCAAGCAGTTTAAGAACTAGTTTTTCACTTTTATCTCGACTCGACGTACTTTCCGCGATAAATCCACTTAAAATGGGTCACCTCGTGTAAGGGAACACCCGAGGCGGGCACGGGTACCGCTAAAAATAAGCTGAAAACCGTCGCGGAAGAGGAAACGTGGTCCCAAAAAAGGGGTCAATGCCGAAGGCGCAAGTGAAAAATTGCCCGGGCGAGACTGCTTTCGCCGCGGTTCGACCAGAAAAAAACTAAGTGGTTTCTGTGTTATTACGAACCGGCGTCTAACACGACGCGTCGCGTACATTATCTCGATCTACGGCGCGCGTCGTTAATTACAATGTCGTCGACCAACGACGAAGTCACGTGTTCCGTAGGATACTGTCACGGAGGAGCCGCCATCGGGCTGGTTCTCGCTTTTCACGGGTTAATTTCGTGCATGCGATAAATAATAATTCCTAATGGAACCGGACGCGCGCGGCTGCCGCCAAACAAATCAAAACTCATCGAGTCCTGTGATCTCCCTTAATGTGGCGATCGTGTCGCGGCCGGGTCTAAAGAGATCTAAAAGGAACCCTTTCGGGATTGTTTCCACTTCCCTTTTTTTTTTGTCGATCTCTCCAAAAGCGTTTTCCCGATCGATGTTAGGAGCTATCCAACCGAATACCCCTAAATCGAAGAAGGGAGAAAAAGGAGATGCTTCTAAGCACTCCGGAGCTGGCGAACGTGCATAAACCACGCGAAGCGTGTGCGTGACGCTCGATGGAGGCTCCAGCTGGGCTTAGTCGACCAGTTGCTCGCGATAAATACGACACAGAGAGGTTTTCGGTGCACGTGCGTGCATGGGGATACAGTGCACATGGACGATCTATCGGGGCACTCGATAGGAGACCAGGCGTAAAACAACCGATTCGTTTTCCACCGAAAAAATCAGAACGAACAACGAACGAGATACGAGTTTGGTAACACAGTTTAATAAATATGGTATCGACTGATAAATTTGCATAGCGGTAACTTTTACGATGAGAAACGTCGCGATCGTCGCTCGTATGTGGGTCGTTCGTTTCGTACGAATGCACGAAGTGTTTTACGAAGTTTTAACTCTCAGCGATGTTTTGCCGGTGAGCACACATGGGCGTGTGTTTGAGGTCTTTTATGAAGGGGCCCGAGAGCGCCGGGCTCTTTCATTTGGAGTGACTCACTTTTGTAAACCCGACGCTACAGTTTTTTTTTCGCATTTACTTAGAACGATAACAAAGCGCCCGCGGCCGACCATTGCGCTCTTTTGTGTGTCGAACGATCTAAGTACACCGGGAGGGAACGACGTCTCGCGTTCTCCAGATTCGGGGAACCCGAAGGGTGACGGACGGAAACTCGTTATCTCGTTGGAATAACGTTTTCTTTCCGATCTGGACGCACGTGCGCGAGTTTTCCAGCCCGGGAAAAGGAAATTGTTATCGCTTCGCTATTCGTGGAACGAGTCTATCCGCTGTATTTCAAACGTGAAGAAAGTAGACTTGTAACGCTGCAACGATCTAGAGAGTACTTGGTAATAATATGATCGACACACAGGAAAACGATTGATGAAATGTACAAACTCAATAAAAACTTTATGAAGAAATTTTGATTCTATATTTTCGATTAACTTTCTCTTGTAGAATGATCATATTGTCACGGAATTTACAACAAAGTATAAAGGCTGACACTAATCGCTAAGTGCTGAGTTCTCGCAGCGATTCGACAGCAAAGACATTTTTAATTTACTGGAAAAGAACACATAGTTGTACCAGCAATATACAGGATGTTCCAAACAGTTGGTACATCAATTTCGTTAAAATGTAACGAACGATCAGAACTGTTTTATCGAGGCACTCCCGTAACTTCAAAACCAAGGATATTTGGACCAACGTTCATTGCCACATTTTGTTCGTTTTGTCGAGTATATCTCAGAAGTTTGGCACCAGCAGGAAAAGCAGTAATGCGTAATGGTGTTGAAAGATTGTTTTTTGGGCGTAGCGATAGGGTTCGCGAAAGAAAGAAAGCCGATAATCCAAGAGCGCGCGGTTTCCCTGTTTCTACTCGGGAGTAATCCGGTATCTCGAACCGCGGAAGAAGCAAAAGTCGTGGAGATACATTAATAAACGCCCGATTCCGTGAGTCGAAAGACAGAATTTATAGCTGCTCGGAGATGCTGGAATCTCAGTCTTCCTTCGGTTTTCTCCTCCGACCGAAACGCGTGTACGCTTCTTCGGGAATGCAGCGAATTAACACGTGAGCGCAGCGAGCGCGAAGTGGTGGCAATAAATCTCTAGCACGTTTCGGAATTCCGAGCGTGAAACCAGTCTGTCCTTCATCGAGGTTTCGTGTCATTATCATTAATGCGTGAAAGGCACCGTAAGGTACGTAGACCGGGCACGCAGGTGTGCCCGCGTTGGACGCGATTCACACGTAGCGACGGTGTGAACCGCTTGCCAGGATAGCGATTTCCACCGTTGAAAACTATTATCCGTTCGTCCATTTCACAACTATTACCGCGGCTTCGTGCGCAATATCGAGTGGAAGGCATCCTTTCCACGACAGCATGGGAATCTTTGTTCCAAGGCGAGAGGCGATCGCTGCAAGGACATCCGACGATTAACCCTCGTTCGATATTTTTGTGACGAATCCTTTACTCCAAAGTACACTGCCCATTGGACGTTGGTTGATCAACCAAGTCTGCTTTTAGTGGCGATTTTTAATTATTAAATTGCGTATAATATAAAATAGTTGTGTCTTCTTTGTGGGTGGAGGTATAGAGTCTACGCCATTCTATGTGTTTTATTAACTAATTGCAAGTGAAGACTTGTAACTTGTTAACCATGGATAGGAGAACCTTGCAGTAGGATATCAGTGCTAGCAATAATCCAATGAGAAGTGACTTCACACAGTATATCCCTACTAGTTATGGCTCATGCATAGCTTCTCCAACCTTAATTGTTGCTTGATTCATGCAATAACCAAGGTTATGTTCCATGTTCTAAAACAGTGGTCCCCAACCTTTCTGCCGTTGAGAGCTCGTTTTAATTTAAGATCATATTGTACTTTATTCAACATTCATTTCATACTTATTCTGTTAAAATAAAAAATATATTTTTACAACTTTGTTTTTTAAAATTCTCTCTACTTTATGCTTTTGCATGTCTGGTGCAGTATAAGGTTGAAAAAAATTTGATGAGCATACGTTTCATGGCACTTTACAATATTTAATTATTGCTCACAGTTTGACATTTTATAAAACTCGAACCTACACCATAAGATAGATCGAGAATTAAGATAGTTTATCAGACAAAACACGTCCTGTTTCAACGTTACAATCGAACGTAACTTTTGCAATTGTTCATTCTTCCTCCAACCCTGTCCGCAAGTAACTATTTGACATTTTCGATCCCGTTAACTTGTTGATCGTAGATGTGCATAAAACGTAGTTTATCTTGCGCCATCGGAAAACTAATTTCTTCGAGAACCGCGCTCCGGCAACTTTTATCGCCGCATTCCGAGCGTAAAATCCCGTCTCACAATGGGGAACGGGGAATTGTACTTTCAATATTTGCTACGTCGATATAGAGCACCGAATGATAATCGAACGCAATTTACGTTGCTTTACAATTTCCTGAAACCGTTGTACAAACGCATTCGCCGGACGCGCCCCGATCCGAGTTTCGATCATTGCAGTTTAAACGCGATATTGCCATATAATTTCGTCACGGTGATTGTTCTCGCGTCGAACGAATTTTATAGTCCCATCGAAGAAAACGACACACAACCGTTTGAGACTCCATCGCCGGATCGGGGCGAAAGTAAATTTGCGCAATTCATTTCGCGATTACACCCTGCCCGCGGAGCGAACGACGTTAACGACGTCACGGGTTATCGAGCGGGACCGCTAATTAATTGTTTTTTCAATCTCTGCGAGTCGTTCAATTTCACCCGTGAACTTATTCGTCGATTTCTCGATCCTCGTTCCGGCGATGGATCGTACGTCATAAAGATGGACCGTAAAAGTTGCGACGCTCGCGAGGACGTCCACGCGAACTGGCGTAAATAATCCAACCGAGACGCGAACGGAGGAAGCACTCGTGTAGACGACACGGACAAAAAGGAGAGCTAACTCGATGCTGTCCTTCGTTGCAGAGAATACGATATAAAATATTCCGGTTTACTAGACCGCTCCGTGCGTCCACTTCGCGAGCATTCTAGTTCGAAGGTACGCTAATGTCCCTCTGGTTGTCACATATTTTATTTCTAAGGTTCTTGCGAATCGTGTCCCTCAGGTAAATTAGTGATGAATATTTCTTATTACAAAAGAATCGTCATGAAATAGTTGACCAAATGTTTAAATAAATTTGTTTGTCTAATTTCATTAGCTTGTTTTGAAAGATATATTAGAATCTGAACTAATATCGAAAACAATTGAAACTTTGATTTACTTGCGTTCACAAGTATTTAGAAAGCAAATAATCAGACACAACATAATAATATTTAAGAATCTGTGCCCATACATCAGGTTACAAGGACTTTTGATTCGAAGATCTATATCTCGCCAAGATCTTTATCGAATTACAGACCGATAACATTTCGCATACCTTCCCCCCAAGGTGCACCATTCCGAGCAAGTATCAACCCCGAAGGACGTTGAACTATTCGAATCGCCTCGAATCGTCTACGTACACGCGAATTCGTACCTCTCGCCTGTTTAACTCCGGCGAGACGCTCGTTCGCTTAACGATCGTTCGCGAAACGAGAGCAAAGAGATCCCGGGCGGTGCTCGTTCGAAGCGCCGACCGAGTAAACAGATATAAATTAAAATCGATTCTCCGCAGGCTGGACGGGTCGTCGAGAGTTACTGGTCGTTTCGCAAATTGTCAATTTAGCCGTGGGTTCTTTCTCTCTCCCTCTCTAGGGTCTTTCTTCCGCGGGAAGGGTCGTTCCCGGGCGCAGTCCTTGAGAAATGACCTTCAGCGGTGTGTGGATCGTCGCGTCGCGATCGGAACCGGTGCCCTCTTCCTTCTTTTTTCATTCCCGTTCCACGGCGTTCCTCGTGTCCGGCGCTCCTGTTACGTCGGTCGAAACGTCGACACTTAAGGGCCGCGCGGGGTGGACAGATGCGGAGGAGATAAAGGGCTGAAAGGGGGGTGGATCGGGGCGATGGGGAGGAGAGGCGGGGGAAGAAGGATCAGGACGAATCTGTCGGCGATCGGGAAGGATCGTGCGAATCCTAGAACGAACACGGAGATGGACGACGTGGGGACACGTCGTCGGGTTGTCGCCGAGTCGCGGGAGAGAACCTTCGAAAGGGGGCGGGAGGGGAGGACGATGGGGCGGCGCAGGGGAGGCGAGAGAAGGCCGAGCACCGAGATCGAGAGGAGATCTCGTTTTCTCGGAACTCGGGGACCGCGCGCACGGCTTCTACAAAGCGTTTTCGCTCGTTCGATATTCCGAATCCGCCTTGGCTCGTGCTCGTTTTGTTACCACGCCGAGCGTCGCCTTCGGCCGCGTTAAAAAGACGTGTTTTTGCTCTTTCGAGATCGGATGTAGCAAACTAGCATCCCCCTCCCCCTTTAACCGGCGACCGCCGTCAAGCCACCGGCGACGCGTCGGTGCCTATTGACGGCTCAAGAAGGAAATGTTTCCGCCGCGATCCTACAACCTCGCCGAGTCTAGCAGAAAAATATTCTGTACCCTCGAGAAAAACGGATGTGATCGTGTCTTTAACGACGCTTTAAGAGCCGCTGCCCCCTGATGGACCGGCGTTATTCGATCACGATGTATTCCGATCCCGCGTAACGATACCACGATGGACCGCGGAATTTCTGTTCCGGGATAATTGGGATCGATTGATAATAATAATATCAACGTTTTCGTTGCGAACAGTATCCACGAAAGTTTCATCTATTTTTAATTATACTATGTTAGAAACTGATCTTGATATTCTTTAGTAACCGATATCGATAGAAACTGGAATACTCGATTTCGACGAAAGCCACTTTACATGGCGATTTTGAATGATTACGTACAACAGCCATGTATGTTTACATAAGAAAGTTGTCCGCCGTAGCATTCAGTTTTACGGCACCAAGTTGAAAATAATGAGAAACATAAGTGCAACCGATTTCCCCTGTTTTTACCGAAAGCATCATTTTGCTTTTACGAAACTAGTTATCGAAACCTGTCTGATTTCTCAGAAGTATTCCGTGAGGCAATCAACTGTTGAACGGTTGTAATAAAAACATCGTAAAAGCATGCTAGCTGCAGTTGCGAAGCGAGCGAAAAATTGCACGACAGATCCCAATTGATAAAGGGACATCTACAACCGTGGCTACTGAATTATTAAAACACAGAAATAAAAATAAGTAAAATGGACGCAAATGTTGTTTTCACTGACATCATATGACTACGTATTTACAATCATACTCCTGTCACTTAAATTTTCAAATCTGTGAATATCGAATAACCACTGTCAAGCAAGGAGGGTTGCTTCATTGGGGGTGCACACCAACGTATAAAGTGGATTTATTAAGTGAACGAAAATATGAGTACACTTACAAAGATATATTGGAGCAGAAGTTTTAAAAGATATTTCAATTTTCACCATAAAAGTGCATCCTGAAAATTAAACAAGTACCTAATAGTTGCAAATATCCCCACACTTGTCCATTTTGTCTCTGCACGTTTTTGGTCGAACCAATAACCTGGTAGTCCAAGTTTTTATTAACGTCGACATGATGGTCGAGAAACGGGAAGCCTCGAGGGGGTCGATCGACTTCGAGGCGACGTCAACGATACCCCGATTCGTCGGTCTTTGTCAACAAATTACGTTGGTTCGAACGGACAGTCCCCTATTGTCGGCACACAAGACGACGAAATATCCGTCGATCGGGAATCGCGTTTCTTCGTTGCGCTATCCGATCAGTTTCTATCATTGTGATACGCCGAAAGCAGATGTCAAAGGCTGATCCTCCCCGGGAATCGGTTCGCCGAGCGACCCAGGGGCTCGCTCTTACAAAGAGCTAATTGTGTATCGCGACCAGAAATAGGTTTTCCTCCTCCGGCGACTTTCTCGAGTCGTGCTTTCAGGACGAATGCAAGGTGGAGGGGCGAAACTCGGAGATTGAAAGTACGAAAGAGATCAATTACATCCGGCCAGGTTTTATCCGCGTCTTTATCGACGTCGAGTGATCGGTCGACTTAATTAGAGCGATTTATGGAATTAACCGCGGATAAGATCTTAATTTTCTTATCACAGCGAATAGTCGTGTTCCTGTCCGTAACGATTTAGATGGATTTGCCTATTCGCCGTTATCTATACGACGCCAGGGGTTTTTCGTTCGCGAATTCACGCGATCGGGGGACTCGCGTGTGCGCGGCCACTCGCGGCCACGGCGCCCAGGACGATTTATAATCTCTAATCTGACCAAGCGAGACGAAAGCGTCTCGTTTAACGTCTCAATGCGCGCCGCGTACCCCAGAACACGATACATTTCCGACCGATCGTTATTATCACCCTAATTAAGGGAGATCTGTTGAACACGGCGATCGCGACACTTTGTCAACGAGATATTATCTCGTGCGAGCGACTCGTCTCTGGCCGCCAACACTCGTTTCCGGCTGGGGAAGTCTCGCGGCGCGCGGTCCGTGTCTCTGATCCTACGATTATTTCGACAGGATATCCGGAATGGGTTGCACGCTGTCAGATAACATTCACCCCCGCGACGCGGGGGCGTAGAGCAGCGGAACGAGGCCAGTCGAGCCGAGGCGTTCGCCCCGGCGATGAGTGCGCCTGTTAAGCGAAGGAGCAGCTGATCAGAATTGCGCTCTCGATCGATAACGATCTGTGGACAAGCTTTGTTAAACCCCCTTTGACTCCGTGCAATTAGTTCTTTCGAGGGAATGAGTCAATTAAGATACGCCGCTGGCAGTCCTGATAGGAACCTCGAAAGGAAACAATAACTATTTCTGCGATTACTTCGAATGCAAAAATCCTTTCAACAAAAGGGATGGTCTCCATTATTTAATTTTTTCTATTTCATCTTAGATAGTCAAGTTTCTTAATATTATCTTTGCCAAATAAATTATCGCATCGAACGAACATTGGTGCTTAAATCATCCAATAAATAGAAACTTAAAATCATTTGAAACTGATCCTAGGCGATATCTTGAATTTGCATAATGCAAGAATAATAATTTCAGCTGTCAATAGATCCGTGTCGATGATATCTGGGGTCGAAAAGAAAATGGAACGACGGAACGAACCGGGGCTGATCCTGAAAGCCCGCCGTGAGAGTCCGTGATCGTATTGAATAAAAATGCAATGTCAGAAACGCGCGAGCGCGGGGGATTATCGGGGGTCGGGGGCCCGAGGCGCGTGACAACCCAAAAAATGTGTCCGTAAATTGTATCGCGGTACGACCAAACTTAGACGAGGAAACGACCAGCGGCGAACAGAGACGGAGAGTTTATCAAGCGGCGTAAAGTCTCTAGTTTGACGCTAATCCCGGTTGTCGTTTCTCGTCGGAGACACGCGCGAAAAAGGGAGCGGCGCGAAGATTCTGCGACTTGTTCGCACGTTATCCAAATCACCTTCTCGCCGAAGCAGTCCGATTTGCCCTGGCCGACAGTAATCCTACGCGTGATCGCTGCCCGTGGATTCCTCCGATTGCTCGAAAGAGATATTTCAAACACGGGGGCTGCTACGATAAAGAGAAGGGCTAATACGTCGATTACATTCCCGCGAACCGAATCTCTAACATTCTATTTAGCAAATGCTCGCGTTGTAATACCAGATCTCCGATTGGAAATCCGTTTCTTACGAATAGTAATGAGGCAAATACGTACAAAGCTTTGAAACACTTCATTTAATGCTCTAATCCTCGACGTTTGAAATCAATTTGAAATTTGTAGTTTCTACTCGAAACTACATTTACATAAAGATAGTATCATCTATTCCTTTCAGTTTTTAATAAATAATGTGAAACAGAGGGAGATTGTAAAATTAACGACGCGAATAAATGAAAAAAAGATGGTTCGCTATTCGAGGGTTAAACTACGTAAATTGCCTGAGGTGGATACACAAAAATTCCAAAGAAGAGATAAGTCTGTATGACATAAGAAGCGACCTTGTGTCGTCAAGCGACTCTCTCCGATCGGAGGACAGTAAAGAAGATAACGATGCAAAACTTTATAAAAGTTCTTTATCTAAATGACTCACCAGATATGCATATGTACTCTGAGATTTCCGGTATACTCGTCTTCTAAATTATCAAGCACTAACATTATCTAAAAAGTATTCCTCCGAGTCCTGACCTTTCCTCATTAGACAGGAACTTCTAACAAAATAAAGGCGATATCGGAAATCTCCAAGATTTCGAAAGCACTCCAACATACCTAACATCACACACATGCAATTGTAGAGTAAAAATACTGTCGAATTAATATAAAAAAATTGTTTTATAAACAGGAGAAACCACCAATGTCCTCCACATCACTCAAGAATTTTATTTGACTCGAGCAACTCGCTTCTTCCCAGCTTTCGCCCGATTCGTCATATCGCGCCAGGGATCAAGCTATACACTCCCCCAAATCGTGTTCGGAATTTCTAAGCAAATCTCGATTTCGCGCCTCGTGAACGAGGAGCCTCACGACTTGGAAGTGTCGTGGCCATCGTTTCAGGAGGAAGTTTCACGAAAGGTTAGAAATCGTCTTCACGAACGAGACGTCCGAGGACCGACGAGGAAGCGCCTCGAACAGGTTTTTCGGCCGTGAGGTTAGCCGCAGGCACGCGCGTACCAGAAAGCATTCACGCCTCGCCACGAAATACCAATCGATTTCAGAGTGGGAGAAGGGGGGCGTGAACGGCGTTCGTAATGTTTAATAAACGTGTGTGCCGGGATCGACGCGTGTCCGCGTATCGATGACAATGATTTAGTGACGCGACGCCTGGATCCCGCGTTTCACACCACGGTTACGCGATTAGTCGTCAAACACTTCAGGTCGACCAGGGACCACCCGCGAAGAGCGAGGAAAAAATCCTCGTTGACCTTAATAAACGATCTTAAATATGTACTGGACCAAGAATATTATTTACAAATTACCCCTATTTTTCAGACTGAAAAATCCTTTCAAACAAATTTAAATACCGAAACGATACGTCCATTATTCTCAGCTCTGAAAATAGTGTAAACACGACGTCGAGATTCAAACTCGCGACGATGTTTCCTAGCAAATATTACCGTGTCTGCGTGAAAAGGTACAAACGAGGCACAAAAACAAAGACGGAGGTTCGCCGGTATCTCGCGAAGGAAATAGGGTGTAGGATCGGGAAGGAAAGAAATGGTTCGACCACCTTTGCCCCTTGGGATATCCTTCTTGCCGGCTATCTCTCCCTCTTTCCTTCAACAGCCCCCTTCTTCTTCTAGTCTCCAGCTTGGTTCCCGAGGGTTAACGTGGGCGAATGGGGTTCCTCGTCGGACGGAACAAAGCCGAGATAAGGAGTACGCCGCGAGAAAGAGGAAAACAGACGAAACGAGAGTGCTGACCGAACAGCGAACGTGAGAGGAAGCGAGAGAGGGAGAGACTCTTATCGCAGGCTCACCCGTACCGAGACGAGGGACACTTCGAAGTATTTTTCACGGCAATAAATAATCCAGAACGAACGTCATCCCGTGAGCCGTGACACGGGCTCTGCAAGGCAGGGATAGAGGCGCGCGCGCGATACCAGACTCTTTCGTCCCCGTTCCCTGGGACTATCTCTTTGTTCCTCTTCGAATCTCGCTTTACTTTCGTCCTTTCTCCGCGACTTTATCTCCGCCGGTGCTTCCCTCTCCGGTTCCCTTACGTTCCTCTCTCTCCATCTCCCCGTATCGCTTCTCTTTCGTATTCGAAACGATATCTACCTGGAAGTGTCCACCATGGGGGCCACGTGGGCCACGAAGGCACTTACACGACCTATTTCGAGGCACGGAGAAATAATGTCTCTCCATTGGTGGGCCCGAGTGATCGCTCGATTACGGGAGCGCGCGAGTTCTACGCGACCAGGCGGTCCCGACTTCCGGTACCAGGCGTCCGTGCCCGCGAAACTCGCCCCCCTTGACGTATTCGACGGTTCAAGAGGACGGATAAGAGGAACGAAATATATTTCCAGCGACAATACGTCGCTGCTGGGCTACTCCGACTTACGCAGTTCGACCGTGAAATGGCGATACTGCTATCTGAGTTTTAGGGAAAATTGAACTTTGAGAAACTGAGAAGATATATGGTGATCGAGGACGAATAGAAGATGGGATTCATAGAGCAGTCAGTCGCTATCTATTTTCTAACATCGATCAGATATATTGTTTTCGATGTGGAATTTGTCAAAATATTCCAACATTCGGATCATGAATCATACGAACAGCAGTAAGAAAAGTGAAACAAGATTGGCCTACAGATCAATTATAATTCCAACACACGAAGAATATCTACTCAGGTGCACCGGTAGAAGGAAGTGGACATTGACGAATGACTTCTCCCCCGAAGACACAGCTCGTCCAATTTAGTTATTGCAATTACATCTCGCAGGTTGTACGAATCAGTTTCGACGGCGAAAGAAAAAACTCTACGTAGTTACTGCTCGTCGTAAAATACCACTACGTTATAAAAGTGTCAAGCTTATTAAAATGTGAATCCATCCACCCATCCAATATTTTCTCTAAGTTTCCCGTTCTCTTATCAGTGGGATTTGTCTTGTTCGACTCAGATAAATAAAATTTTTTGAAAATTGTAAATCGTTGCACTATCCAAACATTCTCACGCTCACCCGAGCAATACCGTTGAGAAACACTCTCGATGACTCGTGACTTTTAATCGCGACGAAGTTGCAATGGAACGTGTCTGGTCGAGCAGCTCCAGGCATTTGTCTCGAAGTGGGACACGGTAACAGCAAGTTAGGCGCAGCTTTCGGAGCGAAGTTCAAAGATTACCCTCGTGCAGGCCACTCTGCCCGAAGAAGTCAATCATAACGGCACACCGAGGGCTTCGAACGAGCGACAATTTTACATTCAAAGTATCGCAATTGCGGCTGATTGCGCCTGCCCGCGCCGGGGCTCGCAACATCATCCGATCACCGGAAGCAAGCCTGTTATTTGAGGGATATCGGCTGGCGTCTACACCGCGAAAGCTAACGGGTTTTCCGAGCTGGCGTCTAACTGGCTCGCCACGAGCAGCTCGTGACACCGTAAAAGTTTCGACCATTGCATCGGTAGGATCGAGAACGCACGACCATCGTTGGCGTTTGACTTCCACGCATCTCGTTTACAAAGGAGTGCCCCACTATGAGATATAACTTCTCATCATTACTGTTGTTTTGTTTTTTCAATATCACGTAATAGTTGTCAGTATCGCGTGAAAGAATGCCTGACCCTCGATATGTGTAGGTTACATACAAGTTCATTAAACTTAATAATTTGGATATTCAACACGGCTGGAATCAAATTTGAATTTGTATAGTGTTTCAGATGATGCAGAGATTGGAATAGATCTCGGAATGGACTGCAATATCGCATGGGATTCAGTTATGGCAGTATTTCTACCAACTGTATTCCACTGTATTCGATTATTGTAAATATATACCTAGCAATTCTATTTCCATATTAATTATTAAACTAATCCCAGTGTAAATAGTAAAGTTAAATATTGCATTTAAATATTGTCTTGGTCGAATAAAAACACGAAAAGAGTATACCAATTTGTTGTATCTCATTTTCATATAATAATACACCCCTCACAGATTCCATGAAATCACTACAATAGAACTCTGATTATTGCAGGATGTTAAGGGTAGTAGTGAGAATAGACTCATGGAATTGAACATACCTCTATGGTAAAAATATTATTACTGATGGTAATAGAAACACCTAATATCACTTTCTACATAACCCCAGTGTTTCAAGGGTCAAAGTAGCACTGCATCGCAACTAAAATAAATAATTGATGGCAGAGGGGTAGAAGGTTTCAAAAACTGACTTTCCCCGCGAGTCGTCGAAGCGACAGGACAATTACCTCGCGTCAGAAGTGGGCCACAACGATGGGCACGACTTATCGTCGGCGGTCGAGGGTTAACGAAGGGTCGAGGAGTCGTGAGGACGTCGTTGCGTTTTCGGCGGGAAGAGTTTCTCGCAGCTGCTCTCCCGGTATCATATTCGGCGTGTTTTCGCCGCGTAGAGCGCTACATTTTTCACCGACGCCCGGACGTGTTCCTCTCGTTGGTCGTTTTGCCGCCGCCCCTCGCGCATGCACGACCACGAAACACGAGCGTCCCGTGGCGAGTCGGGCGCAGCTCGACCGAATTCCGGGTAAAAAGCAACGAGTAATGACTCTCTGTCTCTCTTTTACCACGGGTGTCTCTCTTTTCCTCTGTTCACCGAGTCTGTCTCTCTCAAGTGAACCCTGAGCCTGTCTCTTCTTCTCGCTCTCGACGGTCGCGCAAGTTCGTCGCGCTGGCGCGGGGGCCTGGATTCCGTGCGTGGCGGCAAAAAACCGTTTTGGGCAACCGTAGGAGCACGAGGGGCCGTAAAAAGGGGTCGGACGGGGCCTGGCCGGGTTGTTCCCGTGTTCTAACAGTTGTAACTCGCCGCTTAATGCGGCCGACCCGCCGGGTCTGGCGTGTCGAGGGCTCGTCTAGCCGAAAACCGACGCAACCGACGCCCGGCAGATTTACGACGCGTCGTATCGTGGATCCGTGAATTACTAACGGGCCACGTCCGTTCATGCTCGCCCGGCGTTTTCGGCCTGGATCGTCGGTGTTCATCGCGGTAGGCGCGATATCCGGGCCCTGGACGAGGAGCACGCACTTATTATAATGCCCGGTTCCGCCTGCGTAAGTGGTGGATATCGGTAGTGGAGTCCTGTAATCACCCGACACGCGATTACCTGCATGGACAGTATGACGGACAGATGGATAGACATGCGCGCCGACGGTGCAATTTAACATTTCGCCCGAATTAGTTGATTAACGACGCCCCGGCGCCTTCTACCGTCCCCGAAACCCTCGATTCTTTACTCGACTCCGCCCCCTCGTTCCACCCTCGCTGGTTCCTAACAAGTTGCTCGAAGATACTCGATCGAACTTTAACCGAGAAACGATTTTACGTAGCTTCAGGTATCTTTAAATACCTCCAAAGGAAATTGAAACTGACAGATTTTTGAGTATTATGAAATCGTAATATATGATACTTTTAAGTTGAAACAGGAGTACAGTTGTTATTAAACCCCTTCTAACCTATTCCCAAATTTGGTATACAATCACATTACTTTTGCTTTTATTTAGCGAATAAGTGACAGAGCAACCTAACATGCATTTTAGAAAACGAAAATCAATTTTCACTTACGTTCCGCCGACAGACCGCGAAAAACGATTAGTTTCTTCGCGATCGCGATTCACTCAACGCCAACAAGCATCGCAACACGCGATTAGAAAAAGCACGGGTTACGTGATTGACATTGATTGCCGGGAGACTCTTCTTCTCATTCAAGTTCCCCGTCATTCATTAACGAGGACGATTACGAGTGGCATTACCAAAAGCGACGAGCGCGCGGTTAACGCGGTTACGACACCGCCGTCTAGAAGAACGGAGCCGCGGTCGAGCGTAGCGAAACGTTTATCAAACTCCGCAATGTCTTAATGATACGTAAACTCGTTTTTCTAACGAAACACGGGGCTGGTCCGTCGTTCGTGGCATCGAAAGGTTAAGCAACGACGCGAGAGCGTGATCGAGAGTGACGCGACGCGGCTGTCGGCTCCCCGTGGTCATCGAGAAATGTTAATTAAACGCCTTTCCTATATATGGACCCGACAATGTGCTATACCGCGCATTAGGCACGTTCGGATCCGTATCAGCCTCGATAGGTCGCCCGGATGCCTTTCCGAATTAGCTTTGCTCGCGGTACGCCGCGAGACTCGCCTGGTTTCTTTCGTTGGCTAAAAGATCTAGTACAGAGATAAAAAAAATTGAGTTTCTTGATGTTTTCTTATTCAGTTATTTTACAGTGAACTGTTATGACCACGTTTTCTTTCGAATATAAATGAAATCTCATATAATTATCGTTTCTTTCTTCTTCGATCGAAAGGAAATGAGAGAAGATTCCCAAGACTCGGAGTGACAGTTGTATGAAAAAGGTTTCGAAAACAGGGATTTCGAGGTAAACGACGGGGACGTCGAAAAGAGAAAGAAAACAACCATTTGCAAACATTGCTCGTCAGGGACACTGCACACAAGTTCGCTGGTAAGGCTAAAAATTATCCAATCAGCAGATTCTTGGCGTTTAAAGCAAAGTGAAGGATCCAGAAGGAAGAAAAGTGGCCCTCGTACGATCTTTTCGAACCGTACGATTGGCAAGCGGCTCTTCAACTGTCTTTCATTACTCGCCAGGCAAACAAGGTAGAGTCTTCCGTAGCGTATTATTACGAGATACGAAAAGTGGATCTATTACGACAATCTTGAGCGTAAAAAGTCACGGCTGGATCGCGACTGATCATCGACATCAGCGTCGAAACCAAGTTTGTTGACTTTGAATTCGCTTCGTTTCTCTAGAACAACTTCAATTCTTTTTTTTTAATAGTCAAAACCGTGTTTCCCGTTACGATGCCACCCACGTGCAAGGGAGAAAACTCCGCGCGTGGAAAAGCACGTTGCTCGTTTACGTGTGTATCCCGTGGCCAGAAGGAGCCTTAAAAAAGACGCTCCCGTAATCTGCGGTTTGTTCCTAAACACCGAGCCCACTCCAGACGAGCGGTTTTACGGCGTCGTCGGTGACCGCGCGCACGGGGGCCCCGAAAAATAAACTAATAAAGCGTCGTTTCACACGCGTTTACTCCGAAAGCGCGGGGCCGCGTTGCCCAGCAATAAAAGTAAAACCCGTCGAGACGTTGTCGGTTTCGAGGGATCGAATCAGTCACCCTTTGTGGACAGAAGGACGCCGTACGCTTTATTGCTCTTCCTCTCGGTAAACGTGTCGTTCTCTGTGGAAAGCGCCGTTGTTACGGCCGCGACGACTCTTAAAACTCCGTGCAAATCCGTGACGGAGCGCGATTTTTTTTAAAAAAGGCTCCTTTGTGCGGACACGTTCCGTGGAAACGGAGAGCAACAGCGATGAAAACTGTGATCGCGCGTGAAACGCGAGGTTGCGGTAATCCCGTTGATTGCTGTCCGTTTGGCGGGAAACGGGGCGCGTACTATTTATTCTGCGCCGATAATAATAACCCTGACGCGGACGGTTGAATCAAAGAAAGCCGCTAATAAGAGGTTGGATCGCTTAAATCTAAAACATTTGAAGCTAACCTTTGCAGTATCCTGATTCCTGATCGTAGAGGTTGTGGTAATGATTTGACATTAGCGTTGAAACGAAAGAATTCGTCCGCGACCTATGAAACTCCGAGTCGAGGGGGCAAACCTCTCCTATTAAAAAATTACTCATAATCTATAAATGCAAAATAGTGAAGAACACCTTTTCTTAGGTTGACCTTGTCATGGAAGATTAACAACCCCTATTTGCTATTTATTTTGTGGCCCAAAACACAATGTTTGCTAGTTTTGAGAAACCCAGTCCGTTAAACCGAAGATGTTAACCGACGATCGAGGGATCAGCAGCCACCATTCGTAAATGAATCCTCGCTCAGAGCAAACAGACTCAAAGACAGCTTATTGGTGCAGCAGTTAATCAAGAAGACACCGCCGATCCAGGGAAGGTTTCAGTGAAGCGGCAACGCCGTGTCTGATGCACCATGTGCCGGCTGTATGTATATATACAAACGGGTTCGTAAAAGCACGACATATTCCACGAAAGAGGGCGGAATATGAAAGAGGCATGCGCGCCCGCAGCGTCGGGCGAAAGGTAAGCAAACGTTCCGTTTCCCCGGGTGATCCAAACCAAAATCCACAGCAAACGGAATTCGTGGATCCCGGCGCGAAAGAAGGATACCGAGAAGCGTGGGTGACGTTATTTCTGGCGCGGATGTCGCCGCAGGATAAAGAATCACGGCTTGCTCTACGCCTTAACCCGACCAAATCATCGATACGCCATTACGCGATCAGGTTTCTTCTCGTCTTGAAATCGAACACTCTAAATTCGTGAGCTAGTTAATAGCATCTTCGTCAACTGAATCCAGTAGTCCTCGTTAGAAGAATTAAATTAAAGGCGTTCGCTTAACGGTTAAAATAATTTGAATAGCAAACGTACGTGTGGGTATTCTCAAGGCATTTACTATACATATTCAACGAACGCGATAAAATTGTCCCTCTGTTCACGAATCGTGGATCCAAGACCCTCATTAAGTAAAACGAACGACTCGATACTAGAGGCTAGATAAAGCCTGGGGAAATTTTAGCTAGACGCCGCAACACGAGACCCTCGCTTCCAAGGATTCCTGTCGATTCCCAGGTGCAGGGAAACAAATTGTCCGCGGGAGGAAATAATTTTTAATTACGCGCGTACGCGACGCGCCATTATCCTGCGCGGAACCCGAGGCCTTAATGAGCACAGGACGCGCGCAACAGGCGAATCGACGCGGAAAGGGATCCCCGAGGAATTTCCGTCGGTTGCTTTGGCTCGCCTGCGGCTGCTAGGAAAATTCGACGATCGCGGGACCCTTCGAGGCTGATTATCGTTTTAATATACCGTCGCGGATGCAAGCGTGTACGACCCGCACACGTGGAATCGTCGGAGTCTGACTAGCGATGGGACTAATATCGCTCGAACACTGTCAATGCCAGATAGTTAACTATCGTTTTATATTAAACATGTAACTTTAATTGTATCTTAAATTGCATACGTTAAATACAACGAAATGGTGGAAACGAACGTAATAAAAATGTGCCTGTGCTGCTACCTTGTTTAGTAGAGGCGTTACTTTCCTCCCAGGACTTTTCTTCTACGAGTCTAACACTATCGAAAGTCGATGAATTAAAAATCTGCATTCATACTATCTGATTGAAGTTTCAATAGAATTTCGGTGCTTCGTATTAAGTGGCTCGATATCGAATTGCTCGAATATCATCAATATGTATCGTACCGTTCCCATCGCTAGTCGTGGCTGGTTCGAATCGTATAGGTGAGCACGGTATGCAAAGGGACGCACAAAACCGGCCGACGGCGGTGCGAGCGAGTGTCATCGAGCCAAGGGGGGGAGCGGAGGAAACGATAGAGAGGACGATTCGAGCGATCGTGGAGGACAGATAAACTGGGGGGGAGTGAAAACAGGTAGGTGGAGAGAGAGCAAGAAGACTACGGAGATCGAGGGAGACGTCCGAGATTCATTCTACGTATCAATTAGAGAAGCCGCTATTAATTTCTGAGAGGTAACAGCCATGTTAACAGAGAATATCATTTTTCTCGTTCAATCTCTTCATCTCTCTCACGCCGACAGGAACAAACGCCGGAGACGTTGCGTACCCGCCCCTTGCCCTCCCCCTACTTCCTACATCGCGGCGCGTCTTCGCCTATGTCGCGCGCTGCCTTTTCTCCTTCGTTCCCTTTCGTTCTACCGCCGGTTTGCCTAATCTCGGGAATCGGCTGCGCGCTCGGGGCTCGTTGCCGCGCCACGCTGCTGTTCGCCATTAATAGATACGTCACACGCTGCCAATTAAGAACGGCTGTATCAGTGACCGTGATTAATCCCGCTTGTCTCCCGAGATCTCGCGTGATCGCCGCTGTGAATAGGCGCTCTCTCGCGCACGCACACGGTCCCGTGCATCCTGACGTCGCCGCGTGTGCATGTAAATAACGTATCGGCGCGCGTAGAAGCGGATCTGTCGGGGCATGCTTGCGCGACGACGTCCGAACGAGACACGGGAAATATTGTATTCGTTAGGGAACTCGGGGTAACATGAACGTAGGTAGATTTCTTTCTCAAAAACTGGCTGAGAGAAATTTTTATTCACTACTCTAAACGCGTCGACCGCCATGTTGGACTACGTCGATCCTTGGGGGAAAAATAATTTGTATGTCAGTTAAATTCTCATTCGTATTATTCCACGAATAACGTATAGAAAATTGTTCACTTTTCCATTCCTTGTTCGAAATTTCTAACTAGAGTAATTGAAAGTGTGAAATTTTAGGAATGCCTTTGTGTGTTTTAGAAACACCGACGAAATTAATTTTTCCTTCTATTGTTTAACGCAACACTAATCGAGCGATTGTTAGGCATTTGAGACGCTGAGCTCCGAGGCATCTACTGGAGACTTCAACGCCTGGGCGCGAGTCTTTGTAACGGACCGTTGGATCGAATAGCCTGTCAATTTGAATGATTATTCTAATGTTGACCGCGTATCGTTAAAGAAAAGCACGCAAACCTTTTCAGAGTATCCGTGAATTTTTACACCGATATTCAAACACAATATCTTTTTCAATCAATGTATCGTTAGTAATTACCGGTTCCAGCTTGAAATTCCCAGTCTACCGCTGTAGCTCTTGTCAAAAGTCTATTCGAAGTGTTTAATTTTGCGTAATCCTATCCATTGCACAACAGACAATAATTGCAATGGAAATAAATCATACGGGCTCACAAATGAACGCTTCGTTGCCTCGCTCTGCCGATATCCTAGTTCAGTGTTTCTCAAACGTTTCCACAGCTGACTTGGACGACGCCCACAACTCGGTGGGTCCGTTAACAAGAAATATTCAGAAAATACCCTCCACCCTTAATTTCAATGAAACTTTATAGATTTTTAGACCAGTGAAAAATTTCAGATACAATTTTAAAGAATAAAATTAGCCATCGGAGCAAGTATCCTCATATTGGGTCACTGTAAACGTCTTTTTTAAACAAATAACAGAGAACAACAGTGTTTACGAGTGATTTCTTGACTCACTCATCAATTCTTTTTAATGTTAATTTCGAAGATAGCATTTGTACAGAAGGTGTGTACAAATCTGAGGTGTAGTTTCATTCTTTAAACTTGTGTTACCGTACTATAAATCTGTAAAGTATCCAAATCGAGGATAAATCACAGAATGATGCTTGCAAGGATTCATGTAGCTGAGCAACAGATCCGCTGGTTGAGCAACGCTGTTCTAGCGGACGAAATGCAACACTATCGTCGATCACCGAAGAAAATCAATTCCTTCGCGGCAGTAACCGCGCCTAGCATCATTGAGTCTCTCGCCTTCCCTAGTCATGATGCGAATACTCGTTGAAAATATCGTTAAGTTCAACGGAACCCGCTAATCAGCGTCTTCGACGAACGGGCATCCTTCCAACGGATACGATGCAAAACGGTACACCGAGGAATGATCGTCGTTATTGTTCCACGGAAGTAATTAGCTTATCCAATTTCTCGATACATTCCAATTGATTACGTACGATAGAATTTCGCTCTCGACTCATAGTTCAACGAAGTTATATCCTGATGCGGTACGCGAAACGCGGAGGAACGTTAAGGTTATTAAAAGCATGCGTCAAACAAAAAACTAAACATTAATACGCGACTCCATTTCCTGTGTGTTTTATAAAAGTTTTCGCAATCAATCTCAAATAATAATGTCAGTTCATCGATAGCATCAAATTGTCTGTGACAACTTATCCTGAACTTCTGAAAGCACGTGTAATACGTGGGGTCTTGAAAATGTACAAATTGTTTCATAGTTTCTACGAACTACAGCAAAAATGTTAAGTGTACCATCGTTTTGTTCAGGAGTGTACTCCTGTTCTCAGGTTGGCGCTGAGCAATATATCACGGTAATAATTTTACCACGTCGTGTTGCAGGATTGAACGAACCGATGATCCATCGCCGTTAATATCCTTCCTCGCGATCAATTTACAAAGATACCGCGCTCGTGCGCGAGCACGGTGAACCTAAATCTTCGTTTTATCGAGCCAACGGGCGGAACACCGGTGCGTTGTCGGATTTTACGGCTGCCACCCCGCCAATTTCCGCGTACCGCAAATTTTATGCACCTGTTGACCCACGAACGGGAGAAAAAGAGACAGAAACAGCATGTCGTCTCCCTCTCGCACGATCCAACGGGTGCATCCATAGACAATGTCTCTATACAAGCTCGCAGGGTCGTGTCTAGGAACTTTACGGCTTAGGGCAACGATGAAAAGATAGATATAATATTAATTTAGTCATTACGTTTGATAAAAATATAAAGGTTTGATTATTATTTTTACGGAGATACTAATACAATTTTACACAAAAAATATATCAGTAAATAAAAATTATTTTCGCGAATGTTTACGAACGGTAAAGTAGTGAAGCAATGAATGTCATATTTATAACTTTTAAGGACACCTGTTTGCACCAGAGTTGGGCACAGTAACTGCACCGTAACGTGCGGTAATTACAAGATAATTAGACAGTTATTGTGTCTAAAAATTTACGATTATGATTACACCGCCATTAGAGGATTATTACCGCGTACTTCCAGACTAACTACAGCGTGATTAGACGTAATCCCATTGTGAAAAACGTAATCAGATTACATTTTGCATTCTCGGAACGTGGAGTTCAGGTGAAGGTATCCCTTCTGCCTCCGCCTTATCACTACGGAATATCCTCGAACCGCTCGTAGGATATCGTCGATTTTCGCGCGGCGTGGCGAAGAATGCGAAACAGAAACAAAACGCAGAAAGAGAAACTTCTGGCTGCGTTACGGCCGCTTGACCCGCGCGCGCGCAGGGTCACAGCGAGGGCTAAACCAAAGTACTGGTCTTTACTGCCGCCTGTCCCTCGGACTGATAGTAACGTCATTCGCGTGATTTGTGGTCCGACTTCGAGGGAGGAGACGCGTGTGAGAAGGGAGCAAGAAGCGTCGACGAGCCATGCAGCTGCGTATAATGATCGAGGAATGCGTTTTTCACGCTTCTCAATTCGAATTTGCTGTCGGTGCATCGAACGCCACGCCGGAGGACTGCTAGAACCTGGCCAGCAGGTCTGACGCGCGTACGATTGCCTTGCTTGCGAGTTTTCGAGCAAGTCGAGACTACAAATCCAATCGATCGAAGTCTATTTTGAATCCTAAGAAGCCTTAACAAAGTTAAAAATTTGTAAACGTTCTAAAAATCAGAGGATGTATCTCTTTTCCAGATACGAGTAAGATACAAATTATTTCTGATTCGTTATTTGTTCTTTCGCGTGTTAAAATTATAATTCAATCAAGGCTACGTGTAGGTACACAAAATATTAATAAGATTACCATAATGTATGTTTTTCATCCCTTAGGATCGAATACCTGAACCTGGTTCACCTTCTCACCGGATACTCACCTGCAACAGAAAAAGAAGCATGGAAAATTAAACGACCGATGTGGTAGCGATCGATCGACTCTTCGGATAAAATAATATCGTCGGAGCTCTGTAAAATACTATCCATATGAAAATACTTAAACATGAAATATCTTTCTTTTTTCATACTTTGAGTACATCTACAAGTAGTTTCTACGGAGATAAAATAAATTTACTGTTTACTGCCTTATGGAAGACGTCTATGCTAAGAATTGAGGATTGTATTATAATTTCAAGTATATTTTTACAAAAATCGCGAGTCACGCCAGTTTCCATTCGCAGGCTTTTTCTTCGCGGATGTCGCAACACGGTTGGAAGGCTGGTCGCGAGGACGCTCGATACACCCGGTGAAAGTCGTCACGAATAGTTCTATTTCGCCATCGACGCGCGACAGAAAGCATCGAATGAAATTCAGTTCGATGGAAGCCAGGCGGTTGCAATTCAGATCAGGCGCGCACGCTCGGTTTCGGCGAGAAACTTTCGCCACGAATCTCCGCCGGTAATTTAATTCCCGCGTTCGAATACAAAAAAAGTCTCGCTCGAAACTGCTGGAGGCATCGTGCAGGTGCCGTACAATCGACGTCTCTCGTTTTTTCTTCGTTGTCGTTCGATCGACTGAAACCGGCTCGCGCCCGTAAAACGACCGCCGGTCTTGAGATATTATCGCTTAATTCGAACATTTCGTCGCGGAATGTTCTACTCGTCAATCATCGTTTCTTCTTTTTCTCCCAACACGCATCTACGATATGGCATAAAGAGACCTTTCAGTGACGAATTTGCGTATCTATAGATCGTCGATACGTCTAAACAGCCCAACGGAATGACGCATCGAATCGTATTTTTGCTCGATGAAATCACACGCGCGTGTTTCGTCAAACGTCGAGCCTCGATACGTGCTTCGAGTTCCGACGTTAATGAATATGTAGCGTTTCCGCGAAGTAGGAACCGCAGAATTCGCACCTGCTTACGGTCATTCTCATTTCGAACGTGTGCTAGCGACGAGCAAATGTTAATCAGAATTTCGGGCGAACAACAACGAACGACGAATCGCTCGACGAAATTCCGCGTTTCGTCCCGCGAAGCGTTACCGGGGGAATTCGCCAACAACGATGTCGTCGTCGTTGGTCCACGAACGAGTTCACGCGTGGCCGGGCCGCCCTGTGGGCCAGCGTCCTGCCAATTAGTCAGGCATGCCTTCCGAACACACGGCAGAAAAGGAGCAAAACGCGTGCACCGCAGTCAGGACACTGTGGCTGCTTTGAATTAAAACAGCGCGATAAATTCTTTAATGAGTCAATTTCGCGTGACTGTACTACAGGTGCGATGAGACAAATAGTCGCATGTTTCTCGACCGAAGGACATTAATTAATATCGCACCGATATTCTGCCTGGGCGGGTTAACATCCAATGCGCATACGGGAATATTTAACTCTGTGGCTCGCACCTTTCGCAGACGTGTTTCGCGAACGGTCGGTTAACGATTTTTGTCAGAGATTAAAAGTCACTGTAAATGTCTCACAATGTTGCATAATTTATTTCTGCGATACTGTCGCTGCTGTCACCGTCAAGAAAACTGCATGGCTTATCGATGCATCGTTGTGGGAATTAAATTTGTTGAATCTTTAACATGGGACGATCAATATTTAATTAATGAAGTTGGACTTCTCGTTATATTTATCACGATCAAATATTTAAATACTTGTCAGCTTTGGAATGATATCTCAATTTTATTACGAGTATAGTATTAAATGTATGAAGATTAACATGTGCTTGATCTAAATAAATATTTCTAGGTACGTCAGTTTTGATGAACAATTTATATAACAGTGAATACCTGCCAGCGTCAAAAATGGGTTTCCTTTCGAACGCATCGATTAACAATTTCGTTCAATCAATTTTCCATCGAAAAGAATAAAAGGTTTCGTAAAGTTTTTTTTACCCCGGTCGGTAGCTGACAGTCCTAGTGGAAGATTGACGCTCATGATCGCGGGCTTGTCGCGATCGAGAGGCTTTTAACCCTTTCGGAGAAAAGGAAGAAGACGGTTCCCTCGTGGCCGGAACCCCGCGGTGCTAATATCTACGCGCGTTCGCCAAGACGAGGGGAGAAGAGGTGGCGGATAATGCAACAGAGAGAACCAGACATTCCAGTTGACCAGGGGCGTTTCCGTTTCCCGTTTCACACGACCCGACCAGAATGTCGCCGATGAACTCATCCGGCCGAAGGCGAGAAACCGCCTCGACGACGTTCCCCGGATTCCACGCGGCCGCACGACGCCCCGATTGGCACCTTATGCGAACACTAGTTGTGTTACTTTGTCGCGGAAACCACGAGCAAAATCACGATCGCCCATAAAAACGCAAACGTATTCGTCCACCGGGTAGGATCGTCGCGCTCGAAACTCCCCTCGTCGCATTCGATCGGTTAATTAAGCCGCGCCGCGACGATTGTTGCCAATCCCGGGCTGATTACGCTCGTGGATCGCGACTCCGAGCTGGCCGCGTCAAACGTAAACGCGAACGAGCATCTTAATGACGGGGGAAACACGAAATTTCGGGCCTCGGGACGTCGTTAAGGATGTAAAGAAGTTATTTAGATCCGGGTAACCGGCGTTAATTACGTACGAAGTGTAAGAAAACCGGCGAACACGGACTTAGTAATGTTTCGTATACCTTAACGGGACACGCTGTCCGTAACAGGCGAATTTAAACCGCTACGGCGAGGACAGCGGGACCACGCCGTACACTACCGCTCAAAAGTCTGGGATTATTCGTAGCGAGTTCGTGGGAAATAGCCGTAATTTAATTGTCTGTGTTAATCAAAACAATATTTACACAGTGAATAATTTAGACCTCACAACGGTACCCTTTTTAATTCCTTAAAAAAGCGAGACTGGAGCAATGCCGGATAATTGGACTATACCTACGTATGAAGTGATAAAAACGAGGTATATAATCACAGGCAAGCTATACGAGTAAACCTTACATCCAATGTATTTTTTTGCCCCATTTTTCTGGGGTTCCAGAGCCCCATTACCATTTTCGTGTCACTCGTAACAGGTTATAAAAATGGCCACAAGAGGAAGTGAGACAGAACATGAAATTACAGAAACATTTCTGGCCACAGATATTTTCAGTAAAGAATTTTTTTCTCAAAAATAGTTAGGAATTCGAGGTTATGTTTATTAACCAAAAATGATTGTAATCGACCACTGCAGCTAAAAATAATTTTTTTAGAACGATTTGAATTTTTTTTTTCACTGAAAAATTTAGGCACCTACCCTCTGTCGATTTTTCTTACAAATTTTTTGCTACTGGATGCATGCAGCTGTGACTTCTTTGTTTGTGTGAATTATAATCGGACATTCCAGATGAACGTGATCGTTCTCAAAGCGGTGGTAGAGGATCATAGATCTTCGTTGAATAGTTATTAATGTCGTGCGCAACGTGTTCAGGAGACGCCCTAATATAATAGATCGAGTAAGATTTAACGCGATCTACGGATAACATTGTATCGATACCGATCTTCGAGCCATCGTGAATTGTGCGCGTCGCTAACTAATTGCTACCAGGTTACGTAATGATACCCGAGAGGAGTACACCGAACTGAGAAAAATGTGGAACCGTAGTCGAACGAAGTTTCGTAACCGCGTCCTTTGCGCGCAAGCTCTACCGATCGCGCGCGGGATCGCTTGTGAAACGAGCGATTATCTCGTCGGACGGCGCCTGGTTTAGCCGCGGCGTCGCTGCTCTTGACGATCGGTGACATTTCAAAAGAAAAAGCAGCTAAAAACTCGGCCGTTTATTTAACAAGGGAGTCCGCGTCGATGAAACGCGGCGATAGGAACGGCGATATACCCCGTTAACTTTACCGCGAGAGTTTAACTCGAGGTCGTAACGTGTAATAAATTGCATCGCGGGTCGAGAGCCGAGTATTATGTTTGCTTTGCCTCCCTTGTCAAACATATGCCGCACGGGGGACCAGCGTTCACCACCACCAAGCATTAACAACGTCATCGACGAGAGTCTTTCGCCCCCCCTACTTCATTTCTGCATCTCCGTTTCCTTATTTCGCCGGTATCTCTTTCCCAGATCTCGACCACGTATCCTCGTCCCTTTCTTCTCGCAGAATACGCTTTACTTTCCCCTGGTTCGTGCTCGAAACCCCGTGGGATGAAAGTCCGCGATCGACAGCGTCTACCAGGCGTCGAAGTCTCCGGCGCTCCGAGGTCGCGTTTTTCTCGCCCCAGCTCGGCGCAGCGTCCATTACCTCGACAGAAATACTTTCCGCAGCTGTCGACGCTGTCCCTCGGACGTCTTTTCCTCGTAAAACCTCTCGCAGGAATCGATTTTCGGTGCTACGACCTCGGTTCGACGAACCGACCGTTCCATTCGTCGGAATGTTTTCCACGCCGTTCCAGCGTACCGCTAATTGTACATAATTCAAAGACAAGTTCATCGCGATCCTTTAAATCTGGAACGTGTCCTGGACCCAAACGGCGCTCCCAGCTTTTTACCGTGGTTTGTCGTATCGCGCGTACTAAACGGTCCCCGCGCCGCGGTCATAAACAATAATATAAAAATGTGCAGGATACTGTAAGCCCGTTGAATAATTCAGGGTACGCTCGTAAATTGTCGGCCGTTCGCGGCCGAATCCGGGGCCCCGATGGAACATTTGTCAATCCGCGGCTTATGACAAATATATCTTTCGATGGGCAACGGACGCGGCCGCGACGACTAAGCCGCAGGAGAGCGACCCGAAAAGAACTTGGCCCCGGCTGCATACTTTTCTCCCTTCTAGTCTCCGGAGGCATTGCCCTTTTTGCGCGCTTTAAACCGCCACGGCAAAAAGCAAAACACTGGTGGCACGCGAGCGTGTTCCTACTTAAAGGATATCCCTGACGGACGTGGTTCGCCTGCCGTTTAACTAATTCGGTTATTAAAATGGATGCCCCTCGCGTTTATGACGCTTTGTGAACGCACCGGGTGACCGCGGGAAAAAGAAGCTGCCCCAGGACGCGTGACATTTGTATCACGCCTCCTCTCCTCTATTTTTAGAGAAAGATTCTACACGATTCGACACGAGAACGATTTGTTCGTCGTGTCTTTTAACGCGGTCGTAGAGAGGCTCCTTAGCATTTACATAATCTGTGAAGCTCGCGTATGGGGACAGAATAAATTCGTTTTAATTGAATAAATTTCATCCGCGGAGGACGACGTTCGGCTAGAATAAGTTAGCATAAACGATTGGAAACTGTGTAGAACGTGAATCGGGAATCCGAATGGTTCGACGTTGAAATATGCATTAGACCCGCGTCCTTATCGCGTGTTGCAACGAGTCGTGCCGAAACCGCGTGACAATGGAAAGTTAAGCCTCGGCGGACATTTTTCTTAATTTACAGGTATGGCTAATTAATCGCGGTTCACTGAATTCGACGATTAGGAAGAATAGGTCAACGATTCTTCGCGAAGTGGTACTTCGAAACTTATTGAAAAGTTCACCATGAAAGTCTAGATACGTAAATTTTATTTTCGATGACTATGCTTCTAGAGTATGTGGTGTTTGTTCAACACTATTCACAGAGTAATGAACCATCAGCAATTTCCATACTTTAAATATAAATTACGTAATCCTAGAACCAGTTGGCTCATAATACATCGTCGATCGGGTCGTTCACCTCGTCTCATTTGCTATGACAGTGCAGCATTCACAGAGAGAACGATATTTCGAGGCCCGTCCATTATTCGAAGCTCGAAAAAGACATTCTACGACGAACAACAGGTGTCCTCGCCTACCCTTTTATCCCTCTTCACAATGCAAGCGTATCCAACAACGCTAATCCCGTTCCTAGCTCTTTTCAGGGAGGAAAATCCTCTTGTCTCCTGGCCCTTGATTTAGGGGACCGGTCTCCAGAGATTTCTCTCGCCTCCTCGAGGGTAACAACACCGCCTAAAAGCATGCAGGGACGCGTCACAGGTGCGTCCTCGGTAATAACCAACGCGATTCGAGACGGCCGATTCGTTTCGACGCGGCGCGTACTCGACGACGTTAACTAGCGCCGCGAGCCGACGTGGCGTTCACGGATCCGCCTCTAATCCTCGAGAACTGGTCACAATCCGCGGCAGCGTCTATGACTTATGGTAAACGGGTGCATAATTCGCCCGTTTCTCATGCTTTCACCCGGCCGTCAAACCGCTTCGCGACGCTAGACGACGTCTCGTTTCGCGCGCGACGCGGCTCGAAATTGCGCCGAGCGACTCGTAACACACCGTACGATGACAGCAGGAATTCGAAATTAAACAATTTTAATATTTCCTTCTGTGTTCTGAATTCAATATTGTCAAGGATTTTTGCTCTAACAAATAGTTTAGTCGAGCAATACTCCAAAAAGAGCAGTTTCTCAACAACAGGACAATTGGAACTAGACACTATTGATCGATGGCAAACAATTCTATTCACGAACGAATAGTTATTCACCAGCAAGTTTACAATCCATAAAGTTACAGAATTCAAAGTTCTAGAGCCCCTGGACCATCTGCATTCATAGTTTCTAGTATCGTATTTGCGCCAACGGGAAAACTCCTTCGATTTTCATCAATCGCAAAGTGAAAATTAACTGAAGTTCATACCAAATGATTCTAATATTTTGACTCGATTTTTGGTATTTCTAACACGGTCGCTGCTGGATAGAAAATGTGTTTTCCTTGGAGAAGGGGCGATCCTCTCTAAACTTAAATTTGGCATATTTGGGTTCCGTGAAAGAATGGGTCTCAGAAAGTAAATAGATTTTCACCACAAAGCCAACAAGGTAAAGTAAATCCACCTTTGTCGACGGCCGGGCTGAACTCAAGAAAGTAAATCTACTTCTACTGCAATGAATGTGTTAACTCCTCTATTTCCTCTGGTATTTTCTCCTGGTAACGCGCTACAGTTTTATGCAGCCTCTAAAACACCTACCGCTACTTTCTTAAACTCCGTTCGCCCTATTTTACGAACTCCTTTCTTTTCCAATACTTTCAGCAAGCTCTGATCTTACGACCACAAAGGTTCATTACTCTCATCGATGTTTTGGTTCTGCAATCTGTCTAGCCATGCTACCTACAATTTGAACTTATTGTTGACGTCTCTACCCAAACGCATTTTTATTACTGGTTCATTCACGAAGTAAAAAATTATGCTCTCGAATTGCGAGTAAATAAGTAAAAGAAAAATTCTCGAAATGAGAACGATTAGATTCCAATTTTATCGTTTCGTTCAGCTTTACTTTACTCATACGCTTGAATTTCTATTTTGTTCATCCTACCGCGAATGAAGTCGTTAAATAAAACGAGTAAATAAATTACGTCGGACGGGGATGGTACGACAGTATCTTCTATTTGTCGTCGGCTTAGATTATGCCAACATTATGCATCCTCCTATTCGCAAATTATGCCCGATTACGAAACGTCGTATTAACGAGATAGGACCGTTTTTCCGCACCGCCAGCGTCGCTATCTCTCCATCGCTGTAATAGGAATTGATTCAACGTTCAAGGTACCGGCGCCGCGAATTTAATGACAGCTCTCCTGGCATCGATTAAACGCTTCTCGCGATTCGCTGAGAACCACGGGACGCAAACGAGCCGACTTATCCTGTTCGTTTGTGCCGCGTCTGTTAACGGCGCTCTTAACCGCGTATCAAGGGAATCCGACTGGTTGCACGGGGCAGTTATCATTATCGCATTAACAACCAAAGGTAGATCGTCTTTCAAAGTTGACTGACCAACTTTTGCACCGACGATGTCTAACGTTGTTATGAAACGTCTCAACTTGGGATTTGTTAAAATAGAAAACAATATTTTCTCCTGCTGCGACATCGACTTTAGAAGAGGTCAAATTTAATAAAATAAGGGTTAGACATAATACAGACTCAGGCTAGGAAGAAAAGACCCAAGAGTAGTTGGAGTCAAGGTGTTATTTAAGTAACTTTTCTCGATGATCCAAAGAGGGTTAATAATTCTGGGTTTAAATCCTTTGATAGTGATGAGCCAGGAGCAGTACAGCAGACGTCTCGCTAGTCATCTTCTTACGAATGTACTGTGCATTTGCGAGAAGTTGACCAGCGAAGGAACACGGGTCTGATTGGGCCCAGATCCCTCCTACTCTAGTTTAGAGTTTGCAAGTGGGGAAAGCTAGCCATCTACTCACGGACACGCAATACCTAACGCCGTCACAATGATTCGGCGTGAAATCCACACGCTGTGGTTATCAAGGAAGGTCGACTATTCGAGCGGGTCCGAGAGTTTTGCGTCTCGTTGGGAGCACGCATCCCCATCGATCATGGCGTCGTGGCATTTATGCGGCGACACCCACGCGTTCGCGCGTCGTACCACGAGGGACAGCTCGTTAACCGAGAACGTAGCGTTCATGCATAACGTGGTAGCCGTGTCTCCGTGTCGGTACACGTAGACGCGTAGAGAGTGGCGTTCAAAGGGAATAGAAAGTCGATTTCTCAGCGACAGTGAAATAATTTAATGGGATGTAATCGGTCGGTTTCCTGGGCTCGTCGCGCGGGTAGGAAAAGGGAGTATAACGCATTCGTAACACCGGTCGTCGCAGTTTACCGATCCCATTTGTCTTTCGGCCAAAGACGCGGCTACAGCGTCGAGGCGCGTAATCGCCGCGTGTAAGCGTAGCACCGAGACCGCCACGAGCACGCTGCCATCCACGGAGACGCCAGAAGGCCGCGGGGATCTCTTAACATGTGCGCGTAACCCGTAATTAATCGTCATCGCATGTTCGAGATCTTCCTGTTTCGAGTAGTACAAGCGCGCGCCATAGGATCCCCATAAATCTGGTTACTGTCGAACGCCGCGCGGCCTGCCTCCGTCGTCGGTTTTATGCCTTCCTCTGGGACCCCGCTGGATTCCGCGTCGAGCGTACCTACTTATATAGGGTGGTCTTCGTGTAATCTAGCCGCTGACGATGTCAGATTTCTCATAGCTTTCCGTTTCAAATCTTTTCGAATTCAATCATTTTGGTTGCTCTGTTGATTATCGTCGAGAACTGTGTAAATATAGTATGTATAGAGTATGATAAGTCAGCAATATTTAATCATTTTTTAATTAAAATAAAAGAGGCTATGTTCTATGTCCTTTTTCTACCCTCTTCGAATTATATTTTTATATGTGTCCTAGATTTACGATAATGGGCCACTTTTGCTCTGCAACCAGAAGTTGCTTTCGTTCCACTTCTCCGGAGGAACCTGCGTTTTCGAATATACGACGAGGATTCGAAAATCGCGCGATTTCTATGCCCTTTGCCGCCATCGAGCGACGGATACCCCCGCAATTTTCCTTTTTCCCGTAAAGTTATTCGCCGTCGCGAGAGTCACCCTGTACGCGGCTACGTAACCAAGCACTTGTAACGTACGTTGCACGAACATCGCGGAGAGCGAAAAACGATCGCAATATTCCGTTCGCGGATGGTTTCTATGCAAATACGGTGAACGACTGTCGGTAGGTATTCGAGCGCGGAGAGGGCAGTGTATCATCTTTTATATATACAGTGTAAGCGGGCTCGAAACAGCTGCTTTACGGTCCACGATGATCGCTTTGTAGATAACATTACCAGCAGTCCTCGCGAGAGCTCTCTCCGAAACGCTATTACAAATGTACCACTTGCCGGGTACTTAAGGGTTGGCCAATATCTTGTCGCGAGGAATTGAGAAAATGATATAAAACGCATTCCAGCCGGTAATTGCGTCGCGAACTGGCTAACTCGTCCATGATTTATCCGTGTGCGAGTATCTATAAATTCCGTGGCGTATTACACAAGAACACGGGTCGAAGCTGGGACGCGGTCTATTTATTAGACGACGCGTACGCCGAGTCCGGTCGAGTGCGCTTCCTAGTTTCAACGAACGATTTCCGTGACTAAAACGACCCGTACACGATGGAGGATCACCGGAGATTTGCTCGCAGGTTCGGTCGATCGTCTTTCTCACGGGAAAGTTCACGGAGATGGATGATCGACGATACCTGCGGCCAAATCAAAATAAATGACCGAGTTCTAAGTACGCAACAGTGCTTTGGCACGATAAATATGAGCCTATAGGTAAACTATACTCGAAATTTTGGAAATTAAATATTTTGAATAGCGTTGCAAAATATAGAATCGGTTCAGTGACCTAACATTTTAATTTGAAATTTTTGAAGTTGGAACTTAGTATAACTTTCCTCCGGAGAGCCAGATAATAGTATTTAAAATTTAACAAAATCAAAAATAGAGAAAAATTAATACCGTAACTAGAAAAATAATTCGTTAAATTTTTCTCGCGACTGTAAAATGAAAAAAGTGTGGACAAAGCCTCGTAATTTAATGTGAGGGACTACATAGGCGTAGTCTAGCCCAGTGGCGACTGGCTAACAATATCCCAGCGACGATTTACGCGCGACACGGACAAACACGGCGCGAATTAGAAAGAATCCCGCATCGAGTCGACAGCACGGTGGACCGTGCGAATCGCTCGCAAAAAGTGTCAACGAGATTCCATTATCTTCGCGAACCGTGGCGGAAAATAAAGGACAACAACGCGTTTTTTCCCGTGGCGCCCGTATCTCGTCGCATCAACCTGGCGCGTCGGTGGCTTTTTGCCGACATTGTCGTTCGCCCCTTCCCCCTGCCCCTCCCCCGGGGGAGTTGAGCAGTCCCAGGGTCCCAAACGCGGTGCAGCTTCTGCGGAAAAACGACCAGCCGCCCGGTGACGAGGCATCAATTTTCGAGCGTCAATTTTCAACGCGTTCTATCGTTTTTTCTACCCTTAGCGGGGATCGGTATTATCGAACACAGGGTGAGACGGAACGACGCGGATTTCCACCACCGCCCATCGAAACGCAATTTCTGCTTTGCCCGACCCTTCGTACAGATTTCATTACCGTCGTTTCATTTTTGCGTATCGGGAATTACTAAGTGCCTTCGACGTAAGGGTTGGTTTTCTCGAAGTCGATACATATTTATTGAATTTTTCAACACACTCTTTTTTAATTTTATTGCCACCTGGTATCAATCATAAACGTCATTCTTAATTTCCATTTGTTTTCTTTTCAAAAATGCTCAGAGCTTTTTGTAAAGTGTTTCGCCTCGACTAAATTTCGGGTTAAGCCTGAAGCATCATCGAGACCCGGTCGTGGCGTGTTTCGGTACACCCCCGCAACGAGAGGGACAGCGAACCGCGACGACAGGTCCGGCCAAGCGGAAGGCGCCGCGATACAAATGCTGGGGACTTAAAAGTTAGCGATCGCGGTCGTTAGGTGGCTCGCGAGGGGCCCGTGTCCCCCTTCTTCCGTATCTATAACGTTAATGCGTTACATACCTGCACCCAGGCGCGCGAAAGCGCAAGTATGCGCAGCGTCGAGAGCGAGGAGCGTGTCGACGGGCCCAGAACGAAGAAGGAGGCTGGGCCCGGCGATGGAAGCGTCGCACACGCGTGCACCGAGTATGCAAAGGCGCGCGCGGACCCGGGTAAATAAACTACCCTCGCATTATCGTCGCCTCGCAACACGTTATACGCTTGTAAAACCGCGAAAACAAATGTCCGTGGCGACGAAGTTAAGGAGATGGGAGGCTGCCTCGACGCTCATGCGAGGAGGATGCTCGATACACTCGTCCGCGGGTTTTATACGTAATGGTCGGCCATTAATGAATCGCGGACGGCTTTGTCAGCGCGGTGCGGATTATCTCGTCGAAAGTTCCTCGATGCAACGCTTTTGCAACTGCTCCCGGGTGCTGCTGTTTCCGCGCGGACGACGATCTGGAATTTGGTTCGTGGATTATCGAATTCAATTTCGGGGACTAATTTCTTCGTGGAGTTTTGCATTCTTAAAGAACCTTATTTTCGTATAATAATTATTTTTAGTATCATTGAAACGTGGGTTGCATGCATACTGTTTTCTAATTTCCTGGGACGACACAATAGAAATGATCAGTCGAGTCCTACAAGGTAGCCATAATGCACTCGACTGGTTTATACATCGGGATAGAAGGAACATAACGTAGCTGAAATATTTTTAACCGTGTACTTATTAACACATGAAAGTATGTTGGCTAACCCAGGGCTGGCGCAGTGATTCACTATGGAATCCACGCCGCCCAGCAGCCGGGCCTGCAGTATGAGTAACATTGTCCTAGCCTAGGCAACGCAACGCTATCGTCGATCACCGAAGAAAATCAATTCCTCCGCGGCAGCAACCGCGCCTAGCATCGCTGGATCTCACGCCGTCTCGTTGTTAGGCAAGGAAATCGATAGAATGATTAAAATTGAAACCTGGAAATCGACGGAGATCGTGGCAATAAGCAAACAGTAAGAGCATGCTATGAGAAAACGCTACTGATCTTTAATAAAGGACACAATAGAAGGGAACGTATGCAAGATCAGTTTCAGAATATCATTAACCTTGATGATGCCATTTTACGTTCCTCGAGATCTATAAGATTACTATAATGCTGGGTGATTAAAAAAGATATACTAGAATGGCCTGAATATTTTCAACCACGTAGGGGATTATGGTAAATAATGAGTAATCTCGATTGTTTATAACGTCAATTACACAATGGGTCGTAAGAGACAATCCGAGGTTCTCTGTTCGATTTGTAATTTTCCAGTGTCCTACTAGTGATCGTAGGCGGATGTATCAGCTTCGATCAGCAGTTGGTACATTGTAAAATAATTAGCAATTGTGTACTTCAGCTAAGTGCATTGAGGAATTTCATTATATACAGTTCTTCTCAGGTTATTAAAGCGTTTCTGTCAGCCCAAAAGTGCCTAACGCAAAGCTGACGCAAAGAATCCAAGGAGCATCGAAACCTTCGTTACTAGTTGACAGAACGCCACTCACGGAATTAATCGTACACGTTAAAGGCATCGATCAAATTCCCTGTCTCGATCACTGAATAACGTGAAACGTACACCCGGCATCCGAAGATGTCCGAACTTTGACACGCGCGTCCATCGGTTAATGGACGTATAAATGCGTCGATTCGACGAGAATTATCTCGTCTTTAGCCCGGACTGGTCGGTGCTCCACGTGGCGCGACCGTGGCTCGTATAATTAATTGCGGACGCGTAATACCCGGCACACTGCGGGGCCACCTAGTAATTGGTTGCTCGGTTTTAGTTAACGAGACCTTTAAGCACCGTTCGAGTCCCTCGAACATCGGTAAATCTCCGGCGATATAAGTAAGTATACGTTCCCTGCCCCGTGGTACACAACGTTCAACGCCTTGCTCGGGTAATTATTAGTACGATTGCTATGATTTAATTCCTATTACGCCATTACTACTAATGTTTGATAGTGTTTATGGTGCATTGTACGCGAGAGGCGTGGCCTTAATGACACGAATGCAATGCGCGCTTATATTTATAGCCACGCACGCGCATCTACATACCTGTTTCCCATTCTACTCCGTGGTTTTCAGTTTTTCACTTTCTCCCGGCGGGTAGTCTCATGACGATTAGGTACTAATTGTATCGTGAGTATGGTTACGCTCCAGTTACGGGTAACCGATTCAACTGTCCTTTTACGCGGATATTCGTGCTTTTACTGGGGAACCGAAAGTGCGAATGCTTGTGTCCCGTTAATCCTTCGACGGAAGGAGATCACAGGGGATCTGTACACGCTCAACTGATCGAAAAGGTCCTCTCGGATAAAGGGAATTAAAAGTAGTACGAAACTCGCGCGAGACCGAGTATAGGGCAAAGGCGACCAGGACGATTGATGAAACGCGATGAAAGAAATTAAATTAAATTGGGGAAACGGTGCACCTGGACGAAATTAATTATATATCAAATCTTTTGAACGATGTAGCTGAAATGTACTTTTGGCTCAAAGAATTTCAGTATCCCCTTGCCGTTAATGGGCACGTACGATATTGAACGATAAGATAATATTTCCAAAAATGCACTCTCAACTGACCCACCCAAGGATTGTTTATTTAATTCGTGTCATTAGGGAGATATAGCCTCATTTATTTGCCCAGAATTATCGAAAGTTGACTTTTCATTTAATTTCGGTTCAAAGTTCTCTATCGATTCTCACTTTTAGTTTATGATGGGCTTGGCTGTTGTAGGAAGAAGTGAGAGAGATACCAGTAGAAAAGAAGAGGAAAGGAAAGAGGATATTGAATGGTGGATCGAGTGCTTGCGAGAGGGACAGGTTGAGCGTATCCCTCTGGCGGACGCGTCGCGACAGTTAAAACTGGCCAACCTTAACGCTTACCCCATTCTCGATAAAAACATTGTGGAGCAGTATTACTCGTCTAGCCGCTACCCGATTACAAACGCCGATACGAGCCGATACGTGTTAAGGGCTCGTGGTAGATGTTCGCGCGATAATGGTCGGCGTGACTTCCACGCCGGGGCGGAATAATTCGCGTGTTCGCCGGGTGTAACGATAATTTTCCCTAAGCGTTCTAAACGCTTCCCCGTACGGAGGCGCGTACCACCTCTCGAGAACGGCGTAAGCAATCGCGATAACGTGACGCGCGTTGCTCCGGAACCGGTATGCCTGGTATCGCTGTTGCTTTCGCGCACTCGTCGGGGGAACGAGTTGTCGGGTCGCTCTTGGTATCGGCGCAACCGATCGTTTAGATATAATTACTGACAATTCTCAAGGGCGCCGTATCTCCCGCGATTGGCCATTTCCATGGGTCTCCGCGATCGTTAACGAGGCCCCCTCCTTCGCGAGCCCCGCACACCGGGAAACGGAATTATTGCCGATCCTCGGCCGGTTGACCGGCACTTACTCCTTCGACCGATCCGCACTCGCGATCTAACCCACCGATTCTTAACCACCGTCCCGCGAACCTCACCAATACGTTCTCAATGTTTACCTGGAGGTGCAATCAACTTTTATTACTCGTACCTTTCTCGAACTCAAACTGCGTTTGCTCCGTTATAATAATTGGACTCATAATCGTGGCTTGCGAGATGTTATTAAAACTTTAGTCTTAAGAGACGATGTAGAACGTTATACAGGGTGTTCGGCCACCCCTGGGAAAAATTTTAATAGAGGATTCTGGAGGCCAAAATAAGACGAAAATCAAGAATACCAATTTGTTGATGGAGGCTTCGTTAAAAAGTTATTAACAATTAAATTCAAAAATTTCAAATCGCTCTGGAAAAATTATTTTCGGTTACGGGGGTCAATTACAATCATTTTTGATGAATATACATATTTCCGAAATCCCACCCACTTTCGAGAAAAAAATTCGAGTAAATGCTGAAAGTTTTGGGTGAAAAAAAAGACTTTTGAATCATCTTGGAAAAATTATTTTTAGTTGCAGGGGTCAATTGTAAGCATTTTTGGTGAATAGACATACCCCTGAAATCCTACTCAGTTTCGAGAAAAAAATTCCTTACCGAAAATATAATTTCTGGCCAGAAATGTCTGCCCGAATTTTCATGCGAATCTTTAAAACGTCATAACTTCTGAACGGATTGGACGATTTTGATGTTTAAAAAAGCAAACTACGCGTATTTTGGTGGAGAATATGTACAAAGCGTAAAAATATTCGAAAAGTTGGTCCTTGACTCCGCAAAATGAGAAAAACCCCATAAAAATGGTCCAATTTTCAAACAGTCATAACTTCTGCAATTGTGAATATATTTCAATAAAACTTTTTTCTGAAGTAGAGCTCATGGGTACCTACAAAAAAGTATTAGACAACTTTTCTGTAGGGCGTCAAACAAAATTACTAAAAATGAAAAAGGAATTTTTTAGAAAAATCGACAAGGGGGTTAAATTTTTCGACGAAAAAAAAATTTTTCAAATCGTTCTAAAAAAATTATTTTCAGTTGCGGGGGTCAATTATAATCATTTTTGATGAATAGACATATCCCCGAAATCCTGTGTATTTTCGAGAAAAAAATTCAGTACGGTTGGAACTTTAAACGTTTAACGAAGCCATCATCAACAAATTGGTATTCTTGATTTTCGTCTTATTTTGGCTCCTAGAATCCCCCATTAAAATATTTCTTAGGGGTGGCCGAACACCCTGTATAATATGTGAACAAAGGACGTAATGATAAAACAAATTAAAATTGTAGATTCATAGATATTTATCTTATGGAAAATAAAATGCGCTCGACTTTGATCGGTAGATTTAAAGGGTTGAAAGACGGAGATCGATTTAACCCTGATCGGTTCGATGTTCATGGCCATCTCGGGGATACACGATCCAAGGAAACTCTCGATCAGAAACACGTTGCGTATCGCGGTCACAACGAGAATGGACGATTTAGCTCGCGACAAGCGATCTGGCTTGTTAACGATAGGCGTATCGCGACTAACGATTCGCCGTAATTCTCGTTCCCGCGAATAATGACGGGTACGACGATATCGCGTGCCGTTTCAGCGTTCGCCGTTCAGAGAAACGACAGAACGCGACCGAAGCATAATTCTGTCAACAGGTTACACCATCTCGACGGTGACGAACCAAAGGATATATTAACGAACTTTTTACTGTGAATAAAATATATAATACGCTTCGAAATACACGAGCAAACAAAATTGACCTTATTTAATCCAAGCCTGGTATTAATTATTTATACACAATGTTTGAAAATCAAATCTCTGTAACACGAAACATGGAATATTTTAAATTCAAGAAATTGTAAAAATCAAAATGATTGAGAGAAAGGGTACTATAAAAATGTGTTGAAATTATTCCTACGTTTCTGTTACTTTTGGAACAAAATGTGGAGCACAAGAGTCGTTTGCTGTTTAATCGTTGCTCGAAATTTGTACGCGGGGAGGAAGTTTGCTCTGTTATATTGGCCGAGTTAACTCGGGCGCGACCGTTAAGTGGTTAATGCGTCGCGTTACGGAAGAACACGGTGCACATCGAATCGCGCGACGCGAACCAGTCACACGATATCGCCTTTGGTGCACTCCCGTAGATGCTGCTCGTAGATTAACAACCGTATCGTTGCACGTACAATCACTAACGGTCCGCGAGAGACATCGTAACTCCCACGGCTGGTCGTATCCGTGGTTCCCTCGGCGGTCATTAGCGGGTATATGGGTGCCATAACAAAGATGAAACCGCGAGAGCGGGTAGGTTCTCGAATATCTGGCGTGGCGCAGACTCCGTGCACACCCACGCGTATCTCTTACACGAAATAGTAAATCCTCCTTGGTCGATCGAACGTTTTTAAATACGAGCTCCGCGAGGTTCTTAAATAAAGCCTCGCTCGTAGAATAACCTTAACGCGTCGTGCAGCGACAAATATTGCGAGCTCATTTTCCGCACCGAGTGATATGCAACGAGCGTCTCTCGTTCGTTCGTAACTTTGAAAGTGAATCGACCGAGCCGGCAATAAAACAAATCTTTGTCTAAACATTTATTCTGCCTGGCCTTGTTTCCGAGCTACAGCCGTTTTTAACGATTCTCGTTTCGAGGCGAGTGTGGGCTACTGGTTTCACCCAATTATGCAGAGTTATTGCTTCTCCGTTTTACGCTCCGCTAACTACTTGTAAACATCTCTATAATGCTGTGTAAATCATTTTGCGTTTTCTGTAATAAAAACAACGTCGAAATTTTATTGCGTTCCATGGGAGACCAAGCGTGGACGATAACGTAAAAATACCTATTACTCGAAACGGGGATCCCGTGATCGATGTTTATAAAGTATTTTCGATCCTTGGTATTGAGATCGTCGCTGCAGTTGTACTGACATTTTACACGACACTGGTCCAGATTTTCTCTATATTGTATTTATGGTATACGAGTCCTATATGCGAATATATTTCCTAGTTTTCAGTTTTACGGACCGCGAACTCGGTTTCAAATATAAACGCGGTGTAACTATTAATGTACTGAAATTGCTTTATATCGAAGCTTATAAACTCAATTTAATATTCTGTTTGGTAAAAATTTGATTATTTTATATAAAATAATTTTTTATTAAATGCTGGATAATTAAGGCGTGCAACAGTAGATACACTGTATTTAATATTGAAATTAAAAAGTAAATTTGATCTCTATCTCTCACAATAAAATTTTGTGAGGTTTTCTAACATATTCTGTTACATTTTGGTTCCACCCTCTCGCTAAATGATTGCATTTCATTCTCAATTTTCCATCTTTTAGTTTCATACATTCCAATGCTAATTTCATGGCATTTACGCAGAAATTCCATTGACGAAGCGGCGTTTCCAGCAACAAGAGAGCCGAGGAAAGGTAAGAACCAGGTGGCGGCTGGAGAAGAGCCCCAGAGGCTGGAGGGAGCGCGTGCTTTCGGCTGGTCGAAAAACAGGCCGACATTTCGCTTATTAAGACATTTAATGCTTCCCATACAATCGATTATTTATAGTGGTATTTAAATCTGGAAGTTGTCGCGTTCGTGGTGGCGTTGACCACGGGCTGCACGCCGTATGAAGACGTTCGTCGGCTTTACTGGCTATTCCCAAGCACGACAAGACACACACACACACACACTGGGGGCCCGGTTTCGCGTAGGCCCGCGCGACCACGAAGCTCGGAAATTCTTTATAGGAATACGCGAATTGTGTGTGTTTTTTTTTCGCGGAGACACCCGCTGATCGCAGGGGTACGATTCCCTCGCAGGAGGTCCTCCGCAGGACTGACCGTGGCTCTCGCGATTCCGCGTTAACACCGATTTATCGGGCTTATTAAGACAATCTGCTTGGCCGCCACTCGACAACAACGTTTCCGACCACGGGTACGCGCGTTCCGAAGGAATACTTGGCCGGCTCCTCGGCGTAATAGCATAGCGGTTTCTGCCCGATGTCCCCGTTTCGAGCGGAGTTTATACGACGCCGAACGCTTTCAAGAAACAGGACAACGTCCTCCTTCGGCGCGGAGCAGAAGAGACGCTTTCCAGCAAAAATTCCCAGTATTCGTAATTAAGGAGCTTCTGCAGAAAATTGGAAAATGTTTGAAACTATGTGCCTATCATTTTTCAATGTTCCATGTTTCGAGTTTCATCGAGGATTGTGAGTCAGACGACATTCCTTATTAGTCACACGTTCTGTGAAACGCAGATCGATGGTCCGTTCCGGGAAATTGGTATATCAGATAAAGTCACTCGACTGGTAACGATTAAGCACCTACCATGGTTTCGGTTAATTAGAGACGCCCCGCGGTACCGACAGTAAATAATCCAAATCCTGGAAGACGCGTTCAAAGTCGGCGAGAATTTCAGAGAATCCACGACTGGCGCACCCCCCCGAAGACGGGGCTCGGTGGACCTTGAAACGCAAAAATGAGTCAACAGACGGCCGTACACGAATATCCGAAAGGACACGCGAGCCTCGCCTCTGTTTCGAGGATACCTGGCCTTTTATTATCGCGTCGGTGATCTCTTTCGGCCCTTAAAGCGAACATCCACGGTCGATGATCGTCGAGAAATTAGTGGAAAGCCGGAGGGAAAGGCATCGATACGTCTCAGATCGTATCTGGCTGGTATTCTTTCGACCGGCTATTCTTTCGATACCATTGTCCGAAAATACCTCGTAACGCTCCGAAATGCTTTCGACGGCTGTCATTTCGCGTTACCCTTCGGGGCGATGCGTTCATCCGAATCTGAATATTTCCATCGCCACGAAGGCATTTCAGCCCTCTGGTCAAAGCCAGATGTTTTATCAATTATATATTTCAAAGGGCGCGTATTTAATTAAATTAAAATTAGAATTTCGTTGAATGGGAGTCTTTCATAATCGAGCAAATAAAGTAAAGACGTTAACCAAATCAAATCTGATCGTTTTTGTTGGTATATTTTGTTAATATTCGTCTTCATCGTTTGTCGATATCTTAATTACTATAGAAAAGGATCGTCTTTCCCCTATCAACGTACATATAATAAATACCCGAGCATCGGATCATGTAAGTTCGAAACAAATATTCGAAACAACTTTGATTCTATACGAGAGAAAGATGTAGCACCAATCTTCTGGACGAAACGCTAACACGACGATAAAAAGCGGTGTAGCTTTCCGGTTTGTCAGGCAGTAACCTCGTCTCGCTATTCATCTTCCGGGCGAGCAGGGCCGATGGAACGGCACCAATGACAAGCACAAAGGGCGGATGACTGCGCGAGTGACGGTGACATAATAGAAGACGCGGTTGCTCGAGCGTGTTTCAGAAACGTAGACCTTCGGTTAAGACGTCTGTCGACGGGACGCGTCTATTAGTATCACTCGCGACTCGTGGAAAAGCGATCTACACGCCGGAATGCATCCCCTGCGTCGCGGTTTTGCCCCGTCACGGCTTCGAACCTTTCCAGTTCGGCCGCCATCGTCGTCCATTGGCCGTTCTCGCACTCTCGATGCCGCAGGTACCGCAAGGACTTCAGAGGAAACCGAGATTTTATCGTGCGGTCACGATCTAGCGAGGTTCGTGTCATCGGTGTCGTTTTTCAAATGGTGCACCACTTACTGTTCGGGTAAAGAAAAAAAAAAAAGAAGGAATTAGAGAGAAGGGAAAAGAGCAGGCGAGAGACGAACAACCATGGCGAGGGAGCAGGATATTATTTTACACAACGGGCGGAGCGGCATTAAGCCGCGCCTTCATCCCCCTCTCGATTCACGTATTTAACGTTTCAGCGCGTTTACAGCGATTTCCTTTCCCATACGTGTCGTTTAAATTAAAAAAGGCTCGATGGTCGACGAAGCCAAATACACGCCCCGGAGATTCGCTCCGAAATGGTAAACTCGACGATTCCTCGATGTTCTAGCGATTAACAAGGTGGCTTACGTTGCCCGTAGTGTCTGGAAAATTCAACTCGAAGGGCATATCGAAATTGCAAGCGTGTAGACAATTTTTTTAAAAATGAACCAGCTATTAAGGTTTTGGGGAGATGTTGAATTGATAGCCATTCGCAATTGAATTGCGTTGATATTTTTCCGGAGTGCAAAGGGTTGATATTCATTTACGGAAGAATATGACTTAGTTTTCAGTAGAAATGTGAAAACTTTGAGCGACGGGAGTTCTGAGAGTGGTCCTAATTAGGCGTTCCCGGCGAGCAGGGTCGACGATCCAACAAAAAGGAGCCCACCCCGTACTTTTGTAAGCCGCACCTCTCCCTCGCCAGCTCATTGACCGAACAATGTCAGCCGGTATTGCGCGTGGGTGATCTCTTGCGTAATACAGGGTGTTCGAGCGAGGATATCGGATGTTCCGGTGGCCGGTAGAGTCTCATCATAGCAAGAGACACCTTATCCCCGAAATTTGTCCTTCGTTTTAGGAGAACCTAATCCACCCGGTTGGCGCGCTACCGCTCCAGAAACTGGCGGGGCCAGCGGGCCCATGGAAAAGGACCAAGAAATAGATTAAAGGGTGTTCACTCGTCCGAGCCGAGGCGTCCCGACGGTCGTTTTTGCGGAGAATATCGTCTCAGCCCCCCGAGGTGGCTCGAGGCCTCGATAGATCGAATTACCCTGGGGTTTTCAGGAGCCACGCCATTGGCCAGGAGTGGTCGGTGTCAAAGGAAGGAGATCCAAGGAGGAGCGTACACGCGCAAAAGGGCGGCTTGCGTGCGAACAAGGTTATGTTAATGTTGCACTCATGCTGCGGTGTGCGAGCGTACGAGGCTCAGGCTAGGCGACCGAGGTCGGCGCGAACGTTCACACATGCGATGGTCTCCTCGAACCTGGCGCGCTGTCAGAAGGCACGTAAGTGGGAGCCACGACGCGGGTGGAGGCCAGCTATAACTTCTGGCCAAAACTAATTACGAGCTTGGTATTTAGGCGGCCGCCGCTACCTTTTGTTTAGACGAAATCTCATTTGAATACATTACCCCCGCTAGCGAGCCGCCTCGAACGTTCGAGGCGCTCCGAAATATCGATTAAGGCCCGGCCGATTCCTAACACGCCCTCGTGATGCCCTTTTTCGTACCGGTGCTGCACGAATTTTCTAATTAATCGACCCGAGGTAATGCCACGCGAACCACTACGATCGCATGAATACTAATTCATCCCTTTCACTCGTTTTCGTCGCGTCTCGATATCAATAGCTAACGAAACGAAAGAGTCTTTGAAAGTAAAATTACTTTTATACGGCGTTATCATTGCAGAGAGGAATTTCTTGGGTTCGTTACTTTTGCCCAAGGAGTTTGAAAAGAAGGCTTTAGAAATATTTAAAAATATTAATTTTGTCCTCTCACTGCTTTGAAACGATGACAGCTATTAAAGGGATTCTTAATCTTGCCTGTCAATGTTTGACACGTATTTTAATAGTCGAACGAGCCAATATGCGAATGAAAAATCGAAATTTTTAGAAAACATCGTGGGCGTAGATGTACTTCTGTTAGGCGTGCCAGTTGTGGGATACATAGAAGCAATGAAAGGAAACAGTAACCGATAGTATCGTGTTCTGCGGAAGTCGTGAAAAAGAACGAGAAAAATTGAAGCGCACGTGTTTCAAATCATACTTCCAACGCCATAGAACAACATGGCGCACAACAGTCGTTTAAAGGCTGACTTGTCCCCGTGCATAGACCAACTAAATAAACTCAACCCACGTTGGGTATCGTAAACGCGTTTACAGCGGCGTAGCCACGACAAGGAGCCCGCGACTATGACGCATTAATTGATTTCCAAGAGCGACGCTGTCTAGAACGACATTGTAGATCCCGAGTGGTCGCGACAGTCTCGTTGGCTAACGATTTAATTACTTTGAGAATTAAAATAATCATTCCGGGAGATTACCGTAATTAGACGATGAGAAGGAATTAATCCTACCTTTGTATAATTATATCCAGGGATATTTAAATTCATCGTCATATCCTGTAAGAGCCGTGCATTCCCGAGCGTACCACCGTACCCGATACCCAATCGAAGATCACTTCGACAAATGCAAATTAGCCACACCGCTAATTAGAAGCTCGCCTGGCACCGGGGGTAAACAGGTTTGCGCATGTTTAAAACAGATTAGGCTTATCCTTCAATTTATTCCCGAGCGGCCACGGCTACTCTCTGCGTCGAGCCGTAAAAATTTCATCGCCACGGCGACAATCGCGTTCCGAAGAGCTGAAAACTGTGTCTCCATCTCCTCTCTCTAGGCTTGAAAAGTTCTTGGATACTCATTACGTATACTTTTTCTACGTTGCTTTTAATTTCTTTTTTAAAATTCTGATCGATCTAAATTCCATACAAAGGCATTTTAAGGTACAAAGATTGTCCCTGATTGAAATTTTCTATTTTTGCACGTAAAATGCATTTCCACCAGATTAACGAAACGATGTGCTTCTCGCCAAAAATTCGAATCGTTCGGTCCGGATTCCAGAGGCAATTTCTCCGTGGCCCCCGGGTACACGCGGGAACAAGCACGAGAGGGGCTGAACACGATCCACGTGGTATCTCGAATTAGAAATTGCACGTACGGAACGGTTTCACGGCGACCAGTGAAAGGAAATCGTGTTATCGACGAGCACGGTCGCTTCCGGACATTGTGCTGGTTCGGTTCCATAAAGCTCTCCGTGGAACCGCGGCAGGTGAGGTCGCCCCTTTAAACGTCCGTTAAGTATCCGATCGCTGGAAGACGTCGTCGCGCAACCCGTAATTATTTTCTATTCCCGGCGGTCTGCGTAGATACGCAGATCGATAAATAACCAGGAAGCCGGGCAGCAGCCGTGGCTCTCGGTGCGAATCGGTCGCGGGAGAACCGATGATTATCCGCGTACCTCCTACCGATCTCCGACGATTATCGGTCCTCGTTCGATGCGGCGAGCCCATCCCCGGCTATTTCGGTCGTTATCGGTTCACCTACGTGCAGCCATTTCGATCTGTCTCGGCGAAAAAAATCGTCTCCCAGTCGTTCGATTAATCGACGCTCGGGCGAGCTGTGCTCGCGAAACGGGCGCGATCAGCGATCACCTTTTGCTGGGAAATTGCTCGGATATTGAATTAAGGGGTTCCGCTGCTGCAGCAGATTGAAAGATCTTTTTGTCTTTAAGTCGAAGTTTACGAAGGTATTTTGATACTAGTCTCGTCCGCGAATTAGACTAAAATCGAGAAGGTAGATTCACTTCTTGAAGAGGGTTACCAACTTTGATCTTTTACGAATAAAATAACCTTGTAAGTGTATTTAACCACACTTAATCACGTCAAAGACCTTGATATTACTGTTCCTTCCAATTTATCTTTCAAAGTACATTACGTAAAAATTATTTCACCGTATTTTCTTTCCTTTTTCCTTAGATGTGAATTTCCTTTTGTAATAAATAGTGCGAATAAAATTCTGTGAAAATTTGTGTCGCGTTCTGCACGTTCGGGGATCGCGCTGTGAGTCTCACGGCGTCGGACGTTCGCGAATTAGTAGCCACGAAGATCGGCGCCTTTGCCGAGTCATTGTCCCGCGTATTAGAAAGCCGAAGCTGAATACCGATAGCGAGCTATTCGGCGCGGACGTGTACACCGCAGCCTACCGTGTATACAAGGCAACATTTATTATTGCTCGCGTATGTACACGTTAGACGTGCAACGCCGACTGCCAGGGCTCCGGGGAGCGAAGAGATCGAGAGTGACCGAGAGGGAAAACGAGAGACAATGAGCAGCTTGGGCGCAGAAAGAGAGGTTGGCGAGGGGCACGAGGGGAGGAGGTCGGGGGTGCTGCGTGGGGAATGAATAGTTGTAAACGCGGGCGCGAAAGGTCTCTCCTAGAAGCCGAGCCCCCTATTGTTTTCGCGTTCGGAGGCTCGTTCCCGGTCGCACACACGCGAGGAGAAATCGCTCGATAACGTATGTACTTCGCGAATCGATTATTTCGGTGGCCATATAAAGCAGCCGGGCTTTTTACGCGACGAGTTTAGAGACCGCTTCCACGTTTGGAAGTTCGATCGCCTCCGACCGCGGTAGAGGGTGGTGATGTATATCCGGACGGTTGTTTCAGGGAAAACGAAAGTGTCCTGGATTTCGAGGCATATTTTTCCCTCGATCGGATGTGTCTCGGTGTTGCGTCACGTTCGTGCATTCAATGCGTTCAGCGTTCGACGATACTTTGTTGAAAAGGAAATACGTAGACAATAGGCTGAACAATACCGCGAGGAAGTTGAATTTTTACCGAAAGAGTAATATGATCGAGTGTAAGTACTCCGAAGGAGTGGTTCTTAATCTGGAGCAGACCCCCAAGGTGGTACGCGAAGCATATAATTGATCGATACTCTGTTGATAAATAATATTAAAATTGTCGATTATGTGTGGGGTTGGAGATTGATTCCGGCGTTTGGAGCGGGTGTTCTTTCAATTATACTCTAATAAAAACTACGATGAATATCCTACATATGTCTGAATTTATTTATGTTCGAATTCAATTTGAATGCCCCTTGCATCGACTGGAGAGGAATTCGAAGGAACGCGAGCGAGATTTTTAGCGTTCCCAGGCAGACCGGTGTTACGATTTACAGCACGCACGGTGGCTACGAAAATAGCCCGTTTCGCCCCTCGAAATCTGTCTCGGGAGAGAAACTACGATCGGTGTCCAGACTGAAACGCCATTATGTATCTCGCGGGGACCGATAACGATTCCGCGAGAGCTACTGACAATGCAACGGAGCTCCCGGTCGTCTCGGTAGCTCCTTCGAGTTGGCGACGATAGCGGCTATCAGCGGTCGTTAGTCAATGATACACATTTCGGTCCTGGCCGGTTCGCGCTCGCCACGTAGGCGGTGCACTATCGCTTTGTTCCCCGTTTGTCTGAGTATAGACAGGATTTACCGGGGAATTTCTGAATTTTCGTACGCCCGTTAATCGTATTTCGTCCGGCGCGTTTATACGCGGACGCGATAACTTTTTTTGCGAGCGACGATGGAGTGGCTACTATTCGATACCGGAGCGGTAGCGTACGATATCGCGATTGCAGTCAAGGGCTAAAAATGAGAGTATTTCAAGGCTAAAATAAGTACAATTGAACTCTGGAGTCGATAGAGAACGGAATCTAAATGTTTTAACTAGAGTTAATATGAAATACCAAAGTTGATATATTTTTTAAAATCACTGTTCGATTCTAGTATCGTTGCACTTTACTAGAGAATACAAGAATGCTTAGATTGGTGTTGCACTTACTACTGCTCTCCCAAGTACTCGACTGATCAGCTTCTGTGTTACGGAGGGTGTTGTGAGGGATGGATGATTGTATGGGCGAGAATAAAGACTTAGTGAAACGGTTTTGGCTACGCGTGTTTACTTGTCGAAGGTTCTTACCCAACTGAACTGCTCGCGATAGCTAACCGATGAGCGCTCGTGCGGTCACAGAACAGAATAACAACACGGTATGAATGATACAAACGCAGTTCTCAACGTCTATTTTTATGTATACACTCCTCGACTGGATCATTCAATGTCTCATGAAACTTTCCTGCTATCTCAGTCTATAAACAAATATATAGTCCCATTAACCAAAAAAAGGAATCTCGAAATTATTTGACACGTATACAAGATCATCCCAAGATACCATGCTTAAGTTTCCCCAAAGAATCGCTGATTTTAGCGTAGATTAACGCGAGAAACGAGAAAGACAGTGCCGTATAATAATTTTCCAGGTTCGGTTTTACGAGCAAGCAGAACTGCACCAGTGCTACGAGAGGGTATTCCGGAGGCGACGAGAACGATGACGATGGGAATCGAAATCGAGTTGGGCGCGCGATCATCGCGCAGACAGCATCTCCCGGATCTCGATGCAAAGTCTTTTTAATACGTCTGGTCCGGGCCCCGTTTCGGGGACCAATCACGCGTGGCGGAGCCGCGAACGGGTCGCGTTTATCGCGGCTAACCGAAACGCGGTCTGGTAAACCTTGTATGCATCGAAGAGTGCACCGGTATTATAATGCCATTGCGGACGTGGCATTAGCTTATCAGCTGGTTGGATCTCCTCGATCCTTTCGGTCCCGTTCGTTTCTTCATCGGTCGCCTGGCAATCTCGTGCGTAGGTACCACCTTCGTGTAACTGGGTGCCAGAAGCTCTCCTGGCCGCGATGCAAATGTCGAAGAACGGATACTCGTGGACTCTTCTGCTCGTCAAAGCTTTTGTACGCGACCCACACGAGACGCGGTCGTCCCACGACACCGGCATTCACAAAACGCGTATCGCGTTACGGTGATATCTTCCCGTCCTGGGTCGCGATTGGGTACCTTAAATGATAATTTCTCGCTTAGTTACGCGCGATGCCTCGACGCCGATTAGAACATCCTCCCGGGTCGAATAAAGATTTGAACGGGGTTCGTGGAACCGCCTCGATCGATCGAACACAGAATCGTCAATGAGTTGCTCTCAGCAACTTTTACTGTATAGATAACTCGGTGTATTATGTTCAATTTATCAACGATATATCCGCCCTTTATACGCCAAAATCATGAATGTGTAATTGGATAAATTCTGGAAGTGGTAATTGAATAAATCTTTACTGCAAAAAGTTTCCACGTTTATAGTAATGGGATAAGGGGGATGATATATAATAACGCGTATTTCTCACGCTGAATTAACTTTATATGGCGAACAGATGAAATCAGTACATCGTCCAAAGTTCAACCTCACTCTGACACGGTTTTCGACAGTTATAACTTATAACGATCAGTTTTGATGGTTCATTATTCCACTCTAGGAAGTCGTATCGTCATGAAACGTGCGCATAAACCTGCTGAGTAGAGTAATGAATTGTTTTAGAAAAAAACGCATCAAAATCTATCCAGTACTTGCGAAGTCATTGTGGAATAAATTGACAGACAGAACCGGTAGTCGTAAGTGAGCTATAATTTTGATTGCACGAAATTTTTAGGTTTTCTTTTGAGCATAATCGATGCTACAATATCCCCTCATTCTTAGCTATCAACCATACAAATTGGTTGATACAAAATTCATGAGCATATAAATAACCAAGAAATGATTCATTCTTGAAAAGAAATTTTTGTTTTGATACTTTCAAACTTGACGTATAACTTAAATTTTAAAAATGTGAATATTTAAAAATCAACTTGTGTGTTATGTAATACATGTAGTTCTAAAATTACTCAATGTTTTAAAATTCAGATCCATCGGGAGTAATTTTAGTACGAACAGATAATCTTTCATTCAGAGCAATGGAGTCTTAAATACTTCACGTGTCTGGGTGTCCATATCGATAAAATAACATGTTATCCAGAAGTTCGTGTCGGTTAAAATTGAACGTCGAATAGTGTCTGCTTCAATCCACGTGGGAAATGTAATCTCACGGATTCGATTGGACCTGATGGAACCGCAAGTCCGGCAGCATTCGTTTAATAAAATATTCAAACGATAATGGCCCGCTTCGGGACATTTTTCAACGAGACATTTAAACGTTATTGAAAGCGCTACTCGACTTTCATTCATCAATTTCCATCAATTCGTTTAATAACGTACCACAAGGATCTGTATTAGAACCACTTCAATTCGACGTATTATTGCTGATCTTTTCATTATTAATCGAGGAGGTTGCAGCCATAAAAAGGCAGCTCAAACAGAATGTAATTAAAAATTAAATACTATCTGTTGCGAAACCATCAATTATTAAACTCTAGAATAACTTTCGACGTTTAATATCGAGTTGAATTATTTTTCTTCCAGGTTATAAAATAGAAAATAGTCGCAGAGGGTCAAATTAGACGAATCTCACGAGTGGCTAAATATTGCGACAGTTATTGAAATTGAAAAATAACACACACTAATGGCTTAAAATTTCATTTCTTCTTTAAATAAATACTGCCACTCATGGTGAAAGTTAATATTACTTGATTCGTATAAATATAGTTAAAACTGACGCTTCCTCTAATAGAATATCACTCTGTTTCAACGAATGGTGCCACTAGTACAGTTTCTATAAAAAAGTTCATGTTCTTTGAGGTCAAATCGCGTATACACCTATGGTACACGATTATTACGATCGTTTGAGGCTTTCAACATAATTACTACAGCTCGTAAACATAAATTAGACATATTGTTACGATTTCAATTTGCTCGTGGTCAAAAATTAAACCTATCTAGCTCGCAATACATCTCAGAAAAACTACCCTTAGACTATTCTTTCAAAAGTTTGCATAAAATATTTTACTAATCATCGTTAATGACACCTAATAGTATATTTATAAATACAGATATTTTAAGTTAATGATTATTAATAAATTGGCCAGCTCGTGTAGCAAGAAAGACGCGCGTACATCGGAATTAAAATCGATTCGCGAACGAGATCAACGCGTTCGGGCGATTAGCACGATTGCTCTCTGTCCGCGAAATGGAGCCCCCGTTGCGTCGCACGGTAACCGAACCCGAATTTCATAAACGTGTCAGGACATTAGGGGGTGTCAAACGTCCAATTAAAGCGCTCGCGAAAATTAATATCGGCCGGCGCGGCGTTCATTGGCTTTCGCGAATCGTTTCGGTCGCCTCGCCCTTTCGAGCGTAAAATGTTATCCAACGGCGGGCTGACGGGTTGACCAGGGCCGTCTGAGAGCCCGGGAGTCAGGGCCGTAGGCCACGCTGAATAATTCAGACCGCGTTCCGGTGCTCCATTGTTGCCCGAGATACCGAGGCAGACCGTGTTTTACGATTAAAAATCGAGAACGGAATACGTTCGGGGGCGAAAACGCCGCTTACGGGGGAAAATTCGCGGAAAAGAATTTCGCGGTGCCTTGCCGGTTAAAAATGAACCTCTGGATGCATAATGGAGATGGCCTAGTTTTCGATACAGTGCAGCGCGAGGAAGTCGCAGGAATTGAACCCGACGGTCCTGCGGTTGAATAAACCATTCGATGCATAGGGCGAGTGCGTGTTGACGTTACATCGATTGGAAATCTCGGCTCGATATCGCAAATTCCGCGGGCGTACTTGGAAAATAGTATGCAATTTTTAGGGACCCCGGTATTGAAACGTTTCGCCTAACCGGAGGCTCATGAATCGAGAAGCTGCGCGCAAAACTACTCGGTTGAACCTCCATTGTCAGTCAATAGGTATACACAACGGTTTAAAGGGTTGTGTTTTAGGTACGTTGAGTAAATTTTAGTTTTAATGATACTCTTATTTAAAGGTACTGTTTTGAAGTGTTTATTATCAGTTAATAGGAAGGTGTAACGGTTTAAGGGGTTATGTACTAGGAGGATTGAATAAATTACTGTTTCAGTACTATTTTAACGCATTTTCTTTCAATGTTTTATTGAAAAATTCCTGACAATCACGAAGCTTTAGTGTTGTGCTATCGTAAAGTTTTGATTAATCGCCAGAATCGAGCGTTTGAAGATGTTTGAAACTACATTTTGTAGAATTCTTCCCGGTAAAAATATTCCTACAGTTTCGATTATCCCGCGGGGAAATGAAGTGGTATTGATTCTGGGGAGTTTAGACAGGACCAGGACCGGGCGAAAACGTGCCGTTTGGAGCTCAGCTGCGTACACATGGCGAGCTAATCCGAAGTGTATCCATAACGCGAGCCGGGCCGTGCAATAAAAATATAATGCATCGATAAACGCGTAAAAGCGTACTCAAACCCTGATCCAGGTGCTGACGTTCGGATCCACCCTGTCTCTCGTCCCCCATTGCACCGGAAACCCATTTGCGATAGCGCTTAACCATCTCGACGATCGTAGATCTCTGTTTCGGACCTAATCGGATCGACTACCGACAAATCGGTTAAATAGAAAAATCTTTATCCTCCCAATGAGTTACAACAAATCCATCGTAACGATAATTTACTCCAACAGGACATCCTGTAATCCTCTATCTATACCAAGTTTCAGTAAATAAATTTATACAGTTACTAAATTTGTTACATGACCCAAAGAATGGAATGGAAATTCGGTAGGATTAGAGCGAAGCTATCCTCATTGTTCAGCTATAAAGATTGTCCTCGCTCCTTCGCGGCAGCCATTAAAAAGAATACAGCCCTATCGTAATGTAACCGTATCGGGAGCCATTCTAAAGTCCGTAAAGACAGTTTTAAAGTTTACGAGGCATAAATCACCGTAGGAAACGGTCCGTCGTCGAACGCGTATACGCGGTAGCGGTTGGATGGAAGCTTCCACTAAATCCCTCGTTACGCCCGACGGCGGAACCACGCGAAATCGGCATCATTAAGGCGGATTTTTGAAATGCCGGGTCAACATCCCCGAGATTCCCGAGGCGAAGAGTAGCCCGAGATCTGGTCGCGAAGATTGGCCCGTGGAAGAGGGACCCAGGGCCCAGATTTGGGGGGTTCGAACGACAAGATGTTAACACGTGTGTTCTCTCCCGAGCGTTGGTGCCAAGCCGGCCGAAGCGAGGTGACACGATGTAATCTGAGACAGCCGACTTCGACTCGGAGTCCCCGGCGAACGGGCCCCTGGGCCCTGCCTCTCTCGCTTTGCTTTCCTTTGCACGGATGCCAGCCAGGCTCCTCCGTTCACTGGACCGAGCCGGAGGAGCTGTCTTTCATACATGACAGGACATGCCATGACAAAAGAGCGAAACGCTCCGGGGCCCTCGTTGGGCCCGCGTTAAAATTCGCGACCGATCGCCTATCGTTATGCACGTGAACACGGCCCACGGACGGAATTAATTAATTCGGGGGTCTGTTTCAAGCCCGCCTTGCGTGAAGAAGTCCGCGGACGCGAGTTATAGCTCTCCGGAGTCGCCTCTCCGGGGCCCATCGAGAGACCAAACCAGCCACGGAAATATAAATAACGATAATTTCGCGGCAAAAAGGGAAACACGGTCGGGGCCCGGTGTTCGTGATGCCCACCGTGCTCGAATCTTAACGGTCAAATTGCTCGCTCGAAAACGCTACAAAAGTTTAAACGATTTTGCCAAGAAACTGGAAATTGGATTATTTTCTTTCAAATCTGACGTTGACACGTATCAATTTTCAAATAGTCGTTCGTAGTAATTGCAGGTTGTCCAAACTCGATTTATTCTGACTGATTTTAGAAGACAAGCACTTATTTGTATTAATAAATACACGTATATACCAATGTGCGAATTGTAAAAGAAATTTAATGAAAAATATGAAGAAAAATTCGATGAATTCTCGATGGCGGAGTTGGCGCTGGCCTTGCGTCGGCCGATTTCCGCGCAGAAGGAGAAACGAAGCGGCCGCGTTCGGGATTAAAACGCGGGTTATGAATGCCCATTGTCTATTTCGCATGAGAGAGTCGGCGCGTAACAGCGCGTCAATAAATTTTTAATTTCAAGGGCTCTACCGTGCGGAAAGGGGGACACGGCGTAAAATGCACCTTTCATCTGTCTTCGACAATAGACAATGCCTAAGATGCGAGATATTTCGTGAGACTCGAAACACAGCGGTGTGTGGGTAGTGGCGAAGAATAACGGAAAGTGGGACTGTCTGGATCGTGCAGAATGTAGGAAAGAGGACGTGCCCATCGGCCGCGAGGCGACTTTTGTTTTGGTATGCAACCACGAAGCGACACACAGATATCACGGGATACGAACTAAATAGTTCCAGCGTGAATCACACTCTCCACTGTTTCTTCATCGTCTGGAACTAAACCCCAGAAGCGTAGCGATTCGCTTGACAATCCCGGTGAATAATGGGTCTGTGCAAAACGGAGCTCCTTTCGTAGACTTCAAACAGACGATTCGTAGATTCTGCCGAGTGGGAATCCGGCTCACCCAATTACAGAACCGGCGAAAGTGTTATGAAAAATGCAGGAGACAATGGCAGAATCTCAGTCACCGACTATGTTAAGGACCACGCGGAACAGTAGCGGTAAAAAGAAAAGAGTCTCTTCAGCGCCTAGCGGAATGAAAAGGACGCGCTACGAACGCCTCAAACCTAGTGAAATGATAATTGCAGACGCTACAGAGACTAACTCAAACATCTCAGCCAGGAATTAGAGCACGGTTGTTTCTATTCAACCTGGTGTACCTGTAGCAATTTAGCAAATTTTAATGACGTCTGGACGAGGACTGGCTTATTCAGCGAACCTAGTTTCATCCGGCATCGCTTATTCCAGTCGATACAGTCTATTTAGAATCTACCTCTCCGGGGGATGGGCGCGAAAGCGCGGGCACGGGGAGGATACCGGAAGAATGCTTCGAGCGATTCCCGGTATCCTCCCAAAGCGTGCCGAAGGGTCACCGTGGGGTTTTTAGTGGGTAGGTCCCGCGCCTGTCGTTGTACGGGCGCGGGGAATCCCACACACCCCTCCCACCTCTCCCCAAGGAGGTGGGAGGGAGTCTTTCGAAGATTTTCCCCACGACAAAAAAAAAAAAAAAAAAAAAAAAAATCTACCTCTGAAACGTAGCTGATAATTATGTTTGTGGTAATCTCGTTAATATGTATTTCATCCACAACTCGAAAAGAACTTCTCACCCTCTCAACGTGAATATCGATCGATGAAAACGTGTATAATATTTTTCGATACTCTATTTTTCTGCAAAATTTTATAAAAATCAGCGCGTTACAGATGGGCGATGTTCCTCGTCAGCCTTCAAAGGAAACATACGATGACTCTCGATATGATGCCGAGAAGCCGGAGCATACAAAGTATCGGTGCCAAAGATCTTGACGCTCCCCTACAACTTCAGAATTTAATGATAGGCGCCATCAATGTTCTGTTATAAAGGTAAAAAAATTATAGCAGTTCTCTTTTTCTAGACTGTGATAGATAGACCTAAAGATAGAATTTATTTAGTTTGCTTATAAATTGAATGGACGTGTATAAGCAACTATAAATTGTAATTTGGTGATTGTAGTATGTGAGCATCTCTAAACCCTGGTGAAGGCAATTCTCTTAATTGCTACAGTATTGCAACATCAATAAACTCCTACTTAGTACATATTTTGTTTCAATACAAAAATACACAAAAAGTGTTACGAGACATAATTGCTCCACTTTAATTATCTATAAGGGACCACGTCGTGATCATTCTGCAAAAGTATATTGGAATCGAAGTACAATAGTTTGTGACCTTGTGGGGTGTATATAGATCAATCGTTTCTCGAGAGGTAATAACGAATGACTAGGTAAAAAGCAGATGCTTCGTCGAATGAAGACGCATATTCGAAACTCGAGCACCAGCCTACCGACAATTCGCAAGGCTGGCGAAACGACAGACGAAACGGAGAACATCGGCGAAGAAGCGCGACTTAATCCTTCTATTATCTCGCGTACAACTAGCGGGGGGAGTCGACGACCAGATGGGGAGAAATCCGTTCACAATGCCAGCGATTGCTGCCAGACGATCTCGCGCATCTGCAAGTCAGAGTACGTGACTGGCTTTCGCCGGATCGGAGCTCTGGCCCGGAACGCGACACGTTATCGCGTCACAGAAGGAGATACCCCGCAGTCTTCGATAAAGCAGTCCATACCCACAGAGGATTATTGAAGATCTACCAACGGGCTTGATCGACCGTCTCGCTGATCTTCCTCGCGGGAAAGACAGCGAGCGTCGATTCAGCGCCAGAGAGCACCCGGACTAGAAGTTTACAACCTCCTTCGCCTGGAGAATACAAATCTATTTCACCCCCCATGCACCACAGACAAACGATAGAAGTTTACATCTCTATCGTGATGAGCTTTTAGATTGAGAAGGCTTACAGTACATTTTTATTTAAAATTGTTGATTTTGAATGTCATTTTCTATACTAAGGGTGTGATAGGACTAGGCAGACTCTGGTTGACGAAAGGAAACTTTTTCTTGAGACCAATTCGCAGTCAATCTCAGGAAGAGATATTTACCTGTATTAAAAAAGGATTGTGACTTTGAATTATCAGCCCCCTAAACTAAGGACATTTCGATTCCAAGTATATTTAAGTGGACGAGAGCAATTCGTGAAAAAGACAGTCGGTCAAACTCCGCGGACAAGCTTCGACCGTTTAAGACGAGAGAAGCGACGTCGAGTTGCAAAGCGTCCAAGGGGAAAGAAGGGGATGCACGCTCCTGCACGGATCGAGCATTAATGTTGTTTGCTTAATACGCGTTCCGAAACGAACGCGAGGAGACAAACGAGCAGGTAGACGAGCACAAAGAGGAGAGTGCGGAGACAGCTAAGCAAACATTCGAGCTCGTTTGGCTTTTGTGCGGCCGGTGCCCGAGCGATCAACGTTGCACGCACCAGCGTCCAAAGCGCGTACGCGCGGTGGCGAGCAGGCCAGACGACTCGCGGCGACCGGGAAAGAGCGTAATCCCCTTGAACTGGAAACTGAAATAGAATTGAAGATAGGGGCCCTCATTGACGCTCCTGTTACACGCTCTTCGCTGTCCTTGCTCTTTACGCGATTTGCTTTTGCCGCTGAGTTAAATGGTAGCTCTACTCGTAAATCCTCTACCTACTGATCGAACGATTTGCGAACATCGTGCAGAATTGCAAGGTCCCTTGTAACGTTGGTTTCCAAGCTTTTGCCCTCAGATTTCCACTTTGTCTTTCAAAATTAAATTATATAGCGAACGCTTATTTTTCTAACGATTAACATCATCTAATCGACATTCTATGAAAACCACCCTTGGGACACTTCTCTTGTTCCACCTTCGAACTCTTCCCATTTTTGAAACGAGTCAATTTTTAGGTCAATTCTTACACGCTCAAGATATAAAATATTCCCATCCTTCCGCGAAAAGTGTTTATAAATTGCCCCCGATACGCCAATCCCAGCCGCCATGGATCAACAGATGATCGTCCGTGACCCATTCGCTCGACGCGTGACATTTAAATCCAGAAAATCCGCGATTTTTTCGCACGCCTGGTTCGTACATTTTCTTTACACTCCTTCGCGTAATCGGCAACGCGTTCTCACCGTTTAATCCATCTTTGAACGAGATCGTATCGCGCGATTCCTTTCACCGACAGAGTCCTGACGGAATCCCGTGACAAGCCACGATTTAACAGAGCTTGCTCGCGACACGGCCACTCGTCCCTTTGACACGAAACAGCGCGATCGCGAGCGCAGAATGAGCACGATTAAGCCGGATCTGGACGATACGTGGCCACGGCGACGTGCACGTCACGCGGTATAATTGAATGATTATTGTTAATCGTAAACAGGTAGCCGAAGGAGGCGTCCACGATCATTAGGGGTGACTGAAAAATACATCGCGCCGGTTTCTCCACGAGCAGCGTGTACAAGCTCGCGTCGTAGCCTGTAATTTTCCTCGTCGGCCAGCCCCGGACCCTCTCACTCGCTCGCCATGTTGCTGCTGACACGCAGCGGACGATGCAAACGTCGCATTAAATCGTTAGATCGTCATCGTTTAAACTTAAAGACCGCATCCTGTCTTTGCAGGCCCCTCGACCGGCCACCATTTTGTTCGATTTTGGGTTTTGTTTACCCTGTTACTTGGAATCCCAAGAAGCTGGTCAAGAATGTTTATTCTTGAGCTTCAAAATTATGTTAAAAACTAGTAAGATCAAATTCTTACTTCTATGATACAATAAAATAAAATTGAAAGTAGAGATAAAATATGAAACACTAGCTTTTGAGAATCATCCTGTTCAGAATACTCTATTTTAAAAACCCTTATATACCCTTCTTAACAATGTTGGATAAATAGAAATTGAAATAGTCAAGTTGAAAGGATTTATTGCAGACAGAGAATAGGGACAGTCCTGAATGAAGGGGAATGTGGTATTGCAATGAGTAGAATGTGGACGGTGTCGATTACTTTTACCTTACGAAGGCTGACTGTAATGTCTGACACAGAACGACTTGCGTGGAGGGTCAGATTTTTTCCACTGGATGTTAAGTCTCGTGGAAAATTCTGTTATTTCAAAGTTCAGTATTAGACTAGAGCCACACATCATTTGCGTTATTTATAATTTATTCGACTGATTAAAATTTCGATTGTGCACTTAAAATTACATTAAAAACTACAGACACTATTTGACTATCAGATAGTTGACAAATTAATCTAAAATTTGTTCTCGTTGGTTATGAATACAATTTGCTCAAGTCGATCTCTTATATAACAACGAAAAAGTGTCGGAGTCGATCGAATGATCGAGGCTTAAGGGCTAAGCGTGTCTCGAGGCCGATGTTTGCGTGTCTCCTGACGTCCCGTCAAAGCGACGAACGCGAATCGTCGAAATCGTGCGAGGGATAAATATTCTATGTGTGTGTTGTGGTAATTGCGGCTGGACAGTGTTCATTTCGCGGTCAGGGTTTTAAAGATGATGGCCAGTTGTCGAACATGTTACTCGATAGAGACTAAGAAACTCAATTGTATCCTTTGGAGCTTTGATGATGATTGCGGGAGCAGTTCGAAATAGACGCGTAAAAATATAAAAATAAACAATACTCGTATACTTCCTCCCTATGAATATATTTACACTTAATTTAAGAAGTTTTATAACAAACACTGTCTGAAAACATGACGTTCCAGATTTATTTGCAATTTTAAAGCACGTAGAAGGTTAAAGTTTCCATTTCCTCTCGCGCTGAAAACAGCGTACGAAGCTATTCCTAGCAATTTCGAATAATTAAGTTGGAAACAAATTTTTAAACGCGATTTCCGGCGTTTCCTGTTTACTCGCCGCGAAACCTGCTGAAGTCATTGAAGTCATGCGACTTTGCGTACAAACACGTACCGTGGGGAGTCTAACGAGACCTAATTTTCCGAAGGAATTGCGCGGGAAACGACGGAAGCAGGCTTTTCCACGAACGACTTGGACGTTCTGCTTATACATTCGCTTTTTACATTCGTTGTTCGAAATGAAATTATTGTTTAACGATCAAGAAGATATCGAAGGTTCCTTATTTATATGCCCAAGCAATTAATAAAAGAATGTAACGAAGAATAGGATCATCGACAGAAAAATAAATTCAAAGGTAAATTTTAGAGAACCATAATAAATTCATAAATATGAATTCTTTTTCAAATTGTAATTTCAGATCTACTTATACCGTATGACAAAAAATTAGTCTCAGAAATAAAATACAAATATTTTCATACCCCAACAACGATGTACGTAACAAACCCTTACAACCTTCCAATATAATAAATGTTTAAATACCCATGATTCGCGTCTCCAACCGAGTGTAACCAGTCAACGGAAGAATTCCGCCTTAATTGCGAGGCTTCCTCGAAACGTAGAAGAAACGCTAGAGAGGAGGCTGGACCGTCCTACTCGTCGAAATAGAAAATTATGCACAGTCGACTAAGCGTGGACAATGCAAGGAACTCGCAGTCACCGATTCTAATCTAACGACTTTCGAGTAGGCGCATGGATTAGCGAGAGATCTCTGGACGTAGGGTGCCCCGGAGGGGTTCTCCGGTAGCAGGAACAGGTAGTCGAAGCTTCGAGAGCCCGGATACCTGACCGTAGCGTACGCGAACGCTCTCGAGCATCCTATCCTTCATGACGGAGAAGCTCGACGGCTGTCCTATTATAAGAAAATAGATCGACTTACAGCGGCGGTGCGGGCAGAGCGACGCAGACGGAGGCGTTCGAGTGTCGCGAGAAAGAGAGGGATCGCCGTAGGTACCGGAGGTGTCGGATAGAATTCACGATCGAACGAGCAGGACGAGAGAACGATGTCTAGCCCCGTCACAACACCGTGTCACTTCCCTGTCAAACCGGATTAGGCAAATAGCCGGACGATACCTGGGGACAAGGTTTTCGTGGTTGCTGCCGCGAGTCTCTGATAGCCCGCGGTGCCTGGCTGTACACACCTTTCATCGACTGGTCAAACCGTTAAACGATTTTTTATTATCTTTCCATCTGTACTTCGGTAGAACATCTTCCATCGCTCGACAATTATTAATAAGTTTGATTTTTTCCAAACCGCACTTTCATCCACTTGACAGATATCCGTCAGATGATTTTTCACTGAGGAATTAAAAAAATTCTCAAAATTAGATGTTAAAGAAAATCTAAACAATAAATTCACCGACAAATTGTGGGTATGCTAAAGAGTTTGATTTGGGAGTGTGTTACCAAGGATACCTTCAATCGTTCAAGAATTAGAAATTTATTTTGATTTTTACTGGACCACGAGTTTCCAAATATATTTTTAGTTTTAACAGTGAAAATTGATACCTATATAAATCTCCGAACGAATTATATGAATTATCGTCACGAAAAATGATACTTCTAGGTGCTCGACCCATAAACCGAGATTCCTAAAAATCGGGACGCAACACTTGGTCGATGTTCCCTGTCACCGAAGTGCATCGTCGAGTTTTAGGCTAGTCCCCCGATGGGTGGGCAGTGAGTTATTCGCGAGTGTCTTTGTCAGTGGCAGCGAGCGCGTAATTCATCGGCCGCGCGCGGGTTCGTATAAGCGAGCCATGTCTATATTAATACGGGCATAGATCGATCGGGTCGATTAAACGCGAGAGGCTCGGGTACAAGTGAAATTACTAGGATCGGTAGCGGGATTCGGGTAGACGCGAGGCGGCCGACACGCGGCCCCTCGGCCAGAATGAATTTATCGATCGGTGCCCGTGGATCCGTGTAAAGTCTCGATAAATTAAAGCCCCGAGTGATATTGATGGACGTCGACGACGCGATTCGGCGCTCGTTCCCTTCGGAATAAATTAAGATCCTCGCCGGGTGAGTAATGATTACTCGCGGAGTGACGATTTCCGAGCTACACCGCCGCGGCCCGACGGTCGCGTCTTTATTTTCGAGGATTATCATTTTTCATTCTACGCCCGTTGGATTCTCTTTAGGCCCCGCTCGCTGCGAGATCGCGATCCTTTTGTATCGCGCGGCGGCGCCGGCCGATCCTACGGGTCTCGTTTGATCCGCGCGGCTTAACTTTGACCTGAATGAAGCTGGTCGACGTCTCCGTCTCTGTTCGCGCGTGACGGAGTATGACAGGGACGAAAAGTAAAGCGATTCATCACCCTGTCCCCGCGCGAAATTTTTTAAGCACCGTAATGTTTACGCTAATCCCTCCGAGACGCGACTCTCGACGACGTACCGAGTATTCGGTAACCACAGGCTCTTTCAGAAAATTTACACAGCAAGGATATTTTGTGTAGCGTGTACATCGATAAAAAATGAATTCTCTAACTAAATAATGCAACAAGTGTCCACATTATAGGGGATGATTTTACGTCGTGAAAGTAAATCGAAAATGAAATATTTTCAGCACAATTTCTAAGATGATATGTTATTAATCAACTAATCGTAGCTAGTCAGAAGATAATAATATCGACGAAAGAAAAATAGTACTCTACTCTATGAGAATTGCAAGTAGAAAGAACCAGTAATGGACAGACATCTTCGTCGATGTCAATCGATGCTAGCAAATAATTGCTGCTATTAATTACTTCGTACCTAATGATTACTGTCACGACGCGGTCATTTCGTGAGATAATCTATTACATCGATGTCGTGCGCTCCTTCCGTGGTACCGAAGCGCGAAACGTCATCGGCGTGGGCGAGAGTAGAAGGTGTCCCGCTCGTAAACTCGGATCGTGCACACTTTTCGCGGTGAAAGCGTTATCTAATGATCACGATTTGCATTAAGCAGCTGTTTTGATGGCGGAATTATGCAGGCTTTGTCTGTTCGCGATTATAACGCTTGATTATTTGACACTTCGCTGGGATCGATGGCGAGAGCCGCGCGGGAACGAAGATCGACGTCGATGCACTTTAACCGGCGAAATTGTATAATTACTTCGGGATGACAGTGTTTCATGATAAATATGCAAAGATTCTTGACAACCTCAGATAGTAAGCACAGCTTCCATCTAAACAGACTACGCTGAAATATCGTCGTATTCCTACCTTCTTTTGTATCTAATTTTTTAAGAAAGCTCTAAATGGCCCAGGATTATATAAAAGAATTTGTATCGCTTGTAATCGTAACACAAACCGACGAAGAATGGCACTTAAAAAGTGGAACAACCTGTACATATATTAGCCACCACCGGGTTCATGCATATTGATGAATCGAGCCCCGTTTAGGGCCAACAACAGAAACAAAACACGAAGTGTTTCATCAACCGTAGAGCAAAGTAGAGTTCCCGACTCTAAAAATCTCCGTCTACGGAGAAATCGCCGACATCGGTGTAAAATTTGCCCGAGGTATTTTTACCTACAGCCAAAAGTAAATAAGTTATTCGAGTCCGCTTTAAGTACCCTTGTAAAACGATCGTTCGAAAAAAGCGAACGTACGTTTATCCGAAAATTCCATTACCCTAAATAGTCGTGTCTCCTTACGTCGATGCAAATAATGGAGGCAGTGCCGTAAACAAGATTGCACAAGTACCTCGCGGCACAATCGGATCGCTCAATTAAACGAAGAACGTATCGCCCCGGTTGATGGAGGCTGGTTTCAGGACCGAAACGTGGCAAAGAAACGCAACGCCCGGACGAGCGCGCAACGACGAACGATCCGCAAAATAGGCACGGACGGAGATGATCGGGATACCGATCGTCCGGCAGCTTTTTCCAACGATCGCGACGTCGGAAAGAAACGTACGGTACGCGAGGCGAAGGAGGGAAAGAGAGGACTGGTCTCTCGGTCGTATCCGAAGGCGACCTTAATTAATTAACGAGGCAACGCTCGAAGGATCGCCGCGGCTCGTCGGACGGACGACGGCGTTCTTCCGGGCGTATCCGCGCTCTCTACGGTGTGCTAATTCAGTTAAATGGTTAATTGCTTAATTTCATTTAATACGCCTCCGCTCCGGCTGGCTGGCTGCTTCCTGACCACCTCCCCCCTTCTTCTTTCTGCTTAGCCTTCTACCGTCTTCGTCTAAGTCTTTCTTCCGATCGGTCCTCCGCTTTCTTGTTCCCCGGTCTTTGAGTCTTCCTCCTTCCCCGACGTGTCCCGTCTCCTCGAGGACGGTACTACTTACCCGTGGAGGACTCGCCGGAGGACGATCGACGTGAACGAGGAGGGAACGTTTCCGTCGTGGCCGTTCCATTCTCGGCGACGGGGTCGATGGCCGCTCGCGATGCCGGAGAGCCTCACGAAAGAAAGAAATCGCGGGCATAATTAGCGAATGATTGATCGATGCGTGTCGCCCGAGCTATGCATGCGCATTGCTCCTTCGATCTATCCTCTTCTCTCTTCCGGACCGATCCACCGTTCCTCCGAGTCTCTCTCTCCACGTCGCTCGAGATCGTTCTCTTGCCCGCTCCTCTCCGTCGTGCACGCTCGTGATCCCCCCGTTCCCCGTCTCCCGCCCTGGCTCCCGATCTCTTTTTCTTTTGCCTTAATTTAGTGGCCATCCGCGGCGGGCATACGCCCCGACAAGGGCGCGTATGCACGCGCTCGATCCTCGTACGTGAAGGGGAGTCGTGCGTGCGCGCACGCATATTCGATGCTTTTTGCCCGGTATGCCGATCCACGGCGCCGATCACGATCGACCGGCGCGGATCTCTGTTTAGTTATTCGGAAATTATTGCGGCCCCGTGATCCTCGTTAACGATCTGCCGGTGTCCCTGGGGACGGATCACCACCAGCAATTTCAGGGGACGTTTACGACTATCGCGGACTCCTGTTAAATTAATAAACGTAAACCCGACCGTTCAATTATTTTATTACGTTTCGATCACCGACTCTCTTTCAGGGCCCCTCGACAGCAGAGTTTTACGATTCAAAAATTCAGGAGGAAAAAAGCCTATGTTATTCTGTGTGAGGTGGTATAGATCTTCACGATTCTATATTCTTTTATATACTTAGCTAGCAGATAGAAAAAAATGAATGGTACGATACTGTTTATTTTTTATCGTGAGTGCAACGATGCACGAGACAAATTCAGATGCGTATTTCTTTAAATCGAATTGCATATTTATGTACTATACTTTATAATTGTACATTAGTCCAATATATTGAATACGAATACGAGTTCTGGGGCTAGAAAATTCATAATAAATACCTGAGGCGCAAGATTATTATGACTATATCTTAACAACTTGTGTATATCGTTAAAAGAAATGACACCAAAAAAAAATAACGTGTGCCACAGATCTATATTTGTAATAATCAAATTAAATGCGTGACGCGTGGTAGCGAGCACAAAATGTTACAGCGTGATATATAAAAAAAGAAGTCTGGTAAAGGTTGTCAATTTTTTGGATCGAGGCTCGAGGGAACCCCCTTGTTATCAAGTTCTCGCGGTCGAACGGTAAAGATATTCGATTTGTCTCGAAGTACCGCGACCGTCACTTTCTCGAGTTTATCATAATTAACAGGAAATCGATCTACGGCTTTCAATCGTGATCCTGGGGGTCCCGAGGCTGCCTCGTCGCTAACCAGCAACCGGTGTTAATGGAGGAAAGAGACTCCCCGAGCAACGGGGAGTCGTGGGTTTGATTTTCTTGATCGATCGACCGATCGATCAACAGGATAGATCGTTCGCGCCTCGCCGGGGAACGCGCGCGAAACCTTTCGCCCGGATGACCTCGGACAATCCTCCGGACGTCGCTGTATAATTTGATACTAATTTATTCGCCTAATCCCGTCGTAGGATCGAGCGTTGTTATGACCGACTGCGTTAATCCGACAGCCAAATCCCAATTTTAATGCTTTCACGGTATCCTGGCTCGCGAAATAAACCGAACGACTTACTTCTTCGCGGGACACGTGCGCCAATGGCGGCCATTAATTCGCGTTAAAGAATTTTTTCTAAGCTCGTTACGCGTGTCGTTAAACGATAGCTTACATTCCTGAATCATGTTTCGTTTTAGCAGTCGTTGCTTCCAGTGATTACTTTTTTCATATTACTTACGTTCACGGTAAAGTAAAAACGGTGTGGAGGAATTGCAAATGTAAAAAAATAATACACCCAATGGAAATAGAAAACTCGAAGGATAGGTGTATTCTTACTATCAAACGGTGCATAGAGTATTCCATGTAAAGTGACAGATATTATCATTTGCAAATGTGTAGGTTGTAAATTATTGTACAATGTAAAAGGGGAGTTAGCGGTAAACGATGTTCATAAAATTATGGATGATTCTAACAGTGGATTAGGTGCACGAATCGAGAAAGGAACGAATCGTCTTTTTCTCTTTTCCTTTGCGCCTGATCTGCTATTAAAATTACTTACGCTTTAAACTTTCAGAGTGTAACTGTAAAGAACTCCCTAAGGAAGATAAGAAGATTAAACGGGGAATTTTTATAGGATTCATTTTTATGAAAAGGTCTATCTCTGGACGGTACGAATTGGCACGGGTAACTATACTTTCGCACCACTAAATTTGACACAGCGAGTGATAAAATTTAGTACGAAGGAATAAAAACTTTCCAACGAGATAGGAAACTTGTAAGATACTTAAATGGAATATGAGATTTAAACTGACCAGGGACATTCGAGCAAACTATTATACATGATACTGCATTTTAATCCTAGCTACTCCAAAACAGTAAAAACATTTTTACTCGAACGTGCATCACAGCTTAAAATACCTAACCCATTTATTAGTCGAAAAAATTCAACCAGTGCATTAAAAAGTCAGTAAACGCGTCAACAAAAGTTCATATAAGTGCTCTTTAAACTTGTCGTTAAAGGAGATTGTAATAATTACCTAAATAATCGCGTTCCTAATGGGAATCCTTAATGCAGATACCGTTTCATGCATACGCCCATCGAACGTTCAACGTTTCTGGCAGCATTAGCGATCGTTCTCGTCCGTTCGACGGATGAGCCTTGGCCAGGCAATAAAACGCGAGTGTTCCTACAAACGATGGAGGCGAATCTCTCGAAAAATGACGATCCCCGGTGTAAAAGTCAATAAAGATACGGATTACCCGCGCCGAGACCCGTAAACGCGCACTGCCGTCCAGTACGAACCACTCCGTTTTACGACTTTGTTTTGAATTTCGCGCGTTCTCGGTTCCACCAGTAAATTCACACGAAATTTATGCCCGGGGGTTGGTAGCTGGAATTGATAATTATAAACGACCGTCCCTCTTAGAGGATAGGCATCCTCGAAAGTCGATTTCTCAGGGTAAAACCGTTGGAATTGTTTGCATTAAGAAAAACTTTAATTTATACTAGCCATATCGCGCGAGATTCGAACAAATGCAAAGCTTATATAACTTTCTTTCTATTTACGAATATTAGAAAAGAATTGTTCTTCTGTAGTATTGTTATTTGCTCTTTTATGCACTGGTTGAAAAAGTATGACAGGAACATACGTCTGTGTGCATCTTGTGGCTATGTTCTTACAACATATCGAGTCAACGTAGAAACGAGGCTTTCAATCGACTGTTCCCGGTGGTGGATGGTTACTTACCTGAAACAGAAAAGAAAACGAAGCTCAGTACACTGTGACCGTTTTATGAAAAGCGATAAATTTCCTTACACGAAACGGTCCGTGTGCTCGAAACAATAAACGCGCCACGCACTGGCTCGAGTTATCGCGCATAAAATAGAATAGTCGTACGCTATCTTAAAGTATTACTCGTCCCGGTAGCGCGTGTGGTCCCCGACGAAGATTCCGCGGCGTTTAATTAAAACTTGCAGGGTCAAAACGACCGCTTAACGTCGCCGTAAACAACGATACTCGCTCTAAGGGACGAGGAATCGCGGATATTATAATTGTATTATATCAATCATAAATTCGGTATAACGATTCTCTCACGTGACGCGCACAGGCCTTCTGGTGATCGCGTCTCAATGAGACGAGCCGATTATCGTTGAAAAAGGCAAACGGCCCACAGTCCGGTTTACGACGTAGAAACAACGCCAGCGACTGTTTCGGTAATTGCAAACGCCAGACGAACGATCGAACAGGGCATAGTAATTTTATGCACCGATCCCCGAATGCTATCGACTGAACCCTCCACAGGACGCGAACTGCGGAACGGAATTAAATTGTAACAAATATAAATTGCACATTCCTGCGAAATACATGGTAATTTTACGATGGAATTTATTATGAGATTGATAGATATTTATCATTTAAAATTCAGATAAAAGGATATGCCTGAGAGATTCTTTCAATAAGTTGTGGCGTCCCCTCCCATGCTTGCCACCAGAGGGGCTGCGCTCTCACAAGCGCTCGATCGATCCCTCGGTTGGTATACATATATACATTCCTCGACTGACTTCCCAATATCCCAGTCGTCTAAGGCAGGGTCTGCTAGAAAGGGCCTTACTGACGAGTCCACTAGCAGGCCCCGACGAAACGCTCCACCCTCCTTTTCTTTTCACGCCTCCTACGAATTTCTCGCGTTCCACATTTTGAGAGTGGCCATAAAGTTATCAAAAATGGTGTTCCTAAAGGTGGCGTTATTAGACCCATCGATTTAAAGATACTCGAAGTCAAATATCTGCTTATAGTCTTCCCTAAATAATAAATTGATTTAGAAAAAGAAGATCGTTTTCTTTATTCGCCATTTGCTAATTATTTTTGAGAATATTTAGTAGGCTACGGGAGAATTGTGGGCCAGCGTGCGACGTAGGAAGAAGGATCTCGTCGACAGGCACGGCGAGTCGCGGAGGACGCGACGTGGAAAAGGGAGGAACGGGTACGGGGCTTTGGAACGGCGAAGGGGGTGGTACGGCAGCAAAAGAGAATGCAGTAAGTAAGCATGCCTTCGCCTCAAGATCAAAGATCAATGCCCACTCGAGTCGATTTGAAACGCGAGCGCATTGCATAGTCGCGCAAACATTATTATACCCCTGTCGACTTTATACACAGTGCCTGGGCTCGGTACACGCACTCTCTTTCTCTTTCCCGGTTCGGTCCCTTCGTCCTTTGCGTCTTCCTTCCTTCCGTCTTTCTCCCTTCTGGCGTTCCTCGCCTCGTCCTGCGTCGCGTTCGTTTCGTTCTATCGAACGACGGAGCGCGCGTACATCGGGGGAGAATGCGAAAAGGGAGTAGGATGGATAGCGCAACGCGGTCCCGGTGCAACTGTATGTTAATCGAATGCGCATCCGAATACGGAATAAGGATGGAAGCCATCCAGTTTGATACACCATTCTGCCTACGTCCTCCCTCCCCCTTTCGGCACTCGTCATCCACCTCTTCCTCGTCATCCTCGTCTCCTCTGCGACTGTTCCACCGGCGGTCGTTCCTCTTCCAGCACGGTCGTCGTCGTCGTTTCGAGGCAACAAGGGAACGCCGCTCCTCCGTCGACACCGCATGGAGATTCGAAAATGATTCTCCACTTTTTCTCCCTTACTCTAGCCTATCCTCTCTCTCCCGTCCTTCGTGCATATCGGCACACGGTGTACGTACGTCATACCCGTAATCCATTACGGAATTTCGTATGCATATACGATATCGCGTATGTTTATGCGTGGCGTTCGCGAACACGCCACGGAATTAATGCGACATACCGCGGCGCTCGAGACCCTAGGATAATCGCGGCCCGTGTTTGCGCGGCTGCGAAAATGTCGCAAAGTAACGATCGCGGCCGCGACGGTGATTTAGCTCGCCGGGGAAACGGACATGGTATTTTGCACGTTCGGCTCGCGTACGCGGCGTACGAGCGCGCGTGTTAACGTGTCGCGCGACCCTCGAACACGATTATTCTACCGGCTCCGTGCCGACTTCAAACGCTTTGCTCGCGTTATTGACGTTCCCCTCGTTCCCTGTACGCGTATTGTTCCCGACACCCGCGCCCGTTAATGAGATAATCCCGACGCGATCCGTAAATCTTTCGATTTTCATCGTAGATCACGATAGAAGCAAACGCGTTGAGCTCGAGCCAAAGCTGAGCGAAACCTTAACGAGGCATTTGGTCAGAAATCAACTACCGAGCGTTCGAAAAATTCGCCACGGCGACGAGAGCCTGCGAAGACCAGGAATACCGTGGGCGTGCTTCCATTCCCGGCGACCATCAATTGAGAGATTAGTCGAGGCACATCCACGCGCGGTGGTTCGAGGGCTCTTAGAAACGCTAGTTGCAAGCAAATCAACCGTTCCCAACGATCCGAGTATGTTTGGAAAGACAAACAAGTTAGATAAATGGATCGCGAGCGGGCTAATTGAACGTCGGCTAAGTCGGCGTTGCGTGGTTTATTGTTGTTCGTTACCGACGTTGCGAAACAACAACGATCCAGTTTGAAACGTATCGTGACGCGCGATGAGAAATGGATTGTCTACGATGATCAGAAACGGCTGGCATAATAACTTGATCGAGACGAGGGACTGGCACCTTGGGAGCAAAGTGATAGCAAACGGAGGAGCTGCAGCCGGAATCGGGCGTATTGGTTTCCTGAATTCGAAGGAAACAATCATTCTGGAGGAAGCACTTTCAGTAATTGGACAGAATCTATTAAAGCTTATTATTCGACCAAATATAGCTATCGTTGGTACCATGGGATTAGTGAAGAAAGAAAAGCTCAGTGACCTATCTGAAACGCTCGAGCTATGTTCGGTTGCAATAAGTACTCGTTCTAAATAGTTCTGGAGTCGCACCTTGGCAGGTGTATCGGGTTTCCCGATTAATTAAAATCGCCGAGGACCTCTCGGCGTTCGTTCTCATCGACCACGTAATTTCGCAATGCCATTCGCCGCGGAGCGCAAGTGCATCGGGACTCAGTCGACCGGAGTCGCCGATCAGTCTGCACAGTGACGTTTCCCTCCTCGTCCCGCGGCTGGTGCACGCTCGTATCCGTCACCGGGGACCGTTGCGCGGCCTGACGTGGAAAACGAGGCGGTATAAAGCACTGCCGGGTCTGTCGACGGAGTTCGATGGCTGGCGAGTAGGTCCGCGATGCACCTCAGGTGGTCCCCCGATGGTTCGAGCCGCGGCGTCGTCGATCGCTGAACTCCCCGATCAGCGTTCGCAATAAATTGGAATACCCAGCGAGCACACGCTCCGAACAGTCTCCGGGACCCAGCTGGAACAGGAAAGGGAGTAGAGGGTGTTCTCCGAGTCACCTGTCAGCGGTGCAGATAAACTCCAACGGGAACCGCTGTTCCAGAACGAAATGGCGCAACCCTTCGCGACCAACAGACCTGATAATTCTGCAAACTATTAATTTCATTTGAAACCATCGTTTCCTCCCACTGTGCTTCGTTAATAACGTTACAATTGCCACTCGGGGTGCATAAGTCAGCCATCTTGCGATCTTGGGGTCGATCGATAGATTGTCGATAGGAAAGACTTGACAGAAAACATCCTTACGAACAATAAACTTGGGTCGAGCAGGATTCCTGAATACTCGTTCCTTTTACGACTCGTGGAACGAAGAGAAGCCTAGTCGTTTCGCGTCCAATAATCCCTAGTATTGCAGTTTGGAGATAGAAACAATGTTCACGATTTACGCATCAGGATTTTATAGGCGTCGATACTCTAAGCAACGCAGAATTACGCTCGATACCAGATAGTCTACGAGGCCAACGTTTTATTTACCTGTCCAGATTTATTTAGCTCCTCAGCGGAGAATCTTTGTTTTATTGCATAGTACACAGCGAAACAATAAAAATTTCGTTCGAAATAGGGAAAGGATTAGAGGGTGTTCCGGAGTCACCTGTCAGGGGGAGGCAGATAAAGTCGAAGGGAACGAGAGGCTGAAGGGACTCGTCCTTGGTGGTTTCTAGTTGGCGTCCTGCAAGGGGCCCGATCTTTTTTCCAACGCGGATCTCTCGCGAGCGATCTTCGAATTACGAAGCGTTCGGTAGCGAGCAGAGGCGGCCCCCGCTCGATAACGTGAGGCGGATTGAAAGCAGCCTGTGGGAGTCGTTAGACTCACGGCGAAGTACGTCGTGTAAGGATGAGGTACATGTCGGTTGAACGTGCCTGTCGCGATTTCCTGATGCCCGGCTGGTGTTTCTTTCCTTATTTGTTGCGCGCCCGATGCCTGACCCGATAAGCCACCGTTTTTTATCGGCCGCGCGGCCTTGCCTGCGCCGAGCGTTACGCGGAAAATGAAATTCCGCGCTTTATCGCCGCGACGTAAGATTTCCCGGTGCCTTTTCACAGGAAATAGGGTTTCCTGCTTATCGGTGGGCGTCCAACCAACGGGCACGCGGCAGATTGCGTTTAAAATACTTTTACGAGCCTCTGCTTCTAATTAGAAAATTTCCTCGCGTCCCAGATGCGCGAGGGAAACCCTGCGCTCGAGCATTTGACACGCGATATTTTTAAAAGCTTGAAATTGATTAAATGAATCGTCTCGAGGATCGTTTGGAAAATGTGAGGCAGACGCGGAGGAAGTGAATTCCCGAAGACAGATAAGGCATCGATCCCAGAATCGGGTGGGAAGGAGAGTCAAGTATTATGCATCGGCGCGATAAAGACGCGCCAGAAACCTACACGACGCGGCATCGAGTGGCCAGAAACGAGGGCACGGTGGCGCGGGCCCGGGCACGAAGAAATCGGAGCGCCGTAGGACGTTGGGAGGGCGAAGGAGCCGAGAAGGGACGGAAGACGAGCAGGAAAGAAAAGTGCTCCTTGGTTCTTCTCCTTAGCAACCGAGAGGGGTTGGTAGCGGGAAGGCACTTAAACAAAAATCTAGACCACCCAGCGACCCTTTTTTCCCCGGGTGCACGGTGAAGGGTTGCAGACGTGCACGCATGCACACGCAGCCTTCCGCAGTTAGGTGCTTCACGACGCGTCGGTATTGCCGGGTCCGTACCCTCGACGGGCAGCCCGGAGAAGGCAGAGAGGAGTAGATGAGCCGGGGGTGAGACGGAGGGCAAGAGCCTAGGCGCAGTAGGACGACAAAGAGAGGGGTAGGTCGGTCTGGGTTGGCTGGTCGGGGTTACGTGGTGTGCCTCCTCCTAGATATACGTGTATAGATCGCGCGATATACCGCGCGGAAGGGATTATTCTTAGGGTAGGGTAGGGTTTTGCCCGAGTGTAAAAAGTGCGAAAAGGGACATGAGGAGGAGGGTCGCTAGGACGAGAGGGAGTCTAGGGCAGGAGAGGAACAGAGGGTGAAGGAGAGAGAGTCGGAACGGCTGCTGGTGGAGGATGGAAGGCACATATATCAAGGGTGGAGAGTAAAAGGGGGCTGCCTTTGGGGAGGGTGAGAAAGAGGAGCGCAGCGACTGGCGACCGGTGACAAGGAGAGAACGCCGGAGAGAGACGGAGGGATACGCAGAAAAAACAGAGAGCGAGAGGTAGAGAGCAGCGGCGTGTCGCGGAGGAAAAGGGGTTGATGAGGATGAAACAGGGTTCTGGTTGCATGCGAAGATGCATAGACGATGCGCGCGAGCACTCGCCAGGGCGGTGCACCCTGAAGGTGCATTGATCCCACGGTGGCTGTGCGTAGGGTGCCCTACCTTCTACCCCGGTTTTTTCCCTTCGTCCCTTTGGCTGCACCTCTCGTTCCTCCAGCTTCTCACCCTCCGTGCCTCGCCCACCCTTCTCGACGGTGCGTACGTAGTACTTACGTGCATGTCCCCGCGTGCACTTATATGCGTACGCAGGCAGGTATAACGCCCCCTCGCCGGCGACACAGGGGTTGCGAGAAAAAGTAGGATTTCTACGACGATGACTACGACCGCGCCGGAGAACGATGACGTTCGGTCTTCGTCGCGCGCCTTCTGCCAGCGTACGTGTTAGAGGGACGATAAAGGGGGTGCTCGCGGGAGGGACGGAATGATAAAACAGTCCAAGGAGAAAGAGAGCGTGACGAAGGGAATGCACAAACGCGAAAAGTGCGTGGCTCGTTGCGTGCGACGAGAGGAGAACTCATTAAAATAAATATACGCGGCGTACGCGCGCACTCGGTGCGTTGACGCGTGCCACGCACGTCGACGTAACGCGAGGACATTAGGAAACGGAACGGTGCGCTCTCCCAGCTTCCGCCCACCCTGCGTTCCTGTTGCCGGGTCGCACGGGATATCGCTGGTTGCCACCGACGACTGGTTACATCGTACCAGCGATGGATTAGTAATTACGCGGTTCGGTTAATCGCGGCTCGGGAAACCGGATGGCATCGGGAACGGATCGACCTGGAGACGATTTTACGGAGACTGTTCCCATCTCGTTCGCGGCTAATTACGCGCTAGGGATTCAGCGGTTGTAACAGCGATTCAATCATATCGTCGGCGTCCCAGTTACGATTACACCAGACGTACCAGAGCTTCGGTATGTGATCCCGAGTTTACAGCCAATTATATTGTTTTTAGCTTTCAACGTTGTGATCGCGAGAACTTAAATATTGCATGGCCATGATACTCCAATTACGCATAATGATAGAGAAATTATTTTTTGTGGAAACTTGCTGAATCTTGATTCTCAGTAATTTTTATATCTCTCGATACGTCGGTACAATGTGGAGATATTCAATATTTTTGGCCGCTGGAGTATCGGTCGTGGGTATCGGTCACGCGCGAGATCGGGATGTCTAATTACTTTTAAACGACCGTGAAAACGTTTGTGCTGGCGGTGGCTCGATCAACGTCCATCCTTCGGCCACGTAGGAACAATAACGGTCCTTCCCCCCCATCGGAGCATTCAAAAGCGTTACGAATTAGAAATCCAAGCTCATCGTCGGGCGCCAACTATATTGGCGCAATCTTTTAAGCGATCGCTCGTGACTAACAGCAATTTCTCGAGTAGCCAGCTACTCGGAAAATTCCAGCCGAGCGCCGACAGCCGTTTGCCGCGCGAGAGTTCAGGAAATTCTGGTCAAGTGGCTGCTTGAAATTATATATTTAGAACGAAATTACGGAAACGGTGACATAAAACGACGTTAAGAACGTTGCGTTAAACGAAATCGTTGTTCAAGTGCAAGGAAGCATAATTTTAACCGGCTGGCCGCGTCGACTAACAAAGTTATTAATCCTTTCGACGTTGAAATTGTTAATTTCACTTTAACTTGTTCATATCTTATTTTCTGACTTTTACAAAAAGCATTCTTTCTAAATTTTCCTATTTAATTACTATTCAATTGCACAGAGTATTTATTTTTAAAATTGTGTAAAGCTTATCCTCATACAGGGAGTATGAGCGGGGATCAAGTGCAATCATTTTTGGTGAATAGACACACCTCCGAATTCCTACGCAGTTTCGAGCAAAAAATTCATTACCGAAAATGTAATGTTTGGCCAAAAATGTTTCCCTGATAAAAACTAATCGATTGGTGCAGAAAAATGGGCCGGAAAAATACATTGGTTGAAAGTCTTCCAAGGAACAAATACCCAAGAAACAATAATAAAATTATTATTTTGTCAGTCGATGACAATGGATTGAGCACAAAGCCTTGGCCAAGCAACCGAAGACATCGATTCCCAGCATCCAAAGTCTACATCCGACGACCGAGTTCCAACATCAATACAGAAACCTATTTCGCGAGGATGCTGGCGGCACTTGTGCCCCGGAGATAAGGAAATGAAGGACCGATAATTAAAGCATCGCGTATACGCCCTCTCTTGAGCTGGCGAGGATAAGCTAGAGTTCACCCACGTCGCAGCAGTCGGTGCACGCAAGTGCGTGGCGTGGTGTTTGTGTGAGTGGCGTGCTGTGATACGAAGTACAGTGGCCATGTGGTTCGATCAACCCTGGTGGTCCACTGCATTTAGAACGGTACGAGTGGACCCGCTTGTGGACCTGCCACACAAAGCGTATATCACGATAACGAGCCTGGGAATCGTGAGCGCCGGATAGAGTCCACGATTTCCGGTTCTTCGCGACGCCATGGTCGATGACATGTACACTATTTAATTTCATTCAATAAAGAAACGATTCACGCATAAAGGTAGTGTTTTTGCTAAACTCATTTTCCCCATTTGGCTGCCAACCTATTCATTGTCATGCTAACGCACAATAAGTCACCGAGATATCAAGTGTGCGTATTAAGAGGACGACCTACAATGCAGAACAGAATAATTAACGAGGTTAAGAGACACGAAGCTCACTATACAAACAGTTTATAAGAATCAGCTAGCGTGGCGTGTGACGAAGAATTTCCGCATTACAAAAACTTTTCCCATTTTTCCTCTAATCCGAGTTTACTTGGGTATTTAAAAATACACTTTTACCTTCAGTTTTAACCCGATTATAACGTACATAATTTTGCAACCATTTCTATGAAAAGAGGGGAACGTTACGCGGCTAAACGAACCTCATTTAAATACTATTAGGTACCAGCCATCCGTTTCCTAATTGTCTTTGTGCAACGGCAGCGCGAACGCCAGACGTCTCTTCTTAGACTCAATAATATTACCATTTCTCATTCTGAGCAACAGTAACGAGACCAAATAGGATTTAATAATTACCTGGGTGCATTAATGTCAGTCTCGTTAAACGAGGCGAGCGTACACAACGCGGTACGCCTATTTAGAATACTTATTGTGTTCCTCCTCGGCTACCGGGGAATAGCAAACAATATTACTTCCGACTTGTCGAGTCACTTGCCGCGTTAATTAATGCGAATTGAATACCGCTTTAACGAATCGCGTCGTCGTAGTCGGCATCGCAACCCCGAGACACGCGACAATCGTATCTATCAAAACTGCTTTTGCCGCACAAAAGACCTATTTCCGAGCAGTTGAATACGAATATCCCGACGCAGTGCTACCAACGCACGGAACAACCACTTTCCGCCTTGCCACCTGCACTTTCACTCCTCGTAATTTATATCTAAATGAATCGCGGTTCTGAATTCCGTGACCGCCGCGTGCATCGAACCGGAGCCACGTAAAACCGACGTGAATAGTTCGTTATTTCCATATTCGACGAACATTCCGACCCTACGAATTTAATTTACGCATCATTATTCGTATTATTAATTTTTATGGGTGGACGCGAGAAGGTCTTTCAACAATACACTATGAAAAATTACTGAACCATGTGAATGAAGAACTTTATATTTCAGTCGAAATAAATGGGGAAACGTTTTATCAAACTCCAGAAATTAAATTACCGAAGTATGGTCGATATTCGACTTTTGCTAGTGTAGTTCCTTTTTTTAATAATCACGTTTTCGATGCTCAGAAATCCCTTCCGTTTCCGCGTTGACGAGTAATATTCTAGGCTTTTCATCGCGTTCACGAAAGAAGGAGCGAGTCGGTGGGGCGACGAATAATTATATCCAACCCTGGCGGGCTGTCCCGCCATTTTAATTAATATTAATTGAACGCCGCTTTGAACCGGTCGGTCGGGACCGATGTCGCGAGGGCCCCGGCGTCGTCACACGCATGCACGCGTAATTACGCGACGCGCGAACGAGATGCGTACATACGAATGGGCGCCCCGCGCTCGGGATTCCTTTCAATCTTAGACGTTTAAGCTCGCGCTCGCGCGTAATTACGCGCAATTTCGTTCGATCAAAAGTCCCGTGGCCCCTTACGATCGCCCGGCACCGACTGTTTTTGGCCAAGATGACTATCAAAGAGCCCGCCGTATCCAGGAATCGCGAAACTCCGCCTCACCCTCCTCGCCAAAAAGTTGCTCCCGAATGTTGCATGGAATTTCCCCCTTCCAGATACGCAAAAATAAACCTCGCGTTTATATATAGAAACGTGAATGCACTCTGAATCGCCCAATGGACTCTGCGAAAATTAATACTGATTGCAAAACTCCTTACATTTTTGCACCAGGGACAATATGGTGGTTCTCAATAAAAGATTAATAAATTTGCAGTGCATCTCATCCTAACATTCTCACTCCTGGAGTCTCATCCAAAACAATCTCACACAGTTGGTACGTAACAGTTGGTTAAGAATGCAAATTGTTACGTTGGAAAATATTCCACGAGATTTACTAGTTCGTAAATTTATTTTTATAAGACACTGGAATAATTTTTAAATTATCACCGAAACGTAGGGGAGCAAAAATGTAGAATATATAATAAATTTCTTCCTGAGTCAGGGTGTTGGGTGTGCTTCGTGTGCTGTGTTTCTTCGCCTCGTCACGTGTCGCTGGTTGCTCGCGTTGCGTGGAAAACAGACGTCCGGAAGAGGACCTCGCGTTCTCGCGTGCCCCGCGAATTTACATTCCTCGCGTAATCGGCGCCTGTGCAGGCGATCCCTCCGTGCTTTTCCTTGGACGCCGACCATGCGAAGTTTACGTGCTCGCTGCCCGCCGCGAATTTATCGCGCGTTTCCGTTAAAATGTTGCCCCGCAACTTGGAAGGTAATTGTATCGCGATAAGATCCGCCGCGTGATGAAAAGAAGTAACGCGACATGTGTTACGCGAGGTAAAGATTATTCGTGCGACGAGATAGAACGAATTTACTCCGGGGCCAGTTTGCCAACCGTAATGCGATCTGATGCGAACTATTTATTGAATTTCAACGGCCGCGATAATCTAATTGTTTCGTATTCTTTGTTCAACACGAGGAACACGATCGCGATTAAATTTAATTCTTTGCGCCGAGTATGCGCCTTCCAACGTTTATAGAGGTTCTCGGAATATGCCTCTCAAAGTGCAGTGAAAGTTACTATTTTTAGTCTGTGGAATCTTGTGGTTAATACTTGAGAGCACTAGTATTTAAAGAAAATAAATTGTTCCTCAGGAAATTAGGAAAGGTTATCCTGCAATGTTCGATGGTTCTGCTCTTAATAATGTAAGACAGCAGCGAAATCAAAACCTAATTTCTCAGTCAGAAAGCCTTGCGTCACTCCTGTTAACAGTGTGTTATCCGAGTTCCACAAACTCAGTGTCATCATTTCCTTCATGTTCTCCGCGAAACTTGCTGAATCTTGTCCTATCCCTCTACTGCATCCAAAATCCTTCAAAGCTATTATAAACATATACAGGGTGTTCGGCCACCCCTGGGAAAATTTTAATAGAGGATTCTAGAGGCCAAAATAAGACGAAAATCAAGAATACCAATTTGTTGATGGAGGCTTCGTTAAAAAGTTATTAACAATTAAATTAAAAAATTTCAAATCGTTCTGGAAAAATTATTTTCGGTTCCGGGAGTCAATTGCAATCATTTTTGGTGAATAGACATACCCCCGAAATCCTACTCAATTTCGAGAAAAAAATTCGAGTAAGTGCTGAAAGTTTTGGGTGAAAAAAAATACTTTCGAATCGTCTTGGAAAAATTATTTTTAGTTGCAGGGGTCAATTGCAAGCATTTTTGGTCAACAGACATACCCCCGAAATCCTACTCAGTTTCGAGAAAAAAATTCCTTACCGAAAATATAATTTCTGGCCAGAAATGTCTGCCCGAATTTTCATGCGAATCTTTAAAACGTCATAACTTCTGAACGGATTGGACGATTTTAATGTTTAAAAAAGCAAACTACGCGCATTTTGATGGAGAATATGCACAAATCGCAAAAATATTCGAAAAGTTGGTCCTCGATCCCGCAAAATGAGAAAAACCCCATAAAAATGGTCCAATTTTCAAACAGCCATAACTCCTACAATTGTGAATATATTTCAATGAAACTTTTTTCTGAAGTAGAGCTCATGGGTACCTACAAAAAAGTATTAGACAAAATTTCCGTACAGCGTCAAACAAGTTTATTAAAAATGAAGAACGAATTTTTAAGAAAAATCGACAGGGGGGAGGGGGTAGGTGCCTAAATTTTTCAACGAAAAAAAAAATTTTTAATTAATTCTAAAAAAATTATTTTTGGTTCCGGGGGGCAATTACAATCATTTTTGGTGAATAGACATACCCCCGAAATCTTGCGCATTTTCCAAAAAAAAAAATTCAGTACGGTCGGAACTTTAAACGTTAATAACTGTTTAACGAAGCCTTCATCAACAAATTGGTATTCTTGGTTTTCGTCTTATTTTGGTCTCTAGAATCCCCCATTAAAATTTTTCCCAGGAGTGGCCGAACACCTTGTATATCTCCTCATGACAGAGTACCTCTACATCGTTCAGCATACCTTTTGCAATCATTGCATTCATTTAATTCTAACTTTCAGTATCAAGCTTTGCAGAAACCACTTTAAATAAAGAAAAATTATGCATGTATTTATGTTATGAACGAAGGGGTTTTAATCTCTGGTCTTCCAACCGGAAATAGGAAAACGACGCCGTGGATGTGGAAACAATAAGCATCGTTTGTCATTGGATCGCTTCCAAAGATTGGACCCGCTTTTCCTGTCTAAGTTTCACGTGTATTTTTTTCCAGCTAACGAGAAGCGGCTTCACGTACGGCTGGCGTCGCGACGTGATCCGTAGGAGAGGAACGAAGCGTTCGAGCAGAACAGGGTCGTCGTTTCCTGTGAGGCTAACGCCATGTGTGTACCGGTCCGTCATAGCCGCGCGTGGGTATGATACACCTAAAGCATGTTGACGCATCGAATTATTCAAATCAGATAGCCGCCCGGTGGATATGGGACGGGATGAAACGGGGAAAGGAAGACCCGGTGGGATGAGGCAGAAATGGAGGAGCGATCGAAAGAACTATGTAACGCGGAGCATCGAGCGATGGGGACGGATCGGATCGAACGGAACAAGATGGAAAACGTTACTAACGATCGAGGAAAATATCAAGATCGTTGGAGATAAAAGAAACTGGAAATGTCCTGAGTATAAAACACATTATAATTTCCTTAGTATAAAGAAGTATTTCTTTTGTTTAATGTATGACAATATTTGAAACATTAACTTTCAACATTTTTTTTCAATTTTAAAAATAGAATATTAAAGAATGATAAGTTGAAAGTAAGAAGAAAGGTGTAAGGTAGAAGAATAGCGGGTCAAGAGAGGACGACGTCCCGTTCGTGATGTCAACCGAGAAGCACCGAGAGGACGGTTTAATCTAATCCAAACATTAGGGGCTACAAATCGTTAATTGTCACGCGAGGAATGCTGGCCCCTAGGTGGGACGCGTTTGTAATTAGGCGGCTTCAAACGATATCGATCGTGCCACGTCGGTTCGATGCGCACCCTCTTGCCGCCGTGTATACCACGGTCTCGACGAGTCTCGAGCATCACGACGTGTCGACGGTAATGATCCACGAGCGATCGATCGAACCGATCCGATGTCACGCGGAAATGCTTCTTGGGATTCCTTTGTGTGAATCACGGTTGCAAGGATGTCGGAGTTCGCTATCTGCCCGCGGCAGCAAATTAGGGGTCAGGGTCAAGCGACTGGCAAGATAATTAAGTAAATAACATGTTCCAATACCGTTCCATACTTGGAATTTATGTGTACGGGTAAAAAAAAAATCTATGTCCGAAACACCATCTGTAGTATCCGAGAATTGACAAAATTTATTCCTGTGCTTCACAATAATTAAATTATAGGCACTAATATCAATTCCATTGTGTTCTATGCATATTAATATATTGTATGCTATATACTGTTCATCTATAAGCACTGTTCTCTACTTCAGCTGTAAAAATATCGTATTTTAGTAATAGAAAATTTTCCGTGTGAGTCTCATTTTCGTCAGTAGAAAATCGTGATATTTAAATGGACACATTTTAACAACATTCAAAGTTTATTTATACCATTCGAATAGTTGCAGCCCTACTTCCGTGTCCCCGTTGCTGGCACAGAGAAACGCTCCGTCGTCCCCGGGAAGCTAAAAAGAGCCGGTGTCGCGACACAAAGGCGAGGCTTCTCGCGTACCCGCGGGAGTGAAAATTAAAAATCATTAATTTCCCTAATGGATGCGAGAAATGACTGCAGCCTCTCCTCCTTTCAGAGCCTCCCACGCATTCCTCGTCGAGAACGGCGAGTGCGTTGCTCGGCGTCTGCGTGCTTACCTGCGCGGAAACGCCCGAGTGCCGCTCGGAAATGCGTGCGGCGTGGAAAACCAGCGGGACAAAAAGAGAGACCGGCGGGCAACGGGAATGAAAAATGGAGGAAGGAGGAATTTAAAAAAAAAAAAAAAAAAGGGAAAATACGAAGGTAAAATAGTCGCGTCGGAAGGCGAAAAAGGACACGTGGGGTTGAAAGGGAACGCGCGATCTCGAGAGGAAGGACGACAGAGGGCGCGAAGAGGACCAGACGCGGAAAAACAGAGGGAGAAGAAACGGAAGAACGCCGCGCGGTCGTAGGAGGTAGAAACGGCGTGGAGGGCGGGGGACGAACCCGGAGTCACAATGCGCAGAGTAATCCTGTCGCGTCGTTAACTAACGCGCGGCTGCTAATAAGTCATTAGGGGATGGCTGTCGTCGAGTCGCGTACGTCGTACCTTCTAGATAGGCGAGCGAGTTACGAGTCACGAGTCACGCACGCAACGCGGACGCACAAACGCAGCTCTGTCGTGTGTACGCGTGCTCCTAGTACCCCCTCGTGGTAGGGGTGCGTGTCTTGTTAGCGACACCCCTGGCGTTGGACGAGAGCCTCTTTCATCCTCTGCCCCCTCCCCCCTCCCTCGCCTAACCGCCCCTCTTATCCTCATTCTATCGGCCCCTACCTTCCTCCGGTCTTTTTCTAAGACCCCGTGTCCCACCCCCTCCCGAAACCCTCCGACGTGGTCTCTCGACGCGTACAACTATGCGTTTTCGAACGTCGTGCGTCGCGCGTATCCGGACTCGCCTCGACAATGGCCGCGCGTGTGTGCGTCTCGCGCTCGCGCGGGATCGAGGGCAACGAGAGAGCAAGCACGCATGGACGAGCAACCCCCATAGGGAGCGGACGAGGACCGCGATTTCTGCCGTCGTGCTCAGACACGGTCGCGCCGTATGTCGTCTCGTTATATACGGTGGAACGAGTGACACCGCGTCGCCGCTACGGCAACCGAACCCGCCGTATTTCTAGTACGGTAGGTTAGTTAAGCTCTCTTTCAGCCCGCGCGCCACTTACTTCGACCGTACAGTACGTACGCGCGCGACGGACATAAATAATCGCGTTTTAAACCGCGCCCGCGCGAACACCGCCGCTCGACCTGGGCCCCGGCGATATTGTCAAGAGGGGCCCCTCGCACGCTTACGCAATCGGCCGTCCCAGCTGTCCCCGACCTGTCCCCCGATTGTCCCTTTGCTCGCGTGGCGAATGCGAGCGTGCCCCCACGGAGTTTACGCCTTTCCAGCTGGACTATTAACCGGCAGACGCCATTTACGCCAGAGAGATTTACTCGACTCGACGCGTCTTTAGAAATTCGCGGAAATATTGCGCGCGATTGTCGGTTTATGAAATCCTCGGAACGCTTCTCGTATCTTTAGTGGTGGAGCATCGTATGTATAGTTTGAGCAGTTAGAGTGCATCATCGAGGCAGTGGCGTGGACGTTTCGGCGAAGATTTGCTCGACGTTGAGACCATAGTCTTCTAGAGTTCGTGGAAATAATTTTTCAAAGAAGCTAAATTATAGAATAATATGAAGGGTGGATGCTGTATGACTGAAGATTGAAAGCTGTAATGCTCTATTGTTTGCAAAAATTGTGCTTTTAACCCTTCAGCTGTCTTTCTGCGATTCCTTTTAACTATATAACACTTTAATACATAAGATTATTCATAGTAGCTTTTAACAATATATATACAGAAATAACACAGCTTAAGGGTTTAATCAATGGCTGACTAAATTCTGAGCAATCAAGGACTAAGCAGCGAAACGATATTAAGTTTTAACCTTCGATAACTCCGATAAACCAATACTCAAACTATCCCTCAACATTCCATCATGCCACTATCCTTTTATATTTAGATTCTCACCAATTTCGATATTGCATTGCAAAGATCAGAACCCTGAGAAAATTCCCAATGAAAGGTGACTGGAGAGACGGCTTGGGGGTGGATTTTCCCGGGGAAAGTCGAATAGAGAAAATGAAAAAGACCTGTTCTGCGGTGTACACGGTCGGGGCCACGTCGTGTAGCTTGTGCTTGTAACGGTAAGCGTCGGAGGTGGATGAGAGAAGCAGCGGAGGATGAAGAGGAGGAGCAGGCCTGCCTTTGACTCGAAGTGGACCTGCTTGGCTAGTACAGGTATTTACTAGGTGCCTGTGCTCCTCCCCCTCCCCCACCAGCCGGGGGCCCTGTACCTATGCCCCTCCGTTCGTGGCACGAACAGCGGTCGCATAGTTCAAGAATTCTTTCTCGCGATGCTGATGGACGTTGCCTGGTACCGTGGCCCCCAGAGGTCGCCACCTCCTTCGCGAGACCTGAGAACTTCCTCGGCGTCCCCGCGTTCTTCGAAAACCGCCGGATGCGCATTAATCAACTCGCTGGAAAACTGATACGTGTTAGCATTGGATTTGCATATCAATGACGGCGGCACTGAGAATCACAGAAAACGGCGTGGCGCAGGTGTCTCTGGTAATATTGACAAATGATGCACGCGAACGAATAGGAATATCCCTGCGTTTATGCTCCAGCCTTTTGTCCTTTTGTCGCGAACTCGTCCTTTTATCCCTCGATGGAGAAACCGGAGGATTTGTTCAAAGGTCTAACCAGAGACGAGCGAAACTTCCATGGAATAATAGCTAACCGATAAGACTAACGTGTAGAAATTTATTCGCGACGCTCGTTCGATCAAACGTAATTTTACCATTCTGCAATTTAAATATTTTTGTAAAATTCATTTAACGCGAAGTTAAGTACTCCAAAACTGCTAGAAACCTCACCGATCAATGTTCTCTTGCGAAACTCTCTTTTATGACGAAGTAGCAGGTCCGGAATCAATTACATAATTTATCGAAGCCCACGGTCATGCTCTCAGAGTTCTGTAACAGAATTCTCTAGGCACGGTTGTGTCACCGGCAACAATACTCTTATAAACCGTTCCTTCTAATTTTTGATTTATGAACCTTGACCGCGTTTAAAGAGAATGGAGGATTCAGAAATCTGTATACGAGACCGAAGAATTATTGCACCGTGGCGCTACCGATTCGCAGTCGTAAAGTTCGTGAACGTGTTCGTTGTTGGGAATGGCCGTCGCGTATGGATACGTGTCCAATGTCCGCGGTGTCGTTACTCGCCGAAGTACTGCTAAATCACTCGCATATTGTTGCTCGCCTACGTCGAGGTCCGCGCTCGATCGGAAACGCGGTCGTCGACGAATCGTTCCTTCGTTCCTGCGCCATTGCATCGGTATCAGAAACACGATAAATTCGTGTATTAATGATGCACCGGATATACCTGATTCGACGCAACAACCGGTGCACCTGCACGCTATTCGTGATATAAACTCCTGAAGGAGCGGAAATAGCAAGGGGGCGCGGGCAGGATGGAAATGGCGACGAAGTATGTACTTGGCGGCCGACTTGTTCCGTCGTCGGGTAATAAAATTAATAGGCGAGATAAGAGCTTGAAAAGTTGCAACAAATACAAAAGATATACGAGTTCAACCTTTCATTTAACGTTCGTACAAACAAACCAAGATAGATTTCCTACGTTAAATTACTATAAATTGTAGAGACTACAAGCTTTCTTTTAAAATCACAATCGACACTTTGACTTTTCACTTTCGAATTCTCAAGCTGAAATGTTATAAATTTGACAAATTTTAATTTACGTGGTTTGCAATTGTCTAAAATCAAAGCTTCGGTCTGACGGTCGACGCGTTAATCTGGAGCAACGGTTCTCGAAAACGGGCGATCTTTTCAACGGCATTACATAAATTCACGTCCAGTTTCTCCATGCCCGATGTATCATCCGCGGTTCCGCCGGGCCACGCAAAAACAACGCGGAATAAATTCTCGTCTCGACGTACGAAACGCGAGCATAAAAGAATAATTTCGCGCCCAGTATAATGCGGCCACCGCGCGCCTCGGAGCGTCCTGGACGAAGATTCGCGATTATCGTCCGCGTCAGCGTCCCCTCGCGGCATACACCCCCATAAAAATGGAAACACCGTACGCGGAAAGGGAGGCGGTAGGAGTTCAGCTCGGACGACAACAGTTATCGGCGCGCCAAGTTGCTCGTAGAAGAAGTTATACGTCGTCGGTGGCTTCACGGTCGTCGATATCGAATGCGTCCTTTGTGCCATCGCGGAAAAATCGAAGGGGCGGCTGATCGACTCCCGTCGTTAAATTGCAAACTTGTAAGCGGAATCGCGTCTTCCCCGTACGCGTTCATCCGGCAGTTACGGTCGAGTTATCGTCCGTTCGTGCGAGTAAAGTGAGAGTATGCCCGTACGCTTTACTCTTGTCGTTATGCCTTACAAGGGGAATCCGCGAACTGTGGTCAGAGATTTCTATTCATTCCTCTTTTTTATGTCCGGGGGAGGACGCAAGAATAAGCATCGAGGACGATATCTCTTCCGTTCTCGGGAAATAAATTCCCAAAACTTCAAATGTCCCTTGGAACTTTATGGTTTTTCCTCATTCCAAACTTCTGTTAAGACTAGGAATTAAATAAAAATAATATACGCCCTGAAAGAGCAAAAGAAATTTAGGTAACATTGATCCATCTGTATGTCTGTAATTTCTTTGAAAAATACAGCGTCGAAGCGAAAAGTGCGCCGCTCGAACGACGTTATTTGCCTCGAAGAGAGAAAATGCGAAGGTGAGGTTTTCTTAAAGCGCTGAACTCCGCGGAATTGCGGCGACGCTTGCCTAATCGAGGCTCGAAATTGTCTTCGAGGCGCTGGGGACGCTTAAAAGTCAACGCGCGTCGTGACTGCTTTTCCCGCCTTTGCAGCAGGAACGCCGCGTTAATTGCTCGCCACCGATAAAACGCTTGTGCACTGCGGTGTTTTCGTTCCGACGAGTGTTCGCAGCTGGGAGTAAAAATCACGAAGTCGATCGTAAAGTTCGCGACCGGATTAAGACGACGGCGTAAAAGTAACGCGGGGGTGGTAGCGTTGCCAGCAGACGTATAAATCTCTATCGTTTAATTTACACGGATTTGCAATCGATTCTGCGATGAGGAATAATGGGTAAATTAAATGGCGAGTCTTGATGGTTTAGATGGCGATTACAGAGGCACTTTCACTATTCCGCTAATTGCTTCTAGAGATCAGTACCAAGGATCTACTGGACTACGAATTTTATCGCATCTAAATTGTAATTTACAAAGAGATTCTATGCAATGTTGCTCGAAAGTTTCCACACAGGAAGAGGTTGCAGCAATTTTTCACCGTACCGCAATAATTCAACCATCGATCGATCATCCGTATCGAGTCCGATGTAAATAATCGAAGAACGACGATTCTCCAATGAATTTTTGATTTATTACCGGCAGCGTTGGCAACCATTATACGACTCGCTATTATACGCGACGACTTTAAAGAAATCGTTATCTGTAATCTGCGGACTTGTTTTAACCTCATTATTGTTGGTATGTGTTCGATTAATATCTCTCGCTGGGAGCATTACCGATCAGATAGGCGTGGCTGAATATAATGCGCGGAACCTTTCATGGAAGCCGAGCACCTACGAACTCTGACCCGAAACGGATAATTCATAGATATTAATAAATTCTTGCAATTAATTCTCGACGCGGCGTAACCGATCGCTTATGTTTAAAGATAAAACATTAGCCACCCCACATGTTCGCGAGCTAGACGCAATACCTCCATCTATCGTAAATCGTTCCGCGTTTCGATATCTATTAGCTCCGATAATTCTAATGTGTCCCATTACGAGCCTTAATCTCGGCGTCTACTATAGTTTTGATTTAACCAGTACGCGTGGAAATTTTATGGAAATCGATTTATCAAAGTTTCGATGGAAATGAAATGTCTACAAACATTTTTCTCGGCTTAACCCAACGCGAATCAACAAATCTCACGCGTCGCTGAGCACGAGGAAATTCTTCAACAAGCGATACTAATAGATTCTCGTCGGCGAACCGGAGCGTGACTGCGTTAAAACGGACGCGGAATTCACTCATCCTCGTTGAACTCAATCAGACCACGTGATCCAAGACGCTTGGTATCGCTGACGACTCGTATACGAATCAAAATTAATAATTGATGAATTGTATTACTTTGTTTCTGACGAATGTAATGAAACGAAAAGTTTCTCGATTAAGTTTGAGTTTAATACGATATTCTAATGTTTGGAAATTGAGTTGCTCGTTACGCCAACAAACTTTCCATTCCTCACCCTCGAATCCAATAACTCGCGAGTCTTTTGCCAGCTGCTCTCCGAAACCGGGGTTAAAATCGAGGAACAGCTTTTCCACCCTTGGTCCCGCGCCTTAATCCAGAACCCAGGGGGATGATACCCAAATATACGAAATCCCTGAGTGATCTCTTCGAGGCAAAACCTGCGGAGTTCGCGCTCGAGATAACTGGCGCGATGGTCGCAGTCGACTAGACGAACGGTTACGAGCATAACCCGACCAACCGAATACGTAATATAGTCAGACCTCTATAACTCGAACTACTTTAAGTCGAAAGCCTCTATAAGTCGAAGCTTTGTTCATTCCCCTTGGCAAATCCTGAATAAATCAAAAAATAAACGGAAGCGAGCTCGAAGGTGCGCGCTGCAACTATGTATGTGGCCTTTGCATCTTGAATTTATACAAAAGTTCCTCAAACTTCATTTTCGTTTCGTCGAAAATGTTTGATCCCCACGGAGTAGTAAAACGGCGTTTTTAAAATAAAAAATCTGGATGTTTTGTTATTTAGAAAATATATTGGGAAAATCAAAGAAGTAAAAAATTTTAGCAGATTTAGCTCCGGAAATAACATTTTCAGGCTCGATTCTATTTTTTGCAGTATTCAATATATTTCCTTTGTTTTAAGAGCTCGTAGAACCACAGAGTTCCACGGGACTCCGGTTTGAGAAGCACTGATATAAATTGATCTCTACAAATCGAAATACAATTCACCGATTTCTACCGTACATCCTGATTGTCCGTGGAATTGTAATGGTCCAACCTCGATCGACCGTAATTTGTATCTGCTTTCTTTACATTGTGTTGCGTTGTGCTACATTTTGTTTCGTTGGTTCTTGTGGTAAGCCCTTCGAACCCCAATCGACGTAGCTACCAATCCTCTGTGGCAGTAAAAATTGATAATAGCATCGGTTTTGAAGAGCGTAGTACATCAAAGTGCAGCAAAATTACAGTCTTTCGTAAAACAATTTTATCAATGCCTATATCCGATTTGTTTTGAAAATGGATGTCACTCGAAAGTTCTACATATCTCGTACCTTTTTCTTGGTAACTTGATATCATCATTGACACTCATCAAGATAAGTGTTGCATTATATTTAATAGTATAAATTATGTGTGCTTTTTAATTTAAAAAATCGACTTGTTATAATCTATATTTTTGTTAGATTCTCTACGAAATCTATAACCCGAGATACGTTTAATTTTTCTCCAACTTTAATTTAGCGAGGTATGATCGTATCGCTCGCTGTGTGCGTGATTAACATAATTCGATGATTCAGCGTAACCAGCCGACTTATTTATCACCGACCGGACCGTTTTCACTTTGGAACGGTCGACTGTGTCGGCCAAATACACCAACTTTCGGGACATTAGGCACATTATTACGCGACGGAACCAGCCACCAAAAACCGGGATAGATAATATATCGTCTCTCGTGGGGACCGTGGCTCCTTAATGTAGGATGGGATAATGTATGCCGAATATTGCTTCCAGGTGAGGCAGGAGCGTCGCAGAGGGAGGGGCACGGGGGGTGGCGCGAGTTATTTATTGATTTATGCGAAGAATCACGTTCGAAAGCGTCTTGTTGAGCGCTAAGGTACTTTTTTCGGTCGGTAGTCCGTTTCTCTTCCACCGTCCGCGTCGATTTCGTCCTTTTCGCTGGTTCCTTCGCACAAATGCAAATAAATTACACTTTAGTGCCTATTCCGCGGCGTGTGAGGCCCACTCGCGAACCCGAGGGGTAGTTGGAGATAAAAGAAGCAGCTAAAGACTCTTGGACTCTTGGAAAATACAGTTTACTTAAATTCAAATTTTTTTCTTTTACTAATAAATTAATTTGAAGTTCGTATTTCCTAATCGTATGTTATATTTACGTCGCATGAATAATTAATATCATTTCCAAAAGTTAATAGCCTCTTGCATGCGTGTACAGACACCATCGTTTTAATAAATTGTGCTTTTCTCCTGAGCGCGTATTAAATTCAATAAATTCGGGCTCCGGAGAGTCCCTCATCAGGATCGAAATGTTAATCGTAATTTATTGTACAATTCGTTCGAAACTAATGTCGCTAATCCTCTCATAATGATCAGCGAAGATGACCCAAAAATGTTAATCGAAACCGTTATGAATATATTTACAAACTAAGTGATTGCCTGAATCGATGGAAAGACTATTAAATTGGAATCTAGAAATTTTATCGATACGACGAAGTTGTAAAACGGAATATACATATATAACAATCGATCGAACGTTCGTATCGGGCACGCTGGGAACAACGTATCAAATGTGTCGGCTAAAATAAATTAAAGATATATTTACAAAGATTAAAAATAACGAAATGGTACTGATATTTTCAAACAATTATTTTTGATGACTCAAAATACTATAAATTAGTAAACAAAATAATTCTGACCAGCTAGATCGACCAAGTACCCCAATTCTGGGACGTTCGACCACTATGGCGCCAAGTCGGCGACGTTTTGGAATTATTATGCTCGTCGCCTGTATCGTGCCGCTTCCTGGCCACGTGTGAGCACACCAACTCTCGTGTACATTTCTCGTTTTCTTCGTTTGCTTTTCCACCTTTCCTCGTCACCCCCTGTCCCTCCTCTTTTCGTGTTTCCCCACGGTTCTTTGTTCGACCGCGTTCCACACGCATACGAATCGTGGTTAGCGGTTTGCTTCGCTGCTTGGTCCCCCGAATGTTCGTCCATTCTATGACGGAAGTCCCAATGCTCGAGAAATTGAAAGGGGAAGGTGCTCTGGGCCTTATTAATCACGCTATATGCACAGCACAGTGACAATTTCCGATCTTCCGTTTTGTAAAACGTCTGTTCGCGCCCGTAGAAATCGACAACGCATGTCTAGGCGTTGATGTCGGTACGTCGAACGAGCTGACGCCTCTAATGAGTCTTTTACATCGGATATACATGTAACCCTTAATATATTCAAATGTCCGATCGCGTACGAAAAAGTGAAAGCCGTCAACGAGAATGTACGATACAGGCGAGCCGCCATTATGCTAAAGGATGTAAATGTCAATCGTTAACGAAAGAGACAGGCGTACAAGAGTAACGTTAAATGGCTGAAAAATTTCAGACTCCTCGTAATAAAATACAACGCGACGAGAGTGAGACGTCTCACGGTTTGAAGGCTGTCGCTGAAAATAGTGGCAAGAAAGACGCTTCTTTGGTAATCGTTTAAACGCGCGCCTGTACTTTGCGCCGTTGAAAAGGAGGAGGCATCAATTTCCTATTTAGACTCGTGTTTATCGGATAATTACGTCAGATGTATTCCGATACGAGCGTTATTTATCGATTACGCCAACGCGATTCCACAGTTTTTACTATATATAACGAGTCCCAGGGTTTGGAACTTCGAAAACAAAAATTTAACCTAGGTTTCTAGAGGCTATTGCGCCAAGAGTAGAATCGTAAATTATAAATGATTGTTATTAACGTATTGTTGCATGACAGAACGAGAGCCAGATAATTGAGACGATACTCGATGGGAAATAAAGACGAACTACGCTGCGTTCACGCTGAAAGACGCACCGAGTCACTTCTGGTATAATTGATCACGTCTAAACCAATATTTCCTTTCTTTCTTTTATCGATTAAGCTGGTATTTACAATCAGCAAAGTATAATTGCAATAAGTAAATTGGATGACGGGCTGTGTCTTAGAGGGGGAAGTCATCCATCAATGTCGCTCCCCTCCACCGGTGCAGCTATGCAGTTTGATGTTCACCAGGTGTTGGAAGTTGATCTGCGAGGCATTTTCGCTATAGTCTCCACGCGGCCAGGTGGCTGTTTGCACGATGTGGAATCTTATATCGGTAGATTTTGACATAAACCGACATTACAGCTGCTTGACATTCTTTTACTAAACTTACGTTGCTCGATTTAACCCTCCATGTCCAAGTTACTCTTTCGATTTCTGAGGGGCCCCGCGTGCACCTGACTAACCCAGCTCCGTCGTCAAGAAATTTTCGACGTCACCTGTGCGGTGCACGTCGAATGGGGGCCGTCGTCGAGGCGGCAGTAACGTGGGTCAAGGAGCGGAATGGAAAACAGGCCGATGGGACGAAGGGTTGTCACAGACAGGTAACGCTATTACGCGTATCTGCTTTACGCACGTGTCCGGAGACCCGTTGGGGTGGCGTTCTAGAGTTCTATTCCCACCCTGGAAGTACGACGCGCTCCGCTGGCGTAGGTGAAACCCACGCAGAACCGTGGAAAAAGTATCGCGGAGAGCAAGTAACCATGGGGAGCAAGTCGGCGTTGCGAGTAAGTATCGGTTGCACCGTAGGTACAGAGGGGCTTCCCTCGACTCGGCTCACTGGGCTATTCTAGACTCTCCGCGTCGGTGGTTTTTTTCATGCCTTTATGCCTTGTGGCTTATGGCTCATGCCTTATGCTATCCCGGTCGAACGGCACCTACCGTGCGGGAAATACTCGCTTCCCCTTTTGCGGCAGGCGACGGTCCACCGGTCACGCGATCCGCCGACGTGTTTCGCGCGGCAAAAACCGTTTTGTTCACCCTTTATTGCCTTATTCGAGACGTGAGAAACACCGTGACGCGACAGCTACAATGTCCTCGGGACTCGAAACGATCGCTTGGAAACGAGGGATGAACCTTTCCCTTCAATTTTATTCTATGCTTGCTGAACGATGGATTACATATTTATTACATGTCTCTACAATTTTAGAAATATGAACGATTATAAATTAAGATCAATAAGACCACCTTAGCAGGCCCTCTCTCAGGCATTGGTCGAGGAATGAATATTATAGGAATAGGAGGTCAGTCGAACACTTGTGAGAGAGTTACAGGTTGAGTGCCCCTCTGAAGAACAGATGGCAGAACGAGTTTAGCCCAAACAAATTTCAATAATACACTATTTAAATTCAAACCTACCTTCAAATTTCAATGCAATCATTTCTATACGTCAGATGCATTATTTCGAAGTTTCGCAAATATCGAATCGTCAATGCGGGCACGGAAAATATTACCGTCCCGAGACCCCGTCGAAGGTTAATTCGCTACCGCATAAATCAGTCAATTCCGTAGGCGCGAAGCGCCCGAGGGGACGATAGACGGTCCGGAAGAATCCCATCTTCGACCATCAGGCGTCCAGTCGCGCGAATCTTCGGTCGCCGGGTACGAGAAAAACAATTTATTCATGCGAGGTGTCCCGCGGTAATTCCGCGGCGCGTCGCAAGGCAAAATCGGCGACACCGTGACGCGCAAAGAGAATCGGACGGAGGTAAAGTTAATGAAATGCAAACGAGCGTCGGAAGCGGCTGGTTACACAGCGGTGGGGGTTGCGTAAAGCACGGACCCGGTCCGGTAACAAGCGCAAAATAAACGCGCGGGCAAACACGACGCGTGGTACGCCGCGAATAAAATAGTTTGGCGCTTCGGCGGACCCGATCACGCAGGAGGAGGGTGGACCAGGAGGCGAAAGAGACGGCGGAGAATCGCGGGAGAAAATTAATAGGTGGATATTTATTAAATCGAACACCCGACGGTCGCGACCGAGTGAATCGGTATTTGTCCATTGTCTGGCCGATTTAATTGCAAACATCAATATGTTTTATTTGCCGTCTAACTCCCTCATCCTTTCACCCACAAACCCCCCTCGATTCTCTTCGTTCCTCTATCCCCGGTCGTGTTCTCTCGCTCCCCGTTGCGGTCTCCTCGGTGATTTTTTCGCCCACCCTGCCCCGCGGACCCGCTCTTTTTCGGGTATAACCGGTCGAAAATTTAGCGCGGCTGTTTGGCCCGGTCAAACATTTGTCCGCGCGCGTTTGTCGCCGTATTCTCGGCCAAGTGAGTGGTCGGGTTTTTGGTTCGCCGCTCGTTAAACTAATAAATCGTCATTGTCGACGTTATTATTTCCACGATTTTCTTTATTTTCTCGCGTTGGCTTCATTTTGCTCTGGAATGTTTGACTTGGCTGTTTCGAAAACCAAAAAGGAAACTTTGTTTCCTCCATTTTTCGTCGCGTGTGAAATCTTCGAGTGAATTGGGCCTTAAATACGAGCCAGGAATTCGCCTCGATATCACAAGGAATGAGTTCAACGCTCCGAGCACGATGCTCTCCTGTGGATTAAACATTCGCGAGAAATAAAGTATTCCATGTACACAGGATTAAACGTCGGTGGCCGTTTATTTATCGTTTCGACGACGTTGACAACCCGAGACTGTTAATAGTGCCGTCTGTAGTTTAATTAAATTTTCAGCCGTCTTCGTCTTTCATCGCAGCCCGTTCTCTTTCCGTCGTTCTACTTTTCGCGCATCTTGTTTCAAAGATTTTCTCATTGCGAGACGTCCCGTCTTAGTTTTCCGGAAGATATGCCTCGCGTTACGAAAACGATCCTTTGGAGCTTTTCATCTCCGATAATTAATTATTCAAGCAGCCCCGTCGAGTGTGTGCGGGTGCATGTCGCCAGGAAAGCGTAGTCTCCTTCAGCAGCCTTTGAATCACTTTGTCGAGAGACGCTTCTAAATTATTGTTGGTTGTGAATTCCCCAAGATTTCGTTCTTGAAATAAATCTTATCCTCGTAAATTGATGATTTATTACTCCTCCTGCTATTTATTAGTTTCGAATTGCACATTAAAATAAACTTATTCTGTAAAGACTAAAGAAAATTAAGCTACTATTTAGTCAGGAGTGTTGAAAGACATAAATTAGTCATTTGGAGATACAACAAAAAATTAATTACTCGCAACCCTTTCACCCAAAATTAAATATACTGTCTAATATTATTGTAAACGAACATAGCATCGAAGAAAGTTTTATACTCGAAGATTTGTCTAAAGTCAGCGATAAGTTGCAAACTTTCTAAGAAGTATGTAGATTCGCGATCGTATAAACTTCCTCGGCGTTAAGGTCATGCTAGATTTTCTTTTCCCCGGGGAAAGTTCTAATACGATCCTTGGTTTCTTATCCTCGACAATGGACTATTCGCGCGTATCTTCGCGTCAATTTCATTTCGAACTTATGTAAAACGCTCACCGACAAATTATGAAATTTCAGTGTCACGCTGTTCCCGCGCGTATCGCGAGCACTGTAATTTCCACCTCCGAACTAATTACAATTTCGTTTCACTGCCGTGAATTATGCACGGCCCGTGCAACGCGAAACGTAGGACACGTCGAATTATGTATTAACGAGCAAATCTAAAAAGATTTTTAGATTTTAAAGAGCCCAACCGTTTGACTTCGCTTCATGAAATTCTAATGGGCGCAATTCATCAGCGTAATAAGTGAGATATTAATTAACCCTCTGAAAATGAAATTCATTCTTTCCCGTCGAAAATGAAGTTAATCCGCTTTAAAGTAAATGGAAGCTCAGGAAAGAATGGAACGCGAGCCGGAGAAATTGTTCATTTCGTCGACGATCCGTAAAAATCATTGTTTTAGACTTATAGTAGAAATAAATTATTATTATTAAGTCGAGCTCAATGGTCTTTGGGTATAGATATGCATTCTACAAAAACGTAATTAAGGAATAATAAAACTGCAAATTTGAATCGTAAAAGATATGCAACGACCATCGACAATTTACGTTGCGATAAACTCAACAAATAAATAAATGATTCATGGTTTTCTTCTCCGGGGAAATGTGACCAGATTGGTTATTATTACACTATTTTTGATGTACAGAGAATTAAATGGAAACTAGTGAACAAATAAAAGAACGTCGAAATGGTCTCGTTAAAACACAGATTGTTATTAGAGATTCGATATTTTACGTATGTCGTAAAATCTTCGTGTGGGAACAGAAATGAAACGGATATAAATATAAAGATTTCAATTTCTCTTTAACTATAGTCCTCGATATGTGAAAATCAACCTCTCACGACCAGATCGGTGTCAAATAGAAATTATGAACGGGAGTTAGGCCAGTTTGCAACAGTCTCCGATAAGAAAGTGATTTCACGCGCGCTTAATTCGCTCGGAAACAGACGCGTACGTCGATCTAATAACGACGGCGGTCTTCGACGCGAACATGTAGCCTCTAAAAAGGTTGGTTCTCTTAAAAAGGACCATTCTGGTTCGCGATTCGACGTGTGTGCTTGCGGAAACTTGGAGCTGACGTGTCGTAGCGCGGCACGAGTGCATTTTTCCACGTCCACGGGCACGAGATTACACGAGAAAACTCTCGGTCCCGAGCATTGACAGGTGGCTTGCAGCCTGTTCTATCAGATTTTCTTGCACAACTGACGTGTAATTTTCACGGTAATTTCCTACGATTACACCTACCGACACCTTTCACTCCCACAGAAACGCTTTCCTCCGCCTCCACGCAGACTCCATCGAACGCCGTCAAATCGTTCGAAGGTGACTCGACATCCACCGAGAATCGATATTCATTGTTTCGAAACTGTACCGATTCGATTCGTTTTGCTCGTATTTTTTCAGCCACGATGTTATGAATGAAACAAATCGCTGATTCGTAAATGGTGGTGCACTTACGCGTATAATTGTGGTCATTATATTTCGACAGTTTTATCTACTAAGCAAATTTGATATGATTCTAAATATGTCAGATATGAATACGACTATGATTCCTCAGGAATCTTGATTTCCGAAGTATTATTGCGGTTTGTAGAAGTTTCAAATCACGGTTCCATCTAGGTTGTACGATGCTTGTACTACGATTGAGCGATTCGTGAAAAGGGTTCATCGATATCTGTTGTGGAAGAAATGTACTACACTAGCAAGACAACTTTTATTTATGGCGGAAGTTTCGAAGCAGAACTTCGGAATTGCAGAGATGTTTTCACGAAGTTTAAAGAAGCAAATTTTGTTATGAATTCAAGGAAATGTTTCCTCTTCGAGAAAGAAGTCATCTATCTTGGACGCGTTGCTCCGCCAGAAGGAGCGAGAATGTAGCAGAAGTTTCTACTGTTACAGAATTAATCCCTTCCTGAGGACAAGAGTCGATTAAAAAGCTCAACGAGAACGCGATGCATCATACTCCCATCGTATTGTTGAAGATTTGCGAGAAACTTTTCGAAATTTTTATTTAGACAAGAATTTTACAGATGTTACTTCCACTAACTGAATAGGAGTAAACGATACGAGTTAAACAATACGTGTAAAAATTATATAAAGAAGTGCAGAATTATGAAAGTAATAGTGTTTTCTCTAACTTGAGCGTCAAGAATAATATTACTGCGAACGTTGGGAAGCACTCGAGCGGTCGAAAGGTTAAAGCGATCCGAAAACGAGAATGCGCCGACAATAAGAGGAGGCAGACGGGCCCGGAGGTGGAACAAGCCGTTCTCGAAACGAGACGAGACCGAGAACTGGACACGAAATTCACCGTGAATATACGGGACAGTGAACAGTCAACGTGTCAGGGAATAATATCCGCGGATTGCGTATTTCACGTTTAACCGTCGAAAAACCAGCAATAGCGAAAGCAACAGGATATCCGCGCGCATCCGGCTGGCTGCTAAAGCATAACGTACGGTCCAGTAACTCTTTAGCTTTCGCTTCGACCAAATCCCACGGGCATAAACATCGAATTCCTCCGGAGCCGGAGCCCCTGTGGGACTTTGTATCGCGCTTTATATTTCAGGATTCGCGGGGAACCGCGGATCACGCGGTTCTTATCCGGCGGGTTCAATTTGCGAATACTTGGAAGACCGGTAGCGATCGTTCGCGTAAGAACAGAAGCGAGAGAACGTTCGGTGGCGTGAGAGAGAGAGAAGGAGTAAGAAATTTCGGGTTAGCGAGCGATAACGTCCCGGCATTCCGGCTCCTATTTCACATCATTTTCATAAATTAAGCCTCGTATCAGGGGGCCCAGGCGCGAGACGCGGCGGCCGTAACTTCGGGCATTACAATAATAAAGAGCCGGGTTAGGCCCGTCTGAAACGGGGAACGAAAGGTGGCGGAGGACCGGGAGAAGGGCAACTTCGGGCATTTCCATAATCCGGTACCCCCCTCGGCCAATGAAAACCTCCATTTTACGCGACCGACGCGGGAACCCCGCATGCGTTACCCTCGTCGCGGGTCCCGTGGATTTCGTGTCCCTTATTGCGGCTTAACGATCCCGCCCCGACTGGGGGAATTTCTGTCTCGCGAAAACTGGACGATTCGTCAGAAACACTCGATACGGACACGTGAGAACCGCTGTTTTAAATAACGAAGCAATAGAACAGAAAGTACAGTAATTTTACCAATATCTACTAAGAAAGAAATCAGTCCAAGTATTAATTTAACAGCCCCAACAGGAACGTGGTAACAGCTTCGCTAGTTAACGAACGCTATCAGAATTGAGTCTATCAATTTCAACAAAGTTTATCTTAACGCACCATCGAAGAAAATTCGACAATTTGCATTAATGAAGAAAACTGGTTTCCAATGGTATAAAAATGGCGAACACGATTCGACGCGTGGAGTGTAAAATATGGATCCTGAAGAAAGTAGCGCGAGGTAAATTCTCATAGAATGCAACAATCTCAGGAACGATAAAGAATCTAACGTTTAATTAACGAGCCTCCGGTCGATCTGATACCGTTCGATCTCGTCTTCTCACGATGGGAAGATATCGTTAAATTTTCGGACCGCCAGCATGTCGCGAGACCACCGTCCGCAATCGTTTCGTACCCTAATCTCCGAATTTACGAACGTAACGAGGTCCCCCCGAAACGCGATGCTTTTCTTCCAGGGACAATTTCTGTTCAGAACTCGAATCCACGAAGGTACGACCATCACCGGTTCCTCTCCGGCGCTTTTCAGTGTTCGATTATTTAGTTTTAACGGAACCAACGCGAGGGACTCGCCGGACACGCTTAATCCTCCTCTTTACGCGCGATACATTATCGAAGTAGCACGCCCACGGAATTTTTCATCGTAAACTCGCCGCGCGGCTCTCCACGGCCGTGGATTCTCGAAGGAAGGTGTGACTTCCCGAGGCGTTCGATTCCGTAATCCCTCCATTAAAGAAACTTATCACCGCTCGCGCGCAATTACTATACCCGCGTAATTAAGCCCATTATATACTCTAGTTGAACGCGCTCGAAATACGTATTAATACACTCTGCGCCCAGCCGTTATAATGCTGAAATACTCCAGCTTTTACGCGGTAATATTCAGTTATCGTTTTATAACTTTCCGTTGATGATGTGCGAATATTTCTTGTCCGGCTAATGGTAATATTAATCTGCCAACCACTGGTTAGCTTCCTGGAATATTTCGCGCGCACCAAGACCCGTTTCCGATCGGTTTAACCTTCCTCGAACACGCTCTATTCTAACACCGCACGATTTTACTAAAAATCCGAGGGTCAATGTTTTTAATAATTTCATGCAAGAATTTCGAAAACCAAACGTAGCTAATCCACTATGGAATTACGATTTAATGGACTTTAACATTCTTTCGCGTGCTTATTTCACTGTAATAGATACTTTAATTAATATCTTCAAGATTTTCAGTGAAAATAACTTCTAATTGCGTCGTTATTTCTTTTATTGCAAATAATAAAAGAAAAAATAAACACGATATTCTCTCCCACTACCGAACAGAACCCGATATTAAGTTTCCATTTATTTAAACAAAAATCTGGTCACGAATAAGTTACGTCAATTTAACGATCTTCTTCGCGTCGAACACGTTCGATTACATTCGATAACCGGTTCCCTTCTGACCTTTAGCAATTTTCGCACGTATTGATACCCGGTGCTGTTGAATTCGAAATTGTGGGAGCTACGAGCGACGATTTCCCCTATTGCTGAAAATGTTGCTTTACATCGTGGTTAATTCGATGTTATTGGCTCGTAAGGGGCACAAAATCGCGCGCACGTCCGTCCATCTTGCGTCCGTTCGGCTCCGAGTCGCGGCATCAGAGAAAACGACCGTAAGGCAAAGGAGGCTGCCTGTCTCTACGTGACGGCATCTAACTCGGCATTCGGTACACACGGTTTAGAGGCATCTCTCGTTCGCGGCTATATATGTACTGGTAGCCGAGGATTTTGTGTAAGCGTTCCTCGAGTGACGTACGCCACCCCAACTTGGCAATGCGACCGATCGCGACCGATCGATGCGTCGGCGCCGTTGGCCTGAAACCTGCTTTTCACTGGCGGAAATTTCAGTCTCGAGATTTAACAAGCTCCCCGGGAAGTGGGGATACTTGTTTCGAAACTCCGTGTACAGTTTTCACAATATCGGGGGAAATTGTAGAGATTTCAGAATTTCGGAAGAACGAAACGGGGGAATTTTCAGAGTTTCAATTTTGGACTTTATAAATTGTATATTTTTTCTCTAACTTTGCATCATTACAGCATATGCACAGAAAGGGTCGTAGAACAAGAAATAAAAGATATTTCGTCATATAATCGTCAGATTGTCTTTTAAAAATATCGTAATTTCTTGTTACAACTTCTTCCAATACTTCGACACTCGGTGTTACGTGCTAGGAATTGATCGACGCTTCCTGTGGGTGTAAATCTTGATGAAAAGTGCCTATTATGATTTGTCGGTCAGGTTATAGCACTTAATAGAGATTCTTGTTTGTCGACGCTCGCTTTCGTTGGAATTAACCGTTTCATTGATACGGTTGCTCAAGAAAGGTAGCTAGTCTCGCGTGCCAACCGGAGGACACGCTTGATCAAAACTTATCAGATGTTCTTGAGTAGTGGACGACGTGTGACATGCTGGAACGAGTCAACGGCTCTGGCGGCCGAAGATGAAAGGGAACCGGAAGGGGACGATTCGATCGTGCGCGTTGTGACGTTCCGGAGTCGACGCACGTCTCGCGATCGATCGATCGTGCTTTCACTTTTGTCCATCGTCCCGATGTCATCGACTCGGCCGCGCAACGTGGAAACCGGCTGCCTTGGATATCGGATCTAGCTTCTTATTTTTATTCTCGGTAGAAGCCCTTTGTTAACTTATTCTCGAGCACCACAGATTTACCTTTTTATTTCGCCGTTTCGCGGTCCGATACGTGCACCGTTCCCTTGTACCGTAACATCAAATTATTAATAGTTCCAATTTCGACTCCCAGACGTACGAAAATATGAATTTGAAAAATGGAGAAAATATTAATCAGCCCTTTTATCGTTGGAAACGAGATGTAAAATAATAAATCGAAACATCGAATTGGTAGGGCAAGTGTATGTAGTGTAAAACAACAGAAAAAAAAGTATTTGAAATATAAATATTGAAATTCAAGTTTGAAAGCTATATTTGTTTTTCTTTGTAGAAACGTCCGTAGTTAAAATGATTTTATAGAATCTATAGCCAAGCTTTTCTAAATTAAATGTACTGTAACCATAAATTACAACCATTCTAACGTTCCTCGTTTCCAATGTTCGCGTCTATTATAACTGGCATTCTCTTATTGCGAAATAGGTCTGGGGAAAAGAATCACGTTGACAGCGGAAAAATAAACAAGTAATTTCACAACCATCGTCGGTGAGATTAAGTGTCTTCCATTTTGGTACGAGGCAGAGCGCGCATCGCGTTCTATTTTCCATTCGATCGGTTCTGCCGAAGACGTACGTACAAACAACGAACAAAAGTCGACACCGAACAAAAGTGGGCATTGTACGTAACAAGGCGAGCCGCCGCGCGAGAAAAGTGCCATCGACGTCTGTACAACTGGTACAACGAAGCGCCATGTCCTCTCGCGGGGGTATTTCTTCATTTCCATCCGAAGATCGAGTGCCTTTGTCTCCGTTACGCCGTCTCGTTTGACACGATCGCGTCCCTCCCTCCCTTTGGATCGTTCTAGCAGGAATCGGTTGATTTTACGCCGCGGATCGTTGAAACTGCCCGCTCGAACGAGCTAATTGTAGCTTCGTCGCCGTTCCGTGACGGGCTGAGAACGAAGAATCGCGAGGCCGCAATCATTCGCGAGTAAATCACGATTAATTCCTTCGTTAGAAACGATCGTGATCAAAGGGCATCGCGCCGACCGTCGGTTGTCGCGGAAGCGATGCTTGCGTGCCCGTCTGCGTTAAAACGTTATAATTACAAACCCTACGAGAACAATACCAGTGTTATTAAGCTCCCTTCCTATCCATAACGCGGCTCGATGAACGCCGTATTAATCTCATGGCTGTTCATGGAACGCGGATTCTGATTCTATGGGACTGCACCCGGTGATCCTTTTCAACTCGATGACTAGGGACTTTCCACCCGTTTTCTCACACGTTCGATAGAATAGGGGCGAAAGATTGCGTCGAATTAATGATCCGCTGCGCCTCTGATAAATTAATATCCAAAGGGTTTACTTTCTTTCATACGGTTGTGTCTGGGATTGTTCAGGAAAATCTTCTTTAAAATATATACAGTTATTCTCATTTACTACACACGAAACATTATTGGCATTATTGTTTATGTTATATAAATTAATAAAAGTATAACACAGTTGTAATAAACAAATATGAAACAAGTTTCTTCTCATTATTAGTGAATCACCATTATGGCGTACGAGTGGGAGTGACTGTATTACGATATAGTAGCAAAATGAAAATTAGTTCGCGGTCCAAAATGGTTCTGCCATGCCTAGAATGCAATTCTCTTTCGAATTATCTTTCAGAATGGTGACGTAACGTGTCCATAATGGCGACACACACACGATGACCCGAAATTTTCCCGGATTCACGTGGCCCTCGTCCGAAAGAGAGGCTCATGCACGAGTTAATTGCCTCCTCGACGCGGTTTTTCGGATCCCAAAGCCTCGGAGAAGAGCCCCGAAACCCTCGAAACGTGCCTCCTCGACATGAATCAGGATTAGCTTCTCCGTTAGACAGGACGATGATTTAAGGATGCCCACGCTAACCGGCGAACGGGACGAGAATAACGCGTCCCGCGTCCGTATTGGCTTGTGCGTGTACACAAATTTCAGTCGACTACGAATCCCCCCGGCAGAAATAAAAGAACGAGGAGAAAGAAACGGTAATGGTCGAATAGCGAGTGCGGCACCTTCTTATCAAAACACGAGGAGCGTTTAAGGTTATTTATTGGTTATTAAGTTGATCGCGCGGGAGGCTCGCGGTCCTCCAGGACTTTTTTATACCCGTCGAGCGCGGCTCGTTCTCTCCTCTTTTTCGTTATTTCGCCTTTATCGCCCGGTGATCTACGACGTTCCGCGAGAACGCTAGATCCCCAGTCAATACATTTCGTGAAACATGCCGGGATTAACGGGAACCAGTCCGGCACGTTAAGTCGAAGAAAAGCTAATCGAAGGTGTCGTAGATTGTGCGTTGGCGGCCGTTAGTGAATAGTTATCGACCGTATTATTGGAAATTTATTATTTGAAGTACTATATCGCAAGTTTAGAGATTGAAGAAATTGACGTGTTATTAAGTGGAATAACCTATTTATTTGTCCAACTCTGACTTTTCTTTCCCATCCCACCAGGGTGGGAAACGTGTTAAGCCGAACGGCGATCGTAATCGCGGTGGCTTTCGATAGTTGGACGTCTCCGTAGGTGTTATCGTAAAATCAAGCGAACGCTGGCTCCTCGTTTACGCGTGGAATTTACGGCGATCGCCTTCCTCTTTCAGCTCGCGGGGAATGCACGCCGTGAAAAGAGGACGAGAGCGCCGCGCACCCTCGATACACCGGTAACCAACGGGGACAGACAAGTGGTCTGGAAATTATTAATAAAGCGGTCTGGATTGAATGGACGTTTCGGATTTACCGTTACATTCAACTAACGCGGACGATCTGAATAATTTGTTCGTTAATTAAAAAAGTTTATCGCGGTCCGAACAACACCTCCTCGCCGCGTCACTCGTCAAAAAGCTTCGCTGTATTTAGCCGCGCTGCCGCTACGTGTATTCGGGCTTAATTGAACCAGCCCAGGGGGTTAGTTTGTACTCTCGAGCCCTCTCTCTTTTTCTCTCCTTCCTTCCTCACGTTTTTTTTTTTTCGTCGGAGAATCGTTAAAAGTTAAGCGTTCTCACGACCTATTCCCCTCGTCGTCGTCGTCGTCGTCGTCATCGTCTCGTGCTCGTCGCCGCCGTTTGATCCTCCGCGGATCCATCCCCGCGTAAATCGAGCTTAAGTTCATTAATTTCACGAGGCTTTCGGCCGTTTCGGGACGAAATCGTCTCGACGACGAAAGGATTAAAATTACGGGCCGAGAGCATCCGCGATACCCGAGCTAAACGTCAAATTACAATTAACGATGAAGTGGCTTCGTCCTATCTCTCTCGTTACCTCCATCTCCGACGTTTCGCAATCAACTTGAGGAATACAGTTCGCCACGACGTTGCCCTCCGCGTCCTTCGTGGCTTCGGTTACTCCTCGATCTTCCTCGAACCCGGCCGAGACCCGTCGCGAAGAAAGCAACGAGATACCGCTAAAAGCGAAAGCCTCGAAAGATCACGAACGTGGCTTCCGGGGGCTCTCTTAATTAGCCCACGATTATTCTTACGATTTCAATGTGCCCGAGTACTCCCGGGACGCTGTTTAAAGACGTTATTGAAGCTGTTTCCCGGTCGTTGTTTCGACCGAATGAATTTATTAAAATTATATTGCCCGTCCTCGGTACCAGTCGAGGCTCATTCATCCCGACGGTTACTGCTATTATGCTAGTCCAAGGGGTGGCCTCTCGTTTCTCCTTTCAGTTCCTTTCTATCTACCGAAATCCGCGTAACCCTTTCGGCGATCATCGGTCCAGAAACGTTATTCAATTCGGCCCTTCTTCGTCGACGGGGACCTCCGCGCGAGCCTCGAATTAAATTGCAACGAGACAATGAGTACCCGCATTTTCAGCAATAAATATCAATTCAGCTATTTGTCAAATTTTATATTAATAACATTCAACACATTCGAAGAAGACAGACAAAGGAACCAAGAAAGCACATTGCGTCGTTTATTTTAATTCTGGATACTAACTATGAAATTATTAGTCGTGATTCAAAATTCTCTGCTTTTGTCAGTTTTCTATTACATAGTTTAAATAAAAAATATTGACTTTCGTGAGAAGAAATAATTGTAAAATAATGAGAAATATTTTTCACCGAAGTATTTTGGAATGAAAAGCAATAACGCAGAGCTTAACGGGCAAAATTTTGATGCAAAGGGTGTTAGTGGGACTGGCCTCGGGCAGCGGGACAGGGAAAGGGTTAACGAGGCCACTCCGCGAAAGCTGCAGACCCCGTTGAGGAGCGACGAGTACGCGAGATCTTTCTCGTTGTAATTCGCTTCCGTCCGCACGAAACTTCCCCCAAAGGAAGCATTGTGCGAAGACGCGCGAACTTCGCGTCTAGCCGGACGCGACTGGGTCAAAACTCCGCCCCCTGCTCCACGGCAGCTTCCGTTCGCGTTTCTGGACGAGGTCGAGACGCGACGAAGTGCTTCGAGATTTCAAGACCTCTCTCCCAGCGACCCCGAGACACGAGTGCTGGATTCCGTCGACTCGCGACCCCCTAGCCGACCGTTGCTCCAAAGTTTCGCGCGTCGACGTATTATACTTCGCGTAATTGCGCCACGCAAGAACCATCCGCGACAATAAGGAAGCTTCCGCGGAGTCGAAGAAAAGACTCGACGACACTGGCCAAGTTGGTGTCGTTCCGTCAAACGAAACTCGTCGTACTTCCTTTCGGACGTTTTCGAATTATAGACGGGTCTGGAAAAAGGCAGAGAGGGATGACGTTCCTCCGCGGTGTTGCACATCGCGCGTAAATATAATAAAATCGTTGACTTCTTACAACTTTTAATAAGAAATCCTGTTTCATGGTGTTCCGGAGCGTGCATGAAGTTATGATTATTTCTGAAGTCGTTTCCGAAGTATTACGGACGTGGACGTTTGCCAATGCGAAGTTGTCGCAATAAGGAAAGGAACTTTAAGGCGCAAAGTAAAATGCGGAACGTGAAATATAGGGAAGAATTTCGAATATTTCACGCTATTATACTAGTCGTCGTTACAGGTTGTATATAATGCCGAGGAGGATCGATACGAGCCATCTATTAGGAAGTATATACAGTAATGATTCTTAAGATGAACGTTGTTCTGGAATTGGTAGGTGCATCTTTCGTATAGAGGCGAAATTCGATACTATTTTTTCACGCTTCATTGGGAGATCTGGTTGGGAGGGATAAAAACGTTCAATTTACGAATTACGTCTGTCTTTGGGTACATTTTAACGTTTTGAGGTCCTACATCGAGTTGGACTTGACAGCAGAATTTTGCATCGAACTTTGGTCGAGAGAAGTCGCTTATGTCTTTTATGTTCTTTGTGCCAAAAGTGTCCGAATCATTGAATCCGACCACACGCCTGTAACCACCCCTGACATCCTCACATTATATCGTTAAAGTCCTACATATTAAGCTCGTCCTACATTCTGTAGCCGCGAAATAGATCTGTCCTGGTGGAGCAGCTTTGATTCAATACCCCCGGCACATTCTATTTCTCAGACGTCGTCATAACCGGCGGTAACCCCATAAATACAATGAAACGAACAACCTCGTAGCGCCGCCGTCAAAGGAAACGGTGGCTCGGCGAGCCGTCAGGAATCAGCGCGTTCAAGGAAGTCGTCGCGGTACAGGAAGCAGAAAATGGAGTCTGTGCGGTTGCAGTGAGACAGAGAAGGGGGGGAGGATGACGCGGGGGCGGGAAGGGAGAGACTCGACGCGACGAGGTGCAAGAAAGAAGGAGAGGAGCGGAGGAGCCGACGAAGGAACGAGGCCAAGACGCGGACGAAGGAGTTTTAAGAGACTGCGAACACGGGGATCCCGCTGCGAACGCGAGCTACCCGCTCTTGGGTGGCGCGTATGCAGCATAGGCGTAATGGGGCAACTTGTCAGCTACCGCGGCTCGTCCGTCAGAGGACGGAAAGGTACACCGGCGCGCCGTGCACCGTAGAGAAACGTCCCGGCGGCCGGTTCTCTCCTCTTTCTAGGCGTCGTCGCTCGTGCTCGGCTCCGGGGATCCTTTTCCGCTCTCGTCCTACGAGCGAGTTTGTATTCACGCGAAGATATAGGAGCCGGGTACGAGGAATCGGCGCTTGATATCCCGGACACGTAGCGCGAGCTCGCGACTCGCCGAAGGAAGCACGACCAGATGAGGAGCCCAGAAGAAACGGAGTCCCGTGGCGGTGGACGAGCGGTGGACGGCCAGGGGGGAACGTGGTATCCGAGGGCCGACACGCTCGTCCCATCATGGATTACGTTTCGCTCCCCATAAGCGCGAGCTCGCGCATAAACAACCCACTACCGGTCTTAAACATGTCCCTGGATCGCGTCGCGGGCGAACTCTCGGGCGTACGCGCGCGCGCTACCGTGCTCCCAGCGTCACGGGAAGTCTTAACGAGCCGATTGAGGCTATGCCTCCATCTTGATTCGTTCGGCTCGCGGGATTTGCTTTGTTGGAGGCCGCTGGCGCGCGGTCCGCCACGGCCACCTCCGGACGCGGAACGCGCTCCGACGCTCGGATGATGTACTCCGATTAAGGACGACGGGTGCATTTCGGCTCCCCCGACGCCACCGACTTATTTTATGGCGATATCTTACTTACGATGGACCCCGTACCCGCTGATCGCGTCGCAGAGAATTATCGCGTCCTCGTATGATACGATATTTTCCAGACTGTGGAACGTCGCTCCCACCAGGGCTACTAAATTCGAGGGAAAGGCGGAAAATAAGTTTTTGTATGGAAGAATGGGGATAAATTCTACTTTTTATGCTGATATAGGGAAGATAATAACGGTTGTTCCAAACATTTTTGTGAGAAAGTTTGTTGACTGTTAGATGGAGTTTAGAACAAATTTTTCGAACAGCAACTCGACTGAGAAATATCGACACAAATGTTTATCAAGTTCATTAGATTATAGATTGTACAGTGAATGATAGGGTAAGATTGCATGTGCAATTGTAGCTTACTAAAAAATAAGAAGTAAAACTAAAATTCACGCCTGACCACAAACGTCCCAATCTACTGCGCGCTACTTTCGCCCGAGAAAACTTATCGTTTTGTCGTTCGGTCGCAGCGAAGCTTCCCAGCGTCATATATAAAAAAATCCTGTTGGTTGTTTTAGCGGATTCGAGCGTCGTATATAAATGTATTATAATACGGGAATAAATCTTGGGTTGGCACCGGAGCCGGTGCTCGAAATATAACGGTACTTCTTGCGACCGCACGCGTACCTGAAAAAGCCATACGCTGGCTAGTGATTCGATTGCAACATCCACGGTAATTAATTGAACGCTCGCACGCGGCTGTCACACAATTCGGTGGAACGTTTCGAGCCCGCTGACACTATCGTGACGTTTCTCTAAACGTTAATTTATTCGACAGCCGCGGGAAACGCAAGGAAACGCGAACCTGTACAGGCTGTAACGTACCGTTGTACATTACGGTGGGCTTAATTAACCGGTCCCGATAGATCATAATCTTATAAATCGTAATTGAATTAAACAGCTCGGTGATTTGGCCACGAGAAACGACGATGTTTTGCCGGGCGATTTATGTACTGCGCGTACGCGGTTCCGGTTGTTTAACGTTAAAATCGTCGACCGTATCTGGCTAGGCCTGGGCGAATACCAGGAAACGTTTCCCTTTCCTATATCGGTATTTTTATTTCCTATTCCGAGCTCTGTTCTCTTCGACCACCGATCGACAATTACCCGATTACGATCGGCACTGCGAGCCAATAACGCGCACAGTCGTTTTCATTTCCATAATTCACGGAGGTTTCGCCCCTTTCAATGCTACGCCGCTCTTTCGAAAACTTCCAACGCGTTGCAGCTGCAACGAGGCCGCACCTGGAACTTCGTGGATTTACATAACGCGGAATAGCGCCAAGAGAACGATATCTCCGGACACCTTTCCGCGACGACTTTTCACGCGAGCTGAAACTTTTAATGGACCGTGCATGAGCAACGTAAGACACCTCGTAACTTCCCAATGAATTATTCGAGATCCTTGTTTATCGAGCCATATCTGCTTCTCTCAACCAACGCTCTCTTCAAACTTTCATAACTCTTGCATCGAATCTCAATGTTCTTAATTTATAGCTATTTATTTCTTTCAGATTTATTGTTGAGAAAAAACACAAATAAAAGTATACATGGACAGATTGTAAAGGCCATTGAAAATTCAAGCCTTGCATATAAAAATAAACGATGATGAGCTTGCAGAATTAACGATATCGATAAACAAAGAATTCACGGGTACGATGACACAAAAATTTGAAACCTACTATCGCGAAATAATGAAAAGTTCGCCGTTTAGCAGCTTGGAGTTGGAAAGACTCGCGGATATCTCAGATTTTCGTATTGGGATGCCTCGAATGGGATCGCGTGTTGGGAGTTCCGCGGAGTCTTGCGGGTTCGGTGTTACATGGGTGCAATTATCGCCCGTTTCATCGGTCGGCGGTTAACTAAAAACGGACACCCTGTATTTACCTCTCCGCCCGGGAGAATCCCCTCGCGAGTATAATCAATGAAGACAGATACGGTAACACGCAGAACCGCGTAAACCGAAACTCGATTTACCGCGCGCGAACGGCCGTTATCGGGCTTATGCAAAAACGGATGCGGCCGCATCTCATTAACAGGCTGGCCGAAGGCGCACCGCGTCCGATAAAATCAGGCGAGTCGGTAAGGGGTTATTTACTTTCTTCAACGAGACGACGATTACAGGATTATGGACGATAACCGTACGCCTCGCGAGCGGCTAATTCTCGCGTCGGTTAACTCGATTGCACCGGGGGACGCCGATCGACGGGGAATCGCGGTTATTTAATTTTATATCCGACTGGTTTCTTCTCTTTACGCCATCCATCTTTTCTAATAACCGTTCTGTTGGAGCACAATTTGACGGGCTTTTAAAATATTAGCGAATCGTAGGAGCATCCGATCCTAGGTTCAGCCACGATCACGAGGCGTGCCGCCATTATATGGAAAACATTTTTTAACGTTTAAAGTAATTAATTGTGCGAGGCAACGGAAATCAGAATTTATGACACGTGGCGAATATTAGAGTTTAATATGGTTTAGAAGTTTCGTATCTGTTTAAATATTCATTCGTGGAGAATTTTTATTTAATCGATATTATCTTCTCAAAGATCTTGCGTTAAAATTATTCAGGTTGCAAGTATGTATTCTCTATAATTATAAAAATGATATGTATTATACTCGATTCGGGTCAATTTTAACACAATAGTAAGCAAAGGAAACTTTAAAAGCAGTTTCGCATTATAAATTTCTTTTCTTTTAAATTCGTTCTCATTATCTGTAAATATCACGTAATAATCGAATATTGATAAAAGATTAAACGAGACGATAATTACAGAATTGTGGACAATAACCGTGCGCCTCGCGAGCTGCTGATTCTCGCGTCGATTAACTCGATTGCATCGAGGAAACTCTGATCAACGGAAAATCGAGATTATTGAATTCCATCTTCGTCTCATTATTCCCTTTGCAACGTTCATTTATTCCAATATCGTCACATTCTTAACGGAATACAATCTACTGGATTTTCACTATCTTAATGCATTTCAAGACCTGAGAGATGCCACAGCGATTTTGAAAACATTTTCCACTATTTAAAGCAATCAAGTTATAACTATTCAAATTTAATATTATTTAAATTAATACAATCTAACTTATTGGGAATCAAATTATTTCCCCCCTCTTATTTTGAAGTTATTTATTATATTTTTAATAACCACCTAAGGATTGTCTTATGCTTATCACGTATTTATAGTTTAATAAATTATCGTATCTCACAACCAAAAGGAAGTCTAACGTTTTTCTCTTCGTCATATTGTAACGAAACGAGACTTTAAAGAGTACCCTCATGTTCCACGTACACCCGATTTTCGATACATTAGTAGAATTACATATCCATTGACCCATTACGCTCCAAATTATTCGTTCTTTCAGAATTTATGTTTATTATCCATAAATATCACTCGATGCACGAATGAATTTAATAGGAGCGTTAATTTTTTCTTTTTTTCGAACGCGACGATCGACAAGATCAAATCGAGCAAGACGGTAGGGGGTTATTTACTTTCTTCAACGAGACGACGATTACAGAATTATGGGCAATAACCGTCCGGCTGTTGGACGGCTAATTCTCGCTTCGGATAACTGGATTGCACCAGGAGACCCCGATCAATGGAAAATCGCGGTTATTTAATTCGTTCGCTTCCATCTCCGTCTCTTTCCTCCCTTGTCGTCGTTCGTCGTTGTCTCTCTTTTGCCCTCTTTTCACCCTTTCTACCGAGACTTTGCAGCGGACTACGCCGACGTTAATTGACGTATCGTGTCGTAATGCGGTTATGCTATTATCTTTGCTCACCGTGGGCCTGATATTGCATTAGCGAGTTGATCTTTCATCGTCGACGGGTTTCCTGTGTTCGCCTTGATGATCGCCCGGGGATATCGCTCGGCGAGATGAGAATGAGTAAACCGGAACATAGCGGCCTTGGAAAACGTGACTCCGCTGGGAACGATTAGACGTTAACGTTGGTAATAATTTTTATCGAACAACCGACTGACGGACAGACCTTGCTTCCACAGAGATAAAATTTTAAATGAATATCGACCAATCCTGGGCACTGTTCTTGCTCGACATTCACGTCTAGACACTCGAAATTATTCACACGGAAAACTGCAGACGGGAAATTTTAATAAACGCACGTCGCCAGTCGAGAACATCGAAACGTCTGAAAGCGAGAGTGCTACAAATTCGAGATCGTAAAAGTTGTCGTATTTACTAGCCTTTAATGAAACTTAATATTTCAACTTTCGAACACTAGATTACCGTTATTAAGAGTTTTCACATTACTTACGCGCTCGATAAAATAAAATAGCTCTAAAATTGAATGTACGTACATTATATGAATTCTAAACAGTAAAACGCGTAATTCGAGCCTCTCTCTATTACAGTATACGGCGACGTTATTCAGAAATAAATAATTATAAAGAGGTTTAGCGACCGTAGGATGTCGTCCTATAGACTGTTCCACCATAATAACTGTCGTTTATCAGACGAGCTGGTCGAACAGGTATTCCTAGCATTTTTGCCTATAGCTTATCGATATCGATTGTATCATCGTTCCTTCGAAAAAGAAACGAACGTTAAAGTCGTCAACGTTTTCCGTCTTTGAAACATTATTCGCATAAACGCGTAATTATTCTGGACGTATTTATCGGTAGAAAAGGGAGGTAAAAAGCTACGGAATAAATGATAATTACGTTTCGGTGAACTGATAATTACCCCCGATGTTCATCAGTTTCAATTAGTTTACTCGTTAAACTCCCATGCGAAATTTATCTATAGAGAGGCGGCTGGCGAGGTGGTCGAACGGGCGCCATACGCATCGCGTCAAGGTCGCAAGATTTATAAATCGTCGGCTTTTATTTCGAGTTAAGCCAGCTTTAGGACTTGTCCCATTAGGTAGGTAGTTCTCCCGCGGTGGACGTTGTTGCGACCGTGGACGTGTCGCTTGTGCCACGGTAGATTAAGAGCCTCTCTCCCACTTCTAAATATCTTATTAAACAGCGTCGCGACGGTCTATTAAGTTACATACTGGCCACGCGATTCACTCTTCGGCAGAATTTGCATGTAACTTTCGCGCGAACCGTCGCCACCTCGAACCTGCGTGTAACTGGATCGTAACGAGCGCATGAAATCACAGGTAAACGTGTCTTGCGTGGACCTACATTCGAGTCGTCCGTACGAATATATCTCACGATTACTCGAGTTCGCGGATGAACATGCCTTACGCGGACCTAAATCTTCGGGTTAACCTATCTACGGGTAAATATAGCTTACGAGGACTTAAAGTTTCGCACGAGCATAGCTTACGGAGGCGAGCAAAACTTCCACGCGAAGAGTAACTTGCGATAACCTCGGCTTTCAAATGAATTTAGATTACTTTAAGCCGGCAGGTGGATGTAATTCGCTTACCGATATACGCTTGGCTGACAGATGGTCAAGAACGCCCGTGACCTTACGGACAAACAATTTCGTACCTCGCTACCAGAGGGTGAAACCGAACTACACCTTGTACGGCTGAATAGCCATTTATTTTCAGCCTCAACGAAACGTCTTCGAACTTCTTCGTTTCGCATACACAACGGAACCTGTAATCGTCGATTAGTTCATTTCCATTTCTCGTACGTCCGGATGTACGGTTGCAATATGCCCGTGCCACGTAATTTGTGCCTGCATAGGAAACAATTTTTCTATCCCGTTAAATTGCTATCCACATTGTGAACCTCCAGGCACGGAGGTTGGAGGCGCAGGTGATGCTACCGCTTCTCGCCGAGAAACCACCTTTTCCTTCGACTTCTGACAACCAAGATGATCCCTGTTTCCTCCTCATCGCTGGCACCTACCGCCGAACGCGGAACTGTCGGCTCGGCGGATCCAGCTAAAAGCGTGAAAGTAAGCGATCACGCGCGATGGTCGAATAACCAAGGTAGTAGGCGGATGAAGTTAAATGAAACTGCTATCGGTTTGCACGAAGTGCCGGGTGTCAGTTACTTCCAACCGACACTTTGAAGTTCTTGGTCGAATATCATCAAGAATCTCCCGTCCCGGGACGAAAGTTTTAATTGCGTTGCCTCATTACTTTATTTGTCTTTCGCTGTCGCTGTCGGGATTGCGTTTCCTTCGCCGCGGAAAAATTACTCCTTTCGAGGAAGTTTTCTGTTAATGAAAAGCCGTAATTAATGTACGCGTCGAGACGAAACGATTATGTTACATAACGGGTCCGAGACTTCTCGGAGATTGAAAGTGGCCCGGACCACTTACCTTTTGGACCAGTATGCAGATATAATTAAAAAACCTTCTGGAATGATATTGAACTACTTATGATTGGGATAAATCGTTACCTTAATTTTACCAAAGTAGACTTCAAAATGAACATAGAAGACAGCATAAATAATAATAGTTGTTATACTCATTAGTAGTACTTAATAATCACTGTTAGAATTAGTTTCACATTTACTTGGTAGCTTTCTTTCGAATGGAATTTATTTTTTGATAGGAGGATTGTATATATCGTTGGTCGTGTCGAGGAAACACTGTGGGAATTATAATATCAATCAATAGGAATTGCTAAAACTTCTTTGGGTATGTAGAGTCAAAGTAAATGTCAAAATAAACATGGAAGACTGCATAAATTATAGTAGGTGATATGATCATATGATAGAGGATGAAATGCCCTTTAAAATGAGCGTTTGTACGAGTCGATAGCTCAATTAGTTCCGGAGATATAGCGATTTTAGTTTCAAGTCGATGCGGTGGCTAGTTTCGGAGATAGGGTTTGTTTACGTTTCGTTGCGCTCGCGCGAGCTCATTGATCTCGCGCGCGTGACAATAGTACAGTGCGTAGTAAATTCTTGGAAATACTACGCGGAACTAGGTCACGAGAGTCACGTACGCGGAGTAGGTCAGCACCACGCACGTGCGACAAGGAGGTCCGACTCCGCTAGACGAAGACAGAGATAGTCGAATTGAAAAAATTACCTTTTACATAAATTGCGATATCTCGGAAACCGAAAGTCCGATCGACAAAAACCAAAAGCCATTTTAAAGAGGAAGGCTTGCCGCCGCTAACAATGGTTCAATTATGGCAAAAACACTAGTAGTTTCGGAACTGCACGCATCCAAAGTTTTCGTATTTTTAATACGCGTTAATAGGCTTTTCCCAGCCGGAGAGCGCGTGGGACAGTGGAATTAAAAAAATTACCTTTCACATAAATTGCGATATCTCCGAAACGGAAAGTCGGATCGACAAAAACCAAAAACCATTTTAAAGAGGAAGCCTTGCCGCCTCTAATAGTGCCTTAATAATAGATAAAGAACTAGTAGCTTCGAAACTCCAGGCGTCTAAAGTTTTACTATTATTAATACGCATTGTTAGACTGTTCCAAGACAGTCGACACGGAAAATTCCCTCCAAACCTACAATATTCTGTCCAATAATTTTATTACTCAACATGAGAAAATGTATTGAAACTATAGAACGAACTTTTACCACGCAAATCTTTCTTTCGAGAAATAATTACTTTTCAAAATTCATCAAGTACTACGATCGAGTATGTGTCAGATATGTCTGTCCATTACTGGTTATTTCTACTCGTACTGGCTTTTAGTAGCATCGATCTTAACACGGTATTACTTGTTTCATCATTCGATGCAAAGCGTATTTCAGCAGAACGTCTTAAAAGTCCAAAATGCTCCGTAAGACGGTGTAATATATAAGTTTTCTTGCCGAGAAATGCAAACTTTACTCGACTAACAAAAAGGTGGTCTTCGGTAAGACAAACGAATCGTGCTATTTATTCGTAACGCGTCGGATATTCGGAACCCAACGAACGAAAGCCACGAATACGCCGACGGTTCGTTGGCATCAACCACAACGTTTCAATTATCCCATTCCTCTTTTTGCGGCTTTTGCGCGGCCCGAGATAGTCGCCATTAACGCGGGACCCCGTTTACGATGTGCGACTTTCATTCGGCGTCCATCTCCGCGCTTAATGCGCTGCCCGTCGTCGGAAATTCGACGGAAAGTCGGCGTCCCTGGGCCGAGTCCCTTTGATTTCTACGGGGTTACAAAACGGCAACTTTAAACTCGCACGAGAGCAAGCGAAGTGCGAGCATGTCAGCCGCGAATGACACGGGTGGCACGGGCGAGGGATACACGCTTAACCGTAATTAGCAAACGACCGCGGCGGTACTGCTGGCTTGAAACGATGAGTTTCAATTAGCGCTTTCCTTCCTCTTCGGGAATGGCCCGGGCGTAATCGTGAATCATTCAACGAAAGTTCGTCCGCGATACCGTCTCGAAAGTTTCCGGACGAACCCCGTCTGACGGCGATGTTGCGCGACGCGACGGCTCCCCGCATCGTAAACAGCGGTTTCCTAGTCAAAGTAACGGACGCGTGTTTACTCGAACATTATCGTCCGCGTGGCTCCGGGCTACCAGTAACTTGCCCGCGACGTCAAGGTGTCTTCCCACGCGTGGCGGGATTAAATTTTGACGCCGTCGCGTCAGGATTCCCCGGCAGTAAGTTGCAACGACGGTTGCTTTTAAACCAGAGCCACCGAAGTTTGCGGGCGCGACGTCTGCTGATGAACGTTGAAATTCACTGGTTTCTTTTATTTAGGAACTCTACGATACGAGAAGAATTGTTTTGGGTGTTATTACTGTCAATCTTGAAATACGTTTTATCAAATTACTGTCAATCAAATTGAGTCGAATATCAACCAATTACTTACACAAAACCGATAGAAAATTTACATAGAACAACGTCTTCTATTAAGTCAATGTTTTTAGCAGTCGCCCATTCTAGTACTGATCGCGGCCAACGAAGCTGCCATTCGGTGATCGCATTTTTCCATTTTTAAATAATATTTATTAGACACTACATTTGGTAACAAAATACAATAACTTAATTATATTAGTGTAGATGTTGGATATATTCAATATTTTATAGAAGTTCCTACTTAATTAGTCTAAAGCTTTACTTTTCATTATACTACGGACAAGAACCGATGTTTTCAACGTGCCACGACCGTCGACACGTTTTCTTTTTAATTCATTCAATATATACTAATTATAAATGATTGAAAAGTCTTCGTCGTTATTTCTGAACCAAATTACAAATATCCTCAGCTGCGTTTTTACTCGATCGGAATTCGAGCTCGCCTTTCGTACCGGGTACGCAGGTTGCGTAAGTATGCACGCGGGTTTTCGCGTCTCAAGGCAGCCTGGTGTCGACTTCCAAGGACCCTCGTCTGTCGCGATGCGTTAGTTCTTGCCTCCGCGGGGATGCGTGCAGCGTCTACCTGCCGGCGGCCCTGCGCCAGGCTGAAAGACGAAGCGAGCCGCTTCTTGCGGAAACTGCCGCCGCTGGCGCAATTAACGCGGCTTCCCGATAAATAATTGAAATTCAATAGGCGACGGCGTGCCCGTATCTCGCGCGCATCGTCCCAGACATCGGGTGTATCGCAATTTCCACGCTCACCCCCACGGTCGACCGTCGAACCAGACGTCGCAAGTTGCTGTTCATAATTAATATACCGACAATAACGAACAATGGCCCCCTCGGGGGCGAACCCTTTTAAGGAAAGTTTTCGCGAGAGCATCGAATTTCACGGGCCAGACCGGGGGGGAGGGGAGAGCGCGGCGAGCTTGTTACGCGACTAATAACGGATGTTATCGTGGGAAAATTTCGTGTTTCCGCGACGGAATTATCGATCAGCGCCGCCCACGTTCCTGCGATGCTTCCACCCCCTGCTAGACTATTAGGTATCGACGAAGCCCATGGTCGAATTTTCAGGCAAATTAAATGCGTAATTCGAGGAATTCCTATTATTACTTGTAAGAAGTTTATATGTGTTTGGACCGGGGAAGCGTTATCGTTGGCGTCGATGGAAGTATTTAGGCGTTCGGGGGTCTGCTCCTCGAACATGCGTAGTAAAAGGGATCCTCCATATCGATGATATCATTTGTTCCTAATATGTAGGTAGGAATTGAGAGGGTTCGATTTCGACTCTGCATCGAACTCTGGTCGAGAGTAGTCACTTATGACTTTTATGTTCTTTTATATTAAATAGTTATAATCATATCAAATAATAGTCTGACCACACGCCAGTTAACCATCCCTGACATCCTCACATACTCGTTTGTAATGACCAGATAAAATAATTACTCGTTTCGATTAGACGTCGTGAAAGTTCCCCGAAGTATGACCTGTAATCTTCCGTAACCTTACTCCCACGCGTCTCGACTTACAGCTATTCCTTTTTCGAGACTCTGATTCCGAGCAGATTATTCTCCACGAAGAATTCGGTTGCGTACGGTATCCTAAATACGATCACCGATACGCGTACGGATAAAAGATTGAAGATGCTTCGATAGGATTGGCGGATCACCGAGCACGTGGGTGGAAACGTCATCTTCGAAGCGGAGGGTATCGCCAGCTGCCAGTAGTCGGACATACTTCAGAAGCGCCGTGAAAACCGGATTACTCTTACCAGAGGAGGCCAGCGCAGCGCTCTTACGGGCCGGATTACACGCGTACGTTTTGCCCAGCATTTTTTATGCCTCCCGTAATCTAAATCGGCGTCGATCGTATATGGACTTAATATGTTCCGTTCAATGAAGCGATACACGGAGGCCCTTGAGCCCTCGGCTTGCAACGTCATGGATGATCGAGTTCGCATGAAATAAACATTTCGTCGAACTCAATTAAGGAGGCAAGTCCCGGTAATTCGAGACCAAAATCCCCCGGTTTTTTTCTTTTCTACGTTTTCTTTAAGTACACGACGTCGGGGATATATTTTGCGTGTTTGATTGCAACGTTCGCGAAATTAACGATTCTAAATAACTTATGCTTAACCGAACAGTCTGGTAATTTTAGATTAAAGAGCCTTTTGATTCCCTTCGAGTACGGAGTTACCTGTATATTTGATCGCGGCGCTCGAGAAATTAACAATTCTATATAATTTCAAAGCGAGTCGACCACGGTAAAATGGGAATTTAATTGGGAAATTCGTGAAATTAAGTCGAATATCTTTGCTCGAGTGGACATTTTTTCACACTATGGAATCTTCAGAATATATCCTATTTTAAAAGATTACTATGCGGACCATTTATCAATCTATCCCCTTCTAATAAAAACAGTTAAAATCAATGCATCGTGACGAATTTACGTGCTCCCGGCTCGACGATCCTTGTTCGATCGCGGAAAGAAGTCGCGGAAGCGTTCGTAGCTAATTTCAATTCCACCGTTGCAGATGCAAAATCTCTGCCTTCCGCTCGGCGTTCGCGATCGAATCGGCCGACCCGTTGGTACTCGAGATACGATCCTAACGGTAATAAGCAGCAAACCACTCGATTCTAAGTAAGCCGAATACCGAAGCGCGTCGTTCTATCGCGATATCGGCAATAATAAAGTCGTCACGACCGGTGGAGCGCGCGCCCGCTCCGAAGAGGAACGGAGAACGAAAGAGAAGCGCCGCGCGATTCATCGGGCACGAACCGCGACTCCATTCATCGGCGCTGTTCCACGGAACAGCATCCATCGCCTACGTGTACGTACATCAACCTGCAGCCTCGATCCCGCAATAATTGCGTCCGCGAAATGAGTCAACGGCACGTGCTTCCATCGAACCAGTTCCAACGTTCGAGATGAGATCGAGACATCCCTGACGTCGAGAACCGTACCCTTGGATCCTCTATCAAATTTCGTTTGGACGTTCGAGAAGTAATACTTAAATTTAGTAGAGTTCATGGGTGTATCGAAGATTGTACTCTTTTTCTAGGACAGAGAGTCCTGACATATACCTTTTATCCTTTATCTGGGCAATTCTTCCATAATCTGTGCCGCGAGCTAATCACGCGGATGGTCTTTCAAATCCTCGTGAGATTGTGAAATCCGAGATTGACCGTCGCGATACGCGTGGACTCGAGCTATTATCTGCTAAATTAAGATTGGGTAACTAATTCTATTACTGTTGGAGCGAACGGTGTCTGATAGGAACGTAAGATTGGATTCCATACGTTTCGATTCGTTCGACGTTGCAACGAAAATAGAATCGATCGTAAAGAGAATACTGTCTCTCGCTCGCAGCGATCGTTGATCGACTATTATTGTTAATAGAACTCGTTCGGCAGTTTTTCTGCAACAATCATATTACGTGCGTATCGACTACGAATTTTTAGGGACTTCTCGTGACGCAAGTCGTGAAACTTAGAAAGTTACTTTGCTATCGTTATAATTATACTTATCGTTTCAAAATCGGAATTCTGTTCAATTATTTGATCGTCCCATAAGTTCGTTCAGCGTTCTCAATTTGACGAGGATAAAATTCTACTTTAGTAGGAAGTAAACAAAATCTGTCAGTACCAACAATTCATTGAAATTTGAAAGAAACAGATATTGCATCAAAGCATATGGAATCCACACTCATGGAACGGAATTTTCTCGATCGTTGTTAATCTTGATTGCATGAATATTTTTCTTAGCATATAATAAAATGAAAACTTCCCTAAATTACTGAATAGCTGAAGATAAGACATGGGGTGTACAAAGCATTTTAAGGAACAACGCTGAACTACATTCTAATAAAAAATCAAAGAAGTTTTGAAGAAGTTGAGAATATAATTTGCCAAAAGAAGGGGAGGGAGTTGTCAACCGAGAAGGGGTGCACAGTTCCCCATAAAATTCCACGATGTAAAAGTTTTACGTGTTAGAGATAGGCACAGGACCTTCTCAAGTATTTTTAATAAGTTTCTCCCCCATCAGGTCCACGAATAGACACGACGGGTACTCTAAAAAATTGATCCCGATCAATTATGTAACGACTCTCTGCGACCAATCGAGGGTAGCCTCGCGCCGCGCCAGTTTCTAACGCCATCCGTGACGCGGTATCTTTTCTGCAGTTTCATCGGTCGATCCGCATCTGTCGCGGCGAGAAAAGCATAGCCATCCGCGCGAATCGCGTGACTGTCCGTTTCCTCCGGTCCGTGGAGTAAACGGAAACGTAGCCCGTGGTGAACACGGCGTTAGACAACTCCATCATCCGCCCACGAGTCGATCAACGACGGATCTCGCAGGAGGCTTTCCGCCAGGTAGCTCGAGGGAAACCGCCTCCCTCCGGGAACGGTGACTCGGCATCCGATCGACCTCGTGGTCGATTCCGGCGGCGCGGTCAGCTCCGGGGCAGCCGGTCGTCGCGGAGATGCTATTAATTTGTATCGATAGAGGCGGAACAGAGGTGGAACGTGCATGCGCATCGGTACGTTCGTTAGTTAATCCGGCGTGGACAGAACGAGCTCCTCCGGGCCAGGGGACGCGAAGTCGTCTATCGTGTAACGCACACGGACGCGCACCAACACGCGGTCACGCGTGACCGAGATAGTCGAGGCGTACGTTGCCAGCCCAGGTTGCCCGTACCGAGGCTAAGGAAACCTCTCCAACACACCTTCCGGCCTCTCTGCACGTAGACTCGGTCCGCGAAACGTGTGAGTGACACGTAGGAGGATGCTCTCGGCGGGTAATGATCACGATTGAATGAGAATGAGGCCGAGGGAGCCAATACAATTAACCCCGGCAGCATGCCATTGCTAGAATGCAACGCGTTCGCCGTGCAAGCTTTACTCGATGCGCTTGGGCTCGCCTTCGCCAGCCGACCGGGGCTAGATGGCTGCCTCGCCGCAACAAAGACTTCCTCGACCGACTGGCTACCTCCTTCAGAGCGCGATTATTACGGCATCGCGGGAACGCGTCCGTAGATTATGGCCAAATGCGCCGGGATCGGGTTTCGTTCGACCTGGCTGTTGAGACCCAACACAGGCAGAAGGGTGTAGCGACCGTTGCATTTTTAGGCTCGACAATTAAGAATTTTCGCGGCGAGAGCCATCCCCATAAAACTCGGCCTCCTCGACGGCTGCACATCACGTGCAAATCACCTTGATAACCATTACAAAGCCATCTCAAGCCTTTCAACAAGTCTATTCGTCAGTAGAAGGGAATCAAGCTAATCAATTAACAAGCATTGTACGTATTGTGCATACGCTAGGAATGTGGGTCTGATTGGTGTCTAGATCCTCACTCTAGTGTGTTATAAGTGGGGATGCTAGTTAACTTCTCACTGACACGCAGTAGATTCTTCTTTATCAGAATCTTTGTTACAACATGATTGCATCACAATTTGTAGAATTCGTCTCCTCACCCTAGCTTGGCGTGTACCTGAAGTGCTCACAATAGCGGCGAATTCAGTACTAACATCGCGACTCCGAAAATATCTCCCAGAGAGGATTGCCCGACACTCGTCAGTGGCCAGGAACGAGCGAGGCAGAGTTTGCGGGCAGCATGGGATTTAAGGTGAAGCGAGGAAAGGATTTCGGCGAAAATCCGTGCTTTCTACCCAACGCAGGGTCCGAAACCGTGGAAACGGGCAAAGTGCATAAATAACGTCCGCGGGCAACCGTTTTCGTCGGTTCGGGGCAGTGTCGAACAAGCGTGGTTACCAAGCGACTGGCTACCACCTCCAACCTTTTCTGACCATTACTTCTCTCGTCCAACGGCGTGGCAACGGCGTCTCCGAGGACATGAGGGATCGCCTCGCGCGCCGCGGGTAGCGACGAGCCACGGAGAAGGTCCGCGCGGATACGCGGCGTTCATAAATCTGCGCTTTTTCAGCTTTTCCTGAACGCGACGAGACGACCTTGCCCGCCAGCGCCGTGCCGCTCCCACGTTCGTACGATACGTTTTATTTCGTCCAGAGGTTCGCAAACAGCCCCTCGACCCCGCCGTAGGTCGACCGTAGGATTCGCGCGGCTCACCGAGAATCTCGATTTCCGTTTTATTTTGTCGCTGCCCGCGGGACCAGGATTTATGGCCGCCGCACCGTTACGCCGGCCAGCGCGACGCTTATACGATGCCAAATTCTTCGGCCGATGCCTCGCGTGTTGCCGCGTCGCCGTTCGTTAAAAAATATCGCTGGCTGCCCCGCGATAGGTTCGAGACATTCGTGGAATTTCGTTGGAGAACGCTCGCGGGGGCACGGTCACCGTGGAATTGTTAGAGACGATGCCAAACGGTCCTTCGAGCCAACGAATCTAGCCGAAAGAAAGAAAGAATTTATGCGATATTTCAGTGCTCGCGGTTGGGATCGTTTAATTTAAGTTTCGGAGCAAAGACGTTTCTAGGGAACTCGTTTAAAAATTATTTTACAATGCATAATTGTTCATTGTTCCTGCGTAATTTGATATGGACTACGGAGGCCCGTGAGAATTCTTTCAAACAAACGATCTTGGTAATTTATGATTCATTCATAGATGGGAATCTAGACAGTCGAGGACTTCGAAGAACGTCTCGACTCTGGGAATTCATCGTCTCTTAAAAACGCGGTTGTTTGAGGCTCTTGGACAGCCGAACACACGTGCAACGCTAATCGTAAATACGATACTAATTTTTCTGTTACGCCCATTGTGCTGTCCGAGAGGTTCAAGATGATTCGAGGAAGAGAAAGTTTTGGTTTTCTCTTGATACATTTCCACGAAAACTGGGAAGCAATCGTCTATCGTCATTTTTCACTTCACTACACAATAAATTTACGTAAAATATAAATTCACCTTTTGTAAATGATCCAATTTCCATCTCTGAATGATAACCTGTTTCCAAAGTATTCGATCAGGAAACTGTTCGAAAGGTCTGTGGAATGTTTACCCTGACGATGAAATCATGAAAGTATTACCATAGGGAAGTAACAAAGAGTACGTATTCCGTTCATTAAGGATGCATTAGCGCGTAATGAAGAGAACTGGCTGCTTCAGATGCTTGTCGAGGGACCACTCGTTACTTCCCTCTAGTAATAGTTTTATGATTTCTTCGTTTTGCTAAATCTTCCACGGATTCCTCGAACGCTTTCAAATATATACACAATTGCTCGAGAAAAAACACAGAAAGAACACATTAATTAGGTGAGTTGTTCGTACTTCCTGACATTCTGACGTTCAGACGTCTACCACATTTTCGTTACACGAATAATTACGTACTCGATAGATGGACTATTTGAGAAGAGAAAGAAATATTGTCTAGGATTATGAAACATTGTATCCTCTACTGTACTTGTTCACAACGCAAAAATAAAACTTTGAATCAGTCAATAGAATCTATCGAAAATATCTATTCTACCATTAACCGATCGGTACCGTTCTTCCAGTTCCCCTGTCAGAGATCCACCAAAACGATTCCAGCTTTGAAATAAAACCGAGAAAAAGTCGACCCACTCGAGGAAGAGGATCGTTCTCGGAGACCCGTTCGCAGAACCGGCGCCCAAGTGGGAGCATCCGAAACGAAATCCTTCTCGATTCTCGCGGTGCAGAAAAAATATTCGTCGGTCCGAAGAAATCTCGAGAGGTGATCTTTTGCACGGGTCGAGGCGGAGGAAGTCCTCGATCGGTCCGAGTTAGCACGGACGACCGACAATCGCGAACGAGATTCAAAGGGGGCTAGAACCGGGCTGGTAGCGGAGTCGAAGGGCTCGCTAATCAGAGATTTAATTGATACCGTGGCGAGCACGACCGTCGCACACGGTCGAACGCTCACACGGCCGCGGACCAACACGACCACGATCGTCCAATCCGTACGGAGGCAAAAGGACGGGGCCGTAATACATATGTAACACGACAGAACGTTGGGACACGGGGGACGGGCACCGGGGATGGTAACGGGGAACGGTGGATAAAGCGGGTTACAGGCTACTTAGTCCTGAGCTCTTCATTAGCAACGGCGGCCAATCACTTCTCTTCCTCCGTCTCGTACGCCCTAGCGGTTGTTTCGTTTATTGCGCCGGCCGTTCGATCTAAATTGTCATCGGTGACCGTTTCGTAACTCGCGGTCGACGTTTCGCCGGGGGGGAGGGAGAGAAAAAAATAAAAGAAACCACCACCTCTGCCACGAGCGTTTCGTTTCGCTGGCCGACGTCGTGTAACCAGCTTTCACCGCGGTTTCGCGGCGGTCGCGCAATTGTCTGGGACTCGTTGCGCGTTTCGTTTTAACCGATCGTCGATTTTCGACGTCTATGGAATCCCCAATCGCTCGTAAAGACAAATACGCTTTAATCGTCCGAGAAAGAACGCCATTCGATTCGAATCGACGCTCGTTTCGCGCGCCTCCGACCGTACAGCGCAAAGATAAACGAAACTGATTGGAGTAAAATTAATATCTAATGTTTCGTGGATAGCTGCAGTTATTGTTGGGACAATCGAGTTACGATACATTGTACATGCAAGCATAGTTCATTAACACGTTAACTGCTAGACTAAACTTCTCAAATTGTTCATGAAATCGAAACCTACAATTTGGCAGCCTCGTTAAAATTAACAATCTTGATAATTTTTTTAGCTCCTCAGTGAAAAGTCATGTCACCCATATATTTGTTAAACTGTCTCTCTACGGAATTAATTCAATTTGACTTGAAACAGAGAAACTCTTACGAGAATGGCAAATAAATTGTTGACGAAAACGAGTCGAGGAACGCAGTAGTTGCCCCCAGTCGATTATTTTTGCCACGCCACGAACGACCGTGCAACGGTATGGCGCGAAGGCAAACGAACTCGATTGTCCTTTAATTTTACGACCTGTACGTGACGCTTTGACGCGTCGAACGCCCGACTCGAATTAACGGGTTATTTCGATTACCGATAAATGGACTCGATCAAACCTGAAACCGACGAACGTTAATTTACGCTGGAACGATACGGTTGCTCCGACTCGGAGAAAACAAAGGTCGGCTGCTAGGCGACGCCACTTACCTGGAAATAAAGGAAAAACGAAAATTACATTCAGTTTTGAGACACGGCTGAAAAGTACGCTCGAAGAGAGTGGTAGACAGAGCAGGGCAAATCGAGAGAGCAGAGGAACATAATTAAATGTATGCTACGGAACCCTCGTTTCCCACCTTTTGTCGGAAACTTTGGACCCTCCTTGTTTTCGTTACTCCCACCCACGAGTCGTTTATACCGTCTCTCTCTCTCTTCCCCCCATCGCGCAATCTCCAGACTGTATTAATATTAATAACGAGCCGAATAGTTCCAACGCGGTGTTTTTCATGAATCAGTATGCGCAGCGAATTCACGCGAATGGCGGTAAACAAAAGGCGCCGGCGCTCAAATCGAATCACCCGCCGGATACTAACGAGGAAACGTTCCCGATGGTGTGATTGCACCGTCTTCCTGGTTTTTTGGTTCGGATTTATGGCGCCAGATTTATAACGTCGAATTTATTGCGTACGCTCGTCCTTCAAATCGAAAGATGAAAGTTAAGTTGTATATTCTCTGGGCAAAAACAAATCAAGAAATAAAATTTCGCAGCTATTAAATTTGTATTTTCTCAAAGAATTCCAGCCTTACAGAATAGACTATCATTTTTATTTAAAAATATAAACGATATTATAGTATAAGCAAAAAGTAACGCCCACAAATTTCCACTATTGTTAACGCCAGCAATCGTCGGAAAATGACTCGATAATCGTGTCGTTTATCTCGCAAAAAATGTTAACATTACCAAAGTTCCCACAATTTCGCGAAACGATAACAGAGATAATACGGATAATTCAGCGACCTGAATCGGCCGCGCTCGCAATGCAGGAACAATTTAACGCGGATAGACGGGTTGCATTCACTTCAGACATAACAACGCGAGGCTATATCCACATAATTCCACAATTATACGCGGCGCACGGCATCGCGCGAACAATTGCGTTACCTATGCTCACATTCGCGAAAGCACTTGCGCGTAACAATGCTCGACAACTAAGGCAACCCGATTCTCTTTCTCCGACATTATTACTCTCTCCTTACGCTCTTCCTTTCGCACCTCGAAGAACGTCTTCCACGACGCGTTAATTTGTTTACGCAATCACCCCCGCCCGCTCTTGTCTGTCACTGTATTCCACCGCGTGCTGTTTTCCCATCAATCCCTCCTTCATCTTTTGTATCAAACGACCGACTTTGACGCTCGCGTACAATTTCATTAACTCGACGCTCTTCGAAGGACTCGCTACGGATAAAAGGACACCTAAAACAGCAACGGCTCGGACGACGCTCGGAGAAAATTGCTGAGAAAGGCAGCGACCCTCCCGACGCCCAAATTAAATTTCGAGAATATCTTTCAAGTCGCTCGAACAGTTTCGGTACGATTTTAATATTACAGAACGTGTAACGACCGTTTCTGTTCAATTTCTGTTGAACGTGGAATGTATAAATATTTGAATTGTTATGATAAATTGTGTATTGATTACCACTGTTGCTATCACAGTTCAAGCGCCTCGTGATATTCGTGTTTTTAAATCGTAGGCACGTGTCATCGTGCTTGACGTTGACAGGTGAATCTTCAACTTTATTACTTCCTTTCTGATTAATATGCGCTTTCGTTTCCTTCTTCGATTCTCCAAAAAGCGGACGTGAATTTCAATGCATCGAACGTTCCACGCAGAATTACAAAATAAATTTTCGAATATTACACATTTGCAATTAACGATACATCAGATGTCGTAAATTCCACTCCATTTCGTATCGAATGTTTATGAAATTTGATCAAAATGTGTATTTTAACATGCATATATAAATATTGAATTCCACGACTAAATTTTGTGTAATGTTGTCCGGAATATATATTTAAAAACAAGAAAGTTCTCTTGTTTTCGAAGTTTTACTGCAAACCTCTGCACACGAAAAAATGACACTGTTTTCCCATTTTGCGGATTATTGTACCTAAAAACTGCTGCAGATTATTGCCACTCCTTTCTGTTGTCGTTGATTCCTGGTTCGACAACTTTCCTACCCATAACAAAGGAATAAAAACTGAACAGAGACGATCGAAAGTACCCAGGGAATGCATTTAATGGTTTCGAATCCTTTCTCCGCGAATCGCGAACCCTAGAAAACGGAAGAAAGCGTGGAAGAAGCGACTGGGCGGGCTAGTTCGCAGCTGGTAGCAAAGTAATAACGGTGTCTCCTTTTTTTACGACGCGAACGGCCGCAGATCGGCCGCGAGCTCGTAAAACGGCGCTGTTCCGATATTACGATTACTCTGGTACCATCTCCCCACCATCTTCTACGCCCGAAGATCCATAAATCTTGCGCGCAAGGTATTCGAGAAGCCAGGGATCGCGATGGAAATTTCACAGAGTGTATCATAAGCTCGCTTAATATTACTACTAGCCGGACTCGCCACGGTCGATCTTCCCGGTACCTTCGAAGGAGGGATCACCTCTGGCCAGGGTGCTCCGCTTGCTAGAAATTCTGTCAACGACGTCGTTAAAGTGGCTATAAAACGTCCCTGGATTTGGATCACCTTTATGGATCGTGGTATGGCTCCTCGCGGTTGGCCAACGTTAACGTTTTAACCGTTGCGTAGTTTTATCTCTGACCACGATGCAACAATTCTGCTCCCATGACTTTATGGACTACGTCTTGTCCTCGCTTGTACTCGTTTACAATGACTTTATTTACGTAGAAAGTCCAACTTCTAGAAGAGGTATTTGCTTTCAGGTATCGATTCTGCGATATTACGTATGTACGTAATTTTATTTTATAATATAGTAAAGAAGAAACAGGTCATCAAGTTTTACGAAATTGCAAATAAATATGGGAAGAGTACGTCGTAAGAGTACGTATTACAGTACGAGGAATTTAATTCTTAAAGTATGTACGAGTTGTTTTATATTCTCAGATATTACGGAGAATTTTAATGTCTAGATATAAAATGATTTCTCGCGAAGTTGCGTACTAACATCGAGGAAGAATATTGGTTACTGAGCTTCTTGTTATTTCCTGTGTTTACGTCCGGCGCAATAAACAGGCGACCGGTAGCCAGGAATAACTTAACTTGGACGATGACACCTAAATGACTCCGTCCATTGACATTGACGGCTTGTAAAACTTGATTTGTGCCGTCTGTGACGAACAGGAGTTGAATTTACAGACGTTGTCTCGTAATGCTACTTGTTTCTTGCTTAGAGGCTCGGTCTTTACGCACCGGTCCGCGTGGGCGGAACGAAAATTGTACACGGAACTCTACAGAAACACAATCTCCTGCCTTTCCTGTTCAATGTATAATAAATCGAGGAATTTCTTTGTCGCGTTCGTTGCTACGTCGCGCATAACTAATACATTGTCTAATCCATTGACTTTTTTGAGCTTTATTTATACTCAAAAAAGGTTTTGACGAAGAAAACGTGTAATACGGTTAAAACTATTGTGTTGAATTACAGATGCTCCCAGGGATAATGAGGTGTGATGTATTCAATATCGAGTATAATCCATTTTTTCCTAAGAATCTCCTCAGCATACATTTTACATTTTTTTATATAAAATACAAGTTTCAAGCTTCGTTTTCAGTCTATTCGTGACACTATAATGAAAGTGCATTAAAATTGCTCCAAGGTGACTTCTGCGAACAAATCTAAATCTCAATACTCGACTGGTACTCGAGTGAAAAGGTTAAAAAACACAGGCACTAGACAAGGAGATCAAGTCGAGCGCAGCGGAGCGGGACCCTACAGGAAACGGAACCAACCGCTTAAAACCTAGCACGTGTACGATAAACTGGAGGTGTCGCCGCCATGTGTATACACGGGAACGACGAGGACAGGGTATCCCCTTGGAGGAGAAGGGAACAAGGGAAGGAGAGGAGAAGACAGAAGTAGGCAGGTGTTTTTGCAGGGCCGCCAAGGTGGACGTTGGCGTCGCAGACTCGTTCGGAGGCTGTTAGCATCCTTCGCCACCATCGCTGGTTGAGCGTGGCCGGCGAACATCCTTGGATCTCCTTAGATCTTCCACCGATCTCCTCTGATCTCCTCACACCTGGTTGCGTCTACCTGCCTAGGCGGTTTGTCCAGCCTGATTCTCTCTTAGTCACGTCCCTCTCCTCTGGTATCCCGGTTGCTTCTTTTCGTTCGCGTCTCGTACCCGCTGGCTACCTGTCTTCCTCGATCCTCTCGGTTACTTCTCCTCCCTCCCCCGCTGTCGATCGAATCCGACGCGAGGCATTTTTCTCCCTCCGTGGAACGTCCTTGTCCGCTTCGCGTGCTCTTGTTCCCGATCCCCAGGGCGTCGTAGCCGTGGCTCGTCACGCGGAATCGTGCACGGACAGTTTGCAAAATCGACCGTGTTCCCGGCCGGTGGGTGTTGCGAGACTGAACGTCGATTCGGATCGTTTCGAGGAGACTGCATCGAAAAGGCGTTCTCGGGAACGGCGACGCGCGAAAGGCGTAGGCGTCGCGCAGGCCGGCCTGGATGAACTCATTCGTTCGTTGCGGGGCTCACCTTGAAGGGACCCGGTTCCCGAGATACCGATGGAATTCTCGTAATCGACCGCGATTTGCAATTCCAGCCGACCGGGGGAAATCGATTCTCTCTTTATCTTTCGATCCCCGCCGACGATTGGAAATTCTCTTACCGCGTACCCGTTCGCGTTATGTCATTTCGCGCGGCGATCGCTTGGGAGTCTTGAGAATCGTGCTCCTCTTATATCCATCGAGGCGCAAACATCGCACTAAATGCCAAACGAATTTGCGAAAAGGAACACCACGAAAAAATCATTTCTTCGACGACGATTTATACGTATAAATTGGTCTGGAAATTTTAACGTAGATAGAATAGAGAATATCTGCTGCAGTAACACAGTGAGAATTTTAGGCAAATATTAAGAGTGTCATTTTCCATTATACTCCGTGATTTATAATTATAGCCAAGAGAGAAATCGATTCTCTTTTTATCTTTAATTTATTCCGTCGATTGGAAATTCTCGTCCCCCACGCATTATGTCATTTCGCTTGGCAGACTGTGGGAATCATGCGATTCGATTCGCTGTAATTTATCCCGAGGCGAGAAAATTACTATGGGGATTATCAAGATCGAAGTCATCGATTGCAAAAATACTGATGAGTCTCACTCTGTCGCGATTTCATGACTCAAAAGAAGATGCTTACTGTTCTCTTTTGAAAATTAGATTATTCTAACATCCATAATACAAATCGTTTCTTAGTATCTGAGTTAGAAGGTTCTCTTCTTATTTATTTCAACGAGGACAATATTATTTTAGTTTGAGGATTTTCGAGATTCCCGAGAGTAAGACAATCATTAGGGGAAAGGTTACCGGCGACGTTTCTATGTACCCGATATCGATGGAATCCACGCAATCTCAACAATTTGCATTCCATTCAATTAAAAACCAATTTCTTTCCTCTTCTCTCCTACCGGACTCCGTTGCATAAGTACTCGTACGCCGAGATTGCGATAAATTGCATCATTCTCCCGCGTTCCGATACAAGGATGCGTCCGGGGATAAATTAATTCGCTACAGGTAATAAAGATAGATCCTGTTCGGGCGATAGAACATCTGGGAATAGACAAATTTTATTGAAAACCCGCGAATATTATAGTCGCGACTTTATTGCCAGCGCATTCGCAGCGCCAATGGTTGTCGTCAACTTCGATCGAAATTATCGTCGTACACGCGTAACACGCTATCTTTTGCAAGCATTTACTTTATTGGACAGCCGCGTGATTACGAAAATTCTTTTTCTCATCGCGGAGATCTAATCTCCGGAAACTCTTTGATCCCTGCGGCGTCAAATTTCTTACATCGAGAATACGTCGTTTATTTTAGTTTCGACGACACTCTCTTTACCGAAACCGATTTTCCATCGAGTTTCGCGTGCTCGAAGAATTCCAAATATTGCGGACAAGTCAAATACATTTAACGAAGTTGTTTTCTAGAATTTCAGAGAATTTCTAGAATTAATTACTAGTATCCACGGTTGGGAAAAATTGTACACGTACGTAACGAAAGAAGTGTAACGAGAACAAAAGGAGATTCTCGTAACGTAATAACAATATTTCGTTGAAAAATGTAGAAATTTTTTATTCGACGGCGTACTGTTTCAATCGAGGTATCCGCCGCCAGGATCCGAACAAAAGGGCGATAGAGGGGCCGGTAAATCCTGAAAATTTCCGCGCGAACGATCGCAAAGTTCGCCGGAGCGATGGTCGATTTTTCAGTCGGGGATTTTGCAAACTTACTTACAATCGGGGGGCACGCGCAAAACTGTACACGCGAGCGTGCAGCTGTGATAACGGGGAAGCACCCGATGAAAAAACTAAAACCTGTGATTGCCACTAGCGCGGCGCACCGCCGCGGCGCCCGGAAAGTTCTGCAACAGTTTTTAATTGCGACGCGTCGACTTGGACCGCGCGATCGAGACCGTCCCTGTTCATCGTTTCCTCGTACAGAGCGCCACTTTTTTTTTTTTTTTTTTTGCTTCGAGTACGCTGACGCGATACACCCCCGAACCCCCAGCTTTTCGTATTTTTCACGGCTGCACGAAGGCGTCGACAAAAAGTTGCTCGAAACGCACACACCCCTGCCGACAATCAGAACCGTCGAAACGATTGATGAATGAATCCATACGGGCGACTGCCATGGCGGTGCCCCGTTGTTTTTGCGATTTTATAGTTTTCCGCGCACGTCGTGTTATCGCGCGTCTATGGCACCCCCGCTCGATGGCCGTTTGTTTCGCTTTTTCGCTGCAAGAAAATTGAAATTGAATTTAGTACGAAGATCGCTGGAGATTGGTTCGAATATTGAGAGAAACGAGAGGACAGTTTTAATAAATAGGGCACTATCGATCGAATCTAACGAGTCCTTTATGTCCACGGCAGATTGCAGACGAATTGCGTACTATATTGGAGATTCGAGGATATTATCGACGGCACAGAGTTTTTCGCAGATTTTTGAAAACGTCGATAGCCCGGAACAATGGAACGATTTTTTTTATTCCAGGAGGATTTCGAACGAGAATTCGCCGTTCACTTGGAAGGCTTCCGAACAATATTACAATCTTTGATAGATTAATAGACGTAGTTCGTATTTTACTCAAATGAGAGATAAATATATTTGACGACTTCATAATTTTTATCTCTTATATGTTTTATTACAATCGCGTGATGGACGGCAATTGAAACACCACGGTAGTTTCTACGATCAGCGTTGAATTCAGTGAATTTAACACCTAGGAAACACTGGATAAAGGAAGTCCCGTTAGCAAAAAGATGATGGTTCTCCGTTTTTTCAACGTCCAATCGATCACGTGCGGCTAAGCAGATCTCGTGCCAGCGTCAGCGCAAAAACTCGTCATTCGGGGCGCGATAAATTACTGCAATTACCATGCAAGGAGTAACGTACTCGCGTGGAAGCCGATTCAAGGCTTGTGAGAAAATAATGCAAGAATTTGCGCAAGGTAATCGGGTAGCATGTCTCCTGAGCGCCCGCATACAAGCCAACCAGCGATCTAAGAATTTTCTCACAGCTTCGTCGACCCTGCCCGTCGACATTAGTTTCTTTTGACATTATCCTCGATACGTTGATTATCGACAAGGACGCTAAATGCACCGAGGCTCCCGTCGATCGGTGTTTCGCAACCAACTGCCTCCATTATCGGTGTATTATCGATCGGGGTAACGACGCCTTCGTTAATGCTGGAAAGAACACCTCTGCGAAAAGCTATCATCACGTTCATTTAATTCCCCGCAACACAAAATTATTTTTGGCTTTTCGAAAATACTTTATGCAGGGTGTCTGGCCAACCCTGGAAAAAATATTAATGGATACTAATTTGTTAATTGAAGCTTCGTTAAACAATTATAGCATCATTTCCGGCCACACAGTATATTTTCAGTAAAGAATTTTTTTCTCGAAAGTATGTAGGATTTCGGATGTATGTGTATTCACCAAAAATGATTGTAATTGATCCCAGTAATCGAAAATAATTTTTCCAGGATGATTTGAAACTTTTTGAAATTTCAGGGGAATCGGAATGTCAGGGTCAGACATTGTAGTTTCGATAAAGAATTTTTTTCTCGAAAGTGCGTAGGATTTCAAGGGTATGTGTATTGACCAAAAATGCTTGTAATTAACTCCTGCAACCGAAAATAATTTTTCCAGAACGATTTGAAATTTTTTAATTTAATTTTAAGAAATTGATATTCCTGATTTCCTCTAAAATCTTCCATTAGAATTTTTCCCAGGGGTGGTCGAACACCCTGTATAATCGCGCATTGAGTAATCGTTAAAATGGGACCGTGAATTGGAAACCGAAGTTTAATAAATTTCTACATAAAGTATTATACGCTTCTGTTAAATTTCGTAACGAGTGGAGAATTCTTTTGTAATTTTTGCAAGATCGTGCTAGAGCACGAAAATAAGAATTAAAGAAGAAGTAGGTCATGGCGTTGAAACGAACTTCGCGAGCCGGTTCAGGCGCCCCGAAATCTGATTGCTTCTCGGGAATAATAATCCCGATCGTAATAATAAACGCGACGAGAAATAAAGAATACGGAGAAGGTTACAGGGGAGAGCGGGCGTGCGCGGAGTTTCTGGCGACGGAGCAAAGAAAATTACTTTGCGGCGAACCAGCAAATTAGAATGATTTTTGCCGTGTCGGCTTCCGAGCGGCTGCTCGCGTCGCCGCGAAGTTGCTAGTTTCTCTGGAAGAAATGACAAACGACGTGACGTGAATAAGACCGATCGCCCGTTCGTGAGATGATGCCAAGTATTTTGGGTTCCTCCTTGCGCACACACGACGAGACACCGACCATGTTCAACGCGGGTCAAGCTGGGTAAACCGGCCCCTCCTTTTTGTTGAGTTTCTAATTAACGCGTCGTTACATCGTTTCTTTGGCTCCCTTAGCAAACACGGTTACCACGCCGTGCTCATTGGAAGATCAAACTCGATAATGCTTTTGTCTTACGACTGATAATCGTTTCTTTGGAAGCGTGGCGCCGATCCTTTCGAAGGGTGCTCAACTGATTATCGATCCTTTGTTACACGACTAAGCAACGACCCTGTTGACGGAGCCAAATTCCAGTTCTAATCATTCGACGACCCCGAATCGAGTATTTAATTTTTCTGGAGCTGAGAATAAATAAAATAAAAATCATCCACGGTTTCGAGACCAGTCGAAATTAAATTGTACGCGTGCTTTCGCCGTTATCCGGTTTCTAAATTAATCCCGTCCGAATTAACCACGCCCATCCGGTCGAGCCTCGCTATTTAAACGAGTTTCAGTTCGCACTTAGCCATTTCCATTAAACGGGTAGTCCACTCTTCCTTGAAACGTGACATCCAGCGATAAGACCCGCGGGTTCGTACAATAGCGTATTCCATAGCGGATTGCTCGGTCATTGAACGACGTTCCGTCGAGCAAAAGTGCTACCCATGACAAAGACCGACGGTGTAAAAAGCCTATATGCCGCGGCGTTTCCATCTCCGCGTGTTCTATGCGAGCGGGAAGCCGGGCTTTTGCAATTTTTTCCTTTTTTTTTTATTCCTCCCTTCTCGCCGACGCAGCCGCGTTTCACGGGAAACGATGGAGGCGCGCGTCCAACGACAAAGGAGGATAGAGAAATGACACGGTACCGCGAAGCACCGGTCGAGTTATTTTCACCGGTCGAAAGTGGAGTAACAGTGGCAGTGCCCTCACCTCCCTCGTTCCTCCCTCTTGCCGCCTCCCCCTTACTCTTTTCCTGTTCCCGTTGTATCCAGCCTGGCTGGATGGGGAAATTCAAAGCAGTATATATTTTTAGCGCGAGACAAGCCCATTAGGCGCCACCATCGTCGCGCATCACCGGTGAAATCCTTCGGTTCGAAATCAAAGCCCAGATATAGTCTCTCGTCGGGCTTCGATCTTTTTAACCATTCTCGTTCCTCGTCCGCGACGTTTCTTCTGCACCCGCGAGGATACTCGACTGCACCCAACGCGGTTGGTTAACTCTTCCTGTCCCCACGATTCCGTCGAGCATCGTTAAATCCGGATCTTACGTTCCATTTGACGTCATTAACGTTCGAAGGCGGGAGGAATAGTTTGATAACTTCGCTTGTTTCTGTTTACGGACGTGTTAGTGAAATTACTTGCGTCCTATATGGTGCAGAGGTGCAATTGCAATATACCGAGACAGATTGTTTTCAAGAGATCAGCTTTCAATAGATGCTTTTGTGTTGTTGATAGGGGTAATTCACGATCCTACCACTAATATTTTTCAGCGAAATATTATTTCTTGTTAAAATGATTACTCGGGAACAGAGAGAGGGGTTGAACGCGATCGCAGGGTGATGTCTCGCGTCGGAAACCATCGCGTGACACGCGACGGCTGCACCCTTTCCCGTGGCTCCCCTTCCGAATCTGTTGGTGGCACTTACCTGAAACAGAAAGGGAGAAGGTGCTCGTTAGATTTGGTTTATTTACTTATTCAAACTAACATTATTATAACCGCGAACATTTCGTCTACAATAATATAATTGCCAGTAGGTATCCAGACAGGGCAAGTAATTTTCTATTTTGATATATTCCGAACGAGTTTTTAATTATTTCCAGAATTAACTAGACAAAACTAGTATTGTCAAGACCTCGAAATTAAAATATCGATAATTTTTTAAATTAATACTCAGGGGAAGTCGAAATTAATGTTCTCCAGATCACCCCGTGAAACTCCTGGTTTTCGGCGCGCCTTGGCACAGCTTCTAACGTTTCCATCAAGACGAATTGGACCGCAACCTCCGCGCCGCCGGGCCCGCCTATCCCGGATGAGGACGTAAAATCTGGTCCAACCCCGGGTCTAACATTTTCATTCGCCACTTACATGGCACACAGACCGCAGTTTAAATTACGGCGCCGCGTTGGGAGTCGCTAGGAATGCTCGACCACAGAACCGCGAGAGATTACGTATATGAAACGTTTACTTTGTACCGGAACTGTGTCCTAGACTGGAAGCCACGTCCTGGGAGATCACCGATACGGAAATCTGCGTGTCTGACAATTTTACTTATTAAAAACCGACGCGTGCAACTCTTATATCCTTCTTCAATTATATAACTCTTGCTCAAGCCTACAAATAATTAAAAACCTCGTTTATCCGCACCACATTCACACGAACGAATTACTGCTGAATCTCAGGAGCCATGAACCTCAGTTATTCGACCACCTCGGTTATCTGAACTGCCTTGTCCCCCGACATGTTCGGATAAACGAGGTTCTACAGTACTTCAGAAATCCTAAATCTTTCCCAAGAATCCGCCCACGAAGCTCCACTCGTCCCAGCTTGGAGAATCGCTCTCGAAGTCTCGTGTCGGCTAATTTGCCAGGAAAAACCTGTCACTGGAAACAGTCGGCGTAGGAACACAAGACCAGGTGTTAACATCCATCTCATGCGCAGGTTCGTTTCGCGAAGTGACTCATCCCAGGCGCACCGTCTCGTTGAAGTGCGTGGTTTCTAAATAGGAAGGTAAACACACATTGTGTTCACGGGTCGAAGCGTGGCTCTTTCTTCTTGTCGCGATGCCCGTTGCTCGACGACTGTTCCACGTGGACCGAGTGCATTAGCAACCACAACATCGGGCGGCAGGGTCCCGGAGAAGGGTCGTCCGGAACGAGACCACGGAGGCTTTGACAGCTGTTAGGTTCGTTTGTGCCTCCGACTGCCTCCGCGATAGACGAGAACGCGATGGGGATGCGGATGCTTTCTCGCTTGCAGTCGTTCCTCGGCCCACTCCAAACGTTCCGTCCATTTTGGTCGTGATTCCTGCTCCTTTCGCGAAATACGTCCGCTCCTCTCGGATCGACAGACCGTGGAACAGGCCCGAATGTTCTCGCCCAGTCGTTTCGAGATTTGTTTGACCGGGGTGGATCGAAACGCGGAGCTGGATCGCTCGAAATTGGAGTCGATTCAACCAAGGGCGATAAAATATCGAGGGTGTTGCAAGGGTGAGAGAAACGTATATAAATAAGTAAGATTCGAATTTGTTATATATTCCTGCATTTGTCAAGGTAATATCTATCAATGTAATCCTCCATTAGTTCATTATTTTTTTAATGCTTTGAAGAAAAGTTGATTTCCCTTTATTGATTTGGTAAACAACATTGAGATTGAGAGTCCACTTGGGGGTTAAAGTAACCTGAAGATTTTCAGGTTTCATTTAGCGTCAACGAATTGAGAAGATATTTACAGTTAATACTTGCAGGCGTGTCCTTTGCAGCTAGCTTTCCAACCAGCTTCTTCGTGGGTCAAATGACACACTGACACTTGACCCACGACGAAGCTGGTTGCTAAGCTGACGGGACGTTGGAATACTTTCCTCGAGGAACATCTTAACCAGCGTCAATTATCAGAATTAGAGTCGTGAAAGTCTCAACTATATTTCTGTGGCTCCGAAATGTTAGACCGTACACTAAGAAAAACATGCACTGCGACAAGTGAAATTACTGCAAACACGGTGGTATCGAGTGCTCGAAGAATAGATGCAGGTGCTTTATGCAGAACATTGTTAGAGATTACAGAGAACACAGATAGTGTCAAAACGGCCGTGTAATAAATCTCCATAATGGATGTGTTTAGCGAATACTTAGAAAGCAGTCACACTACGATGCTTGTTATTTGTAAATTTAAAGCAACGCTATCGTCCGATCGTAAGCACGGGGTGTACAATGGAACAAACGGATTGTAATTTCTAGGAGAAAGCCACAAACCGAGACGCCTGACCGAAGAAGAAGGAATACATCGAAGTTAGCGACTTTCTCTTAGAAATGATGAGAATCCGTTTGTCCCGTTGCACTTAATCAGCCAATGGTAGATCGTCTGTTCCAGAAGTTCCAAAGCTGTTGCTATTTTTGACGTCTCCGGCCTTGCACATAAATCGATGTTCACCGTTCTCTCCATACAGTTATCTCAAAAACGAGTAATCGAGCAGGAAAATGCAACGCGAACGCGAGGTCTCCGCTCGATAATTTACGCCCGTTCGTTCGTATCAATCCACGTCTAACCGATCCTCGAGACCCACCGCAGACGACTGCTATCTCGTCGTGTACCAACGGTACGTAAAACACTCGAAACAGGAAGGGACGACGAATCGAGTACCCGGTAACGAAGACGAACGAGCCTTATCGTGCGAATCGACCACGCGAACCCGCGAACGCGCTCGACGATTTGATCCTATTACCGGGGACGATCCTCCCGCGCTTATGACACGCGATACCAGGAGACTTTCACCAGGTTCGCCCAATAAATCTACGCGTTCCGCCAGACGGAGCACGGCGTGCTCCTCCCTTCGTGGTTTGCGCGTCGAAAGCGCGTTATCGGGTCCGGTGATCTTTTTTCCCCGTTGCCACTCTAATTGGCCGACCGCCGGGGAACGCCCGGACGCTCGAGGAAGTGAAAGCTCCCGCGCGCGATTCTGTCACGCGTTTTTCTTTTTTTTCAATTTTCAATTCCCCAGCCTATTAATATGCTTTGACAGCTCGCATGACTCATTGATCCCTGTCTATGCACCGTCCCCCGTCGTCGTTCGAATCGACGGCTAGGCGTGTTCGGCATTTCTTACCGGTGGGCAGATCTCGCCGCGAGCTCAACTAGACGCTGGCTGCCGATCGACGACGTTGGACGCTGGTGTGCGTCGCGTGGTAGCGCGTGTCGCGACGCTGCACGAACGATTGTCTGCGCAAACGAGTTTCGCAAGTCCCGCCGTGGGTGACGTCATTTGGGACAACGCGCGCATAGCGTGCACTCCTGGCACAGATTCTGCACGCCTGGACTGGCTCGAGACAATGGAGGACCTCCGCTTCCGTCAATGCGTCGCTATCGGGAAACGATCGGTTTGCCCGCGCCGAGCAAACGCTCGCGAGAATGCACGGCTCGCGGGGGAAGTTTTGTTGCCGCGCTGCACAATACCTCGCATTCCTCTTCCCTGCCCGCTGACCGCTCGAGGAACACGTACAGAGAACGACTCTTCGCGGAGGCGTTCCTAGAGTACTCTCGGTTACTTTACCGAAGGAATAAATGACTCTTACAATGAACGTCGCTCAAGTGGTTCATCTTTCGTACAGCGGAGGCGAAATTCGACACCAGGCTTTCACGCTTCGCTGGCTCCAAGGACCCCCTCCCCCGTCCTTTCCAGTTCAACTTACGAATCACGTCTGTATTTGGGTTCATTTTAACCCTGGAACTGCCGACGATTATCGTGTATTTATTTGTACCAAAGAAATTGAAACGATAGATACGTGATGAAATATACATAGCGTCCCGACTACAGTGATAGTTACGAGTGCAATGTCCTTTCAGAAAGCTGTTGGAACGTCTCGCGAGCAGTGCAGTTAACTTTGTCCTACTTTTAATCGCGACTTTTGAAAGTAAAGCTCCCCGGACGAGACCATGCATTATTCTTTGTGCTCGTTCAGGAAATCCCTGCTCAACGATCGTGTTATTCGTGTCGCTATTCGGATCGTCCGTCGTAGTCGGGGAAAGTGTTGTTTCTCCGGCTATTGCACGTATTTATAGCACGTTTGATTCATCGACGATCGTTGAAGTTGTCGCAAGATCGCGAGACACTACCGTTGCCAGCGGAGAAACGATCGTCGTTCGAGCGCTGCATGTGCACAAGGTAGATGCGTAGGAGATTATTCGCTGCAACACGGTACAGATTGCAACGCGTGCTTTGTCAAATAAATACTTGGAGACCCACTGCGTCGAGATTTTAATTTAAGCTACCGAGGATTTATTATCATTTAAATTTTATTCTTTTATATATGTTTTGACATCTATCGATGTTTAAATAAAAACGTATTATTATTCGTACATATAGTAACAAAAATCCTGACAAACTCAATTTTGTCAAATCTGAATCTTAGGCCAAGAAATCCAATAATTGACTGATCCGTGTCTGTGCATGATAAAGATGTATTTTTCTACTTATTATTAAATGGTACAAAAGTGACGAAGGCTATCGTTTATATTCTATCAGAGAGCTGCGAGCCAGTGAAATATCTGGTCGGCGAAAGAACTCTTATCAGTACGTATTAATTGTTTCCCTCGCGTAGCGACGAATGCTTGATAGACATTGACAAAGGAGGGCGATAAGGAGAAAGCACGAAAGCCGGTGAAAAAGCGAAGCAAAAACAGGATGTCGTGGGTGCCGGAGTTCTCGAACCGTCTATCGGTTGCGTTTTCGTCGAGCGTGGTCGACAAAGACGCAAAACGATTAAGAAACTGACAGCGACATAAAGCTACTAATACTTTTCTCCCCGAACTGTCACCGGGAACGCTTCTTGCACCCGATGCGACGCGTCCCGTATTTTCCCCCTCGGCGCCTATCCGCGCGACGCATTTAAAAACCGAAAGACGAGCAAAACGTCGAACGCGAGGCACGATGGACGCGGAGACTAAAGTCTTAACTAGATAAAAATTTCAAGCTACGAATAAAAAATAAACAAGCGTCCGTTCGTTCCTCGAAATAAAATTTTCAAGTACTTTATAAAATATTTCAAACCGAAAGATACAAATCTATTTGTGCAAGAAGAAATAGCTCTTTTATGGCCCTTTATTTATTTCTTATAAATTAATTTAATTACGCTTATTTTCCTCGGAAAGGAAAGCAGATTTCCTCGTTCACAAAACGATCTACGTGATACGCTTTGGTTTTGTAAATATTTCTCCATAGAATCGATACCTACATAGTTAAACAAATTTTGTATTATATACGTCTAAATTTAACCAATGCTTATCACGAGAAATACAAATACAAGTGTGTTTCTTTATAGGTGTTTTCAAAACATACACCCTTATAATAGAAATATCGTCGATAAATGTCGAGAGATTGAGTGTTTGAATTTTTGTAGCCTCGAGCCGTAAAAAATATCTAATAACAGAAAAATGAGAATGGCCAAGAGAGAAAGTCAATGGTGACATCGGGGCGCAGCATGTGTTTCGCGTCGTGTTACAGGAACGGTTTCCCAGATTTCACTTCTTTCCCTTGTGCAACTCGATCCCCGGCGTCTTAACGAGAAAGAACCACGCGGAGATCGAATCCGGGCGAATCGAAAGTTTGACGTAAACAAATCGAGAAAAAACGAGGAAAAAGACGGATCCGGTAGAAAGGAGAGAAAGAACGTCGCCTCGGGGACACGCTTTATTCTCCGTTTCGCCTCTCGATCACGGTCGCATCGCGAGCAACACGCACCGGGGGATCGAACGAGTAATTGCAGTTTTCACTGCGTGAATGTAATTCGCAAGGTAAAAGAAACGCCAGCTATACAAAACGATACAGTTACTTTTTGCTCCGAGCGCAAAGCTAATGTGACTTCGTTTGCAGTTCCGTATTCAGGCCTTTATAATGAATATGAGAAAAGAGACAGAGCTGAATGCTCACGACTGCTTCTAAACGATCGCGATAATACGTAAAAGCAGACGACAGCTCCAAGTAATATCCCCGCTTGTGAATTATTGGCTCAAAGGCTCCAATATTGCGATGCAGAATGTCTTTGTCCCTGTTTTCCGTACCTGTTGACTTTTTTCTACTAAAGTTATTAAATTAAAATTGATCCACAATCCTGTTCTAATATAAATTCTATTCAAGATACAGGCGTAAAAATTTGTTAAAATTGAAATTAAAAAAGTCTCTGAGAATACTGCTGTTTCTTGCGAGTTAATTTTTGCCTTGTAGAAAAATATTGATTTAACTAATATTTAAGAACGTTTTTTTGAGAAACATTACATAGAAAGGGCTTTCTTAGATTACCAAGAGGGGCTCGTGCAAAAAAAATCACTAAATCGAAAAGTTTTTCGCGATTTCGAGCTTCTTTCTCCACGCAATCGGAAACAAAGCCAAACCGGTGCAAACGTGGCCCTCGCACGATAACATATGTTAATACGCGGCACACGTATGGTTATGTGTAGGTTCGGGCACGATGTAACGTAGTTTTCGATCGATGTACACGGCGAAACGGTGGTAAGCCTCACAATGGCAGCTTTACGTAATCGCTGTACGTAAGCTACCACGCTTCCACGTTCGGCTGGGATTCAATTATGCTCCTTGCTTGTTCCTTGTCATCTCGCTGGTCGCGCGTACTCGTCGATCGAAGTCGCTGCAAGCCCGTCGGCCATCGGCGCGCGGAATGGCCGGCGCGGAATAATACGTCGTTTAAACTTCGTGGCTTTCGACGCGTTCTCGCCGGGACAAAAGAATCTCGCCGCGAAACGACCGGACTTGTTTTTCTACTTGACGCGGTGTGACTAACTTCAAGGTAACGTCAAGTACGTGACTGGGAATCGAACGCGACCCGTACAGGGTGTTACAATTTAATCGATACCCAAGTACAGATTTAAGTAGAAGCTACGATTCTGGGAAACTGCGAATAGTGGGAACGCTCGATGTCGTAAAAAGCTCCGACACGATGTTCGAGGGCTAAAAATAACTTGCTCGGTACAGAGATTGTATAAATCGATCGTGTACGGTTTTCGCTATTATTCTCCCCTCGGAAAATTTTTCTCTTCCGTTGGAAATCTATAATTCAAAAACTTCTGGAGCGTCGAGTCGTGTCGTCAGCGAACGAAATCACGGGCTAACGAAATTACAGGGAAATTTACTTACGGGGCTCCCGTTCCCGGTTACGGTAGCTCTTACGCGACACTCGATACGCACTTTGTACGTCGAATTAGGGGAGGTTGGAGGATCGATACGTACACGTGCCATCGGTCAACACGGCGCGAAAGTACACGGTACACCGAAAAGGAAGTCCTAGAAGAGCGGACACGGGGCGTACTTCGTACGTGTACTTGAATTTAGCCGAGGACTTAGTGGCCAGATCGATGACTATTGACGCAATCAACCTACCAGCATGATCCCCCACCCTCTGGCCAGCGCTGGTACCCATATGGGATTTTTTTCTTTTGATTCCCACAAGCGCGTAGAACGGGCGTAGACGGTGACGGAGAAAGATAGAGGAAATCGTTGAATGGAGGGGGGGATCGAGCAGGATCGAGCCGAGGGACTCGCTCTTCGCGCTATTATTTATCCGAGCTGTCGACCGTCCAATCAGTCATGCCGACATATGCTTAAGTAAGATTACATTTCTACTAATGCTCGTGAATGTACCGCGTCTATGTCGGCTAATACGCGGGGACGAGGGCCAGAGGGGTGCAAAAAGGGGAGAGGGACACGCCGGGAAATCGAATAGAAAACTCAACGACAGGGATGGGAAGGAGAAGGGTGAAGGTAGGACAGCTCGTCGAATGATATATCGTACCTTCGCGGGATTGTTGGGAAGCTTTTTTCTCCTGCTACCTAATGGCCACCCTCTTGGCAGATTACGCTCCGCTTCGCCCAAATGGGACGTCTCTTGTAAAAGATTAGTGGCTTATCGCGGAGTATTAATGTAATATTGTAATGCACCGTGAAACACGGATAATGAAACTCCGTGGAAGGGTGGCGGTCTTTGTATGTGAGTAGGTTAAATAATTCGCGTGATCTTCAGCAATATGGAACTCTCCTGGGCGATACGTTATTCGGTTCGTTACTCTTTCGAGCGCGTCGAATTAATGAGAGATTGATCCTCCCGACCAAGATTTTCGTTTCGAAAGCGAGCTTTCAGTTGTTATGGTAATTTAGTATTATACATGTGTAATTATACACGTGTATACATTTAAGTAAAATCAATGGATAAGGTTCAATAAATATCTGCCCTATTTGACCGTGTTTCCGAGTTGTAGCCATTTTTGGACTCCAGTAACGCGCCGTTGCTCACTTTCGCACCAACTGCTCGAAATGGTCATCATGTCCAAAATACAAACTTGCAGACTTCGGGTCACACGGTTGCACAATCTTTCAAACATTTCAGATATTTTATCGAAGTCGGTGGCAGTTCCTCCGTATACGTTGCTGAAATATTTCGACATCCACAATACCGGGAATAGACAAATACTTTCAACTTCCATCAAACTCTCATTCTAACATCATTTTTGACTGAAATATCCAACTGTGAAGAGGGACATTATAATCATAACAACATCGGATAGTGCATATATTTTTTCAATTCTGGATTCAGTGTTAAAACATGAGATGAGTTCGACAATTAAATTTCGTTCCAAAAGTTTCTTAGGGAGATTCTTGAGTTGCTCCAACTCTTGCAAATGTGTCTTTCACAAAAATAGAATCTATCTATGATTTTATCTATATCCACCACTGAAAGGAGTGAAAATGATCGAACAGCAGATACACTGTCCTTAATATTCCCTCGCGTTAAATCGCCTTCCCACGTCTGGCGCGTTTTGAATTTCCGTAAAAAATCGCACTCCCAGCGTTGTTCTTGGTGAAAAGCCCGGAGGAGCATTGAACGGCACCCGCGGCTGGCGACCTTTCCGTTAGGCTACGGCCAAGAGAAAGCTGCCAGGCCGTTATGGTGTTCGGCGACGAAGTTGCACCGCTAGTCATTCCCATAAGAGAGATCCGACCGCGACAATGCGGACGACGCGATAAAACGTGACGGGAAACGGTGTGTCGTTGGACGCCAGGCGACTCCGGGAGCATCTTCGTACGCTAGGAAACGCGTGAAACTGTTATGGTCCGCCTAACCCCGGGCGGAGTGTTTGATGTGCGAATCGGAGCACGTGTCGTCGAAGTGGGTCGGTGCACCTGGTGCGTGCATGCACACCTCTGGCCGGGTCACAATAGGCTCCTAATAAATTTGGGACGGGGGTAGAAGGTTTATGACCGACAATGGGGCCCTTTCTCACGCGCCGTCAGATCGTTGCCGTTCTCATTGTCGATGCACTGTGCGCGATTGTATCGCTGATGGCGATGGTTCTCGCCCGGGGAATTCGTTCGGATCACTGAACCGAAGCTAAATTGAAATGAATACAACGGCACGTAACCAATAATATCATTTTTTTACATTTTTGTTTCTTCGATATTCGAAGGAACGTTCGCGTTTCGCGTAGCACGATTTTCCCATCCTTTTCGGCCGTTCCGGCGTGACATTTGTCAGTGTTCGTCAATTACGAGGCGTCGTTTGTAATGGACCGACGTCCAATCGAAGAGATAAGTGCTCAAAAGGAAGTGGCCACGTGACTATCCTTACCCAATCGTCGAGCGATGATCGCCCGACCCGATAAGGAAAAGTTCACTTGTCCGTGGGTATGAAAGACAGACGATCAACGGAGTCGATAGGCGAACGTAGGAAAGCCGACTCGAGCGTTTGCATTATCGGGTTGCCTACACTTTTTCTCGCCGCGGAAACGTCGGCGTAAAAACCAGCGTCGTGGCGCAACGGCCTTCCGAGAAAAATCCCTGATAGCGTTTTAAGGATCATCGTGACAGTTATCGATTCGTTGCGTAATACTTCCGAACGCGAGACAAAATAGAAGCGACAACTTCGATGTTATTTTCTACTGGATACACACAGTGTAAAAATAAATATAAAAGAAATAAATGAACGATGTAAAGTTTGGTACAATGTTAAATATTACGACGATGAGAACAAACTTTATTTTACGTTCTTTGGTTGCTGCACAAAGAGCCACCCTCTTGGCAGGTATCGCGGGACACCCCGCGTGAAACCGTACGCCGTAATGAAACAAAGACACCAATGATATTTCAAAATGTTACACCGCAGGTTCAACGTTTGATTTACACCTCGCCAATCTCTCGGGACTCTCGAGGGAACATCGTCTGCCCTTTGCCACCGAGCGATCGCCGCGATCTCCTATCGCGCGCAGCAAGCTCGAAAGCTCCAGTCCCCCGGCGAGTTAAGTGTTCCATAAAACTCCCAGTTCACAGCCCCGTTCGCACCTACGCGCATCGAAATTCCGACCGAGGAATAACCTGCGGCGCGGCCAGATAACACGGCATTGTTGCAGCGCGTGTAAACAATAAAGCGGATACGCCGCGGACGCGCGAGTGCGTTTCGTGCGACCCCTTCCTGCCCCCCTCAAAGGGTCGCTATCGTGGAATGCGTGTACAGCGATCTGAAATTGATTTCAAGCGCGAAAGAAGTCCAGTCGAACGGCCAATAATCGAATAATAGAACCGGAAGCTTGCGTCAAGTCTAAATTTTGAATATTTAATATTTTGGGTAGCGATTATAAATGTAATATATAAATCGAGCGTCTTAGTATTTTTATTTTAAATCACTTCAAAGTATAAATATGGAATTTATCAAATATCGTTACTAAGAAAAGGAAGGAAAGGGTAGTAAAGTGTATTTTAAGCACGCGAATGCTCGTGGCGTTGCAAATGAGTTTAACACGCGTACTATTTTGGTTTGTTACGCCTTCTTCGGGCGTATCGCGCCAACCTGATACGCCATTATTCATCTAGTTTACGCAGTGTGTTTCGAGTACTTGGTAACAAAACTGCGGTGCAAACGATGGCGTATCGAATCGGTACGATACGTCCGGAGAAGGCGTACCGAAACAAAATAGTGCTCGCGTTAAACGCATTTGCAGCACCGTAACGATTCATGCTACTCTAAAAACAGTTAAATTAAGGTTACGCTTCCTCTGTTCTCTTCAGTCTCTCTTTATTTTGTACCACGTTAGACGGAGAAATCAAATTTGAGTTTAATACAATTTTGTTTCATTATTATTGCTACTGTAGATTAGTTTAGAATTCCTTTTCTTTTCTCATCTACTACTATATGTCATCAACATGTTTACAATTCTATTCTTGGAGTAGATAGTTCAATATATTCCAATATATTATACAATTTATTTTCGCCAATCCAAAGATGGTCGTTCCACAGTAAACATAATATCGCACAAGGAAGACTGGAAGAACCCCCCAGTGGAGAAGGAAGAGAGTATCAACTGCAGACTTTTCGCTAAACTCGATAGGCCTGGCGCGTCGAACACGGTCGATTTCGACGCTGTTAGCGGGCACTATTTTAGCCCGCGTATCAAAAACGAGTATGGCGGTAAACTAAGTCCGTGGCGAGAGAAGAGTCGTTGGCGAAGTTCGTACGAGAGTCTCGCGGTAATCGCAATGATTACGAGTTGACCCGGGGTGCCGGGGTATATGTAAGAACCGTGTACACGTTCCGCGCTGGCGCCGTATATAGGCCGTTTTACAGCCTGCCACGGTTGAACCCAGCCCGTTCGACGTCGGGAAAAACAGCGCTAAATGTTGAGGAAATTACGAGGCGGCATTGTCGCGATTCCTATCTACGTAATATCTCGTGATCGACGGCTGGCCACGCGTCCCTCGTTCGAGGAACCTCTCATCGCGACCGACGAGCACCGCGTCCAGAATACAAGGATGCGATCGCAAGATGGTGGCTCGATACGCGGGCTAATGCAGGGATACGGCTGACGCTTTAACTCGCGATAGAGCAATTTCGCGTTGGTCACGGGTCTTTACCGAACGGCCGCGCGTTATCCGATTCGTCGCGAACGTTAGAATTACCGAGGTTGGGTCGCCCGGCGTCCCGTTTCCTCGCAGATCGTTTCGCCAGGGCCTAAAGGGTATCGCGCTCTTTCTGGCGGCCGGGGCCAGTTAAAATTTCGTGTAGTTTTAAGCGTCCCGGATCACGGAAGCCTCGAGGTATCGTTATTACGCTTTGTCAAACCTCCGCGCTCGAGGCACTTCGATCGAGCTCCCCGATTTCGGGGAAATGGCCCCAGCTGTCCGGGGACTCTGGCCTTTAAAATTCTGTATGCTTCACTGTCGATTTGGAGAATTAGTATCTTTCGTTACGTACTTGAAAAAAAGATGTCGGGGCTTTTATCTCGACGAGTTTGTTCGAGGGTTCGAAGGGACGTCGAGACGGTCGCGTGGAGCGTAACGCAGAAATAGAAACGGAGAGGGACGCGATAGTTTGAGAAACGCCTTGAAGGAAGGCGTCGATGTTGCGTAGGTGTTGCTACATTAACTTTTTAAGGTCAGTTATCGCGAAGTCAGGGAACCGTGGAGTGTGTTCCACCGTTCACCGCGAGGGGGGAACAAGATAGAGGCGGAAAGCAACAGACGTCAACACCTCCTGCGTTTCCACGGTTTATAGTGCTCCTATGTAAATCGAAGTATACGATGTTGTCTGCCCGGCTCGAGCTACGCCTATATTTAACGCAGCCGCGGCACGAACGCGCGAAACCGAGATATATTCAGTTATTTCATGTAAGATCGTTGACAGAGGGGTAATTAGCGCTCACCGCGGTTAAAAAGTGTCTAGATAACGCGATATTTCTGCGTGCAATTAACGGCCAATTACAATGTGCATCATACTTACGTACGGGACAGCCTTTCAACGAGTAGAGACGTAAACGCGGAAAAAAACGCTAAGTGAATGTAACTGGATTGAACTTTGGATGTTATCTAGATTCAAAGATTTATGTTTAGCACACACTGTGTTCCACTCGGTTGCCAACATAATTGATCCGCTACAAAAGTGCAGATGGAACGTAATAAATCAGTCTATGGAAAGTTCATTGACGATACTTTAACAAATGATCGTGATAATTTCTTATAGAGATGTCGAGCAGTTTGACAGATTAATTACTCATTGTTTAGTTGGAACATTCAAAAGTAATCTTCGAAAAATGAAATACAATTCACGAGCTAGGGGGTTGAATATTTAAATACCGAAGGATTTGGTAGCGCGTGAGATTACGATAGCAGAGTATTAAATATTGCACAAGCTACTAAAAAACCAAAGACACGTGCGCTAATGGGTCGACAGATTTAATTGAAGCAGCAGAGACATCGTTTATTTAACACCGAAGATAATCTAAAACTTTCACGACCTGCGGCGATGCAATGAAGTGTTTAATCTTCTCGTTATTCGATTAGATCACTGTTTCGACGAGGACATACACGCACTTCTTCAATGTGATTCGTATCAACCTACATATAATACACAACAGATACATAGAAATAGAATATACGTCAATTTGTGACACGCCCCAATGCTGAACAAGACGATTGCTTTTAAATTAACTGTAACATTGTCTGCATATTGTAATAAATTCTCAAGTAAAAGAGTGTAGCGTAAGGAGACAATTATCAAATGAATCAGGAATTAATAACGAGAGGACACCTGTATCTGATTTTATTTTTCTGTGTGAAATTTTTTAATATCCGTTAAATACCAACTATCATAAATTTGTAACCAGTAAATATGTTTCCTCGTCCAATCTATCTCACAGAAAGCACATTAGCAGCACGTGGGACGAATTCTCATTCTTTCGGTGAAATTTCCGCGCGACAGAGCGACGTCTACGTTTGAAATTTTCCGCGGGAACAAATAATGGCCGGAAAATTTTCGGTAAACATCGCTTTTCGGTGCCTTTCACTTTTCACTTTTACTCCTAATGTTTGTCGGTGGCGGACACGGCGGTCCGCCATCGGGGGACCGGTTTTGAGAGTAAAATTTCCCCGTGTATTTACGTCCGTCAATAGGAACGTATTTGCCGAAGCTGCCCGGGCAATTAACCGCGCTACCCTCTCCGGCACCCCCCTCCTCGCTCGCCCCCCCCCCTCTTCCCGCGAACGTTTGCTTTTTTGTTTACAAATACCTTCGCGAGCGCGAACAAACCAGGAATAACGCAAACAATCCAGCGAGGGACAAATACGCCAGGTGGCCGCGCGCGGTTTTCCATCGCGTGCTCGCTACTCGCGCGCGGATACCATCGAACGCGTAATTTATATTGTACGAGCTCGTTGAGTCGATTAGATTGATTTATTCCCTCATTTATTATTTCCCGCGATTGTACGGTGGACGTTTCGCGCGTGCTCGCTTTGTACGGCTTTATTCCGACCGATTCGTCACGGCGCGCGAGCACCGGGGTCGCTTTTCCGGGAAATGTCTACAAAACAGCTGAAATAGACTGCACGAAAAGAATTCACGCTTCGACGAATTATTAAATGCTCCTACGATTCGCGTATCTTCTTAAAAACGATGGAATTTTCATCCACGCAGATTTTTTTAATATCTCCAGCTAAATGTATGTCTAAAACAATTCATAGTAAAAATCAGAACAACATGTACGGACTACTTTTTGCGATCGCGCTATCACCGGATTCGCACAACCGGTTCACGTGCTTCTGCCTTTGCGAACACGCGTTGTCGTTTAACCGCAGACAATGCAAACCCCGCCCAAATGTAAATAGAACGACGTGTGCCGATGGATATCGCGAACACTATCGTGGACGCATTAATTGGACGAAGTTTCGGGATTCGCAGTATCGCTAGGCCCTCGTTCGAACGACTCGTCGACCGATTTATTTGACAATCGCCAGACTCTGTTCCGCGTAGCGTTATTAAAAAACCACATCGTTGTTATTCGTGTCATGCGATCTCGCGTGTCAACGTACCACGTACGATGCAGGCAGCGGTTAAATAATTAATCGATTGCATCGCGGATCGATGCTCCACATACGCGTGAGACCACCCGCCAATCATAGATTCCTCTGATTGCATGTCGTCGAATTCTCGGATTCCTCAATCTCCAATTCTAAGATTCTTCGGTGTATCGGACCGTGCTCGTCGTGAAATTGAACGCGACGCTATAGTCTGAATTGCTGCATGAAATTATTAATCGAGGAGACGGTCCAGAAGCCGTACGCGCGTCAGATCGATGATCCATTTAAACGGGGCTGTCTCCCGAAGCTCAAGAAGCACAGACAGACCCGTACCACCTTATTCAAACTTGGCTCTGTAATCACGTATACGTGCTTAATGGGAAAATAGACAAGTGCCGACACTCGAACCTCGCGATATCTGCTCGCCCGAAGCGTGCATAGAGGGCTGCGCCCGGGTCAGAACGCGGGGAGGGTGCCGTTCCAAGGGGCGTTGTCTGGTCTAATCGCTTAGGGAAATTGACAAAGAGTCGACAACTGTCAGTGCGCAGCTGGGTCACCGACTTTGAGTGGCAACGCTTCGTATACATATGTTCCTAGCCTCGTGTATCGTGCGCGTATGTTCCTTGACGAATGCATAAATTCATGAACAAACTCGAGCATAGTTCTTTGAGAATTGCAATTCTTACGAAAACAAGGTCAAATCATTAGGATATTTGTGCATGAAAAAACTCTTAAATTTTATTCTAAGCAAAGAGTTACTCTGGAAATTTAATTACAATCCAGTGGAACAATACTAAATTGTAGAATGATAAATTTAAAGAATTTAAATTATCTGTTTAATAATGAAAATTTCTCGATGGTATAGTTAAAATTTCGTTTAGCAGGAACAGAAGGACCAGATTCGACCCAGAATCAGCGAAACAATATTCAGTACGTTTCCTCGCTTCCGTTTAGCTACCAAGAAATTGTATCGGTGAAAAAGAACAATTTGCAGCTGTATGCGCAGTCAGCGTTCCTCCTCGTTTCAGTACACACAATTTGTCGTGCATTTTACGTTCTCCTACAATCGTACGTAGTCGAAACGCGAATTCGTAAAATTACCTTCGCACTCCCTTTCCTGCCGTATCTTTCCGATCTGCCTTCAAAAGAACACATTTCGCCTCTTTCAACCCCCTCCTTCCAGAAACCGAACCACCCCATTGAATCGTTCGTTTCCCCGAGTACACCCGTTTTCACGTTTTCGCTTTTTTCCATTTCCACGCCGCGTTACGCTCCACTTTTCCCTCCCCTGTTAGCCTTTCGCGAACCAGGACCTTCCAAAGGACACAGGTGTCGCGCGATTCATTGACTCGGAGGTGTGATTCACCCGCAGAAAGGCGATTTCGAGTACGTCCTCTCGCCATTTATCAAAGCACTCGATGGTGTACGAAAGACTCGTTAATCTTGAAAAGAAGCTCTTGTGCAAGTACTGTACTACTTCAATTGCACTTCAAATGTAATACGCCAATTATTATTTTTGCGGTAGTTTATAGTGTAACTTGTTGGACACCCTAATTTTCTAACGTAGAAATTGAGTTGCAATTTAAAGCATCGGTGCCAAGGATGGGTCGAACTAATTTCAGTGACTCGCCTCATGAAATTCGCGGTGCTTCTAGCCTGGCGATCCGTCTCTCTGAAACTTTTCCTATAATGTTTCGCGAGGCTGAAAAGGAAGAGTCGATCGTGAGCTCCCCGACGCGTCCGCGAGCGATTATAAGCATTCGGAGTCGGAAGGCAAGCGAGCAAGTAAAATGGAGAAGCGTTATCTGCTTCTGCTTCGATGGATATCATTTCACGGGATCCTGAGCAACTCCATCCAATCACCACCCCCCGTGAAAATCCCCCCGTACCACCTTATCCACTGTTCTCCTTACAGCTTCCCGCTCGCTTTCTCCTTCCCTGCGCCCTCGACCGCCACACAGCCGTTCTCCCTTTTCCTTAACTCACTTTGGCGCAAACTATTGATTTGTTTCATAGCCAACGGCGGCTGCCACGGTGAAACGTGAGGTAAGGGCTTCTTCGTTCCCCATTCCGGTTCGGACGGTCTACAAACCACCCCCGTTTTAGCCGTGGTAATGTGCAACGGTATACCCTGTCACCCCACGGAACACGTACACAGCGGGAAGAGATTCGGGGCGCGCGCGGTATGTAACAGCCAGTGTGAGAATGTGCTTGTAACCCCATACGTCCTGCCAGCCACCCCATTTCTCTAGGAGACCTTTCTTTTTTCAAAGCCTCCATCTGGCCGCGACTACGATTTCCATCCGTCGATCGATTCCTGATGCATAAAGTATGACCCGCATAGAGAAGAAAAATTCTCGCTCGGCTCTAAACCCAGATGTCATTCGCTTTGTACGCTCAATTTTTATTCCGTGCTCGTTAAAGCAAGAGGGTTGATAGATTATGGAATAACAACAATGGATATTACCCGGGATAAATGTCGTTTGAAAATACCCCCGAGCCACTGGACCGACTTTTATAAAATCGCAGGGAAAACTTTTGTCGCGCAGGATATGCTTGGAATTTTTTGTATCGTCGTTTTTTAAGTAACACACCCGTAATTTAAACAAGATTTAGTAAAATCTAATACCAAGTATCGAAGAAATCTGCTGTCAAAGTAGAAGCGATGCGATATTTTAGGGGTTCGTGACCCCTGACACCCGAATTCCGTGTTGTTTGTGTCATAATCGATGTTCACGATCGGTGATATTTATTTTCCCGCACCGGAGAGGAATCGAACGTCTAATTTCTCACGCGGGAATATTTTTCTTTCGAGTAGGGGGGCTCAAATTGCGTCGTTTTTCAGCTCCTTCGCCACGGTCCACTTCCATCTCCGATAAATGAAACCGAACGGGCCACCGCAACGCCAGGGAATGGGAAACATTTGATATCTTGTACTTGATTGCAAGGGGTGCGGTGAACTGCGGCGCCCGCACGGGGCGACCGTGGCGCGTCCATTTTCGGGATAAGATGAGAATTACAAGCGTTCCGTTTCGGGGATCTTTTTTCCCTTCGCGGACCTCGCCATTCCGGGAACACAATAGGAAATTCTCCGCGAGATGGTACCCCTTCCCCGCGTCGCATTCACTGCCATAGGGTGCCCGCGTTTACGTTCCCAGTTATGGGAGGGTTGGCACGCTCTTCCACAAACAGCCCGGCCAAGTCGGCGCGTTTTAGGTAAATTGTTTCGCGTTAATGCCGGACTCTGCCTCCCTTTCGCCGAAAATCTACGTGTCGTCGTTGGTGATCCCTCTTTCGTACGATGCAAAGAGGGTCGCCAGTCATTCTATTTATTTTCGACGATTTACACGGTGCCCCACGCGCCACTTGCACCCCCTTCTCTGCTCGCAAAGTGGACATTCAGATGCAATTTATTTCGGTACATTTTCTACTTATACATTATTATTTTTCCACGTAATTTTAAATATCTGCTCCTTTCAAGTAAGATAGATGTACGATATTATGGATTATACAGCTTTTACTTTCTTTATAAACCCAATAGTTTACTTTATATTTTTGAACTTGTAGAACAAGTCATCAATGTCCGAGGTGAAGTGAAATAAAATTTTCTCTATTGCGCTATCGTGTTTGAAATAATTATTAACGAAATGAATTGGTATATGTCACTGTCCATATTGAAGTTAGGGGTTGGTACCTCTCGATGATCCTAATCGTTACTTTTGCAATTCCATTATGTACTGCATTCGAAGTAATAAATTAATAATAGATCCGAATCGTCGACCACTTAAACCATCGTTGCAGTTATATCTTAGCCCCGCTCTCCCATACGTTAAACAAGTTTTCATCGACATAAAACTTAGAAATCCACCGCGGAGATATAACAATTTCAAGTTTCTATTGTCAAAACTTTTCACAGTCTGCCTGCCGCGGTATCTCCCGGGCTGGCCATGTCCAACGACCTGCACCAATATCAGGGACGAGTAATATCGGCCGTCCATCGTCGTTTCGTCGTTGCAACTTCCTCGCGCAAATAATGTTTTATCGTTCGCGTTCCGGGCGGGCAGCCGATAGCAGACGATTAGGGAGTTTTATGGGCACGTGGGTACCGTGGAAGAAACGCTAGAATCTGCGGCGGGGGCTTATCGCGCGGGCCGTTACGCGGAACAATATCTCAGAGAATCGTTTCGCTTTTAGGGCTTCTGTTCTCTGGACGTCGTGAACCGAAGGGCCTGCTAGCGACGGAACGACGAATGATTCAGCCCCCCTCCCGGCCGCGTAACATCGGTAACCCTCGACTTCGTAATTGATTGGTCCTGATACGCCTCCTTATCTCTTAATCCATCTTCCGCTCCCACGTTACGCTCGTAGATTCGAGCGGTTCGTTGGGGCTGCTTGTTATGTATGTCGCGCGTTTGGCACGGGCGATGGGGGTACGCGAAGGGCCGAGACCGATGGGGGCCGCCGTAAAGAATCAATCCCTCGGCAATATGCGCGTCACGGTGGATGTAAATATTTGCGGCAATTGTGTAAAGATCGATTTCCACGATGCCATGTATCGCTATTACGGTTTAAGTGTGCCCTATGAATAATGTATCAAGGATAATGCTCTTAATACTGTGAGATACGAAGAGGGGGCACTCTTCGACGACGGTGTAGACCCCGCGTACTTTTACCCGCCAGGGGAGGAAAGGTTTCGTCCCGGAGGTGATTGCTTTACATCGGTGCCTCGGATAAATATTAAGTATCGTCGGTCGACATGCAAATGTTCCGTTCGGTATACGATATTTTAATGCTGCAATAACAGCTGCGCGGGAGCTGGCCGAGTTCTGCTGTTTCTCTTCTCCGTGGTTCCCGATATTAATCTTTCCTGACGAAGGGAAAATACGCCGGATGGATCGAGCGTGAACGAGACACTCGTTTCAGAAATCTATTGCACGAATCGACAAACTATTCTTGCAATGTCTGCCAGCTTCTATGTAATTTTGCTTGCGCTTTAGCGATGTTAGAAAAACTCGTTTAGGGCGGATATCGCTGTAAGAGGTTTCTTTCTTGGAATGAAATCGTTACCCTCGATGTAAAAAGCGTAGTTATGGTGAGAGATTATTATGTATAGAGGGTCACGATGAAATAAATGGCCCCACTTTAGTAGTGCATTCTACTCCTCTTCTTTATCGAATTTTTATTTGTGGGGTTGCCTAAAATGATTATTTTATGATAGAAAACGCTAAAAAATTAGATTATTAATGCACGAGATAATATTTTTTAATACATCAGGAATTTTTATATTTCTAAAATATTCCATCGTAAAGAAAACGTGATTATATCTCAAAAAGGAAGAGTTTTCAAACTTATGGTTGTATAACATTTGTATAATAATGTCTATATCTAGAGAAAAGTTCTCCATAGAGTATCACGTAACCCGTTTTCCGAAAAATGTATAAAAACCATGTGCTCGATTCATCCAGCGTTATTAGTAGAATATTCGAACAAAATTTGCTTCGGTGGCGTACTAGAAAACGGGTCACGAATTTGAACAATTTTATACATGGATGAATCTCGTTCCCTTAATGTGCGTCCATTGATCTGAACCGCATAAACGAGAATTCGTACGCAATTGGCTTAGTGTCCCCAGCCTACGAAATTTTACGACAGCGTCGAAAAGCTACCGATTCGCTAAAAAATGCGCAGAGTCAACAGACGTTGTCGGTTCGTCGAAATGTTCCTCCGATAAATTTATAAAACGAAAGTCTCGTTAACGTTCGAACCACCCTCGTACCTGCGTCGAATTCGGTCGAAAGCCCATAAGGCCGGGATGTTTCTCGAGCGTTTTTTAATACTCGTTGAGAGGCGTTCCATAAATCATCCCCGGCGAAAATAAAGTCGACGGCCAGCCTCGTGCCGATAAACCCGACGCGTCGCGAGTAATCCACGTTCATTAGCAGCAAAGTGAAAAGTGATTGCAATTTGTCTGACGGGAACGTTGTTCGAACAATCCCTTTAGGCCGGACACGAACGCTCGCTGCATCGCTGGCGTAGGTTACGACGTTTTAATACGGACAAGTTACGCTCGCTTATGTCTTCATAAGATAAAATGTCCTCCATCTAGCGGACAGCAGTCTCTCGCAGGCGGACAACGCAGGGGACGAGGAAATATGGCGATGTTTCTTCTTTAGATACGATGACGCCATACTCGCCCTAAGAGCCGACCATTTTGACTTCGCCGAAGCCTAATTGATCATTAGAGCTGTTAAACCTTCCCAACTTCGCGTGTCTACCCATTGTTTATATTTTTTAAGCACAATACAATTCTTCGCAACAATTATTAGTTTTATAATACGAGGATGGATACAACTGGAAGATTCTGTTAATTTAAATGTGCTTTTCAATTTCACAATCGTATAATCAATCGAGGACGGTGACTATCAATTAATAATTTCAAATATGCATGTAGGAACAAATTGCCAATGAATGGTAACGTTGTTAATATTCGTTTAAGAGTATCTCGATTCACGTGGCCTACGAGACAAACCTGTTGGTTTTCGAGCATCACGAATACAAAATAAAGGAGACGAATCATGTCCTTTTCGTTTTAATAACGCGCCTCGGGGCCGGAGAACAGTTTACACGGTCGTAGAAGGAATGGACACGACGGTCGGTCGACGCATAAAAATGGAAACCAAATTACCGTGAGGTCATTTGCAACGTCTGAAAGACGCCGGAAGAAGAAGAGATCCATAGGCAGATCGTGTTTGAGCAAGGGCACGGGATTAATGAAGAGAGACGTTATGGGAATGCCCTCGCCAGCCCCGTAATTTATCAATGGGTTTTTCTACGCGAGTCTTGATGGGCCTGGAAATGCTACCACGGGCGGCCTGCACGCGAGGCGTCTCGAGCGACGTCCTCGCTACGGACTTCCGCTTGCGGCGACGTGTTTTGAATTTACGTCGATGTGTCACGAAGCGGTTCAAAGTTGAGAGCGCCGCGTGCCACTGACACGCATAGAATCTTAATTTCTACCTGTCGCTCGCAGCGGCGTAAAACGACGTCGAACTCCCTAGGAAACTACAATTTTTCGCCCCCCCCCCCTCCCTGAAAGCGAAGGTGCGGGGCGGCTGGAGTGGCTCCGGAGCGAAAATGCACCGGTTTCGAGATTTCTGGGGTGGTCTCGAGCAGCCCGAAGCGCGTTGGAGTTGCTCCCGGAGTAGGTTGAAGCTATCGACAGCAGATTTAAGGCGGTTGCAACGGGTCGAAACGCGTTGGAACTGTCGAGAAAGATTTGGAGCGTATCAGGGCAAGTTGCCGCGAACCGAAGAGGGGTTGATATGGGTTGGAGAGAACTAGAGCAGGTTTAGAGCTGTCCGGAACGATTTGTTGCGGTCTTGAACTGTCCAAACCGCGTTGAACCGAACTAGGGTAAACTGGACGCGGCTGAACATGACTGATACCTCTTTTTACGCTTTCAAATAAAACACCTTTCTCATGTTCCGTTGGTAAAATATTTACGAAATAGAAATAAATGAAATTTATTTTGGTAATTGGAAAACTTGATGTCATTTGGCAGTAGTTGATTTTGGAATGTTGTTATAACGAATGGTTTACTGCTAAGAAAACGCTGAAATATTTCTCCCTGGTAGAAAGACGTCACCGGAATCCGATTCACTGATTGATGCCGGACGAGGTTTAAAGAAAAAATGCGCGAAACATTTTAGCGCGACGTTCGTTCCTGTATGCTCTGTGTCGTCTACCTGTGCTTCCATATTCCCTCTGGAAAAAGAGATCGGCGCCGGGACGAACGCAACCGCGCGAAAAAGCAATTCAACGGGCAACAATGGCGGGGACCATCCACGAGTAACGCGCGCGCCAGCTACGATGACAGATCTCGAATGCGTCACGCGTCGTTGTCAGTCATAAATTCTAAGCGCTATCCCCGACCACGACGGGGCTGAAACGATGCTAAAAGGCCCTCATTTCGTCGCTGCGACAAATGCACCACTCGACTGTCATCTCCCGTCATTCTTCAGTGGTTCAATCGTCGCTTCGCAGCTCGCCCCCTTTCAAAAAGTCCTGCGTCGCGACGCGCGCTAACCGTCTATCCGTCGACGAGTCTGCGCCCCACGGAGTTGGTAATTAATTAATTCTCGTCGACTAATTAATCCCGGTCGAAGCGAGGCGATAGAAACATTTTGTCGTCGAGATTAAAAAATTTCTTTACACATTTAACAGATTTATTTTATGGGAATTGTAGAATGTTGAGTTGCAAAATTCTTATCGTTTATTCTGGATTTCTCGTCAATGTTATGTTAACCCTTAATATTGTGGTTTATATTTTTTAAATACTTTAAAGGAAAGTTGGTTTTCATTTACCGATTTGGTAAAAATCAACATTAAGTAAAATAATTCTGTTGAGAGTCCACTTAAGGGTTAACTATTAATTTCATGCTTATTTCTTGCTTTTATTTTATTGCGAGACCGTTTCAGTTAGAGTGTTTCGTGATCATATTCATCGTTAATTATAAACGGTGCCATTAGCATACGCCACGTTTCACCCAACTGTTCTCCGCTGTAGTTATCGCAAATTTTAATTACCCATGGACAACCTGATACGCATATGCCTATTTATGGGCACCGCGAGTGATCGATTAGGGGAAATCTCTATAATAGCGTTTTGTTGGCGGCGCGACTCCGCCGCTGGCGGCGTTTCCCGGCCCGGGAAACCGTACAGAGAGCCGACGAAGGAATCAAACAGGAAATAAGAAAGCGTATAGGTACCCTTTGTGCAGGTCGACAGAGGCGGGAGCCAGAGAATCGGCGTCGGGTCGATAATGTTGCGACGGCTTCGACTCGAAACCGCCAGGCTGCCAGACGAAATCAGTATGTACAGAGGGACAATAGGGATTGGGACCCTCTTAAAGGGAGGTTAATTGGATCCCATCGATTTCGATCGTACAATGAGGAAATCCAGATGAAATCTTCGCCGATCCGGTAGACGCCCGTAACGGTCTTCCGTGTACCTTCCCCTCTCTGTCTTTGTGCTCTCTGTTCCACCTTTCGAGGGCTTCCGCTTTTTCCGCAAACGGCTTTCGCTTTTCGACTCTTTCACCGTAGTCTAGGTAACTCCCTTTTCACCGATTCGAGGGCTCCTCATACCCCTGGCAGGGTTCGCGTGACCTTGGTTTTCCGGCACGCACTTTTGATTTCCTCTTCCAAAGGATCGCGAGGCTGCCGCGTTCCCGGGCGATCCGCAGTCGAGCACCCTCCGACCAGGGAAACGAGGTATTTACGAGGGAAGCTTATGATTCGCGGAATTTTCGGGGAAACCGAATTGTTTAGCGGAGTAGAACAAGAGTCACTCGTTACGAGCCGCCGTGGAGCGACAACGGGCGTCGAATTTTCCACCCCAAAGCCCTCTCCCGGTCTCATTTTTGCCGGCCTCGTGTCGCGTCGAGTGTCCAATCGTTCGTTAAAACTTCTTCGAGGATTCTCGTGTTCCATCCCGCCCCGTCGCCGTTCGGGATTAACGAAGCTACGAGTTGTCGAGAGGCGAAAGAAAAATGGTGGCCCGGCGTCGAATATTCTGGTCGGGCGATCAAAACGCGCGGATATTCGTTTCGTGTTCGCGTGCCAGGATAAAACCAATATCCGCGTCCGGGGATGCATATCGTTCGCGTCGAGTTTGCGGCCGTGCGCGAAAACAGTTTTGATTATTTCCTGGCGAACAATGCGATGGTACACCGGTTGCGTTCGAGGAACTTTCGCCGTTGAAATAACTGGCTCGTCCTCGATTTCGAGTTCGAGAGAGCTCTGCCTTGTTCCAACGGGAAACGAATTCTGCACGGTACGCGATTCAGGGGGGGGGGGCCGGGGAGAAAAGAAGGGGCGAATAGAAATTTAGGACAGGATGCGTCGCGGTTCCGGTCGATCGCGATTGCCACCCCATCGTACGAGTGAATTTAAGGACTTCGAAATCGACAAGGGTTAGTATCTTCTGCTGTTATTCGAGAGTGGAAGTGCTTGAGCGTTCTTTTCTATTATCTAAAATGACTCAGAATTTTTTATTATATATTTAGGGGCTTGCATCGATACTAGTAAAATAAATTTAGGTATTGTTGAGTTATGTAAAAGTAAAACCTAAAAATTTGGAGAATAAGCTTGTATTTGTATAATCTAGTATTTTTGTTCTATTTTTTATTAGTGGCTGTGATATTACGCCTTTATTGAACGTTGTCAAAATGTATACGAAAGAAACTGTTCGTCTAATTGTACAATTGATTAAAGGCATAGGGAGGTAAAAACGTAAACACGAAACTTAAACGAAAAACCGCCCATTGGACGCACAAAAACCGGGACACTAATCATTTTCGGTAAGAAAATATTTACGCCAGCATTTCGTTCGGCCCGTATAAGAGTCTGTTGCAACCACGAATTATGGCAGCGAGAGATTCGATTCGCCCCGCCTAATTAGCCCTCAAACGACGCGCATCCTGTCGGTTTCGCGCAGTCATCCCGATTCGAGCAATGACGTAATAGGAACCAATAACGAAAACGCGGTGAAAAAATCGCACTGGGCCGGAAACTGTCGTCGAAACGTAATCGAGCAACGAGCAAGCAATTTTCCGGAGTGGTTCGCCCGTAATAGGTGCGTTCTACTAGTAATGGGAAACTCCGTGTCTAGTCGTAAAAAGTCTCACAATCCGAAAAATTGAGTGCCAATTCTTCGTTTGCCCCTATTGCATGTTTCATAGGTAACATGTCCACAAATAATCTTTCTAAAGAACAAATTTAATTTAAATATAGCAAATTGTAGGGGCATCACAAACACACAGAATTTTCAATCGAGAAACTAACAGAAAGAGTAAATTTCGTTGTCGCGTTTCGATTGACTCATCCTCTCGAAACACCCCCTAGGTTAATTACAACGAAAGTGCTTCACGTGTCGGGAATTCGGATCTAACGTAAAGAGAGCGGTGGTATTCTACACCGACGGTTGGGAAAAATAAGCGCTCCCAAATCGTATTGGTTACGGTCCTTAAGTTCGCCATGGCCACTTTGCTGCGGTTAAAGTCGCGGGTTCTTGTTACGGTCCGAGCGAAGAAAAGAGGGAAACAGAAGTGGAGGAAGCGGCGAAGAGGCAGAAACGAAGGAAATGAGGAAACGAGCAAGTCGAAGGAGCGAGAGAGAAAGAATGAGGAATAAAGATAACGAGGAGGCAGCTCGAGGAAGAGGAGCTCGTACGTGAAGGGCAGAGAGGAACGGAGAATCGCAAAATGGTCCGTTGCACGGTTCGACACTCGTACTCCCCACCTATCGTTCTCACCTTCTTCCACGGTGTTCGTGAGTCGACCATCCAAGACGCTAATTTTCTTCTTACCGAGGCGAATATGCGGATGCACGAAAGGGATCGCGTGTATATCCCTTGTTCTCGTGCTCGCGAGAACGGGTACACTTTCTTCCCTCGTTGATTGTACTCGATCTGGTTAACACGTTCCCGGAATACGGCGGAAAGTGTTATTAGGGCCGGCCAGGGATATTACAGACGCCGTTTGGCCGAGTGCAAATAAGCAGCGGATGGGAATGCTTTTATGTCGGCTCGAGACATTATCCTAAGGTAACGTGTTGCGCAAGACTCATCGGTGCTCGTTCCGTTTAATTGTTTCGACGGAATATTAACTGATTTCGTGTGCGCCACCACGATTTCTTCGTACTTATTTTGCGCACCGGCCAAGACATTATGGGATTACAACTTTGAAGCACATTCTCTTTCAATGGTTGCGTGTCGGCGTAAAGCTAACCGAGTCTCGACTTATTTTGGGACTGTATATGTTTTTTTACAAATTAGAAAAATACTAGGTTCAAACGACATCAATCATTAGAACGTATTTTCAACGTGAAGAAAAAATTCGTGCATAAATGAAATCAATTATTTATAACTTCGTATAAGTTTTTTAAAACAGTTCCTACCCAGTTAAAATTGATTTCTCACGCAAGTATGGTAACAACTGCGAAATTAATAATGATTCGCGTAAAAGAGCGTAAAAAGTCTTCGAAACGTTCGTTTGCAATTCCGGGACCATCCCCGTGCATCCCCCGAAAAAAGAGAATTCGTAACCACCCTCTACAATTTATCACCCCGCGAGGGCCATAAATATTTTTCAAACGCAAGCCTCTGTGCGACGAATCTCGAGCTATTCCGATCAATATTCGAGCATAATGCTGGAATGCAATCGTGATCCCTCGAATTAGCCCTTCCGCGGCGGATTCGCGCGGCACGTGTTCTGGAAGTCGCTCGCAGGCGTTTAAAATGTATCCATCGGTTTATTATGTTCCCAGTCACCGCACCATTAATAATCGTCGGATCGACGGTAACCCCCTTTGCAATGGTGTAATTGGAACGTCGAAACAGAGGACTCGGGGGGTGGCTTTTTCGTTTGAAATTCGAGACTCCGCGCCCCGGGACCGATATCCGTTCGCGGCGGGCGAAAATTCTCGTCCCGGGGCCGCGGGCAAATCGCCTCGCGTCTGTCAACACGGAAATCACGGTGGCTGGGGGAGGAAGAGCCGGAGGAAAGCTCGCGAACGACGCCGAGGCGTCGTCGACGTCGCACGTGCCGGACGACACCGCGACACGTGCCGGCCGCACGTGACCGGAAAACAGAACGCGCACGCCATCTGGAAAGTGTAACCAAGAAGCGTTTCGATCGCGTTCCCGACCATCCTCGACGCACCACCCTTATCGTTTCATCGGCCACAGAGGGCGAGATCAAAGTTTATTGGAGAAATATCATCGAGTAGCTCGTGGCTATGGGTCCTTGCGTCACCGACTTCGTCAACGAACTTTCAAGAGATACATAATAATTTAGTTACGTATTAAGGGGTTGCTGCGGATTAACAAACGCAAAACATGCACTTTAATCCACTGGAAACATTTGTCTGGGAAATTTGCACTCGTATAAAAATATTGTCAAAAAATACTACCCTTATTTAGACGATGTTGTAAGTGATTTCTAACCTCCAAAATATTAAACTCAGCAGTTGTATTAGTACAATAATTTACTAACGTTTCTCCGTTGATAATAATCGATTATGATAAATACCTGTGACGAGAAGTTTCTTTGGAAATTAACTGTAGATTCGTCTGTGTAATGGTTTCATGACTTACCTGAAACAAAAAGAACAAGAACACCTTAAGCTTCGATTGAATAAAGGGTACAAGACATTTGTATAATATTTGTCGTGCATTACATATCGCGAAGAGGCGAATATCAATTAAAAAGCAAACAAAAATTGATCTTTCCATCCAGATAGGAATTCAGCTCGTCTTTGCGCCTAAGGACAATGGAGAACATTGTTTTATAATGTATATCGCGTCGCTTAATCGCGGATAGATGCTAGATCGGTGCCCTGTTCTATCGTCTGACGGATCTTTATAGCGTCTCCGAGCGTTCCCGCGCTACGAAATCTTTTACTGCGTTCTAATCGGCGATTCGCCCCGTGTCCCGGACGTTGTCCGATTGCCGTTCCGTGTTCCGAGATTACGGCTGGAAAATTTGCGCTTTATGACGGGCCGACGAATCGTCTCGCGGTCCTTCGACGGCAACCTCGGCGTTCTTAATGGTCCCGACCGCGCCAGACAACGCTAAAGATAGACACGTTATAAGAGCGCCAGTATCCCGCTGATGCATCGTGGTTTGATTACGCCAGGTTACAGCCTGAAACTTTACGCTTTTAACGACTCATTTATCGCCACGTTCTGGGAGGTCACGATTCAAAAACCGACGCACCTTGCCCGACCCTTTCGCAGTTTTTCGCGCTCCTTCAAACACGAGGCCCGATAAATTACACAGCGCCTCCCTCGAACCGATCAACTGCAGTTCTTCGTACCTTCTTTTACTATTTATTCACACACAGTGTTAACGCATTGTTAGCAGAGCAATTTCTTCGGAAACATGCGTCTGCAACCGGCTATTTTTCATGTTAGTCGATACTGAAATACATGCGCCTAAGTGGATGTCGACAATTTTATTTGCAGCATCATAACAGTACTCCAATGATTTTTTAGAGAAAACAATTATTTACGAAAAAATTCTGGCTAGTACTAGCTTTTTTTCAATTAAATTTTCAATGAAATACGCAATTTATAATCCAGTTCTACCGTAGACCAAGTGTACAGTCAATAGGAATTGCTGAAACTTCTTTGGGTATGTAGCGTCAAAGTAAATGTGAAAATAAACATGGAAGACTGCAAAAATTATAGTAGCTGATATGATCATTAGATAGTGGATGAAATGCCCTTTAAAATGAGCGTTTGTACGAGTCGATAGCTCAATTAGTTCCGGAGATATAGCGATTTTAGTTTCAAGTCGATGCGACGGCTAGTTCCGGAGATAGGGTTTGTTTACGTTTTGTTGTGCGCTCGCGAGTTCATTGATAACGCGCGCGTACAATAGTAAACAGTGCGTAGTAAATTCTTGGAAATACTACGCCCGGCTCTAGGTCACTCGATCACGAGTCACGTACGAGACAAAGAGGTCCAGCGCGACGCGTCAGACGGAGACAGAGATAGTCAAATTAAGAAAAATACCCTTTTACATAAATTACGATATCTCGAAAACGGTAAGTCGGATCGACAAAAACCAAAAACCATTTTAAAGGGTAGGCTTTACCGCTGCTAACGGTGGCTCGATCATGGAGAAAAAGTTAATAATTTCGAAACTGCAGGTAATTAAAGTTTTTAGTAATTTAATGCGCGTTAGCAGTCTGCCGTAACACGGAAAGCGCCATAAGAGAATTTTCTAAAAATTACCTCTTTACATAAATTACGATATCTCGAAAACGGGAAGTCGGATCGACAAAAACCAAAAACCATTTTAAAGGGGAAGCCTTACCGCTTCTAACAGTGGCTCAATAATGGATATAACACTAGTAGCTTCGGAACTGCACGCGTCTAAAGTTTTACTACTTTTAATACGCATTGTTAGACTGTTCTAAGACAGTGTACACTGAAGATTCTTTCCTTTTACCTTTGCTACATGTATATTTCGTATTTATACGTGCAGGAGTACGATTTGAACTTCAGCACAAGTAGAAATAGTGATCAATGAACAGACGTGACAGGCAAAAACGATAAATATTGACAAAAATATGATCATAATTGTTCATAAAAAATAACCAACATAAAAATTGAACCACAGAACCAAAATGGCGCGCTTGGACAAAATTACCAGACGCGTACGCTTGTTAGATCGTTCTGGACACGGCTGTCCGCGAACGTCAGAAGTAAAAGAGCATCGAATCGTAGTTTACGAGGTGTCTGGCGGTTTGTTGGCTGTCTCCGATGGGTTATTGGTGGGTGTTTAATAACGTATTCCGGTTCTGACACGCTGTTACAGAGCCGATGCGTCCACAAACGACGCGTACGCGGCGGCCACGCGGGATTGGAAGGCGCTCACGTCCGTGCTGTACAAGTACGCACACGTGTAACGTCGTATGTAGAGTGGCGTGTCAACAATTAGGAGGATCAGCGTTCGAGAACGTCCGGTGCTGATAACGTCTCTCAGGCTTCGGGGTCTCGTACGGGAGGCTTCGGTTTTCAGATCGCAGCCAATTGGAGGAGGATCCGGAGAATCCGTGTGTGGGAGTTTCGTGTCCGATCATTAGGGAGATCCTATCGGGATTGTAAGTCACTCAGTCACTCGCTCAATCCTCCGCTCGATTACTCGAGAAGGCCTACCGAACAACCGAAGCCGTTCAAGTTCTTCTACGTTCTCGCGACGAGAAGATAGCTCGGAGATAGAGCAGTACGCTAGAGGAACACTCACGGTGCTTTCGAGATTCACTTTCCAATTAAGCGGATTTAACGGAACTTCTAACCAGATTTATGTCTTTCTTTGGTTCGCGAGAGGAACTTTCGTTTCGTTCCGTGGCGAACAAATCGTTTCCTTTCAACACCATTTCTGCAAGCGTTGTTCTACCTTTCTAAATAATTCGCGTATTATGTTCGATAGACCGAACGAAATAGCTGATCAAAGAATAATTCTTTTCTTAAAAGAATAATCCTCGGAGAACGATCGAAGAAAGAGTTAAAAGATTCGATAGTGCACGGTAACAAGATAACACCGTCCAAAGATCTTGAACGTGACTTACCTTTTGTCTATAAACGAATCTACTTCCTGTAGATGAAATCACGGACGTATAAAGAGTTTATTGGCCAGGTTGTGTTGTCGGACAAAAGGTTTCTGGGTCACTCGTCTTCGTTCGGCCGCCGGACTCGATTCTCGCCCCGAGGTAGCAGTAATTAAGTCTTCGAAGACCAATGGAAACTTGCGATCTTGTTTCGAGCATTTCGCTCGTTTCCCCTTTGTCTCAAACCTTTCCAATTATACGCTTTGCCCGGTTTCTTACCGCCCGTCTTGCGGAAAGGAAACAGTATCGATTCCACGGGGCAGAGAATATCGAGGAAAAATTGCGGTTGCCTCGAAGATACGAGAGTTTCGAGCTTTTGTTTAAAACAACTTCGTTGGCCCCGTTTTCCGGCGCTTTGAACCGTTCGAACGAGTACATTGTGGATAGCGCAATTACCGTTTAAACGATGTCTGTTACATGCGTCAACACGAACGCCTCGGAAATTGTTGGCGAACACTTCGGGCGTGCTTCGGAGAAAATTAACCGCGCGCTCGAAGAACTATGGAAAATAACACGGTTTTAAGAATGTTCCGCGCGCGGTTATAAGTTTCTCGGCTAAGTAATAACTATGTTTCTGTTAAGAGGTAATCGTGGTTACGGCTCGTACGGTAGATACTTTTATTACTCGCGTACGTACCGGGCGATTCGTTACGCCGAACGAGGAGTCGCGCACGAAAAAGTCCTGCGTGCCGTTATCGTCGTTTCAACGATCGGCCCATGCGACGGTTATTTATTGCCGTGCTGGCGTGCAACGACACTTTCGACCAGTCGAATACACACGCGAGAGACGCAATTACGTAAATTGACAGGTAGCGGTCGCCGGGATCGCGTTAATTTTCGACTGCTTCCTGTCTTGAATTTCAATCTCGCGGTCAAAATGTACACGAAATAACAAAATTTAATACCACGAACTGCCTCGATTCCTTTTTCTCCCTTTTTCCTCGACGGATGACGCCGCTATCCACCGGTTAGGTAGACATTATTGCTCTTTTTCAACGTTCATCGACAACGAAAAAGGGTACGAACGCTCTCCCGGAGCCGCGAACATCGAAGGCTTGTAATTATATTTGACATGCGTTCGAAGGCGGTAATGGCTAACTACTCGCTGCGCCCGTTCCCGATTATAATGGCGCCTACTATCATTACGGACTGTTAAAACCAGATACGAGTACCTTTTATTCTTGTAACTGCACTTAATACTCCGCAATTACTAACGGGATGTAGGTACTTTTTAAGCTACGCAAATTCGTACAACACTCGAACGATGAGCACGGCTATCCATCGATCTCGTGTAATAAGAATAACACCTTCTGCTTTAAACCTTCCTCTCTAAAATATTTTTTCGAAAAAACTGGAGCAACGAGCGCGCTACGGGAACAAAAAACTTGAGTGCCGTACTCTATGAAGAGCGGTCTTGTGCCACTTGCTTTCAGTATTGTACCGCGTTGAGCCAGGAACGAGGCGATGCATCGCGTTAATTTCATGTAACCGTCAACGCGACAGTTGAAAATCGGGGTTCCGTTTCCGTGAGAGTACTCAAAACATTCCACCGTTTTAATTTAATTCGAATTATTCTCCAATTTCAAGAATTCCTGTCGAATTCGAGTCGTCCACTCGTGGAGATGCAGGGGGAAAATCCTTCGATAAAAAGTACCTGACCGTAACAAGTGATACCTTCAAACTTTGTTTAATTTCATTATAACTAGTAAATCAGAAGGACGGTGGATATTTCGTTTAATAATTTAGTTTAATTTAGTGCAATATATTCTGGAATAAAAGTTTGTGCTTGGTAATACACAATTGTCGAATATTGCTTTTCAATTACAGTAAACATCACGTATTATCGAAAATGATATTCTTGGTTACGAAAGCAACAATATTATGGTATTTTGTTCTAGATCAATTGCCAATGGATTCCAGATGAAACCCAAGAGCTAGACAATTTTTAAACTAACTAAATCGCGACTGAACCTTTACGAGGAGAGAATAAATAGAGTGAAATTTCGATTGCTTATTACTATATCAAGACCACGGTTAATTTTCATAGTTGCGTACGAAATCGTAGCCCGTAGTTAAAATGTAAGGAACAGGGCCAGATTGGCTTCGAAGGGTAACGATAAATTTTAATTGGTGCAATTTCGGCCCGTCGCGTCGTTCTCATCGTCGTTATTAATAATCCGCTTGTTATTCGTCGTCTTGGCTATTTATCGGCGACAACGGAACACTTTCGCGGCAGCGGTGGTACGAGTGGCCGATAATTACACGAATCGTCGGTCAGTTTGAAATATATACGGCCGGGATCGTTGGTTGTCGGTGCGAGCAGTCGATGCCCAATAAAGCGCGGAAGATGTTATTTTGTGTGCGCGGCTTTGTGAACGAGGCTTAAGGAGGTACACGGGTGAGATATAGCTCCCTGAAAGCGCTCGCCGTTATTAACCCCCGGTAAGAGCACACGGCGGGGTATCGTGATTGCCGATCGTCAGTGCCTATGGGGGCTTTCGCGAGTGAATCATCGCGATGCGCTGTCTGCAAAAATTACGATCACACGATCGTGTCCTTCCTTTTTCCATCGGCCATTCACTCCTTCGGAACCCGTGAGCGCGCCGGTTCCGCGCGCGCTTTCGCCTCTTCCAACTCGAAAAAGTCTCTCGCCAACTCGTCCCTCCAATTTCCTTCGGGCCCGGTCTCTCTTCGATCTCTGGGAGCCAATTTAGTCCCGATGCCCGACGCTCGAGCATGTGTAATCACCGAATGCACGAACCCAAGCATAAAGGAAACTATAAAGCGACGCTCGGAAAATTGACTGTTCCCGTAATCGTCGGGAATGCGACGGCGACAGCTCCGTGGTCGCTTTCAACGTTCTCCGTGCATCGACGGAACAGGTAATACTCTCGTCGACCGATTCGTTCCACGACTTCTTTACTTCAACCCCTATGAGTCTGGAATTATAATTCTGGGGTGGGCTGTGTTGTTTACGGATTGCTTGGCAAGATGTAACATAGATTTGGAGATTTGGAGATTTGGAAATTTGTTCAAATATATTTTGTACTCAACGTGACAATTGCAACCTTTGTCCACGATACAATTATAATAGCAGCAAATGAGCTTTTAACCCTTTGCACTCCGAATTATATTTCAATTTTGCAGCTCCAACGCTTTTAAGTGTTTTGACTTGAAAAAATGAGTTCCTGAGATAAACACTGATGTCATACTCGATATAGGAGTGCAAAGGGTTAAATAAAAATAAAACTAAACAGTAGTCAACAACAGGTCTGCAGAAGAAGTAACACACGATTCAATTAGAAATTAATATTCAGAGAAACAAATTTCAATGCTCCACGAAGCACAGTTCTACCATTGGATCGATCACCTATTTCCAACTATACATAACGCGGAGCTATCGGTATAGCACTGTTGTTCATAGCAATTCATGAGACTCATTATACGTAAGTAGGTTAGTTTCGACTATATTGATGTTGCGGAGGTTCGAACCTTTCGAGAAGGAGAATAGGTAACGACGTCATGCTCATATTCCCTCTAGAGTGACGTGCGAAAGTTTCTGGATCGTTGCTTTTCTAGCTTCCGCTAAGGGATCGAAATCGTGAATTTCACGAGCTATTGCGTATACCAGAGAAAAATTAATTTCGTTTCTAAGAGAATCCAGAATAACTTTAGAAATGTATTACATAACTTTGATTGGTTCTGACGTTTGTTCATAAATTTTAGAACGGTTGATTGTCAAAGTGCGAAGGTCCAACAGGGAATTGGTTCTCGTTTGAAGTCCCTCTCGAACGAATTTGAAGAGCGATCGAGGCCGCGCTAGTGGCCCGGGCCATGCATAACGACAGCTCGAGGGGCATAGCACAGAAAGGAGTCCATCTTGTCGGGAAAGTTATTAAGTCGGACCGGGCACTCGTAAAATGAACTTCTTTACTGGCAGCGCCGACAAACGGCTATATTGCATCGGACTTTAAAATACGTTGTTTAACGCCGATACAAAGTACTGGCGGCAGTATCATCTGCATGGTTAAAAATCTACCCCCGGGTAGCGGGAGTAGGTGACCTCCTTTCGCGATTACGGTTTCCAGGGAGGGCGTTGACAGCCCCGAATCATCGGTTGACTTCTCGCGCGTCCCGATTCTCCATTATCGATGAATTATTTAGACGCTTGAAGCGTGTTTTCGCGCGTGTCTTGCGGATATTGCGAGCACCGCGGGAGCACGGAACCGATCCCACCGGATGTATCCCCGATCCCCCTGACCGCGAGCCTCGTTTCCAACGTCCCTGCTCCGTCCATTTTCCTCCCTTGTCGCCCGGGCTCGCGGAATTATTAAAACTCGAACCGAGCCACTACGACACCGATATATACGTATATCGCGCGGGGCCAGAGGGGGCCAGGGTACACATACCGGGTGGCCGCCGGGCAGAAAACAATAAAGCCAGGCTATCATCCGGGACGGCACTTCCACCACTTCAACTTCCTCTGCTCTCGTCCTCTCTCGAACCTTCCACTCCGGAACGAGCGGCCGACGCTCGCTCTCCATTCAATTTAGATCCCACTTACGCTCTCCAGGCCGCTGTACGTTCGTACGTTGGCGTCCGTCCGCGTCCCGGCGTGCGTCATATTTATTTTATTTATTGTAAGCCGATCCCCGGGCCTGTGTTAATATTTTCCTACGAGATCGCCGTGGCGTCTCTACGGCTCGCGATCGCCGTTTCCGCCTAGCGTCGCCGCCCCTCACCGCCCTCTGCCCCCCCGGAGCCACCGACGCCGCTCCCCGTATCGCGCTCCGAGGGTCCGCGACCAGACGGCGGACATGTAATTTTGAAGTTCGAGGAGGAGGACTGAAAAATTGCCACTGGGTATTAGTTATGAAACGATCCGCTGATGTTGACCGGGGCTGCGCGCCACCGCGTTCTTTGATGAGCTCGCCGGACTTTGCTTTGTGCTCCGGCATGAAAAATTAAAAAATTTTTTTCCGCTGTCCCTTCCACGCTTTTAAAACCCGTTCAAAGAGGAGGAATATTTTAACGCCAAATGGCGAATATACGTGCTAATTTGGAGTTTATGATCGAGTATTACCAATTAAGGGGATATACCACCCCTGACGATCCATAACAGCATATAAATTATAAATTCTCCTAGGTAAATATCAAATGGAATACAAGGACTATTTTTGGTTTGTATTGGAGTTTTTTAGTTAGAGTTACAAAATGGCCGAGTTATAGGGCGCTATAATTTTTTCCCCGACTGATTTCTTATTTTACCGAATAAACAAAGTACAAAAGGAGTCAAATAAAATTAGGAAAAGTCACTAAACTGCAAAATTACCTACATTTATTTAGCACCTGTTTAAGTATACCGTTCTGAAATCCCTCGTGACTAAATGAGATCTTATCTAATCAGTTAGCTTCGATCCCGTATAGTTTGTTGAGAACCAATCTACGCAGAATAGCTACTCGTTACGGGGAAAGCGTTTCGACAATTTTACCGCACTGCACACCTCCGGATCCGTAGTTAAAGCAACTTTGACCAAGCTAAGATGGTTCTTGATTTCAATTTGAACTTTGCAAAATTGTTCTCCCCGCCCTCCGCCCTTAAATTCCCCCCATCTGTTTGGTCAGAAGTTCGGTACCTATCCGTGCTAACCCGATAGAGATGCGCCCGAAGATACTAAATTCCCGATATCCTTGTCCGCCAATTAGGCAAATTCAATATAATTAACTATATTCCATCCGGCTGGTAATCTACAGAGGGATCGATCTAACGCTGTGGGGGCCGTGAGTGGACTGTGGATTGGCTCGGTCTAACCTGCCTGAATTGGCTTAGTCTCTTCATTCAAGAACAAGACAGAAATTTGAGCCCATTCACTGATGTCAGTTTGTAAAGTAAATAATTGGAACACCGGCGTCCAACGAGGATTGCCAAACCTACTAACCCGAACGTACACTTAGCATCAGACACATTCAATTTTCTTCCATTATGTAGAATGATGTTCCGTCTGAATATAGGAAATATTGAAGAATAAATTTCCAAACAATGGCACTCAAACAAAATTATGTAAAATAAATTTCCACGCCGGAAAAATGTTTGCAATAGTTCTAATTCTGTTTTCTGAACAGTTAAATACACTGTGACTAAAGGTAACAATCGTCTAGAATCCATTTGTTTTGGTTTCTCTCTTCTGCTTCGCGCGTTTTGTTTATCCTGAGCCTCTTTGTTTCGTTCCTGGCTCCTCCTTTCCTCTATCATTCCTTAAATAGACACTCACCTGATCGAGATTCATATCGAGCAGGACTTTAAGATAATGATTCGCGCGAACGATGCGTTAAGCCGTGCCGCGTTCAGCTACGAGCTACACCGCCGGTGGTAACAAGATATAATAATCACTGTCATCAGCACCGCCTCGTACAAACCCTCTTCTTCGACGCGCGTTACAAACCGTAGAACCAGCGGTCGACCGGCTCGATCGCATGAAAAACTTGCCCCATTGACTGAGAAAAGACTGAGTCGGTTTGCCCGTCGATTATGGGCGAAATTGTGAGTGGGACGTACGGAATGCTCGATATAAACGAGCGGCTGGTAACCGTGCCTTTATGCGACCGATGAATTAATTGCCCTCGCTAATAGAACGTATGTTGATTAACGGAGAAAACATTTGCACGTGTCTGTTTCATTAATATCCATTATAACGCTGTGATTTATTAAATAAATCCATTTCGTTTATTCCCTCGCCTACGCCACGGTGAAAATTGCACGGCAAAATGCCTATATCGATACCGTGTTCATATTTTATTATTATAAATTGATCCATGACAGGCATGTATTTAGGTTTAGATTCCATTTCGGCCGTTTATAACTTGTCGATAATCTTCTGCTCGGTTGCGAATACGTTTAGACACACAAATTAATATTACGACAATTCTCGACAAGATGCATGAAAGTTCTAGTTTAAATTTAGTCGAAGTTATTAAGAATATCCAACGAAGTACTTTTATACTATGCATCGTTTTTTAACAGATCGATTTGAAAGTCTCTCTTCGCGTCTGATCATTAATCGCTAATTCTACTTGTGTCGGTGTTCGTAATCATTCATAGTGATGTAGTATCATCACTTTCTGCAGATTTACTACTTCCTGGCTAGTTAACACAGATTGTATCGTGTAATCAGTCATTGGATTCAAGCATCATTGCAAGTAGAAATTGCTAGTAATGGACAGACATGACAGTGAAGTTGCACTTAACTGAATTTTTTTCTAGAAACTGGGTAGGATTTCGGGGGTATGTCTGTTCACCAAAAATGCTTGCAATTGACCCCCGCAACCGAAAATAATTTTTCCAGAACGATTTGAAATTTTTTAATTTTGTCGAAAAATTTCACACCTTCTCGAATTTTTTTCTATTTAAAATATGCGTAGTTTGCTTTTTTAAACATTAAAATCGTCCAATCCGTTCAGAAGTTATGACGTTTTAAAGATTCGCATGAAATTTCGGGCAGACATTTCTAGCCAGAAATTATATTTTCGGTAAGGAATTTTTTTCTCGAAACTGAGTAGGATTTTCGAAAGTCTTTTTTTTAACCCAAAACTTTCAACACTTACGCGAATTTTTTTCTCGAAAGTGGGTAGGATTTCGGGGGTATGTCTGTTCACCAAAAATGATTGTAATTGACCCCCGCAACCGAAAATAATTTTTCCAGAACGATTTGAAATTTTTGAATTTAATTGTTAATAACTTTTTAACGAAGCCTCCATCAACAAATTAGTATTCTTAATTTTCGTCTTATTTTGGCCTCTAGAATCCTCTATTAAAATTTTTCCCAAAGATGGCCAAACACCCTGTATATGTAGAATATGTTTTATAAATCAATATAATATTGTTAATAATCATATGTAGTACGTCTTCGTCGTACCAATACATATATTAAGAAAATAGGATTCAGTGAAAAAGAGTAATTGTAAAAAATTAAATAAAATAAGCAGCTTGCAACGAAATTCAGACAATATTAACGAATTCTAGAAACATTTAGCATGCATTTAGGAGCATAAAATCTGTGATAATGCCTTGAGTTTTTGCGATAGAGAATCCTAACCAACAATGAAATAACCCTTATAGAAAATTCTGATCATTAAATACGACTTCCACGTTCTCTGCGATCCATTGTGTTCCAGCCAACAAACGATTCACAGAAAAGGAATAATTCCCAAACCTTCCATCGAGTCGAGTGGACAGCGATCCACTGAAGAAAGTATTCGTCTTTCGTAAACCTTGTTCCCCAGATAGGAATTACGAGGATCGAGCTCGATTGAATCTCAACTACAGCATGCCAGAGGCTTCCTCCTTGGAATTAAGACGAATCGTAAATACCTACGTCAAAGGACCTTTACAAATTGCTAATCCAGCGCGAATCGGGGCACGAGGTCGCTTTATCGTTGCTTTATTGCCACAGCATCGTGCACGCGCGGATAGGGTCGACCGATTTACGTGGGAGGGGGGCAAGTTAGGGGACTTCCAGCGTTACTTAACTAACCGACTCCGAAGGCTCTCGTTCGGTGCATCGGGGGCTCCTGTGCACAGGTAGCTTGATTTAACTGCGCCCGATTCGATAACGAACCGGGTAACGAACGTGCCCGAGTCCAAGGAGGATTTCGTTAAATCGGATCATTTGTCACGTCCCCGCGGCGCCCAGGCCAATCGTACCGAAGAGACTCGCGTAGGTACCGACGGGACGTCAGATTGTATCGAGATCGAAACCGGGTCGGCGTTGATTGGCGTTCCATGATGCGTTCGATTCCAACCTGGACCGCGTGTGTATGCTCAGCGTCGTGACGCTCCAGTCGGAGTTTCATCGACGAATTAAAATTGATCGATGCCGTCGAGCTGCAGGCTGTGCTCAGGAATTCGTATGAAAAAAGAAATCACTTCAATTTTCCTAATGAGAAAATTACCTATGACACACCTATTATAAAAATCTAGTACCTCACTGTCGTAATTTTTAACAGTGATAACAATCGAAGCCTGCAGAGAGACGCGATCTTCCGGAGAATTAAATTAAGGGATCCAGCGTTGCTCGAGGAAAGGATCGCGGATCGAATCTAATCGCGGCATGATTTCGGCGCGGAGCAAGAAACGTGCTAGGTTTTTCCAGGCGTATTGTCAATGCAGCGAGCGTAGGTGGGTACCTGATAAAGTCGACCCGGTGGTAGGATCGAGAACCGGTGGAACGATGCCCGGGTCACTTCTCCGGTTACGTCTCGAGGATCTGTAATTGAGGAGGATAGGAATCGGCGTCGTCGGCAAAGCGGTAACGACCGCGAGCGATTCGACTCCGAGTCCTCCTCGTCGTCGAATCGAGCCGTGGTCGTCCACCCTTTCGCCGTTCGTTCGTGGGAAACGTGCTTACGGGTGGAGATCCACATCTTTTTATCTACTTCACGGTTGCTCCGAGCCGCGGTCCGATCGTGGATCTAGGATCCACGATCGTTGTCTGAGAGATACCAACTCGATCGATCGGAGGTGAAAAGACAGTGACCAAGGGTCTCGAACTTATTTCTCAATACGCCAGGCCGCTATCTCTATTATTACGCCTCGGGTTTCACCTTGGCGTGTAAATTGACGAGAGTCGGGACTTCCCCCAAGTTGGATTTATGACACGGACGTCTGGGAGCGTCATGATTCTTGAGCAGCATTTCGTTGATAAAGTCGAGGGATTAATTGACGCGGATTTGCAGACGAACGGGGAGATTCCTATGACCGGGGGAAATGTCGCGAGTTCCCCTTAATTTTAGTTTGGGAGTCGATTAGTGAAGTTATAAGTGATAGGAGTCCCTGTAATTTTTTAATGGAAAGATGTTAAAGCTCGACGTTCTGTTTTATCAAGTAATTGCACGAAAGTTCATGGCAAACGTCTATCCTTATTCGATAGAACGTTTTATCAGATTACTCGAAACGGAGGAAAAGATTCCGGTGGTTCGAGATATCCGGAACCCAGTGGACCGTCCAGCGCTTGATTCGCTACGGAGACAGCGTAAGTCTCGGAGAGCCAGAAGGAAAGGTCAACGATGCACCTTCCTTCTGCAACGTTACCCAGTCCTTGTTGGTTTACCTAGCGTGCTCCTCGGTACTGTCTCCTGTTCGTCCGTCTGGCTCGGTACGTCCGTTTGTCTAGCGGATCGTCGCTGCGTCGTGTTCGAGTTACCGGTACAGACGGACCGTTGTGTCCCCGACGAGCCGCTTGTAACGTGCAATCTTTGCCCCGACCGCGACTGAATGCCGGTTTGTTACACGGAAGTGCATAGACGCGAGACAACGGATCGTCCGCGGAACGATGACGCTGTTTCAGGGTTAACGACTTCGTGGAAAATATTTTCCATAAGGTGGGTACGGGTCACCGTGTCAACGTTGGGAACGACGTTGCCTGGACGTTATTTTCTGCGTTTCTCTCGTTCCGTGGAGCACGTTCCTCGTCCACTGGGTCACTCGGTCGTGTCTGAGCTGCCTACCGATAGCGCTCGTTCGAAAGGATAGGCGTACATCGAGCGCAAGGCTAAGGAAAATACGTGCAACGATGGTGAACCAAGCAGAATGCGATCCAGAAAATTTGTATCAGGTTAACTGTTCCAAAGAGTGAATTATTAACATTTCAATCACTAAGATTTTTGCTTTGTCCTTCCTGGAATATTTAACTTCTACAGCTGGTTGTAACAAATAGAATTAATATCTTTCTTGTGGAGGCCCTGTCTTAGACTCCCGGGACATTCGATAGTTGAGTACTTGTGAGAAAGGTACAGGTTGAGCGTGTCCCTCCAGAGACGAATATGGGAACTGTCGCCACATTCCATTTCAAGAAAATGAGTTCAGTTATGAAAATATAAAAATCTCCTTCGAATACAATGAAATTAAATAGAAAGTTTCATTAGTAATGAAGCGTTACATCCCACTGTGTTAATATTAAAAATATAATAAAAATTTGATGTATCGAAGGAGATAGAGAATATACTTTTTTGCCCATCCCTTTTAATAGACTAGCAATAAATACGTGAAAAGAAATATAATTAAGAAATTTAATATGGATCAGAAGCGAACCAGATCTGTTCGATTTGCACGTTCTGCAAAGTCGTTGAAATTTACAGCTCAGCGATAAAATTCGCTACATTCCCGAGACTAGGCAGTTTGAGGAAATGGAAAAACGCGAAGGATCGATTTCTCGAACCGAAGCCCGGGACTTAATAACCATCTCTCGATTAATAGAACGAGCCAGGGCCGAAGATTAAAAGGCAATTATGTTAATGGGAGAAGATTGAGTGGCTGCTAGAGGATTAATAACAGCCAGTCAGTCACAGGAGTAACCGTACGAGCTCGCATAATAGCGGTGGATGTAATTTAATAAATATCTCGTGACGGGTGGCTCGAGAGCGAGCCCATAAATCGAACGGTTCGGTAAACGAAACCTACGGAACCGTCCGCGGCGTCCGGCGGAAATTGTTCTCCCCCAAAGAGTGGCGTAACTACAATCGCGAAACGAGAGAAAGGAGCCGGGGGTAATCGATTCATTGAACGTACAAACATATTGTCACTTTTCAGGCCGGCGAACGATCCTCGACCGCGTACTTGAAAAATTCTATTACACCGCATGAATCACTGACAGGTATTGAACGAAACTGTATTGTACCGGCGGACGTGCGGCCGCTGGACCACCGTGAAAACCCGATCGACGAACAAACGATGATATCGTGTGTACACAAGCCGGGGCCCTGCCGGCTGCGCCGCTGTATGAACGTCCAATATATTTCTAGCGGTTGTTACGAATGATTGGCAATTATCGATGCTGTCGCCGTGCTACCAATAACACCGGCCAGAAAATCGTCAGGTTCACAACGAACGTTCGCCGTGCCCTGGCACGCACACGTGATCGTTCATACGTCGATCCTCGCCACGACTATTCATTATTGACCGTGTACCAGTTACACGCTCTAGCACACCCAGCCGTCCGGCCAGACGTTGCGTTTAACATTACTTACCCCGGACATGTTTACAGCCCTATAAAAACACCGCCTATTCCGGTTGTTCCCGTTATATCTGTCGGCGTGAAACAATCTTTCTGATTAGCCGTAGTTCGACAGCTCCGGGCTCTGTCTGGCCATTTGCATGTCTCCCGCAAGGGCCGATGTGCCGTTCCATTTACTCCTTTTCGCGTCTGAAGCGTGTCTGCTCGCTCATTGTACGCCGCAGAGTCTGTTACTGACTCCGTCAACCCAAGAAAACTCATTTCCACGGACCGACAACCGATGCAATGTCCCCCCTGATTGCTGCGTCTTGAATTTCATCAGTTCACGAGCTCATCGAGTCAAATTTGAGCTCACACACTCTCTCTGAAATATCTATTAACTGTTGAAAATATATGAGAGTACTTTAATAAGAAACCAAGAAATGCAAGAAAAAGAGGCACTTCATTTTATACGTTACAGAGAAAATAAAATAAAATTATGTAGCTTGACGCGAATGATATATATCAGATTTTAGAAATCATATATTCAGCAGTAGACCTATGCGGTATAAATTCTCGATTTTTAATTGAGCTAACCCTATGAATAACAAGTATAAGGTGAACAACCTGCATACCTGCACACGACGGCCCTGACACTTATAATCGAGGAAGGAGTTAAAGTTCGTCGGTGTACAATCAAGTCATTTTCCGCGATCGTTTTACACTGGGCGAGGCATTCGAAACCACTCGAATAACCTGTTAATCTTGCTTGGTTTCAAGGGGGACATAATCGTGCGCGAATAGATTGTTGGTTGCCGATGTAAAAAAGATACGAAGGTCAGCTTCGTTTACTCAAACAAAACGATACGACTTCTCCGCTTATCGTTCTAATACGAGGTACACGTTAGGATCTATAATTCACTGATTACCAAGGCAGCTTTATTTTGTTCGAATAAAACCTAGCATAGATTTTTGAGGATTACGAGAAATGCACATTGGCCAGAAAGTATTTAAGAAGATCGCGGTTGGGAAGAATCGGGCCACCGTTGGAGGATCGGCAAAAAGTCGTCGTTCGAGGCAAGATCACCGCGTAGCATCGTGAACCTTTCGAATAGCGCCAAGAAACTCGACGCCGAGTCAGAAGGAGAAGAAGAAGTTCGGCAAGGTGGGTCTATGGGATGTTGGGTTGTGCTTAGCTCGTGTCAGGAATGTAATTCACACGCCGCTGGCATTCCGTTCCATTCCATTCTGACCGCGGCTTCCCTTTTGTAGCCTATGGCAGCGGCGTCAGGAGGTGGCGGCGGTGTTCTTTTTCACCTGACCACCTCTCGATCCCTCGGCGACCGTTCCGACGCGCTGAGTACGCTCAGGATCGCGAAATCGTGGATCGTTTTCTTGGTTTCGGCTAAATGTCGCTCGAGACCCGTCCGCGATCCTCCTTTTAACGCACCTTTTGGGATTCTGGCCCCATTACCGAACCACGCAAGAAACCGGGGACGCTCGAGACGGAGGTCAATTCGACGATGCCATTTGACGTTGATTCCCAGTGATTAGCCGAACAGAGACCGCTTTTGGGCCCGCGTGGTTTTGCTCAAATTAATCGCGATGGAAACGTTAGTCGTGCACTGCGTACCGAGGCAACGTCCGACCCACCAGCCCTCGCAAAACGTTGACAATAATTTAACGACGTTATTTCATATTCAGCGACGATCGATCAGCCCGACGACGCGTCTAATTAATCACAAGATCTTGTATTCGAATAGGTAAATATTGAATTTTCAATTACTGGATGGGTAAAACGTTACTTGGAATGACAGTAACAAGGTACCGTACGTTAAGGCCCGTGTAAAGCTGTCGAAGCTGTACGTGTAAGGTACCTTTTACGAGAATGAAGATAAAATGCGGTCGGTTGGGATTATTAATTAATGGTACGAAGGACGAACGTTGCTCAAAGAAAACTTGGATTTTATACTGAAATATTTTCTCTCGATCTGAGATAGCTTTGCTATGCAATAAGAAGTAAATGCAAAAAGAAATGATTACCATTTTGCAACGTTAACCAGCTATCGCGTAATTTAGGAGGGGAAAAATGGCCAGCTGATCATCGTAACGTAAAAAGTATTACGCGCCATGCTCGTACACTTTCGCAGATTTTCATACTATACGATCCTAAATTCTCGAAGGCTGTACACCGCTCGTGTTGGATACGCGGAGTCGAGCGTCCACAAATTCCAGCGAATTTCCATACGAGCGCCGTTTTAAGCTTCCAACGCATCGGTGCAGGAATATTCCTCGAATAGCCAGGTGCATCAAGAGGCGGCGAACCGCGGGGCTCGTGGAACTGCATCGCGTTACAAAAGGACTGGCGTCGACACGGCGGTGTCACGTGTTGGAGGTGCAGCGTCGAGCTGCATTCCCGACGATTCTTCTTTCGCGGACGATGGGGTATTCGCGAGGGTGCGCGACGGGGACGGTCGCTGGGAACGGTACGGAACCGTATTTATTACGACGTTACTCCAGTTTAGCAAATTACTTACATGCTCCCTTAACCACGGCGTAATGCATGCTGCCGCCGCATTCTTCTCTCGTGTAATTCCGCCGCGACTGTTGCTCTCGTACCTCCGAGGTTTCCGTTCGGACGCCGCGGTCAGTTTCCAGTGGCATCGCCACGAATCGCGGTCACTACGCTCTGAGAATGTGGATGGGATTTGATAAATTACCCGCGTCGGTCACGAGAGGAACGGTCAAGCACGAATTTTCGAGTTCACCGACGCCCTACAATTATCCTCCAAGTACTCGAAATAGCTCAAAACATCTACACTGTGAAATCAGTCTAAACAAATTGGCAATTTGCAAATTTTCATTTGCACGAAATATAGCACAATAGGAATAAATAACGTGAAATCCTCGTCAAGAAGGACCGTACCCCGCGCATTCGAGGGTTAATAAGGTTCCATTCGGGGCCAAAGTAGAACTTCTGTTTTCATTCAGTTTACGAGCACACAAGCTAAAAATGCCATTCATTTTCGGAAAATGAGCCTGCATTCTGCGACGACAAACGTCGAGGTAGAATACAGCCCCTCGTTGCTTGCGCTCTATAGCGCCGGAAATAATAAACGCTTATTATGTTCATCCAGAAACGAATGTAATTACAAACACTCGGATCCCCTGAAAGCGTCTTGGGACCGTCGCGCTCTTTTCGCCCGGTGCTTGACGGCACTTCCGGTTCGCTCGGCCGGCGATCGCGTGAAAAGAAAATCAAACCGTCGCTCTTTTCGGAACCGAAGAAGCTCTTCGGACGGAATCAACGCGGGGAAACAATGGGAGAACCGACGGAGGTCTTCTGTAAATAGAGCGAGCACAATGCGCGGGGGACATATTTACGTAAGAAGCCCCTGCACAGTTCCTCCGTTTTCCTTGGAACGTCGTCGACGTCTGAGCGTTTCATTCTTCCCGCGCGGCCAACAGACGGAACAGAGGAACGCCCGAGTGGCCGGTGAACGCGTTGAATGCAATTTCAATTTCATTTCCCGCGATTACTCGTCGTTGAAATCATCGTCGGCCCCGTCCCTTTTATTTTTCCCTTTCAGTCATGGCGCTCGCGCTAGACCCGCGGCCCGGTAATGAAGAATAACAACATTGTCCACGGGACATTGCTTCCTACTATTATGATTATCATCGCCATTATCGTTACCACCCGGCGATATCGTACCTTCTTCTCGAGACCGTCCCCTTTTCCGCGCACTCCACTTTAGACAGAGCCCTTTCTGGACGCCCAGTGTCTCCTGGTTTTCTTCGCGGAGGCAGGAAGTCAGCGAGAAAAGCTTCCTTGTCGTACCCGGGATCCCATTCTCGTAATGCTATTCAACGACTCGGCGAAGGGGCGACGCTGTCTCGCGACTGCATGGTTTCACGCTCGTATTTAAGTCGCTTTTTATTCCCGCGCGTCCCTCGAATATCTTTTCGCGAGGAATACCCGTAGCAAACGTTTATTTTATCGAGAACATTGCGAAAATATACCGACGGCCATTCAATCGTTAAATTTCTGACGAGATAATGTTCTTTGTCCTTGCAAGCATTTTTTAGAATTTTTTTCATATTCAATTACAACCTTTCTACAATATTGTCCAGGAGTGCTTTTAAACGCGTTTCTCTTAAAAAATTCCTTTCTCGTACGATCTTACTTATCGCATATTTATTTTAATTCCATACGATGGTTATAAAAGCAGTAATTTTAAATGACTGAAAGCGTGATAATAAAGTCGCTTCAGAGAATTATGTCTGTACCTTAATTTGCATTTTCCAAGATATGAACATTCGTATTAACAAAAGTTAACAGATTTCGTTCGAATCTGATACTTCGTTGAAAGGTATTAAATGCTAAACTTCTGTGCCAAACTGTCAAACTGAAGATCGTGTCAGCCGGGATTAAGGTCCAATTCCAAGCATCGGTTGCTTTCTTGCACGTGCACGTGGAGTTCGGTTAAGGGGTGACACGCATACAACACGAGGATGTAAATTCGCGTCGTGGAGTTTAAGTGCCGATCGCGGATGAAGATAGTCGCGCGATCGGGCGACCGCGCGAAGTCGAGCCATTCGCCACGAGTTCCGATTTTATCGGTTACGTATCGTGGCTGGATAAGCGTCGGGAATGGGTGTTGATATTCTCGTTGGCAACAAAGTAGGCTCATCCCTTTTTTCGCCACGTTTAACAATCTTACTCGGTGCATGCGCTCGGTTTGCCCGCACGTAGTACATACATTCTGCAAATTACTGCTTCGAAACTACGGATATTTAGATTTTCTTTTTACTCGGAACGAGTCTCGAAGCTTAAACGCTCGAAGGGCGTATCGGAATTGTACACTGTTAATTGGCTGGTAGAGATTACGAACGAAGATAGAAAGAATCTTATGGGCAGGTTACGAAACGTGCAATTAATCGTCGAGCATATTTTGAAAGCGTAAGATTGTATTTTTAATTTTAACGATACGCGTTGATTTCTAACAGGCATATAGAATTCAAAGAAAGACTCGAACTTGGAATTTTTATTTGTTCCACTTGGGATCGTTGCCAGGATGTTTGTATCTGCACCGAGCAGCAGAATTTCGACGTAACTGGCTTATTAGTCCTGCCATGTATTTCCCGTGTACAAAGCCGCGGAGGATCTTGGCTGATTCGCCGTGCTGCCTTAACGAAGCGATCAATACGCCTTATCGTCGATCTCCTAATCAGGAGGTACGCAGCCTGGGACGAAACCGCTGCGGAACACCATGTTTACGCAGTCGAAGCCCGTATTTACGGCGCTTGTCGTCAAGCCAAAGTGTTTATTAACGCGCGATTACCATATTGTATTGTGCAGTGGTAAATCGCGGGCAAATTATCCGGCTACGTGTTCACCCTTAAACCGTTTTCCCTTCCTAAGCTTCTAGCGACTTTATAATGGTAGTAGCCGAGTCGCGTAGACGACTCGCGAAGCTTGGAACGATTCCAAAAAATCGAGCCATCCGGCGGAAGAAACGCTGATACGGTTCGCCCGGAAAGGCCATAGGTCGAGAAACTTTCGAAATTTCGAGACAACGCTCGGCCAATCGAAGGAACCGCGGCAGACAAGCTCCTAAAACTAAAATCGAAGCAGCGAACCAGCCGGACTTCTTACCGTCGAAACTTTCCAAGCACTTCGAACCAAGACGAAGCGTACCAAATCTCGGTCGCGTATTCCGCTTTATTAATTCCGGAACCATATTCGCGCTCGTCCTCGCGACGCGAGCATCGACGTACTAATTTAAACCGGAGAAATCTTTTTCATTTTCTCGACGCGGTATCGCGAGCTCCAATTTTCCAGATGAAAAATCCCCCACGAAACTTTCTCGATGTCTCTCGCGGTCCAGAATTACGAAACTCTAGATTTCATTCGAGTAAATAAATTTTTCGTCCAGTAAGAATATTTATATTTAATATTACGAATCATGTAATCTATTACCAGCAATGTTGAAATTTGTTTCGTTGATAATTCGTGTAAAATATATGCATTCGTTCTAATAGCTTTAAGTCTTAAAACAATACCATAGAGAGCCGAAAAACAGATTGGAGCTAAGTAATCAAAATCGAAAAGAGTCATTAAGCTGCAGAATGGCTAAACGTATATCCCCCAAATAATCAAGCAATTTCTACGAACATCGATGCGATTAAATTGAATTTTCAGAGGATATTGGATACGTAACGCGGTTCGAAAGTGGATCGACGAGCTTCTTGAGCGTATTACCGTCTCAGAGTGGCCGTCAACGGCGCCAGAGGAAGCGGAGAGAGGGTTTCTGTCGGATCCGGTGCCGGTCAATGCTGGCGAACATAAATTTAGCATGCGTACGTGGGTGAACACCGGCTAGCCAGCCTGTCCGTGCCACGCCTGTTATTGTTGCCCCCTCCTCCCCCGATATCAAAGAGGAAACTACCTACGCGTTTAGGCTACCTGCAACTTCATCGTGCTTCCACAAAGCCGCTGCGCGTCAACTGGACCCGGCCAGGAATCGAGTTTCCAGTCGTCGACGAGAAAGGTCCGCTAATTACGCGATTAATTAGCAATATGACTGCGTTCGTCGGTTCCACGAATGAAGGCGCACCGTATATTCAAACCTAGGATCGGTGGTCGACGTTCACGCTCGATGCATTCGCCGCGAGTTTCTCGATCGTCGACGAGGCTGCACTTTAAGATCGGTTGCCTGCACGTGCGCTGACTGTTCATTGTTTCGGCTGTTGGTGGGTTCAATCGTGTCGCGTTGAATGGGCGAGGAACGATTTGGACTCGCAAACACGTTTCGCTCGCTTTTTCGCCTTCTTTTTCGTCCTTTTTTTCTCGTTCTCTTCCGCGTCGTTCGGTCGTTTCGCGCTCGAAGCAAGAATCGACTCGGTACACGCGTCAGCTTGAATGGAGGCCTCTCGGTCGCGATCGTCGGGCTCTATTCACGATTTTCGTGCTCGATTTTTTAGCTACGATATTATTAATCCCCCCTCCCTCGATTGACCCGAAAAATTGCCCCACGCCCTCTCCATCGTCGAGTAATTAAAACCGACCGACGGGCTCAAAGCGATTGTTCCTTTACTATTTTGCCTGTGAATTTCGCGTCGGGGAAGCGTGTTAAACGTTATAAAAAAAATATGTTATTACGAAGCCTCCAGTTTTTGTCCCCTTTTATCACGGGTAATGCACCACCCTGTTCCTCTGATAATGCATTTTGACCCATTTGCCCCGGAGTTGGCACGCGAAAAAAAAAAACGAGCGAACAGGCGACGTATAATCTTGGCACTTTAAGCGCGCGCTACACGCCTATTAACCGATGCGGTAATTCGACCGGGCAGCAAGTGTGCGCCACAAAAGAGAGACCCGAGGACTATCTGTTACCGGGGTTGCAACTGCAACCGGTGTCATTAAACGTAATTAAAAGCTGTCGGCCGCGATTCGAGGAAAAATCGAGCCAGAAGGATCGCGCGAAATTCACTTAATTAACAGCGCGATTATCCGGCGGGCGAAATATCGCTACGCCCGTGGATAATAAACGCGCGATTACGCGGAGAGCACGTAATTACGACCGCTAAAAGATTACGAGGACGGTGAATCAAGAGCACGTATTTTTCTGTAATCTCGTATCGCGTTTCCGTCGCGAGAAACTAACGAACGACTCTTCGAATCTTATTTTCACGACAGGGTTAATATTAAATTAACGGTTGCTACAAGTACGTAAAAATAAAAGGGTCGATCGATTAAAGTCTTGAAATATGCAATATTAATCCTTCGATGCTCAGATATTTTTTAAATTTACAGTTAACAATGCACGAATCTTATTTTATTCTAATCCCATTTTTGCATTTTTACTTCTGCCAAAATATAAAGGATTAAGTACTGTGTGTGCTGTATACGTGATTGGTGCCTAGATTCCAACTCTAGCGTGTCGTATGTGACACTAGCCAACTTCTCGCGAATGAACAGTGCATGGTACGCTCGAATAAAAAGAAAGCAAGTAAACACGAGCCGGACACCGGTAAGGGATGTAGTATCAAGAGTATCGGGCGTCAGGTAGCCGGTCAAAGCGTCACTCGTACGCGACCTCGATATCGGATGTTCATGCTTGACAAGGAATCCGGCGCAATTAGGCGGGCGCGAGTGCCTCGGCGGCAATTACTCCAGGCAATGCGGTTACGCCGTGCACTCGAGAAGTGTAAGAGGCATCGTCGGAGACGGCTGGACGAACAAGCGTCAAAACAGCCTCATTAAGGTCATTAGCGTTCGACCGTCTGTAAAGGCTCGGGCGTAAGAGTGTCAGGATGCATGCATGTGCACGTTGCGTGTCGTTGCAGCAGCGGCATCAAAGACGTTCCGTGAACACCCCCAGCTACTATCCGCGGTAGCCTCGAGTCCGGATGAAAGTGTTACGATTCGCGCCGTGTCAATTATCTTTCATCCTCTGTTACGTAAATTCTATTTTACGATCCACGGAATAAATCATTTCGCGCGTATGTATTTAAATTAAATAACAAGGTACCGAAGATATTTCCATGGGAAGAACTGCTTTTATTGGCTTCCCAATCGGTCGCATACCCGGTCATTAGGCGTCGTCGAAGATGTCCCTATTCGTCGTGAACTCGCCGGACACAAATGTGACCATCATCTGTCCTCGACGAAACGCGGGGTCGATGGCGGGTTTTTTCTCGCTCCCGGGTCCGTAAAGCTTCCGATTTACGGGTAGCGGCGCGCTTTTTGCCACAGCTCGAGCATTCTTACGGGAGGTTAAAAGCGAGACTGTCCGGGAGGATGGATGAGAATCAATTTTCCACCTCCTAACGTCGCGGACGACGCTAAACAGAGTAGCTGAATACGAAGCGGCAAACGGTCGGTTGTTTGTCCTTTGTAGGGGAGCATTGGGCCGAGCGTCGGTGAGATTAAGGAAACAATCGTTTGAAACCGAGTTCCTCGTGCTCCGCTAATTAGTCATCGACGCGCCATTATAGGGTAGCGTTGTTTAATTAAAAGACAAAGCCCGCAAGGAGGCGAGTTTTCACAGTCAAAGCTCCTTTTTACCATTTCGAGAGTCCTTTTCGTGCTCAACTCGGCGAAGCTGTTTTTCCGTTTCGAATGTTTTACGCAGACGCGTCTCAAGGAGCACGTGACCGCGGGCCACGGACCGTTTGAATTATCGAAGCGCATTGAAATTGTCGTCACGCGGCTTCTCCGGGCGGACGGACGCTGGTAACCCGTTTTGGGTAATTCGCGGGGTTAAGCCTACCCGGGGATTCTCGAAAGTCCTGCTCCAAACTTATTCAAGCCACCCGAAACGCGGCATAAAGCTCTTTGCTTACCCCTTTGCTCCGAAGGGGTTGCCGCGCGCGTAATAATTTGAATAGGCCTTGGCCCCTGTCAAAACAACCCTCGCCCCGACCAAGAAGTTCCCGGAACCGAGGGGATTTCTGCATACCTACTCCCTGTCCGCCTTTTTATACGACGAGTGTACCCACGTAGTTACTGAATTCGCGTAACGCTAAAACAAACGTATTACAACCACGTTAACCGGGATGGGAAAGTTTGTTTTCAATTGGCTAATTTGATACGCGCGCTCCTTCAGACGGCGGATCGAGCACACACGGTGTCTGACGCCAGTCGCGGCCTCCTCGGCCTGAAAATTCGATGTTTCTCCACGAAAAGAACTACCTTCCGACTGTCTGTTGCGTAAGTTTCCTTTTGCTGTTCGTCGACCGTAACCGTGAAAGCGAATACACTGGATACGAGGAAGGAAGAGTTTGTACGTTAAGGCATACTCAATACCAGGACAAATTTTTTCTAATAAGTAATGCAATTCGTAGAGAGCGAACTCGTGACACCATATTTCGCGTTTGTTCTATTAGTTACGATTAATCTTCGATTGCTCGAATATGAATGATTTTAATGTGGTCTTATATTTCCTCGTCTCGTAATATCGCGATCGAGGATGGGTAATCCTCCCCCGACGAAGTCGCCGCGTTTGCTTCGCTGTACCGGAACCGAGAGGATTCACGGTTTTTTGGCCAATTAACGTCGTCGACCTGGAAGAAGATAATCACGCGAAAGGAAAGCAAGCGTCGCGTCGCGCGAAACTCCACGGTCGAATCCGTGTACATCGAGGGGGAGAAGGCAGATTGTTCTGACAAGGCAGTCTTTACGCTTTTCCACGAGGAACGCTGTCATCGCTCGTCTCGCAATTAGTCTCGGCCGACGCGTTTTTGCTGTCCGTCTGGTTGCTCCGTCCTGTGATTCCGCGTCGCGTGCTGGCGCACCAGTTTTCCGTCTTTCCTTCCTTCTTCGTCGAACAGAAACCAGCCTGCACACGACTGTTAATACGAACGCCACGCGTGTCTCGGTTGCGAGAGTGCTCCCTTTAAACGCGACGCCTCGAATTCGTCGCGTTATTTTTAACTCCCGCGAAATAGTCGGTGGTTACTCGTGTTACGCCGCGTTAACCCCGCCACGCCGATAGTATCGGGGCATTAATTCCCCCGAACGAGCCTAAGTCGACGTGCTTGGGATAACGAGGCGAATCTTAACGAGTTTGGCAGCTGCCTGGGATCGAAACGCTCGCTTCAAGACAGAGGTCGCGCGTCGTCGTACGAATTTAGAATCTTTCGAACGTTCCCCGCGATTAGTCTAATCCTCCAACGACCGCGGTCCGGTCAGGGACACCTTCGTTATTTCGTTATTAACTCGTTGACTTAATTCGATGAATACTTGCCGTTTTAGGTAACCCTTTTCATATCTTTAATCCCGTGCAGCGGTCTCTAAGGCACGTCGAATCGACTGAATTTAAATAATTTGAATTTTGGAATGGTTTTGATATGTCGAGCTCCAAAATTATATAAACGAAGACCGCTGGGTCCCATATCTTATCTGACCTATAATAATGTAGAATATTTGTTTTGCACACTTGTTAGAAGACAAAATGATCAGAATTTTGCCCTGAATATCTTTGAGTTTCATTAAGAATACATATTATAGACTTCAGTGTATAAATATGAAAAAATTGCATAGTCATGTAGAGGTTTAACTATTTCGATGCTACGTAGACTCGAAAGGGTAAATGGAATTAGATTGTTTCATTGATATCTAGAGTAACTCGATCTGTGACCAGTGTCAATTGATTCAATTCCCGTTTAATTCGGTGAAGCGATGAGTCAGACGATTCATAAATTCAGGATAGTTTAAACTATAAAACGTTGGTATGAATTCGAGGTTAACAGATATAATAGTGCCATTCATTTGACTTTCGTTAAAATTGACGAAGCAGGAAATGGATCTCCTTAAGAGCACCACCACATGTATGTACGTATCTTTTTATATTATACTCAGCTTTTAAGCACAAAGTTTTGAAATTTCTTACTTGTAGAAACTGATGCAAATACGCTAAAAAATTGAATGCCCTACTCGAACAATTTTATCTCTCTCTAAGGTATTCGAAGCTTCCAAAGCCCTGCATATTTTGCTTTACAAATGAGACGAAAGTATTACTTAAGCACACAGTATTTCATCCATGTCAGTTATTTGATTCACTCCCCCGAATCGCTCCCGAATACGATCCCCCAATATTTCGAACGGTGTATCCAAGCGTTTCCCTTTCAATGTCTCGACCCTCTTCTGCCGCCACTTTTTTCATCGACTAAGCTGTTCTTTATAATCTGCAAACTATAATTCTAATAAATAAATTTGATGCTGAACTACTGTACATCTTGGAGGGAGGGAGTCCTGCATACAGGTCATTTTTATGTTAGCTATTCAAAGACCTGACGTATTCATCGATATTTGCAACTGGCGAGTTAGAATCCATCAAGAGGTACGTAACTTTAATTGTTAATATCTTTATCGAGTACGTTAAGAACATCGTCTTACGAAAGCTGGATGGAGTCGAAGACGAACGATCGTCGTTCTTCCCTTGTTAGCTAAGGTATTCGTCGATGGTCTCGGGCGGTATTTCCCCGACTCGCGATTCAAACTTTCCACTGTTACGAAATGCTCGATCGTACACGGTCTCGAAATCCAGGCGATCCGTATTTACGGTGGGTCCCGAAGAGATTAAATTCGCGTCGCATTATTATGGGCGAGCCGACCGTGCGTAACAAATACGTCTGGATTTCGGGGGCCGCGTCGTCGATCGTAGACGCATTTGTATTCCGCCGGCAAGACACGGTACGGAGGCCTCTCCTCTCCTCGAGCCCGGAGTTCTCGATGCAAAACGATGGAAAACGATCGGCCCCAATTCCCATGACACGACGTAACTCGCGTACCACGCCGTTCGTAGCCGGGCAAAACGCGAACGGGCGTGAGTTCCGCGAACCCATCGCGGAGGCCAAATGGAATTCGGCCTCCCCGCATCTCGAAGCGCGGGTTCCGCTTGACGTACGATTATGGCCCCGAGCCACTCGAAAACGTTTCATTCGCCCGAACGAGTTAACGTATCGGACGTGTCCGCGTGAATTAGCACGTTTCGTGACGCGGCTTTATCCGGTCAATTTGAAAACGGCCGCCGCCGTACCTCGACGATTAACGTCGAAATTATTTCTTTATCCGCGGCCCGGCAACGACGATAAGCGGAACAGTTTACGACCGCCCCGACGATAAAACCAACCCGGGGCTAGAGAGCTGCTGGCGGGGGAGAAAAAAAACTCTCGCGATCTCGCAGACGTGACCGGATTAATACGATAGCTCGGTCAAATTGCAGACACTTTAACTTCGTGGACCTTCATTTTGCTAATTCTTCCACATTCCACATTCGATGCTTTGGAAACGAGTGTTCGGATTCACTTTCAGAATCAGAGGGGTAGATTGTAAGAAATAAAGTTTTCTCTATGCAAAACAAATTTGCATTTTCTTTGGGAAGCCTCCATCGAAGGTTGAAATGTCGTTAAAATGAAAAATACATTTGCAATAAAAAATTCATATTTTCAACAACTCTTGTAGACTCACGCAGGTTTCTTTGTCAATTAAAAGTTTTACAGCGACTTTTAAGCACGCACACCTGCAAGTAACGAAAAGGATCCGTGCACGCGATTAAAATGGGAGTCGCGATGAGTCCCTGGGCATAAATCGCGAGCGAATCATAAACTGGGAAGAATCCCGGTCCCTGGCGTCCGGGTTTGACGTCACCGCGCGAAACTTTTCCCAGATTCGATTCGCGAGGATGCTGCGGGACGCTCGGTCGTGGGGCACCGTACGACGAAAGGGCGGGGGGACAATTAACGACTCGTCTCCGACGAATATATGGACCGTTCGTGCGGGACGACCCCCGTCATACGTCACGTCTTTCCATGAGCGTATTTCGGCGTAACGAGTCGACTCGCACGCGTTATTCGTGCGCGGCGTGAGTAACGATCGGCCCCGGTCCGGCGACGCTGCAACACGATGCAACAGCCTCCACGAACGCGATACACGCCGAGTTTCGAATTTCCACGGCCGTTCGAAAGTCACCATCACGGAAGGTACCTCCTCGGGGGCCCCCGAGCAGCCGGGTTGAAGGTCGAGACGTAGGGCCCCGACTGGCTGTGGCTGCGGGAATTGGGAATTTACGGGTCGACCGCCGCGCAGCCGCCGCCGTCGAGACGCGACGTTAAAAGTGTCTGGCTCGTTCCTGTAATATACCTCATTACTCGGTACGCGTGCAACGCTGACTCCCGGAACTTGCCTGGGTAATTCCATTCTTCCTTTACTCTGGCCAGATGTCCGTTTCGGAGTCTTATTGTCTTCGTTACGAGCCATTGTTGGGGGCCGGCGCTGCTTCGTTACCGTTCGCTCGGCTCACGATTTTTCTAGCCCGGACGAATGAAACTGGTTTTTCGCTCGTGATACGGCGATCGATGATCGCCGCCGGGGAACCGAGGGGGAGGGCGGTTTCTTTCGCTCGGAACCCCGTTCGAAATTAGCGGGGATCAACGGTGAACGTAGCCGGTTCGCGAGCGTTAAGCGTTTACGTTCACAAATTACGTCACCCTAAATTTGTCTTGATTTGATCCCCCACTTGTTACGTTCGAAAACACCGATGGAGGATTTCAATTTCGATTATGCACCGTGGTTTCTCTTCTTAACTCAAGATATGAATGAATTTTTATTTCCCAAACTATCAAACTTGCTCGGTACTTATTTATTTTTGTTTCCATCGTGAAAAGTGGACTAAATTTTTCTGTGAAACTGACATTTATTCCCTTCTTTTCTTAACCATTTGCGCTCGGAGACTTTTCTTCGATCGCCTACTACTAACTCAAACACACTTTCTTACGAAATGAATACCTTTTTTTTACATTCTTCGCTTATAACAATAATATCGTTGTGTTCCCTTAGAAGGTACATTCAAATTCTTTGTTAGATATTCCTTCAGAGGGGATAGTCGAATGCAAGGGGTTAAATTCCTGAAATTATTTGACTGTCCTATCGACGATGAAAAATTTTGATAACAATTTCAATACTGATTCGTAGTACTCACAACTAAATTCTCTACGTGAACGTGCAAGTTTCTCTCGCGTTTGTTGCTATATTCAGCCTCGCTAGCCAGTTTTATCGTTTAATCCGAACGACCTATTCCCCCAAATTAATCTAGACGAACGAGGCTGCGCCGTGTTTTGCTCGAATAAAATTTAACATTTTAAAAATACAACGTCCCCCGTTTCGATCTACGAGAACGGTAATGTCACGCGTTACAACCTAATAAAATTATTCGGTCGGGCAACGGGCGGACGAGCGTGAAGTAGCAAATCGGCACGCGAAAGTAGCCGGAGATTTTTCCTGGCAAAGCGAAGCCGGATTCGCCGTCATTCAAGTTTAATCATATTCGCGCTACGTCCGCGTTAACGAGACAGCCACGGCTCGTCAGTCGCATTTAATATTTACCCGGGCATCATTTCCGCTCGTTTAATTAAAGCGCGCCCAACGTCGGTTTCTTCGTTGAACCGCGATCGGTCCTCAGGTTCCGCACGACCGGTATTTACCGAGCTTGATTCCCAACGAAATTAAATCGGTACACCCGATATCGCCGTCGGTTTCGTTACGCCGTTTTATCCTTCGGCGTCCTCCGCTTCGGTATTTTCGTCTTTCGGCCCTCGACTCGCCGACCGGAAAATCGCTTCACGCTTCTGTCCCGTACGGTCCTCGAATTTTGACTTGTTAGTAGCCGACTGACACACGCACCAAGCGATTTAACGCGTTGACTAATGCAATCTCTTAGAACAGATATTTATTCGTTTTTTTTTAATAGTTTAATAGTTGATAATCAATGTATTCCAAAAGTTTTACCACTCTACATTGTTGGGCATATGTTCGAATAAAACGTAATCTACTTACTGTCTAATAATTAATTTCTCCTTGACTAAACTAGACTTTTCTTGTATCGAACAAACGAGAAGATATATAAATACCAACAAAGAAAATTTCTCTACTCGACACGTTCGCCTTCAACATTCGGAGCAAGAAAAGTGGCGTGTGCTTGAGACATCCACGTTACGGTGTCACGATTCCAAACACACTAAGGTGTTCTTTTCAACGGCGACTGGTCTCGGTGAATCTTGTTTATTACGTGCAATCGTCGATACTACAAGATCCTGTCGGAAATGCTCATTAACATCATACTCGATCGGGTAAATTGCCCGTCGTTCGAACGCGGACAGCGGTCGACGCGTCGAGGCGAAACAGAAGGCCCGGTGAAATCCGACGTTGCATTCGGTGCCCGGAGGCTTCAAGGTGTACGGGCAATTAAGTTTTTTACGGTAGCTCTTTTTGCTACCAAATTACCGAAGGCGGGCCTGGGCGCGATCGGAAAAAATGCAGAAAACGCGGATCGGGTTGCCGTAAATCGTTGTCACCGGACAATGAGTGAAACAACGAAGACGAATCGTTTCTTTCTTCCGCGCGGCCCCTCCTCGACCCCCTGTCCGTGGCTGCGTGGATTTTCATTAATTTGCTCGTACAAGCTGTCGGATCGGAATCGGCATCCGGCGCCGCGTCTTTTGACGTTCCGCGGCGAGCATTCCTTCACCGGGGCCTTTGCGTCCCTGTTGCTCGCCGCTTCTGCTATTCCTCCTTTCGCCTGCAGTCGTCGAGTAAGCAACAAAGTGGATGCAAATGTCTCGTCTACGGGGGACCCCAATTGCGATCGATTCTTGATACACGAACGCGTTACGTACTCTGTTAATTTCGTCCCGATTAGTGGAGGTGCAAAGGAGCATTTCCACCCCAACTCTGCTGTGGATATCCACCTTATAACCATCGAACATTTCGTTACATGTAAATGGTAAATAACATTCGTACTACTTTTCAAAACTGGTAAACAGATTGACAATAGAAGTGATTGTCTTTAACTAGATAGGGACTTGAAAATTTTTCTTCTAAAATGAGTGAAAACATTTTTTTTTATAAATATAGCAAGGAAAGTATCGTAACAAATTATTTGTCTTCGTTAATTTCCAGCTGCACCTTTCTTGCTAAATTTCTGGGCGCGCCTCTGTACCCGATCAGCGATAATCGTCGATCCAAGCGGTCACCGTGTGGTAATTTAGCTACAATCTGCAAATCAGGCCTTAATATCGATCGGAGACATCGACGCGTGGGACCACACGTGTCAAGAACCTTTTCTTTCCAAGACTCAGCTACGATCATCGATCGAAGTAGTTATCGGGTGGTAATTCAGCTGCAATCTTTAAACCGTGTCGTAATATCGATTGGAGACATCAATGCGTGGGGCAGTATGTTCTGAAGCACTTTCTCTTTTCGAGTCTCATGGGAACAACACCAATTACAGTGGTACCAGATGAATAGTCTCCACAAAGTTGAACATAATAATAAAGTTCACAATCAGCCAATATTTCCGGCACTGTAGATTTTATCGGACAACGAACATATTGTTACGATGTTGTCATAATGAAAATTACTAACGAAACTCATATTTTAATCTAAGACTCATTTCACATGCATGGCAAGTCGAACTAGAAAGTTTAATTTAATAAAAGAATATAGCCCCCCGAAATATTTGTATAATTTTAATTTAAAACTACCCCGAGCCCAAATGTTGCTCAGTCCCACAGATGTCTGCGCCAGAACGAAGGGTTTTAGTCTTGGGTCGGATATGTACCGGCCGCAAAGGGTTAATAGCTTCGAGGATCGTCGCCTTTCCGGGCGACACGTATCGATTGATAAATCGTCAAGCATCGAGCTGGCTTGTCCGACATCCTGGCTGACATCGAGCGGTACAGCGTTCGCGTGAACGGACAGCCGCGATGGTAGCTCGCCGCAACTAGTCGTCGACTCTGCTTTACAGATTGACCGAAGGCGTATACGTGCACGCGAGTACACGCGAGCCTCTAGATGCGCTAACCGACTGCACTTTCCATTTCTGTAATCTCAAAGAGGTCGACCGGCCTGTCCTGCCTCTGGCCCCCGTCCTTCGCCCCCCCTTTTCCGTGCGGCGTTCGATCTGTTTTGCTTGTTGCCGCGTGCCTCGTACCTCGACGTTGCACTTTCGCGGCGCCGCGGCGCGCCTCGACGACCCGTAGAAATAGAAGGAACTCCTTGTCGGCGGTCGCGCGCCTTATATAGAAGGATTCTGTCCTGCGAATCGCGCGATAGGACGACTCGCGGCGAACGTGCTAAGTCACGGGCCTGTCTAAAATCTGTGTCACACGTATCCCGCTCGTCCCGGACAAAGAAGCGCCTTCATCGCGAGCAAACGATGACTTTTCGCGACTTGTCCCCCTCGACTGACCTTTCTCGCAATCAGAGTTTCCTTCGCGTCGCACCGGAGGGGTCTAAATTTCCCACGAAATGTCTAGTAATCACGCAAACGTCCTGTATTCAAATTTAAATTCATATTCGATTAAATACTCAATTTATAATCCAGTTCTATCGCAGACCAGGTGTATAGTCAATAGGAATTGCTGAAACTTCTTTGGGTATGTAGAGTCAAAGTAAATGTCAAAATAAACATGGAAGACTGCAAAAATTATAGTAGCTGATATGATCATTAGATAGTGGATGAAATACCCTTTAAAATGAGCGTTTGTACGAGTCGATAGCTCAATTAGTTCCGGAGATATAGCGATTTTAGTTTCAAGTCGATGCGATGGCTAGTTCCGGAGATAGGGTTTGTTTACGTTTTGTTGTGCGCTCGCGAGTTCATTGATAACGCGCGCGTGACAATAGTAAACAGTGCGTAGTAAATTCTTGGAAATACTACGCCCGGCTCTAGGTCACTCGATCACGCGTCACGTACGAGACAAAGAGGTCCAGCGCGACGCGTCAGACGAAGACAGCGATAGTCAAATTAAGAAAAATACCATTTTACATAAATTACGATATCTCGAAAACGGTAAGTCGGATCGACAAAAACCAAAAACCACTTTAAAGGGGAGGCTTTTCCGCTGCTAACGGTGGCTCGATCATGGAGAAAAAGTTAATAATTTCGGAACTGCAGGTAATTAAAGTTTTTAGTAATTTAATGCGCGTTAGCAGTCTGCCGTAACACGGAAAGCGCCATAAGAGAAATTTCTACAAATTACCTCTTTACATAAATTACGATATCTCGGAAACGAAAAGTCGGATCGACAAAAACCAAAAACCATTTTAAAGGGGAAGCCTTACCGCTTCTAACAGTGGCTCAATAATGGATATAACACTAGTAGATTCGAAACTAAACTTGTACTACTTTTAATACGCGATATTAGACTGTTCTAACAAAATAGATATTGAAAACAAGCAATAAGAATAAAAGTGAATATTGAAAAAGTCATCGTACGTATACTATAAGAAACATCGTAGAGTTAAATAGCGACCAAACGACGTAACGCTAGGTTGCAACTACGCAGGCTCGAGAGTTAAACGGAGACAGCTACTCGATCAGAAGCGCATCCACGACTTCTCTCTCCGAGAACAGCCATTCGCGGTTCGGTAATCGTTCTCGCAAATGGATCCCCTGATATACCGCAAACACAGCAACCGATGTTAATCTTCCGGTCAAATAAGCGAATTTACTCGGTCCGCGGGCAAGAAATTGTAATTGCGCGGAAGCATCGACTTAATTAAACAACGAGTGAGAGAGACGGGGGGTGGAAAAGGTCCGCGGAGCTCGATTGGCCCGGAAGCCGTTTTATCGCGGGAGATGCGGCCGTGGGACGGAGGAAGGACGAAGAAAGTGGAAGAACTCGAAGAAGGAACTCGAGAAAGAGCGGAACGGAAGGATCGATAAACGAAGGCCGCGACGGACGGCTCGCGAGCTTTATCCGAACGTTCCAATTACCGAGTTCAGATCTCGGATCTGCGGGTTTATTTGTACGCTAGGCTGTCTCGTAGGTGTACGAGCGCGTACACGGTTCTTCGCGAGCCAGAAAGGGAAGACACACGTGAACGCGAGATAGCGAGCGCTCGCGCGCGCTCCCGCGGAGCTCGCGGACAGATAGCATCGGACGGGAGCCGAAGCATGTAATTGATTCAGAGTAAAACAATGAGCCTCTATGTGGAACCGTACCGCGTGTACTGCGTGCGCGTCTTGCACGATGCTCCACTGCCAGACGGCTCGTAAATTCACGGCTCCGTGAAGCCCGACGGAGTTCCGCGCGTCTGGATCTTCCGCTTCTTCGTGGCTGTCGATGATGGGGCCAGACGTCGGCGAACTTTTCCACGGAACGATCACGTAACAACAATTCTCAACATTATCCATACGGAGTTGTTGCAAACTAAACTTTGCCCGTTGGCCACGTGGTATACACTTCAATTATTTTACCGGACAATGGTAATACTTGATACGTTTCTAAAAAACTTTCATACTCTTCTAAATCATTTCAGTAAATATATTATTATAATTGCAACGTCAAAATTCTGCTATTTTTACTGTACCACTTGGGTACTTTTGTTCGGAAAGAATACCTTTATTACCTTGATATTTGCAAAAGGTGTTTCGCGTATTCCGTTCCTGCGTAATTGACATTTTTGCATAAACGAGTTGGGTGCTCTTACACGAATGTCTAGTTTCATTCATATTACTTCTCATGCACGCTCTACACGCTGTAATAAGTTTGCCAAGTCATTCAGTACAGACAAATATGCTACGTTATTCAGATACCACCACGCGAAAAAATACATCGCGAAACCCTTTCAGCTCCACAAGGGACAGAAGCAGGGGAGCCACTTCAGGGACTGAAACTTTAATTCACAGGCTTATGTTTGTACGATATTTTTTATTCCACCGAGTACCTTACGGGCGAAGTACCTTGCACAAGTATAATCTTAAGTTCTCAAACATGCTTCTTCAACGTTCCGTAAATTTTCTGCCTAGATAAGTTGAGTGACCCCTGTGTATAAAATATATGACAGAGGGTTATTACTGATTTGCAAGTTGACACTATATTATTTTTGTATCTCAAATATTCTCATTTTTCTGTTACTTCGTGTAGGTTGAACGTAGCAATAATCGAAGTACCATCGTTATCAATTAAATATTGAGCTCCAGTATTAGTTTCATCGTTCCAAAAATATTCCCATCGTCGATATCTTATACAGGGTGTTCGGCCACCCCTGGGAAAAATTTTAATGAGGGATTCTAGAGGCCAAAATAAGACAAAAATCAAGAATACCAATTTGTCGATGGAGGCTTTGTTAAAAAGTTATTAACGTTTAAAGTTCCGACCGAACTGAATGTTTTTCTAGAAACTGGGTAGGATTTCGGGGGTATGTGTATTCACCAAAAATGGTTATATTTAACCCCAGAACCTAAAAATAATTTTTTTAGAATGATTTGAAAAATTTTTTTTTCGTCGAAAAATTTAGGCACCTACCGTGTCGATTTTTCTTAAAAATTCCTTTTTCATTTTTAGTAATTTTGTTTGACGCCCTACAGAAAAGTTGTCTAATACTTTCTTGTAGGTACCTATGAGCTCTACTTCAGAAAAAAGTTTCATTGAAATATATTCACAATTGTAGGAGTTATGGCTGTTTGCAAATTGGACCATTTTTATGGGGTTTTTTTCATTTTGCAGGGTCAAGGACCAACTTTTCGAATATTTTTGCGATTTGTATATATTCTCCACCAAAATACGCGTAGTTTGCTTTTTTAAACATTAAAATCGTCCAATCCGTTCAGAAGTTATGACGTTTTAAAGATTCGCATGAAAATTCGGGCAGACATTTCTGGCCAGAAATTACATTTTCGGTAAGGAATTTTTTTCTCGAAACTGAGTAGGATTTCGGGGGTATGTCTGTTGACCAAAAATGCTTACAATTGACCCCTGCAACTAAAAATAATTTTTCCAGAACAATTCGAAAGTCTTTTTTTTCACCCATAACTTTCAGCACTTACTCGAATTTTTTTCTCGAAACTGAGTAGGATTTCGGTGGTATGTGTATTCACCAAAAATGATTGTAATTGTCCCCCGCAACCGAAAATAATTTTTCCAGAACGATTTGAAATTTTTGAATTTAATTGTTAATAACTTTTTAACGAAGCCTCCATCAACAAATTGGTATTCTTGAATGAAGGCCTCTAGTATCCTCAATTAAAATTTTTTACCAGGGGTGGCCGAACACCCTGTATATAGTTTACAAAAAAACTGTTTAATACTTGCAGAGTCCGCAGCAGTACACAGCGAAGCGAGTCCGATAACTAAACATCTCGCTCGGATCGCGGTTGGAATCGGCGAAACGTTTTCCACTTTTCAGAAGGCAGGGACGACTATGCCGTGCAAAAGGTAAAAAGGAACGTTCTGGCATCGCCATTTGGCCACTGACGGTGGGCGTCCGGCTCGGCGTATGATGTACGACAAATGTAAATAGAAAAGCAACGCGAGAGCCGGACCGGACAAAGCCATAGCGCGCCGGGACGAGCGAACAAAGCCGAGGGACTTTTATTATAATAATCTGCAGCGTATGCAACCGAATGCTCGTCTCGTGCGTTTCCTCCTACTCTTTTTCAACCCTCTCCGGGCTCAGTACCCCTTACCGCCGCCGCGCGCAATCCTCTCCTTTTACCGCTCCGCGATGCACTTTATTGCGAGCAACCCCTTTTTTTTTTTAAGCGACGCGGTGGGCCCCGCCGCATCGGAATATCGCGAGGAGAGCAACGCGTCATGAAAATGCGTGCGTGCCGGCGGCAGAGAGCAGGCCGGTACGTGCTTTCGACAGCTTTGTGGAGCGTTACGAGCGTCGATGTGTCTGCGTACGCGCGGAAATGATGCCGCGACGCGAGGGAGAACGAGTGTTTCATGCCTTCTTCGCGAGGGCGGATTAGAAATATTCATGCGAGCCGCCGGAACCTGGAAAATTCCAGCGCGAACGATCGAAGAGGGAAACACGTCGATTTAGAACTTATAAAATACTCAGAGAAATGCATTTGGGGCATATACAGGGTGTTCGGCCACCCCTGAGAAAAACTTTAATAGTAGATTTTACGGATAATTGGATTATATCTACATATGAAGTGATAAAAACGAGGAATATAATCACTGATCTCTGGCTACACATTATATTTCAGGCAAAGAATTTTTTTCTCAAAAGTATTCACAAAAAATGATTGTAATTGCCCCCCAGAACTGAAAATAATTTTTCCAGAATGATGGATGCCGGATAATTCGAACACTACTGTATCATTGTTCCTGATTTCCCGATAAACAATTCCTGGGGTATAAAGCGATACAGAGGTCTTTCCCCAGAAGTAGCCGAACACCCTGTATAGGAATTGATGATCGTTTGAGTACTTATGAGAAAGGTATAGATTAGACGTAGCCCTCTACAGGAACTATCACCACAAACTATTGCTTTATATTAAATCTACTGCTGTGAATTGATCCGTAAATAGCTGTAATAAGCTACGAACTCGACGGAGGAAAATATGAAAAATGTTTCGGCGCGCAAAGGGTTGAGGGTTAACTTGCTTTTCGCGGTGAGTGTACGCTCTCGTACAGCGCGAGATGCACGGAGTCGCGCGTTGCAGTCGAAGGGCCCCGGCGCGGATCCTTTATATTTTTCTCTCCCTTGGCTTGCACCTAAAACACCGACAGGAAGAAAACTCCGTCACGCCCGCCAACCCTTCTTTCGTCTTTTGTCCGCGGCGAGAGAGCGGTCTCGCTCTTTTCTTCCTCCTTGTTACAATTAGGTATAATTATGCGCGCAACGGGGACGCGCGCCGATACTCTCGCGGCCCCATCGACGCGTAAGTGTCGGGGCCCTCCGGATGAATTAAAATCCCCGGCTAGCGAGCAACGATCGCCGTAGAAAACGGGCTCGTTAATGATGGCTCGGGAAGAAGCGTCATTGTGCGTCCGCGCTCCTTGCAGCCGCTTTCTTTCATTCGCGACGACGCCGCGCGTGACTCGATGACGTGCTTTCCCAATGGAATAATGCCGTAATTAAATTTCTACTACGCGAGCGGTCTTTGTGCTAGCGTCCGTACTTTGTCTATGGGGGCTCCCCCTTCGACGAGATTGCTCTGCCCCTCGCGCGCCCGCTGATCCTTTGGTCGTATTAATTCCGATGATTCGGTGTAAATTCGTGAAACAGTCTCGCCGTGCTTTTCGATTTGCCGCGCGGAGTTGCTCACGGGGTGTCGTGCATTGATTTCTTGTCTAATTTAGAGGCCCCGGATAACAGTATTTACGAGAAGCGTACCCGACGAGAAGAAGAATTTATATCCATCGTAATCGCTCCAAGTGCGTAGTGACTATTAGATTCGTTCGAGTATGGCGCGAAATAAAAACTTGCAAGATGGAATGGAAGACGATGATCGTAGCGAGCGAATTGAACTGCGTATTCAACAGGCTCGTCTTGTTCCCGGAATAATAATTATAGTCGTAGGTTAGCGAGTTTTTGCGATAGTTCTAACGAGAACTTTTGCAATGTCTTGCTTTTCTTTAGAAATTTCTTCTCGAAGTCGATACAAAGTTCACGTGGGAAAGTATCGTGTAATGAAAATAAATTTCGTTACGTAGGTATCTCTGTGCTTATCGTTAACTTGCTTTCGGGGTGGACTGTATGTACACGCGTGTCGACGCGTACGTGCAAAAGGGGGCGAACAGCGAACGTGCAATCTATTAGAGCGCGTCCCCGCGTGCTCGTTTCTTTTTCCCCGTTCCGTTTTCTGGTGGGCGTCATCGCGGCGATAACGGTGATGAGAACGATAGCAGGGATGTCTCTGTAATTACGCGCCGGCGTAACTCGCCACGCGTCGCGAATTGTCGGACGTACGAGTTTGAAACAGGTGAGAGAGGTCTTTCGAAGACCGTCGAGGATTCATTTTTCGCGCCCATTGCGCACCAGAGGGCTGAAGATTCCGTGGAGCGAAGATATTTCGGTCACTGAGTTCTTTATCCAAGGGCGGTGAATTGTGTACGGACTAGTTCGGCGGACGCGTGAAAACAGAACCGAGAAACTATGTCGAGCAAACGTGGGAAAATGTTACTCGACTTTGAATGCAAACTGTGTTTTCGTTTGGAAACGGATGGTCTAGTCTCGGGGAAATTAATTCGGTGAGAACTAGGGTAGTGTATTTGAAGGGTCATATAACTTGTTCGATTGTTTTTTTATCGTAAAACATGATATTTGATCTGCCGAGCGAAGTAATAAAAATACACAGGAGAGGAAAGGGCGCCGGAATTTGCTGGGAATTACTTCCGAATGCGATACGTAGGCCGGAGTTGAAGGTTTTGTCGAGCGAAGCAGAAGAATTCGGTCACTGAGTTTTTACCCGACGGCGGTAAATTGTCGATGAACTAGTTTGAAATATGTGGCGAGGCAGAAACGAATCTATGTCGAGCAAAGGTAGCGGGTGAGAATGGGATCGAGTTAATTAACGTTACTTAACTCCGAATGCAATCTAAATTTTCGTTCGGAAACCTCGGGTTGTCGATAAGAGAGCGTAAAAGGAATTACCGGTAGTAGTACGTTCAAGTTATCGCGTGAATGAAGAAGTTGCGGTTGTACGTATAATTTATGCAAGATTAACGATCTAAGACGTTTACTCTGAGTATTGTAACCTGGGTGAAGCAATCGAAATAGACGAAAGCTCGAGTCTTTCTGAATCTTGAATTATCGATAGATTACTTTAAAAGGAAAAGTAAATTGTACATTTAAAAATTAAAAATTAGGAAGACATTTTCGACTCGACTGATTGTAAATGAGCTACCCTAGTCACTCGAATCTGGTCACTGTAATTTGAATATGATTTATTTTCTTTTTAGATTTCGTTTCACTCGTCCTAGATATGAATTCCAACATTGTTTAAGGAATTTGCAAAATGAAACGAATGCAATTTCTATCCGTATCGAGCCGCTGCACGAAACTACTAGCCCCATCTGTGCTCCCAGTGAGAAACCCTCGACTGGCATCGCGCAGGGCCACGTGAAAGCTCAAGCTGCGTTCGAAAGCACGTGCTAGAACGAAATACACCGGAGGAGATTTAAAACTTCTTTCACGGCGGTCTTTGTTAAAACTGCATCGCGTTTCTCTCAGTAGCGATCCGCCGCGGCAACGAGAGACCCTTTCACGAGCTTTTATTTCATAAATTTACAACTTTGATCAAGCCGGGGCAAACAAGAGCTTTCCGACACTATCTTTACCAGCGATACCATCTCCGTTCGCCAGGCTTCGCGTTCAACGATCGAGAATCCAGGTCATCCTAATCCTTTCGCGAAAGAACGCAAAGAAAAAGCGCCACCCCCTGCTCGCGTTGCATCCCTCTGTCCATGAAATTTCCTTTCTCGATCCAAAGGAGGCACGTACGAACCGAACCGGGTTGCACGCAAAACCGCGAGCTCTCCAGGCTGTAAAAAAGTTACAGCGCCCGTTCCGAGACTTCGACTCACGCGCGCTTTGCAACCGCGCCGCGTGCATCGAGCAGAATGCATCCTCAAACGGCGGCAACGCCAACTTTTGAAAGCTGCTCGTTCGCGCGGTGCAAACGAGAAAGGGAAACGGGTTAAATTCAGCACCGCCACGGGGCTGAAAGCACTGCGTTGCCCGATTTTTAACCGGAAACGAAATCCCCGGGGAAATTGCATATCCTCTGTTCGCGAAGCGACGAGGAAAAAACGCGATACTCTGAATGAGATCCGCGTAATCCGCGAGTCAACCAAGACGTCGCGTTTGAACGTTCCGCGCCTAGTGAATCGAGGAAACGTACACAGCCTCCAGAGTGAATCGCGCGTTGTTCGTACGCGCGTCGCTTTGCGTGTATTCGAGCGTTTCGCGGCGGACGGTTGCGCGCGCATTCCGATTCAATCCGATAAGGTGACTCGCCGCATGAAAGTCATCGTGACTAATTAGCGTAATGACGATCGGTGGAGAGCCGCGGCGGCGTCGGCCACAGAAATTATTGAAAGCTTCCGCTAAATCGCGCGCCACCGCGCTGCGGCGTTGCTTATTGTCGGTTCGTCGGCCGCCGCGACCTATGCTTGGAACGCGCACCGACGCCGGGAAAATTTCTCTGTAAACAACCGCCTCGAGCACCGACGCGCAACATTTAACGCGAATCGATCCTGAGCAAACGATGCTGCGACAGTGATACTCGATGTTTCGACATCGACGCTGATGAGGTCTGCTACCTTCGAGAATTTCTTCGACGGAGATTATTCCACGTCCTCGCGCGATGGATTCTTCTAGGCTAATTAACCGGAAGGGATATCGTTCATTCATTTATTTCGGAATCTCTCTGTCACTTTGTATTGAAAATAGAAGAAAGCATCGGTTTTTAAATGCCGTCTTTCACTGGCTCCAAGGATGATACAAATGTTCAACTTACGATTCGCGTCGTTTATTTTAAGAATCATTAGCATATTGTCATCGCTACACTGCGGATGTTTATGCATTTATGGGAAATTTTAATTTTCTAGCAACTACAGAATTCATTTAATATGCAAAAATACAAGAAATACTTGAATTAAGATACGAATTATTATCTTCAGGGGTTGAGACAGCCTTCTACAAAGCTTCCATTTCATTAATTCTATTAATAAAAATATGAATTTGCATAAAGATCCGCAGTCTAGTAATCACACGTACGATCACAACACCATGCGATGCTTCGATCGACCTAGTGTCCAGATATGAATTTATCGACGAACGGTGAACCGCGTGCGATTCCGCCGATCAATCTTGGCGATTTTACCGCAAGCCACCCCCTACGAATATACTCGATCAATCAACCCTACCGCATCTCCTTGTTCACCAATCAGGCGAGGTCTGGTTTCCTCACGCGTTTTCCAGCGAGACGAGTATGTGGGTCATTCGCACGGGGACCCTAACGCCCTATCGTCGTTATCATTTCATTCGTAGGATCGTCTCGATATACATATATATGTATATATATTTCCATCGTTAAGGAACGCTCGGGAACGCATGCATGCATTCGCGTATGAAAATTTATGTGCTATGCGCATTCAGCAACCAGCCAGGCGCCGAGGGTGTCTCACCTGCGTCGTGGAACGGTATGCGTCTCGCTGTATGCGTTTCACGTGCATGATCGCGTACCACGTATGCGCGATCTTTATGTGCACGGGGGTTGCATTCGCTCCGTAACGACACGTTGAATTCGGGCCGAGTTATTAGACGACGTCGTCGGGGGGAAATCGGGTCAAGTATCTCGCATCGCGCTTCATTACATGTTCGACTAGAGGGATTAAGAACGCGTTTAGGGGCGCGATGTGCGACGACGGTCGAACGCCTCGATGCTTAGGAGCCTGTTCGATCTGATTTCCACGCGCAAGATACGCGACAGGGGGGACAATGCGCCACGTCGGCTGGAAATACTAGTGATATCGACTGCGCTTCCGTCGGAAATTAATACCAAACTTCCTGTCCCTGTATTTGCAATAGCGACCAGATTTGTCGAAGCACGAAATCTCAGTAATATCGTTAAATATTATTTTAAATGGTTAACTTTGCTTTATAAAAGATACTACTTTCTTACTGGTGTATTCAACCCTACTTGACAAGCAAAATAATTCAAAACACACTAAATAAAAAAGCCTGTGTTATTAAACTGATTTATCATGAATTGAATTCCCAAGAGTAAACGACTTGAACTATATTTAATATTATTTTGCACAACCCTTTCCTTATTCTTGCTTTTAATTGAAATTTTCTTTACAACGCGTTTCTAAGGAGAACTGTAATAATACAAAGTCGACGTCTTTATGATTGCACTCATAGTTAAACCGATGCTTTGATCGGACTGTATTATTTCTTTATCCGGTACATTGAACGTACAAGCTTCCATTCTTCGTCGATCCGACGATCGGAACAATTCTACTGTCATATTGCTCAAGAATTTAAAGAGAATTTTCAGAGAGCAGCAGGTTCTCAAGTAACTAAAGTACGGTTTCATTCGATCATCCGTGTTGAATTCAGTCAGACTAAGCTAATATTTACAAAGGAAGCACTCAATCTGTTCCCTTCAGATTTTAACTTAGTTTCGCTGGATTGATAGATTACGGATCCCGGTTACTGCGTGTAAAATATTAGGTGCAAATTTAAGGCTTTGTTTTCGAGATAATTGAATTTGAAAATTAGTCGGATACGAGTTCGATTGAATACGATTTCTCTGCCGCGTCTGTCCATTAATCACTGTTTCTACTTCCGCTGATTCTCTCATAAATAAAGCCCCCGACGACAAAAATTTCTAGCTCCGTTCGACACTGCATACTACATTTTTGCTCGCGACTTTTCCAATCATTAAAAGACAACTTTTATTTATTTTTAACGCAGTTTCTCGGTCCAGCGCTAACGAGATTATCCGAAGGTTAAATTCCCAAGGGAATCCGTTAGCCTCGCAGCCTACAAATCACCCTTCGTACGTTTCAAAGACGATCGAAGCCGGCAAACGTGGCTGGTCACACGATCGATAACAGTCGATTATTGATAAAAACGACGAATCAAAGAAAGGAAAGCAACCCGTTCGAACGAAGAAGGCCGCGGTAATTATTCTCAGAAGCCGTGTGCGCGCGCTGGTCTGAAAGCTGGAAAATTATTGCCGCGCGCAAACCGGCGTACGCTTCGCGCGTAAAAACGCTCCTTCTCGTCCCGCGCGAGCCAAGTCTGCGTCAGGCAGGCGAATCGGCAATAGAAGTTCCTCGCTCGCCGACTCTGCGGGCGATTGGGTGCAGATTACGGCTTTGTGCTATCGCTTATACCCGTTTCCTATGGACAGCAATTTACGGGTTATCACCGAACGGCAATAAACTTCGGATATCTGGCTTGGCGAGCCGACGTTCCCGCGGCTGTACGCGCGCCGCGGAGATAGGTGGGACAGCTTGCACATAAAATTACTGTGCCCCGAGTGAAATATAGTTTGTAAAGTATAAAGTGTTAGAATGACGCGCCGCCGGGACCAGTCGCGCGAGCCCGAGCGCGCGTCACCGACAATGGAGAAATCGACGGACACCTGGCCGATTAATTCTCAAGGACGCGAATCCCTGAAGCTCGTCGCGATACGCCTCATCGGTACCGTGAAGCGTTTCGAATCGTACGATGAGAAATTTCCAACGTTTTTTCATCCTTGTAATCGACGTTCCTACGGTCACGAAGATCAAAATTTTACTTCGTACGTGGTGGTACTCGTTTCAGTGATGGACGAAGGACTAGGAGCAACGACGAAAGTTCAGAGCGAATCTGTGTTGCAGCTATTTCTGTGTTAAAGTAATGCATAGTTGTTTACTTTTTCACAAGAAATGGTCGAAAGGGTCAAGTTTGGCTTAATTATGAAAGTTGTATTTTCAAGTATCGATTAGTATTTTCTGACTGCTAATGGACCAACGTATCTTGCCGTTGGAATGCATTTTATATAATTCTGATTAATATTAGAATTTTTAATTATACTGTATACTAATATACCTAGAAATCAACAATAAATGTGGAAATTAAAAATGTGAAAATTGGGTGTTAACTTTTGCTAGGAATTATTTCCAACCCATCATTATCTTCACAATCAATACTATATAGCTGTAGCTGCAATAAAAATATGGATGCAACGATTGTGCACCAGGCAACGCAGTCAGGATTTTTCGTATCGAAACGTTGGCGCATTCGACAATCTGCTGACCGTGGGCAAAACGTTATCACGCACTGTACTCGCTAAATATCGTTGGACGATTATTCGATTTTACGGGCCGTAATATGTGTATTTACGAGGTCGAAGTAATAGCGTATTCGGAGAATAAGCGGTATTGTATCTACACGAGTGTCCGTGGCTTTTTATTTACCGTAACACTTCGAACAGCGATTTAATTTCATTGTCGGCGATACCGTATAAAAGTTTAATACTCGAAATTCAATTTCTCCAATGCGGCTATTGTATTATACCGCGAGCGTGAGAATATCGAATTGGCACGAAAATATCTTTTCAGATTCATGTAATCACGTTCCTTTAAACAGAACAGTTTCTGGGAAGATGCAGCAACATATTCCGCCTTCGTTGAATAAAATATTTGTGTTCGAGCTTTTCTACGATAATCGCGAGGAATTTATTCGTTCGAAAAGTCCAGGATCGTCGACGGAATTTGTCAGTAGGAATCGAATACGATGGATGGAACGATTTAAAGGATGATCGTCGAAATAAAATTCTCGCTCGTAATCCGTGCAGGCACGAGCAACATCTTTCTTCCACGATATATGCATACATGATAAAGGAATGCACGCTCACGAGAGGAGGACGTTATTCGCGATGATCTTCCGTGCCGTGGATCGTCGAACTATAAATCGCCTCACGAACTCCCACGATCGCCGATATATAACTACCCGTTGCTGCCTCTGTCCCCCTCTACCTTTCGATCGAATACATTTCCTGTTTACTGTTCCTCTATCTATCGGTGGCTTCTGCTGCAGCTCTTCGTAACCTTGAAGGTGCTTTAAGGGTCGCCATCTGACCACGGATCTGTATCTCGTTCATGATTTACGGTACTGAGCGTGGTAATTGAGCGCTCGGGCCTTTGACCGCTCGCCAACGATCGATGGATCCCTAATACATTGTTGCCGGTACGCGGCTACACCTGATCCGCTCGTCGAGTTTACAGAAACGATGTTTGTCAGAATGTTTCCCAGAGAAACGTTTGAATAAATAATATTTATGCGACGCGCGATGGGTCGATGATATGGGTTCGATCGTTCGCAGGAAATCAACGTCTAATATTTCTTTAACAGCAGAATTCGTCTATATTAGAATATTATACTACTAAATGTACGAAATAGGAATGGCAAAATAATTATCCTTCGAAGCATATACGAGCCCTTTAGAAATACTGATCAATCTAATAATTGGTCTATTTATCCTTTCAAATGCATTTCTTAATCTTGTTTCTATTTAATCTATTATTTCAGTGGTTTAATTTAACGGAGTTGGTACCTTTATTCGAATTTGGAAATTCGTTTGATATGCGTACTACCTGACTAATGCGTCTGTCTATTACTCACCATTTCTACTTAAGTGATAGTTCGTGAACGATAATAATTCTACTATATTATTTATTTTTTGTCGATTTTACAGTTTTCTAACCAGTGACTAATAACAGATAGTATCACACAACCATTAATATTACAAATTCAAATGCAAGTAGAAATAACGAGTACTGGACAGACACCAGACAAATTCCGTACTTGGACGAAAGTGTAAGAATAGCAGATAAAATAATTTCTACGTCTCATCCAGAGATTTACCATTTTCCCATTATTCTCAGGATTATTCATTTTATGAATAGAGTCGTTAATTAAACTTGCCAATTATTTATCCTGTAACTATTGTAACTACTAATGGAACGAACGAATGAAGCTACTATCCAGACACTGGAAAGGCAATATCGGATAGTTTGTTACAAGGTTCGGGTACAGCAATCATCATCGAGGGTTCGTAACTACCGAAGAATCGCGATACATATTTAACGCTTTATCGATGCATCGTTATCGCGATCGGATCTCACGGTTCAGATTGGCGTGCTCGTTTAATTTCGCGCACGACATCGCCACCGTGGAAGTCTTCCCGACACATCGGGGTCGTTCGTTCCGGTCGAGACGTACTCGATAAATAATTAGCACGCCGCCTTCGGGGGATAATATACCCTTCTAGCTCACGGCGAGGGAACGGTTAACAAGCGTAAAGGCGTCGCAGCCAGTATCTTCTCCTCGTGCCGGGCGCGGCCTTTTCCTTCCTTTTCGTTGGCAACTTCTTAGCCGCGTTCCTGGCGATTGAGTTAGATGCACCTCCGCCTTCAGCCGCCTAGTCGTTAGCCCATGGAAGCTTCCGAAGGGGCATCGGTGCGTATACAGGGTGCTTCGTTATTAGCGGGCATAAATTTCGCGATTAATTCACCACGGCGGAATAATAAAGTTCGTATAAACGCGGGTTGCCCGTGACTTTGACTCGAAAATACAAGCTTTTGTCTACCGCCTTCGGACCAGTCTCGCTTCAAACTGATTGCTCAAAGTGCATAAGTAACAGTTACTTTTTTTTTTATTGTCGAAGGCGGAAAATTTGTAACATGAGAAAATTATGCAATTTGAATTACAAGAAATTAATGCCGACTAATAAGAAAACATCCTCGATACGCAACTACAGTGCAAATAGGAGCGGAATAAATTCATAACCAGCGATGACGTTCAAATAAATTATAACAATTTGTAGTTTACTCCCGATTAAATTTTACGTTAACTCATCGCCAGTCACGATCAAACAAGGAAGATGCACGAAATGCATTCGATGGCGAAAGGTTTCGTACAAATTGGAGCTTCGATTCCACTACGAGGTGTATCAAGTCGATCTACAGACTTTTTGCGAAACGTTTCTATCATTATCATGCAACGCGTGTCTAAGTTTGACAAATGTAATTCAGTTACATCGCGAAAATTTTTACTTTCCTCCAATCACAATTGATCGATAACCCGTAGGAGCTTTCTAATTTCACAGCTGTTCGCGGCCGTCCAATTTAATAAATTCGACACGGCGAGGGTTTCGCCGACAGCGAGAAATGCGCGCAATTTCGCACGGATATACACTGCCATTACCGATACACATATATTTACTCATCGTTATGTGCAATCGTACCGGAGCAATTGGTACCGACAGTTCGACGCTGGGTTCATTCTTCGATCACCTTTGCACCGTACTTACGTACGTAACCTTTCTCCCAGTCGAAGTAGTCGCTCTTAAGAGTCTCCTGGTCTTTTCCCATACGCTCTGATGTACTTACCTAAAACAGAAAAAGGAAAGAAAACGTCATTAACTGGCTCGGTGCATGCAAAACGAGAGGCGTTAAAGTTCGCGCTCGTCTTGATTTTCTCTCTACGTTTCTGCCTCGCATGGGAAAATTATGGTTGCAACGATGTTGCCACCAATCGTACTCGTGATTGCACGGTTTAGCGCGAGCCAAACGGGGAATTCACGACATATTGGGAAAAATTGATTGGACGATCGTAAGCGACACTTAAGTACCGTGATCGTAGATCCTTATAAAGAATATCCCGTTTCGCAAAAGTGTTATGTTAGACTACGCGGGGGCGTAAGTGTCAATTGCACCGGCATTTTGCCTGACCTTAAAGGAATATTCAAAGTACCTCGATACTCTCGTCGAATTAGGAACTCGCGATAAATTACGTTCCGCTATTACAATCGAAAGGTGTCGCATGAATAGAAGGGACATTGAACTTATTTATTATAAGTTCGAGCTTCATATTCTTGATATTATATTTATTCTTATCCTCTACGAAGGTGCTCGTAGAATTTTCTCTTACGGTTAAAAAGAATACTATTCGATAATTTCAATAATATTGTATTTCAAGGTTTTTGTTAGATTGTCAGGGACTTGTCAAAGGTCGAAACGTTACGTAACAACTTTTAATAAGAGGAAAAGGTTGAAAGGTTAAAGCTCTCGTGTGTTCGGTCGCGTAATTGGTCAGGACTTTTCAATAAATTTGATCCCGAAGAGTTCGGGACGGCAATTCGAGCGTTTCTTTCTCGCGAATCGCAGGATGCAGTACCAATTAACCTCTTTGCACCTCAAGACGGCCGATTTTCTTCGCAAGAGTCAGCAGGCTGAAGAGCCGGGGGCCGGACGCTTCCAATTTGTCGGCTGATCGGCCCGGCCACGGGGTTAAACACTCTGCCTCGGTGATCCAAGACGTGCGTTTACGCGCAGGGCGCGACTAACTAGCCATTACTTTTCGATTTGTGCGTCGCGTCGCTGAACAACGCGGTACGTTGAACTGGCCGGTTCTCGTTGCCTGTTTTAGGAAGTCGCCAGACGCGTATCGACTTCGTAACCAGAGAGATAGGCAAAATCTTTATTTAGGATCAACCCTCGTTAATCCCGCGATCTCAAAAGTTACGCGAGAGGTAACGGTGCATCCCTGTACGGTAATTAAAATTCTGCGAATTTGCAGAAGAAATTACGTAAATATTTTAATTGAGTACGCGTCACGTTGGACCACAATTTTTCAGAACCTTATCTTCGAACCGACCGTCGGTAGAATTCCAACGAGGCATTTATTAGTATAACAACACGCCCGGGGAATTTCGGCGCTGACGTTAATTAGTGACGAGGGTAGAATCAAAGGAAAGAGTTCGACTCGATACGTCCGGTTCGATTTGCGGAATAAATCAGGAAAAAAATGATTGCGTGATTCGCGGCGCCCCATTATACGCACACGCGTCATATTTGTTTTACTCGACGTTCGTCGAAGGAACGAGCAATCGCGAATAATCGGTGCGCTCGGATCAAGATCGAAGCGACTCGAGCATTTTTGCGATACTCGCTGGAGGAACGACGAGGACTCGCCAACCAAAGTTATTCCAAAGCGAATAACCGACCAAATATTTACCCCGGGACTCCGGCAACGGACCGTTTCGTTCGTCGGTCGTACGCGTTAAATCTTTTTCGCGGCGCGGAACTACCGCGATCTTCATCTCGCGTCATTTTATCAGTGTCCGAGGGCAGTGTGCGTTTCGCGCATAACTCTCTAACGCGGAGGGCTACTTTTCAACTTTTTACGCGTCACCGTGCCCGCTTACCGAGTCGCATGCGTTTCGCAACGTCGCGTTTCACGTCCTCGGGGTACCGCGGCTCCACGCACACCGATTTAATATACGCGAACGTGTGCGAGAGAGCCTCGAATGATGTATAGGGGGCTACGTGAGACCAAATGGACCCGGTCCAGAATTTTCGTTTTTCGCAATCCCTCGGCGATCCTCTCGTCGGCGACCACCTTGATGGAAGATACGTATCTCCTCTGGAATCGTTGCTTCACATTCCGTTTTCGGACGGAACTGCGACCGGGGATCTCTTCGAGTCACGCGGATGTAAATCGACTCTTTTCAACATTTTTCGCTCGCGCTCGATGGCGTTGATACTCTTCCGGTCGGCTACCCTCGAACGATACGTTCCAAAAATTTTAAAAGCAATTTTTGCAAGGTGGTTGGGAAATTGATCGATTGTAAGTATTCGTTGAACCGAATAAAAAATGCAGACTCAAAGGTAAAAGGTTTCTCGCGAAAGGTTGAAATAATAAACTGATCATATTCCATTTGAAAATAAAATTTGAAATCTAGGTTCCGTTCGCGTACGTGTTTGCATATTTTGTTCGCGTGCGAAAAATATTCGACGCGGTCTGCTGCCGACAGCCGGTAATAAAATATACAGTTTGAAGACGGGCGGGGGGATGATTTTCACCTCAACGCTGCGAGCACGCTCGTACATCGCAGTTTCGAGCGGCTCTCGAAATAATAGTAGATACGAAACACACGGGGCCAACGGTTACGACGTGCGAGGGATCTCTTCTCGCGTATATATACGTGCACGAGGCGCAGATTTATCGCGAGTGCAGCGCGGAGAACGAAATGGCAAAGAGAAGAAAGGGCGCCCGAACGGGGGAAAGGGGCTTCGAGGAGGAACGGGGGAGGCTAGAAGGGGCCCTTTTGTAATATGTTGATATTTAATGATCCCGGGCGAAATAGTTTACGATCGACGTATTTATTAAACGGCGCTGTTTAAGCCGCTAACGTTTGGCATCGAACTAACAAGCGGCACTATCGCGAGTACACTCGCGGAGGAAAAGCAGGCGAACCACACTTTTAAAACGATTATTTATACGTGGCCATCATTAATTGCCTGTTGAAGGCTCGCATAATAAATCTGGAGCACGTTACGCGATAGGCAGACTTTGTTTTCTAAGCTACAGCGAACTGAAGGATCACATTGTACGATACAATATTTACTGATGAGACAAAGTATTGAGCACCCTTGTGGGAACTCGTAGTATAGTCCCTGAAAGCTTGCCATTCAGTAAATGTATATTCTATATACTTCTCCTAACTTCAGAAAGAAAAATAAAGAAACACGAAAATAAGCATCAAATAAAGTAGCGATTAACAACAATAATAGAGATCGATTTCAATGCATGGAGGTATCCGGAATTCCTCTGTCGAAATCGATCAAACGCGACCAAGAACGTTTAATTCCTGGTGGCTTATAAATATTCATATTTCAGCGCGAATAGCGAACGCAATCTTTATAAGCCGTCGTGCCAGGAATTCCTCCTCGCGGAATTTTCGGGTCGGGCCTCAGCGGCGAAAGTACCCTGACGAAAGGGGGACGGGGGACAGGCGGAGGGGTTGGAAGTCGAGATGGTCGCGAATTTATTTAGTGGAGTGTACACCTTTAACCCTTTCGTTTGCAGCTGATATACGGCCGGGCGAAATAAAGAAGTCGTAAGGCCCTGGGCCAGTCCGGACCCCGATACTGCCTCTCGCTGCTGCCCTCCCTCTCCTCCCCCTCTGGCCAACGTCCCGTTTCCACTCCCAGCGAAGCTGCTCCTTCTTTCACCTCCTCCTCACCTCGCTGGTCCGGCAGAGCTCCAGCCTTTGGCTCCATAGAGTTGCAGCTCCGAGATCAATTATTATTACCAGTCGTAAATAAATATCAATATATTTCCTATGCCCCTGCCGCGGCGATCTGCGTCGCTCTCGGTCCGCTCTCTCGTCCGCTCTCGAGCACTAAAAATCCTTTCTCGCTACGGCCGTTTGCGGTCTCTTTGTGACGCACGCCGCGGCAGACGTCCGAGCTTGTCCGGTTACAAGATGCTTGTACGCGAGCGTACGTTTCTCTTTGCTCTATCCTCCTCGTATCCCTCCGCCCCTCGTGCTGCCTCTCATTTCGTCTCCTCCCCCGTTGGCCCCCGTCGCGGGTGGAAGAGGAAGACGGTCCCTCTCCGTGGCATTATAGCAGCAGAATTCTTTCGTCGGCGGAAGAGACCCACGCACTCAGCCTGGCTGGGTCTGCTAGGAGAGTCTAGTTGATACCAATCGGCGGAATGTCGTGAGAAAAGGAACGAGGGCCCAGGGGCTCGGGGGCCCCGGTGAATGGAGACGTTGGCGACTAGTTTATTAGAATGTTAGGAGCTCTGTACAGGGTGCATCATAACATGTGAGAGCTACTGGTGGACCTTTAGGCACGGGAGGACGATGCAAACGGTTGCTTCTCAAATTAAAATAAATGGAAGCTTCAATAGGCATAGTTTAATTTTATATTTTTCACGTTTTCTATTATAGAACGATCTTTAATCAAAAGTATTTTAAGACTAATGAACATTTTTCTTAAAACATGACACTTACGACTGCCTTAAGACTGACTAATGGAAATGGTAGGTACAAATCTAGACAAGCTTGGTATTTCGCAATAATACCGTAAGGAGACATCTGTTCAAAGCAGTGGAGGCAATCTTCTTCGCGAATTTATAGAGCGTCAAATGCAATCCCGGCTATTTCTACGACGGAAACTGGATCTTGTGTAATAACAGAAAATGGACGGCCGGAACCTAACCTACATCCGAGGATGATTATGGTCACAGTCGAAAGAATTCACCGCTTTCTAAAACCGTATCGCGACATCGTGACGAATTAAAAGTGTTCCATCAGAAACGGTAAATATAACTTTTGTCGCACGTCAGTGCAGATATACTCGCATGAGTTCAAACGAGCCGAGTGACACGAAGCGTCGCGAAGGTATTCGATCGTATCGAGCCGCGTCAGTATCGATATCGACACGCAACAAGAATAAACACGCTGCTCTCGAGCGCTCTTGTGTCGCTAATTATCCTTTCCATCCTTATTAACGAAATAAAGATTAATACAGAACGTAAAAATAACCTTACAGAAACCATCCACCGTGTTTTCTCGATCTGTTACCTACCAATCTTCGTTTCTTTCGCTCTTCGAGCAACTTTCTCAAAGAGAAACGCTTCCCAGAAGTTCGTCAATATCAGAGGTTCGAATTATTATGTACGGGGAATAAGTACTATCGCATTGCGTTGGTAAAAATGTCTCGAACATTACCGGTGATTATTTTATACGAGCATCAAGAGAGACATAATGTTTTAATACACTGATTATCGCAATCATTTCATTTCGTGAGAGATTAAGTCTCACGCGTGTTTGTGACGACTACCAATCTGATTTCATAAAATGAATAATGTATACCCATACAGTTTCTAACAACTATACATGGACGTAGAGATCGGTTTGAAAATTGATCTGGTTTGTCAACTCTGATTTCTGGTCGCTGGAGAAGTAGGTCAGCGATTCGACAAATTTTTACAAATTGGTGGGATTTGAAAACTCGTGTACTTGCAATGAATTGTAAAAAGAAACGTCCCTAAAATTTTGTTACAAAGAGTTTTGAAGGCTGCTACATCGGACACACTTGCTAAAAAGTGTTTCGAGGATAAGTTTAGTCTTCCGAACGGAAAGTAAATTTTCAGAATGGAATGCCAACATCGTCGAAGCATCTAATGCATCTAAGAGGAGGATTCGAGCGTTCCCGCGGCTAAACGCTTGATGGCCATATACGACGAGGGGCAACAAATGAGAAATAAACCAACAGTTCGTCCGGTTGGCAAGAAAACGATGTCGCTGACCCGGTTGCGAGCATGTACCGGTCAAGACCACCGGAGCCACAACAAAAGCGACGGAGAAAAGCGGCTCTAGGATTCAGTTGGTTTGTGCGTGTAGCAAACGTCCGCGGAAAGAAATGGCGTCGTGGCGCGGGAGGACGCGTGTGCACTCGTATGCGCTGTTGCACGCTCGCTTGCTCTCGTACGTACAGTTGACATTTAAATACATTATCATAACAATGCACGCGGGTGCATGTTAAGTTAATATCATCATACCTTCTCGTTTCGCGAGCGGCGAGCGCGCAAAACGGTAGTCCGTACCACGTAGGAAAAAGCGAGACGGAAACGGAGAAACGAGGAGGAGAAAACTGTTCGTGGTGCACCTCGGAAGGGGAGCTCTTAACTTGAAAACGGACCTCTTCGTTCGCCTAGCAGCCGTGGCTCGTTTCATCTTTTTCTGCATACGGTACGCTTTGGCCGCGAATGTGTCTCGGATTTTTTCGTTTTCGCGCACGCACTGGCCTCGCATCTGCGACGCCTCGGGGACAGTGAGGATAATATATCTCGTGCCCCGGCCGACAATTTGTTGCCATCGAACGAAGTAATCGAACACGATCGCGCTGCCAAGCCGCGTCGCACGAACCTTCGCCGACCAGCCTACTCGCGGATCGGGGTGGTTTCGCTGCTCGCGTTCGAAGCTGATCGGTATTTTTCTAAAAGTCATTTTGCAAATGATCATTAATGGCTGGAACGGAAATAATATTAGCTTTGGGGCAAGCTTTCTTATCATACGGGGGGGCCAATATTTGCTACGATTATAAATTTTCTTCATTTTATAAAATATAAAACTAGCAGTAATTTATATTGAGTACTGAGATCTGATTTCTAAAATGATAGATGATAGGGAGTAAAAGATTCTCCAGGCATATTATATTAGTATGTTTAGTAAGGGGTGAGTGACCTTACTTGCTACACGAGTAAGACGGACTTTGTACAAATATAGACTTTGAAATATGAAACAAGAACAGCGATGCACAATGTTTTGGAAGACAAATGTCAGGGTGTGAGTTAGACAAATACTGTAATTACGACAGGAAGGAAACTCTAATATTCAAATATCTTCCAACCTAATAATTTCTGTTACACTAGCAAAATCTTACTAAATAAATAATGAAATATAGCAAAATAAGGTACCAAAACCTCCAAATTCCAATCTCCCCGTTCATCCGCGACTCATCACCTTGATCCTCCAAGCGGATATATTATGCAGTCGTAACTATCGCGAAAACCAGATACTTCGCGTTTAATAAACCCCAGAATAAATTTCTCCTGCTTCCCGGTATAAATTAGCCCGGACAACCGATCGCGATTTCATACCCTCAGCTTCCAATGGCGTTCCGCAAAGGGGTGGCTGACCTTCGATGAATTCAACACCGATACGAGCTTCGCCGAGCAAACGTCCGCGCGTTCTTTCGTTTATAGCGTTGGCCTTTACCTCGGCACCTTTCTCAAAGAAATTCATACAACGTACCCGTAAAAATATTACCCGCATACTCCTACGCCGTGATCTTGACCGACTCCGGCGCAGCGAGACGCGATTATCCCGCATACAGGAAACTGGTTCGTCGGTTCGACTCGTCGTGCTCGAATTGAGATGCCCCGATAATACGCCGCGGAGTCGTAAAACCAAGAACGCGGGTACGTTTCGTAATGCGACGGGACTCTGCGTTCAGCTGACTTGCGCGCGAAATGGGGGCGCATTAATGGGAACGAACCCCCTTCGTCGGTTATTACGTCGCGCCGCGATTACGCGGCTTAATTGGAGCATTCGTCGCGCGGAGTCACGGCGATCGGGACATTTTACGGCTTTAATAAGAAATTCCAACGCCTTCTCTCGATCCATGCGATACAAAATCGTCTTCTGTTACGTGAACTGCCAAGAAGAGGGTGGCGTACTTCGCACCCACCAAATAATAAACTGGAATCGTTTTGCACGACTTATCAAAATAAAAAGATTTTCAAAATAATTATCAGATTGCGAAATCTGACCATTTCGATGGGGACAATATAGTCTATGAAATTAAATGTAAGGATTTCAAATCCTTTCCTCTGTTTAATAGGGAAGCATCCATTAATAATTTAGAGCATAATAGAGCAATCCAGAATTGAAACTACTATATATTGTGTATCAACTTATTATGTGAAAGACACCGAATGGAAACGAGAAGAGCAGCGTCCATGTTCCTCGAGCTCGACACGAATTTCCGGAGCCGCGCGGACGCCAATAAACGCGTAAATTGTACCGCTCGTCGACCAAACGTGATTGGTTTCCTCCGTAACGCGTAAACAGTAATTTCGAAGTCAGCGTGCGTCGGTAACCGTTCGTCTCATTGTCGAACGAATGCTCGAGGATTAGCTCTTTGATCGCCACGCAGGTAGCCGATACGTCTACGGTATTCTCGTTAGATTCGCCGACGCGCGTGCACGGTGTTCATAGGGATGCGAGGAGGAACGCACGTTGGCGCCATCGGGACATCGTCCCCGCCCTCCCTTTTCGCCTCTAGCGCGCTAAAGCATGCTGATTACTCGGAATAGATCCGCCAGCCAAGCTGTTGGCAAAATTGACACGATGTTCCGAGAGTTTATTGTTGGGCGGGGTGAACAAGTCGTTAGGGAGAACGTTTCACGAAAGCGCCTCCGAGCTTGCGACGACCTTTTACGAACTTGATCGCCTCGTGCCTGCGCCTAAATGCACTCAAGAGTGTTTCTTTCATTCAATTTTTTTCTATCACCAAAATTGGTCTCTCTAACCCAAACGATGTGTTTTTTTTAAATTTTTCAATCGAGTCCTTTCATTCGCCCTGTGAGATAGCGTTCCTCCGCCACCGTTGCGTTCCCACAGAAATTCTAATTCGTTTCGCGAACCACGGCGTTGCAATTACCAGGCAACACCAATCCCGTGACACGCTATATTGAAATACAATCTGTTAGATTCGATCTATCGTGCGTGCAAGAGATAGACGCTGGACGCGTTGCGCAAGACGGAACGGCACGGTGCCAAAGTTCGCGGCTAGGAATCATCATTATCTCTCATCTAACGGCGGCACGTAATAAGGAATCCGCGGTTCCAATATCTATTACCGCGGCCGTAAATTTCGTGGAACACGACCGAGCGGGGAATCGTATTTCCAGCCGATCGCGCCTTCGTCTTCTCCCTCGGGGCTAAAGTCTTTTCTATTTCTTTTTTTTCCTTCGTTTTCTCTAAGAGATGTAATTTATACTTAATAACGGCCCTGTCGGTATTTCACTCGGTCGAATCGCGCTTTTCGCCGCAATCCGAGTCTCGTGGAAATCGATTACCGGGCGCGATTACAAATGTACCGTGATACCTTTTTATCTCGTTATTGGAAAACTGTCCACCGCTTTGTTTTATAGCGTGCGAACGCGAAACGGGTGCCGTAAACCGGGCGACGGAACGATTCCGTGCCATTGTTACGCGAATAACCGTCGCGCTTTATCGGATACCGCTTTTAATTAGTACTTAGACGCGGTTGGAGACGCATCGGGCCGTGCTATTGAGTTATGGTCGAGGTTCGTTGATTCGAAGATCTACGACGCGTGATTTCAGCAGTTGTCGCCAAATGGATGACGTTCCGGGTCGACGAGAAATACGGACGGTGTTCGGGGAAGAATTATATCTCGGAGGGGGCGGAACTTTCTTTGAAACAGTCGTTGGCAAGCGAAACTATTTCCGTCGACTTGCAAACTTATTGACAAATTCTCGCCTCTGTAATATAATAACTACAACAATATAATTTCTTCTTTGGTACGTTCTGTATCGTTAACAAATTACTATGCAATTTAACCTATGTACAATATACACCCATCGTTCAATAAAAAAAATCGGATAACATAGTTGGCGCGTCTTCTACGTATCATCCACGTGGACTCTATATCCGTGCGCAGTATCAATAGAACACAGAGAAAACAAGCAAAGAAAAAAAAAAGAGAAACGAGAAAAGAAACGCCCCGGGTAGCGTCGCCCATTACCAAAGACTCCAATGTTTCTAAACACCGAAACCGCGAACGTTCTCCGGCCTTCGGACGCGTTAAAATTTAAATTAAACGCAGAAAGCATCGCGTACAGCCCCCGGAGGCGCGGTTCGTTGCTCCAAATAGTAGCGTGTCTGCGTCGCTTTTGAAATCCCGCTATTCCCCACGTACAAGTCTCGAGCGTGTCTCCGACGACCGAGGATCTGACCGAGAGGCGGTCCGCGCGCCAGTGCGAAAATACGCGCGGCGGATCCGCGTGGACTCTAATTTCGTCGGGCGCCGTAGACACCACGCGGTCCACGGATCTATTTCCTGCCCGGATCGTCGAGCCGTTACCTAGGAGCACGCGGATTTCTTGGCTCGCCGCGGCGTCGACGACCACCACGACCGCACCGTAGGCAGACCCGACCGTTGGCAGAAAGAGATCGACGGCAATAGACTAGCAAATCCAATGTGTCTGGCTTTCCCGACGACTCTTCGTTCCCTGTTCCTACGACTCGGTGCAGTGGCGTGTTACCCCAATGCCAAAAAAGTCTAGTCTAGTCTAGAGAACCAAAGTTACTGTAAGCGATTATTTGTGGATCGGGAATATTATCTCTGGGGAAGGTAGACTCTGTTTCTGAGAAGTAATGTTCCACGTCTATGACGATTTTATCTCTGCACTGGAGTGAAGTAGTAAAGAGGGCCCAAGTGGAATCTTTCTTACATCGATGAGGGACTATACAGTCTGGCAGACACGTTACCTTGCGACTTGGGTAACGAAGAGAAAGACAAAGGAAAGACGAAGACTAATTACTCAGAGTCGAAAACCTTCCGGGAGTAGTGCGTCAGGGGAACTTGTTCCTGATCCTTGGGAAGGCGTCCTTAAATATTAAGATCGAGAATAAGTCTGTTGCATAAATTAAAAAGTACGATATGTGAAGAATTTCCTTTGCAAATATTACACGTTAGAAAATATTTGTCAAAAATTCTGTTTGGTGGGATTGCGCGCCACTGGTTCGAACGGAGACAGACGGAACCCGGATAAGCTGTATTGCGTTTAACTGAGCGAGCGAGAGGGGTGTAGAGTGAAGGCAGGAGGAAAGAAAGCGGCCAAAGACTAAAGCTAATTGCCCGGCAGAGTCGCTTGACAATGCACCCGCGTGCCACCACCGCCGCTGCCGCCATCGCTGACTCGTTTTAATTTTCTAAACGCGGATAAAGAGCGTCGCTGTCCCGGGGGGAGGGGGAAAGCAAGGATTGGCGAGAGGGGAAACGGTACCGCGTGGTAGACGGCCACGTGGAATGCAAAATAGAGCCGCAAATCCGCGGGGGCATCAAAGGCGAACGAGAACGAGCCGTCTCGGCATTTCTCGGCCGACCGACCGCCAGATACGCCACCAGTGTCTTTCGACGTCCTAGACGGAAAATCGAAGACCCGTCGCAGTCTAATTAATTGCGTAACGCCCTGGGAATCGAGCTACCGACACTCCCGGCGAATTCGAAGGGGTGTCGGTGGGCGTCGCGCCCGAATACCAATGTTTTTGCGCGTCGGGACGAATAGCCGTAACCGAGACGCGATACTCTGGTTCGATTAGCTCGTACGACAGCCGAGCACTGTGTTAAAGCTGCACTTTCCGAAGACTGTCGTACGGAGACGTTACTTACATTGACGCGCCTTGTTACGAGTCGTTTACCTTCGTACGATTACAATTCGGAACAAATAAGCACACATTGTCTTTAATTTCTCAATGTTAGAACTCTGTAAATGTTTGGATCTGTGCTTAGGGTCTATTTTAACGCTGTAGGGATATAAACACCTAGATTAATAGTGTCGTTTAGTTAGAAATTTATATGTAGCAGAATGTGAGAATTCTAGTAGGATCTGACCATTTGAAACATTGGAAAAGCAATTAATAAAAGTTACAGAGTGATATATAACTTACTGAAAGATGTGAGAAGCTATGGGTATATATAACTTACTGAAAGACCTAGAAACTATGGGACAAAGAAGAGTAATGGAACGGTTGCAGCATTGTCTGATCGTGAGAAACGAGTCATTTTACGTGCTCCTTCAAATTCTTGCAGCACGGCAAGAATGAGCTGGAACACTGTATTAAGACGCAATGTCGCAATTTACCACAGAGTAAAATTTACAATTTATGCACTCTGTTGCTTGGAATACTTGGCTGCTCATTAGAGACAGGTAATCGGAATAATTATATTTTAAATAACGTATCAAATACACCTGCACATTTTCTAAGCGTGTAGAAGTTTACAAAAGTATTTGTTCCTGTATTTTTACGATGTAATATTTACATAATTGTAAATTAAACACTGAAAAATTAAATACTGCGTGCAGCAATGAATTTTTATAATACGATGAATACGTATGATTGAAAGTGGCTGATGTGTCCGTCCATTACATGATATTTCTACTGATATTGATATTTGCAATCATTGCTATGGTATTATTTGTTTCATTCAATTTTAACTAGCGAAGAATAATAATATAAATAGAAAACAGATAATGTTACAGTTAAAATTTACAGAACATCGATGGAAGTAGATATGGTAAGTTATGGACAGACGCATCAGCCAATCCATACTTAATCGAGCGCGTACCTCATAAATTTTCAAAGCCAATTTCCTCGAAAATAAAGTCTCTAACTTTACTATTGATTTTTTAGCAGCACTATCGTTCCTTTGACGATTTAACAAGTCTCATATGTAAATATAAAATAGAATTCTGACTCGTAATAAAGATATATTCTTTCACTATGATGTAATAGCAGTTTCCGTGTGGACGTTTCAACCCTTGACACATATCTGTTCTGATTTAACACTAGCCCTCGAGGAACGCATACTTTTCCCACTTGCCTCGCATCAGAACACCCTTCGAGTCTGAAACTCTATTTCTTCGACCTTCGATTCCGGCCAACCTTACAATAATAAACTCACATCCACCGCGTCAGTGGTCTAGCAGTGTTAATTGAACGAGACTCATAACGAGTGTTGCCACGCGGTCCGAAAATACATCGCTCGTTCCTGGCATTTGCTCAAGTTTAGACATCTGAACGCGGCAGTGTCACGATCCACGAGAAAGCGCAACAACCTCCCATCCTTGGGGGAGCAATACTACACAAACATTAAAAATAAATCAATTTCCTTGTTGGTTCTAAACGTATATATCTCAGGATTACTTTCCAAAAATGTTATGATCAAGATAAATACTGAAGGTGCTAATCTTTCAGTGAAAATTTTAAATAAGGTTTCTTTCACTGTTATTCTTGACTATCAATTAAATATCGCGTTCTTATCTTTCGTGCAACAATTACAACGCGACTAATGACTTCTTTATTATCGTGAGCTAAAACAGTTCAAGTTGCCAGACGCCACTACTTATCATACGACCGTTAACGATGTCAAATGGAGCCATTATGAAGTTCATATACGAAACGTTAGCCTTTCGTACGGGATCGTCGCGACAAAAAGATTTAAGTGGACGCGCATATTGTTACCCATCGAGCAATTAACGGGACACTTCGACCATCGACGTATCGCCGAAATACTCGATGCGTCGGCCCGCTCGTTTTGCCAATTAAAATCGTCGTGGAACGTCGTTAAGGGTTTATGGATAGCTCGGGTAGAAAAACTGTCCCTCGAACGTTTCTACTCGCGGCTGCGTGAACGAGGCCATCGAGCAAACTTCTAATTAGAGGGGCAACGATGTCCGTGCCAAAGTCTCCGTGAATGTTCGCCGGACGCCTACCAGTTAGTCACGCCTCTCGATCATCGGACGAATTTATCAAGCCGCGCCCGCGAAGTCCAGAGGGGTTGCAGAAGAAACAAAAATAAAAAAGAAACAACGACCGTGGTATAGTTCGCGTTGCACGAACGCGTCGAGTAACGCCGGCGCCACGCTTTGTACGCGAACAAGAATACCAACGGTTCTCGCTGAGTTATAACCTTTTAATATTCGAAAAATCACCACGGATAATTTAAAATCCCGCTCGCGCGCGAGTATTATGATTTTTCACAAACCTTAATTATCCCCGCGTCGGGTTAATAAATGTGAAATACAGCTCGGGGATTCGCTTCTGCGTCTCTTTGTGGTTAGTTGTTAAGGACGGCAACATATGCTCGGCGAAACCCCCGTTATCAACCTTATATTACCCTTCTAATTATATTCCGACGCGTTCAACCGCGGTTCCGACAACACTTTTGTTAGACGCCCACGCTGGAATCTCTAATGAATATTGATCGCGTCGCGCGTAGCTTTCCACGCGAAAACTTTCGACGGTACGCTTCCTCGGTGCGCTTCTCGTTGTCCCTTCAGCGATTCGAGTGGATTTATTCAAGTTCGTGACGAAACAAAGGGACGAACCAACGACTCGGCATCATTTATTAACGTCCGAGCGGAGCAAAGCACCGAAGACAAGCGGGAACAGATGCCGCGTTTGAGTGCTTGCGGAGCACGGCTCGCGGTCCAGGATGCGGCAAGACAATTTCTTTAAGAGCCTTCACAGACTAGGGGGAGTGGTTCCTTAACGCCTTCGGCCACTCATCGTCGGTCCTTAAGCAGCCCACGAGTACCGATGGTCGACCTTTCGACCCGCCGGTGTCTAACTCGAGGATACTTGTTCCGTAATTTGATTTACTTGGCGCAACTAGCGCGTGGATTCGCACGTTCGCTGGCAAACAATTTTCTTTATGAAGAAAGTATCTCTGGGTAGCCGCGTTTGCAAGTTAATCTATTCGTTTATTAAAAAAAATGCTGTCTTATAAATACTACTTAATTAAACGGCGCGTCGTTGGGAGAGTTTTGCAATTTTATACCATCTGCATTAACTCTGCAATATTCTCGTCAGCATTGCAATGCATACAAATAAATAAAATGAATGATACAGATACTTGTTCACGTTTTATAGGAATTGCAAATAAAAAACTTCTCGTAACTCGTTATATTAATTTTGTAAATTCTCTGTAAAGCTCAAGATGACTTTATCTGGTTTTGCAAATATCTAGCTTCGTAGCTAGTCAAAGATAGTTGCGTTTTCAGTTGAAGGGTTACGTAAGAAGTGTTTCTCGCTCCCAGTGAAGAGTCAGTATCGCTACGACAAAATTGCAGGGTTTCAAAATGCTCGGTGAAACAGTAAATCATTATTATCAGGCACAAGGGAGACTCGAGCGACTGACGGTAAGGAGAGGACACGCTCAAAGCACAGTTTCTTAATGGAGGTATGACCTCGTAACAGCTAAGAGGATGAATAGAAACGTGATTGCAATTAATGCATGTACGAGCCGATTATTGTGTCAGATGCATCGGCCGAGGTTAATGCATCCTAATATCGTCTCTTAGGCGGAGACCGTGTGCAACCCCATGCTGCAATGGAACGCGTCACAACGTAAATCATTAACGCCAAGAATGCCCTCAAAACTATTAGCGTGAAACGACAACATACGTAATAAAATACAAATGTTATCATTATTTCATTTATGATTTCATTGTTGGCGAAAGACCCTCGACAACAGTTGTTTCAAACGAATCTAGCAACCTCTTCTATCATTAAACGTCTGTCGTTCAGCACTATTTCCTGCACAAATGCAATTGCTTTCTGAGAGGTTCATCTTCTACCGATTCTCTCTCCATATGAAATAATTTCTCCAGTGTTTCACATTATATTATTAAATCAAATGATATAACGAAATTGCCTGAAAATGGCAAGAGATAGCGAAAACGAACGGTCATTTCGTAATAAAATTCAGTTAAAAAACGAGAAGGCTTCACATCCAAACCAATAATACTTCAAGAGCGTAGGAATGTAATACAATGTTAGTCGGTGCTCGACCTATTAAATCAGGCCGAGCACCATTGGACCTACATGTTTCGCGATCGACGAATGCATTTAAACCCAGGGAAACTAATTTCCGAAGAATTAATTGTTCGACGTCGATCGTAGGAGCGATTTCGAACGAAAGCAATTTTCTTTCGGTAAGCGTCCGAGGTGAGTGAATTATGGGAGCCGAGCACAGCGATCCTCGAGGAAGGAAAAGATGTTAAAGGCAGCGAACCAAGACGACGCGGGTCACAGAAGAATTCATTTGCGATGCTTAAATTGCATTTTAAAGTCCTAGGCTTCTTGGTCGTCGCGCCGTGGCCACCGCCACGGAATCATGGCGTCTCTTTCTTGTTGGATCGTCGCCAATACGCCAATAAAATGGCCGCTTTTTGCGACTCGACAATGTCTTCCTCCTCTGTGGCTCGCGCGAGGCGATCTCAATCTCGGAAGTCCCCTTTTATCGCGCCACTGTCTGGAACGCGATATCCACTCGATGTGGCTCGTTTCAACCCTTAAATAGGCGAGCATAGCTCTGGCAGACCCCCATTGAAATAATATATGTACTTCTAACTATTCCGATGAAGCATTGTGCACAACGAAAGCCTCCATTACTGGATCCAACAGAGACGCTCTTATTTATCGTTCAGCCGCGATAGGTGCAAGGAAAGCATAAAGTCTACGATTTTATCCCGCAAGTTTACTTTCGGCACTGTTCAGTTGTAATTTACGCGAACCGATCCGGGCGCCGTGAAACGGCCGCGAAAGCGAAATTTATGGAAAAGCACTGCGCGAGAGAAAAAGAGAACGCCGGTGGAAGAAGAGGAAAAGAAAGACTATCCTTTTAATACGAAATTTTTATAGTCACCGCGTATCGTCGAACGGTTAAGGATCGACGATGGCCCCCGGTCGACGTTGTTCCAAGTTACGGCGCTAAATTAATTACGGTCTCCGTCGTCGCAGCTGAAATACGGGGCGCACGCTCGCGGAATACAATTTCGGTAGAAGTCGCGTATATCAAACGGCATTCGGCGCGGCTTTATCGGCGATATTTTATCGAATATTATTTACAGGTACGTGTACAGAACGAAACTTCGGGGAATTTAATCTAGGACACCGTTCGGAATGTCCGCGGGGGAATGGCGTCGGCATACCGGATATAAATTAGACGAACTCCGCAGCCAGGTTGACTCCGCCCTTTCCGCATCCGAGTGCCAAGTTAGTTGAATTTTCCGCGATTCTTCAACCCGGGAATTTCAACTTGGTCCCTTGACGTTATTTCCCGTCTGTCCGGGATTTACTATGCCTGACCAACAACGCTATATCGCTTAATAGACCCACGGAATAAAGTTCTGACTACCTCGAAATTCCAAATTACCGTCTTCGACGTTCCTCGATCTCCCACGATTTTCAAGAACTGTTTTTATTTTATTATTACATCGTTATATACGTTCCATGATTTTAAGAAATTACATTAATCAAATGTGAAACGCAATCTAAAAAACAAAAAACTCGAACAGTTTGATTCGTACCCTCGAGGAAGTTACCTGCAATACGAGCCGGCGCGTTTTCAAGATCGGTGGCCTTCGAATTCTCGAAATCCCAAGCGAAAGAGGAAGTTAGCCGATCCCGAAGGATGGAACCACTTTCGCGCGTAGAGCAACACCGTAGGAGCCACCGACCCTGACATCGATTATCGGCCAACGAGGTCCGGGTGAGCATTGCAGCACGAACACAATCCTAGTTGCGGCGCTATTAGGCACGCGCAGTTAGCATTGCATGTAATGACACACCTCTTGCAATTGAGGATGCCGTTCGTCCCGTCTAGTTGCCCAAAGGTCGATCGTGCCTGCAGGAACGATCTCCCAGCGATTGTGCCGGTACATCGAAACCGCTATAAATGGATACTTAAACGTGCGAAATTTCACGTTACGTGGCGCGCGCGCCCCGCGTGACGGACTGTACGGCGCTTCTTCCTCGTTGGTTAATTGAATTTCGGTCTGGCACGTCTCGTTTCTTCGCGTTCGATCGTTCGCATCGACGCGCAGCAACGAAAAGGACGGTCCCGCGTAAACAGTTTCATAGTAACTTTCTAAATATGATACGCTCGTTAACGAGTACCAACGATGACTGACATTTTAACAACGGCTAACATTACGAAGCTATGCGACTCGATCCTCTCAGGAGCCTTTCACGGGTCGCCATAGAACGTGCACGTCGGTCTCCATTTGCATCGATCCGTTGACGATCGAACCGGGTCGAAACAAGGCGAAACGAATATCTTAATAAACAATGCGCGCATCACGGGAGACACCGTTGCGTCGATGCCATTGTCAATCCCACGAAACGCTGTTCCCCGCAATTATTTTTGCCATGGCGTCGTCGAGCTTTCACGGCCTGGTGGCGCTTACCTCCAAAGTGTGTCGGGAATCACCGACGACGGCGTCTCTGGCCTTTATCAAACCGTGATCCACCGAGAAAGACGACGGAACTCGAGACAAGACAATAGAATCATCGTTAAGTCCTGCTTTCTCCATTATTCCCATCAAACGAACAGACTGTTGCGTATTATACCCAGCTACCGTTCGGAATTACCAGACTTTCGTCGTTCTAATAGTTTCCCGGGGAATGTTCTTATTCCAAAATCTCAAGATGTTGATTTCCATAACAACGGATTGATGTTTCAGATTTTACTCTCGAAGATGCATAGCGTTGACGTATTTTGAGAATAATTTGAAGCTGGATATCTTGACGATGCTCCGCTTTCTTACGGTTTATGGCTGGGTCGAGTGGTTGAATAGATTGTTGGTGCTACGCATTTTCGCCAAAAGGCGACTTGCAGTCGCGAAGTTATTTAGGAAAAGCATGAGAATAGGTAACAATCATTTCGTTAAATAATGGAGTTTAAAGGATTCAACGTTTAGAAAGAAAAGAAGTGACAGGTGATTTACATCCCTGGAAACAAATGTTTTCTCACAAATTCCACGCGCGTTTACTAGGGATAACTCGGTATTCGCAGGTCAGAAAAATGTCCCTTAAAATATTTGTCTAACGATCTTTGAAATAATTGTAAAGTACAAATTGGCCCTTCGGGTCAAAATAATTCACCAAGCCTGTCCTGCAGTATGCTCTAACTGACGATAAAAATTCTTCTTAACCGTGGCGCCACGGTTGGTAGCCTCCGAGTCTGGTCCTAATACTGCTCGGTTCGCTCGTTCTGCGAGATTTAAAGGAACATTGCGACGAATTTGCCGCGCAAAGGTTCGCGAAGGTGGATTTCGTTCCGAAACGAGCGTCACCTGAAACCCTAAAAGTCGGGGGCGCATTCCAACGGCGCTCGGATAGTCCTATCCAGGCCGTGGATATTCCTGAGTTGACGCCATTAGCCCTCTTCTTAAACACCGCTCGCATTCGTCGCGCGGCGCGCGCTCGTCCGAAACTCGCGGGTAAAAAGCCCTGTACGGGGCCGGACGATCGAAGGAAAGGAACACGAAGGAAGACGAAATCGTGAACACGCGCAAACAACTTCGTGTGATCGCATACTGTCCCCGAGGGAGGCTGGAAGGGGGTTGGAGTCGCCTGTTCGCCGCGACAAGTCGAAGAAACCGACTGCATTACTTAATGGCGTGCACGAGTAGCCGTTTACCTCGGGATTCGTCGCAAAAACCACCGAACTCGACTTCGCCTCTTCCATTCCTGCCGTCTGTGCTTTCCGTAACGTTTCGTCCGCCGCGTGAGCCAATGATAATTACATCAACGCCCCGTAAACACTTCTGTCAGCCACCTGATACGCGTTATGAGCCACTCCACGACCAAGTTGTACGTTTCAAGATATTTACCCAGTGGAAGAGATTATTGAAATTTTTTTCAGGTGAAATCGAATGATATTATTTACAAACAAAATTTTTTTAAACGTGAATGCAATCGATAAAATACTATAAACAAAGGTTTTCTCAAGTCTGCACAAGTTTGACGAAAGACCGACGATCTATGTTCTTGTCCACATACTTTTATTTCAACAAAAATGTACAGCTCGACGCGCTTCGAAGGCAGTAAAACTACAGCAAACATTTCCACGGTAAACATCGGGAAACGTAAACAAGCGAATACTTCTGAAACGTATCCGCCTCTATAATCAAGCCCTCGTCCAATGCATGCAGGATCGATTCCAGGCACGACGGCAGCAAATAAGCCGCGCGTCGCGGCGACGCTTCCACGTGGAAACTTCGAAATATCTTGCATCGCCACTTGGCGATGGTTTTGCAGTCCATGAAACGCGCGCACCTGCTCCGTGCGATGAATCCGAAGCGGACATATATCGAGTATTTTCAAGCGACGCGGCAATAAATGCCAGTAAATTACGCGATTACATTCCAGGGACGAGCAAGTTTATAACCTAACGAAGAAACACTGACCACGAGGAGCGTTCTGATCTCGAAAAAAAGGTCTCGCGAAGCGATCAGCGTCAGATATCGACGAACCGAACCGTTTACGTTTGTAACATTGATACAATCAACGCTTAAAACACTTATTAGGAACCCCAGGTGCTCGTGAAACGGTCGATCGAATCTGAGCGTGAAAATAATTGTCTAGACATGGACGCGATAAGACGCGGTCGACTGTTGAATACCTCTATCGCGAAGAAAATTGCTGGCGAAACGGTGTTTTCTATAACGTGAACGAGTAATGACTGAGATTACGTCCGACGATCGTCAACCGATAACTTCGACCTTTTCTAAATCCCTTCTTGCTTCGTTCCTATTGCGTCGCGACGGCTATCGAGACGAGTTTCGCGCGGACGAATGTATCTGCGGGCCTGGAAAATGATCCGAATCGACCAGGTACACGGCGCGATAAGTTCCCGAGCGAACGATCGACGTTTTATCTTAACGGCTCGTCCAGTTCGACTCCTGCGCGACAGGTTCTTAAAAATTAGATGGCTTTACGATCGCGGCGATATTCAATAATAATAACAACAACGGGTGTTATTATCGTTACGTCTATTTTATGAATTTCGCGGGGACGTGTTTACGAACGTCATTAACTCTCGCGAAACGTATTCACAGTCGTTTAAACCAGTCTTTCTCAACCTTTTGTTGCTTCCACAAGGTTTATTCGTCGAAGGAATGTTCATTTTAATGACGAATTTGACTTTTTAGGAGACATAAAATTAACAGTAGGAGTACGAATTCTTTTTGGGTAAAAAGCGAATGGTCGAAGCTGAGACTTTAAAGTCGGATGTACAAAACAAAGCCTACAAGTAGTGTTACATCCTCAAGGATCTGGTCTGGAATGGGTGCCAAATGTGCATACAAAGCAGAGCTCAAGTATCCTCGAGTTGTGCTAAACGTACAAAACAGACACCTTAAGTAGTATTTAATGCTCTAAGCAGACATTTCAAGTAGTGTCAAATGTACGAAGCAGAGATCTTAAATGGTATCGCTTCTTTAAAAACTAGATCTCAAATTCCTCACACCTGAAAACCTAAGTTCCATTTTACTATTATATTTTGGTAAAATTTGACGTGTTGTGGAGCCATATAGCCCCGTTGAGAATCTCTGATTTAAAAGGACAAGTTTCATTCAGGACCCGTCGACTATTTTACGCGAGTCTCATTTACTGCGATGTCGTTCGATCCATTCCTGTTCTACTTTCGAATCGTGCCAGACGTACGCGCGCCCACGTTTTACATACCAAGGAAACCTCTTCAATAATTTTGCGTATTCGAGGGATCTCTTTGATGGGAAGTGGGTCTTGAAACACCGAACTTCTTCTTGTATGCAGGAGGATTTCAGTAGACTTCATTTCGACCGCTCCATTTTACATTTTACGCTGTTTCAACGAATAGGAGATCGTGCAACGGATTCTAGAATTCAGGAAGGAAGTACCCGGGGTTATGTGAGATTCTTCTTGCAGCGGTGAAATGTAAATGAATGTTGGTTAGAAGAACCGAAGGGCTCTGGGTCCGGGCCAGGCAAATTGGTCCTACTGTTATTCAAAAATACCAGCTCCTGACGTTTGGCAGTAAAGTTTTACAGAGTTGTAAAGGACAAAGAAAGGGTTGAGATTAATGGAAAAAGCACTGTTCGGGAGAAATGAGCTTTATCCTAGATTTCATAATAAAATTCACCTGAACTGACAATGTATAAGTGAATTCGATGTGGTATATACACTGACTTTATATAGATTAAATTTTCAGAACATTGAAGCGTGAATTAGAAACTATTCTATAATAGAATGTACTGCAGTGTTTGCTTCAAGACACTGCTTCTAATTTATTGGCTACACGATAAAATCTAGATACGAGGATTTATTGGCGTATCCAATTTACTTGGAGGAAACTGAGGACTGTGTTAAAAGTGAATTATAATATTGAACGAACGTAAAGGTGACTAATAGGTGTCAGCTTGAACAGCTTATGATACTTACAGCAATATCTTGTGTACAATGTACACGTTACCAAAAAGAAAATGTTTGAAATATCAATTGCACAAAGACTGCACAAATAGGTCTTTCTAAATAGAACAAATTCGAATGGATGTTCGAGTCCTACCAATTGGTGAGCTTCTTGGCCGTAAGAAATTCGAGTCGCGACGGTTTCTAAATCGTTAATCAAGAATTAGAGTCCGAACGGTCGGGTAGGAGGTCCGAAAACGTAACGAACGCGATTTCCCCGATAAATTTCAACGTTCGAGGACCTAATTGAAACAACGATTCTACGGTGCGACGATATATCACTGCGCGTGCACCGCCAGTCCCGTGGAATACCTTATTCGCAGTTCCGCGCAATTAACTTGTACTCCTCGTGCGCTTTCCACCGAACCGTTACGAGACTTACTGCTCGAATCGCGCCGTACTTATGGAAACAAACGGCCGCATACGTTAGAACTCAGGTAGATGAACACCTCCGCGGCTTCCTGCGGTCGACACCGACTCGACAGAGACCGAGAAAGAGGAAAAGAGGATAGAGATAGGAGAGGCGCTGCCGTGTAAGGCGCCCGTATCTCGATAGTATGCAGATGCGAGGTGCGAGCAGTTAGTTTTCGCGAGTTGACAACCGCTCGATTTAATAGTGTCCACCTCTTTCTCTCTTTCTCTCTCTGTTCCCGGTGCAGAATGCACACGCTGCGTGCACACACGTGGCCTGGTCTTAAACAGCGCGCGGACTCGCGCATCGAATAGATCCGCTATCTGGGGGAAACGAATCGACTGGACGATGCATCATTTGCCGCGGCGAGCGTTAAACTTGCGGCTCAATTATCGGCTGCTCGTACGCGTGTGCGTGCATGGCCACGGGGCCTGTGTAAGGCCCACGTGTGGGCGCCGCCGGCCGACCAAGGAAGCATTCCGCTTACGGAAACGATCGCCGCTCGAAGCTTCTCACGCGCTTCTCTCCTCGACTAATAGCGTGCGAAACGATCGTCGAGCGATGCTTCTCGTTTGCTAGCGAGCGCGCTTCGTAATGGATCCTTCATTGTCTGTGACTTCCATTATTGTCGACGCCTATTGTCACTACGTGGACGGGTTACCTTCTTCGAGAACGAAGACACTTTGCTTCTTAACCTTATCGATGCTCGGGAGCAAACAATGCATGTATTTGTAGCTCATCAAGGATTTATACGGATTCGCTGATTGAAGTTACTTCTATTTTTTCTAACGATACGTAAAAGATTGAAATAAACCCATGTGAAACATCCACGACGATATGCAAGGAAACGAGCATGGTCGCGAGGTTTTGCTGAATACTATTTTGAACGATAATTTCGTCGTAGATCATTTTCACGATACAGCGCGAATAAAACTATAATTATAGACGTTTCAGAAATGGAAGTACTTGTTAACAGCCTGGCACCGTTAGTCATGGTTGTTAAAAGAATTTTCGCTTCGACACATTTACAACTGTGCCACTCGTTTAGGTGAAATCTATGATTTAGTGTAACAGCTATTATTAGTTGCAGAGCAAAAATTACGAAAATCGCAATAATCTCGTTGCTAATGTGTAATACATTACGGTAACGCCGGTCTCTGCATGGGATCGTTGCAGTTAGGGAAAGTTACACTACTAAACGCGAGGTTCGCCCCGCGAGATACCGCGAAAAAGAGAGCAATGCAACGTCGCCTAACCCGTTCGCGCGTTGTCGCATTAGATGCTGAATCTGTAGCCCAATTATCAAACAGCCGCGTGCTCACGAATGCATTATTTGCATATTATGCTGCCCGATCACCAGCTGCGTTCGAGGAAAACCTCTTAGCAGGAGGTCAAGTTATGGTTTCGACGACATATGTTTCATTAACCCTACACAAATAAACTACAGTCCGTTTGATATTTATGTCGTTTAGCGTTCGTGTTGTATGTCAATTTCTTCCGGGTCTTGTCATTGCGTTAACTGAGATGTAGAGAACGATGCAAAGAAACAATAATAAACTAACATTTTTCGATCTCGATTAAAAATCGATCAGAAATCGAACCGCTTGTCGATCTCATTTTTAGCTCTATCGTAATTCGTATCGTATCGTATGGGCGCCCGCGGTATTTCATCGACAATTTATGATCTTCCTTGTTTGCCTGACGATCTCGATGTCCCCGTGGCTCAATCTGTCAAAGTAGAACCTATGTTTTAGCGTAATTACCTCGTTTCCCCCGGACGACTAAGATAATAACCTCGTTCTCGTACCATTAATAAACTTCAGGTACGTCATCCTCTGTAAGTGACTCTGGTGAAAGGTGAAATACAGGGTGGTGCACTTGCTTTGACACGTATCCGGCGAAAATGAATCGGCCGACCGACACACCATTTGTCGCGTTGGGTACCGAGCTTGTGACTCAATTATACGACAGACGTATGCACGTGCATGGCTGCACGTTCCTGGTAATGGTGTGCCAGAACACGAAGAAGGAGTTGTTGCCCCGAAGTTTACAAGAATCATGAGAAATGATATCCACTTCTTGAAGTTTCGTTCGCTTCGTTAGTCGGCGAAACGTATTCAATTATTCTTCGTCGCCCCTGGGTTAACATTAAAAACGATGCGTTGATAGATATAGTCAACGCGCAACGTCGATGCTTCGAGCACGACTGATCGATAAACAGGAAACGAAGGGAGTTTAATTTATGCGCGAAACGCGACTTCTTTAATGCGCTCAACGTGTACCGAGTCGCTAAACAGACCGTATAAATTGCTTTGGATCCTTATTGCGAGGAACGAAAACAACTTTGACTGCTTTACCGTTTTCCAATTGCGCCGCAGAATTGCATCAAACGCTTATTTATTAGGGTAATTTCTTGTCGCTGTGGAATTTACGTTATCGAGGCACTTTACTACGGTCGAGATCGGGTTACTCGTCTGAGCGTTTACCGTGTCTAATATGTAGCAGAAACAAATCGACCTACCTATACATCATCTGTTTCTGGACGTTCAACTTGTGACTCAATTATACCTTGAACCCGTGTGCACGCCAACAAAGTTATATTAACCGTCCATGCCCGAAGGGAAAAGTACCTTACAACCACCGCACCGTGAATTATAATAGGAAACGAGAGAAATTTTTATTTTGCAGATGGTTCTGTTTATTTTTAGATAATTTAATATTCGTTAAAATTGTAAAACATTAGTTTTACGTATTTCGAACCGAGTAATATAGGCTTAAACACTTACTACTTAAACATTTCCAAACTATGCTCGACATGTCTGATCGTCGCAGACATATTCTACTTCGGTTCTTCGAAAAAGAATAGACCACACGATGTCAGTGGCAATTACATCCCGATTACAAAATCGTTCACAATAGGCAGACCCCAACCTACTTGTTCTACTTGGACTGACTTGTTTATGCCCCTGCATTCCAACATGTTTACAGAACCACGGGGCGTAGCAAATTTTTCCCGTTATCATCGCCTCGAATCGCCGAGGCATAAAGCAGCGCTCTGTTCGAGTATTACCGTTCAAAAGCATTAAAAGAAACCGAAAAAGAAAAAACAAAAATGAAATACCGTCGCAAGGGACAATGATTTAACGCGAAACACCTTCTGAAAATCAACGGCGCGAAAATATATGTGCGCGTGCACACTTGCGCGAGCGTGCGTGTATTCCTGGCGGGCAAATCGCATTTAACGGGTCCGATAGCCAGCGAAAACGAATCGGTCAACCGATACATCATTTGCAGCGTAGCCCGTTCGACTCTTACAAATTTGACAACATTAAAATTCTACGCGTTCAAAACAACCGTGTAAAAAGTTTGAGTTCTCTAATTTTTTTAATATTGTGAGTAGTCGTTTTAGAGGGAATTATTATAGTAACCTAGTATTTGTATGATACAACCCACTTCTTTGTGTTATAGAATTTAACGAAGGTCTCTCAGAAATAGAATCTTTATATAACTCTGATCTAGAGTCTCATAGAACTTAGGTAAAGAAGCATAATAATGCTCCTTGCTTCTCTATCCACTTAATCGTATAATAATTCTCTTAGCGTACAAACCTCTCGCAGAGTGTATCCGTTCACGCGTGAAAGGCGAAAAGAATAAAAGAAATGAAACGCCGCCGCAACGGACAATGATTTAGCGCGGAACACCTTCTGAAATTTAGCGGCGCGAAAATATATGCGCGCGCGCACACGGTTGCATGCGCATCGTGCGTGTGTTCCTGGCGGGCAAGACGCATTTGCCGGATCCGATATCCGGTGGAAACGAATCGTACGGCCGATACATCATTTGTCCTGTTGCCCGCTAAACGTGTGACTCAATTATCGAACGGATCGGTGTGCGTGCCCATCCGTGATCGTTGTGTCCGCGTGTGCGCCCTCGAAGAGGAACAGGACGAGCGAAGGCGGCGATAAAAGAAAGTAAGAGGCGTCTTCGACCGCTAACCAGTCGGTTAGTTAGCGCCTCAGATTCGCCGACGATATTCCCGCGGCGCCCCGTCGTGCCCGAACGGTTATGGCACCTCCACCACCGAACGACCGTAATTACCCTAACGCGTTAAGTCCGTTCGTGTTAATCGCCTTTTCGGCCCGATCGAAGGTGTCCAGTACCTCTCCCACCCTCCACCCATAATCTGCCTCTCGTGATTCTTCCCTCGTGGTTTACGAATTCGAGCGGAGAAGGTGCCAACCTTCGCGCCGAAACGATACAACTGGGGCGGTCTCGCTTAATTTTATACCAAAAGCACGCTCTTCGATTATTCCAATATTAAACGATGACCCTACAGTGTCTCTTGCTTATATGGGGCCCAAAAGACGTCAGATAACTGGTTCTAACGTCGAATTCACGAGTGGAATTCTGCCTGCGGACCGATGCGACTGGAATTGAATGCGGATTCCAATTATGGGTTGGAATTAATTTCATACCGAGGATATCTACGAATTTTACTAATTTACAATTTGCAGAAGAGTCTAGCGAATCTACTCTTATTCGAGTCTTTAAACTCAAAGGGTATTCGAACTTTGAACCTTCGAGACTCGTACGAACCAGGAAGCCAAGTTGCCACCCCCTTGAAAAGGGAGACCTGTAATTAGGGTGAAAACATCCACTCGATCGGTGGACGTCGATCATCCTATCGCGATGGTTTACTCGTCCTTCCTAATTCTGCTAGATCTTTCCCCCGGAGATCGTAATTTCGGTACACCAAGAGGATTCTAGAGGCATGCATAAGAAGCTCTGTTGCGTGATAGCCTCTGTAGCGCTATGGGAACTCGAATAGTTCATGTACATCGAAGGGGCAGTTACTGACTTCGTGAGTCAAGAACGGATGGGTTCTCGATAATCATCGTGCGGATCGTTGCTCGGAAAATCCTTTGACCCGCAGCAGCCGAGAGATGTTCTAGCACCTCCGGCTAGAATATGTTATTACGCGCCGTTCGGTTAAATTATTTTAATGCAACTCGCAACGCGCCTTTGATATTGTGAGCCGAGCTGCGGAGAAAATCCGCTCCGTACGCTAGTGGAACGGCTCGCTTCTGCCAATTTAAAATAATTTCCCCCCTGGGACAGATTTCGCACTATCATGCGTATACAGTACTCGATAGAGACGTTACTCGTCTGTTTTAATCAAACAGAGACATACCTTTACCTATTCAAAATACTACAAAATCTTTAGTAATGAACATTGTCTCTTATTAAAAGCAATTTTAAAACCAAGTAAAATGTATGATATTAAATAAAAGAAAGAATGAACGTAGCCTCTGGCTCGACAATATATCAAATGGAGAGGACGGTCGATTCTTGGAATAATAACAAAAAACGTTGGCCGATATCATTAATGGCTCCACGCAGAAAACAGCCGTATAAATAACCTAATGCTCCATCACGCTCGAATTCGTGCATAATAAGCGTCGGTTCGCCGTGTCAAAGGATCCCCGCGCAACAAATTGCCGCGTCGCCCCGTTTCGGGAACGCAATTTTTCAGCATAACGAATGGCGCATCGTCGCGAACTTGAAACCGAAAACAGCGCCGATTTGTCGCGCGTATGCAAATCGGGGTATCCTAGAGGTAATTTAAGAATTGCGTTCGTCGCCTCTGGACACGTGTAAAAGCGTGTCGCGGCCCGAAAAGTTCGCCCACGGGGCCTACGAGAGCAAGGTCGCTCGTTTGCATACGCGCTCGCGCGCACTCTCGCGTATTTACATACATATGGATACGTCGAAATCGCGTTAAGAGCCGGCACGGACGCGTGTAAATGTTAATGACGACGGTAGCCTTGGCCGGTCTTCCACATTCCCCGATCCTGTACCGTTTTGCTGTATCCGTTGGTTAACAGGCGGGCAAGAAGCAAGGATCGCCAAGTAATGGAGAGAGGAGAGAGGGCCCAGTCAACCGCACGGCCCAAGAGAATGAGACGGGACGAGGCACGAAGAAAGATAGTAGGGGGTAAAGAGAGCGAGAGCAGAACGCTCCGAGGCACGGGGGCCACTTTTTCTCGACTTAGCACATTTTTCAATGCCCGTTGACAGCTATCCGACCTTCTTTCTCGTGTACCGTCTCTCCCGACCCGCTCGCGTTTCTGCTTCTTCTTCTCCGCGACCGACTCGCCCGGCTCCTGTCGGTTCGCCACCTTCTGCCACCGTCCCCGCGGACTCTCGGAGCTAGCCGCACGGACGCCGACGGCGAAGCGTTTCGATGCTCCAGAAAACCGTGAGACCCGGGCCCGACGACCGGCTATAATTTGTAACTTTCGTGGAGGTATGCTGAACGGATTCGCTGCAATTCCTCGCCGCAACCGCCTTACGACTCTTCGAATCTCAGTTTGTGACACAAGTGCCTGCTATATCGTGGCAAGACAGAACCATCGCTAATAAGTTATGAAAAATTGTGAGTCCAGCGTTCCAGTTGTCCATTTGTGTGCTTCTTTCGACATGCCATGTGTTAGGTAGAAAAGAAATTTTTGTAAGAATTTCTAGATGTGATTTGTAAAATTCCACCGAATTATTTTTACAAACGGATTACTGAATCGTGAAACATTTTATTCGCTATGATACCAGGAATCTTCGTTTCGAGATCAACGACAAGACGGGAAATGGTTTCCCTTGAAATTGAAATAGATTCGCCGACGATCAGATAGCCATCAACTTTTCAGCCTCGCGGAGTTCAAACGCCCTAAGTGTCGTAAACGAGATCCTTGTCTCCGGACTAGGGCCGCGCGCCAAGGTGACAAAAGATACTTTTAACGCGAACGATTCTTCTTACGAGACGTCGCGTCGTATATCTGCCCCCGGGGACCCTCGTTACACCGGCAAGAACGACTGGCGACAATGCAACGTCACTCGGAGTTGTCTGAATTCGTTCGAGGCGTTTTTCTTCCGCGCAGAGTTACGACCCGCGACGGAGAACCGGAGGCCCAAAGGAATCGCACGTTAAACGCATATCGATACGGTTTCTCGCGCGCGGGATCCCTGTCGGGTGGAAACACCCAAGAAATCCGCGGCGAGAAAAGCTCGAGGGGGGAAGAAAAACTGCGACGACGAGAACGAGGACGAAGGCCACGGATCTGAGAGAGGAAAGACTGGATTTTCTTTGACGCTCGTTCGGAAGGTGCACCCAATGACTACTAACAAGGACAGGTCCCTGGGTGCAAGCCTGACTTGTCAATGAGGTTTTTTACCGTTGCAGAGCTTGAAATACCGAGGCTATATTACTTTCCTGACAACGTGCACGCGGCCAACTTTTTACGCGATATTTAATACTTCAATATTTTTAATTATTTAATATTTTTACTTATTGTTAGATTAGAGTTCCAGTAGATCCTTTCCATAGTTTCCCTGGGAAAAATTTTTATTTTAACTAAGTCTCAATCAACAAATTGTTATTCTTGATTTTCGTCTTATTTTGGCCTCTAGAATCTCCCATTAAAATTTTTCCCAGGGGTGACCAGACCATAAAAATATTATCAAAGTTATACGAATAGAATCTAATTGCGATAAGCAGGACCCCAAACGCTAATTACTTCACGTTCTCGCATTAAATTTGTACGCGCGGTTCAGCGAATAAACGCCCGTCAGAGCCCGTAAGACTAAATACCCCATAAATTACCGACCGTACGCCTGCCTACGGAGCCATAATCATTGACTCCGGAGTTTCGAGTGGTATCGACGGGCAAAAGCTCATTGACAAGTCAGACTCGCGGCCAAGGATCTTCCCATGTGAGCGCGGAGTCGCAACGGTCGAGCGTAGAAAGGAAGAGGCACAGAGAGGATGGGGGTGGTGCTAATGAAAATGTATCGAGGTAGGAAGTCACGGGCCGAGTGACCCCTCAGGGTTCACCTGGCATCAGTTGTTCGAGCCAAGTACGGTCCTCGGGGCCGCCATCCTTTTCCCCTCTCGAGGTTTGCTCCACCGTCCACGGCCGTTTCTTCTTCTCCCTGGCGGTTCGCCCTCCTCCCGCGGCCGCTTCCCGCGTCCCTGGTATTACGGAGGGAGTCGAGAAGGCGCATCCGAGAGACCTCAGATATATCCCGAGCCCGAAGGTGGTTACTCGCTCGGTGTTTCAGCGAGCGACCGTGCCGAGGCAAAGCAGCCACGGCCACCGCGCTATCTACCATCTGGCATAAATCAACTCAATGCTCGACTCTTAGAGAGCTTCGCCCTCCCCTAAGTCCATATTGCCTGCCTTCCTTTACCATCTTATCCTTTTTCCTTTCCGTCGACGTGTTCGAGGGGAGGCCGCTATCCGACCGATCTGCCGATTATTAATTCAACTCGGCCTTCCACCCTGCGAGGGTGCACCCTACGCGAATGATCCTCGTTCGAGCATCGTTGGTTACGCCAGCGAACGTCTCGCCTGTTTCTTTCCGCGGTCGCGCATTCCGACCCGGCTCACACGGAACTCGCGGATCAGAAAATCGATTCGATCGATGAGAGGTTAGACCCGATCCTGTCCTGTTTACACCTGGAACAAGAAGCTCCGGCCCGGTCGAAGGCGCAGAGGAGCTCGCGAAAGGAAGAAGGGAACGAGAGAGTCACGGTGTTTGCTAGCTAGCGGGTTCCCGTTGCTGTATACTTTGTGCCCTTCGAGATACCTCGATAGGAGGCGCAGCGCCGGTACACCTCCTTCTTCTCTTCGGCCGGCCGCTACCTGGTTGCGAAGATCCTACGAAGGAGATCGGGACAACGGGCGTAACAAAGGGTTCGGCCCGTGCACACGGCATTGGTGGCAGAAGGAGAAGAAGAAGCGGTGGTAAATACCGGCGTGTATATACCGCGGAGCGTGTACGAACCGTGCGGCCCGGTAACGTCTTATCGTGGCGCGCAGGGAAAACTAGATCCCTCGCGAACTCGAAAGGTGATAAATCTAACGAGCTACGAGCAAGACTCATGGCTCTAACTCGTATGATTCACGATCACGCGTGCACGCGTGTGCATGAACCATGTCCGGCAACGTGGAACCCATCCCGATCTCGCTCAGATCGCGCCTTTTCTTTTTAAGGGAGGATGATAGCGTACACGCGAGACTGACGCGAGAACGGATGACGAGCATCGAGATTCCGCTGGGAATCCAACAAAACGATTTAACGCTCGCTGGGATGCTGCAACATAAGAGGTACGTTTTCAACTATCGTTTCGTAACACCCAATTCTAACTCGCATTAGACTATACTGAATTATTTAATAGTTGGCGTCTATCCTCTGCGGTCCCTTATTTCAAAATATTGCCGTACATGGGACGTTAAAAATATTTGAACGTTCAATTTAAAGTTGAACAAAACAAATCGGTTCAATTGTTCTTCGAGTAGTTAGGAGATCGCGATATGCTCACGTAGTGTTTCTTGCTCGAATAGTTCATCCCTGTTCGAAGAGAGGTTTCGGCGTAACAAGGGGTGGGTACGCAATGTTGCAAAACACGAAACGCACTTTCGACGGTGCAAAACGTTCGAAAGCGGGATTCCTGCCACCGGGGCGGCAACTTGTTCTGCAAAAGCAAGTCCCCGTCTCGTTGGCCAAAAATGTTTTCTGCATCCTCAGAGTCCGAACGGCAGGTACTATCGGGGATGGCACCGGTCGTCATACCGCGGGGCCCCAACGATGGTATCGAGAGCGAGGTAAAAATCACGCACGAGTAAATCAGTCGCCTGTCGTTTGCATCCTTCGATCTCATGGAAAGGGACGGGGACAGCCGTGCCGCGGTACAGGAGAGAAAAGCGGACGAGCCAGTGGCAGCAGAATTTAAGCAAGTTTTTGCCTCGAACGGGGCCCTGTCAATGCAGATGATTAGTGCGCGCGAAAATGGAACAAGACACCATGAGACAAGGGATTCCCCTCCTCTCTCCACACCTTGGCCACCATTTGTTATACGAGACCCGTACGAAACACGACGACGGCAATGATGCATGGCGGAGATATTGGCTTCGACCAAAACATCTTTCGAACGTGAACGGACCGGGCGTGTATGGCCGCCGGGCCGCTGCACCGGCAGCCGCGGCGAAGATTGTCAGACCACACGATATCGCGAAGGACACGGATATCCAAAGCGAGGAACAACTTCTAGAAAATCCTAAAGGACTACCTGCCTTCCTTTACACCTGGTCGGATCGCTCCGACCAGCGTGATAGGTCAGCGAGGCGAGCTCGAGGACGAGGCGTGAAATACTTTCGTCTAACACCGTTAACTAGAAGGGAACTGCTGCAAATATAGTTGTCTATTCATTAGAAAAACAGTAATAGAAATGCAATATAGCAGAGCCTTCATTAATCTAATAAGGAGACACAACTTGCTAAATGAAAGTTTCAGATAATGGAACAATCACTTTTCTTGCAGTAATCAATTTATATTTGCCAGTGATAAATACAGTACTATTGGAAACAAAGAAATGACAGTTTTAATATTTTTATTCTGCAATGTATGAATTGTTACCACATCATATGCATTGCCATTATATTATTTTCCATCCCAATAATTTTGGGATTATAGTACCAAGTATTAAAATCAGAATTATTTGATTTTGACCGTCAAAGAATATAATCTTTATTTCCAAACGTACCGGACTCACGGCACTGGAACTTTCAGTGGCCTAACGACTGAAACCGTTTTCGTTTTTTGGACACGTCGTAATCCCACAAAGCATTCTGAACGCGGTATAACATCGAACATGTGTAAACCGGTATTTGCTCGGTCCGCTGAATATTTATAAGCCGAATATAATACCACGAGTGCAACCCGTGCATCCAATTATATTTTGTGGCAAATTGTCGGTACTGTTTCATCGTCGATCAGCAAAAATCGCTTTATTCCGTGGCTTCCTTTTCTCAGCTCCTGTCGCGTCTAGTAGCTTACGACTGCCCTATTAATCTTCGATTCGTTGGAAAATAACATGCTGTCGTCGCGTGATGAATGTAAAACACAACGTACAAGTTGGAAACAAGTAAGTTGCGAAACGATCTAAAGTATCGGGGACCGGCCGCGAACGGAATTCGTTTCGATTTGCTCACGGGTTGTCCACTTGCGAAACAAAATTTAATTAGAACCGTGTAATTAATGACGTATCTAGAATCGATCGAGTATCTATACCGGATCGATCATTTAAGTCGTTTGGTATAACTCAACGTCGATAACGAATAACCGATTTCCTGAGGAGGAGTTTGTCCCGAGGTATCTGGACGTAAACCAAAGTGGACGTAATTTCCTTCGGGACATGGGAGGCGTTGCGTCAGGTGAAATGAATTCTAATTACGCGTGACGCCTTCGGGCGATTAGCGCTCTCGTAATTACATAGGCGCGACGTGTCGCGGGTTTTAACCTAATAAAACAGTCAAGCGAGCGTCAGTCAGTAGCGAAAGCGACGACGTAACCGACCAGCTGATTTGCGACTACGCGGCTGACACGTAACTCTTTGTATCGTCCGGAAAAAAATTTTTACCGTGGCTTTAATTGCAACTGCGATCAATAACGCGGTAAATGTTGCGCGCATTATGCGTGAGCATACAGAAGGAGCAAGCGGGTACATTGTATTGTGCGCAGGTAATTACGTTCGTTGGGCCCGTGAGAAAGTCTCCTATTAAGCCTTTGTTTCGGATTTTTAAGTTTCTTTGAATATCGCTTAATTCACGAGGGTTGAACAATGCTCGTAGAACGCGTATCCTTCGGCGGTATAATGATAAATTCGGGGAGTTTAATCACTCTGAACCGGAGATGTCAACTTGATCGGGACTTACGAGGCTTTGGAAGGAAATGGCGACTGTGGAAACTTGTTGAGAAACTTTTCGAAAATTAGCAGAATTGTTAAATATTGCAAGTAACTTAATACTTTAAAAAATAGTTATGAATTCTATTAAAGAAAGAAATATAACAATTGAGTAATGATGAAGGTATTGTTCTGCGTTCAACATTACAAGAGCGTCTCCTTAACCACGAACGATTCAATCCTGTCAGACTCGGTGGCTATTACATTCCACCGCCGAATTAAGATTACCATCTCGGTCCCTTCGCTTCGCAAGTTCCCCGTTTCACACCTGATCCATTTTCAATTCAATCAGGACGACAAGGCGCGTCGTTGCCCCGCCGTAACACACGGCATTACGCGAATTCGAGCTCCAATTCCACGGGATAATTTACGTCGAACTCGAAGTTATATCCCGGATAAGACGCAAACTCGATGCAACTGCATTCCAAACGGTGCTCCCAGCGTCTCCAGGATTCGCTAAAACTATACTATCGCGACAGTAGTTACAGCGGTTACGGAAACGGCGACGAGGCAGCTCCAGAAACGGTTTTAGCCGTGCATCCCACCCACCCGTTCCAACCCCCGTGGCTTTCGGGGTACGATCAGTATATTTGAGTTTGTCGCAGCGTGTTACACGCGAGACTGGCTTTGCGTCCTCGTACGTTCGCGTGTAAGCTGGCCCGTTGCCAGGATGGAAAAGAATCCTCCGCTCCTATTAAAAACCGGGAATATCCTCTTACGTCTTTTCTGTTTGGTTTCTTCCCTTTTCGCCCGATGTACGCGCTGTACTTCTTTTGGACGCGTGTCTCGTGGAAAATAAAATCCGCGAGACAACGTACAATAACTCGCCAACCAAACAACGTCCCGTGTATTTCTAACGGAGCGTATTTTTCACTTATTTCTACGCGACGAAAATTGTACGAGTCGCTTGGCACGCTATTAGGTGCCTTCGCGAGTGATGACGCGAAAGAAGGCAACGATGCGTTACACCCCCGTGGAACTCCGTTGCTGTGAAATGTTCTGCGAAGTTTAAAGTGTAGGAAGATCTTTCGAAAAGGAAAGGTCTTAAATTGGTCCGCCGTTTGACAAATCTGTATGGCGACAGTTCCCTGTCTCAAACTGTGCGAGGTGTAGGAGAAACGCGAGCTTTAAAAAAGAAAATAGTCGGCTGAAAGGAAACCGTGGGTAGTGTTGTAACGAACGGCGATAATGATGAACGATGAAATTAATATCCGTGCATGGTATCGATAATATCTGATAAGGTCGAAAGCCTTGGAAGTAAAATCGTGGACGTGCCTTCTAATGACAATTTCGAACGAGCCTAGCGTTTACACGTATCGTTTCAAATGCAATTACGTTCCGCGTACATCTTGACATTTATCGCCCTTCCAAGCAATTATTTCCCAACTTTCTGCCGCTATTGTGCGCCCGTCCATTAATTCGACGAACATATCGGGACACGGTATCGTGCGCCTCAATTTCTCCGGACTTACGTCCCGCTTTCTTCCGACCGGAGAAAGCAGCACGACTTCTGACGTTTCCTAAGACCCTCTTTGTACCTAGCGCGCAAGATATCGGGATACGAACGAAAGTCCACCCACCCCTTATCGTTCCAGATGAAAACAACTCGCGACACTCGGTGTGTGTTCGAGGCGCACGACTCTCTCTCGAGCACGTGTAACCACGGGTGGAAAAGCTAGTGCATGAATCTCCTCCCCTCTCCTTTATCTGTTTTTCCATTTGCCCTCTTTCCGCCCTCTGATAACAAACGGCCCAGCACGGAATTGCCGTTTAAGCGGCGTGTTTCTTATATGATTCTCGGGATGGCGCCCGTCCAAGCTCGTTAATCGCGATGCCCCTGGACCGGCGAGACGTAACGTACTCCCGCGGAATTCTTTTCCGGTAATAACTGCCGGGACGTTTTTCAAATCCCATAGCTCCGGCGAATTCGCGTTCCATTTCGCGGCGGATCGCGTAACTCTCAGGAATGGCTCGTGAATATTACGCGGGAATTGAGATAATAATATTACGCTCGGCCGGGAACGCTCTTTAGTTCCTCCGCCTTCGACGGGACATCTTTATAGCACGAATAGCTCGCGAGAAACCCGGGAATTCGTTCTACGTTTCTTATCAGCATCAGCGATTCCGTACCAACGCGAGCTTTCGCGGGAATTTACCTGCAAGCCGATAAACTCCGACGTCGCGCGAAAATTTGTTCCCCGCGCGACAAAAATAATCCACTGTACTCGGTGAAAATCGGACGCGGAAAAATGTTCGGAAAACACGATAGATCCTCTTACATGGGTTTGATTCGTAACTTGTAAACAACGATGAATAGGTACCACTCTTTTACCCAAGTTTTGCTACTTTTATGTAACAAATGGAAGAGAAATAAATATATATTGGTAATTTATAAACTGTAGATATATTTTCTGGTCTTCCCATAAAAGGATAATACTTGAAAAGGAACGCAAAATTTATACTAGAATATGAGACTTTAATATTGGTCGGAAATGGCTCGGGTCCATCTGCGTATCCTAAGGATTAACCCTAATCCTAGTGGAATGTGACTTTGGGTCAGATAGGGTCTGACAGTAAATTTACATACTAATAATATTATTAAGTATCGAATACATGAAATATCATTACGAAGTGTCCAAATTAACTGGTACCCAAGAAAATTAAATTGAAGAGCTGTGATAATATTTTTGAAATTAAATAAATTTTCCATTCATTTATCCCCATTTCTACGTTACTTTTGGGAATGATCCACAGTATGTGACCCAAAATTCACATCTTGTAACATTTCTACATTTTGAGGAGACCAAGTATGTGGCGTACAGGTTCGTGGTTATCGTGCACCGACCATGAGGAAAAAGTATTTTCTCCAATACCGCTGAAAGTATCGATCGCGGATGTACCCTTTGATTTCGACGGATACGACGAGGTTCGTAGTTAAAAGGGGACTCATGCGTAATTTCCTGAAACGCGGGGACGAACGTCAAAAGTGGCTTTCGCAATAATATACGGCTCTTCAATTTCGCCCGATCTCGCGCTGCTCCGTTGGATCAGAGTAAAATATGCAAGCAGCCGGGGCCGTAAAGCGTCGGTCTTAAAGTGACAGTCATAAAAGTCCGCGCTTTATGCAGAAGTTGAGATAAAAGATTTCATCTCTTCCATTTCCACAGAGGACAGGTAGTCCTCCGGGGTATTAAAATTGGAAAACATGCACGCGCGTCTCTCGACTTTCGTTCTTTAGCGAAAAACTCATTCCCTCTGAGCGGGAATCGATAAGGTACGCCACCATCGTGTTATGATGATTAAAATATACCAAAATATACGTAATGATTATAATATACGGGAACAAAATTTCAAAATATCACGGTGCGTTGGGAAATGTCAATTAATTAATAGCGGAACCATATTTTCACCGATTAATTCTCGCGTGATTATTATTACCACGCGGAGTGTTTTCCTAAATACGATAGGCGATCGGAAATATCTCTATCGACGATACAGACTATTTTATTAAATGTAACGATAATTTCGAAAAGCGAATCTAATATACAAAACTAATGAAAATGGTTCGTGTAAATATTTGCTTTCGCTACTCTGATTTCTAAATAATAGCCATTCTTAACATTCAATGAATAATTCTTGTTTTAAGCCCGAGATGGTGTAATTGACTCTAGTGATTTACAATCAATGTAGCTCGTACATAATTTTCCTGCCTGCCCATAAATACATTCGTAATACGCTTTTTCAATTCTCTTCGTAAAAGTAACAGCGCCTTCTGTGAACACGTATGAATAATTAATATACTATAAAAGCAATAATAACTCGGTAAGAAGAGTAGATAGGACAAGTGTTTTTACGATCATGTTTTATTAGTCTCATATACTAAATTTACCTCGCAACTTGTACCAATATTTTATGAAATACAGCGCGTATTTGCATACGTGATATATCGATGATATTCTTTCATCGGTTATCAAAAATCGCTCAACGAAATCTACGAAACACAGAAATAACAATGATTCCATTCGTATCGTTACATCACCGATCATGTTTCGAAATAAGTTACATATTTTCTGTTATCGATGAATCGGTACCATCCGTCTCTGATACGAGAACGCGTAATCCTGACAGGTAACATTGTTTTCCACTTTGTTTCTAAACGCGTCGAAATTCGATACGCCAATTCCGCGCGAGCAAAAGGACGAACGAACGTCGAAAGAAATCCAAAACGTGATCGTCGTTAACGCGTCGATCAATGTCGGCGCGATCGCGCCTGTACCCTTCGCTCGCGATGCAATCATAATTTTTACGAGTACAAACAAACTCTTAACGGCACGATCCGTTGGGAGAACCGGGCGAACGAGGGAAGAGGCGTTTCGCGAACGGGATACGTGGTGGTCATTCAGGCCCGGTCTGTCCCGCTCGCACGGTTCAGTCGGTCGAGGGCGTCGATACCGATTAAATTAAACATGCCGAAAGCTTCGAAGCGACGGACGGGTTAAATATGAAAGAAGGTCTCACAGAGAGGAACGGATGGGAAATAATGAGTACGCCCGGCGTAAGTATAGCCCCGGTGATGGCGCAAAGAGAGGAAAAAAGGTGAGCACCGGCCGCAAAACGAGAACCCTCTTGCTGGATATCTGGGATGGACTCCTGTCAGTTCGCACGTCCGTAAGCCCGAGCACCTCCTCTTTTCTTCTCTTCGCCCTCGGTTCTCGCTCTCTGCCTCCCAACGACCGCTCCGACCAACACCCCGTCTTTTTATTTGATAAGAGGATCCAGCTCGAGGCAATTTTCACGGTCTCCGCGGCCGCACGAAACATCGTTTTCGTCTTAAACGAAATAATGACTCCGAGAGCAATGCGATGAACCCTCCGCTTCTCTCGGAACCGACGAATATTTTATGATCATCGTTCTCGACGTACATTGTCCGCGCCTCGCGCCACGCCAATTTCACCATCTTCCAAGGTGTCCAAGAAAGAGTAGCGTTCTCGCCACCCGTGAATCTCTCTTTTTTTATTAAGCATTCGAAATCGTACGTACAGGTTTGTGTGCTTTGCAATGGCAATTGGAAACTTAAAGCTATCGGAGGGTCGATTGATCGAACTTTTCAAAATCTTCAAAATCGTTACCCCACATTTACGTTTAGGATCTTTAACAATTTCAATGCAAGCTAAGGAAGAGGTCTGTGACTGTACACAATATAATTACCAATAATTAAAGCATCCACATTTACTAGTGATTGAGTCATTGAAACGTAAATGTTTCTTTGAAAATAACCAAACTAGTCACATCGGATTTGTATTACGACTCGAACAATTTTTCAAAATAATCTACAGTGTATCCAATGAAGAAAACACGAACTCGATTCGTGAAACAGTACCTGTTTCGTTGCGACAAAGACACCCACACCCTTAAGTTGTAGGTTGCAGCTGATTGAAACAATCCGGGCGGCGAAATCGACCACCCTCCGACGCGCGTAGCGGCCCCCAAGATTACCAGGACCGATACTCATTCAGGGTTTTGACAACGACTAATCGGCCAGCTTCTCTTTTCGCGGCGCGAACGATTTTTTCAACGGGCCATGCTAGTATCAGAGCTGCATCCGGGGGCCGGTGCGAGCGCAGCTGACTTTGAACGATTCCAGCCCGTTCTTTCGGTAATTTAAAACTTCTAAGGCCCCCATTATCAGCGACGATTATGATGAAAAGATATAGGGTTTGCACCTGCTGCGCCGATCTGCTTCCGTCCGTACGGGAGTTAACGCGAACTCGACGGGGAATATCTTTTGCGGGTCTTTATATCGCGAGGGGTAAAGGCCGCGGCAACCAGAGAGATGAGGTGTGGAATATTTATGGTCATTCTAGAAGCGTACGACAATGGCGCCCCCCCATTCAAACGCCGTGTACCGACGTTCAAGTGCGCTTCAACACAACCAAAGGGGAATTCTAAATCCGCTTTCGTCTTATGTACTTCGTCGAGCAGTTCCAGCGAATCCTTTATCCGTTGATCCGGGAACGTTTATTTTTCATCGGAAAGATGTAATCCCCCGTTTTCCGGCGAGCATCGATTAACGGCGCGAACAGAAACCTCTTTCTCACTTGTTTTTACTTTCTTTAAAGTCTTGCTAGCGATCAGAATTTCTCTTCAATTTTTTGTATGCCTCGATATTTTTAAGAGATCCCAAAAATGCAAAAAATTGTAAATAAACATAAGTGAAATTCCAAAGTATTTAGCTTCAAGAAAACCTTCAATTTTTGAGTTTAGTACTAAAATAAAATCATCTATTTTTCGTATTGTTGCAATGGAATCCCCCACATACCTCAATACCATTCAATTTTTCGAAGAAAGGAATGAAAGTTTCTTTTTGGGAAGTTTTGACTGCTAAGAGCGGAAAAATTTGATACCTCCTAAAACAAGAACGAGAAAGTTCTGCACAACGTTGCCAACTTTTTTAAATATAAAGTCATGGAACAGTTTCGATGTTCTTGCTTTCACCCGGAATGATTTATTAAGGTTGCCGTGGTGCACTGTCCGTATTACGTCGAAAGATAATACGGATGTGGAGCAAGTCTGCAGTTCGCTTTCCGATCTAATATTCTAATGTAAACTAATGCAAACAGAAATTTCTCTTCTACTTATTTTTATTTTTCTATGCGAAAACGTGAAACAGTAATTCTGATTTTTTTGCTTTCTCCCGGCATGATTTATCGATGCTACCAGGGTGCACTGTTTGTACAACGTTGAAAGATAATACGAATACACAGCAAGCCTCGATGGTTCGATCTCTATTGTAATACAAACTATTGCAACCGGATATTTTTCTTCGTCTTATCTTCTTTCGAGTAAAACAGTGAAAGGTTAATTTTTACTTTCTCCGATTCTGTCGGAATGATTTACGCTGTAACAAGTCGAAAGATAATACGGACGTGGTGTCGGTCTGTAGTTCACTCTCCGGTCCAATATCTCAAGATGTTGTGTACTGTCGCTTTGAAACACAAGGCAGAGTCGCGTCCAGCAATGACTAGAAGGTAGTTCGAGTCGAACAACGGGATAGGTTGGTTGAGGGAACGTCGAGTTCAGCGAGGTCAGATCAAGGAGCATCTTCGAGGAGGCTGTGCTAGAGAGAGTAATCGTTGTCAAATGGTTTCGTTCTAAATTTTACTTGTCTCGTACGAGTATCTAAGTAGATGCCAATAACGACTGCTAATACTCATTTCTTTCGACAATCTATCTATTAAAAAATAACCCATTTTTCCAAAGAGAACCACAAACGAAGTTCCATTAATCAACTCTTCCATATTAAAGGTAAAATAATTTTTGACAGAAACTGGGTCAGTCGACTACTTCGTGCATAAACTTACTGATTAGTTTCCGAACGAATGAGTTTGTATCCTAGCTCGTTGAGGAACTCCTGAAAATAAAATTCCGCGAAGACAAACCACAGAAATGCATTGCAATTCTAAAACCAGGTCAAATAGGAGCCACGCTTATATCAACGTTTCCTGGTCCGCTGAACTCATCTCCGAAGTTAAATCCAGTAATAACAAAACAGTGCCTCTCGCTATCCTATTTGTAAAACATACTGTTCAACTTCGCGTCGAGACGATCCCATTATATTTGAATACAATCCTCCGCATGAACGGATATCGTTTTACCAGTAAAGCCGCGGGGAAACCTAATTACGCAAGATTGAAGGAACGCTCGTCTCCTCGACGAACGAGTTTCTATTTTCTACGAACAAAGAAATGGTCAACACCCCAAACGAACCGAGAGAAACTCCAATGCGTGAAAGCGATACTTCGTCCACGGTTTGAGCGCTTCGAGGATAACTGGAACGGCAACTCTCGGTCCCTAGACGATTCCCAGTGACGTTCCCAGGGCCTAAGAAAAACACGACCGGCGGATAAAAGTTTCCAGCAGAAGAGGAAAACTCTCATAGACGTCCCGCCACGTAAACTTCCGCCAGGAAGCCGAAATATCGGTCGGTGCGGTTGTTTGGACAACAGGTCGCGATAAACGTCGCTATAAGTTCCGATAAATGTCGCGTGCAGTTTTCCGCGAGAAAAGACAGACTCTTGGAAGCTTCGTATCCCGGTCAACGTGGATTCTGCTCGTCCTTCGGGTTCGAGTTTGCTCGGTCATTAGACGTCAGCGCGGAATATATCAGGGGGCGAGTGGCGCAATAAGGAAACGGCAGAGATTTCAATGTAAAGGTCAGGATAGCGCTGACCGCAAGTCGTCGGGCCCGTAATAATGAGTTACGCCGATTGCGAGTAGCCGCAGTGTTATTCACGGCCTTGAATCACGGAATTCGGAGGCCGAGGAATTACACGTGACGGTGTAAAATACCACGTACGCGAATGGTACCGGTGCGCAAACAGATATCGTCGAGATTGCCTCGACGTGGGACGAGGAAGGAACGGTTGCATGTTCGCCAAGATTGATTTCCATGAAACGTCCAGCTTCGAAGACGCAACAACCTATCTACCGCTTGTACTGTTCGATACAAAGTCGATGTTCGGTTTCGATGCGGACTTTATGACCGCGGAGGGAATCCTGAGAAAAGGACATTCGATAATTCAAGAATCGCGGTGTCGATAGTTTGTTACTGCGGTGGAACTTCGGGAAAATTGAGATTTATCTTAGTAGCTAAGATAGAGATATTAAGAGGAGTTGTGCCTGACTGGTTTCAGAAGTTCTTGTAAGAAACTCATGATTTTAATTTAATCAGTAAACACGTCATTCTAGTATTCCAAGGACTAGGAATATTCCTTTGATAGAGACAATAGAAATCTTTTAGTATCTTCGCACGTTACTTAAACTTGTTGTGAATTAACAGTGGCCATTGTTAACTGTGTCGACAATAGGTGTCTTGATGGCAAAATCAATAAAGCGATCCCGTGGGTCGATAAACCGCCCGCACACGTTTCGTAGACAATAGCTGCCATTCTCACAGGTTTAGAGCACGATGCAGCCGGGATACCCGGTTCGTCCACTGGCCCAATTATGATTCTGCGAGAGAATGAACCAAAGGCCGTGGAATTTGCACAGATCGCTATTGTTTACACTGTGCTTTCCTACTCGTCAAACGACACTGTTACATTAGCATGATTCTGTCGCGAGAAAATTACAAGGAGCGATTTTATAACAGAGGTTCGCAATGTCTGACCTTTGCATTCAGTTTATCTGACTTGCAAACTATACTTAGAAACAAGTTACAAAATCTATCGGTATAATTATAATCTGATTCACTTTGGTCGCCATTTCAACCAAATAATTCAATAATAATTTACAAAAATAGAGCACCCAACTTTTTCAATTTTTGGTATAGATAGAAGCTAAACTAAAAAAGTTTACGTAAAATTTAAATTACGTTCGATTTGAATATATTATTTTATTCCTGTCATTATCCAAAAATTAGTCCGCAGAAAAACTTTGTTTTCCATAAAAATGAAATGAATTTGATAAAGTTCTAACTTTGAAACGAACGAGCCTGTGTTATTTCATTTCATTGTGTTTGACTCGCCGGCAGAAGAGGTTCGCGGCGTTATTCTAGTTATTAAACTCGACGCAAGCATGCTCCGAATTGACCAATTTAAGCGAATTCAGAAAAGGTCCGAGGAAAGGAGGTTATCTCGTCCGTGATAACTTAATAGGTTCGCTCGAGCTCGGCCATTGAAATTAAGACGATCAATCTTGAATATCATAGAGACAACCCGATCTTCAGGTGCACCCGATAATGTCCCTCGTTTCAGTCGAGCTCCATGGAACGGAGATTATGCGCGGCGCTATACGGGGAGAGAACGAAAGGCCAGGACTTGGAGATAAATTAAAGCTGGTCGACGTCGGTTAGCCGATAAAGTTCTCCGCCCCCGCAATATCCAGATCCCCCGGCTAATTTTGCATGCGTGCGGCATCCACAGATAGAGCAAGCAAGAGAGAGAATTTGCGATTTATTAAGTGAAATTAGGAAGGAACTTCTAATCTCCCCATTTGCCTTTAAGCTACTATAACAGTCGCCTCTAGTTTCCTTCCCTCGTCTCTCTCGTAGTTTGCGATTTCTATGTCGATACTATGGAGTCACCCCACTAGAGAATAACTAACTTTTCGTTCGCGAAACTTCTAAGTTAAACGTTCGGACACTGTCAGGCGCAGCGCGCAGAGTCCAGCTAAGTTGAAACTCGTATCTCTCACACCGATGACGGCTAACCGACATCCGTGCTTGAGTCTTTTTACTTCGAACCGGTGAAGACAGAGAGAAACTTTGGACACGTATTATAATACTCTCAACTTTTGAATCGTGGAAGCGAGATCGGAATAATCCTGGATCATGCATTTAAATTGCGCGGCGAATACGACGGAGAAAAATGTATTTCGTTCTGATTGAATTTTATTGCAGAAAGTGAAGACTAACTTCGTGCTGCGTTAGAAATCGATCCACTAAGCGTTTCTCTAAATCGTATTTATTTAGATCTTTCGAGATGCGTAATGCAATTATATGGATAAAAGAAAGCAAAGATCTCCACGATTAACGACTTTCTTATACGAAGATTATGTACGCGAAGCAAAATAAAAGTTAATTAAAATCAACTCGTGTAAGAGTAGTAACTGATCCATTACGTTCATTGAGTATACCGACCTCCAACTCGAAACGATCTATCAAAAAGAAATAACTAAATTTCGCGCGTAAAGTTGCAGTTTCAACGATGAAATATTAATATAGACTTTCGTCAGTTTCCGCGATTTACGATTCCCTCGAATAAAATATTCTAACAGCCGGAGGATGAATAGCGTCGCGTCAAAAATATTTTATTCCGGCTTTCCATCCGCCGCACGTTTTTCGTACCGCAACACGCCCCTGCGAAATTCAATGAATCACAATGTTTCCCTCCGTAAAAGTTCTTTCACGAAGGTTCGCAGGCATCGTTCACAAAAGTGGAATTCCTGCCTGGAATCGGGATACATTTTCTCCGTCGAGACATACCCCCGTTTATCCTTCTTTCTTGCCCCGTTTCGCGCTCGTTTTTCCTCGATCTTACCACGCACCTCCGAGTAGATCGCTGAAAACTATTCTCTATCCCTGACGCTGTTCGCTGCTCGTAAAACCGGCTGCGTAGCTTCGAGAATGTATCCCATTGTCGGGATAGCACCTACGTCCAGTAGTAACGCGGCCTCCTCGTTTTCTCGCATTCTTTTCAAAGAGTACTTTTCGCCTACCCGTTCCGGCAATAATAATTTTCTCGCGGACAGACGCTGCAACATCTTCGAACAAACTTTACGAGATCAAGGTGGATCGAAGGCGTTGAACTTGTCTTTCGTTCGAGCGGCGTATTATCGTTAATAGATGTACCTCTGTGTCGATATATAAAAAAACAACTACATAATAGGTTCAAGATACCGAGACAAAATGTAGCTAGTTTTTGAACGAAAACTTATCGAAAATTTATCGAGTTGTACGAACAAAGTTTTTAAAAGAGCATCGTTGTTTCGCCAAAGCGTTCGAGTCGCTTAGACGCTCCCGCGGGGAGTGCAACTGCCGGGAAAATTACACCGAAACAGCACCCACGTTTAAGCGTAATGTTCCGTCCATCCTCTCGTTCGCCAAGCTCTTTTCGCCTACCCACATGGTAATAACGTTCCTCGCGAGATTGAAGAAGCGAGATCAAAGTTTCGCGAACGCCAGTTGCTCTCGGCGTCGATACGGAGACTGGTCCCCTAAAGAACCTATCATTGCGTTTTTACGCGTCGCTTCGAAGGATAATAAACGGCATGAAATTAGAAAGTAAAATCAAACGAGGACCTGGTGGACGTTCGCAATACAGGTATCTAACTGTCGGTGAATAAAATCGCAGATAAATAGTGTTCGATCTATTTCCGCGAGCCAAGATAGAACAAATAAAACTAACTACACCGTATTTTATCGATGTTTAACTGCCAGGTTGTGTAACAATGTCTATATATGTAAAGAGGACGGTAAATAAAGGCGTTATCGAGTGATAACGTTCCGAGTATACTTCCAGCGTATCGACGTTCTATGTCGTGGCCTGATATCGTAAAACGCGAACAATTTGCACGGGTCGCAAAAGAGTACGAAATGGATGAAACTCGTATCGAGACATTTCCTGTAAAATCGACGCTATTACTAAGCCATTGATACGAAGGTTGTCTCGATTTTTCCCAAACAACAGAACATTTACTTTAAGATACCCAGTAACCACCCTACTCGAAGGCTTAAAATCTTCATAAAATTGTTTATTGAAACAGACACGATAACGAAGCAATATCTGACGCGTCGATTAGCTTTGCGACAAGGTTGTGTGACAACGTCAACTGTTTCTGGTACGCAAAGGTAAACGCGACGTCCATCGTGAGTTTTCCTTAAACCAGGCCAGCGGAGTCGCGTCGCTGCGCCAACAAGCGTATCCAGTTAATCGTAGGGACGCTGGTAGTCCAGAAACGAATTCGTAGTTGGTCGTTCAGGGCCCGTGTATCAAAGTTACCAGAGCATTCTCCTCGTACGTGTGCCGAATCTAGAGGTGGCTCGACAAACGAGAGGGACGGTTTAACATTTGCCGTGCCATCGTTTGCGTCTAAATGGTATTTGTCTAATTTACTCCCTACGAGGCAGTCGGGTCTAGAAACAGAGACAGAGAGAGAGCAAGAGCAAGCCGGTGACCGTAGATTTAATACCGCTTTGAAGCGTATCGAGTCACTGCGGCACGACCGAGCCGTCCTCTCGAGATCCTCCATTCGGTTCTCTAAACATAATTAACAATCACCCAAGATCTATCAAACAACCCGGAAATTAGTGTACACAGAGTGCAGCTATGGCGGTCGCCGTACCCTACGACCACCTCACGGACATAGCTTTGCATTTACACGTTCAGGCAGTGCGCAGTTACCTACCTGGGTACCGGGGTCACGTATCCGCGTGCAGGTAACCGAATATACGCGGCTCAATCTTCAGTCCTAGCCTGGCGCCTTCCGTTTGCACGAAACACGAGGCGATGCCTGATTGGCACTCTCCATGCGATAATTAACCGTTTGATATCGAGAGTCGAATTTCAGCGGGGGTTGCGGACCGTGTGTTTGCACCCCGCGTTCTGAAAGATCGCCAAGATGTCGAGGCGTCGATCGAACCACGACAAACGATCGGGGATGATGGATTGATCGTACGAAGCGATTTGGAGAGTCGAATGGACGTTTCGATGGGATCCTATTGTTACGAGCTTGGCTACGTACGAAATTTTGGCGCCAGTTTCAGCAACGAACGATTCCTAGTTTCTGAATTTTATCAGTGAGAACAATTTTGAAAATTCTATTAGATCCTGAAGCAAATTCGACACAAAGCGAGTAAATGAAAAATTCCAAGTCTTGCTGCCATCTCGAAAGAAATTCTCCTCATAAATTGACTCGCGGAGACGTAACGTGATCGATGACGCGCGATACGGGTTCCGAGTACGCTTGGCGGCTAGTTATTGCACGTACTCGCAGACAACTGCTGCTAAGTATGCCGGCAAGTACGTCTGAATGAGATATCTTGGGCAGCATTAATTTGCCAGGATCGAATCGAGTTCGAAGCTTCCGTGAACGCTTTCCTCTCCCTGTGAATGATATCTCATACTTGATCGAGAGCTCAGCGAGCCTCCGTTCCGCACGACACACAACCACGTGCGCAAACGTTTGAACACACGTGATCTCATTAAGTCGAGCGGATCGCTAGTGTTACGTTACTCGCACGCCGCCACCGCCGACGCCGCGAGCTGCCACCAACAGCAATAAATACATCGCGTTGACTGACACGTACCGCGGGGACAGTTCTGTGTCGAGTCGCGGAAAGGGTTGTCGATGGACTCGGTATGTTTGGCGACGCTTGTCAGAAGCGACCTAGAATGGACCGCGGTAATAATTTATCGCGCACGCAGCTCGTGCGCTGTTACTCGACGAAGAGCTTGCTTTGCGATGCAAAGTGTTTGAGATTGTTGGAAGTTTTCTTCTTGGAGCGACGCGTGATCGTTGAAACCGTGCATCGAAGGAAATGGGTCGACGGAAAACTGACGTAACAGAGTAGTGTGACAAATGCACCTTGAATGCGAATAGTTTGCTTCGTACGAACATTCCAACCCTTAGCTTGAGCCAAGTTTGGCAAAGTTTGAGGAAACATTTATATTTGTCTAAAAAAATTGATGAAGTATGTAGGCACTTAACATAACCATCAAATACAATCGAATACAAACGAATTCTTCGTCCAAAAATAAATCGAAAATGTAGAGTAAAATTTTTCCTGCACGAAGCTAGTAAAATTGCAGCAATTACCAATATAGTACCATTGTAATTGCACTTCTAAATTTTATAGAACAATGAAACAAGACTGAAGTACAACTACCGTGTCGAATTTATGGGTAGTTTCAGAGCATTCGAAATATAGTCATGTAAGTCCCACGCTGATAATTATGTATACCCGACGAAAAACAGTTTCCCTCAACGACGGAAAGAATAAACAAGAAACGCTGCGGAATTTCGCGCGGGAACCGCGGCAAAAAGGGGCATTACGAAATAACGTAACCTTTTCGTGAGCAATATTTCTTACACGTTCCCCTGGCCAAGATGCGAGGCCGCGAACACCGGCGAAGAAAATAGGAGCGCAAGAAATGTATCAGATAAGACCTCCATCGGTTCGATTGAAAAAGTCCTCTAATGCGGGATTAAATGCGATCGAACGATTGCCGTGGTACACGTCGACGATTAATCTCGCGTGGCGTTTTCTCGGGACGTAAATAGGACATACATCGGAACAAGCTCTGGTCTCTGGGCTCGTCTATTAAGAAAATCTTTTCGTAGGGGATTCGAAACATTCGCCCCGATGGGTGGAGACAACTGTGTCGGACGTAATCGTTATTGTAACATTAAATCTTCGATGTCCCGCGGGACGCGGAGACCGCGGTTACAGGACTTCGAGCGGGCTATTAAGACAGTTGCGAGTCGGAGAACTTCATTCGTCGTTACCGGTGACAAATTGCATTGACGGTCGCGAGTCGTTTCGAACTATGGCTGTTCGATGGAACGAATCGATGCGGAACGGTGCAACAATATCGTGTATGTTTTCGCAGGTTGTTATCGATATCATATAAGTATTTGCATATGTCAGCGTGCCGTTCGAAATAAAAATCATACTATGCAGAAATCCCGTGGGTGTTCCAAAGAGTAACTGTTTGTCCGAGTGGTAAAAATGGTATAGAATTGAAACTGATATTATTAACATTAATGACAAAAATATAGACAAGAAAAACTGAGTTCAAAGAACTTCTCAATAAAGTTGTGATGTTTGAAAGAAAATTGTAAGATCTCATCATAAGAAGACACATTCCCTTAGATAGGTAGAATGTCCAACAATTGGGAGGGGTAAATCCCTTAGGATACTAATATTTAAGGGATTGAGGGGTTGTTTCTTCCTTGAAATCACAAAGTAACAGCAACGAAATAATAAAGTTTCGTCAAGCTAGACGCGTGACAATTCACGGTGTTCCCTCGTCGATTGAACTTGATTCGTCGATACCGGTGACAAATCGCGCAAACGATCACAAATTGTTTCAAGCCAGAACTGTTCAACAGAACGAATCGATGCGGAACGCTACAACAATATCGTGTATGTTTTCGCAGGTACTTATCGATATAATATAAGTGCCTGTGTATACATAGCGGCGAAATAGGAATAATACGGGTCGAACAAGATCTCAATTCGTTTATCGATCCTCGACTCTCGTATCTTTGATATCACCGTCCGCGCGTAACAAATAGCGCCGTTGCCACGGAATACACAATGCGAACGGTTAGTACGCCGATTGAGGGACTTATCGCTTTCGCGAAACCGCGTCATCAATCATTTCCATACGATCGGCGAAACTCCAAACATTTACGCGTTTCTATTACGCAAAATGAATGGACGATTACTACGATTGTTGTTCCGCGATTAGAATACAACGAGATTACTTCGACGTGACGAATTGTAAAACGTGTCGGCTTAAGCGCTTTAGAATGCATCGCGCATAAATCTCGACAGATAATTTTATAACCCTGAGCCTACTCCGGCTAGTTTCGAAACATACGTTGACATCGCGTGATCTATTGTCAATCATATTTTGGACAAAATTCTTACTATACTTCTCGTTACTCGTTTGTCATCACAAAATTGGTGATCCTCAAGTGTACGTAATAGCATCAATGTTACAGATTAATTTCTTGAAAATTCCGAAATATATTTTGCATGGTGTTCTTTTTTACGAGTGGAGAAATGGGGGTGGATGACCGACCCCAACACTTGAGATCTCGCGAGAATCGACCGATTACACTAAACTCGGTTTCTAATTACAATTCCCGAACGAGCGTTTACAAATCGTCGATGTTCACACGCGCAGAACTTCAACGAGGAAGTGATAATTTCACGGTGAGAAAAGTAAGCAGGGGGGGGGGGGCGATCGTGGGTGAGAAAACGAAACCGTACGAAACCGTAGGGATCGTTTCACGTGTGCTTTCTTACGTACACGTGCAGCGCCGCGTGTGCACTACGTACGAGGGACGAAAAAGAGGAGGAACGAAAGAGGCAGCCCCGTCGGTGGTGTGCACCGAAGGCGAGAGGAAACGAAATGGTCGACGGAGGAAGGAACGACGAGACGGTGTGAGAACCGAGGCTCGTAGTAATTTCCATAGTTATTCGAGACAGCCGGTAGAAAGAAGCTCTTGCGGCTTGGCCGCTGTTTCGTCGGGCATCCTATCATTTCGTACTAAGCCGTGCTCACCCTTACCGCGTGTGTTTGCCTATAACGGAATACCAGGAACCGTACGAATCTCACGATCTCCCGTTGTACACCAAACCTCGCCAAACTTTCGATCTTAAAGAGTATGATCTGAGATGAAACTACTCAATTTTACTTTTCATGGATTTCCTTAAAAAAATTTAGAATCTTTAAAATAGTGGATCTTCAAAGTATTGACAAGACTATGGAATTTTAAATTAAATAGAATACTGCACATTTTCTTGTAACATTTACGATGCTTAAATTTTTGATCTCATGTGTACTCGCCTTCTTTCCTCGGCAAAAATGGTTTCATTCCCGTTAATGAATAAATAAAAAAGGCAGAATGTATCCGCAATTTCTGAACCGTAATAACAAGGACGTAGCCTGGAAAACGATTTGGCGCTAACCATAGACCGATCTAAGAGATCGAAACAGCGACTGCGAAACTTTCGCAATCTCCATTTGCACCGTTACCGTTACAACAATTTCTTCCAACGTCCGAGCCGCTTTTTCCCTCTGTTACTTTTCCGCGTGCGCGTTCTCGTTGAAATTATTTTAATGCTAGAGAAAGGGGAGCGAAAGCGGCAGTGAAAGTAGTAAAGTGAGCTTATGCAACCCGTCGGCGAACAATATTTTTCGTCGATGTAAAATCGCGACTCCCGGAGCATTGTCTGACGGTTGATTTCACCCGTAATGACATTTGATATTCTGGTCGATACGGTTGACCGAGTATACGGGATCGAGAGTTCAACTGTCATCCCCTAGAATTGCTCGCAAGGGTGGCGATAGGAAACGTTGCGCTCTCGTCGTTCATCATCCGTGAACGATTTAAGCGTATCGAGTATCGTCTCGTAAATATTACAATAATGACATCAAATAACTCTCATTACGTTTACTTCAATTGATTCAGAATAAAGCTAGGTTTATTGAACAAAAGACCGTTCAAAGAATTTCTTATATTTATCGTCACGAATTTTTTTTTAGGTTTATTTTAATTTGTCTAAATAAACACCATGCTAACTTTAGCCATCCGTTGTGCTTGACGAGGGAATATACTAATCTTCAAATATAAATTAAAGGAATTAACCCGTCCGTCAGCGATCAATAATTTGGCCGTCCGCGTTCATCTCCGAACGCCTCGGCTCCAACGAGGGTTGGAAACGGAGGGAAGGTTCGCCACGGAGGAAGACACTCGCCAATTTGTGACCTGGTTATTTTCAATGAAGCCCATGGTAGACGTGATCGTCGGTTCGAGGTGTTTTTAAAGGGCTAGTTAGCGCGGCGCTCGTCTCGACAGCAAATAAATCGCGAACGTGTTGTGACAGCCGGTCTTTATTGTGATCGTAACTCGTGACCCGGCTTACGTTGCGCAACACCGTGCAAACTGCTACGAAACGATCGTTTGCTTCGTACCGGTTGAATCCTCCTTCGCTAGATACACGTGGCAACGCCAAAGTAATGGGGACCGCATTAAAATACAGAACGTAGCAACGAAAGAGGTCGCGAAGGATAAATTTTGCTAACCTCGGTTAACGTTGTCGGAACACCTACAACGACACAATGTTACGAAATAGATGTTTGAAACGACATACTTCGCACGCGTGGCGTATGATCGTGTCTAAATAATACAATATTATTTTTAACGTGCTTCTTCCCTCGCTCGAATCTGTCGTATACGTCGCGTCGCCGTACACGAAACATTCCGAAACAATGCTTCGAAAAAACGAGGACAACAAAGGGGGAGATTGTTGATTCGCAACACCTATTATGGAAATGTAATTACGAAGTTTGATTGGCTGGAGACAGCGTCCGTGCGTTCAACGTCGCGGACATTCCGTATCGAGTTCGAGAATAGAGTCCAAAGTATGCAAAGCAGTCGAGTCTGCAACGGTAGAAACCGAAAGGCGCGTTAAAAATGTTAGCATTATGACAACGTTAACGAACTTCAACGACGCGCCGCCTCGTTGTTATTATCTGTCCCGATACCCGTTGCTCGCCCGGTCGACGTTTTTAATCGTTAACACGACGGTACTTCTCGAAACTGGAAACCTATAATGAGTTTTCCCGGGGCATCATCGCTCCTCGATCCTAACAAGGCTCTAACCGCGGCAGCATGAAAATAATTAAACGAGTTTCGACGAGCTTTTAACGACCGCGCCGAAACGCAACACGCATCGAGACCACCGCCCCGTGAGCTTCATTGTTCCGCGTGCAGATGTTCCTGGCAATCCTGTTCCGCGATTTATATCACGCCTCTCGTTTCCAATTTCTAATCTCGAGGCGCGCCGCGGTATTGTTGTGAACAATGTGTGATTTTCAACGGATGATTCGTGTCAAGTGATTTGTTAATTATACAGGGTGCAAAACGAGGAGATCGGGGGTAGACAATGCTCGTCGAATGAGTCTTGGAATCGTAAGTAATTGATTATGGTACAAAAATAACAAATTACTATGTATTTCTTCTAGTAAAGGTAAAATATATAGAGTGTTCGGCTAACACTGGGAAAAATTTTAATGGGAGATCCTAGAGGCCCAAATAAGACGTAAATCAAGAATACTAATTTGTTGATTGAGACTTCGTTAAAAAGTTATTAAAAAATTAAATTAAAAAATTTCAAATCGTTCTGGAAAAATTATTTTTAGTTACAAAGGTCAATTACAATCATTTTTGGTGAATAGACATATCCCCGAAATCCTACGCACTTTCGAGAAAAAAATTCTTTACCGAAACTACTATGTCTGACCCTGACATTCCGATTCCCCTGAAATTTCAAAAAGTTTCAGATCATTCTGGAAAAATTATTTTCGGTTGCGGGGGTTAATTACAATCATTTTTAATGAATACACATACCCCCGAAATCCTACGTACTTTCGAGAAAAAAATTCTTCACCGAAAATATACTGTGTGGCCGGAAGTGTGTCTATAACTCTTTAACGAAGCCTCAATCAACAAATTAGTATCCTTGATTTTCGTCTTATTTTGACTTTTAGAATCTCCCACTAAAATTTTTCCCAGATACCATAAATCTGTTTCGCAACAAATATAAATTGATAGATGAAAAACAGACGCGTTAAAATTTTCGTCAACATTTGAGAATCACCGACGTCTTAAATACCAAAAACGGACCTGCAAACACAGCGAGAAGGAGAAAGAGAAAAAAAGGAGAGAACAGTTCAAAAATCTGTTGTACCCGGGGGTTCGCCCACGTTCCTCGACAATCGTCCGGAGCTGCAAACAGCGGCGTACCCGCGCGGGGGTACGCGTACCGCTCTTATCTCGATTATAGTCGAATGGAGTTCACTCGGGGGCCGAAATGCTCCCCGAAGTATTTCATTATCGAGATCGTACCACGGTGGGTAATAAAATTGGAAGGCACTCTCTTCGTAGGAAGGGGCGCTTGCACACACGCACAGACACGTGAACGGGCCGCGGCATCCACGAAATCACCGCGGCATGGTTGAAATATTGACCGAGCATGGGTTTATGACGGTAAGTAGCGTATACGCGCGAGAGGAGGACCAAGGCGCAATAGAGGGCCCGGGAGAGGATACATGGAAAGAGAGCAAGAGGTTTCGGAGGAAAGGTGATGAATGAGAGGAACGGGGTCGAGGGGCCGAAAGGGAGCAGGCGCGAAGTACGCGAAAAGGGAAGACAGAGTACGCAAACGCAGTTACGTGGTCGTCGTTGGACGAAACGAGACGAAAGAGTTAATCTCGATGGGATGGAAGAGGATGGAAACGGTGGAGGTGGCACGCGGAGGAGGGCGATGGAAGGGCAAAGGGAGAAGGGGGTCAGGTGGACCTGGTATGGCGAACGAAGGTGCTGTACGGCCCACGCAAACCGGCCCCCGCTTTAAGGCCCTCGGGGCTACATACTTCCTCCCTCTCTCCCCTCCACACTCTTCTTTCTTTCCGTCCGCGGTGCAGCCATCTACCATCTTCGGGGCCCCGTAATACCCTCGCGTTTACGAGTAAGCGACCTGCACACACACGCACCCACACGCTAACCACGGAGGTCCACCGACCCGAGAGTATGCGTATAACCGCCCGCAGACGCATCTCCTTCGATCATATTCCTTCCTCGAGAATTATTGGCTCTGCCACGTACGGGGTGTTCGTTCGAGAAACGGCCGTGGCCGGGGATCGCTCGATCCGGGGGATTCGTGACCAATGCACGCGTTGATACGCGCGACGATCGTAAACACGGCACCTGGGGATCCCTGGATATGCGCAACTCGAGAATTTATTTTTCTTTTTTTATTAATTTCGTGATTGCATGTTAAATTAGGCGATTTAATAGTGAAATATAATATAGGTACATTTTTTATGTAATGGATATATCGTACTACTGATCTTTAGTTTAATAAATGATTTGATTTGATTTACCCATTTTAGTACACAATTACAATGTGTGAAATCAGAGGTAGCAATGGATTAAATTACGCCTCTAAATATGTATGTTCGTATGTAGGATTTTGAGAAACTGACGTCGACCAAGTGTAGAATTAAAATAGTGAATACTTTGGAGATCGAAGCACTTACGGTGTACAAAGACAATCGCAGAGGTGTAATTTAAACAAGTAGATAGGAGTCTTCGAAGCGAAGACCTTGTAAATAAAGTTGCAGAGGCGAATCCATCTCTGTCGAACATTCAGCCAATCGGAACATTGAAACGGAAGAGTAATGCGATCGAATTTGCGAAAACAGTAGGAAAACCGAACAGACGAAATTTGGATACGTTGAATAAAAGAGAATGTCGGGAAGAAAGACTGTGGCCATAAACCACGTCGCCATAAACAAACAAGGAAACTACTCAAGATTGAATGAGTACAAATTTACAGTGGGTTGATGAAACGCGATAAGAAAAGGATCAAAAATGATTTGAATGAAATTGAATGAAATTTGAATGACTAATATTAGCTAATACTCCAGAATAAAATTTGAAAACTAAAAATACAATTAAGAGAAGAGAATTAAGAACATCTAGATCCTTAAAGAACACTGCATAGAAACGATATGATAGTTGAAAAACATAGTCTGACACGATCGAGTGCATCTTGGTCTGTGCGCTGGGAGAAATAGGATCGAAGAAAAGTTACAGCACTCAAAGAAATATCAAACCTACACAACTTAGGGAGCAACAGGTTGCGATCAACTGTGTCAAAGGTTTCTACGAAGCGTAGCAAGGTAATACACGCACTATGACACGAGTCAAAAGCATGGAAGACGGTATCGGAAATGTTCAATAATACTGTAATAGCATTATGACTACTACGAACTGGAAAACTGATATAACAGTGAAACTAATGAACTTTGGAGAACAAATTAAGTTTAAGAGATTGAACGAAAGGAGTTCGAAAAAGAAGCATTACGTGTTTTAATTGACTAGTAATATTCCATGAATCGGTCAGTAAAGTACAAAAATCTTTTTCAGCAATAAGACAATTGTTTCTAAATGTAACCCAGAATTTACAAGCTGTTCAATGTGAACATATTAATGGCTAATTTCGATAGACCAACCCAGATCTTTTCCCACTATAATTTTGAATTCAATCGCGGGATATTTGTCTGTCGTGTAGCCGGTCCTCTGGGAAATTTCCTGGGATTAGAATTTGGCACGCGTCGAACTTAACCGCCACTATGCATCAATGAGTACGATGGTTGTTATTCACCTACGTATGCGAACTCGTTCCGACCGCAAAGAGAACGTCTCTTTCAAGCATAATACACGCGGCGTACTTCGAGTTTCAATGTTTACCCTTTTCAGGTGCTCGTATTCCGTCTCATACTTCGTGCAGGGTAAATAGTACTCCGTGGGCTGCGTGCGACGGAGCAGAATGCAATAATGAAGTAGTAAGCACCTAAGAGGCACGTACGATGGTGACACGCTAATTAAAACTCCAGGTACGTACCTAAAACTAGTTCCACGGTGGTGGTCACATCAATTTGCAAGCACGAAGTACGGTAACCGTGGAGCCTCGCTCGAGAGAACCGCGCTCCAGCGTTGTTTCAGCCACGCGATCTATCTCCGGCAACGACTGCGAGTATGACACTTAATATCCCTTCTGTGATGCGCGGGAAACGCACTATATTGGCTTCTCTGTATCAAACAAGTTCCGCGATAGATCGACGTGTACGCAAATGTTGCAGGGAACTCGGGAAATCATCGCGACAAGCCGGAAACGCAAACGTCAGTTTCCCAGAGAATGGTTACGAATGGCTACACAAAAGTTCGTCGAATCGCAAAGAGATGACAGGAATCAATTTATTCTAATAGTTAAGAGGTTAGATCAGTTTGATTAAACCAAAAAATCATTTCTTTCCCGAGAAATCACTATAACATCTAGGAAGGTACAAGCCAACTTATTGAATATTTTGAGAGAAAAAGAGCACAAACGTTTCATTAATAAACGTAAGCATAAGCTGCATTGATGCTACGAACGGACTAAGATCGTCAAAGAAGACGCGTAGAAGTCTCTAAAACGTTTGAGCACCGAGCCCAAAGGGTTAATAAAGGAAAATGGTAAAAATGTCCCAGGGTCTCGTGCATACCCCTAATAGAAAGTAGTTTCGATTTTACTGCGACTTCAAGTTGCTTCTCTACTCGATTTTCTCGGTAGATGTGCCCGTGGCCCGTGAATTTCCTCATATTTTAGTCTACTGTCTGCCCTCTGTGCTGAAGACGTTTCGCGGACGAAATTGCAGTACTCGCGACTTAACGTTGTAAAATATTTACTCGTTGGAAGTCGCGTTTCGCGAACGGCCACGTCGCGCGCAGAAATGGTGGACTTTCGTTATCGTCAGGCCCATGGTTTATACGCAAGAGTTACGACAATCAATTTCCGCGAAGTGCCGTTCCTTCGCGGTTAAAACGCAAACCCGGCGAGACGCGAGGGAGAAGAGTATTTATGGTACACCAAACGAGCATGTCGTCGCTGAGACTCCCCGAATGCCACCCAAGAGATGGTCCGGGGATGAAACCAATTTTCGACGGTGTCTATATAAATCAGATCTTGTTACAAGCGCAGGTACCGTCAGCGAGTTGCGCTGCAAACGTGTCCAGTCTCTCTCGGGTTCCCCACTAAGTCGTTGTCCGGCCCCTGGCAGCCCTACTTGCCGAATGGTCTTTTAAACCGAGTCAAAAAGGGGGTCAATATTTATTAGACGGTTTCTAATGAAACATTTTAAATGCATGGAATTCACTGGTTGTCCCTCCCCCGTGAGCTTTGGCCACACACCCTTTTCGTCGATCCCCCTTTCGCTTTCATTCCCTCTTTCTCGTCCCTTTTGCCGTCGTCCTTTTCCCACCGACGTTATCTCGCGTTCGTTCGACATTAAAAAGCTATGAATCGCTTCCCTCCTGTCTCTTTCACCCCCCTCGGATCCGTCGGTACGCTCGGTACACACCGTAACTCGGACGCATAAGGGAACGTTTTAAGCAGGCTCGAATTTACGCGCGGCTAATAAAATTACGATTTCATCGTCGTCGATAAAAAGATTGATTTTAACGAGCGCGCGTCCTCCGTTCGGGGAATAAATTTTTCTGTCCGCTGCCATTTTTCATCGTAGAACGCGGGAAAATTTAAATTTTCCGACTAGTACGCGCATTACGACGCCCACGAGCTGGGGAGAGTCGTAATCTATTCAATGGCGCGTCAGGTGCGTCGGGACGTCGGTCATACTGGGTCCTGAATCGCGTAGTTCGAGGTTGGACGCGTCGTAAACAGTAAAATTATGCTACGTGCGAATTAACGTAGTGGAGTCGCGTTGGAAAATGGAAATCTGAATTCTAACTCGAAAAGTGAGTGATTTCAGCCACAAATTGACAAAAATGATCTGAACTTTTTTCAAGAAAATACTATCATATATTTAGGGGGACATAGAAGTCTGTAAAACCGTAAAATATATTTTTTTTACAGTTTAATGTATTCTTTGTGAAACTCCCAGAGGGTGAAATTTATAATCCCATCTACATCAAAGTCCAGAGTCATGTGTCTTGCACTCATATTCGTAACGATGAAATTTCACGGCGCAAAAACCGTTCCATCTTATAAATAATCGTCGCGAACGCACGACTCCTTGTAGCTCTTGCTAAATTAGAAGGAGAGGGAAGGGCAGAATTTAAACGAGCCCCGTTACATTTACCCTCGGCGTTAATAAAATGTCGCTTCGGTTTTATGAGTTAAGAAGTACGGAATTCACGGGCTGCGTGTAAACAGAGAAAATAGCGAGCGGTTTTACGAGTGGCGCATTTTTCACGCGAGAAAGGAACGACTCGTTACCTCTCCTTCCATCAACTCGTTTATGCGACGCATAAAAAGCAGATTGTCTGAGAGAAAAAAGGATGAGTAGAACGATGGAGTCGGGACTGAAGAAGCATGAGAGTATTAGTCGTAGAACTGTTAATCTATCAAGCAAATGGTCGTTTTTGACTTCAAGAGTTGTGATAGTTTCAAGATTACCGGATTTATTATAAGTAAAATTGTACTCCGTGCACTGTGTGATTATTAGAATATTTACTACGATTATAGTAATCCTGATAGGAAGAGAAGATCTTATAAAAGTTTGCATCGTATTTACACAATGCACATCCCTGTCTAGAGGTTGGAAGAGTTCAAGACCCCGTGAATAACGGGAGGCCCTAGAGTTCCAATCCGTCTGCTAGCGATAAGTTCTTTTCTCGTTCATTTACGATGACTCTAACGAAACTGCCGATCCATTCTATCTTTCTTGCGTCGTTTAAACGCTCGACTCGCGTCGTGTTATCTGGAAGCTGCCCGATTAGCGGATTCGTCTTCTCGATCGACCGTAAACGCACTTTGTTGGCGTCGTAAACGTTCCAGGATTGGCAAGATTTCATTTAATTGCGTCTACGTGAAAATGATTTCAAACCCTTTTACGGCGATCCCGTTTTAGGCTCGTTTACGCCATATAAACGAAGCTGGTCGACACCGATAGCGGCGATTAAAATTTTCGAACGAACGTCTGCGAGTTCATTTATTTATTTTTATTTTCTACTTTAATTAGAAAATTTTCATCGCTCAGTAAAATCTACATATTTATGATATACATAAATGTACATCACCAAGGTTTATAAAATTTTGTACAGAGTAATCTGAGAGTGGATAAGTGTTGGGATTAAGACCAGCCAATTAGACTGTCGCTTAAGTCTATAGCTTAGCGAGGAGTCACCCGATACTTTTTCAAAAGAAGTAAAACCATGAAAGGGTGGTAAATGGGCGGACACCGAGCCGAGTTTATGGGTTTTATTTACTTCGTGGAGCTGTGCTTAAGGCGGTTTCGAATGGTCTGTTAATCGATACCCTTGTTGGATATAAACCGCTAAATAGGTTTTTCCCTACGTGATAATGGTCTATTGGGCACAGGGTTACCCACACCGAGGGACGACCAGACCCTTAAACTTCTAGTGTTCAAAAAAGATTCCCCCAAGCCGGTTCTAAAATGTTGACTCCCTGCAGTTAAGGGTGCTACCGTCTTGGCATCCTGCAGTTTTTACGACAACGCTATATTTGATCCATCAAGAACAGCAGAATCTCCATTATCCGTATTAGGGGAGAGTTGCCAAAATCGTACTCGCTTCAAAGTTACTAAATTTATGAATGAAAATAATAAAAAATATGGTCTAGATCCTTCTCCTAGACCGTTATTGATCATCGTAATAAACGCGTGTTCGTAATATCCGAGTTAATTTCATTCCCATTAAAGGCAACGCCGTTCGTTACGACGTTTCGATTTTCGCGAAGCAGGCCTTGCGTGCTCGACAGAGTCTCTCCCTCGGTTTCAGTGCGCGTCTCTGGAGTGAAAAACGGTACGTATCTCATCGGCCACTGACACGGGGTGAACTATAAACGCACGAGCGGACTTTGTTCTGCTCGAATGAACTTCTTCGCGAGGTAATTTCACAGCCGGCAAATATGCCTGTGAAAACGAGCGAAGAATATAAACTCGTCGAGTCAGCAGCTTTAACGATGTCTCCTCGCGCCAGAGGAACGATCGGTAATCCTGCGGTTTCGCCAAAGACGTATAAAATAGGGAGATAACAAATTAGCGAGGTAACCGCGCAATAAAGGCTATTCGAATACGTGCCACGCGAACGAAATTCCTTGATTCGTCGGTGATAGAAGCGCGCACGATGCTACGAGCAACGTATTTTACGTAATAAGTAGTCGCGTCTTCGTTTCTTTACTCTAGCAATTACCGTTTATCAATAAAATGAAACACTGAAATTTTCTCTATTAAACTTGGTCGTACAGATTTTCATTGGTCTTTATTTATTTTTAGAATGAGTCGAGAAACGCACAATAAAAAGTGTGATGCATTCGTGTCATTATCGAAAGCGGAACTAATTAACCCATATAATTGAAACTATAATTCAACCTGCACAAAGTGCAGACCTAGTTCGATGCGACTATCGCCTTTTGCATGCAATGGCGCATTTACAGAACGGGAAAGTGATTCAATTATGACGGCATGAAACGCGAACGTGCGTAGGTTTTTGCATTCAAGGCAGCGCTCGGGGAATGACCGCTTTCAAAACGATGACAGAAGATCATAGATCATTCTGCTGAATAATTATGTTACGACGCAGTCGTCGCTCGATAAATTAAGATTTTTAGTAATATCACCGCAGTCTTTGATCTCATATATGCTTTCACGGTTCGTAAACTCGGTCCGTGTAATCGTCTTCCCATCGGGTAATGCTTTCTCTGACCGGAAGCACCTAATTCCGAGCAGTGACTCACAATCCAAGCGTACACGGTCTAGGAGTCTAGGTTAGAGGGAAAAGAGGATACGTCTTGGATAGACGGAAGATAGTGGTCCCTCGACGATGTCTCCTTCCCGGTTTCCCCTCTCAGAAAGGACGACATCTTCCACTTTGGTACCTCGGTAAGTAACTAAGTATGTAACTAATCACGAGCTTGCTAGATTCCCTCTCTTTCTCGCCGTTTAACTACCCGACCGTCCTTCCTCCCTCTACGTCTCCGACGCTGGAGCCTCGTTCCAGGCCCGAAGATACCCGTCCCATCGGCTTACGTGCACCTGTGGATGTAGAGTAAGGGCCTGCCGTTCGATTAATCTCCGCTAATACCTACTTGCTACCTCTGCACGCCCCTCAGTCGTTTCGGTTTCCTGGCTACGTTCGCCCCCAGTGTCGTTGCTACCTTCGCTCGGGAGTTAATTTAACCCCACTGCCTTCTTCATCCGATCTATCGGTTACTAATGTCTACCCGCCACCGTCTGAGATTGGTAATCATTTCCAGGGGTTCGTTCCCCGCATCCTGGCAACGAGAAAACCAATAACCCTTTCGCGCCACCGAATCCCTAGCGATCCTACCGCATACAAACGTCGAGCAAAATTACGCGATCATTGTAACCGCACAGAGGGATCGTTTTTCGAAATGTTGTGAACAAAAATTAGGTGAACAATATACTCCCTTTACGTATCAAAGTCTTAAACATCGGTGGGACGATGCATTTTAAAATTTAAACAAGCAAAAAATAAATTTCCTAAGATAAAACACCCTGCTTGGATCAAATATCTCGAGTATCTCATACCTTATAATTTGAAAAGGGCGGAAAGCCTAGTCGTTTCGAGTTAAATAACCCTCTGGGGGTTGCTAGGTGATGGAAACAATGTTGGTAATTTTCTGATAGGAAGATTAGAGGCTTCTTCGTCCCGGAACTCCAAACGTTGCCACGCAGGACTACGATCGACGATTGTTTAATTCCTTCCAGACGCAAGGGAAGGCAGAGAACGCGCGCCTTTGTCAATTGCTTAGTCGTTGTACACTGCTGATCACCGAACGTACGTCACGATTCGGTCGAAAGCCACACGGTATATGTAAACGCGCCTTAATTTGCACCCGCCACGGAAGCCCCGCGTTATCGCGACGTCGGGACAGAAGGAAAGTTTGTCCAAGCCCGGTAACCGCGAGCCGCGAGATCGTCGGGTATACAACCAGCTACGAGAATGGTGTGTTACGTTAACGCAAGGGAAGCGAGAACGGGGAACTGACGGCGTGTAAACAGAGGTGCGCGCACGAGTATTCTGCGACTGTTTGTTCTGCGGTTCAACCGTAAACCCGCGTCCTAGCCGGTTATTATTCCCAAATTCATGAAGCGAGTCGACCTCGCGGTGCTCCCCTCCAACCCCCCACGTCACCCCCTTCAACCACGCGCGCCTCAATCGTGAAACACCTGTGCGGCCATGTGAAACACGTGCCGCGAGACTTGACACGCGTGCACGCAGTCTACGTATTAACGAGGCGATAATTAACACCTAGAGTGGGTTTCGATTCGACTCGACGAATGTTTACACAAAGAGGAACAACCTGGGAAAGCCTAGGTAACCGGGGGCTCGATTTAATACGGAAGGAATGTCTTGTGTGTTTCGCGGCAATTTAGACGTATAACCCGTACACCGACGCTAGGAAAGCGTCGAGTAATTTAATGTTCGACGCTACGGATATTATACAAAGCAGCAACGTTGCGTATTAATTATCCTCTAATGGGCAGGAAATGTTTGCGGAATACATCTCGGTTAACGTAAACGACGTTGATTTTCAGTACATCGAGATTGATAATTGCAACGCGCCACGCCCGCGGACTAATTGATACTCGTCCATTGATCGGCATTCTCCGAATACCTGATTCCGATAAATTTAATATCGCTTTCCTGAGCTTTCGTATTAAAGAGGCAGGCATTTTAACAATTAACAATGCAACTTTTCAATCCCTGTTAAACTAGAACTTGTATATACACCTTTGAAACGAAATATTTTACTCTTGGAGTAAAAAAAAAACTAATAAGCTCGAAACGTCCACGACACTATCGTTCGGAGACAAAAAGACCTCGCGCTATATCCCCCGTGAAATCAAACAACTTCTGCCTGGAACGTTTATTCTTATCTTCGAAAATAAACGAGCCACCCTGATGACCTATCTTAACTGCTCCACCCCGAACATTATCGTCTAAAAATCGATTTTTTGATCCGAAATAACCAGACCGCCCCCTTAATCCAACTTAATCAATGCAACGGGTCAGTTGCTCGCAACTATGGCGTTGGATGCTTATCGAGCAGATTCCAGGTAGCAATCGTGGGACGGCGATTCCATCGGTCGACGGGACCAAGAATTCCGAAATTCGCGATAAATCGGAGCGCGCTCGATCGGATAAACGTCGCAGATGCGCGCGGCCGAAAGGGAAGCGGGGACGCATTAATTGACAAGTGGCGTCAGCGAAACGGAAATTTGCGATAATGGGAGAGCCGCGGCGCGACGGCCGAAGACGGGCCGAAAAAAGAGAAACAATAAATGAATTCCGTGGGCCAGGAGGTTTTTATCGCGCGCGATACCCACGCTCGGTGCTTTGACTCGTTAGCAGTTAGCAATAACATTCGTTATTTTTATCATATCTCCGTGCCGTTGGCTCCGTGGCCTTTATTTGGGAAGGAACACGTTTTGGTACTCGAGTCTTAAGATACCACGAGATAGCCGCGCGTGTTGTTCGGACTCTTATATTGCGGTCACGATATTACCGTCTACAGGGTGGCTCGCCAACCGACGATCCAGTCCGGGTGGAATGAAATTCAACGCTGGTCCGATTGGCGTCCTCCACACCCCTCCCCCTCTCTTCTTCGTTCCCATCGAATTTATCCATTTAATAATCGCGCCGTACGAAGGAGGAAGGGAAAAGGCGAACCGCGTGGCCCAGCTATATCTTCTCACCGTTTAATATATTTATCTTCGATCTGCACGAGTCGCCTAACGACGCACAGAGTCGTGGAGATAATTACTCTCACGGAATAAACACGTACACGCTCCGCGCCTGCCACACCGACGTTCAATAAACGTATCAAGATTAATTACATTTTATACCGCGACGATCCGTTCCGCGCCCTTCGCCGGCGATCGTCTCGGTCGTTCGATCGCCTAAACGGGAGCAAAAAAAGACAAACAAAAGGATTGATTTTCGGATCCCCTCTCCACGACCACGCACAGAGTCCCTCAGGTTCCAGTTTTCCTCTCTTTTTAATCGACGAATCGCTGGTCCGGTACCACGCGGACGCATGTCGAACGAGATTCACACGTGTCGACGCGCAGGAAACGGAGACTCGACATTATCGTAGCGTTGACAACCTCTCAATTATAATTGAATGCACCCGGACTCCTTTATTTCTCGGGTATATTCAAATTCGCGAGATAAACCAGGACCTGACCGCGTCCTCGACGCCGAAGAAGGGGGTCGCTACGAGGTGCCAAATCGTTTAATGGGACAACCTGTTAATACGTGACATGTGTTACCCATACCGCGCGGTCTTTCATATACATAACCAGTTGTGTCGTCTCTCGGTCGTCCCGTCGAAATATGTACACTCTGTGTGCGTTCCAGCGTTTCGTCCCGTCCATACAACGGTCCCAACGCGTCGCCGTTCATCATCGACCAGACACCGTCAGCGAGACTGTAAATTGGCCATCGAAAGATCTCCGATCGATCAGCCCCGGAAACGACGTCTCATCGTATTTACGTTCTATCGTTTCCGTCCAACGCTTTCGACCATCGACGACTCGAATTTGGGAATCGTATCTGCTAACTAATCCGAGGTCTTTAGAGAATTATCCACGATAAGAAGAAACACGTACCAGATTTCTTTAATGCGCATCATTAAATGCTCCACAACTATGTTACAATCTCCAACGAACGGAAGTACTCGACGAAAGAACTCGTAAGACTTTGGTAGTTACTACCAAATTGCAGAAGTTTCTGTTTCGAAACACTAGCTTGAAGTTTGCTCGTATTTTATACACGAAGTCTCGTTATACTTTGAAACCCCCTCCTACGAAAGTAAAACTTACGCATTCGACGGATGGTGGAATATCAAAATATGAAATACTTAGGACCGTGCATCGAAAATCGAGAATTTGATTTTTCTGCACGCAACGAAGTAGTCGGACTACTGTCGAACGGTAAAACACGGGGATGGAACGATGGTAAAAGGGAAACTGCACTATCGCCGCGAGTTTACGCGAGAGAGGAAAAAATCTGAATACTCGTAGCTCGACCGGAAATTAATTTCCAATAGAGCCTCCCTGGCGTATCCGCGTTATACGCTGATTACGATCTGCGTCGAGAATTCATCTCAACAAAACCTATGCAATTCCAGTTAACGACGAGTGCGTTTCGAACGCTTCCGTGTCCATCTTTTATGTCGTAATCTGAGTCAGAAATAACAGTAGTTGAGATTTCCAGAGAACAAGGATATAAATAAGATTAAGAGATAATAATAATATGTACAAATCAATGAATTCTTCAAAAACTTTTGAATTTCTTTATAGAGAAGAAGCTCAAAAAAAATTATGAAGCGTTATGGTATCTATTAACGTGGAAAATAAAAATTAGAATCGTTTGTGGTTATCGATCAACAACTTCGTGCGATGTTAACAAGACAACGACGACAGAATGTAATATCAGACGATAAAAAATTAGTTGAAAACGTTTTCGTATTTTGTTTTGTTCAGGGGGGAATTGATCAAATTGTATTTTGTGACAATGTAACTGGTTCTCCATTGATACCGTTTGCTTCGCCGACGCACTGTCCACCCGACACACGCGGCGTTAAAGTCTCCGGCCGCAGGACACGGCGATATAATGGGGAGTGGCAGTAATAGCGCGGCACTTACGCGAAGGCGGTTTTTGCGAGCGCGCGGCAAATCGATCGCGCGCAAATCATACCGTATCACGGTGATCGTTAGCACCTTGGTTCCCGTTCCCGTTCTCGGCGTCGTTACAAACGGGCCTCACGGGGAGAGAAGCATGCCAGACCGCGTTATACACGCTGGTCCCGCTTTAATGCGACTCGCAGGATATCGGGGTGGCACGATCGGCACGGGGTCCGACCACCGCGCCTATAAGTCACAGGAAAATCAGGCCCCCGTTTGCCTCGAAAGAAAAGTGCGAGCATTATTGGCTCGGTATCTCGCGCGGCGGCACGCTGGCTACATTAAACGACACCGTGCATTTGCATAACATAAAGCAGGCGCAAGAGCAAGAGCTACCCAAGCGATATGTACGCGCGCTCGGTCATATCAGGGATAGGCAGAATTCTTATACGAAGAAAAATTTCGAATAACGGGCAAAAGGTGAACGACCGTTTATCCGATACTAAAATGCAACGTTAGGGTTTGTACTATAAATACCTCAAAACGACAAATAGAAAGTTAACTGATAAAATTTTTACTGAACACACTGTATATTTGCAATTTACATAATTTGCTTCCAGGTCGTATATTTAAGGTTTATGAATGCGTACAATGAACGATGGATTTCTTCTCTTTTTCGAATCATTATCGTTTTAATGATGCGGAGCTCTATAATTTCATCCATTCAAAGATTACAGAATATTACATTTTCCAAATATGTCGGTTATGTCCAAGGATAATTGATTGTTTCTAGACCGTGGATTTCATGTATTTATAGCATACATTAATACGAAAGATACATGCGGAGCGAATGTAGATAAATATTCCCGTTTTACATATTCTTGTACGATATAAATTGCACAAAAATCGCATCTCAATTATTTTAAGTACGGGATTATTTTCAGAGTTATTTCATGAAATAAGATAGCGTAATTGTATTTCAATAATAACATAATATTATTTAAAATACAATCAATAAATACAATTTAGTAATCGAGTTCAAATTTGCCATTTATTATTTATCACTAAGAAATTTTGGTGGCTACAATACTGTACTTATTAATTTTGATTAGATTGAATTTTGCTGTAAGCCTGAGTGCTTAAACTTGTTCCTCGCGGACTTTATTAAGTAAATGGCTCCACATAAGAGACCGTCGTGACAAACACAAATTGCTTCTTAGGGAAACTGTTGCTCGACAAACTTTACTGAAGAATTCATAAGTAACCAATCAATTAAAGAACGTTCTAAAAACTCTGGCAAACAATCTCTACCAAAAATACTATTAAATACTTACTCACAAAATTGTATTCTGTTCTGTAATTTCATAGATAGTTTAGAACCATCTAATTTCATTTACGATGGCCCAAAATAATTAGTAACACGATGACCGAATAATCAAACGTTTCGAACATTCAAGCGATTCGTGTTACAACCACATTTTACACGAAATACGATAATTCATTACACACCACTTGTTTGGTTGCACATAAACTGATATCGTTTAGATAATGAAAATGCAGCTATGTCCTTTTTTTAAATTTTGACTCAGCCTATCCCAGTTCCCCGATACTCTCTGGCTAACAATTTCCACGTACGTTGCCCGCGTTGGACGATAACGAAATTCAGTTAAAAGTGACCCTTAACACGAATTCACCTCCGCGGTCATAAAACGAGTAAAGTGCCCACGTACGAGAAAGTCGAACTCCTCCCAAACCGCCTACCTGTCCGGGTAACCCCAACGAGTCCCATACCTTTCAGGACTAATTAACTCCAATTATATCGTCGAACAACATCGATACGCATTATTATGAAATTACGTAACAATAGCTGGAGGGTAGTCGGTATAGATTTCAGAGGCAGATGTTACGGTCCTATGGATGGAGCCGGAGGAGCTTGTCGTAGGTGCGTGCGACCCGTGCGTACAATATATAGCTAGGTGTGCGTGCCGAAGCAGGCCGCGCGGCTTATAGGTGGGGAGTCATAAATACCGTATTTATTGGGTTTGTAATTGTCGGTAATTAACATGCGCTCGCAGTGCATACGGGACCCTTTCGCTTTCTTATTACCTTGTCGTGGCTCGTTACAGAAGAGCGAGTGCCTCCGCTTTGCATACGGGCATCTCAATACCAACGGCGCTTCCTTTATCCCTCCTCGTTCCACTACCGTTTTCTCTACTGCTTTTCCTCTCGAATTCTACCGTTCTCCGTTCCTCTTTTAACCTCTTTCCTGCTCCTCCTCCTTCTCGCTTTCGTTCTTTTTCTTTAGTCCCCCCAATCTCTCTCTCTTTCACTCCGCGTTTCCTCTCGGGGTGGTATTCGGCATCGATCGACTTATCGATACTCTCGATCGACGATCGGCACGTCGCTTAGAAGGCAGCGTTAAGGTATATATGACTCGAGGAATTCCTGTAAACGAGGAGCGTACTCGTATCTAGCCGATTTACAATGCTATTTATCTCGTGTTCCGCGTCCACGCTACGTTTTCATGTTTTTAGTTATACGTATTTCTCGTGGTCGCGGTTGTAACCGTGCGCCCGGTTGTCGTGCTTGCGAAACTATCTTCCAGCTCTCCCGTTGCTCCTATAGATTACTGTCAACCGACTCATCCGTTCGACTCCGGTAATTGCGTTGCTATCGACAACGCGCGGTTCGAATTTACGCGAGTCCCGGCTCCCGTTCGATTCCAGCGACACTGATACGCCTAACCGAACACCCGAATTAGCCAAATTCTCATCCCGAACAAAGAATACAAATTTCAATAATATACAAAAGTCGTTTCGGAAAACTATGAAAAGATTTTAACGACAAACGCTGCGTAAGCTTATTTTATTCTTAGCGAAATTAGTCGTTAAATCGTTCGTATCGCGAGCCAAGCCTTTGCAGTCTCTCGACGCGAGCGAACTACGTAAATTAGTAGACGTTTACACGGTGTCGGTTTCGAAACGATTAATCGCGACTTTGTCGAGTTTATTGGAACGATGTAATTGAATGCTTCTCGCGAAGGGAACTGGTTCGCTCGAGCTTAAGCTCCGTCTAACTTCGCCGGTTGTCGCGATCGGATAGAGAGTTATCATAAATCTTATCCGTCCTTAATTCGTTTCTAGCCCCGCTTTTCATCTCGTTATGCCCGATCGTGTTTCCGTAACTTTGATGAACATCGTTAACTCGTTCGCGGAGCTCTCGCGGAGTCCTTGCGGGCTTTGTTTCGTCGAAACCTATCTCCGGATAACTACTTTCATCGATCGCTCCAGTTCCTTTGCGAGGAGTACGTAAGTTTCCACGATCGCACGGGGGAAGCCAACGACCATTTATAACCCGCGACACGAATTTAAAGTTCCATCCGTTCTGGATTCGATTTCAACTTCGCTCGTATAAATCGTCCGCTAAGTGGAGAACGGTGAATCTTAGTTAGAAAGATGAGAGTCCGACTACCGGGTATATTCGCGTTGTATTCCAAAACTTTTTCCTCCCCTTTCACCGCTTCATCCACAGTTTTACCGTTTCTGTTCTGATCATGACGTACATATACACGATATTTTCAAAGAAGCCACAATAAACGATAACAGTTTCGCGAGAAAGTTCGGTATTCAAAGTTTCATAGTAATTTTCAAAAACAGAGCAGTTGTTCAAAACCAAACAAGATTATATGTGTAATTAATTACTCTTTATTTCCACCTTAAATATACGTCGAGGAAAGCTGCATACTTATGAGACAATCTTATACATTTTAGTTAACAATGGGTATCATAAATACCTGTGTTGAGACTGATTTCGAAATAAGCGGTGGATTCGTGACTTACCTGAAACAAAAAGGAAAAACCAAGTTAGTGACAAAGAACGAGAATTTTCAATTAGATCAAGGTTGAATATAACTATATAACAAAGGGACAAACCTAAATTCACGGTGGTGAATAATCGAGTCCTAAGTAGGGGGATGTTAGTTGTAAAGTAGTAGTGTGGAAGGTAGTAGTCTCGGAAGTAGTACTCTAAAGTCCAGTTGCATATATGTATAGTCTGTCCTTGTATTTAGAGTTTATCACAATTAACGTAAAAACACTATTGAATACATTACGATCTTATTACGAGAAGTATTTTGTCCTTTTTCCGCACTAAACCGTACAACCGACGAAGTTATTTTGCGTTAAAGAATAAATTGGAAACATGGAATATGCTTCGTTCTCAAGAAAATTTATACTAAAACTGTCTCGCGTCGCGAATCAACCGCGAGGATATTTGACTGAATTTTTTTAAAGTTATAAGGACTTAAAAATGACCGCCGTAGATACAATTAGTCGATCTAATATTCAGCGATTTAATACTACGATTAATTCCGTTAGTTACTCGATTTGCTCTGATCGTAAGCATACCGTATTTCGCGTTTCACGATCGTAGATCGACTGTGGTAGCTCAAGGACTTTACAAATTTTCGTTCGACAACGATAGCAAGAGAGAGGGGTGATACTCGAACGTGACTGGCCTAACAATTTCCTGGAAAGGATCGAGATTTTCTTAAGGACGACGAGCATTGAACACGTTTTCGCTAATTAGAATTCCTAGAACTGATCGCGCCAGTTGTCGAGATTAACGACCCACCAATGTCAGGATTTTACGATGTGATCGCGAGTCGACAGGTATAACACTGTGTTGAAATGCTGTTTACGCTGTGATGGTACCTTTTCCTAGTACGAATGACCAGGCCTTATTTTGGATCGTCACCTTACGACGGACGAAACACCAGGACTACACGCTCTTCTTACGATAATTTCATTCAACGAATCCACTGGTATTTTAAGGTACATGTATTCTTTACTATTTTAAACTTGAACGAATAAAATTTAGATTAGCGAAAAGACACGTAGGATGTTTGTTTTTAATTAAAAGAAAAATTCAAATCCGAGGGGATTAATCGACGAAGCTCGCTGTACCGTTCAGATTCCATCTTCTCGTCAGTTCGTCTCTCTCTTCCCTATGAGATAAAGAATCGGTCTCCACCACGACAATCTTGCCTCTTATCCCGGAGTATGCGAGACGAAGGTTCGCTACATCGAACGCCGTGGCTCTCCTTTTGCAGAAAAAGAAAAGACGGGCGAGGAAGAAGTGCATCTGGCCACCGATAAACTCGGCTTCCCATGTCGCGTACCGTGCTCGCCTTTTCCAGTTTGCTCGCCTGCCCCTCGTCGCTTTCGAGAGAGCCATTTAACGAGGGAAATCCCTGTCGCGTTTTCTTCGACGTCGCTCCTACGGTTACTCTCGTGCGTCGAGTTCTTTCCCCGATCGCGAAATGGCAAGGAAAGACGAACGAAGAAACACGAACGGTCCGAACGGAGAGCATTTCCTCTACGATGAATCTTATTTGTGACCATAAAATGTCCACAAATATGTCATGCGCGGGCACGTACTGTCGCAACTTTTTCCCCGGGAAATTTACTGCGAGCATTCTCCTCGATACCGTTACGATTCTTCGTAGAAAAGAAATTTCGCGATGGCAACACTAATAATGGAATTATTAACTTCTCGATTCAACCCTTCAGAGTCACACGGAATTATAGAGGGTTAAATTTGACTGGATTTTTACAGTTCAATCAGAGTTTTGCAATCGATCTGAAAACATAGAAAGGTAAAGGTGTGCTTTCAACGATACTGTCCGGTTCCTGAAATTGAATTTAATCGACTCGACTCGCACCGTTACGGAAATAACATCCAAGAGCATTTAGACCGTCAGAATTGCGACGGCACCCCGAAGGCTTTTAACAAGCCCATCTGAATTATTAAAGCAAACCAAGGGGCGAAGGTATCGCGCTTCGAGCCTGATTGTCAACCGAACCGAAGTTTAACATCGCCTCGGATCCGAGGAAAGGCTTAACACGCCACGACGGTAGCTCGCCGCGACAAGGGGTGGCTCGGGGGTTGTATCAATTTGCAGATCGTTCGATGTCTCGAGGTCTTTCGCCGCGTCTTGGTAGGGGTCGACCGGCTGACGAGCGCGACAGCCCGCGCCTGGTGTGTAAGCAAGCGAAACGAGCGACTAAATAAAGGGGTGGATGAGCTCTCTTCAGTTCGAAAAGGCAGATTTCGAAAGGGGTGGCCCAGGAGATGGTACGGGGACGAGGAAGCCCGAGAGAAATTGATGTTAGCCGTTTGCATTTATTATTAATACGCTCGCCGACCTGTCACTAGACTGAACCTGTCAGCCCAGCGCCGTTTCAACCCCTCTTTCAGACCCTCTTCTCCTGTCGCCGCCCCCGGACGTTTCGGACACGTACACTTTCTCTGTTCCCTTCTTTCTCCGCCGCGGCGTCAGTCTTTCGAGAAACGCTTTCGGGGAAGCACTTTAATTATTCAAATCGAGCTAAATCGCCCATCCCGAAACACACGATACCGTTTCCAGAATGACTTTCTATTTTTTTGATTTAATCAACGTCTTATTTATAGTCATCGATGCAGCGAGAACAGACAAGGAATTACAATAGATCCTGTTCAATGATATAGATTATTTAATAATAAGCTACTGCCAATGATCAGTTTTAAACTCGTGAATTTCTAAATTTGCCTATAAAAATACCCTCCACCTCGTGGACATTGAGCCGAAGTAACGGCCATAATGAACCGTCCGTGGGGCTTCCGTTCGCGACGAAGAAAATAAAACGGCAACGGTCCGACTCCCGGTGCAAATTGAAGATCGAAATTCTCGTCGGTGCCCAACCCCCTACGTCACATTAGCTCGATATTTATAAGCTTCGAGGGGATTGACGCCGGCTATTGCACTCGAAGATAAAAGCCGCGTCGATTTTCGCTATCGACTCGGTTCCGCCCGCGACTCACCTGACCACTTGTTTGCTGAAATAATAACGAACCGACCGGTTACTCTGGAAATTCGATAATGCCTTTCGTAGAAACTTCCCCTGCGTAAACAGCAGCTGGCCGCGGAAACCCTGGCTGCGGGGAACGCGCGCAACGCACAGGAAATCGATCCTCCCGTTGCCGCGAAGGAGAAGTCGATGTCGAGGAAACCGTCGATCCAATCGCGCTAATGCTCCCGCGTCTCTGAATTATACAACGACCAGAGGGACTTCTCGCGTCCTGCGAGGGGGGAATAAAAGAAACGTATCCGGGATTCTGGCACCTTCGACCGGACCTTATCGTAAATCAAACGTCACCAAGAATCCTGAAAAGCCAAGTTACAGAGTCAGCGATTCGATCTACATCCTTCTTTTCCCCTCGGCCGCTACTATTCCACCGGGCTCACCGCGAGATATGATAAACCTCCGCTTTTATCTTATCGAGGCACGTGCCCCGGGTTGCATAAAAGGAAATATTTCATTCGAAACGTGCTCCGTGCGCGTCAAGCCCTTTGCCGGATGGAGCGGAAGGAAGATACCCACGGCACAAAGGGCGGAAAATTGGGTTGCGGATTATGATAATCCGTCCTACATATGTAACGGGACGTGGTAAAATAATTTTAATTTCACTCGTCACCGGTGTCGTATTCTTACTTTTCAGGATCGACGATCTTGATAAAATCGGTTAGTCTGTCGTTTCGGGGAAAGTGTTGAAAGGCTGTGTCAGACGTCGTGGCGTATCTGCGATAGTTTTATATTTGAAGAATATTTTAGAAACAAAATTCGTATTTATTTAATTAAACGCAATTTAATGCTATAATGTTCTGGCTTTTTTGCCAGAAACACTAAAATTTAATCGAAATAGCAGCAATTGAAAAATTCTAAAATTGTTGATTGTTTAAGGACAAGATAGAGGAGGAATTAAAATAGAAACCTGGTCGATCCGAAACAACTAAAGTCGATTGTTGGTAAAATAAAACGCAATCTCAATAAAAATTGTACCGTACGAGAATGGTAACAATTTCACAATTTGGCGGAACACTACGCTATGCTGTGTAGGTGGATCGTCAACGTACAGAAAATATATGGAAGATGTAAATTGAACGGGCGTGAACGAATTCAAACACGTCGACCGACGAGTACCAGAGTCGGGCAAATTTTATTCGCCAATAACAAATACAAATTTTTAATTCGTTACTAGATTCCAATTTACGAACGAAATGCGAGCAAAAATTAGTTTACGAAATGGAGTTTTACACAACGATGGCGTGCTGCTGGTCTGAATAGCGTTTGTAATAATTCTATGAATTGATTCTAGAAAGTACTTATTAGGAATATCTAAAAGCTGAATGCTACGGAGGATACTTTTATGACGTTGCCTACGTCGAAGTGCATCGGTTAAAATGCTTAACTGTATGTTATGTAGCCAATTCTCGCGACACAATAAAATGGATTGCATAAATGCGAGAACGGAGGCTGAACGAGGAAATCGTACGTCTGAAAGGACTCCGGGACTGCTTCCATTTAAGCGCTCCTCGGCTTCTCGCCATCTTTCCCGTTCGCGAATGAAAATATAAATCCATTTCGATCGCACCTCGGTGCGCTCGTTATTGCGCCACGAATCGCTGGATCGCGAATAAGATATTCCGGATGGATGATAATGCAGCCCGATATCGCGAATGGTAATTTGCTTGATACCGATACGGACAGCCACGCAGACTTACTCCCGATACACGCGTCCATTTCCTAGCATTCAATGAAAGAGATGCGATAACGCCACCGGAGAAAAACAGACGCAGATTCCCTCCGTAGACAAATTCTGCATGCGAATTCAATTTTCCTATGACTTCTTAATAGGTGTCCATCTGTTCTTATTTCGCGGAACAAATGCATTCGGATTCGCATAATAATTCGAACAACCCTTTCGTTCCTTTCGAAGCCATTATGACTACATATTTGAAATTATTGAACGAAACATTATTTATATTTTCAAATTTTCGTGTATTAGCTCCTTTTAGTTTTACGTAAAGATACACCTAATTTATACTTGCGTCGAATTCTATGAAGATCGGTTCGTCTCGCTTTTAGAGATTTCAGCGGAGAAAAAGTAGTTTCAATAAACACGGCGATAAAGTTGGACAGCGTAACACGCGACGGTTCCAACTGCGCAAACATTTGCGTTTACTCCAATAAAGTTTGCTAAAGAAAAGAAATTCGAAGCGCTTGGTTAATCGATCGAAAGTGTACACAATGAATGTCGATAAGATTACGCTGACGAAATGGATAGAACAAATATGGAACACGTAGGAAAGGAACGATTAACGATTTTTCGAATTTTTCAAATTGAGATATGATTTTGCTGTAAGGTGTACGCGACATGAAGCATGAGAAACCCTGAGTTGACGAAAGAGACGCGAGAAAAACAGTGGCAGGCCGCGCGAATCGTATAGATTCCATCGTAAGACAATTTCTGCGAATTCAATTTTCCTATGACTTCTTAATATATGCCCGTCTGTTCCTGTCTCGCGGAACAAATGTATTCGAGTTAGCGAGATGGCTGGCGCGAGCGTTATTAATCCCGCGGAACGTTTGCCGTAGAGGCGAAGTCGAAAATCGGTTCTCGCGCAGATGGTAGATAAAGCGCGAATCGTGACGGTTCGAATGCTAATTTTCTGGCCTTTTACACGTAGTTCGCCGTGCGAAAAGCCCCGTCTAGAAACCTATTTCCACGGCGTTGTTTGACAAACGACGCCGATCGAAAACAAAAGAGAAAACGCGCGCCAGTCACGACACCGTCGATTCCCCCTCATCGAAGAGACGCAGATTTACGATCAGAATTCGCTGCGATTTCGTTTCTTCCTGCTCTCCGTAGGCCTCGCCGCGCCGCTCGGCGTCGGAACGAGCGTCTGCAACAGCGGTATCGCTGCGTTTGACATTTCCATTCTGCGCCTTACCGGAGGATTTGTTTGAAATATCGTTTATGCTGGCCCGGCATCCGGCAACGTAGCCGGATTAACGGGCTGCAACAGGTCGTTAAGTCGTGCGCTGTAAAGCGGCGATATTAGATGAAAATCGAGTCGCCCGTTCCCGACGTTCCCGAGTATCGTTCGTATCGATTGTTCGACGCGCGTCGTCGATTTATGTGCGATCCCCTTCCCCGACCGATTCTTCGTTTCCCGTGTATTCGGGGCATAAACGTCAACGGCGTGATGATAAATATTTTGCGCGCACCTTGCCATCTAACAGTTTTGTTCTCCTCCCCTGGTCGTTTTATTGTACACCGTAACTATGAGCGCACAGTATGAGCATTTTATGGCCAGATAAACTTTTGCTTCAAGATCGAGTGGAAATTGTTCCGAGGATCCTCCGCGCCGCCTTTCTTTACCGCGACTATATATTTTTATCGACGCGATACCATATGTAACGCGTAACTCACGCTAATTGCTTTCTTATTCCTCGTTGAAGATATACTATAGTTTTTGTTGTAACAATTTTTTTCAATTTTTCACGTTTGATTTTCATTCGCGCAGAACATTTCGTTTTAAATACTGATTGCTCCGTTTAACTTCGAAGGGGCAAAATAGAGTTTGAACAATCAAGAACGTTGAATAATAAAGTTTCGGGGTCGTTGGAAAGCAATTTGTAGCTAAAATTGCACGGGAATTCGAGTAATTAAAAATATATATCAAATTACCCACGGGACGGTTGTGTTCGAATAAGTGGCCGAAATACGTGGCGTAATATTCGTTGAAATTTTGTATGGGATCGCAAAGGCGGAAGTTTGAAAATCTACGAGCGCGCTTTCGTTCCGCGACGATCCAGAAATCCCTGTTCGTTGCTCGATACGCGTGCTCCAGATGAATATCATGGAGCAGACGGACTGGCAAAGTGAATAGCATTGTGCGAGCTTCTACCCTGGGGCCCGACATCTCCTTACGCCTCGTTAGACGCCTTGTTTCGCACCTCGAAAACGCGCGTACGAGTATACGTAATATCGCGGGATTGTGGCTGCTAAGCTCGTCGCCTTCCATAATACGTTTTAATGGCCCATTCTGGGCCCCGCCCGGCTGTCGCGCGAAAAGGATTTGATTTTCATGCCGACGTCCTGCGACTACTTGACGAAGAACCGAGCCGCGAGAATTTCGATGAAGCCCTCCCAACCGAATGACTATGCACGCTCCTTTTATCGCACGACAATCATCGATGTTCTCGAAACTTAACATCTAATAGCTAAGTAATATTTAAATTTTTAATTTCTGTGAAGAAACGTTCTCTGAATGGGTACCTAATGGGTTAGTAAAATGTATCATTCTACGGAATCAGCGAGGAGGTAATTAGGGAAGGAACCACTAATTTGGCAAGGGTAACGTATTCATTGAAATGTTGCCCGGTATGGCCGGTGGTCCGCCCGTTAGAACAATATTTTATGCCTAATTGATGCAAAGTAAGTCGTAAGTACGTCTGCTGATTTGAATTGTTAATCGACCGAACGCGGCCCATTGATGTCTAATTATCATGTACACTACGATTCAATGGCATTACAAGAGGGCAACTATGAATCATATTATGAGACAAATGAATTTCTCAGTATTATATGCAAACCAGCCAGTTGTAGCGTTGTTATCAACGATTTTGCAACGAAAAGTACGTGCGCCGGTATGGTAGTCAATAATTATCCTGCCACCGCGCAGTAATAAATCAATGCTTAGAAACGAAATGACAGGGACGATGGTCGTTGATAATACACGTGTATACGAATGTACGCTAATTGCACGTGCTGAGGAGATATATACGACGAGCTCAGGGAGATTAGACGAGCCCTCCCGGTATATCCTGCTGATTTCAGACGGTGTGCCTGTCTTGCATAACGCGCACGGTGTTGCAATAAACATTGTAACGTTAATGCTACGGGCTACGACCGCAACAACCGTACAAATGTACGTCCGACGAGCCTCTCTGAATTTCGACCGTCGATGACTGCCATCTTTGAGAAACGAGACGGATAATTGCAGAGGGCACTCGACGAAACGCAATCGTAACGTCAATTTCGCGAGTGAAAGCGGCTCGACCGACAAATTAAAATTAATTAAGCGTCGGTACTTGCTTCTAACGAAATTGGAGACAGCAGATTTGAAAATTGGAAGCACCGAGGAAATATAGAGAATTTCCAACAATTTATTACATTCTGATAGTACGATTAAATGATTAATGGTACTTTTGTATTAATTTGAAGATTAAAAATCCTCCTATATGGAGTTCTTAACTGTGGTGGAGAATGCAAATTTTTAATTCTTATCGAACGATTATGTGTAATTAATTTTAATCTACTACAAAGAGATATGTCATTTTTTTTCTTAGTATTGAAACATTTTGACAAAGCACTTATCCTTTTTAGGATGATCCTTTTGATAATTAAAATATTTGAATTATTGACTGGTATAAATGAATTGTTATGCAATGAAGTCGTTACTAATTACTGAAAATGAAATTTTCTAAAAGTGCCAAGCGTCATTTGTATTCATGTTCGTCAGAATGCTAACCTCCAATTGGACGCACAGTTATTAACTCTTAAGAATATTTTCGAAATAGCTAAATTACATGTAAAATCTATAGACATACCTCTCCTAACCATAAATCAGGTGACGCTGTGGGCATCGTGAAATCTCGCTGGTCTTCGTCAAGCACTCTTTCTCGTATTCCTCAGTTTCTCGATTTCTCACTTTCACTCCACTTTCCACGACTTTTCCCAACACTCACTTTGACTTCTTTCAAGTCCCCTACCCATAATTTTTACCATTTTTAACATCTAATCTTGTTCTAACCTTTCATAATACTTTCCTTCGACAAGGACTACCCGCCAATTGCGTTCAATTGGAACTGACATTGAGGTTATATCTTTTCCCTACAACTTTACTATCAAATCCCATAGAATTCACGCGTTACATTTTGCAAAATACTGATCTAGATTAAAGTTTAGTTTGTATATTACTGAAACAATTATACTTTTACAAGCGTTAACACTGATTATTAATCCTGCCACGTTTTATTAAATTGACGTAGACTGCCGCTGTCTATAAATCTGTGGCGACACTTCCGCACTCGCCGCCAGAGGGATGCGTTCAAACTGTTTCTTTCCACAATTACTCGATGTTCCTATGTGTATATGCACTCCTCGGCACATTATGAATTGTCAACCACTCTTTCTGCTATTCCTCTGTTTCTTGATTTCTCACTTTCACTCCACTTTCCACGACTTTTCCTAACGCTTATTGTAACATCTTTCAAAACCCTTACCCATAATTTTTACCATTTTTTACTTCTAACCTTGTTTTAACCTCTCGTAATACTTTCCTTCGACACAGACTACCCGCTAATTACGTTCAATTGGAACTGACCAATATTATTCCAAGTATTAGGATGTGCCAGAAAATATTACGTACTTCAAAACCGTCATTGCTTAAGTAATAATTACAACAGAATGGAACTGAGGTTATCTCTTTTCTCTACAACATTACTATCAAGTCCCATAGGGTTCGCGCGTTAGATTTTGCAAAATACTGATCTAGATTAAAGTTTCGTTTGTATATTACTGAAACAACTGTACTTTTACAAGCGTTAACACTGATTATTAATCCTGCCACGTTTTATTAAATTGACGTAGACTGCCGCAGCCTATAAATCTGTGACGACACTTCCTGCACTGGCCACCAGAGGGATGCGTTTAAACTGTTCCTTTCGACAATTACTCGATGTTCCCATATCCTCGACAGATTATGAATTGTCTAAAACGAAACCTGTTAGGGCTGTTTTATTACGAGTCCACTTTTTAATTTAATTAAAATTATAATTCATCTATATTATGACTCAAAATTTGAATCCATTTTGTCAAGTAATGGCACACGTTTTCAAAGATAGGTAATTAAACAATGATGTCGAAATGAAACATGAAAGCGCGTGATTTGTTTGCATCAAAAGTACTAGCATGCTATTGCAGAGGAATGCAGCAGCTTTCACAACGGTGTCAGAAGACCATAGATCATCGTGTTCGAAATTCCATTCTGTTGTAATTATTACCTAAGGAATGAAGATTTTGAAGTACGTAATATTTTCTGGCACATCCTAATACTTGAAAAAATATTGGTGATAATTCAGAGAGTCAATTTCACGTTTAATTTTCGAAATGTATTAATAAGTCGTAAACTAATCGCAAATGAATAATATTCCTCGTGCCATTACGTAATATACTCTTCATCATTGTTTCATTATCTTCACGTACCACATCCTAAATATGTTAGCTGATCATTTACATTTTTCATTACTCTTCTTCCCCACTTGACAACAAATCCTTCCGAACAAAACAAGTGAAATGGATATTTAAAATTATTTCTCCGTAACATTGCAGCACATAAATTACTAACTTCAAAATGTTTTATTAGAAATCATACGTTTAGATCATTTGTGACGCTGCTAGCGGACGCGTTAAGGCGACTCGTCTTAAAAATCAAATACCACGGCCTCTGCTCGCGCGATCTACGGGCTTCGAAGACTCCGTAGTCGCGCATTGTTCGCGACTCGCTTGGGAACAGGTTGAATCGGCTGCGATTTCAGTCTCGCGCGTGTGCATGGGCCACGTACTCGCCGGTGGCACGCGTGACACGCATCTCATTGCGAATAGGTCACGGAGTTCGTATAAACCCGGCTTCTTTGCGCTTATGTACGTTTATGGTGCGTGCACGTTGGAACGCGATGGTTTGCCGCATCCATGGGATTCTCTCTCGAATGCTAGTCGAGGTCGCGTTACGGCGTTTCGCGTCGCGATCGGTGCCGTTTGCCGCGGTTGGCTGTTAACCGATGATGCACGGCACCTCTGATGCACGATCGGACGCTAGGTGAGGCGGTACATCATCCGGCACCTCTAACAAGAACGATAGAGAGCTTTTCCGCGCTCGGTGATTTATACGAGTCACCGTAGCCACGGGTGTCCGTGCCGTGTAATTTACCAACGAATTGATTATTCTTCGCACTGGCTATCACCGTCTCTGCTCAACCGATGGATTATTGAGATCGTTCCGTTCGTCGATCGCAGTCACTGTTTTGTTTATCACGAGGAGACCTGGATATGTCGATACAAATTTTAATACCAAATAAAAGCTTAACAACTTTTCATCGCGTTACTCGGAGAATAAAAATTAAAATCTGAGTTATAGAACGAAATATATTTCACTGTTCGATCGACTAAATGTCAGAAATGAATCGTCATATCAGGACTGCTAGGAAAATCATTAGGGAATTTATTTGTTGCAGCCTTTAAAGGGTCAAATTTCAAATTTTAAATTAATTTGTTTGAGGCGATCAATCTTTCAAAAGTAACGGAAAAACAAATGTCACGAGTTGATAAAATAAACTTTTTCCATTCCATCAATATCCTTAGTTATACGTGAATTTCGTAGTTCGCGTTTCATTGATTATTAGTGCGAATTTTAACGATAACGACGTACACGTCGCGATGGTCAAACGCATTCTGGTTAGATTAGTTTAAGCATTTCCCGTCAGGTGGCAGCACCGCCTTGACACAAGCTCGTACGTTATATACCGCGCGACGAATGGTGGGAGAAGCAGTATGGCGCAGAATCGTGTGCACAGTCGATTGCACGACGTTGGGATGGTTTAGTGCAGCCTGCAACTTCGCGTTAGGAAGGCAAGCATTGCGCTGTAACTGTCGACGAATTGGACACCGATTTTCCTTGTACAGCATGAGGTACGTCTCGATTTTGATAGATTCAGGACACGACCATTGACCAACACGCCTTTATCGATTCGCTAACCATTTGTGTAACCGGTTTTCCACCGCTTGTACTCGAAGCAGACCGTTTGTTTTGTTGACGTTCATTGTTACGTATATATCTTGTGACGGCACGCGTGAATCATAATTCAAACAGGTGTAATAGTTAGTTATGAACTTTCCAAACTATTTTAAGTTACGATATTAAAAGTTTCTAACGATGTTACTTTGTAGCGTAACATCCAGTGTGTCGGTTCACGGTGCTGGAGGACTCGAGTTCGAAACTCGCAGCGCGCGAAACTTTCGAAAGTTTTTTTTTCGTTGTTTGCAGTTCTATAAATATCACTGCGGGTATTCAGAATTATTCGGATAATTATAAACGCATACACGAGTTCTATACCCTTTGTACTGCTTTAACGAATTGTAATTTTTATTCGGTTCTTGATACTTTATCTACTATTTGTGAAATAGTTCTACGTATATTTGGTTTTAATAATGAGAATTAAAGAGTCAGTTCGCTTCTCGTAACTCCAAACCTGAGGAAGGCTAGATAAAATAGAAATTGTATCCACTTTGGATTTTACTTAAACCTTAAGTGGATTATTGAGGCCGCTGCCAGTTTAAACTAATAATTATTTAATATATGTCAATGTAATTATTTGAAAATTTAGTTCATTATTTTTTAAATGCTTTAAAGGAAAGTTGATTTCCATTTACCAATTTGATAAAAATCAACATTAAGTAAAATAATTCAGTTGAAATTGAGAGTCCACTTAGGGGTTAAAATATCCACATATATGTAAATCTAATGCAAAGGAAATGAACGAATGGCGCCATATTGCATTGTTATCTGAGCGCCAAAATACCTTAGTATCTTATTTAAAAGAAATATGTATAAACTAATATATACATATAAGAGTACTATAAAATTCAAATCATTTTGAGAAGACACAATATCATTTACAAATTATAATAAGTAAAAGAGGCAGAAGATACGTAATTTAAGATTTTATGGTTGTGTGTGAAACAGAGACCAAAAAGTTTCGTTAAAATCCAGCCTCCGTAGGACGTTTTAGATCCAGCACCGCAAAAATAGGAAGAATGTAACGCGCTCCGCGTATTTTTATTCGTAGAATACCTCGCACAGCGGAACGCAGACGAGAGATACAAACATAGGGACCGCATTGCACGCCTTTCAAGCTGATTGGCGTCGCTCGGAAGTTACAAGCAAGATGCCGTTCACGGCGGACGCCGCGGCGAGCCAGATTCAAGAACGGTTGAAGAACCTGTACCACCTGGTGCACGAGGTGGAGACGCAACGTGTTCGATCGGAGCACAACCTGAACAACATTATAAAGACTTACGAGAAGGTGACCCCCGAGGACAAGGTGTCCCCCTACTATCAGCAGAAGCTGAAGAACCTTTACAGCGCGGCGGTGGGTGATGCTCAGCAGGAGGAAGAGATCCTGCGCAAGGCGCTCGTAAAGATCAACGAGATCCGAGCGATTAGAAACGAACGACGGATACAGGCACGGAATGCGGGCAACAAGGAGACCATCAGACGCGGCGCTCTGATGAAGATGCTGCTAAGCACCGCGCAAACCCTTCCTCTGTACGTGGGCAAAACACCGGGGGCGAAGCCGCCGCCTTTGTGCGGGGCGATCGCTGCCGAGCCCACGTACATCGCGAAGATGGGTGACATGGTGGCGGCGCTGGTGAAGGGCTCAGAGGAGGAGGAAAACTGGATTCTCGCGGAGGTGGTTCAGTTCAATCCCACCACGAATAAATACGAGGTGGACGACATCGACGAGGAGCAAAAGGACAGGCACACCCTGTCGCGACGACGAGTGGTGCCGCTTCCGCTCATGAGGGCCAACCCCGAGACTGATCCTCACGCTCTGTTCCCGAAAGGATCCATCGTGATGGCGTTGTACCCGCAAACGACCTGTTTCTACAAGGCGGTGGTGAATCAGCTGCCCACCACCGCCACCGAGGAGTACGAGGTCCTGTTCGAGGACGCAACCTACGCGGACGGTTACTCCCCGCCTTTGAACGTCGCTCAGCGTTACGTGATCTCCATCAAGGAGAGCAAAAAGAACAAGAGCCAGTGTTAATGGAGGACGATCGATTCGCAGCAGTATTATTACCTCGATTCTCGCGCTCGTTACCGTTAGAACCGTAATTCTTTTTCTTTTTTCTACCACAAGACCGTTGATTGGAAACAATAAAGTTCATGATTTTCGAGTATCGGATTATCATTGCGTTCGGCGGTATTCCGGCCCCCGAACCACCCCTCCCTCTATTACCTGGTGCTTGGAAGCAACGTAATCATTCCGTTGGCCGCGCGTACATATAGGCATTTTTATCGAAATCACATGGTTTGTCGTTAAGTTGAATCCCGTCCGATGGACCGCAAAGGGGGGGAAATAAGCACGTACTGACAGTTAGGGTCCTATTTCCGCGATACTCGTCCGTGGGTAATTGGCGTAGATTACACGACGATAATAGCGGCATCCTTATACAAGCGGGTGGACCTTAACCTGGACTCGTCTGACCTTTCGTGGAATCGGTTCTCCGTGACTGTCCGACCGAGCAATTTCTTCCTATACGGAATAAATCTTCCCCTTCGCGCTGGCGCGATGAAGACTCGGGGGTTGCCGGGAAGGGGGGTAGGGCACTGGTTTCGATGGGAGCTCGATCGAAAGGCGAGGTTGGGCGAAAAAGAGACGCAGAACGAAAGAGAGTGCCGTGCAATAATTGATTCCATAATCGGTGGCTGCCGCCAGACATCAAAGCGACTCAGAGCCCGCCCCCAACCCCCGCCAGACAGGCCCAGCCAATCTTCATTCATTATTTAGCTTAACTAGTCTCGCTCGGAGTATCATAAAAAAGTGGCCCCTCTTTCGTCGCGTCGATATGTACTTCGTCAAGGAATCCGTCTCAAAATTGTCCCAGTTGCTCCGGCGATTAGTTTTAACGATGAGAAACGCTTAGAACGACGCGTTACGAGTAACCGAGGGTAGCCGCGTCTAATCGTTAACGATCCGAGCGGCTTAGGAAGCATCGCCGCGCAAAGTAGGGTCAGGAAGGTCCTAACGCTTCAAAAATTATTTTATTGCCCGTAATACCATAAACTGGGATTCTTGGACACCTTGTGTGCCTGGGCTTAATTGTGGGTTGTTCTGATAACTCTAGGACAATATACGCAGAGGAGAATGGTAGAAACCGTTGCTCGTGGACCTCCTTTCTCATACTAAACACATCCTTCTACATCATGCGAAACCTACCAGTAGGGAAATCTAAATGTTACCGTTGAGTACGCATATTATACTTCACTGTAGAACATAAATAAACAAGAGAAGGCACTCGGCAGACTACACCTAGTAATAGGATACATCAAACAGTATAATAGTGCACGTCCAAGAGGTGCTCATGGTTCTGTACTATGATACGTATATTTACTTGGTGTTGCGTTAATGTATTCGGTCTGTTACAATTCGTGTTCAACATGCTGTTATAAAATACAGTATATCACGCCCTGTTTAAACTATAGTCGGGCTAGAATCGATCGATCCCATAATCTCAAGTCTACTGTACATTGTAATATACATAGATATTGCGTTAGTTTAAGAAAAAACATTAAATAGCATTGTTACTGGTCAACGAATATAGGTGCAATTATTATAATTAAAAAAGAATATGTTATAGCATAGACTTCGAGAGGTTATGGCCGCCATATTTGTTAGACTGTCGCTCTATCTGTCGTCTCTTAGAGCAAACCTGCAGACAACGTGTCTCTCGATCAGATAACTTGCATTAAGAAGGTGCATTATAAATCAATTCAATACTCAAAAAAGAATCTATAAAAATCATAAGTTGTTCAATTTAAAATTGCAAGATTTTTAATTTAGAAAAAAAAAGACCTGACATTTCCCGCACGGTAAAATATTTCAAACCGAATAGGCAAGGGGTTAATCAATCATAAGAATAGTGACATACCGTGACAGTGATTGTCCAGCTGCCAATCGCGATTCTGTACCGTAACAATTAACGAACCATGTGGCTTCGGGAACGAATAATTGAAATCGAAACGACCTCGATCAGGATATTCGATACGTGTATCAAGGAGCAATTAGCCATTTTGAAACGAATGGTACATTTCCTCTAAATACACGCCAATCGATACCGCACTCACAGGAACCATTCTCAGTTGTCGAATTAATTCAATCGGTAAATTGTTGATGAAAGCAATTTTGACGTATAGGTTCACTGTTCCCAATAATTCCACGAATCAATATTTATCGTGGCGTAAGTATGGGAAATCGAACCTAGTATAATACAAGGAAATTCAAGGTTCGTAAAATTTCGAAAGCCTTCCGAAACTGTTCTTTCCATCCTTGATTCGTACAGGGCATCTTCTCACCCCTTTATAACCCCTCGTTTCTGCTCGTTCCCTTCGTTCATTCGTTTCACGTTCCCAGTTATCTGAGTAATACCTCTCCTCGACAGCTTCGCTGTGCCCTTCTTTCTTTCATCCTCTTTTCGTTTCACCTTCGTCCCTGGTTTTCGCCGAGCAAACCAGATCGGGCCACGTTCGCTTAAACCTTTAGTAATGGAGCACGGCATTTTTCTTCGCCGCCGGTAATTACATCTGTGCTCTCGCGGGCATATTTTATTTGAACAATTAAAAGAAATGGTTACGGTAGTTAAAGACAATTCTTTACTGTACGAACCCCATACAAGGACGGGAAATATCGTAATCGAGAAAAGTTTCATTGATAAGAGACAAGATACGTTGACCATGAAAATATCAAAAATAGCCAGTATAAACAATACCTCACAAAATTATAAGTTCGATACTGACACAAAGATCGTAATATTCCAGTACTTGCGAGGGCAGTGATTTATCGGAATATTCATTGAATGAAAAATATATTAAGCAGCGAGGAGTTAATCATGTTATGCTCGATACCGATTTGGATATTAATTTTCACGATTCACGCAATCAAAGTCCGAATGGTAATGTACCGGGAAGAGTTCCATTTTTAAGACAACCGGAAGCTCGTTCGAGTAGTCGATAGCCCGATATTGAGGAGAAAATCGGAAACCGATGGTCCTTCTGGAATAGGGTGGAGAACAAAGTACGCGAAAATGAGATTACGCGGCCCGTGCGTTGGACAGCCCGTACATTTTCATTTTTTAATTAATACGCCCCCGTACAATGGTACAAGTACGAAGGGACGGTCGATAAGACCGGCTAACGAGCTGCCAGCGTCTAATCCAACTTCGCCTCGAAAACTGTCGGAACTCTTGCAGAACGTGTAATGAGTTCTGGCCGCTTCCACCAAGAAAAATCTCGATATTAATAGCTTTTGCTTTTGAGTAGACGGAAAATGCCGACGACAATGTAAAGCAATAGCGTCGTCGATGTGGCCGACCAAATAGAAAATTGTCGCGTTTCGCGGAAATCTTGACAGTTGATTCACTTACTTGACCACTCGAGGCCATTGTGAATTACGTCTTACTTAAAAAATTCAGTTTGTGAATGTGAACAAATATATCTGCAAAAGCCTCCATAGTATTCTTTAAAGTTTTCGTTAAAGAAAGTTCCAATAATTACCCAATCAATCGTCTTTCTAAAGGAAATTCCTCTTTAAACTAGTTCCACCCTCTCGCGCTGTCAAAGTTCCTTCTTTGAGATCGGAATGGAACGATGTAACGCTACTTAGGCGAATACTCTGTTTTCCTTCGATACAATGTGCTCTCGAAACGAACGGTACCAGACCCGCTACCGTTATTTAACGACATTAAACTCTATTTATTGAACTCGTTAGAATTTTTCCTTTGATACCGTCGAGGGAAACGAATTAGCTCCAACGGGGGAGCAATAAAGCGAGTTCAAAGTTACTAATGCAGTTGCTTTACGCCCGCGTAATGGAACGCTGCGTTTCCCTGGAATATAGGGTAATTGAATGCAACGTCATAACGATCTGTCAGCCGTGCCGGGTAGCCAGCGTCAGAGCGAAGTGTTCTTTTACGAGATCGTCGCTTTCGACGCGGACAATTTGTTATGTTTTTCAACGCCCAGGTCCTGCATTCGGGAAAAGACGGGTCGCGTCCGACGAAACGATTTTTGCTCCCGTATATCAAAGGGGCATTTATCTTTCGTGGCACGCGGGGTTCCACGGTTTCGATGCTCGGAATCATCAGCCATCTCTTTCACGGATGCATTATGAGCGCGAGCCACGGGACAGAGGGAGGATGAGCGGAGGGGCAAATAATTCATAGGCGGGCGGTTTCTCGTTAATTAATTGCGTTTGCCAATGAAGGCGGGGCAGTTTAAAACTTCCTTCATAATTCAGACCCATAATCGGTTATCGCGATCGTTATCTCGCGACACCGCGCGAGATCGTTCCGGAAATTAGCGTACACTTTTACGACTTTTCAACGAAAGAATTTTAATTTCGCGGAAACTGACGGCACAGTCACGCGCCATTCCGTACTCGGGTAATTCCAACGCGATTTAATAAAGCTGTACAATAGTTGATGAGAGCGTAAACGAACATTGTACAGCGCTGCACGAAATCTGATCGATCGATGACGCGAAATAAAATTTTTCTTCGCGACGCTTTGTTTCTGGGAGAATTGGTATATTATAAGGAATGATAAACAGGGTGTTCGGTCACCTCTGCTTTTATACAGGGTATTCGACCACCCCTGGGATAAATTTTAATGCAGGATTCTAGAGGCCAAAATAACACGAAAATCAAGAATACCAATCTGTTGATGAAGGCTTCGTTAAACAGTTACTAACGTTTAAATGTCCGACCGCACTGAATTTTTTTTCTCGAAAGTACGTAGGATTTTGGGGGTATGTCTATTGACCAAAAATGATTGTAATTGACCCCCGCAACCGAAAATAATTTTTTTAGAACGATTTGAAAAATTTTTTTTTGTCGAAAAATTTAGGCACCTACCTCCTGTCGATTTTTCTTAAAAATTCCTTTTTCATGTTTAGTAATTTTGTTTGACGCCCTACAGAAAAGTTGTCTAATACTTTTTTGTAGGTACCCATGAGCTCTACTTCAGAAAAAAGTTTCATTGAAATATATTCACAATTGTAGGAGTTATAGCTGTTTGAAAATTGGACCATTTTTATGAGGTTTTTCTCATTTTGCGGGGTCAAGGACCAACTTTTCGAATATTTTTACGATTTGTACATATTCTCCATCAAAAGACGCGTAGTTTGCTTTTTTAAACATTAAAATCGTCCAATTCGTTCAGAAGTTATGACGTTTTAAAGATTCGCATGAAAATTCGTTCAGACATTTCTGGCCAGAAATTATATTTTCGGTAAGGAATTTTTTTCTCGAAACTGAGTAGGATTTCGGAGGTATGTCTGTTGACCAAAAATGCTTGCAATTGACCCCTGCAACTAAAAATAATTTTTGCAGGATGATTCGAAAGTCTTTTTTTCACCCATAACTTTTAGCACTTACTCGAATTTTTTTCTCGAAATTGGGTAGGATTTCGGGGGTATGTCTATTCACCAAAAATGATTGTAACTAACTCCCACAACCGAAAATAATTTTTCCAGAACGATTTGAAATTTTTGAATTTAATTGTTAATAACTTTTTAAAGAAGCCTTCATCAACAAATTGGTATTCTTGATTTTCGTCTTATTTTGGCCTTTAGAATTCTCTATTAAAATTTTTCCCAGGGGTGGCCGAACACCCTGTATATTGAATTCCTATCTCAAAAATAAATTCAGTAACAAATCTATTTGCATAAAATGACCAATCGTAAACGTGATAAATCCTTCTGACAAACACACTGGACCAACACCTAGAGAAGTTTGTAATTTCGTGAATCATTAGGATTTCAATTACGTCCGAAATAAATAGTGATCCGTGGACAGCGATGCCACGAGTGGATCGTTATTAATCATTCCGTTAAGCGTTCTTCTTTTTCGGGGTAACAAACTTCCCGCGTTTCAATTCACGAGTTGACCGTTCTGGAATATTCGCAGACCACCGCAGGTCGTTCTGGAGACCGATGGCCTTTCGAGAAGTTACTTATTTCCGGACCATGTCCGAGGTCTCAGTGGGTCAGCAGATATGTCTGGCACAGCGATGATTAATTTTGAGTTCCCATCAGGGATATTAGTTTTTAATGCACGGTCGTTGTCGTGGGAATTATAATAATTAGCTTTGCGCCCCATGGACCAGCTGGCTGTACGGCCCGACTCCACCTCCCAACCGTGTCGTCCGTCGTTATATTCGGATTCAGTTTGTTGAACTATGAGGAACTGCTACATGCATGCGTATACATCCACGTTTGAAACGCTAGAACCGTCAATTACGCTTTTCTGTAAAAAGTCTCGTCGATCGTGAGATCAAATGAATTATCGTATTTCAATTCTATAAAGCAACGTACAAATTTATTTTGTTTCGTCCACACTAGATGCAATTTATCGTGGAGTTGACTTCGTGAAATTGTATACAACGACTTCCGCCGCCCTAGCAACAATATACGAAACGATTCACCCCGTTTTAGCAGCTCTATGCATACGAATGCACCGGTTTTGAATGACCGTATGCGTCGCGATGCGGTTTCCTGTCACATTCGTACGAACTTCGGTCACGTACGAATCCCCAGCACCGTGCTTTACACCTCGAAGCAACACACGCTGCCGAGTGCAAGCGAGCCGAGTTATCCCTAGAGTAGGTTTCGCGAACAGCTCCTTTGTAACCTGGAAACTTGAACTTGGAAGTCGCTACACGAGCTGCAACGCTGCCCTATCAAACTAAACGAGCGATTCTAGCACGGTGTTGAAGCAAAGGGTACTGGGTCTGTCTACTTTGGAAGAGACCCTTTTGCAGACTTCATACGCGCCGGTCATGCTGCTCCATTATTAAGCTCGATCGCGACAGAATATTTTCTGCATCGACAGCAATGCACATCTGAAGTTTCCCCTGTCCCGTGCGCGAAGTTTCCACGAGGTGTTTTGTCACACATTCTACGAAACTTGTTTAGAGTCGAAGTACACGTTTTCTGCCGAGATGAATTCAGAAACGAGGAATTCGTGCGAACTTTCGGAGCGAGATGTGGTAGTATCGAACGAAAACATATACGTCCCCAGAAATAGTAGAATGTCTAGAATTTTGAAAGAAAGTCAAAACAACTCTTGCAAGGGAAAATTAGACTGAAGATTAAAATATTTTTATCAAGAATCATGAAATGTGGGAACAACGTGAATAAATAAAAGGCCACGAGCCAGATAGGGTTGGAAAACGGTGTTTTGCATAATTCTTCTCCCAAGTTCCCGCTGTAATACTATTCTTCAGCGCGGGGGGTGTCGACGATCAATCATCCCGGCGAAAAGCAAGCGAAGAATTAGCATGAATCCTTCGAGCGATCCTGACATTTAATTTTACTCGAAGTTCGTCCGCCCGTGGGTCCTAAAAATGCGAGGAGGGTTCGAGCGTAATTTTTCCGCGGACCGAAGTTTCCCGTCAATACGATTCTATCGATAGCCCTTAGGAACGGTCCCGGGGCATCGTGCATCATCCGGTTAATCCTTTACACGCCGGAGGAACGTGATTGTCAATATTTCAAAGTTGGAGAATATCGGGGAGAGAAAAACGAGGCCGCTCGAAGAGCGATGAGCCCCCTCGAACGATCCTGTCGTTCCGAGGGACGATCGAGCGACATCGATCCGGTCGACGGTGATCGCGCGACGCAATCGACTCGCGCGTAGTCTCGCGGGGCTCGTTCCAAGGCGGACCGCGGGTTAACCGGTGAACCCGGCCTAATTGAATTTCGCGTACGGCCACCGCGACGATTCGTCATCCCGGCGTCCAATTTGCCGCGAGTCGCTCACTCTCTTTCGACCGTCCGGCTCGTTCAGCTACCGCGTCTTTCATCTTCGTCTGCCGGCTGTCAGAAGGCGTCCGCGCGGCTGGATACCCGAAATTTTATCAGCTGAATGGACCCGCGCGACCGACGCTCCCGAATCGCCATCGAACCGACGGATGACACTTACCTGAAACAGAAAGAAAAACGTACTCGTTAATTTCTGTGAACGAAACTGGTACATCAGGAGGAGAATGAAACCATAGGAATCTGATGGGATTCATCTACTAATTAATCTGGTAAATCTGAGTCTGAAAATGGGAAGTTTGTCTCGTCAACAATTGACAAATATGATCGTTGAGTAAGACAGCCAATGGTAAAGCGTCTTCAGGTTTATGTTTAGATGCAAATAGGTAATTTTAAACACCTATTGTGAAGGTAAATAGATACAATGTGTTTAAGAGGAAACTCGCTACAACTTGAAAACACATGTTCATATGAACTTTTGTTATTGTTTTCTTGTGTACAATTCACCCTGTATAATACGACGGCAAAATTATATTTATACTCAACCAACAAATTGAGGAGAGTCAGATTTTATTTTTGTGATATAGACAGTCTATTGTACAAAGAATGATATTTAATATTGGTATTAAAGTGATTATAAAACTCCCACCCTCTCTGGCTAGAACAGCGTAACACGAATCTTTTCATTCGCTATTGAAAACGCGGAAGAGTACGATTGTTCCAACTTTGCCAGTCCCGCAGGAAGAAAAATATTTGCAATCCCCGGCGAAACCCGACAAAAGCATAATCGGTCGATTATTAAAACAACGGGAAGCCGTTTTCGCCCGTGTCGCGGCACGCATCAGCCGACAGGCGCTTAAACAAACGCTTTCGCGGCGGTTCGCGTTTACCTTCGCGGGATTCGCGAGACGGAGATATCGATTTCCAAGCTAAACTGCTTGCAGCGGCAATATACAAACACCTGACATTCCGCGTAAATTGTAATCGAGCCAGGGGTAAAAGAAAACCCGCCACCAGTGAGCCCGTTGTTTCTCCACGGCGCGGCGACGAGCCGAAGGAAATAAGGGTAGGACAGGCTTCCTTCTATCAAAGGCAGCTGCTTAGGTTCTCACATAGATTAACCCAGGTAGTTTCTGTTCCGCTTCGTCTAGAAGACGGAGCTTCAGGCTGCCGGGAAGTCGCTCGCAAACTCGATGGCAAATTGTCGAGTCTTGCCTTAACCTCCTGCCCCCCCTTTCCTCCCTTTGTCTTCTCCTCCAGCCCCGCGCCACGCTCTTTGCAACTGTCTGCGTCGGACGTCTTATCCGTACCGAGTCGTCTGTATCCATTGGGAGCTCGCAAATCACAGGCTGGCGGTTCGCTCTGGCCAAATTATCCGGGAAATTCTGGGCGCAGCAGCGTGCATCGAGACGGCTCGTGTCGTACCGACGATTGAGATAATCCCGACCCCGACACACGAACGACGTTTTATCGCTTTCGAACTTGGCGTTTTCCTCGCGTCGGCGAAACAGACTTTGGCGGATAAATTGCTCGCCGGAGACGCGCCATTGTGAAATTAAGGGGTAGTCCTGTGCCCCAAAACACTAAAAAATTCATCTATACGATATATAGAAAAGATTGCAAATATAATAAATAAGCATCGATTCAATTTTGCCTGTCAACCCTTAGATTCGAGTCATCTTCAGTATTTGTAAATATTATAATTGTATTTTGTAACATTATTCATGAAGATGAATAGAACCACGAGGCTGAATTTATCGTTTAGCTTCTGATTTATTTTGTGTGTGTCTCCGTTCAAGGCAGAACGATCAAATCGTAAAGAAACAAAATTGGTTTTACTCTCTTTAAGAAAAAGATGGTGGGTGGTGGCTTTGGTTTTCCCCATTTCTTGCAATTTTCTCGGTGAAAATAAATGCACTACTGATATTAATGATATTTAAAATTGCATTGATCCGATAGAAAACGTGGCATAATATAAATTGAAGTAAAGAGATGACAAATATCATGGCTGTTACCTCGATCGTTAAGATGTTCTTGTTTTGTATGTGTTCATTGGGGTCAAAGTTTTTAGAGACGTCGACCAGGAAAACGTAGTTTCGGGAAAAACGACGTTAAAAGTTAGATACCGCGTCATGCGATGTATCCGCTCCGCTCAAGCAACTTTGCCGCAAAGTTCGGTACTGAAATTTGGCGATTAGTTTAACCACGTCACGTCCATCGTTAAACACGAATAAGAATACCAAAACGTAAACTGACAATTTTGTGTTTAATCGATAAGCAAGTGCTCTGCATTCGCCACGAGTTTCGAACTTTAATTTTCATGATTTCGCTAATTTTTAGAAATATATTTTCATTCCTAAAGCATCAAAATAATCCAGTTTTCTTTATACTTGTTTAACAAAGCGACACCCAAGGAGGATAATAATGTTGCTAAGTGAAAGTGGAAAACAGAGTATTTTAAATTAATATAAGCCACCAGTCCCTCGTTTTTTTTTTGCACTGGAATCTTTAACAAACCGGCTCCGTGAAGCACGTGATTTTATTTAAGAAACCGTGTCTCTACTTTCTCACTCCGTTGAACTTGTATACTAGAGTACCTTAGACTTCGAATTTTCAGATTAAAAGCTTGACCTGCTTGTTCCGCCTTTGTTAGCCGGTTTTCATTTCTCCTTTGCATTACTATGTTTCTTCTTACATTCTAAGATTCCTCCAAGAGCATTTAAAGATGATCATTTTCTGAAATACTCGAGTTCTTTTGTTCAGTAAATTAGTTCTACTTTGATAATAAATATATCGTTGTTGACGCGAAAGTTATCTTTTACATAGAAAGGTTATGCTCTTTCGCGAAATTTAATGCACAAGTTGAGAAATATCTGCACCGAGTAATTGTCGTTTAACCGGAAGTCAGTGAAAATCGATAATCTCAACACCTTCTGGAGGGTGAAATGCTGCGAGGGTGGGTGTAACGAGCAAGGGAGCATCGTCACAGCGGTGGATTTCAACATCCTGTATCTTCACGCAGAGTAGGGTCTTTCGCGGGCTGCGATGAAACCGGGGAGAACGAGGAAATAAACTCGGGGACGTCGCGCACAGATTGTATCGCTAAAATACACTGCGTAAAAAATCGAGTCACTCTGTGGGATGGGATAATCAGTATTCTGAACACTATTCTGGCTGCATCGGTGAAGAATTAATTCATAAATATGAAAAGTGTTTCATTTCTTCCCGATATACGATTTATTTCCCTAAATCTGATGTTCAGTTTTTCAACAATTTAATTATAATCGCACTTCAAATCATTTTTCTTAAAAATATTGCAAATTAATAAAGCATCCAGATAAGCTACAAATATGAGTTGCGTTTGATTTTGATTACCTAATTTAAAGTGTTAAACAGATGCTTTGGAAACTGAAGACTATCATTTTGAAAATGATGTGTTCCGCCTCGATGAGCTTCAAATACTTCACGAGTAAATAATATTTTACCGAAAGTACAGATTATTGAGTTATTGAATTGTTATTAAATTCACAGATGAATGAAGAGAGGGAATGGGGAATAGAGAAATCCCGCAGCATTGAAAGGGATGAAAGCTTCAAAGAATAGATAACATTGGATGCAACTTGCACAATGTTATCGCGATGATATTGAAAGATTATATGGAATCACTTGTTCATAATTAGGTTGCCCAGATGCTTTGTTAATTTGCAATTCATTTAATTATCCTGATTATTCTGTGTATAAAATTACGACTCCATTACAATTGCTAATTAACAAATGTTATATCTTGCAATGCTTGTAATTGATTATTTAGATATTTTGGATATTTCGAGCTGCAATACATTGCTCGTGTAAAATTGTATTACTTCCACACAATTGATCCGTTTCTCAGTCAGGAAGTAAACAAATTATTGAAGTTTAATTAATCTTCCAAAAAAAGAAAAAAATTAACCGTTAACTATTCCCTTCAAAGTACTGTACCTAAGTAATTTTTCACATACAAAATTTTCGTTCTCGTTTGAGAATCTCGTTTGGGTTGAAAAAAATTCCAAAGCGTATTCAACAAGTTTTGTATAGATTATTGGAATCGCCAATAAGAGTTGCTTTTTCAAAATATTCTTATCGCTAAATCTGCGAACCATCCAGGTGCATTCTCTCTGCGTGGCGATTTATTCCCAGGGAAGAATCAAAATGCCGGTTTCGTATCGGTGAAAAACACGCAAATTCCAGCATTCTATCGAGCGCGCCGGATCCCGATAGGTCGTCGCGAGTTACTCGACGCGGTTACACCGGTTTTCCCGTGTACACGCGGAACCTACGGGCTCGTGTCTCTGCAGATCGCTGGAAATACCGGAGTGGCGGCTCCGAAAGGGCGGCAGACGAACGTCATTAGCCTCGGCGGAGACGCGCCGCGTGTTTGCACGCCAAATACGAGAGCGTGGCATTTGCATCGCTTTACATAAGCAATGTTTTTAAATAAACGCGGCACGGCGCGTGCGTGGCTGCGCGTGTGCACTGGCTGCCGCTTTCGAGCTCATCTCTCGATCTTCTCGTCGAGCCGGGCGGGCCTACACCCTTCTCGTTATCAAACTGTTTACACGGCAGGATTATTGTTTACACGAAAGAAGCCGACCTCGAACTCCGGAAAGACGAGGGAAAACGCATTTTCCGTCGATTGCCTTCGCTTTGGATTTCAAACGACGCCTTCTGGCTCTCCATAAAACATCCACGTTTATAATTTTCTTTTCTAGTTGCATTAAAATAACAAAAGATTCCACCTCGTATCGAGGTTACTCGGCTACTTCGTGTTTGTTCTCGAACCCTCGACAAGTTAGTTATTAGATGGCAGATCTTTCTCGCGTTCCTTCTTTCCGTAGAGTTTGATCTAAAAACTTTTCTTATACGAGACAGTTTCCATCTTGGAGGTGCATCCGCAGCTGGATTCAGTTGAAAACTCTTATCGACGAGTTCTCTAGCGAATCTAACACCAAAATAAATTTCTAGCCGAAACTAATTCGCTAACGTTTGCGAACGGATTAAAAATTTATTTTGTCCCACGGTACACCCCTACGCACGAGATTTCCAGTGGCCCCCGTGTGTATTTTCGTGCACAACAGATTACCGTTGATCTTCTCCATCGTTCGATACGCTTTGAGAGCGAATTATAAATCGTAAACAACGTTTTTTCGCGGTCGCTTTCACGGAAAGAAGTGTCCGTTTATCCGCGCGCGATTGGCTATCGCTACTTTCGTTCGCCTTTCCCTCGAATATTTTCTCTGGCCGCGAAACTAATCACGTCGTCGCGGAAGATGAAAGCGGCGCCCGTGACGTTTAATCACCAAGCGAAAGGCCCATACCCGAATGCGCGTGTACGAAATTTCATCGATGTAATTAAAGCCGTGCAAATACAGTCGGCGGGCAGACGCAGTCTCGTTTTCCCTCGAAAATATATTTTCATGAATCCCCCGTTGAGTAACAAGCGCACGGGGGCGGGGGCGAAAGAAAACAAAACGGCGGGGGTTGCCGTGGTTGCGGCCGCCGTGCCGCGTTTACGGGTTTCCCTTTCGCAATTAAACTATAAATATTCATAACTATTTTAGCAAGACAAAGTTTTGCGGCGGGCCGCCCGGTAATTAAGAGCCGCGACTTCTACGAAGCGTTTATTCCGAAGTCGACATTAGCGGCGACGGTTTCCCCGCTCGCAGGATATAAATGCCGGTAATTTGGAGGTCCTCGATGAGGGGCTTGGTTTTTGCGCGCGAAACAACCCACCCCCCTGCGCAGGACCTTTCGAAGATCCCAAGTAGTATTGTTCAAGTAGGCTCAAACTTTTGTCAAGTCCTTCAAGCTTCAACACGCTGGCTAATTGATGGAACTTACCAAATAATTTACAAGCGTAGCGAGACAAGTATTAATAACACTCTTAATTGGGTTTTAGAAACATTTAAGGGTTGCATCATGTTGCAAATTGACTGTTTAAGCGTTAAATGAAAGTTTCAAGAACTCAGACTTCAAGAATGTGATTGAAAGCTTCAAAAAATTGCCTCACACGTCACCATACTATGTCCGAGTCGAAACAGGGCAAATAAACAAAACAGTCGCGTGTAAATCGCGCGATAGACGCAGCTCCAGGTATTGGCTGCCAAACGCCGGGGCAAATGTTGATGTTTAGTGACGGACTTGTCAAATGCCGATCACGTGCGTTTGTTTACACCTGCCGACTCGACTCGTCGGGCTGAGTTACGCCTCCATGTTGCTTTCGAGCGATTTATGACAGGGATTTGGCTCGCGTGACGTCTTGAGAGAGGGTGCGTGAGTCTAAACATGTCTGGTAACACACAGGTGAACTATCAGATTAAGGAAAGCAAAGGTGTTTTCTAGTCCGAGATTAACCGATTTCCAGCGAATCTTTTTGTAAATTGTTATCTAAAAGTAGTAGCTATAAGATGGTACGATGGGATTTGTACCTCGATGGCCTTGGACAGCCAAAATATTTGGCGCTGGCTCTATCGTGACCGAGATGCGCGAAAGATGGCCGCCAGCCAAAACGTCCGGGCCAAGGAAGAACGAGAAAATCTCGTCAGGCTCTATTCGTCTGAGAAAAACGATGATTACTCGTTCCCTCGTTTCCTCCTTTTTTCTCTCTTCTTTTTTTTTTACCTCCCTTGCTCAGTTTCATTATCCCGAAAGTTGGGAAATTCGTCGTCATTTCCGTGTCTTCGTTTCTCGGTCCGCGAGTCGCGGAAGTTTTCCTTCTTAAATACGAAACCGCTCGCATCCGACGAATATTAATCCGTAAATTTTTCATTGAACGCGAACAAGAACGCTCAGTCGTTCTCCGCGGACGGAGCGAGACAGAGACTAGGAGCCAGCAGGAACGGCTCAAAGATACATACATTCTCCTAAGCGATTACTTTCTTTAATCTCCCGAATGCGTTACTTCCGCGCGGCTGCAACATCGCGGAATGGATAAACGCAATGTTTCCACGGCGGATTTTGCGTAACTGGCAGATGGTGCCTCGATAATATTTTATGAGAGATAAGATCGCGGCTCACCAGATGCTTCGTACGCCGCGGCGTTTGCACGAAGTTCCTGAATAAATGCAGGATACGAATAGCTGCACCGTGCATTATCGCGAATTGCGAGTTCCCCCCGCGTTCTATCTGTTTTATTGTTACTAATCTCGCCGCTATTAGCGTTGTTATTTATCGACGTTAGGCCGAACGTTCGGTTTAACTTATTCGCGCGATGGCCATTACTCAAACGCCCGATATCCGCGACGCGATCTGCGCGAATTGATCAACCTACAATTACTTAACGAGTAAAGAAAGTGATAGATGGCAGTGAAAGGTGCGTATCGAATCGTAAAAGTCGAAACGTTTCTTACCTCGAATCCTATAATTACAAATATTAATTGCAGGGAAAGATACAGCGAGAAGCACAAATAAGACGGAAACTGAGAATTTCGATCGAACTCTCGTGGTAGTAAATTATTCGCGTGTTGTGCGATTAGCGTCAACTACGAGTAACCGAATTTAAACGACAACCAGCATACTGCAAATTTAACGTGCCTCTATCAAACGGAGATCTCAGTGGCGTAAGATTAGGCCGGTTGGTGAAGTTTCGCTCGTTTCGTCGCCGCAATTCCCGAGGAAGAGACACTTGCAGCCTTCACCTACGCTCGATTCACGCTGATGCGTCGAGGCATCCGTGCATACACCATTTGCGGATGCATGGAAATATATAGCGTACACACGACACGTGTGTGCGCTCCGTGAGGTTTAGAAATCCATAATACTCGTGCAAGTATGTAGAGCGGCAAGCGTGATCCATGTTACGGTGCACCGGATTACTTCATGCACGGAAATTGACTCGTTGGAAACGTTGGAAACTGCGAAAAATGGAACAACGCGACTCGAAATGGACAGCTCGATAACCGATAGACCGCTTCCTTTAAACATTTTTCGTCCACCAGGATCTCTATTACTTATTTTGGGAAGAAAGAGTGACGCAAAAAAGAAAATATTTAGAAAAATCTGAACGCTTTTGTTCTCACGAGACCGTGGAACGGTTGTCTACCGCCGACTTTCATTATTCGAAAATTTACAGCGAACTTCCATAGAAAGCGTGCATCTTTTAAGCACGTTCGCTAAGCAATGAGGCCGGATCGGTGTTCTATTCCCGAATCCTAGTCGCTCCTCTTTTTACCGCTACGGGAAACGTGTCTGTCTTCTCGATAAAAATAAGCAACACGAAAGCAGGGTAAACAGTGGATCGAGCGGGGACCACGGGACGAGGAAAAAGGAGAGGAGGCAGAGATCGAAAGAGGAGGCAACAGATATACGGAGCGCGGGTAAAGGATCGGATCGAGTAGGTTCAGATCAGATCAGATCGGTCGTGGGTGGCATCGGTGACGGCGATGGTGAACGGGTGGGCTGTGGTAAGCGCAGAATCGTGTCGCGGATAAAGTGGTACCCGTCACTGTCTGTCAGCAGCCCCTTGTCGTAGTTTCTCTCTTCTTCATCCCCCTCGTTTGCCGCTCTGACTGAACTGCCGTCTACCCTCTCTTTCTATCCCTCTGGCGTCTCCTTCGTCTCGCGAACGTACGTTTCTGGTTACCATAGTTCACGGAGGCGACCATGCATATATGCATGAGTCTTTATTTAATAGGTCGATCGAATTGTGCGTGGAATCCATTTGTGTAGAAGAGTGGTACACTCGATGTTAAACCAGAAACTCTACCTTTAATTTTCACCTTTACATCCCTATGAAAATGGATTCTTGTTCGACGATCGTGACCGCAATTTTGCGGGTCGATTCGGTGCGAATGCTGAAACTTTTTTACATCGCGTGGAACGCCTAAACCAATGACCAGAAGTCGGGGTTTAAATTTAAATTCGAATTTTTTTCTTTTACACTTCCTTACGAAATTTCTTCGTTTCACAGTTATGTAACAATCCGATCGAATCATGGAAGCAAGACATTCATAAATTTCACCTTCAACGTCATTATGCAACTTGTTCTACTTCAACGGAGATAAAGTCTAACTGGAGCGACCTGGAACCCCCGGCGTTCTCATACCATCAAATTGTATTCGTCGGAGTGCACTAATGTATTCTTCAAGAGCGTGCTCTCCACACATAACCCGTATCTTGACGAGGAATCGAGGAATTCTCTCCGATATCTCGACATTTTCAGATAGTTAGCAAGCATAAGAGTACCTCGTCTGGCTCGTTCAAGGCTGTCTTTACGATTCGAGGGTTATGGCGAACAGCAACGACTACTGCCTCGGACGTTCCATCGCACTAAGTGGAACAGAACCAGAAACAACCGAGATGAGAAAACTCTTCAATTTGTGGCCAGAGATAAATGAAAATACTCTATTTAACGACCTCGACCAAGGATTACTAAATTCTCTTCTGGGTAAACAACCAACCCGTTCAGCTTTGACCCAATTTTTCTTTGCTTTCTCTGATCTAGGGTTAAGTGGGCAATTCTGCAGTTCAGTGACTTTCCTTAATTTTATTTTACTAGTAAGCGTCAAATTAAAAAATTTTGTACAATACTTCCTTCAAGCTACTCCCATTGATTCCTTGTTTCAGTGATACTCGTTTTGTGACACCACTCTTTTACAACTATTTTTTAGATGTTAGTCTGGATTAGGTCTAGACTAGATTACATTTAATTCCTACTAAATTCCAAAAAGTAATATCTCGAGGTGAAGTTTTACAACAAATGAAGCACTCAAGTGGTTGTTCGACTAGTCCAACTGAAAAGACAAGCGATAAAAGAGATACCACTAATGATTCTTAAAATGATCGTGATTCGTAAGTTGAACACTTCCCCCTTGGAGTCAGTGAAACGCGAAGGAAAGCATTTAAAACAAGGATAGGAGCCTCGACCGTACGAAAGATGAACGTGTCAACTCCCGGAGTGAGGATCATCTTTCGAATCATTACTGTATCGCGTGGATGGAGGCAAGTGGCTGGTCTCTCGGTCTATCGCCCAAATACGATACGGACGCAGATGAGCATCCACGAAGGGAGCGTTTCAGCCGCACGTATCGCGATTCTACGCGTTGCACGCGTGCGTGCGGCCACGTCCGTTGTCGGTGCCGTGTGCACGCACATAGACGGGGGTGGCGGGCGATGCACGTTCGGGCGTACACCACCGAAGGATAGCCGAGGAAGCCCGTAGGGCCTGTCGGAGGTGAGAACAGTACATTACCCTCGCTGGTGCGCGTCTCTCCGCCTCCTCGAACTCTTTTCCCCTCGTCTACTGTTCGCCACCCTCGTCCTTCCTGCGCGGCCCTCCAGCGCCAGCCGTACGCCAGCCGTGCTCCCTCGGTCTCTATCATTATATTCACGCATCTCGAGCCGCGACACGACAACACCGATCTTTCTCCCTTTCTAAACGCGAGTCGCGTAACATCGTTCCTGGATACCGGCAGAAAGAGAGAGATAAAGAGATTACGCGACGGAGATTGCAATCGCCGCGAGAAGTCGCGCTAGAGGGACCCCGCGGATTCAATGGCTTGTAATTTCACTCGGATTTTAGGGGAAACAGACGTCTTTCCTTCGGAGGGTTGAATGACCTTTCGGTAGGTTAAATTGGGGATTGCATTGTTGTGGATGCAAATGTGTTTAAAGGGGGTTCCCAGTGGCGGAGTAGCTCGAAAGAACGAAAAGAAGTCCCGGAGAAGAAGCTCTTTGTTTCAAGAACCACCCCTCGACGATTCTCTCGTCCAATGTCCGTGAACGGTCGTTGTCGCTGTCGGGGAAACATAAATCCCCGAGCGAGACGTTAATTAGACAGATAGAGGTCAACGGATTACTGCTTTATTCGACACCGTCGCACGCGTTACCTCTGTCTGCGAATCGATCGTGTCGACGTTGACGGGAGCTTAGATCGGGTGAAGCTATCTTCAGTGGTCAGCCCTGGACAGGTGGGAAATCGAGTTTTATTGAAGCATGATGGGAGAATGTCATTTACAAATTAATAACGCAGGTGTTTCTACAGTTTGAAAGTCTTTCTTCAATGTCGAATCTTTAGACAGAATTATTTCCGAGCCGTCTAAAATTTCTCGATGCAGTTATCCCTCGTGAAGCGAAAGGGTGGGATATCGACTGGGCGGGCGCCATTGTGGTCAGATTAATAAAAGAAATTTCCAGAGAGAAACTGCGACGTTTCTACGATAAACGCGAGGACACGTTGGCGCCGTATAGGTACAATCTGTGTAGGAGCCGTCACGAAGGATGATACGAAGTCAACAATAGCCGTCGCTGATGAGAGGAAAGAAGAGGGGTGGTCCATTAGCCCCGCTGTCGCTCAACGATCTGACTGGCTAGTACGTATTATGTACACACCCGACAGGATGCGTACTCGCCTGTACCAGGATGAAAATAAAAAATATGACAAGAATTAATGCTTAAAAGAAAAAGCTTCTCGAGGAATTCGTTGAAAATCTAAAATCCATCGTTAAAAAATACTGAGAACTGACAAAAAATTCTATAAATAATATAAAACAAATCGAGGCCAATTTGTTTTATACATGAGCCTATTTCACTTTCCTATAATTACATGGTATTTTACAAATGTATTTTATTCGACTGTTGTTGAAAATTTGCACAAAAGAAGAAGATAGTAGCGTGACGACGTCGCGGAGAAAAAGCGTGGGCGGTGACCATTTATTGGAGTGTAACCGCTGGTCCAGGGTGATAATGAAATCGAAGGGGCGCGCGGAAAATGCAAATATCGTAGCGAACGAGCGCGGTACATGTAATGTATTAATGATGCGGGAATTTTAATTCCACGGTAATAATTTGTACAAATATATCGAGTAATTAAATATGGGGCCGACCATTAAATACCGACCGGCTGTTTCGAGTTTCCGGCATTCGGTGCGCGCCGATATTTGCAAAGCCTACGGGGAATCTCCGGCTCCGATGCGATAAATAATTAAACGCAACCGTAATTGGTTACGAGTGCGGGAGTTTAGACGGGGAATTTATTAACCCACCGGCGGATTTATTGTGTTTGATCGAGTTGATTAAATCTCAATGAGAGATAGACTTGGTTGCTTCTCGGTTACGCGCGCGGATCAACCACGACGAAGGGTTCTTTAAGATCTCTGCGAAATTAGTGACTGTGCCTCCATTTTATAACAAAATTATACGATTCGAGTATTGATAAATCTTAGTGGGATAAGTACACGAATCGATTGCATATACGATTACTTTAATCTGACAAATGTATCTGAAATATGTGATAATTATTTCCTCAGGAAACTGGAATGAAAATTTGTTAAAACATTCCGTGAATTTTTTAGACGGGATTCTCGAGCGTAATCACTATTAGAAACTATGGTATTGATTTTCCGTCGATTAAGAAGGAATTTGAAATGAAGCAAGGAAATTGGTGCGCCACACGAACTCCTCGTACGTGGTCGTTATTCTTTCTATTTTCGGAAGAAAAAAGAATCGCAAAAGCGAATAGAGAATGAAACCGTGGAAAATGCCGTTTGTACCTGTAACTATACATTAACTATGAAAAGTCTCGAATCATTTAATTATCTTATAGACGGCGATATTAAATGACACACAAATCACACAGTTAATTCTTAACTTCCTTGTATTAGTAGAAATACTTGAGCGATTACACGGATATTTTTATTTTTAATAACACCTAAAAAAATTTGATGGGATCCATGGCAAATTATATATTTGTAACGTAGTACTTGTGAAAGAACATTGTAAAGTAATAATTGAGAACGTTGACTATTACTTTTATTTTTTAGTAAATCGAGACTCAATTCTCGCGAAGAAGCCCGTGGTTGTTGATTCGAAAAAGTTTGGTGAGACTCTCGTAACTTCGGCTTCGTGCTTCGAACAGACTGGCCCGTCCGTAATATTTTCCCATTTAGGGAAAATAGGGAAGGAAATGGGAAAGCTAGACACCGCGTATATCCCTCAAAATCCGTTTGAATTGGGTAAGTCGAGAACCGATATCGGTGAAGCGCAGTCACGGATACAATCTCGATACGCGATGCATACCGCGCGGCCCTTCTTATGGAAAGTCACGTTATTCAAATGTGACGCGGGAGTACTACCTCAATTTCCCTTAATTTCCCTTCGTATAACGTGTTTAACCTTATAACCATAACCGTTGAAACAGAATATCCTGGTATTCAAATTTTATTAAAAGTAGATAATTCTCTATACATATCTTTTGGAGATAGATTCGTCTAAAAGAAGCCACCTAAATGTCTTCTTTCATCGTGGTGACGCACAAAAATATTTGACAAACAATTCGAACGATACCAAAAAGGGTTAAATAATTAACGAGTAAAACGTGACGTAGAAACCATTATCCGCTCGACTCGACGCAACGAGGCCAGAAAATTCTGTCGCTCTGATGCATTGTTCAGCGATCTGAATGGCAATTCTGACCGTGGCGCGGTGCATTCGAAATTCTGCGGATCCTGCATCTCAGCCGGCGATTGCTATCCAACAGCTGTTCACCGTAAAGAACGACGTCCGTGCCATTTCGTTGTTTGACGAAACTAGGTTCGCCAACTGGGTCGTCGCGATTAATGGAAATACATATTTCGGCGTGTGCGTTTCGAAAAGGTTTGCATTTATCACGTTGTTACGAAAAAAAAAATTGAAACAACGAAATCGTTATACGGTGACTTTATAAACGGTTCGTTCGAGCGGTCGAACGGGGTCGTAAGAGAAATGGAGCGAACGCGGAAAAACGCGGGACAAACGATAACCGTGCACATTGTACGTGTTGTTTGAGCGGCGGTTAAATGGCACGCATTCAAGGGAGAGAAGAGAAACCATCGGAAGAAAGGGAATCGCGTACACGCTCCGAGAAATCTTAATGAAAGCGCAAGTTCCTGAAGAGACGACAGAAACCTCTTCGAAAGCATTCGGAATCATAATACGTTTCTGTGGGATAAAACAGCCGAGAATACGGCCCTTTCAAACGGGACGCGTTGTACATAGGAGCACGCCGCTGAGAACCGTTAGAAGTTTCGTCCCGTGGAAACGATGCAATGCATTCTTTGATTCCTCGCTGCACTTTCGGCTGTGCAAAAACAATTTGTCGATCCTCGAATCGTTGGGAAACTTTTTAATTCCTCGAGAACGACGTGTATCTTTAGCCTACTTCCCAAATGGAATCTTTTTAGGTCAGTGGAAGTACTTTTAAAAATTAATAAACGAGAGCTCGAAGCATCTGTACGTTGTCATCCTGTGATAGATGGTACATAACACTAGAGAATGTAGTTAAAAGCGTAAAATAAATTCCAAGAGGAATAAAATTTTGATTTAGAAATAATTTTTAAAGTTAGTTACACTAAAGTTGAAGTACAATATGCAGAGTTTCGCCCAATTTTTAGCTTCCGTTGTTTGGTGCAAAACTGCCGTAGGAACCGACACAGCATAATATTGACTTTTATCGCACGCGAATGGCGCTCGGTAATTACTGGGATAGCGAAATATTGATTTTCCCAGCACGCGAATACAATTTAGTAATTGCAGCCAAAGTAAAACCCCAAGATTACCGTAGAAACGCAAGTTGTACCAGAAATTAATAATCGCGACCAGCTAGCGTTTAATTATTATTAATATTTGTTGCGAAACTCTTACTCCCGTCTCTCTCATCGACCGCAACAACCGCGTTGCGGCGGGTATTTAACTTCGCTAAATTTGACTTCGTCGCTCTGGAAAAAGTAGGTACTTTATCGGTAGTTTTAGTTTAACGCGAGAGCAACAAATATTAGCATACCTAGCAGTCGTTTAAGTGTAACTTCGCGTGAAGCCAAGTTTAAACGTAACTTTATTAACGACGCCAATTTCCGTGGCCCCGTTTGGCCAGCGTTCGTACCTGTTCGCTCCGCTATCAAAAATTGCCCGACCGTTCGCGAGCTTCAACGATCGTCGATCGTCCTTCGAGATCACGCGACGCTCCGTGCTCAAAAATTCTCGAGAATTTCCATTCCCATTTTTCGAGGAAAAATCGTGAAATATTTTATTATTTCCGAGGAATAAAATTAGAACTGTATCGTTAAAAAAAACGAAAAATCGTGGAAAGGAACAGAGTAATAGAATGCTCGGAAGAAGTACCGATTCCCTGGGGTACGAAAAACGCGCGGAATGTCAGGGACGCGGAAGGAACAGCGATTTTCACGGAGGATACCTGTCGTGCATACTGAGAGGCGATCTTATTAGGCTAACGTGCAAGCAACTCCCGAAGAAAGGAATTAATGCAATTCCAATTAGCCGGACCGACTAGTCGCGCAGCCGAGCATCGTCGGTCGGTTTTGTGCTCCTTTGGAGGAGACAAGCCGCCACTCCTGGAAGCCAGTCACCGCCGCGGCGGCACGTACAGCGAACCGAGTCCCGATAGAAACGAACAAGTAAGTAACTAAGTAAGTAAAACCGGCCGAATAGGCACGAACGTGGGAGAGGCGGACAAAGAAGAATGGCAGTGCCATGGAGGCGGAGAGGGAGGCGGCAGAGGCCGTGAAAAAGGAAAGGACAAGAGAAGAGTTCTACGAGACGGGGTAGAGTTCAAAAGAACCGTAGAGGAGACGGGAAGAAAGGAAGGCGAATAGAATTTAAACGAAAGAACGAGCCGGAAAGGCGCGGGATCGACGAAGACGAGGGAAATGGAGAAACGCGAACCACCGGAACGATTTACGAATTAGGAGTGAGTTGCCAAACGCGCACGGGTCACCAAATCCTACCCCTTCAGTTTCTTTATTATTACTAATCTCGTTATCGTTTGGGTCAAACTTCTCAGCAGACAATATACAGGGTGTTACCGGACGGGTGGTACTATCGGACAGAGGGTAATTCTGCGTACGAAAATAAGTCGAGAAAAAGGAATAATATTTTTCCGTTTGAAGTTTCGTTTACGAGAAAATCGAGTTTGAAAATCGTTTCAAGCCTTCGCGTAGCATGATCATTTTCGTTTACACTTTCATGTTCCTTGTCCTCTGTAATGTTTACATTCCGTCTTCAGTAGTACGACTAGCGGTTATTTGTATCGTTAGTCTGTTCGTATCAGTCGAATTGTAAGCATGCAATCGTGAATACGTTGACATAGTGAACTGTGTAGTAGGTGCTTTTAGACAAAATATTCCCTACTTAAAGAATATGCTATTCATAAATAATACTTACTTGTGTCCGTCTGTAATCGCGTAATGGAAAAACGATTGTGTATAAACTAGCTCTAAGCAGAAAACACGAGATAAAATCATTTAAGCGGTATGATTTATCAACTCGCCCCTAATTGTACCGCCGCAAAGGGGCTAAGAGCATGACAACCGAGGGAGATATTTCGGGGCGAAAGTGGGAGAATCGAGAGCACGGGAAAAAAGAATAGACAAAACAAGGGTGGAAAGGGAGTCAGGAGGAATTGAGAGCGGAGAACGAGCGAAAGGTGCACGACCTATTCAAAAACGAAGAAAGTCGGATAGCGGAACGATTAAAGAGCTATTTGAATGAAGAGAAGAATGGCGTACGAAAGAGAAAGGATGTTTGAAGGGATGGAAAATTGAGAAAAAAAATTCTAAAGGGATGAAGAGCGTGAAAGAGAGAAAGGCAAGAATGAATACAAACCACGGAAGCTTTCGGAAATTTAGAAGGGAATAAAGGATGGTGTAACATTCAAGGGACAAAATGGACCGACGTGGCTCTGAAAGGAGGCAGCTGATAAGTAAAATAGTTACTTAGTTTTCATTTTCGAATTACTAATTTACCAATGAAAAAATAATTTTGGGAGGCAAGATTGTTCGAATCTTGCATTTCAAGGGACTCGATCGGGGAGCAGTGGAGAAGCGAACGACTGATGACGCTGATGGACAGTTCTGTTTAAAAGCGATTGAGGCTTTTTAATTCCATTGGCGGGATGACAGGGGGTCTTTTCTTTCGCGGGAGACGAATTTTCACCGAGAGATCGAGTGTCTAGATCCCTAGGTGTTGACCGCAGGAGCGGGTCGACGGACGCTCGGGGCTCGAAAGTCTGACAGACAGGGCGGATCAAATGGACTTCAAAGTGAGATCCATGATAAGCGGGATCGGTGAGTGCCGATAATCGGCAGTTCATACCGCAATTATCGACATTCCTGGCTCCTCAATCTAGCAGATGGAGGGGATATCCGATGGTCCTTCCACATATTAGCTCGTAATGGATCTAAAGCTTATCTAATACGCCTGTATCACGTAATAATAGGGTTCAATAGCAAGCCGAGAATTGGATAAGGAGCAATTAAAGGTTCCTTTGGCCCGTTCAAATGCCCAGGGATATGTATTTACCATAATTTCTATCCGTCGACGATAGATGTATGCCGAATCGTTCAAAATTAGAATAATTGTCTAGATAAAGATTCGTTAACCTTAGACTACTCCGGTGGGATCCGGCTGCTTTATGACCAGCAAATGCAACTTGCTGCTACACGTTAGTCACATAGTAGTTATAATAGAACATTCCAACTTGTAAAACGAAGAACGTACTCGTGTTTGCCATGGTTACGTTTGGGATTAAACACATCCCACCGGAGCAATTATTTTGCAATTTTTAACGGAAGCACCGAAGAGTTAACGCAGGCAGAGTACTCGGTTTCTGTACGGTCGATCATTATCCTTTTTACATTCTAGCATTCGTTTTCTCTATCTCTGGACGTTAGATACGTTTCCTATGTATATAATTGACTAAAAATTGCACGCTCGTAATAGTTGGCCGATGCCAGAGGTCGCAAAACGTTCGTTTGGCACGCGATGCGGGATACATCAACCTCCGAACACGATAATACACACCCTTTCGACGTACTTTCTATACAGAATGTTTCATAACGTGTGGTTTCAGTTCGTTCCCCAGAAGTATCGTTTCACGTTCTCCTTAAGTGCATTCATAGTCACCTTTCTCAAGATTTTCAGTCTCGAGCTGCTAGGAAGTAATCGCGTTTTTCTTTCCCGTTCGATCGTTCGAGCGAAATTCGCCGACGGAGAAAGAGAAGGGAGCAACCAAGAGGCAGAAGAAGAAGAAGAAGAAAAGGGAGGGCCGTATTAAAATGTTCTTTTCAACGATCGCCAGAAATCCCATTAAACCGGTTTGAATCGGGCTGCCTTAACGATCGGGACGGGAAGAATCTGAATGCACGTCGTGAATTTTTCTTCTGCTACTTAAAGTTTGAGCGCTTAATGTATCAGCCGGAATATATCTCTCCGGGAATAAGATTGATCGCGTCGTTATCGTTGTAAGCCCCCGCGAAACGGAGGCTCGTCTTTTCCCGAATAAAACCCGCGCGTTCCCGCAACGACCGGGGAATGCGAGCGACTTTGACGAGTCCACTGACGTGCTGGTTGCTCCTCAGCCCCGGTGTCTCGATTCGATTAAATCGTGTCCCCGTGCTCTTTGTGCCGGAGCTAAGTAAATTTCGCTCGGAGCCGCTGTCGCGCGAGTCCCTTCGGAAGGAAAATGCACCGTGCCGGGAACTTTGCCTCTTTTTCATTGTTCCGCCTTCCTCCGTGTTGTCCCTGGTCGCCCTCTTCCTCGGGTCACCTTTCCGCGGTGGCTTCGAACAAAAATATGTACAGAGTTTCGCTCCTAACGTCCCCAGTTACCCAGGAGAGTCGGACAGGATGGAGATTTCGGACTGCAACAATATACTCCACTCTGACAGGGGCAAACAGTCTTTAATATCGTACACAAAAGTTGAAACACTACTTTACTCGTAAATATTTTCACGCATTATATCTGAAAACATTATGATGTTAATTCAATTGTATTTTAAACGAGCAATCACACCCTCCCAGATTGTGACACTTGGTGAGAAAAGTTCTGTGCAAAATTTCAGTGAAAGTAGACAACAGGAATACGTGCCGCATTTAAATTAGAGTTTTGAAATTTTTATGTTTCACTTGTACCACCTTATACCAAAGTTGTCGACTAATATTTTTTTTTATCAAACACTTGAAACCATAGATGCAAGCAATATTAAGTTCTTAGATTTGTAATTTATATTCTTTGAGGAAGGAGAAAATAATTTTACAAGTCTTTACGTCGAGTTTGTAAATGAAGAGATCAATGCTTATGGGTCGAGAAGCGATTACTCGTTTACTTAATAAATAGACTCGTACGGTTGAGATTGTGTTGCACGTGGGATTAATCAAGTACACCTGAACGGACGAATCCCTGTTCCACGTCCAGTGGACGGATGTAGCCAGCTCGTCGATTCGGAGGAACGCGCAACGCTTCGATGCAAATGGCCAGCCGAACGGGGCTCGGCATAATTGTGATATATGAAGTTAGAAGTAGATGGCACGGGGACGTGGTTTGATGGATGAGAGGTCAGGGTGCGCCGGTTCGCGAAAGGCGGCCCCGGCGAAACGAAATAACGCACAGTGGGGTAGCGCGTTATGGAATACGATCGATGCTTACTTAGGGCGGTCTGTCGATGTTCGACAAGTTTTTGATGCATCTGTCCCTCTCTCTCTCCCTTTCTCGCGTGCGTGAGAACGAACCGTGTGCGCTGCTCCTGCTTCGTCATTTTCCAGCGAACACGCCGTGGAGGGCTCGAACGCGCTCGTAGTATATCGAGATAAATAGGATAAGTTCGAAGCGGGCCGTGTACCGTACGTTACGTATCGTGTACACGCCTGTGAAAATCGCGGTACACCGAGGAACGAGCTGACTTCTTGCGGACGAAAATAAATTGAAATCGCTCGCGTAAGTTTTGTTTGCGGGGCTGCTCGCTTTCGTGGATAAAGATTTCGCGCGCGAATGTAATTCTTTTTATTAGTTATACTCCGATAACGCGAGATTGAGTAATTTCGTGTCGATGTTTTGATGATATTGAGAAGCAATATGTGTATCTGGAATACTGAAAATCTCGATCGAGCACATTTACCGTGAGAACACAAAATTTAAGAAAACAAATTTTATCATATCAGGGTATAAAGATTGTAGAAAAAGTTCTGTATAGTTTTGTATCGTTATTTTATATTGACTAGAAAAGTAAAACAAGTTGGCACAAAATGACAGGAGCTATTAAAAACAGCCACGTTTATGTCGAAAACAGTATGATATAGCGTTTGTAAATTGCTTGTAAGCATTCGAGAAGCATAAAATCCATCAGGCTGGTACTCATAAATTCTCCACTTCATAGATAAGTAGGTCGTGGTAGATATACGTTACCATCAATCCTTCCAGATTGTAATTTACATGGCACTTTGCGTCCCATTTCCGAGGGATCGATTAATCCGGAGAAATCTCGGGCCGATAAATTTTTATAAAGCCCCCGCGACAAAGAAATACTCGCTAGGCGGAAAGACGAAGTGGGCCACGTAGCGACGAGGCCGAACCCGTGCATCGAGTACGCTCCCTATGATACCTTATCGCGTTTCCGTATCGTGAGATATTACCGGATGCGAGCTCCGAGCACGGTGCTCCAGGTGGAGCGTTTGACGACGCGTCGCTGACCGAACGGTGAATATTTATTCGTCTCGATTACGAACAGGGATTAACCCAGCGGTACAATGAAGTTAAATTTGCACGCAATTAATTACAATAACGTCCGCTTCGAAATCTTTAGCTTACCACAGATAACGCCGTGCCATTAATTCTATAGAGAATCACGTAAAGTTTCGTATCATCTTTCGCGTCCTATTGGGGCAAAGTTAGCAATTTCCAGTGGTTCCCACGACCCGCAGACACTCGACTGCACGCGTCCGTCTAATTTATGCACTCCGAAATTAGTAAGAATATTGTAATTTCCTGAGATACGCGAGGTCTCGCGGGTGCCATCTTTCGAACGGTCGTTCTCGATTTATCGTTCGAACCGCCGTGTTATTTGTTTCTCGTGGCGGGGTGGCTGGTTGTAACCGAAGACCAGTTACAACGGAACGTCCCACGGGTACCACTTGCGCCAAATTGAAACTGGTCTTTGCACCGGATTAACTCTTTGCGCCAACAGAGTCGCAACTTCGCCTTGTCGACCCGTCAATCCCAGCGCTCGCGCCACGCTCTTTGTTCTCTCACGCTTCCGACGATCTCGCGTGCCTTCTCGAGGGGGTGAGACGGCCTGCAGACAGCCTGGGGAGCCTTTGGCTACGTTAACGATAAAAGATGGGAACCAGACCTTCGGTGTTTCTTTCTACGACACGAGGAGACCCGTTTCTCTCGCGCTCGAGTTCTCCTGAGCCTCGTTGAACCCCTTGATGGGGATGATTATGTCAGGATGTAATTATTTTTCGAAGTATTTGTCATCGTTTTTGTATTCTTCTTCTTGTTCCAGAATTATTCAGATCACCCTTATAAACGTTTAATATTAGTAAAATAAAATTTATCTTCCATGTCTAGGATGTTGAATTGATTATTTAGAAACGAACAGTAGTCGTCTAAATTCTCAAGAAAAAATTGCTAAATTTCAAGATGTCGTGGCAAATGCTCAACACAAGACTAGGGTGTGTTACAGTTTCGATTTGAAAGCGTTGGTAAATTCATCGAAAGGGATCGTTTCGATGTTTAAAATTTCCCGCCTGTTTGTGTCTCGTCTCGCTATCTGGCTTTATTGTCTCATGCCGGGGAACGTAAACACCAAGTGTGTCTGAAGGAAATGAACCCCACGGAATCCCGATGCGGTTCGTCCGAAACGTTTATCTAATACTCCCTCGATTCGTACCTTCTGAGAGTGCGAAATTCCTTGGTGGTAATCCCCTGTAGAATCTCCGATCTCCGGACTGTAAATTAAACCACCCTCCGATCGTGTGTCTGGCTGCTTGTCGTTTGAGCCTTACGACGAGGGTTGTCGCGTGGCAACGAACCGTTCCGTGGAAAGATTCACCCCCGAGGAGAACAATAAAAGAAACGACCTCCGCTTACTAAACGCTCGCCATTACCGTCGACTAATTTCCAATTAAAATGTCCGAGCTACGGAAGCGGACGAATATTTAAAAAGAAGGAACTTAAGGATGCTGGGGGAAACTGGGAAGATTAACCCTGGATAGAATCCAGATTTAGCGCTTCAAATTTTCAATCAAAATGTATGTTACGTACGAATTCGGCATTTTGAATTATTCTAAAATAAATGTTACGTTTAAGTAGACGAATTTTTATCGCGCCGAGGGAAAGTTTGGAGCTGCATCCGGTAGGTAAAAATCAATTCCTGGCGGAGCGATTATTTTTGCGCCGCGAAACGAGGAGCTCGAGAGTCAAGAAATTTTTCCCTCGTTTCTTACCCCAGAAGGAGCACGCCACACACGACCAACGAAATCCCTCGAATTTTCAGGGAGTCGAGGTACGCGGTTTGCACGCGGAACGCCATTAGCGTGTACAATGGAACGGAACCGAACGCAACGACATGCGGAACGTATGCATGGGCCAGGTATCATTTGGCTTGCACCGCTCGAAGCATGTGTCTTCATTAGGCGTCGGGTAGGGGCGGCGCAGTTCCACTGAATCACATCGGGAAACCAACCATCGTGGCCTGAATTAAGCGCTAAATGCATCCCCCTCCCGCGCCCCTCCCCCTGTAGCCCCGACCCTAGTACTCGCTGTACCTACTTTAAACTTCCTGCCTCCATCGCCTTGCAGGCGACCTCGGCGGTCGAACTCGAACGTCGGGTGTTTTGCATACGGGAGCCATGAATGCATTGCGAGACGTTTGAATTCAAAGTATGTAATAGAGAGATTCCCCTCTCCGAGGCAAATCTCGAATCTCGACTGTCTACACGGTTTTTAGATCGTTTCTGGTAATTCTTGGGGGCCGATTTTCCTTCGCCGATCGCCTCGTGTTTTGGAGTACAAGTACGCGTCTCAGTTTCAAACCGAGGCGATTCAAAAAGAAGCTACTTTCTTGTTTCGTATTCACTGTTGCGTTACTGTTTCGTAGCTATGCAATTAGAATCCAAAAACAGGTGCCTTTGGGTAAAACAAACAATTTTTAATAAAACATTTCACGTAGAAAACCAACTTACCCAACTGTAACAATTTTTTATGAAATTTTGTGCACAGAAAGAACATTGAAAAATATTGGCGAGCGTATTTTTTATCTGCTGATGTTTATATTCGAGGGGCGAAACCTACCCACGAGGTTGCGGATGAAATAAGTATTTAATTAAATTTCTCAGAAACTAGCGGAGGTGGAAAGAAGAAAAAGGACAGTTTAAACTTTTACAAAATTTTGTCAACCGAGTTGTGGAAACTTACTTTCCAGCACAAATTACATCAGCTTGTGCAAATTAATTCATGAAAGTCTAGGTAGAGATGTACGGAGCGTTATACTGGCGCTCAAGAAACATTTGTTTTTCATCATTCCTAAATAAACTTCTATTGTTTATGTCGACTAATTTCAAGACAACGAAAACAGATTTTAGGAGAAATATTTACAAAAGAGAGATGAAATTTTTATTCGGAATAGTTTGTTCCCTTTATTTTTAGAACGAGTTGATTTCATGACATGTACGCATTTTGTATGTTTGTGTAAATGCTTTGCAATTGTTTAACAAATGAATTGAAATTGCGTGATGATGATGCTTCGTCCACGGAGTACACGTTCTCGGTCGTGTGATTTTAAATGGCGTGCACGCCGGAGGGTTAACACATTCATCACGGAACGGGACGTACAGGGTGCCTGGTAATTGGTGGTACAAGCGGCAATATGGTCATTTTACATGAGAAAGAGAATCAAAAATATGGAATAAAATTTTTCATACGACGCGCAACGGGCCATTCGCATGACAAACGCAATAAAAAACATACTATGGGTCTCTACTCTACTCGTATACCTATCTATTTTATCATTCTATATTATTTGTTCACTTTCTCCTGATACAATTCCGTCGATAAAATTGCTCTCTTTCCAAGCTTTTATTTAATTTCACTTGCTGTAAGTACCAAATTTTGCAATTTGTTTCTCAAGCACTTTTAATCCAGTTGAAGCTTTTGAAGTTTGATACGTATATATACATATATATTTGCTGTATCAGAGCAGTGATTTATTTCAGTAATTCATCCAGTAATAAGTGGTAGCAGCCAATTTGTCGAGTGTGTGTGACATTCGGTACGACTTGGTTAATACGTCTGTCCATTATTCGATATTTCTACTTCTGCTGGTATTCTTACCGATTGATTACTTTAATCTACTTTTGTCACATTTTTCAGTATACTTTAGTTTAGTATATATAATTTTAGTTTCATTTTTGGTATTTTCAAACTTTGTAAGATTAATCGTCGAGTCTCGCCCTTTAAATATGCTATACACTAATGCAAGTTTAACACACTATTCAAACATAATAGGAATGTAAATAATACCATACACCCTGCACATAGTAATAACGGTATATTATTACTATTATTGCCGTCATTTAATTAATTAGAACCAATTGAAATAAATAATTCCGTTCCAACATAAGTAGAACTAACGAGCATTGGGCAGACGCACCAGACATATCATGCACCGTGGCGCGCGTACCTAATAAATATTCACCGTCTGTTATCTCAAATGCGAAAACATGCATAAAGGAACTTCATTCTATATTTTTGATTCGTTTTCTCGTAGAGAATGACCACCACCAGTTACCGGACACCGTACATATGCTCCGTATCGTGTTTCGTAACGTACGAGCCACGCATAATTGAACATTCGTTCCACGCTAAGAAAACATCTTGGTAATTTTCTGCTATTTTTATCGCAATTTACAGACGTAACTGAAAAGTTTATTTATTTCATATCATATTTCGATCCATGGCAATCATACTTCCAATCATCTTTAAGAAGATATACTCTTCTACAATTCTACTTGAAGAACGTTTGCATTTCCTCGATATGGTACTGTCAAATCAACTAGTCATATTTCGGTCGTAATTAAATTCCCCAAAATTATTCTCAAACGTGGTATTCGAACGCGGACGTAGCCCGCCAAAGTCGAGTACGCGGAGACTCGTAATTTTCATTGAAGTGGTTAATAAGTCCAGAACCGGAATGACTCGTCGATAGCGCTCAGACACGTCGCCTGGAACTCGAGAGGGGAAACTCCGCAACGAGTTCTTAACTCGCGATAACTTTGCGCCGCCTAAACTCTAGTCGCTGACCGTCGGGGACGAAGCCGCGTCGGCGAGGCGAGAGTGGTCGCGCGAGACTAGACCGAATCATCTGGATACTTGATCCCGTAGAAACCGCAGGGAGGTGCATTACACGCTCGTTGCACCTCTGCCAGGGTGGCTGGGGAGCCTTTCCAAGAGAAAGGCTGCTTCCCCGAGTGGATGTGATACGCGCTTTGAGCCGCGGCCAAACCTCCGTCCTCGTCGCGCCACTCCCGACGACTTCTTCTCTTTATACCGGCTCGTTTACCACTAAATCACCGTTACATCGACCGTGCATTACTTGGCGGCGGTATAAACGTCGCGCTCTGGCCCCCTTCGGATCGCTCCCTTTTTGTCAGAAAATAAATTATTTGACAAATAATTGCCGGGGCCGCGGCGATACACTTTATGCCCCCCGCGGCAGTAAATTTTACGAGGCGGCCGTTTACTCGCCGCGTCCCCCGTCCGCGGATCTCCTTACGTACGTCCGCGCGCGGGCAATCGTTTTCGTCAAATTCCATTAAATCACCCCGAGAGATATCTCCGGGCAGAGCCGGTCGGTCGAGCCTCCGGTGGTTTTACGATCGACGGGGTACGGCAGAAGCGCGAACAATGCGGACGCGAGGGGGCTAAACGCGTGCTTCGACGAGCGCAAACACGCCGCGTAGAACGGACTCGGGGAAACGGGTCCACATTATATAACGACTCATTTCGCTGGCTCGTAACTCGAGTTCGAAGGATTAATTGGAGCTGTTACTCTGTCGTGGCCAGACGGGACCACGAACCGTGTTCACCGAAGGGTACAACCCTCCATCGCGAGCACGAAGGATGCAAAGCGTCGTTCCCTGTTCTCAGCCGCTTGTCGTTCACGGCTCGACGCAGACGACGTCGTAAATATCGTCTTGCTTTATGTAACTTCGAGCTGCCTCTACAAATTACGTTTTATAAGCAATCCCCCCCTTCGTTCTCAACCCTTGTCCCTGGGTCGCGGTGGGGGGAGGCAAAATCATTTTTATGGCTGCTCGGGATTTCGCCGTCGCGAACCGGCTGCCTTCCGCGTCGGATCAATGGAACCTTAACGCGTATCGGAACTCAACTTCTTCGGGAACAATCTTTATCACCGACCCGGGCTATGAATAATTCAGTTTCGCGAAATCTGTTTGCCGCGTCGCCGATTTGTTGGGGGCCGTAAATTGAGGAACGCTCGAACCTCGAGTGCTTAATAAGAAGATGGGATACCTGGATTATATTTGAAAAGATTAAAGTGCCGGAAGGACGATTTTGTAAATTTTAGCATTTTTAACTGTCACGATTCCGTGGCTTCGCGATTACAGTGTACGAGGAGCCCAACTTTTTACTTTTGCACAAATTCTGCCCGAAAGTAACGCACTACGCTCGTTTACGCTTTCCTCCAGGATGCGTCGGTGGCATGGAAATCGTCTCTGGTGTGGCGCTCCTTCCTTTAAAGAAACCATTAAGCTCGCTCGAGCGAGGGGCAGATTGCCTCGCTGCTCTAACCGCGACATCATCCGTAGCACAAAGGGGGCGCGTTTTGACGTAATTCCGCTACAAACTATTCCCAGCAAGAACTGCGAAACAACCTTCCTCATAATTTTCAGATTCATCTTAAAGTGGGACACCACCTTGACGGTTTCAAAAATCGAATATTCTTCTCCTGAAACCCATCCTCTTAAGGACTTACCTAAAATGCGCGTAAAGAGAATGCAAAATAAATCCCTCGAACAGTCAATCTCTCCAGAAACGTAAAAGGTACCTTAAAACGTGAAAGAACCCAACAATCTTTCGAAACAAATTTTTGGAATACATTTCCAAGTAGTTAAACTTTCCCAGCAACGTGGAATAAATTGTCGATCCTGCGAGTGTATAGATTTAATTCGAAAGCAGATACAACCCTCCGGAGCGTGGACAGCAGGGGGTGGAGAAAACGACGATAAGCCTTCGCTCGTTACTCGCGTAGAAATTCCACGATCGAGCGAGCCATCGGCGAATAAACGTCCCAGACTCGGCCGCTGATTCTGCGGGGGCGACGAAGCGGAAATCTTGGGAGCCCGAACGTGCACCCCTCGTCCTCCCGCCTCGTCTACCTTCACGTCGAGGCTTTTTTCTTCCCTCTTATTCTTGCTTGGTCGATTCGTCCTTTTCCCGGGCGCGAGTCTCGCGACGGGAAAGTTTCACGAGGCTCGAGTCGTTTACCCTGCCGAGGAATGTTCCTCTCGTCGCATAATTTTCCGATTCGCGCGGAAACGAGCTGATTGGTACTCGAGCGGATCGATCGACGACATTTCTCGCGACGAACGCGATTCCAGTGCGACGAAACAGACGCGGATAGAATTTACGAAGACACGAGGACGATGGGATTTCGAACCTGATCGGGCGAACAGCGTATGAGAGGAGCGAGAAAATTTGACGAGGCCGGCAAATAACTCGCGGCAGTGCATTTAGCGGCGAACGAGCTCCTTCGCGGGAAATGGAAGCTTTCCGCGCGCGAGACGTAAAACTTTTATGATCCGCAGCGAGTATAACGACTCCTGCACGCGTTAATCCGACCAAAATGTTATGAGACGAGGCGTTCGTGGTTGGAACAAGACTCGCGGAACCTTTGGACGACGCTTATTGTTCGAGTTGCCAAAAGTATTATGATTATTAGGTAATTATTTGACCTCACACCATTTTAATACATATATGAGACAAAACAAAGATAAACAAAGGGCTAGAGACAACACATGTGTCTCCTCTGTGAAACCTATACCTTACATCAGTGTTTCTTAAATGCTGCCTCAGATCGCCCCATTAAGTTTTCCGATATTATCTAATCTTTGGATCTCGAATTTGAACTTTAACAATTGTCCTAATAACGGAGTCCACCGCGGTCATAGTATGGCACAGTGTGGCTAGAAACACGAGTTTTACCGCGATGGCGTGGTTCCAATCAAGAGATCGAGTAGTTTCCGCGCATCCAGAGAGATATCGTCGAGTAGAATAAGAATTCGTGGACGGACGCGGAGGGCAAAATAGGCGGATTGTTAGCGATTGATAACAGGAACTCCGGGGCGAAAGATATAGCGGAACCGAAGATTGGGAGGAAGTGGAACGAAACGAAGAAGAAAGAGGAGGCGAATGGGTGGAGACGAAGAGTGGCGAGAATAGAAGTCGAGGATGAGGATTCGGAGTCGTGAGCCAAGCGAACGACGAGCAGCGAGCCGCTTTGTCCAGCGACCCGACAATCCGGAATGCGGTTTCGTCCGGCGACGAACATTTTTATTTTTACCTCGCAGTTTCGGCCTTTTGCTCGTTGCTTTGTTCGCGTTTTCTCCTCTTTCCTGAGGCAAGCGCCGCAAAGAAAGCGGGAGATGCATGCATTCCGATGTTGTCGTGGACAGGAGCACGAACTCGTGTCCCTGTCCCTTCTTTTCCCTGCCAACGTCCCCCTCTTATCAACTTGCTTCCTCGAATGTCCGGTCGAGACATAAAGTCACCCCCCGCCCCTCCCCAGCACGAAAAACTCTGGACATTCTTACGGGGAAAATGAAGAAACTCTTCCACCCCCTTGAAAGGGTGAGTCGAAGATGTCGCTGGGTACTTCGTCTCCAGTTTTTGAACAAACAATCCATTTGTCAGATTTGGTAGCAATTTCGTTTGGACTTCCATTCCCTCGAGCACTCGTTGGAACCGAGTTATTAGGGGGATCTAAAAGTATTATCGTTATTTCCGGCACACGTATTTGCTTTAAGTTAATATTGCCCCCTTCTTATTGTTCCTTCCTCTCCAGTCTGTTGGTTCTATCGTTAATACAACTACTTTCTGATTATTTACAGATAGCTTCGCGAAGGTTGCCGTTTAAAGAATGAGCGTCGATGATTATACTCGCGACCGGTTTCGTAGGAAATATAGCTGAGAAATCTCTGCTCGAGTCTTTCGAGCAACGCTTTGTACTTGTCATAACGCGGAGACCAATCTACCGATACATACCGAAGATGCAGAAAAGTTAGGGAAGAAATTCTGAGCGCGGAGAGGCTATTGAATTCTGTCGCAGTTCGCTTCGGGAGACCCGGGAGGCCTTCGTGTAGAAAATATGATTAATGTGGTCTGTGAAGCTTAAGGTAGAATCTATAAATACCCGAAGATCATGAATCATGTTGACCGATGACAGAGCATGTTATTTAGCGAATAGTTAAACGTAACGGGACATCTACTACGTGCGAATCTATTATACGACATTTATTAATGACATTGATAATAGCAGAAATTGCACAACCGATTAAAAAGTATTTCGTGTGTTCCAACTTTCGTAATAAAATAAACACAGTCTGCAACGAAAAGATAGGTTTATTTTTATTTGCAAAATTTTTTGCAGCTAAAAAATAACAGCTTCATCCCGTAGATTCCAATATTTTTTACATCCACTGTATACGTCAAAGATAACTCGAGTTATTTATGATATTTACCCGTTCTGTATCGCGAATATCAATATTTTTATTCCAAGTTTTTACTTACATAAAGGTTTTTCCAAAAACTGGTCAACTGTGAACGGATACAAAAAGAGAGCGATGCTCCGCTTTTATGCAATGAATTTTATAGCGCCATGTACAGAAACTCACCGACCGAAAATTACGTTTTATGCGGGGTAAAATAGCAGTTTGAAGAGATTAATAATGGCAAGCAATGCTTCAAAATTTTTACAGCTTTTCCATACATTTACTTTAAATTTACAAATCGTATGAATTTTCAAATAAACAGAACTTTAGAGCATTCGAAAAATTGAACGCAAGTTGTGTTAGTCGTGATTATTTATTTTTGTATTGATTACAAATTGATTACAAATTACCCTTTTAAATTATAATGTAATTTTGCAAACGAGTATCGCAGGGTGAAACAATGTGAAGTGAACCAAGCGAGCCTACCCTTTTGTCACGGACTGTATGCCTCGCGATTGCCAGTGTGAATGAAGCGATCGTTCTGTTCCACAATATGAAACCTGAACTGACTGTCGCCTATCCGAACTTATCGAGTGGAAGAACTCGACGCGACAGGGAATTCAGAGTGCAGAATTCAGTAAGCGTCAGTAGACTGGCAGGATTTGTCGCCGGGGTTCCGGTAGGGGGTGGAAACGCGAGAAGGGGTGAAGGTCGGGGCTAATTAAGTGGACAGCGAGCCGCTATCTCCCTCGGCCAGCCATGAGACTACCACGCACCTCATTATGACCTACAGGCCGCGTTATAATCCTACCCGCGCTACAGTATCGTTCCCAGATCTTCGTTGGTCTCTGTTTCTCGGCTACGAGGCACTTCGCTCGTTCCCGTTTCCACGACGAAATGGCTGTTTCGGATCCTATACGGAAGATCCGAAATCGGGGTCGTTAATATGGAACTACAATCCATTAACGTCCGGTAATGGCGTTTCTAAGCTCGACGAGCTTCGAACGGTTACGGAGCCTGCGTGCAAGTGCCGCGAATGAAAATGAAAGTGCTTTCTTATTTGCAGCGAGTAATTAAAGAAGAGAGCGGATGATTTAATTACTACGCGATGGCCGGGCTCGCGCGGAATGTTGTCAATTTGGAAAGTACTTTTCGTGGACTTTGCCTTCGTCCCGGATCGGCGAAGCGATAAATTTAAGTGGATCTGTGTATCGAATGCAGTGAATTACAATAATTAAACTATGTAAGATTAAAGTCTAGCTTCTGAGATTTAGCGTTTGTACCAACTTGGCTCTTTCGAGCTTTCTGAAACGGGATTATTTCTTCTTTTACACGTTAAATGTAGTATTTATTAGAGCACAAGCGTATTATATCGTTGCATTTAATTAATTAAATTATTTGGGCGTATGTACACACGCTTCTCTGTCATTTCCAACATTGTGTTCAGATTTGTCTCCTGTTCGTGCGCGTTGAAAATGTTTTAACGTAGCTTGTTCAGATTACAGTGCTTATCAATTGTAATCGCAAATATTTGTTTTTCATTATCAGGTATAATGAAACAGATGATACACTGATCGTCGGTTTTGGTGAAGATCGTGAAACAGAATCCACATACAATTATTAGTAAATTACGTTCTGGCAATATTTGTTTGGATTAATAGATTATCGAAGCCGATGGTAAAAGTAAAAGAATTTTCAATAGATAATACTCGGTTGTAGTTTTTGCCTCGATTTTCGTATGGTTTTCATCCTTCTGTCAATACCCGCTGATTAATAATCCGTTTGCAATGAATTCACCGTTTTTGCTTGGGCGGGACGCGTTTTTGTTATAGAATTCGTATTCAACCACGCATGAAATCCCATATTTAGGAAGATATGAAGCGAGAACGTGCGTAGATCTCATTCTCTGTGACCCTCCGGTGGTGCGTGCGCTTTCTCTTTGTTGAGGCTTTAATTAAAAATATTAATAATGGCGTCCCCGGCGAGGCAGCCCCGGGAAAATACCGACTGCCAGACAACAAATGAGTTTGGCGTGGACAACAATGGCCACCGTATGTGAGTAATATTCGTTCAAATATTAAACCGCGTTCTTTATTTATATTTTTTTTTTGTTTTTCATTGTACGCGTAATAACGGTCCTAGATAGAAGCATGAACTACGTTAACAATAAAATAACTCGCCGGGCTTTGTTTCCTTTCGAAAATTATTGCGCGGACTAAACGCACGGATTTGCGAACGCGCTTGCCAATAAACAGGAAGCTAATAAATCCTGTCCGATCTTTCGTTGGACGCTCGACCCTTTTTTCATCCGTTACCGTTTTTCTTTATTTTCGTTCTTTTTTTTTTCTCTCCGTCCGCGTCGAATCTCGAAACGAATTGGTCGAAAATTAATGCCACGCGTTTCGTGCCGGTAGAAAATCTCGCGCGAAATGCACGGTTAATTTAACGACGTGACGCTTTTTTTGACAAACTCGGATTTCGTATGCAATACGCACCGTAACGACTGTAGATCGCGTGCGCGGTATAACGAACAGCGCATAAAAATCGAGCGAAAGAGCTATGCATTTCATCGTACGCCGAACAGTTCTTTTTTCCCCCCCTCTGTAAATAAACCAAACGCAGAGGCGCCAAATCATTCTAAATTGTCAAAAGTAATGAATCGTATTTATTAAAAATATAGAGAGTCAAGTACACGAGAAAATAATGGGTAATATTATTACTTCTCATTTTCTTAGAAGTATATAAATTTCAGATCTTTTTGCCTCTCTCTCAATTCCATTTTTGTTGTCTTCATTTATTTCTGGAACACTCAGTTGCGAACGAATCAAAGTTCCATTGCCTCTGCGTATTTACTGGCGATAAAGTTGTAATTATATGATTAAAACCATAATTCATCCAGCGAATAGTTCAGAGTTTAAATTACATTTTCCAAGCGGTGACACACTTTTCGAAAGGGAGATATTTCAACGTGTGATGTTTTGTTGCATGCAAACACCCGGCACAATATTGCAGAGAAATCGTTGCTTTCGGTACGATGACAGAAGCCCATTGATCACTGTGTTTGAAATTCAATTTTATTGTACGTATCGTTTATTGAATTAAGGTTTCGAAACGCACACGCTCCCAAAGATAGAGTAATCGATGTAAGTCGAGATTGAATTCATCGAATTGTAGTTTTGCAACCTAATTTTAATTCTCGATTAGCAAGTGTCGAGCATTTCTGCAACAAATGGAAGACTGCTCGCGATGGAAATGTTTGCACGACCGAATCTTGATGACTTTATTTCGTGTTGGACGAGAAACGTCGAAGAACCTCTCCATCTCGATAATTATCGCGGGAACGAGTTTCCGAATAGATGCAGATTTATACAGTATCACAACGTCACGACAGGGGTGTAGTGTTAAATGCGATGGTACTTCGATGATTGCGCGGCTGGAATAACCTACATTTCGATGGCTATCGGATATCGGCCACACGTTATCGTGATAATGAAGGGTTCAAACGAGTTTGTCAGCAGACCGTACACTTTGTTTCGAGACCTAGGTCAAGTGGAAAATTTGACACAAAATCATTACCTGACGTATGCGTATCGATCCTTAGCGATTATTCCCCGCCATTATTCTCCTGGCACGGCAGAATGCGTTTATCAATTAAACTTGAGCGCGTGCCAATAATTTCGTCGCTGTAATTGTATCGAGTAGCATGATATTCATATATGAAATCTCTAAGAATCAGTTGGCAAGAAATTCATTGTTTCATTAGTGTCTGATTTCGAGTCAATCCTCTCCTTTAACTCTATGTTGTTATTACATATTTCTAAGATATCCCGATTGATTGAAATTAACCCTTAAGTGGACTCTCAATCTCAACTGCATTATTTCACTTAATGTTCATTTTTACCAAATTGGTAAATGGAGATCAACTTTCCTTTAAAGCATTTAAAAGATAATGAACTAATGGTGGATTACATAAATTTTAAGGGTTCAAGATCTTTTGAATTTTCGTATTTTTATTCCAAAGTGTTAATTTAGCTCTCAGCTCGTGACACTTTTATTTGGGATCTATTATAAACCCCATCGAGTACTCTACATAGAATAAATCATTGCTGGATACGACGTACAGAAAATGGATGTCGATAACGGAAGGAAACCAATAATTTGCCAACGAACGGTGTCTTCCACACACTTACAGAAATTAATGCTCGCGTTTCGAGTCGACGGATTCCATTAGAAATTCGTGTACGTTCCAATTCTTTCGCTACCCCAATTGCAAAATAGGTCGTGGACGGATCGAACGGTCCCTTTTTATCGCGGCAACAACGAGGAGGGCGTAGGAGCGTGCAGACTGGAAAACGAATCGCGGATCGAGTCACGACGATTAACCAAATTACACACGGTCCAAACGGGTGCAACGCAACGACGAGTGGTCTCGCAACCGACGCGAGCCTGTCTTTTTCCCTCCAGCCCTTTTCCACGATTCCCCTCACGGTCAAACTTGTACGGTACACCGCGCCGCGTCCGGTTGATTTGGGGGAGAGTCTAGATTCTATTTGTAACCCGCTGGACCGAACCCCTCTTGGCTACACCCTTCGGGCACACACATGCACCGACAACGTAGATGGTCGAATCGAGCACGACCATACAAAGGGGCACGCGTGTGAGTGTATCCTCCTTCCGCGTTTACACAAGAACAGCAACAATAACAACGACAACGGCGCGGTACCAGCGGGGGGATTCGTTGCAGAAACTACGTGAGTTGAATTTTTTCCACGCTCCCGGCGATATCTGGCTCCGGCAGAGTTTTCTAACCTGTGGTCAGGCTGGATCCGCCTATCGATACCGATTACACGATGCTCCTCGTGAATTCTCATCACGAAAAGGGGGTTGCAGCGGATCTGGATTAATGCTCCAGGCCCTCGTCCATTCACGTTTGCCGTTTGGCTCGGGCAACCGACGATTTCGGAAACTCCGACTTTTCCGCGCGTCCAGATTCAACCTAGACGCGCGTTTAACGCGGGGGTTAACTGCTCTGCACTCTGACCCCGAGACGGTGGTCAGAGTGCAGAGCAGTCCATTCAGCGTGCTTGCATCGATTTCGAGCACTGATAAATAATTTTTAAACCGTAATAAAATTGTAGATTATGTACGCTTTCTAATCTTTCGTGTGAATTTTTTTCAAGATCGAGGAACACTTCGTTCGCGATTAATCACAGGCTTTTCGATGTGTGTCCAGCCTCAGGGTCCCGTCTATAGATCGCAACGAAATCCGATGACTGATTTACGTCGCGAGCTCTGGCCGCTGTTGCGCGCGTCGACGGATAAGCGGATTCCCGGATAATTGATAACCGGCCGGAGCGATGCGGTGTAAATCAGATTAAGATAAGAAACTGGAGCGGACAGTGTACGGTTTCGCCACCGGGCAATTTGTTTTTCGCAATAAAAGAGAACGTTGGTCGCGAGAGCAATAACCAGTTAAACTGTTTAACAGCACGAGCGATACGTCGGTTCCGAATAAGTTCACTCTTTATAGATTGACTTAGAATGATACATTTTATGATAAATTTAACTTTTCAACTTCGTTTAGAGCAAGTGACTCGATACAACGGTATATTTTAAAACTTTCACGCGAGTGGTTCCTCTGTTTAATTACAAAATTATTATTTAAACTGTGTCAGCGTAAACTCTCGCAGTTCTTCAGCCAATTCGCGTCGTAAACTGTTGGAATATGAAAATTCGAGCATGGGGCTAATCGCGACATTTGTTATCATACAATAGACTTTGTATTGGTGCTATCTAGACTTTATAAAACTGCTGTGCACGTTGTCGACTTCCCTGTACAGTCTTGTGTCAGCAGTTAAAGTGTTGTGAATATATAATTGTGATCTTGTCAATTATTTCACCAGCCAACAGAGACGAACTTCTCCGTAGTTTTCGGGAATGAAATTTGCAATTAGCTCGCGAGCGTGTGGGGAGAGTCTCGGGAAACGAGAGAGCGGCGCATCGACCGTTTAGTGGATTTCGTCCGTATTAACAGAGAAGTTTTCCTATTTCGTCTCATTTTGCGCACGATAAACGCAAGAAACGCTCGAGGACACATTCCAAACCCCCCCAACCTTCACTGGGTCGTCGGTGGAAGGAAGAGTTAGCACGTTCTCAAAGTTTTAACGATGTTTATGTAGAACTTGTGCGGTGCTTGAACCGCAGGAATTAACACCTCGGATCCTCCTCTCGCGATTACAGCTCTTGAATTAAACGCCGCGCGAGGTCGGCGGCTCGAAAGGCGAGCAAATTTAACTATCGCCTTCGCGAGCCTCTTTCGAACCCGATTTTCAAAACGCGGTCGCGCAATCATCGAAAATTACGCGGACAAACTCGCCGCTTCAATTTCGCGTCGATTCCTCCGTACAAATACAAGCCACCCCCCTTTCTCTTATCAAGATTCGTGTTTTCTCGCGGGCAGGGGGGAGGGAGAATGTGCCGGAACAAGCTCGAGGAAAGGCTAATCCGGTAGCTGGTAAACGTTGAATCGACTCCCTCGGAAAACATCGCTATTTAAATTTTAAATTTACTCGATACGCAGAGCGCCGCCTTTCCTGCGTTCCCCGACCGTGGCGGGTTTCCTTCGCCCTCGCGGCGCACTGGCTTCCGACAGATAAGGAAAATACCTCTGAACTTGGATTACGTTCCGGTCCTTATCAACCCCCGTCCCGACGCTGGAATGCGCCCGTGGACACGTTCCGTCTGTATGCGTGCATATGCCCCTTCTCATTTCGTCCGTCAGACTTTTCGTTTTATCGATGGTATCGTCGTCCCGCGGACTATCTGATGTGAATTTTTGTAGGGACCGTATAAAATTCCCCGAATAGATGGAAAAATGGATGGAATAACACGATGAGTCCAGAAATATCGCTACGGATAGAAAGCAAATTAATTGTAGATGTTGAATAACTGCATAGAGAAGAGCACGAGGCGCACAGTGTAGAAAAAACGAAGTAAAGAGGAGAACAATGAGGCTTATTTTCAAAGTTCATCAATTCGGACGCTAACGAGAGCGTCGAGTCATTATCGTTTCGACGAGTTAATTTCCCCAGCGAAATTCCGTCCGTTAAACACGCCGCATTTGCGAACAATTCGATATTAAATACGTGCCGAACCAAAGGAACTATCCCCTGCAAACGCCACCAAATGCATTCCTGGTTTGTACACACACCTACTACGCGCACCTGGACGACGCCTGATAGAGACGTTGCTAGACGTGGACGGTCGTGAGGTGTACTTTATTTAGCAAATGAAGCGTGTAGGCTATCAGACGCCCCAGAAATTGTTACTCTCCAAGTTGGTGGAGCGTCTAAACCTCCGAGGCACCACCGACGGACGTATTTGCGGAAGAAATTGCAAAAATAAAAGCTCCATTGTTTGTATTTTGGGTCGTTGAAAGACAGTGTCTTGCAATATTTATTTCTTGTCTCTGCTCTAATTTACAGAATATAGCAATTTCGAGGGATTGTTATCTAATATTGGTTAGCGAGAAATAATCTTCTTACGCGAAGCCCTCGGTCTGGTTGCCTTTCAGAGACCCAAAGCGTTTGGCTTTTCTAGTCCCCCGAGTGTTTTCACAATTATTTAGATTCCAATTAGATGGTTCTATCCACAGAGTAGACGAAGCGTAACAACAGCTTCGAATTTGTATCGTTATTACAGTGCTCAGCTTCCCACCGAAGCATTTTCCAACGTAAACTCCAAAACCCAACCGACCGTGTGCCGGGAAAAGGAATTAACCGACGGCTCTGAAAAGAAAGGGTGAAAAAACTCTGGGACAATTTAAAGTCCTGCGTTGCACTGCAAACGGCTGCACGGAAAGGTTTTACGTAAACACACTGCTTACATTAAGGAACAGAGTTCCGGGGGGAACATTAACTGTCGTCATTCTCCTGGTGTCCGTGGAGATGCTCGTGAAACGTACACGAAAAGAGCATTAAGTTTGGTCTAGAGAACCCAAATTCAAGCTTTCTTCGCGACACAATTAACGGAAAATTATTATACCTATCAATCTTGAAAGCATTGAATAAAGTTCAATTTACATTAGATAATACGTATCATAAAGCGATAGGAACCGAACTTAGTTCACTTTTATTTGATTATTTACAGTATGGATTTTTGGATGACGATATCCGAGAATATTTTCGTATTTATAATGAAATTGATGAAGATTGAGATAAGCTTAGGGGAACAGCTGTTGTACAAAATCATAGGTTACAAGAGTATAATAAGAGCGTATTCGATAAGAAACATAAGAAACCATATGTGTATAAAATTGGCACGTTGACACGAGAGAGAACACAGATATGTTATTATATCAAATGAAATTCTATTTATACATCGAAATAGTTTTAAAAACTATGTTGAACCAATTATTTGAATTTTTACGATTCGTCCAACGTTTTTAAAAAGATTGTTAAGGTTGGTTTGAACATGTGAGACCTAGTATGGCTCCCTTCTTAGGTCGCTGGTGAGACTTCTGCATTAGGTTGCAGCGTTGTTACCCGCCGAAACGATGTCTTCGTTATCAGACCGTTTGCACGTGACCAGCTATTTTAATCCGGACATTTTTACGAGAGCATTTTCACGGGACACGATCCTCGCGTCCCGCGGCGTATTCTCTCTATCGAGGCGGTCTATGGAAATTCGAAACGAGCTGAGCACGTGCTACGATTCGCACGATCGTTCGTTCTCTCTTCCTTCGTCCCTCTGACCGATTTCGTCTCTCGTCCCCTGGAGCTTTTTCCCACTTGCACGCGAGGGAAATCGAGAGTGACTCGCGAGGATCAGGATAGTTTTCGTTTCCCACTGACAGATATCCTTCAGGCTGGTTCCCGTACTCTTACTATTTGCGTAGACATTTTCTCCATAAGAGACCAGCGTGGTGTGCATTTACCTTCCTTCTGCCCCTGATATTTCAAATTTTATTGACGTTCCTAGAGCTCGTGATTATCGTCTGGCGTGTGATATTTCCTTGATATCCGAATCCCTTGTCAACGTCCAACGATACGAATAAAATCTTTGCTTTACAAGATAATCTATCGTAGATAACACTGATAGTCTCTCCACCGTGAGGGGATGCTTTCACGATTGAAACGTTTAAGAAGAAAAATGAATTTTTCTCGTTAAGCTAGACATCCCCCATAATGTGACGACTCGTGACACCATGGGGTAATTCGTGGTTCGAACGGAATCGCATGATATATCGGGGACACTTTATTAACGATACCCCGGAGGTGCATCGAAAGTTTGCGTTGACGGTACAATGTAACCAGCGGCCGCGGACTGCGGTCAAAGAGTTATTACTCGATTATACCGAACGAGTTCATTGCCTATTTGTCATTAGCATTGGCAAAATATTGCCTTATGAATATACCATTAACGCTCCCCAGGTCCGTAATAAATGCGTAAATTGAATCGATTATTGCCAGAGATTCATCCGGAGCTCGACGAGTAAATGATGACGCTAACTTGAAGCGAAACTGATTTAAACGGGGCGAGACGCGGATGAACGCACGGAAAGCGGCGAGATAAGGAGATACCAGAGACACGGAGAGCGTGAGAATGGGAAACGCGAAACGCGCGATGGAAGGGTTAAAGGGGGAGAAGCCGGAGCCCATCTGCAATTCAGATTTCAACCCCTTATGCTCGTATCCCGCTCTTTCTCTCGCATTTGACCTCCTCCGGCGGGGATTTCAAATTAAATGAATACAGATACGCGAAACTGATACGTTTCAAGCTTTCGGCTGGTTCCACCGCGGCTAGGGTGCGCGGGGGATGGAGCGCCATTGATCCAACCGAGGGTGAATCCTTACCTCGGCGGTTATAATTTCCGTGCCGTCTGACGCAGCGATTAAAACGGGCCCGGGATTACGCGGTGTTTTGTTAGACGGAATACGTGTAATTTCGTTCGCTCGGGAATAGAATATGCCTCGTTAAGCTTCGAGCTAGCACCCGCTAAAACGGAACACATTACGCGTCGTACACCGGCGATGAAAGCGATTCGCGCGGTACATTCGTCTAAATTATACACAAGATTTTGCGCGTGAAATTTCTTACAGTATCGTACAAGAATATTCGAAAACGCTGGATGTCACCCGCATTGACGGTGTAACTCGAAAAGGAACGAATCCGTTTGGAAGAGTAAGTCAGAAACGCGGAGTGACATTTTTTCGTACGAAATGCTGTGGACTAGTTGAAAAGAATTGCTGTCGAAATTTTACGTTCAGTTATTAAAACGGATACTGTAAATGATAGCTTGCAAATAATTTTTCTGGATAAAAGGAACTAATAATCATGCAAACACTCTATATACAAATTTAAGCTCATTTCCAATTAAACAAACAATCTAGAATCGTCGTATAATCGATAGGAACTCCTGAAACTTTTTTTGGTATGCATAGTCAAAGTAAATGTTAAAATAAACAGAGAAGGCAGCATAAATTAGAATAGTTCTTATGTTTATATGATAGAGGATGAAATGCCCTTTAAAATGAGCGTTTGTACGAGTCGATAGCTTTATTAGTTCCGGAAATATAGCGATTTTAGTTTCAAGTCGATGCGGTGGTTAGTTCCGGAGATAGGGTTTGTTTACGTTTTGTTGTGCACTTGCGAGTTCATTGATAACGCGCGCGTAACAATAGTAAACAGTGCGTAGTAAATTCTTGGAAATACTACGCCCGGCTCTAGGTCACTCGATCACGCGTCACGTACGAGACAAAGAGGTCCGGCGCGACGCGTCAGACGAAGACAGCGATAGTCAAATTAAGAAAAATACCCTTTTACATAAATTACGATATCTCGAAAACGGTAAGTCGGATCGACAAAAACCAAATACCATTTTAAAGGGGAGGCTTTATCGCTGCTAACGGTGGCTCGATCATGGAGAAAATGCTAATAATTTCGAAACTGCAGGTAATTAAAGTTTTTAGTAACTTAATGCGCATTAGTAGTCGGCCGTAACACGGAAAGCGCCATAAGAGAATTTTCTAAAAATTACCTCTTTACATAAATTACGATATCTCCGAAACGGAAAGTCGGATCGACAAAAACCAAAAACCATTTTAAAGAGGAAGGTTTACCGCCGCTAACGGTGGCTCAATAATGGATCAAACACTAATATTTTTGGAACTGCACGCGTCTAAAGTTTGAGTACTTTCAATATGCAATACTAGGCTATTTATGAACATATGACAAGCAGCGAGTAAATTATTCGGATAGTTTCATTCGTAACAATTGAATTAAACGTTTTTGACGTTACTGACAATGATTATTTAATGAAATTTCGTTTGCTTTGATAGTCTGTTAGCTTCTATTTAGCAAGTCTAACGCGATTTCAATTAAGCCGGTTAAATGAGCTGTCAAAATTTGGATACACAGTCAACGTAAGCTAATCGGCTTTGCGGATGCGTACTGGACACAAAATACGATCGATCAATGGTTTTGCATTCTAACTTTAATAAGTTGCAGTTGCAAGAAACGATCAAGCTTGAGAAAGCAATGCGTGGAAAACTTTTTGGATACCTGGATTCTGGATTTTCCACGAACTATCGCCTCGTTGAATCTACAGCTGGTGCATCGATGCGGTTGCATGTTTGATAGACTCGCGTAATAACTCTTTCATTCATTAGCCATGGCTAGCTGCCGTCGCGTGGACCGTTTTTCTCATGGCTTTTTAAAGCTGCCCGGAACGAAAAGAGACATTTATTATTTATGCGAGGCTGACCCTCCGGTTTCGGTCAGAGTTAATGTTTCTGCCAGTCGATTAATCCTTCGTTTGAAAATTATAAGAGGTCCCACGGCAGTGACGACCCGTGAAGAATCGTGGGGTGCATATTTGAGCGGGCGTTCGACGTCGGCCACCGCCACCAATTTTTTATTCACCTCGAAGCTTCACGGTTCCTTAGACATCCCCTGGGAATTCCGTCGCGATCGAACGTTTTTTCTAGACATTTTATCTTATCCTGATTCATGGATGAAATATCGAATTCGCGGTTATCCAACCGGAACGAAAACTAATCGTGTAACATCCAAAATCAAATTATACATACATTTATTCTAAGAATATTTAAATGTTTTTTAAAATTCTAAACCCCTGTGGCACAAGGAAAATGTTTTACTATTTTCTACAGTCTTCACGTATGCAAAAATAAATACTATGAGTAAGTTACCGTAAATGTCACTGTCAGTTTGTTTCGATATCTGTTTGAGACCTCGACGCAATGCTCAGAAATTGATACATATCGGTATTAATGCGCGCGTTATTGGATCGGTCCCATCGCTAGTTACGGTTAATCGAATTCTCGATGGCCAAGTCACTGTTTAATCGATGTGGAGGAACCGTCGTAAGGCAAGCTGAAAGTGGTTAACAGCCCCGGTTCCATCAATTTGGAGCTCGATTCTTCGAGTTTCCCAATTCAGGAAGCATTATTAAATTGCTCGTTCTATGCTCCGACTGCCGTCGAAAGTTCCAGATTGTCGTAAAAAGAAGAGTCGATCGTTTCTCGGGGGAACTTCGACGAGTCTGGCACCTATAAGTACAACGCAGACGGATAAAACATCTTTTTCCCCGGGAGTTTGTTAAGCCGCGGTACCTAACGACTTGTCGAAACGGTGGGTGGGTTTCGTCGAAGGAGCCGCGCACCATTTCAGATTCAATGCATAAGTTAAGAGACGTGTGTCGGAAAAACGAAGGCACGTCGGAGCTACGTGGGAAAACTCACGAGCGCGATTCTCCCCGTCTACCGATATCAATTTCACGCGGACGAATAATTATACAAATTAAAGGGAAGCTTCGTGCGTTCGCAAAAATAATTAACTGGCTCTCCGGTGGCGTTGCTTCGAATACATTTTCGCCCGAACGAAGCATTGCTTTAATTTAATTATATCAGGTTCCAGTAAATGGAACAAAATTCTAACGAAATATTGGCTCTCTTTCTTGGTCAGCACAGTGATCGACGAAAATTCGTTTATATAGATAACAGTTATGTATAATTTTATTTCCTCAAACTGCTAAATATTTGCTCGAATAAATTTATAGGTGCGTAGAAGCAAACGTCTGACGATGGTGAGACTAATCTACTGAAATACAACGAGTCATACGAATTGATATATTATAGAATACACTATCTTAACGACACGTAAAATTATAATAGAACAAAATTGACAATATTCTGACTCTCAAAATTTAACATCGGTCTTTTCAACCATTATGTATTAAATAGATCATCGTTATCTTCCAAGTATAATGCATCTGTTGCTCCATTGATCGAGCAACCTACAAGTTTAATTTATCCAAATCGTGAACAGTCGAAACGCCACCGCCTCAATTGATTCGTAAAGAGTTTATTCGGTTATTTTAACGCGTCTGTCGCGAAGCACCGAATTGATAGACCCCGGTGTACAGTGGAAACGTTGACCCCGACCGTTTCTCTCGGAAATAACAGTCGCGGAATCGAGACTCGTTAGCGCGACGCGCGATTAGTTTCACGCGGTGGCCGTCGCGGAAGCGTCGTAAAGTGGCCGCGGCGAAAAAACAAATTTTCCCGAAACAGTGGCGGGCGCGTCTTGCCCGCGACAGAGCGTTTAAACGATCCCGTATCTCTTCGCGGAAACGAGACAGCTCGATGGCGTCGTATCTCTGCCGCGAAGGGGGCAGACGCATCCTTCACCGCGACGCATCACCGTGCGACGACAACGAATCAGCCCCGATGCATTCCCTTCGCGGCTCCGGTTAACCCGGCGTTTCCCACCTTATTAAGGACGAACGAACGACCGCGTCAGCAGCTCAATCTTCCGCGGAAACAGGATCCAGGGTAATACGAGACCGTGGAACGAAGGGGCCTGGAATCCACGGCCGACGAGCAACGCGAAAATAACGAGTTCGCTCGCGTGACAAACAACGCGGCGACCGTAATGATCGCGTAATGATAACCGGAATCGGAATAACGACGGCAATGATAATGTCGCGGTCTCCTCGGGGCCGTGGCCGTTACGTTCCGAGCATAAATAATGACATTAATTCGGTGGCACCGCGGGGCACGGCTGTTAATGCTTCCTGCACCGGGTACCTGCGGAACAGGTTCCCCTCGTACTTGCCCCTGGACGCTGGGCGTCGCGTCACGTATTAAACATCAACTCAAGCGCGTCGTTTTCTTAGTAATTAGTCGACAACGAGAGGGGAACGTTCCAAAGGACGCGACAATTGTGCCTCCGATCGGGCAAGAAGGATCTCTGTCTCAGTGTTCGTCGTATTTTTAATCAAAACATTACGCGAGGGAGAATCAGTGTTCAAATTTAGGGAGATCAAGTGTTTGATAACAATCCGAGCATTCTGTTTATAATTTTTACTTTCTATGTGAAATTTAATTTTGCTGTAGATAGGACAACGTCTCATCTCGATTACTTATGCAATAACGATTCACCCAACAAAGGAAATAGTACGTTAACACTGTGCCTAACCGTCTAGAAATATCGAATCGGGATCTAGGAAAGAATCAGCGACCGCGGAAGCTTTGAATCATTTAACTCTGTCCGGCGGTACATTACTCCGCGGCGTGCGGGTTCGTCCGTTTCATTTCCAGCGAAACTGCCACATTATGCAAACCTCCGTCGCAATGACTACGTTCTGCTCCCTGAATAAATTTATGAGGCGCGAAGTATGGCATTTCGCTGATGGACTCTCCCTTCCCCCCCTCCTCCCTACTCTGCAGAAGTTAATAACGTTCAGCAAACATCTAGAGCCTCGACGCTTATCTTAATTACAGAGCAGACAACTTGATTACAAAGTGACGCTTTAATGAAGACATTTACGAGCTCCCGGGTTCAGGTGGAATCGAGTGACTTGCGTGAATAGAATGTTTGCATTGTCTGCGAAGAGGGAAGCACGAGTTTCGCACCCGGCGCCCCGATAAACGCAACGCTCGATTTTCGCGTTTCGAGATCGAGATACCGCCTTATTGTGATCACCGTCGATTAAATTCTCTCGCGTCTTGTCCTCGGTATATGACACGCGTTTCCGACGATTGTCCGCCGCGGAAAGGGAGAAAAATGCGTGGGAAGAATCTGAGCGAAGCGTTCTGGGTGTAGCATGTTTTATCGAGTACTCTGACAATGGTACTTCTGTGGAACTTTCGTTTCGTTTTCAAGAATGATTTGATGCAGGGGGAGGATCGAACGTGTCTGTCTTTGATTTTAATCTACTCTTACAGAATGGTATATGCAAAATGTTAGGTTTCATAATTTACATACATAAATCACACGAATAATATGCACCATAAATATTGTGATTAATGTAATTATCGTCGTGTGTTAAGCATTGTAGGATTAACATAGTGTTACAGACTCGTCTTTGTTAATTTCTATTGTAATCATAGTCTTGGAACGAACATTGTTCGTGTTATTGTCGAATCTTTATTCTCAGGGAAGTGGACGGTTGAATTTTCTGCGCACCGTGTGTGCCACCCGCAGCGAATGGAGGCAGGTTTTCAGTGCGTCCATAATAAGAGCTCCTGTGCTGCAGGAGGAGGGGGACAGCCTCCTTTAACACTCGCCCCTGTCAACTGCACTCCCAATTCTGCCCTGAGTTATTCAGCAAATTAGATGTAATAAATGTTCGAGAGTCAATGCACCCAACTCTTCCTAACGCGAGGGGGTCCTGTCGTTTGTAAAACCGTGGGCGTCACGTTGACTTAATGCAGTTTCTTTCTTTGCAGACTCCCGGCGATATCTCTGCTCCCATAAAAAGCTCCCCTTCTTCTCTCCCTGATAAGGTCATTCGTACGATTCACCAAGTGTTGCAATATGTATCTGCACTCGTTTTTCAAATTGCATCTACCTTTTTTCGACATTCTGCACGTAACAGTATCAAGATATGATCAGTGAAAATATTTTATTACGCGAGAGCTTATCTTTTGTATTAAAACACAAGTAAATATTGGCAGCTGCATTAAAAATAATTCTCAAATTATTGTACGTGCATTTTGTTTTTTATTTTATTTTTATACACTGCAGAAAATAATGTGATGGTAGAAAAGGAAAAATCAATTGCCACCGTTTCTGCTATGCTACTGATATCAGAGAGAATGTTTTAATAGCTTCCATCCGGTAGCAGGGATATACCTGAACAGTTCTGCTCTTTTAATGAACCTGCTGGATAAGGTTGTTCGTTATAGGACGAACGGTGTTCGTGACTGGAAAATAAGTCGATCCAGGCCGTCCGCAAAGCGCAACGAAAAAAGTCGAAGGTTATAGATACCTTATCGGAATTTTAATCGCAACGTTCCAACATCTTAACACAACCGTATCGGAATAATTTTGATATATGTACTATTCGCGTGATTCCTTGTTCGTCACGTGAACGCCACGAGAGATCGAAGGAAATTCAGTTTTTGTAACGAGACGAGAATAAAGGGCCCAACGAAATTGAAATATATGTCTTCTTTTCTATAACGATAACAATATAAATTCAACGCACGATATGGATGACACGATAAATGCGGTGAGGGGTAATTGAAAGCTACGTGTTTATATCCGTGGAATATATTGAATTGTTATTACGGAACCGTTGATTGTTTATTAAATTGAATATAACTGTCCGCAGTCGTAACAAGCTGTTTATTGTTTAACGTTTTCGACGATCACTGAATTTGCTATTGCAAGCTTTATATTATCCTGTACGTCGAATAATGTTTAAAATATATAATATTGTATTATTGTATGTATATCGAGAACTCATAACTCGCTATATGACAAGTACCATGTCATAAATAAGCATTTTTTCTCTGTAATTTGAAACAGTTTTAGTTCGTAGTACGAAAGATCGCGGAACGATTATAAACTAATCAGGCTAACGATCGATAAACTGCGTGCCTGATATGCCTGATAAGCAACAAATGAATTCTGTGGACCAGAACCCACCAGGATCGTATCGCTGACCGTGAATACCGTAGCCAGCGTGCACTCGGCTTTAGCGAAAGATGGCCGCACGCGAAACGGCTCGCTGACCAGACCGCCATAGTCGGTGCCCCAGCACAAATGGGCGCTTTGCACACAAGCTGACGGACTTTCCGCGTGTGCATGGGTATCACGGGTCGACATTAATCAATCCGCGCATTGATCAGGCCCACAATGGCCGCGCCGTTACACGGATCGCGCGCCATCCATGGCGCCAAATATACCGCGCATTAAACGCTAACGCACTGCCTCGTCGCGGTGTCGATTGTTTTTGGACTGGCGCACGGGCGTGTGACACCGTTAACGAAATAATAGATGAGCATCTGTGTCCGCTGTAATCATACAACAACCGAAGGGATCTCTGGATCGATAGCCGCAGGGCAACGTCGGGGGATCAAGAACCGCCGCCGTCGAGCTTCGAATCCGTTCGAACATCGCGCCCAGTTGGATCGATCATTCGGGGAAATTGATTTCTAGAGATCTCTAGCACGATTTCAACCGCAGACAGGACGCTAAGTGGGATTGTTTTGTTCCTATGAACAGGTTGCACTTTACGTTTGCGCGTCTTTGTTTTATAAAATGTACGCAATATTTAAGGCCTACTCAAAGTATGTTTAATAACTAGGTCAATGGGTGTGTAAATAAAAATTGTTCTTTTCATTTGGTTTAAAACTGGCACTCACTCACAGTGACCGCATTCGTCGGTTTACGCCTGCGGTCGAAAGCGCTCCTCCATAATAGTATACTATACATCAACGATAAATCGCATCGATGTACTCTGTGTATCCATGTCAATTCTGATCGTACTTCAAAATATAGGAAAAAAATATTCTATCCCGGTGGCATAAAAAACAAATAAAAATCTGGACCAAGTTACGAACCCGTGATGTACGAGACACGGTCGCTGCATTATTCAATGCGTATGTGAAACGTCCTAACTCGTAAACAATAAATCTATCGATATACAATAAAACTTCTATTATCCGTGTCGTTAAATTAATTCTTCAAAATAAAATCTCTTAAAATTTTCCAGTTTCATTAAACTTCAAAATTCAAGATTGGATCTCGATTCTCCTCACCGAAGAGACTAGTCGAACCTCCAGCACAGCTGAATTTGATTTAAGCACTCCTTAACTTGAAGATTATAGGAAACGCTTCTCAACTAGGACGCGTCCAAAGCAGGATCCGACAGAGAAGTATCGCTAACGAGTTCCGTTGCAAAACTAAAAATTGTTTATTTCTCTCGAGTTCGCTTCAATGGGTAGACCATCGAGTCGAAGATGCTATCGCGAAGTGAAGAACGAAGCGATCGAAGATTCGTTAGAAACGAAGTTGACGAAGGGACGCGTAGAGTGTCGTTTCGAAATGCCACGATTTAATCGTCGCTTCGTTAGATTGATTTCCGCCGGTGCAGTATATTACTCGGGTACAGCCAGAGCAAACTGGTTGGAATCGAGTAACAGCCTTGAAACTGTTCTCGGACAGGAGGCAACGTAGAAAACGTCCAAGGGCTGCAATGGGAAAAGGGATGAAAGGATTACGCGGATACGTTAAGCCTCAAGAATCCCCCTTCACGCCTGGTTATACCGACGTCCACCCACCTGTCCGTCTCGTTGCGATAGTCGACTGACAGAGGTAGGAAGGGTAGCCAGAGGATGGATTCTACGCTAAGGATTTCCTACGGCCACGTTCCTCCGATATATCAGGCTGCACGATAGCCCGGGGTTGAAAGAGGAGCGTTCATGAGGCATTCAATGTCCGATCCGTCGTATTACCACTCTTGATAAAACGCAGCCTGGCATGAAATACAAGGTGTAGCATAACACGCGGAATTCACTTCAGAGGTGGTTTCAACACACGAATGCGGCAGGATAAGTAACTGCGAACGTATGCTCCGTTTCGAACTGTTTAAGAGTTAAAATTCCTGCAATCCTTTCACAGTGATGGAATAAATACCTTGAATCAATAATAACCAAGACTTTCTTGTTCGTAGAAACTATTTGACAGATAAATATTGTACTCGTTGGAATAGTCTCGTAAAGAAGAATTCACTTCAAAATTGATCAATGAAAATGACAGATAATATAAAATGCTCCTTCAAGATGTATCGAACGAACATTTTCGAAAAATCTGGGATCCAGCAGAGTTTTCTGAGGAATGTAATCTCGTAAGAGTAAGCGTTTTAAATCACCCGTTACGTCGTCCAAAAAGTTGAACTTCTGCACGTGATCGGAAGGGAAATTTGAGCGAGTGAACCAAGCAAATATCCGGAGGACCCCGAGGGTGGAGGAGGCGAATCGAGTTGAAATCAAGTGGCGGTAAATGCCCCAGGCAGGCTGCTAAGGCAGGATCCGCCAAGACGAGCGAAAGAGCCGGAGGAAGCGTCCCGAAGAAAGGGAAGATCGAAACGGGACGTAGTAACCGTGCGTTTATACGAGAGGAAGAGAAACGAAGAGAAACGAGGATACGAGAGGAACTGACGTACAGCCCCGGAGTGACGTCGCCTTCTTCTTCAGCCTTTCCAGCTCGCGTCCGCTCCGATCATATTTGCATTTTCGTCCCGAAATACGCCCGGGGACCCGTTGGATTCGTTTACTTCGCTCCTTCGTTCTCGCGAGACCTCATTGACGCCATTAAACGGTTCCCTGATCACTGTTTTTGTCCCCTCCGTGGTTTTGTATTCTTTGGGTTAGCGTGTTAACCGCACGCGATTGAATTTCCTATTTTGAGAATATTTGTGAGAAAGTTGTTTGACAAAACAAAGTGTAGAACCCGTAGAAAAATGGCTTTGAAAAAAAGAATGCACGACACCTCTGCTTAACGTCCTAAACCGAATGATCTTCTGAAAATGGGTTAGAGGCATTGGAAAACCACGTTTAAGAGTGTCGAAGTTCGTGGACCGCGAGCCTAACTTACAAATACTTAACTTGTTTCCGACGCGAGCGTCGAAGAAGTTCCACGGGGCAAATCTAATCTTCGAGGTCGCGGTCGGGGCTTCTTCGCGGTGGAAAAATAGTCGACGAGTATCGGAAACAAGCGAAAGATCCCCGGATCGTGATCCCCGTGGAGAACGCGGGGAAAGGAGATTACTCGTTCGGGGTAAAATAAGCCGCGCGAAAAATCGCTCAACGAGGCTGAATTTACGCCCGACGTCGAGAATTTCAAAGAAGAGATAGTTTTGATACCCCCTGGAGGACAATGTGGCGCACGAGTGCTCGATCGACCGCGACCGAAGAGATCGATCGTTGAGCATTTATCGGCACCGACGTAGGCGGCGGATAAAATAATTTGATGGTGCCTGGTTACGAATAATGGGCGGACAGGCCGTGAGCTGAAAAGAACGCGAAAGAACGAAGAGGGGTTGGACGTACAATGGAGGAGCATCTCCATTGTGTATCTACTCGGAGCTGGGTACGCGGGACACGCGACTGATTTTCGCTCCTGAATAAGATTATGATAATAACGAAGAGCAGACTCCGCCCGACTCGACCTGTCCACGGGGGTTGATTTTGTTTCGTTCCAGGCTGGTCTCCCGCTTTGTTTGCCCCGTTAAACGACCAAGGTCTCCGCTGAGGGCGAATCGAGAACGTGTAAAGAGACCCTCGGTGCAAAAGGAAAGCGAAATAAAGGGAGGGAAAGGTGATTCGGAGAATTTCAACGAAAGACGCCGAAGAAATCAAAGGGAGATTAATGATTCATTCTTCTCGAAGCCTTCCCTCCGAGAGTGCCTTTTCATCCGCTGCTTTCGCGCGTTTCTCTGTTTCCTCGAACGCGAATTATTAGTGATAAGGGAGAAGAAAGGTCCGTGACGTTTATAATCGTCAGCAACGAATCCCCGGGGCTTGTATTTATTGGTTTTCCGAGTATCGATTATGCGGTTACCGACCGCAGCAAGTAGCACGGAGGAGGAAAGTGTGCCTAAGTGGTCCGATAATTATGACCGTAATTGACCCGGGTCCTAATTATCGTGCAATTTTATTTTTAACGGAAAACAGAATTTCCATCGAATTTCTCGGTACGGGGGATTTAATATAATCAAGCTTAATATTATAAGCTTGGAAGTTTTCGAGTGTAATTTACCGCGGTAGTGTCTGTAACTGTTGGAAGACTCTGATGAAAACAATATTTCAAGGTATCACGTTAAATGTGTTCCAGAAAAATACAGATTTACGAAGAACGAACTGTTTCACGCGCCGATAGAATCGTCGCGCACGCAGCTACGAATCGATTGTTCGAAACAATCCCGAATAATTTATGCGAAATGCACCAAACACGCGTGGCCATTAATCCCGGCTATTTATTTGCCCATCTACTTAGACCGTCGATAATATCTCCGTAACGGGCGCGTTTGACGCTCATTTCATTGATTCGGGAGAAACATAATTAGGTATAATTAGACGGGGTTAGTTAATAAACTAGCCCCCGGGCCTTTTAACGATCGATCGTCGATGGACTGGGCCAAACGAACGAGTTACGCCGCTGGCGGATGAAGAGGAACGCGAATGGCCGCCGGAAGAGTGAAAAGAGATCGACAGAGAAAGAGAGACGTGGGATAGATACGGGGTTGGCGAACGGAACCAATAATTATTTGTATTTGAACAATGCCGTCGCGGCTTGATTACTAATGAAATTGTCATTTTCAACGATACCGCCGTAATGACAGCGGATCCTGTATGGTGTTGGCACTTCGTACAAATGCAGCTTGCGTTTTACCTCGACGGGGGTTGCATGGATGCTTCACCGAACATCGGTAGAAATAAACACATTCATTTTAATGATACAATTTGTTATTTTAAATATGGGAAAGTCTTCAGAAGATGGTCCATTTTTAAATTCTTTAGGAAATTCTACAGAAAACTCGTGAAAATATTTTGTCCAACAAGAGTGCATTAAATGGCCTTCCAAAAGGTATAACTGTTACAAGTTAATCGTTGCACTTCTGTGAACACAGCTTCTTGGTTCTACGGTCTCATTAGATTACTCGAATAATTACTCGAGGAATTATTTACACATCCAAATAACAACACAAATATATAAGAATGTAAGTCTGTTTCTTGTTTATTGGCAGAATAATTTGTAGCGCAGTTTGATTAAAATCATCCTCGCCTCGCCGCGCGATGCATCCTAATCGGCAGGCCGAAACGTGACACGAATCCCAACGAATCTTCGGCTCGCCTAAGTTTTCGAAGTATCCGCGAGATTAAAAACCCTGGCTACGTTTTTTCGCCGCGCTCCTAGCCGCAGAACCCTCGCCGTTAAATATTAAGCGGCGAAATAATTAATACTTCTGCCGGAAGTCGACGAAGGAGAGAAATTTTCAGGACGCCAGGCGTCGTCTAGGAACTTGATAACGTTCCAACCCCCTTTAATGAACTTCGGCTAAAAACTGGCCGGCCCGACGCTTTAATCGCGTAACGTTATACCATCCTCATTAACCTCGTTAACACCGTTAACTTCGTTACGCTCGTGGCATTGTTACCAACGTTCTACCCTCCGTAGAAAAAACGACGTCTCGCGAAGACTACGGACACTCCTATTATAGTATTCCCTCGCTAGTCGATCGAAGTTTTTCCCCGTCAAAAAGACGCGAAGTCATTCAACGTTGAATTTATCCCTCCACTCGCGTATCACGAAGTATTTTAACGCTTCAATATTCTGCGATTCATTATTATCAAGGATATTATTCGAAATTCAATTAAATTCTGGCACGAAAAAAGCGTCTGGAACATTTTAATAACGAGAAGACGATAATACCGTTATGAAGAAGGGTTCTTTTTGCGTTTTTCGGTATTCGTACCACCGTGCGTTGATTTGGGGGAGGAAGAACGTTCCGTTAGCAGGAATATTGCGTGTGCGATGGTTTACCTGCGTTACTCGCGACTGTCTGTACCCGGCGCAAGGCCTACCCGAGAGTTCCAATCCCAATTACTCACTCTTCTAGTGGATAATGGCCGGATAGTTGGCAGTTAGCCGGGCCTCCGTATGGCGGTCGATTAATTGAAAGGTAAACTTACCGGTCGACTATGGCCAGACTTTCGAGGGGGTTGCAGGATAACGGGAGGGCCGAGCGAGAAACCGCGGCTGCGAAGGGCGAAGGAAGAAGAAGTCGAGAGGGGAAGCGTAGACGCTCGTAAAAGGACGACGAAGGGCGAAACGAGGGACGAGGGATACGGTTAGGTATCGTGATAGCACGCAGCCCCGTAGACGATCGTCTTGGGATGGGGTTGAGAGCCAACCGGGCCGCACCACTTACCTGAAAATAGAAAAGAAACAGCCGGTTAGCTAAGCTAATACAAATAATTGAGAGAACTCCGCAACGGGACGCTGTTCGATATCTTTCGCACTGTATTCTCCAAATCGAATAAAAATCCACCACGATCGTGATATTAACCCTCTCGTAGCGTACTACTCGTACGTATGAAATATTCTAATTGTTCCAGTTTAGACGTACTTGGATATTGGTGTTAATATACATATTTGAATTTCGATCAGCTTTCCCATTACGTTTATAGAGTTTATTTAGGAAGTGGTATATAACAGTAATACTTGAGTATTCGAATATCTAGTACACTGTCCAGATATCTATTCCCAACATTCTATTTTTATGTAACTTATGCGTATCGTTTCTTTTCGACATTTATTTTCATTTACGATGTTGGGTAACACTTATATCCTGAAGCAGAGAGACTAATATGTTTCTATTTTTATTATGCGCTACCATCTTGAGGTTGTGTAAAAAGAGATAAACACGGTCAAAGATATTACGAAAGATATCAACACCTATCGTCGTTAATAAAAATACCTGTTACCAGGGAATACCATAGGTTCGTTTGGAATTTCGAAAGCGTTTCTGCAGACTGATTGCTTCGTTGCGCCCCAGAAATAATAGCCCGATGGTGTAACGGCCGTTGATCGACGAGGCCATTTTGCAGAAGAATCATTCCCACGTCCTATCCAATAGTAAAATGCGCGGTAGCTCAATCATGTCGAAGCCAGTGTTCTCCTTGTTACCAAACGTGTTCCAAACAGCTAGCGGTTTACGAACCGGGTCTAAAAATTTTATTCGTCGTTCGAGAAATAAAATTTCCTCGATTTCTGGATCACCGCGAGCGAGACGGGATGCTTTAAGAGTTGCAATAAACGAGGGAACATCGCGGAGGAAACGTCCGGGTTGCTCGATTCGAATATACGACGCGAGAAACTCGTCACGTACTCGATACGGGCGAATGCCACGATAATAACCTATCCGCTGATGCGCTAAAAAACGTATTAAGCACTCGTACGGACCACGGGGCGGCTAAACCGGTAACTAGCCACGGCGTTCCGGCGTCGACCTCTTTACTTATTCGTACCGCGAACGCGTTTCCCGCTAGTTGCACGTTAATTGCGAGCCGCGAAATTGATGGTTTCGCCTCGGACACGGTTGAAACGGTTTTAATTTCACGTCGCTCGGTCAGTAGATAACACGGATCGTTATTCCGCGGCGTTCTTTCCACCTTGCCCCGTCCTGGACCGTGGCACCGACGTTTCTAAGCTGTTCGAAGAAACGGAGAACGGGAAGCAACGAGCCCCAGACCAGCAGCCGATCGCTAATTAGAGGAAAGCCTGTTCGTCGATTAATAGACTACGCGTCAGCGACTTTTCTCTTTGCGTCCAATCGTACGACCGGTAATAAAGGGTTGGTCTCGAACGAATCGGGCGGCAAACGCGCCCGAATAAAAAGAACTTAAACCGGGCCAGAAAAGGAAGCAGCACTTACCTAGCGGGCGCCAAAAGTTCACGACCTCTTTCCGCCGTCTGAAAGATCGTGCGTTATTTTTTACTGCCACTCGTTTCTATTCTTACAGTGCTCGTATCAACGATTCGGTGCGTGGAAAATAGAATCGCGATATCCTTATAATTTTCATATTTATGATAACATACATCAAAATTTAATATCTTCAAATATAAATTCGAAACTGAGTGATCGTTAGAAATTTGCGACGAGATACGTACGCTTTGCACGGCGCGCAGCAATTATTCAAACGCAACGAATGGCACGAACGCGAAACTCCAGCGAGTTTCTAGCCGAACCGTGAGGGAATGTAACCCAATATTGATTGGTACTTGTGCCCATTCGTTACAGGTCAGGCCGAGTACTTTTGTACCACGGTACGTTGCGCAATCGCGTTCGCTTTGCATCTTTTGGACAAGGCCGAATCGAACGTTACACGGAGCAAGGGGGAGCACCGAACGATTAATAACCGTGCAGGGTGTGGGTATGTGTTCTTGACGGGGAATCGCTTCTTACGAAACGCAGCCCCTCTGGTCCGTCAAATTATAAGGCGAGCCGAGAAGGGGTGGACGGAGGACCTGGCACGGAAAAGCCCAGCAACTTTGAGATTGGAGGGCTCTCTCGATAGCGATTTATTGCTTCATCACCGTGTTAATTATTGCTTCATCATCGGCTCGCCCTCTCCTTTAATTAGACTTCCACATTAACCGGTTTTGCTGCTGGTAGACGGCTACGCCTTCGTAATCGACGGTAATTAGTACGTAGTCGAACAAACATCGAATGTACCGTAACAATTGCACGCGAAGGACGGAGGCCCCCGAGTCGTTTAATGTATTCGCGTCCCCATTGGATCCGGTTTACTCTTGAGATTTTTAGGAGGCCTCGGTACTTTAGTGCAAATTCACCGTGCCAAATTACGCGCGGTTTTTAAAGGCCACGCCACCTCGCCAGCAACAAAACAACGGTTACTTTTACGATTTTTTTACGACATTACCATGCATCCGATCGAAATGAGCTTTTTTTACTGTAAATAAAACATGTAACGAGCTTTAAAGTGAAAATTTTTAAATGTGCATTAGACACGAGCGTGCATAATGACATTTATATATCCTTGGCGGCCTTGATTTCGATACTATTTTTTTCTGTACTATATACCATGTAACTTTCAAAATTGTACAAATTATAATTAAGGGGACTAGACATACGTATACTTCTGTTATTATGACGGTAATATCTTGCAGTCATGCGTGACATTTTCAGGACGCAGAGTATCGTTTTGTAATAAAGAAAAGTAGCCCCTTAATTGCATTTAATTTAGCATCGTTTCATTTTATTTCAGACCGAAATCCTCTCGAATCGAATTGAATATCGCCGTTCGAATAATCGGGCAACATTCTGCCCGCGCTGCCAATTGCGCGCAATGTTAATGACCGTTTAATGGGATTACGCAGAATATGCCATTCAGCGTTTTTAATAAGTAACTCATTGCTAAATGACGTTATTACCGGTAAACGTGTTTCATGCGAACGCGTGCCTATGCACGTTACAGGGCGCCACTATTGCGATCGGAATTTAATAAGCGCGTTATCCATTCAATAAATAATCAAACGGAAATCGATCTGATACAACGATAACGTCAACTAAATGACGATCAGTCGAATGACACTTTCGCCACGGAAATTAACCTATCACAAGGTAGATATTTGTCCCGTTCTTTTGGGGAAAGAGAAATTGGTTGACTCGACTTTCTAAATAAAATTGTGCCACAAATTGAAATATGGACACTTTTCGTGATACAAAGCATCTTTAAATGCAAGCATAATAATTTGTAAAGAATATAACGTCCTTTGCCAATTCGACTGTGTGTTTAAAAAACAATTAGAGCATCTATGTTTATTTAAATTCCCAAGTTTCTCTTTGAGGGACGTAATCACCGATCGAAACATCCTATATAAATCGCTAAATCAGTCGTGCCCATTGAAAAAATATCAGACGTTTTCGGATATCGAGATCTCCGAGGAAAGTCACGATTTGAGTCGCTCGACTTTTTCCGCGATTTTTCCCTCGTTCGACGCCTTAACCCTTGACCGTTTCCAGCGGCGACCCCCTTGCCTTAAAAACAGACGGGCGAGCATGTGGGGTGCCAGATCGTGGGGCGAGCCCCGTTAATTACCGGAGTTTTAATGAGCAAAATTGCGCCCTCCGTTCAACTCGATCCCCACCCCCGGTTCTCGGCAACCCCTGGCCAGGGTTTGTCCTCACGTGGCGAACGGATACCGGCTGTCTCGCCCCGCCACGTGGAATCCGCGACGTCCAACGCGAGCCCCGTCTTCCCTTTGCGCGAAATAATTTCGCAGACAGTGGCGCGTCTTCAGGCCACATTGTTACCGTACCCGAGCCGTCGAAACGCGCGTATCATTATTTTTAATTAACGATCGCGTCCCGGCTGCATGGGAAACATCATCGTCCTCGGCATTAACGGCCCTCCGCCGCTAACGATGTTTTAATTTTAATGAATTCGAATTCCCGCGGCGCCGCGTCGCGCGACAAATTCGATCCAATCTCCCGAATCCCTTTCGATCTCCACTGGACCTGGATCGATGAAACGACCAACGTTGTCGATGAAGCCTTCAAATTATAAGAATAAAATGTCACATTTACAAAGGAAGCTAATTGTAAATAAATGAGAATCTTCAAGAGCATCGAACCGTACAATGCAACGACTGATCGTCGAAACTAGGCTCGTCGATAAGAGTTTTCCGATTCGCCGGGATATATCCGGCTAATATTTATTAGAATCGGATATTTCCGGGTGAATATCTTCGTCGAATCGCGCGATAGCCTATCGAATGGCCATTGTTATCTCTGGGCCCGGGCGCGATCTATTTTTGACGGTTAATGGAGTTTCAACGGGCGCGCGTATCGGAGAGAACGAGAAACAGCGGCAGAGAGAAAACGAGGCGCGAGCGTCAGGTCAGAGGGCAACCGCGGGATGGCTCGAGCGGTAGAATAAATGTGTTTCAGCCAATCAACGCCATGGGCCATCGGTACTCGCGTTTCTTTCCGATTAAATCGTCCGCGGAACGGCTCGTTGGATAGGCTCGTCGCTCCGATGTCACAATTTCTGCGCGACAGCCCTCAGACGCGTATTCTACCCGGACAGCGAGAAATTAATCGGGATTCGATCCCGTACGCGGCCACGCAAATTGGAAGCTACTCTCAGAAACTAGTTTCGCATAATTTCCACGGGAAAACAAATCCTGGGCTGATACGATGCCGTTGGTCTGATCCAGGGTTGGTCTGATGCGGGGGTGGATGCGCTCCAAGGTAGTCGCGAACTTTGTTCAATTACCGCGACATACGCTCCGCGATGAGAAACCCTGTTCTCGAGATCTCTTTATCATTATGCACCGCGGAGGCCATGTTGTTTTCGAGGATAGGTATCGGGATGATGTTTCTACGATAATGCAGTCTCACGAGAAAATACGCCAAGACAACGCGCTTCGGTAGACTCGTATTTTTTGCTCGAAAGAACCAGGGGAGATAAAGATGTCGTACCAGAACTTTTCTGATATTAGTCTGAAACGTATCGAATTTTCTCGCTTTTAGCGAGAGGAACTTTCAACTTAAGATTTAAAGGTTTTTGACGGGGTCTAGACGACTCCAGAAGAAGTTTATTTAAATTTTGATGTTGCGTTCAAGTAATCAGAAATATTTCATGATTTAGATATAAAGCAAAATAAAGGTGTACATATCTATATGTATATATTGACATATTATATCAATGTTAAAGGACATGCGTGCATCAATATTCTTTATTTTTAATAACGTCGAATGGAACCTGTTCCACGACTAAAAATGTTTGGGAAACACTGATCGATGGAACATCAATAATTTTTCGAGAAAGATGGTTTTGACGCATGGTTTCATCCGCTCCTCTTTTTAGAATTCTTTTAGTTGAAATATGTTGTATCGACCGGGAAAGGAGATTATGTGATGGCTCAATGTCCGGGAGGTATTAGCTACTCGGAAATATGACGTTCTTACGGTTGGCTGGTCGCATCTGTTCCATTTCACGCCTTGATTTTTGCAATCGCGCGACACACACGCGGCAAACGCAGCTAATATTTTAAGCAATCAATTTTTTTCAACGATTCAAAGCCAATGCATCCGAATAAATTTAAACAAAATTTAATTAAATGAACCCGCGTTCCTCGCAATAAAAATATCACTATGCGCGAGAACGTTGAACGCGAACCGGGTATATAAATTGTAGAATTAATATTGGAGTGCATGCTCTCGAAACGCAGCATGATTGTTACACGTTTGTTGATTGGCATTGTGCGTAGACTTAATATAAGTATTTTTCTTTTTTTTGTTTAATTGTTCCGCGCATCGAAAATTTCGCGAGGGGTTTTTAACAAGCTTGTTATTTTGTCCGCGGACAGCGTATAAAAATATGCGGGCCGTTAATAAATATCGCGTACGCGGGTTTTCAGAGTCGAGTGTACGCGTTACCGTGGTAAACAAGTTTTATTTACAGTTTTTATACACCGACGGAAGAGCTTATATCTATATTTAACGGGCAGCAAAAATTGAAAATGAATAATGCTTGAAAAGGAAAATTGTTTACACGCGCAAATCGACGCGAATAGTTTTCTTTTCGAAAGCTATTAAACGATACCAGCCAACAATGAACAAGCTCTAAATGGGACGCGGTATAAATGGAAAAAATTTCGAAAATTACCCAGTGATGAAACGCGAAAAAAACAACCGTGAATATTATGGTTATCGACGTGAGGGGTTGAACAGGGGGGGAACGCAACCGTGAAACTAATAGTTCCGTGAGGGGTTCGGGTACGTCATTTCTTACATATTAACCGACGACCCCGAGACGAGAGTGAAAAGCAAGATGTTAATTCGCGCGGTCGTTACGGGGTCACCGAACCCTGAACTCCTCGACGGCCTACAGTCATCGTCGACGTCGCAGCCGCCGCCTGCGTCGTCTACGTCGCCGCCCATCGGTACGAGCGCGTACCTATTCATCGAAAACGACTGGCACGTACGCGCGTGCACCCACACGCGCCCCTCGTACGCGTCGGAGGGGTTGAATCCAGTGGTTGGACCCGGCGAGAGGGAGACGACGCGGAGTGCACCGGGAGAAGCATATGTGCACACGCGGAGGAGAATATCTGGAGGGTGTGAAAGAGTGCGGCACCGCGCGAAACGAGACGACGACGACGTCGGCGGCGGCAACGAACCACACGAGCACCGAGAGAAACAGAGAAAGACGAGGGGTAGCGAGGGGTGGCGCAGAAGGGCGGCGTACCTCGACAAAACAGAAATGCATGCGTGCGTCAATTGTTCTTGGCGCGGTGGGCTGCTCGTGTATGTGCGAGCTCCACGCGTGGCGCGTGTATATTATATCAATGGACGGGGGTGGCGTTTCAGAAGCGATCGCGCTCGCTCGTTGATCATCCGGGGTTAGCTCGAAGAGGAAAGGGAAACCCGTTTCACTGCAAGGCCGACCCGTGATTATCGAGAGTTCTTTGACACTGAGCAATCTTTCTCTTCCGCCCGCGCGCCGAATCGATTCCTCCGACCGGTTGTTTGTTTCAGTATCTCTTTCAATTTTTATATTTTTATTTTTTTTTGTTCATTTTATTCTCTTAATTGCTTTCGGATACGCGATACACAACTGCCGCCCGCGTATCGGTTTCTATCGAGTGGACTCGATTGAATTGCTACGGCGCGTAATTACTCGAAATGCACGCGTCGAAAAAATAAAATTATATTTTTATCGTTGCGGACCGAAATTTATTCGACGAGCAACGTCCGTCGGCTGTAATGAGCCTTTTAATTCGTTTGGAGCAAACACTGTGATTTATTGGACGTAACTTGAACACAAATCAAGATTCTGCAATTCACACGGGGCATTTTTATTAAAACTTTCCTATATGTGTATACTACAAATGTGACAAATATTTCTGTAATTAATATATTTCATTGTAATTTTCAGAAGTTATATGTGGATAATATTTTTTTCTTGTGTTATCGGAGAAATTACTAGAAAAACACACACTTGACGTAAAACGAGATTTCTCAATAAGACACAATAGATGAACATATGAGAAAATTTCACACTCGCCGTGGAACGATGTCGAAAGGGCTGCTTTAGTTTTTGACCCTATCGTGGGTGTTTTATTTTTGGTCAGACGATAATCGAGGGTGAAAGTTTTGCATAAATTTTCGGGGATTCGAATGCGTTTCGTCGTTCCATGCATCCGTACGTTTCTCAGGGAGTAACCGAGTATGTAAGTTTCTCCCCAGGAGGTAGGTGAGGGTTAATTTCGTCCGGCCCTTTCGTAATTCGTGACTAAAGAGAATAAAGGCGAATCTACGGCTCGTTAGCGAGGCAGCCCGAACGGTGAAATCAAGGCAGGGATAGCGTGAGCCGCGTTTCGAAAAGGGTCCTCGGAGCTGTCATTTTCCGGTACTTCGGCAAATTTCATTTGCCCGAGCGTTGCGCGAAGTCCCATGAATTTGCATGCGAGCCGTTTTTCCTCCTTTTTTTCCACGTCGAAGGGACGGAAGAGCGTTAAACGAGCACGGTCAGGGGAATTTAAATAATTTCCAACGGTATCATCGCCGCGTCGAATCAGTTATAAATTAAACCTTCAATTTGTAACTCTGGCGAAAGAATAATAGAATCGAGCGTACAACGAATTCATCGCGATATCAGTAAACATTCGGGAACCGACGGGTACGGCGTATTTATATACGTTGTATAAAAGCCCGCTTTTTCTGTTATTTATCCCCATTTATCGAACCCCGCGCCGTTCGAATCGATTTCGCTGTTTCGAATGGCGTTTGTTCCCCTGTTAATCTCCTCTTTCACTCTTCCCGCTCCGGTCCATCCCTTTCCCTCCTCGATTTTCTTTCTTCGCCAGGGTGAGAGACAACGTTAGCCCTCACGCGATCGGGTCGCCCGATTTTTACGATCCCCGTTCGAGATTGCAGCCAAAATTCCAAGCGCGTAGCTATTCTGCTTATCAACCCCTTTGCACTCTTGCACGCAGACTCTACCAAACGTTGAAATTTAACCCAAAATGAATATTCTAATACAATTGATTGAAATCATTTCGATACACGCAAGGAAAGCATCGAAAAGAGAAGATGTCTCGTCCAAAATATTGAACGAGCAACGATGGATTATTGAAATTTCAGTGTAATTGGCTACGAAAATAATTTAACCGTTTGAATCGTTTGCGCGAGTGTATGAATTCGCGCGAAAACGAGCGCCGGTCTTTCGTCGCGATGGAGACGTCGCGAAAGCGGCTTGATTCGAGTCGTTACGACCTGCAAGGGGTTGCCGCGTAGGGGTTGAAACTATAGATGACATAGCGACGATTTACGGGCGAGCAACGGCGGGGAGGTGGGAAGTTCATGAAAATTTCCGCGGTCGAATCGATAAAACGTTTCCACGGTGAAATTTTTATGAATTCATCGCCTCGGCGAAGCGTCTACATTGTTCCGGGGCAAATAATTTAAACTTCGACGGCAGAGTCTTTCAAGCGATTCCCGAACTTTCCTTAAAGAGGCCGAGTAATACGAAATTTACGAAGTTTCGGGAACACCCGGGTAATAGCGACTCACGGTGATTTTGTGGCGATATCGTCGCGAACGCCTCGACAAAATTAGCTATATATCTCGTAGAGCTGCACAGAAACGCCCGCGCTGATAACGACACCGAGCGTCGGCCAATAACTTTCCGCGATAATAATTCTATATTTTCGTTGCGTCGCGGAACGTTAAATTCTTCGTATTTATCGCGAGATGAACTGGAATCGTGTAGCACCGGATAACAAACGTACCGTGAAACGGGGGTTGAAATACACAACGGTTAATAAACATCCGATTTAATATTTCCTCTTTGCTTTAGGTACATACTTGCAAAAATGATTGACTTCTCGTGTTAAATTTACTTGTGAAAAGCAATATATCGGCAAAATTCATAAGTACATTTTGCTGTTTAACTATCAAAACCAATTTAAATATCGCGCTCGATTCACGATGCTCTCTGTATATTTAAAATTCTGATTTCAACTTCGAAGCTGCGTTAAATAATTTTTGAACCGTTTGCCTTTTGCGGGTTAAACGCGGGAAAACTGAATCCGTAACAAAGCAACAAAACGCCCGGTAAATATTTGTCTTTCCCGTTCATTCCGTTTCGATATCCTCGGTAATGAATATTTTTTTCCCCCCTCGTCGTATGACTATCCGGTTTTCAAACGCACTCCTCGCGGCTACTTCCCGAAATAACCGATGTGGTGGCGTCCGTCGACGAATTTTGGACTGATATGAGAGCGATGTATATTTCATTTCGCGTGACGGTTAGTACCGCTGTGAAAACGTCGCGCCCCGCTTGTCAAAAACTTTAATTTAGCCCCGTACCGATAGACGAACAACGCGAAACGTATGTACACTTTTACTTCTTACTTCTCGTAGAACCAAAAATGTGCTCGCTTTAATAACGTTTAATGCTTCAATCGAAGTTTCCTTCAACATAACGAAAAGTGTTTATTATTTGAAGTTGTGCTATATGAGTGATTATCTATACATAAAATCGTAGAATACAGAAAATCACATGCAACAAAAGATCCTTCCTAAGATTAGATCAGTGATCACCAAGTAATTCCACCCAGCAATAAATTTGATCTCTTCGATAGAAACAAGCCAACAGAATAGACTATGTATTCGTTAAATTGTTTTTCAAAATAAAAATTCAATTGTCCCGTTTAAAAAAAATTCTGTTCGCTACACGTGAATTGCAAGATTTCAACAGGTAGCTCGTTGAAAATATTGAGAATCGTATACTAACTCCTATGTGCTCCAACGTCGGCCGACCACTGGCTCGGATGATTTAAGGATCGATGGAGAATGTAATTTCGTGGGACTAAATATGCAAGAAAGATAAAGGATCCGAAATATTTATGAAACTTTAAGAAAAAGACCTTCTGGCGAGGGTCGTAAATATACCAATGTGTTTTATGCAATACATATAATAATTTTGCCTGGGAGTGGGTGCTCTTTTCAGCCAGAAAGCACCACTAATTTTTAAACCTCGGAACGATGTTACTATTATAAGAAAATTTTCTTATCGAAACAGTCGTCAATTAATTCTATTAGTTAGAACAACAGTGAAGGTTGTACTGCAAATTTTGTCCAAAATTTAAAAACTGTTGGGCACACTCGAGTCTTAACAGCAGAGAATGGAGTGGTTCTTCTTAGAAAGAATGAAAGATCTAGCAGATCCCCATATCTCGAACGCAAAATCCCCGAAATCGGAGTGGATCTTTGTCCCGTAATTCGGCGGCGTGCCATCTCATTTACATAATTGAAACCACTTAAAACAATTGGACGCGTTTCAGTCGACTTGGGGCGAACGTCCGGGTTTCTGTTATCCTTACATCCGAGTAGGATGACGCTTCGAGAATGCTACGTCGAAAGCAGATGGGGACAAACCTTGCGGTAGGTTAGAATATGCAAAGTAGTATCAGCATGAATTCTATGCTGTCACGAAAAAAAATAACTTTCAGTGCATCCTCTGGATGCGTATAGCAATCCTGGTTTCTACGAGCTTTCTAAGGCGTTTCTTAATATCTTAAGTGTATTCTTTTGCTCATTTCCGTGGAAATTATTCTCGTTTTCCAATCGTGCATTGCTCGAGACACATCGATGGAACGTTTAAAAATAGCCTCTAAAATATTGCAGTATAAATTGACTCGTGGATAAAAATAAATTTGATATGCTTGATGCTTTGGATTAATCTTTTCTATAAATTAATAATACAACATTATGTTTCATTCTGTAATTTTAAAAGCCCCTCTAATTGTCTTCTACAGTGATTGCGAAGAACTAAGGGTAGTTTGAGGCTATTATTTAGTGATAGGACAGGATACTATACCTCTGCAAAAATAAAGAGAACATATATTATTCTATTTCCCATTATGGTGACGTAAACTAACTCTCAGAGATCTTAACCATTTATTCTCGATTCTCAGCGAAGACGCGAGTACTACGCATAATTTCATGAATGAAACACTAGCAGCGTTTCCCTCGAAGCTTTCCACAGAGGCTACGAGCGTGTAGAGTGACTCGATGATCGCGATTCGTCGAGAAGAAATTATTCTTGATGCTCGAAGGGCCCCGACAATGGCTGTGTGTCTCGGGTCCCGAGCGATCTAAAAGCGTTAGCCCTGCACACGGGGCGAAGAAGCGACGCAGAACGAAAGGAGCAGGGGCGGAAGAGTTGCAGCGACGACGGGACGTTCGTGTGCACGTTCCGCAGAATGCAACGCGTTGGCCGAGGGGCGAAAGAGGCGGAGTGAAGCGGGGGACGGTGAATTCACGCCCCCGTTCGCACTCTCGGCCACGTACACACGGTGTGTGTGCATAGAAAAGTGAGCGAGGAGGAGAGAAAGGAGCATGGAAACGGAGACTAAGTAGACCAGGGAAAAAAGACGCGGAGGAGAGCCGAGAAAGGAGCAAGAGAGAGAACGGCGAGGACGAGGAAGCGAGAGGGCGAAAACGTGTGTGCATGCATGTCGGGGTGTCTCCGGGGTCTATTGGTGGGTGTGCCAATTTACACGCGTTTTGTTCTCGCTGCAACAAAAGGTGCGAGCGAAAGGTTGGACGAGGGTGCAGAATCGTGCACCCGGGGGGGTGCGCGAGAGGGGGTGTGTGACACAGGAAAAGGAGCATGGGGCGAGAGAGAACGAGGAAGCGAGACGCGTTCGGAGTGGTTGGTTCGATGCATAGCCTTCTGGCGACGCGGCCCGAACAGAGACGACCGTACAGAGAGGAGGGATGGCTGAATTCCCTCTATTATACGCCGTAGATTTTGCATTCGAGCGGGCTGCCGGATCTATTACAGTCCACGACCTACTACAGTCTGCCGCTTGTCTGGCGTTGATTTACTCGGAGGTGGCGAACGAGACTCGTTCCGGTGGATCCAACCGTTTCGTCGGCCCTCCACCCGAAACGATCATCCTTTTTTCTGGTTTTAACCTGTGCTCGATGATACATGCTGCAAATAAAAAATAGACTCCAGGGACCAGGTCGACAGATGGTAATTTTTGGCTATCGTCGAAGAAGGAATTGAGAAATTAGAATTTTGTCAGACATGAAATTTTCGGTTACGAATTTTTTTCTTGAAACTGCGTAAAATTTCGGGAATATGTCTATTGACCAAAAATGATTCTAATTGACCCGTACAACCGAAAATAATTTTTTTAGTGCGATCTGAAATTTCTTTTTTTCGCCGAAAAATTGAGGCACCTACCCCCCTGTCAATTTCTAATAAATTTGTTTGACGCCGTACAGAAAAGTTGTCTAGCACTGTTTTGTAGGTACCCATGGGCTCTATTTCCATACTAAATTCCAATGCAATCCATTGACTATTGTAGGAGTTATGGCCGTTTGAAAATTGGACCATTTTTATGGGGGTTTTCTCACTGTACGTGGTCAAGGAACAACTTTTTTAATATTGTTACAATTTCTACATATTCTACACCAAAATACGCGTCGTTTGCTTTTTTAAACATGAAAATCCTTCAATCCGTTCAGAAGTTATGACGTTTTAAAGATACGTATGAAATTTCAGGGAAAGATATCAATGGTATGGTCAGACATGATTATATTTTCGGTAAGGAATTTTTTACTCGAAAGTGTGTAGGATTTCGGGGGTATCTATATTCACCAAAAATGATTGTAATTGACTCCTGCAACTAAATATAATTTTTCCAGAATGATTTGAAAAAATTTTTTTTCGCCGAAAAATTTCTCCAACAATTGAATTTTTTTCTCGAAACTGGGTAGGATTTCGGAGATATGCCTATTGACTGAAAATGATTGTAATTGACCCCTGCAATTGAAAATAATTTTTCCAGAATGATTTGAAACTGTTTAATTTCGCCGAAAAATTAAAGCACTTATCCCCTGTCGATTTTTCTTAAAAATTTATTTTTCATTTTTAGTAATTTTGTTTGACGCTCTATATAATAGTTGTATAATGCTTTTTTGTGGGTATCCACGAACTTTAACGTTACATATAGGTCAAGACCCACTTGATCACCTCAATAACTAATTAAAAAATTAAACCATCCAAAGAAATAAAATGTGAAAGTGTCAAATTTCTATTTACTGCCCGGAAATTTCCATTTGGGAAGTTGCAAGTGGTTCGTTTCGACCTGTCCGGTTCTTCCATGCATCGCCGCTCGGACCAAAACTGAATTTCGAACTTTCCTGCACGGCGGTAAATAGCGTTAGCAAGGCGACGCGAGTCGGGGACCGGGCGGAAAATTTCAGGAACGAATCGACGCCGGGCAACAAATCGGCGCCTGTAGAGTCGGGAATCGATTCGAGTCGACCGCATCGTTACCATTACGCAGCGTGGAAGTTCACGGGGAAGAAGAAAACGGTCGGGCGTGACTGTATTTACGATGGACGGTTGCAGCTCGTACGGCGTGACTCGCGAAATAAATCGTTAATGCGCCGATTTCGCCTTGAAACGCCGTTCGGATGACCGCGCGATTTCGAATTCAAGTCACAGCTGGAGCTCAGTGGACCGATGTCAAGCAGTCGCAAAGGGGTTTCGCGAATCGGGCGACGTTTCCAGCGACAAAAGAGAGGGAAGAACAGCGGGACGGAGAGAGAGGGTGACGATACTTAAAATTACAAGACGCGTACATGGACCGCCTGGAACCTAACCCGTGTCGATCAAAATTTCCCCCGAACCCGACTCCCTCAGGGGTGGTCCTTTTAGTTTGTTTCCACGTGCTTCCTTCTGCTCGAATTTCTCCACCCTTTTTATGCGCGGTCCGTGTTTCTCACTTGGCGTGATACTTCCGTTCGACGAACGTGCCAAATAATAATCGATTTTCATGCGGAGACTGGGGATGCCGTAACTACCGATCAAACTATCAAATATGTGTGATCCAACATAAATTAATAACAAAAATCTAAACTCTGAAAGAACCATACTACCCCGGTTTTACAGAAGTACCAAACAACGATCGATTTTCAACGACATTTCCCAAACCTGTCGACATCGCGGCGCACTGTAAGCTCGAGCGTTTGCATTGCGATCCGCGAAACTGTTCGTCGATGTTCCAAGAGTTAATAACGACACGGAGACGGTTCAACAGATATTACACAATGTCGTCTCGCGTATGTTCCGAAGCAGCTCGAATACGTCGCATTCCGCGGAGTTTCAACGAACCCCGAACCCCGAATGTAAAATTTAGCCCGATGCATGGTACACGGATACGTTCGCGTACGTGTGCAATACAGGTGAATCGAAGAACCCTAGCCCAGTTCCGTAATAGCACGGATTTACGACGCGGGGCGTCGTGGCCTGCATCTCGAACAATATCGAGCGACGATAGGTGCCCCTTTCACGATGCACGCCCGCTTTTACGACGATCGAGGAATTCGGTACCGCGTTTCGGAACTACCCGGTGGACGAATATTGTTCGCTATTTGGCGCGCAGTGACCAAAAGACGTGCCATAAATCAATCGACGGGCGCATTCTCGGATCCGTGTCTCTGGTTTCGATCGAAACTCCACGGAATTTCAATATAACCATACTACACCGGTTATATGCAGGCCAATCGCTCTATTGTACGCGTCATCTTCTATAGAAATTTGCGTAATTAACGGACCAGTGATATATTATTAATGTGATCCGGTACAACGGGTCGACAAAAATTTGTACAGGAAAGAAAAAGCGTAAATTTTGATTCGTACTAGATACAAAATAAATTGAAAAATACATATATGCAATGTGCTAATAAAAATCGAAAGATAGTTAGCTTTGCATAAGATTTACTTTGAAGTTGATGTCTCAATTGACCCCTCGAGAGACATTTTCATAAGAGTTCAGCATATAAGATGAGTGACAATCTCGAAACCCCGGAAATGTCCTGACCTACTTTTGTTCATGGAAATACACGCGTCACGACTAGTAATATATTGTAGAAAACCCTGACTCAGCATCCGTCACTGGCCATCGCACACGTACCGAGGTTGACATGGGTCAGTGAAGACGTGCTAGAAAGAGACCCGAACTGTACGAGCGAGATAAAGATAGTATTCAAAATTATGCGTCACTTAAAACAGTGTGGACGATGATGTCTCGATAAATATTCATTGCACGTTTGTTAGAACAATGTATTTGTAACTAATAGTGTGCTTTCCTAACTTCGTATTCTAGTTTCTACCCCTCTATATTAATCAAAGTTCTAGATTTTATTTGCTATAGAAAATATCGCAAATTGAATTCAATTTCGCTAGAAAAACACTACATGAATTATATTTTAACTTTGAAAAAAGAAATTATTTAGTGTCTATTTATCAATTAATATCGAGACAACAATAAGTAGTTAACCAGTATTAGGTGTCTTCGTAAGAAGATATCAGAGGCAGTTTTTTTTGGATCCCTTTGTTAGTCCTATTATGAAACAGAGGTTCAAGTAGAATAGGTCATCAAACCGAGTAGTATTGTTTTATTTGCCGGCAATCAGAAGCTGAGTTATGACTCGAGCACTCCTGTAAATTAATACAACGAATAAATTACACTCGGAAAGATATATTCTACGAGGATAATAATTTTCCAAATAGATCGCGTTGTTACTCGTTTCTCCGCTATCCTCCAGGAAAATACTGCAATTACGTTTTCTGATTGCGACAATAACCTAACACGCGTCAGCGGAGAACGGAAACACGATTAAAATTGGTATGCTTTGGCCGTGCTGCCCGGGACAGAAAGTAATTAGAAAGCTTTGACGGACATTCGATTAATCGAAAAATTTCACCGTGAAACGGAAAATATGAACGCGGCGAACACGTCCGTCCCGTGGGTAACGACGGGTGCGTGCGTTAACGTTATAAAATAATGCCGGGGTAATCTAGCTTCGTAACGCGAAAGCTTCCAACGCAGTGTGTTTCGTTCGTGCAAACAAAAGGGTAAAAACGTGGAAAAGCTGTTTGAACGCGAGCGAAAAGTCCGTCCCCGGCGCTGGTGATCGACACTACACATTTACTCGATTAAACGTCATTACCAGGTCCAGCTTAATTACGCAATCCGCGGCCGAATGAGCGCGGGCGCGTTCACTCGCGCATCCTGTAACTCGAGATTCGTTCAGACAGTTAGTTAACGCTCGATAGCTGCGATTCGATCTTTTAATTTCGGCGCGAATGAATTATTGGCCCGTTCGAAATGCTCATTCCGATTTTCGACTGATTCGCCAAACTGAAATTACTGTACTGCTAAACATTTCTCAATAATTAACAAAAGTGAATATTCCTTTCGTCGTTCCATTTTCTATATGAGATGATGCAGGAGTGCAAAACTATGTTATTCAATCTTTTTTTGATACGATTTGAAATTTGTTTATGTGAAGAGAATAATGAAAGAAGATCCTGTTTTATGAAATAAATTTGTCTTTCTTTGCACTGTATTATTTAATAGATCAGAAGCATTATAATTTCAGAAAATGTTGAACCCGGTCCAATTAGCCAGTTTGCTCCATCGTCAGAATGTTGCAATTGCTATAGCAGTGATGGCTCGTGGTCGCGAGCCGTTCCTTTTTCCCCCTATTCGAGCTAGCTGGCCAGATTTATGGCAAAACGGTGGGCAAGATCGGCGCTGGAAAATAGGAGGGAAAACGGGAAGTCGCCACCGGACGATAACTTTTTTCCGTTCCACTGTTTACGAGCAGTAAAGCTGAAATCCCCGACTACCGAAAAACCGATAATGTCCCCGAGTCGAGCGTCTGCTAGTTGTTCGCATGCCATAAAATCGCGGTAATGCCGTAATCATCTCGCGGGAGCCCTTCGTTATTTTCCCCCCTTTCAATTTTCCATCCGCGAGAAGAAAGGATAGTTTCATCGCGGACCGTAGCGAGCGCCGTGGCTGACCGCGAAGCGATAAATCACGCGACTTATCTCGGGGAAAATGTTTTATAAACGCTACGTACGTAACGCTGCACCTCGAACGGAATTTAACGCGTCAAAAAGTTAACGCTGCTCTCGCAAACGCCCCTACTTTGTTCCTACTTTGTTCCGAAAAACAGTTTTCAATTCCATTTTTAAACGAATTAGTACTAACATTTGTGAAATTTACAATTTAATCAATTTTGTTTACACAATGGAGTCCGATGTTACAACTACAGTTTAATAAATTGATTTCTATCTCGACACCTTCGCTTAGAATTTTGAAGAAGGTTGAGATTAATTTAGAACACAGTCTCACAAGGGTGTGTCTTGCAAATATTTTCAATATTTGAATTTTGAAGAAGGTTGAGATTAATTTAGAACACAGTCTCACAAGGATGTGTCTTACAAATATTTTCAATGATTGAATTTCGTTTTAAATTTGAAAAAGAAGGGATTCAATCGTGTCGGGGCCACCCACGTGTCGCGATGCGTTTTTCGAAGTTTTACTTTGGTTGTAGAGCGACCGGTTAACGCGTGGTCGGAGGAGTTGCGGCCGCGATAAAGTGGCGCGTTTGTACGTCGGCGAGGATAAAGGATTACGCCGATTACCGGGAGCAGCTGAAAAACGCTCGCCGGCACGGAACCACGATCTGCTATCCGTGTTTTAAGCCTGACACGAAAAATTGCCGCAATTTGAATGGTAATCGCGGGCGTTCGGGATCGTTCGACTTACGCTAGCAATGATAAACGTTTGTATCTTTGCGGAGCGCACCGAAAGGCTATTAAAATGATTCACCGACCGATAATTATCGATGCAATGTTAAAGTTGTAACTTAGCGATCGACATTGTTGCGTGCCTCTATTATCTCTCCCTCGACGCTGCCTTTGCGATAAATTAACGTTGAGAGTACCCACTGAAATACGATGGAAATTGACTCATCAACTGTTACCACCTTATTACGAGCGAAGAAATACAACCGCTGGCGAGAACCTTTCGATCAAACGACTCGATACCACCGCTTGCCAAATTATTTACACGTCTTTGGGGGACAATACTACGTTATTTATGCGGTAGAGGTGTACTAACATCGAATGGAATAATATACAGGGTGTTCGGCCACCCCTGGGAAAAATTTTAATGGGGGATTCTAGAAGCCAAAATAAGACGAAAATCAAGAATACAAATTTGTTGATGAAGGCTTCGTTAAACAGTTATTAACGTTTAAAGTTCCAGCCGTACTGAATTTTTTTCTCGAAAATGCGCAAGATTTCGGGGGTATGTCTATTGACCAAAAGTGATTGTAATTGACCCCCGCAACCGAAAATAATTTTTCCAGAACGATTTGACATTTTCTTTTTCCGTCGAAAAATTTCACACCTTCTCGAATTTTTTTCTAGAAAGTGGGTAGGATTTCGGGGGTATGTCTATTCACCAAAAATGATTGTATTTGACCCCAGAACCTAGAAATAATTTTTTTAGAACGATACAAAATTTTTTTTTTCGTCGAAAAATTTAGGCACCTACCCCCTATCGATTTTTCTTAAAAATTCCTTTTTCATTTTTAGTAACTTTGTTTGACACCCTACAGAAAAGTTGTCTAATACTTTTTTGTAGGTACCCATGTGCTCTACTTCAGAAAAAAGTTTCATTGAAATATATTCACAATTGTAGGAGTTATGGCTGTTTGAAAATTGGACCATTTTTATGGGGTTTTTCTCAATTTGCGAGGTCAAGGACCAATTTTTCGAATATTTTTGCGATTTGTACATATTCTCCATCAAAATGCGCGTAGTTTGCTTTTTTAAACATCAAAATCGTCCAATCCGTTCAGAAGTTATGACGTTTTAAAGATTCGCATGAAAATTCGGGCAGACATTTCTGGCCAGAAATTACATTTTTTGTAAGGAATTTTTTTCTCGAAACTGAGTAGGATTTCGGGGGTATGTCTATTTACCAAAAATGCTTGCAATTGACCCCTGCAACTAAAAATAATTTTTCCAGGACGATTCGAAAGTATTTTTTTTCACCCATAACTTTCAGCACTTACTCGAATTTTTTTCTTGAAAGTGGGTAGGATTTCGGAAGTATGTGTATTCACCAAAAATAATTGTAATTGACCCCCGCAACCGAAAATAATTTTTCCAGAATGATTTGAAATTTTTAATTTAATTGTTAATAACTTTTTAACGAAGCCTCCATCAACAAATTGGTATTCTTGATTTTCGTCTTATTTTGGCCTCTAGAATTCTCTATTAAAATTTTTCCCAGGGGTGGCCGAACACCCTGTATAATAGCTTATTTAAGACTGTGGAAATGTTAGTGAACGTGCATTTTATACAGACGATTAATACAATATTTTATGATGCTTGTGCTCAGAATTAGAACTCGTTATAATTCTTGTCAATTTGTTTGCCAGGATTTCTGCGATCGTAGAAGACAGCAGTTAGGGATTCATCGCGTGCTGTTAACTCTCATTTCACTGGCTTGCATCGGTCCCATTCTTCCCGCGTTCTCCTATCTTCCTACGGTAACCTTCTTCCGCAGCTCGTGGTTCGGCTTTCGGTGTACTTACAGAAAACCGCATCCAAGAGAGACAAGTTTCAAACACCCCCGTTCCCGGCCGAACCAGAGCCCTTCTAGTCTCTTCGAGCCCGCAACTACCAAACCGTTATTTTAACTCCGCTGCTTGGCCTGGTCTCCGGAGAGAAGCGGATACTTAGTCGCAAACTTACGCGGAAGTTGGGAAGTTGATGAACCAAGAAACGAAAATTAATCATGTCAAAGTGATAAGAATCGCAACCCCGATTCGTGGAAATTTCTATGCGGTTTCTTGGGGACCTGATGCAAATTCTGGCCGTGCAGACATTTTAAAGAGGTCCGAGGAACTCGCGTACACGTCGAAACGACTTAGTAAATACATGTTTGATTCCATTAATGTAGTAATTAGAATATCGAATGAAACCTAATGGATGTAAATTTTGGGTCAAGTAGATCTTCTAACGAGCGGAATTGTCGCGATGTCGGAGCCTTTTAACGATCACGAAACAATCTACCATGTACTTTGGAAAGCCACGATGGCTTTTACTTCCCGAGTCTATCGAAGGTCGGTTTTCGTTCGATTGCTTCCTCTAAACCTTGTTCCTCTTTTCCGGTGGAGATTGACTCGGTCCATTACCAACGCGCCTGGGTATCCGTGGAACACGATACTGCTAGACGACACTTTTTATTTATTTCCATCGACTTCGATCGTCTCGCCTCGCCTTGTCCCATCGGTTGCTTTTTGTCCAGGCCAAGGCAATCTTTACATCGAAGTCATTGCTTTCTAGCCGCGAAAGCCGTTCCACCGTTCCATCCGTCGACCCGCCTCGTGACCCACGATTGCTCTATGAAATTGACTCCGACGTCTTTCCTCCCGGAAGGTTTATTGAAACTTCATTCGTCTTCTGGGTTACCGGCGGTCCGCCAGCCCGTTTCTTCCCTCGTATCTCTGTTTGCCCTCCATTCGCGGCTCTTCCTGGCCTCGTAACCGGCATGTCGATTAGCACTCTATTTCAAAACTCATTTATTTCTCGATCCGCGACACCGTCCCGCCTCTCTGACGGCCCCCGATGATACAGACCCGCTGGAAAATTAACTCTTCCCCGGACGAGACCTGGGAATCGAGGCGTTCATTCCATCCTTCTCCTCGATTCCGTACTCTCTTACGTGTGTTCCGTAACTACGTTCCGAAAATAAAGCCACGGTCTCGCAATTAATTTCTCCGATGACCGATATCCGATAATCGGTTCTTGCGACTTTTAGTTTCGACGGTAGATGGCTTCCATCACAGGATCTCGATGCAATAAAATAATTTGTTCTCGTTTTACTATCGACTGTTACGAATCGATTACAGTGAAATTCAAGAGGGAGAATCGCCCATGGAGAACGATTTCCAAACACGAGTAATTTAAAAGCAAATGTTATTATTGTGTGTTATAATTCCTATATCGTATTAAAGAATGAGAGCACGTATAATGCTGGTACCAGACCAGCCATCGACGATTACGACAGGGGATGAAATATATCGCGAAACAAAAGCGACTAAACACGCGGCAGGGAACCACCGAGCGATCAACGAAAACACGGCATTCCGTTCTTCCCCCGAATCTCATAAGTACGAAACTTTTTTCCTCGTCGCTGGGATTCTCCCCCTGGAGAAGATTACGGCCCTGTTTTCGCGGACGCCGCCCGTTCCCTGTTCAGACATCGGAACCGATGCGTATTTTTCTTGCTCCCCTAGAAATTTGTCAGGCTTCCGGAGTTCGCAAATAAGTCAGAACCACCCTGCTAAGCGAAATGCGCGGGGACAATTTCGGGGGAGAAGAATCCGACAGAGGAAGAAAACACGCGGGAAGACAAGATCGTTTTAACTTTAGAACCTGAAGACCATTATTAAGATGTCATCAAACGGTGTTCTATCAGACTGACTCAAAGACTTTTATATTCAATGTTTCTTTAACACTTTCAGAGTTGTGCTTAAATATTAAAATTGCCTTGATACGGATTTTAAAATCTCAAAAATTATTTTACCTTGCAACGAGTCCAGTTTTAAAAAATCTATAAGAAAGTGTTTAGACAGGATCGTCATCCAGGATGGTTACAATGGACGGCGCAGAAAGGCACCGCGAGGCACGATTATTCCCCTTCGATACCTTTGGGGCATAAAAATTGTATATACTCGTTGACAACCGCGATGCAGCAATATGGCGGGCCCGGGGGCGCGAATATACGTTATCGTATCGAGCCATAAGTCGAAGACGTACCTTGCAGGTCAGGGGCTGAGACGAAGGGAGGGGGGGCAGAGGTATAGGCGAGAGTCGGCAAACGGCAGTATTAACTTTATGGGTGCATTGCGGTGGTTCCAAGGCTGCTGCCTAGCTGGCTTCGAGTATAAGGGATGTTTGGCATGAGAGTCACGCGCACCGACAATTATTTCACCCCTCCACCCAAGAGTTTCCTACCTCCGGCGTCCCCTTTTCTTGGTGTTCGTACGTTCCTCATTGGCAGACGCAGCTGCAATGGGAGACGGTGGTGTACTACTCGAACTGTTCTCGTCCCATGGTCGGGTGGACTTCAGCGTTACCCGGCGTCACTAATCTTTGCGCACCTGCTGTACTACGCTGTTTCCAGCGACTCTGACAATTGTCCGATATGACTTTTGTTACGTGGCGAGGATTTAACGAAGGCTCGCCGAGGAATCGGAACGAATGCGCTAGGCGAAGCGTGAAAATGGAAGCTTTCAAGATCTCGAGCTTCGAACGTACAACTTTGTGTAACGTTAACAATTTTATGTTTAATCGTTTGATCTGAATTTAAATCTAAAACATCCACGAAGTGTCTCCACCCAACTTCTGATGCTGTTTTTAAAATTATTGGATAGAAAAAAAACATCAATCTTTGTGACGGAAAATATCGAGACAAAATTAATAGAATATGCAAGTCACTTCTAAACGTGTCAAAATGATTACTGTTTGTCGTCTAAAATAATTTCAGTGACTGATAAAAATACCATAGCAAAATTAAAAAAATTCTTGCAAATACGATTATGTGCCAACGAAGAATAAAAGACTACTTGCAAGACCTACATCTTCTTAATTTTTAAATATTGTCAAGCAACTATGATATTTGGCTAAAAAGAAATGTATAGTAAGGTGAAATATTCAATATATGAGGTCGTTTTAGGGCCTAATATCAACGAATGAAGTTCCATTCGTTCGTTGCAGTAGTATATTTAAAAACGAGTCAGACGCGTAAGTAGATCAAGTCTTCGTTGGCGAGGCAATTTTGAGGCAGTAATAAAGACCGACCGTCGCGGAATTTGTTAACGAAAGCTCGTTTCCTATCGGAGGGCAACTGGCTGGCTGGATGGAGCTGGAGAAAAAAGGCAGTAAATCACACTCCAGGAATCTAAATTATCCTCCAGGAGGAACGCAGCCACCTTGGTCATGATAGTGACCGGAGGACGGAATTTATCGGACGCTAACCGCCGCGGGCAACATTCCTGCCTGAAAGTATTCCGTAAAGCGATCCAAAATGAACGACAATTGGCTATTACTAGGAAAGGTGATGCATAGAATATAAAAATAAAAATATTAAAGCATTACACGTGACTGATATTCTAAGGATAACGAAAGGCCTTGCATTCCGTATAATATCGTGAAAATTATCAGAATATTAGAACGAAGAATTATAGACATTACCAATGTGCAATATTCTCACTTTTTAAAATTTATCCTTATCTCAATGGTTGACACGTTTCTACAAATGAATTATGCTTAATTATGCTACATTGTTTAGCTAACTTCTTTGTTGTCATTTATACACCTCTGTCATTCTCTTACACCTGTTCTGCTTCTTGTTTTACTTGCCAATGCCTCTTTCTTCCGCATGCTTCAGCTGTTACTGCATTACTCCCCTCACGGTATGGTCCTTTGTCTCAACGTCCCTTCTTCGTAATCGTCAGTCTGTTTTTAGATATTCTATTGCAAATTGCGAATGCTAATCCTCAAACAATTTGTAAGACAATAAACCTCTGCCACGCGCTCGTGCAATTTCCTTTGAACATCCTTGTACAAACTATAAAAATGCCGTCACAAGTATAAAATTCTTATATTCTTTTGTTTGAAAACTGTCTACCCTAGGTTTCAACGACGGTTCGTGGAAGTTCGTAGATACAGGGTTCATAGTCTTCGTCTCTACAAATGCAACATTCAGGAATCTCTTGTAATCGTGCATGATCCCTGGATTCGATCAAATCCTCCATCTCGACCGGAGCGTGCAAAAATTGTCTGCCGTTGTCTCAGACGGCCGATGCAATTTCCGCTCGGCTGTTTGACGCTCGGCGCACGTACAACCTTTACGTTTGGTCTCTTCGCAAAGATTCCCCTTCGTCGGGACTTCCGTCGTTATCTTTCCTTCCGGTTCTTTCTCGAGTCGACTCTTTTTTTCTCTTATCGATGCTCCTCGCTCGATACGTACGCGATCGGGGCTGACCGGCGTTCACGCTCGGAATACAAAGACGATGGAAGCACTAGACGTTGAGTGCGTGCAAGGATCCTGTTCGTCTAAGAGCGCTCTCGAGTTTCTCAAAGAATGACAGACGAGCCGTCGTTTGGGTAACTGTAGATTTCTCAATTGAATTCCTTTTGTGCTCCGTGGAACGATTCGAAAATTATTTATCATCAAAGTAATGAGAGAAGTGTAACATTATTCAGGATAACTTCATTTTTAATTAAATAAGCAATCTAGAATCGTCGTATAATCGATAGGAACTCCTGAAACTTTTTTTGGTACGCATAGTCAAAGTAAATATTAAAATAAACAGAGAAGGCAGCATAAATTAGAATAGTTCTTATGTTTATATGATAGAGGATGAAATGCCCTTTAAAATGAGCGTTTGTACGAGTCGATAGCTTTATTAGTTCCGGAGATATAGCGATTTTAATTTGAAGTCGATGCGATGGTTAGTTCCGGAGATAGGGTTTGTTTACGTTTTGTTGTGCGCTCGCGAGTTCATTGATAACGCGCGCGTGACAATAGTAAGCAGTGCGTAGTAAATTCTTGGAAATACTACGCCGGAACTAGGTCACTCGGTCACGAGTCACGTACGAGACAAAGAGGTCCGGCGCGACGCGTCAGACGAAGACAGAGATAGTCAAATTAAGAAAAATACCCTTTTACATAAATTACGATATCTCGAAAACGGTAAGTCGGATCGACAAAAACCAAAAACCATTTTAAAGGGGAGGCTTTACCGCTGCTAACAGTGGCTCGATCATGGAGAAAATGCTGATAATTTCGAAACTGCAGGTAATTAAAGTTTTTAGTAATTTAATGCGCGTTAGTAGTCGGCCGTAACACGGAAAGCGCCATAAGAGAATTTTCTAAAAATTACCTCATTACATAAATTACGATATCTCCGAAACGGAAAGTCGGATCGACAAAAACCAAAAACCACTTTAAAGAGAAAGGTTTGCCGCCGCTAACGGTGGCTCAATAATGGAGAAAATATTAATAATTTCGAAATTGCACGTAATTAAATTTTCAGTATTTTTAATGCGCGTTAATAGCCTTTTCTAAGGCGGAGAGCGGAATATTAAAAATTACCTTTTACGTAAATTACGATATCTTGAAAACGGAAAATCGGATCGACAAAAACCAAAAACCATTTTAAAGGGAAGGCCTTGCCGCTTCTAACAGTGGCTCAATAATGAATAAAACACTAATAATTTCGGAATTGCACGCGTCTAAAGTTTGACTATTTTTAATACGTATTGTTAGACTGTTCTAAAACAGTAGAAACTGAAGATTGTCTCCTTTCATCTTTTACGATTCGTTCGCGAGTACCCCCAACGTAAATCGATGCATAAAGCGAGCCTGTACCGTACTCCGACCGTCGTGAAAGTATATAGAGTCGTTGTTGGACTCCTCCCATTCCCTAAAATAGTTGGTAGGATAGACTGCTCGTTACCAGGGTTGCTATTGTCTTGGTATGCGAATAATACTCGCGGAGATTCGATGTTTCAGCTGGTTCTTTCTCCGTTTCTTCTTTTTGGTCCGAGAAACAGACATCGGTTGGAAGGGAAAACACCACGTGCCGCGTAGCTACGTGCAGGACGGCGTGCACGTAGGCGGGGGCCGGCAATTATTCAAGTAGAATTATAAAAACAAATAGGGTCGGTTTCTGGGCGGCTATGGCTAGAAGGTGGGCAACGGTAGTCGGGGAAACGGGGTGTTGGTGTGGGTCTGATTCAGTACCAGAGCTACGCTGGGTACGTTGGTTGGTTCACATAAATATGAATGCGCCCGCGGCTCTCATTAAGTCTCTCTGCCTTCATTTATCTACCCTTTCCTCCACCCTTGTCCTCGAGTCTTCCTCCCCTCGGTGTTCGCCAGGTCGCGCAACCACCGAGGATCTTCTGCCCGCTGGAAATTCGCTTCTTATGCGGGGAAGTAGACTTAAAACGTTCAGACGCTCTCAGCCAAATGCTGGCTTAACGGCGGTCGTGATACTGTCCTGAGAAAGTCTTCTTAAGGAGGTAAACTTGTAACCATCGAAATATGAATCGTCCCTTGCTTTTATCCTAACTTTTATCAACGATCGTTCGGGCAAAGTAATCAGTTTCCAAGGTGCAAGTTCTAAACATTGTCCAACCTAACCCAGACGAAGGATTAAAATTCAGATGGACCTGAAGCGTTGCACCGTTTAATAAGAAGCGAACAACAAGAACGTAGGAGTACAATTATATCCATTCCACGTTTGACCCAGGAATAAATTGCCCGTACAATCGTTTCAATGACCAACCGGTACGGTTACGTATTTTTAACGAGCCCGGCCAATTAGAACTGCTTCAGAGATCATTTCGAATTTGCATTCCTCTGAGCTGGGCAAAGGTGTCCGTTAAAGCTTTAATTAATCCAAACGGTCGTACGTTCAGCGCCGTACCCGCAGGTCTCATCCGTGCTCGTCTTCCATAAAAACACACGCTGCAAAAACGTTTCGCCGAGACCTCGACGGGAGGTATCAATCAACCGAGGACTTCGCTAAAAGGACGCCACGATGTCAACGACCAGCGCAGAACAAACGGCTCGTCGAACGCGTTCCTTCAGCGCCATCAAAATCGCATTCGTCGACCCCTGTCCGTAGACTTCCTGGCGCGGATCCTGGCCGTAATGAAACCATCTTCCCTCCGTGAAAACTCCGTCGCTCGGTTGGTAGGAGTGGCGAGGACTCTAAGTCACCTCGAAGGATCTTCATCGTTTTAAGCGTCCTTGCCACTCCTTTGCTTTACGAGCCAGACCGTGACAACGTTCTTATTAAGAACACCGACGCGTCGTCTCTCTCTATCGTTTCCCGTCTCTCGTTGCGACCGTATCATGTGATTATTATTTATGCTCCGACGAGCCACCCCAGCGGGCATACCAGCAGTCTGCGACTCCGCCTCCTGGCCTGCCCGCTTCCGCTTTCTTCTCGTTCTCGGAAGGTGGTTCGCCAATCTTCTTCTATAAATCAGCCAACGTAATCTCGCGCCGCGGACAAATTCCGCGGCGATTGAACGTATCTTCGGAACGGAGGATGCGTCCTGGTTATAAATAGAAGCCCTACGTTCTGCAATATGTCCCCTTTCGTCCCCCAACCCCTCCACCGTGACCCTCGACGTTGATCATTGGAGGTTAAGATACGCTCGTTTTTTATTTTGGTCTTAAGCATGTAATGTTTGAGAGGACAGATACGAATGGTAAGGAAATTCAACGTCGAGTTCAATTTCGCGTAGAACCGGGAAGGGTTAAGAGAAACGCATCGACGGAGACTCGCTTTGTCCGCGGGAATTGTACGTTGGTCGCGGGGAATCAAAGATGGATTCCCGGTCGTTCCGTGAATCGCTTTTGGGATCGTTTTCGACGTCGTCGAAGGATATACTCGCCGGAGAGGTCGAAGGAGTTCGTCGAGTGTTCTGGAACCCGAGATACATTTCGAACTGGATGGAATTTCGAGCCGAACGGCGCTGCGGAAAGACGCAAAGCGGATAATGAAAAGAAAAAAGAAGAGAAAAGAGAGGCGGAGAAAGCGGTGTGAAAATTCCGCGGGCGGGGAAAGACGGAGACGAGCGAGCGGAGAAGATCGAAGAACGTCGCGGTGCGGGAAGAAGGAGAATCGGCGAAGAAGGACTTTTCAAAGGACCCCCCTGGCTCAAACGTAGCTTTCATCGGCTTATTGTCCGCTAAACACTGGAGCCGCGCACCCAGGTAATAAAAGGATTCCCCCCCACGCCCGTGAAAAAGTTGAATAAAATAGCAAAAAAAGAGGACTCTGCCCCGGGACCGGGTGACAAAGGGTCCGCCTCGTCCTCGCCCGGGAACCGGAGGTTTTCGGAGGGACGGGGAGCGTAAGCGTGGGAGTGGGGCGAGAAAGAGAAACAGAGGGTTCGGAAGGAACCGGAGGGAAAACGCACCGCGCTGAAAGGAGAATAAGAGAAGTCTGCGGAGTGTGGCGAGGAGTGCCGGAGACAGAGAAACCTGGGATGAAATAAAACATCGAGAGGGATGGACCCCCTCCCCTTTGCTCTATCAGGCGGTTAATGAAAAATAGCGACACCCTCGCCGTGTTCTGTCTCCCGCTGCGCGTCAGATTGCTTGCTCTCTCTCCTTTCCCCCTTTCGAGCAGTTTCGCCGTGCTCGATTCGCTCCCGACGCGGATGAGTTTTGCGTGATTCCATCGCTGGCACGCTTGCTTACCAGAATTTCCACCCGGATTTCATGCTGTGACATCGTATTACAGCGTTCTTCTTACCATCGAGCGCGAGATTGAAGCTCGTCTCGTCGCGAAGATGCGAGCGTAACTGCTAATTTTTCAGCTTAAGAGGCCGAAGTTCTCGATAGTCATTTTAATGGCGTTCCGCCTCTTTGAATTATTATTAAAGCGCAGGGACACGTCAAATTGTTTGAACGCGTACACGGCGCGAAAGGGCACCGAAAAATATGAAATTTGTTACTACGGTAGCAACTTTGTCGGTTCCCGGTTCGTTTCTCGCGTCCGTCGTTCCTCTGTTATCTCTCCTCCTTCTATCCAGCTTCCGTTTCTCCGACATCTGCTCCGCTATGTATCCCCGTGAAAATTGCTTGCCAACTTCGAAACGTTATTGAGTCTCCCTGGACGGCTTTAATTAACGAGGCCGCTCGTGCGATCCACACGCCACCGACCCCGTCCAACCCGACGCGTTCCTTTTCTAATAATTGTCGAACGGCGCGCGTCCATGGCCGGGCCCGATCGAACAGCACCGCGCGCGCTTATTGTCTTTTTATTGCCGGCGGAATAACCTGTCTGGACCCGAGCGAACGGAAATACGGAGCATTTAAATTAGACACGGCCGTGTAACCGACCGAAAGATGAATTGTGAAATTTTCCGCGATCGATCGACCCGCGCGCGGACGATATTCCATTACTGCTGAGCAATCAGTTTTTGGCGGCCCGCGCCGCTCTATTTGCCGTGCAAAATCCCAATCAGAGACAGAGAGTTTACGAACGTATCAGAAGATTCACTGTTTCTTCGGAGAAAAAATTGTACAAACACGTTACACGAATCTTTGCAAGTTTTTACGTTCGCTGGTCTCGTCGAGAAAAAGAATTTATCGATCGTTCGACGTATTATTTGACCTATGAAATTCGTAGCAGCTGTAAAGGCCATTTTATACTTTTTTCCGGGCCGTCTCGCGAGTATGAAATCGTTTGTCTTGCGAGGGTTGTCGATATCGAAGCCGCGAAACATATGGCGCGCAAAGCCGCCGAACCGCCGGCACGTGGTCGAGAACTATAAGCTCACGAGCTGCTAAAACGTGAGGCAACTAGCAGGGCTGTCGATATAATTGCGTTAACAGCCGTGGAAGCGGCAAAGACAGTGTGGCAAATTGATACACTGGACGTTCACGATATTTTCATTAAGCAACAGCCTCAAGTGTCTATGAAGATTTTAAGTAAATAATATTAATCTGTAAATTTTCGAAAATCATACTTGGTGGTTAACTTATCTCCTCACATTTGTAAATATATTCTGTAAGCGAAAACATATTATATGAACGTTTATAAAGCAAGTAAAAACAAATTTGTGTATAGCCCTCAGTTACATCCGTAACGAAAGATAATTAGCGATGAAATGAACACCGTTTAAAGAAATCGTTGTTTTGATTTCCACGTTTCTTTTTCAGTCCTCTCACAATTCTGATTTCGAGAAGTTATATAATATTCGTAAGATTCTTTGGCCCCTATCGTGTGCTCTTAAAGTCAGGCGATCTTTCTGTGGGCTAAGAACGCCAAAAGTACGAATTTGCGAGAGATTAAATACCATACCGTGGCGTTTATACACCGCGGGTCGATATCAAGCTCATCGAAACCCGACCCAGTTTCCTATATTGATTGCCTCCCCCGGGACACCTCGGGTAGAAAGGCGTAATAGGGGTGACCGAGGGGGTGGAGAAGTATAATCAGAAATCACAGCTTGTAAGGGAGAGTCGTTAGAGGTCCCGGGTGGCGTGCCTCGGCCCGCTGCTGTCTTCAGCTGGCGTTTTCAAGCCCGCGAGTCCCTCGACGAGTCTTCTGTCGTGCCGCATCTCAATCGTTTCCTCTTTGCCCGTCGTCCTTCGTCCCCTTCAAACGGCATTGTTCCTCGCCTTCAAGCGGCAGCGACTTATTATTTTTTTGCGCCGACCTGCTCCTCGGCATGGAAACGTTTCGGGAACCAGCGAACGTCGCTCAAAGTGAGCATCAGGTGTAAAGATGTTTCATCCCACTAAAATTCGTACTTTCTCTCGTGGCGAAACTCCCCTTGCTTACAATTGACGTTTCCCGTCCGCGGACAGAATCTCGCTGTTCACGCAAATCAATCCCAATCGAGCGCAAAAGCGAGCTTCATATTTATTTTATGGAGTCAATAGACTAATATTTCTTACTGACGATCATTGATCGCGTTTATCGATGCCTCGTCTCAATTTTTCCCCACTTTCCAAAGGTTCCTCTTCCCCCTGCAATGATCTCTTTTCGCGAAACACGCGAGACACCGTTGAAACGAGGACACATTACCATACAAATCGTAATACGTTCGTCCAAACGCTTTGGAAAGCTCGTATTATGTATTACGGAACGAGGCGTCTTCTCCAAAATTACGTTTCTCTTCTTATTTGCTCGCGAAACGGGCCGCTTCCGTTAACAGATCGCTCACCATTAACGGTTATCGTAATAAAGTACCCGGGCGTCTGCCATTGATCGAATTCCCGAGTTCGAAATTCAGCGAAAAAACTCGATTTCCATGTGAAATTGTATTCCACGCGGGGATCGACACATCGTTCATAGCGACCACGAAAATTCGTGCCAATCGACGGGGAAGAGGCTCGCGACCGTGGATAAATATCCTCGAAAATTCAAAGGAACTCGAAACGAGCACTTGCGGCCAGAGAGAAACCGCAACACTGTTCGTAACCGACAGTTTTCGATAATAATGAACGAGTACGTTGATCTGGTTCGCGCAATTTGAATAAACACGGAACATCGATATACTTTTTGGCGTGTCGGTCGCGTGACTATCGATCGTATCCGCGGTCCCCCGGATTCCTTGTAAACCGTTCGCCGACGAAATTTATATTTAATAAAAATTACTACAGGATCGATGAAAATTTCAGGATCCTTATCGTGCGCGAAATAACATACGGCGGTACCTAAAGCGTCTTTTAGGTTACGCGAAACATAGTTCTTCGGCTTGTCGATTGAATCGGCCGCGAAAATAAAGTAAACAACCAACCTCGATATAACGAGCCCGAGAGGATGCAAATTAAGTTGCGTAGGGCGTATTTGCGCGGCAAGATGTATCGGATAAAAAAGTAAATGACTTAAGTACTCGATGCGGAGTATAAATATCGATCGGCCCCGTGTACTGGATACATTGAAATTTTCATAACGATAGCCACGTCCGCTAATAAGCGATGATTTATACTTTGTAAAGAACCGTGGGGGATACTTTTCGTTATGCAACGGTGCGGAGTAAATATTCATCGTACACTAGGTGTTTCCTCTATCTTCGAAACTTAAAATAATTCTACGCGTAAACAATGTTTTAGATTAATAATCGTTCCGGGAAAGACTTTGAAATCAATACGTTTCGTGTCTTAAGAAAACTTCTATTTCTCTCGATACGATTAATTTCAAAATTGTTGATTCACACGTAAATCGAGGGTAGTTCTAACGAGCGATTTACACGCACCGGTGTAGCGGAATGGAAATTCAAGGAGCAACAAATCGGGGAAACTAGCACGAAGATAATGGACCAGCAGAGGGACGACGATGCGCCGGTAAAATAAATCAGACCGCAGGGTCTCTGGTAGGGTTTAGGTGCGTCGGAAGTAGGGTTCATGATCTATGGACACCTCGCTATTTCCGGCCAAAAATCCATTATATATTACACTTAGCAAAGGTGCAGGGACACGTCCAAAAGTTACGAAGGCTCTCTCTCTCTCTGGTCGTTCCCTCTAAGCCGCGGCAGGCATAACTTTAATCGAGTTGTCTGGAACTACGGCGCCACTGACGGAAATGCGTAAATCAACCTTGGGGGAGGAAAAGTATTCCCGGAGAACGCACCGAGGACGCACCCAAAACGCCCCCGAAGAGCCCACGCGTGCAGAAACTTTTCTGGGGGGACGCGGCCGCAGATATACGACGATGGAAACTCGTTTTTTACGAATGTCTCATCGCCGAGGTTCGAGCGTTTAGAAAAACGGTCCTCCTCGTCACGCTACATTAAGCACCCGGAAGATGTTTCTCGGATTCCTCGCCATCCGAGTTCGCGACGATTGCCTCAAAATTGTAGCGAGAGGGTAGTTTAAATGGCGAATTTATTCCCCATTTATGCGAGCGCTGGGCGTTCAATTTAACCAAATAGATTTCATTCCGGGAATTTTTGATCCCACGACGGAATAAAATTTTAGGATTCGAACTCGAGATCTCGAAATTGACGCACCCTGTTCGGTCGCCGTTTCGTTTAATCGATTGCTTCTCTAATTTTGGGGAGATACCTTCAGCTTCAAGTATTTACAAAATTTATGAACTTAAGATAGATAGTGTCAGTAAGCATTGTGGTCTAGAACTTAATAATTTCAAAGTTCCATGGATTGTCGTATCAGTTTCTTTTACCATTATCCTTGGTATTAAATTAGAATGTACGCGTTTCTAGCTAATTGACTCATCGAACGCAAAATCCTAATTTCCAGCAGCAGATTCAGGACGAAACACGGTAATATTTCCTCTTATGGCCGAATATAATACAGCTCCCGTGCATTAATGAAATAGGATTCGCGCAGGTGTAGAATAATTATCTACGCTCGGTAATTAGGGATCGATATGTGAAGAGTTCAGACGCCAGAGAGTGAATATTCCCCTGTTTCACTCCGAGGTTTAGAGCGTTCTGCGATATAATAAGACCTTCATTAACCCTCGCTAATCTCATCTGCCCCCGGTCGTGTTTCGTCGCTGATTTACAACCCGTCTGAGCGAACGGACCGAATAGCTCGAATAGCATCAGGGATCTTCGATTTAGATCGGTTCGGATTTGCGTAACCGTACTGGCTCGATCCATGAGAATTTATCCTGAATTTAAAATTGAATCGTATACCTATAGTTGGAGGGGTGCGTTGCATGAGAAACAATCTTCCGCGAGAAGGTTTAAAATAGCAGTCGCTGCGTCGCCAACAATGTTACCGTCTAATGGAACGGGATAATCCGTTTTTTATAATATCAAGATGGGTTCGAGGGAAAATAATCCGTTGAAAAAGCGTCGCAGGCATATCGGTTATGAGGGAATCAACGGCGACGGGGCAAGAAAGTTGGAAGACGGGGGAATTCAGTTTACCCCGCGTAACTCGGCTAAGCCGCTAATAAGGTTCCGCTAATACCCCGGTCTTACCGACCCCCCTAGTATAATCTATGGACGGATACCTCTTTACGTGTACTCGGGAAATTTATCATCGGGAGTATCTTTCTCGTTACCGGAATCCTTATCAGCGTCGAGGGTGAAAGGCCATCAAAAGAAGCAGCGCGGAAAACGTGTAACGGGCGAAGAAAAGCCTCGTTTCCGCCCCCCAAGGAAAAACGTCAGAACGATTAGGACCGATGCGTTAAACGACACCGATATTTTATCCCTAATTCGTGTTTTAATTTGGACGCGTACTTTTCGAGGATAAAGAGTGCATAATGTATTTATTATAATGTAATTGCTCGGCGATTCATGTACTGGTATCCGAACAAAATGTAATTCAAATTTAAACCGCGAATGTTCCTCAAGGGAATCTAAAAATAAATATCAGAATTCTAAATATTATTTTGTTTTACACGATTTTACAAATTCAGAAAAATTTCTAAGTTCTCTAGAAAGATTTCAGGTGCCATCTAATGCAATAACGTCATATCCAGGAATTTTCGGGATTTCCAGAGCGAGAAGGCAAATGTGAGCCTTCCTCTCTCGACTCCCACGAGGCTGTCCGAAATTACTTTGGGCAGCTTCGGAGAATCGAGAAAGAGGGCATGTGTCAGTTTGCCTTTGTCGAATCTCCGAAACTCTACGAGCTCACGTACGCGTGATCTGGCATAGTGTGAGAAAGTGAAATGAGGCGTCCCCGGTGCACCCGGGGCTTCGTCTGGCATTTCTGGTTCGACGGGATAAAAACGTGATATACGAAGCAGGAAATGTCGGTGCTCGGATCAAATTTTTGCAGGGGGAGGGACCCGTGCTCGACAAATTCGACAGTATTTCGTCATAATAGAACGGTCGGACCGGCGCGCTTCGAAATTTGTTTTGATCGCGTAAGCGCGCGCGGCTTCATTATTTACCGTCCACAATGTATACTCGATCCCCTACCCCCCCTCGGGTTTCATTGAAACTTTTAATTAAAGTCTGCAAATTTACGTTCGGCCAGACGTGATTCCGTTAAAATATTATTTCGCAATTTCAACGTTATCGGCCGACCTCGTCGCCACTCGGGAATGGATTTAGACTAAATGCGCGTCAATCAGATAAGCGGCCGTGGGCTTCGAACTTTTCAATAGTGCCCCGGGATCTGTTGAAATTATCGCTTTACTTCGTCGCTAAATAGGATCTGCGTTAACCCTTTGCGAACGTTAAGAAAACACGGGGAAATAACGTGCGTTTAAACATCGCTGTACAATTTTTTATAACACGGTATCACGTTTCAAATTGAACGTCCAACATTACTGGATGAAATGACAATTAAATTTCGACTCGAGCACAATGTATACTAAATTTTTAATTAAATGAAACAAAATGTAATTGGACGAAACTCCCGAACGAAACGTCAATGTCTCGATTAAATAAAAGGATAAGGACAACGAAAAACCCGAATCCTATATGAATTCAATCTGTGTTTTTAAAACGTGCATGAAAAGTTAATTTTGTATTTATAGAGAATGTAATGTAGACGTTTGCGTACAATGTATAAAATCATTGAAAGAAAAGTAATATTTAAACGCTCAAAGCGCGTTATACACATAATTATGTTTCCTAAGAACGGATTTAATGTTCTCCTAGGAGGGTCATTTCTCCCCGCGTAAATTCACTAATCTAACGTAGTTACAAACACGAAAGAATCATTAATCTGATGTAAACACCGGGTTGGAAAGATTCCTGCGCGAAAGAATAATTCGTTGAACAATCAACTCGACGAAATCATCGTGACGACGAGTGCTCGACGCAATGAACACGGTTAATCGCGGTTCCCTGAGCTCGGCGCGAGCAAGTAGGTTATCTGACCCCGAAAGTGTAGCAAACTTACGCGTCCGGGACATAATTTACAACACCGTTACTCCGTCCCCTCCTTCCCTTTAGATAGGATGCAAAACACCGAGTCGCCGAGCAACGTGCACACAAACAAGCTCCGAAACTTGCGTCCGGATTAACCGGGCGACAAACTCGCGTGTTACAAATCCGCGGCGCTGCTAAACCCGGTAGTCGCAGCAAATCACGCTTTGACGTTTCATTTCGAGTCGGACGTGCCCTACCACGGACACCGGCGACAACCAGTTATCTATAGAAATCGCAATTTACCCGCGGGGATAGACGCGACGCGGGCAGAAACGATTCGTCGAATCGCCAGGACCAATCCAAACAGTTTGCTGGTGGCGTTTCCCTCGTTAAAGGTGTCGCGAAGATGCACTACGACACCCCCGCGCTCGTCCACGGACATCCAAACAGTTATCAGATTCCACTCATTGAGTTTTCCGCTCGGTTGTGTCCCGGAATCGGTGACAAGCGTATCAATAGCCCACGAAGGAGAGAAAGCGAGAGAGAGAGAGAGAGACTGGGAGAAAGGAGCACCAAGCTGGAAGTCTATCCCCTGACGGGACGTCGATAATCCTGTTCCCTGTCAAAACACACTTCGCCTCTTCTGTTTGCTTCTCTTCTTTCCTCTCTGCGCTCCCACCCCTTATCACCATTTATTCTCGATGGTTTTTCATCCTTTTCGCTTTCGTTGCGCGCCCCTGCTCTCGACTGCTCCTCCGTAACTTTATCTCTTACCGCAAGGAGGTCGCATCATCGCCACGTTCCGCGAAAACGAGGCTGCTCCGGGGATACTTGGTCCTGTCTCAGGGCTAACACGAAAATATTGCAAATTGGCAGCCCCTCTCTTCGCGGTTTTATCTGATCGTAAGGCTCCGGCCGCGACACGGCGATTCAGCCCCCTTGGCCAAAGTAACGCCCAACGTCGGATTACGTCGAGGCTATTTTGGAAAGGATCGAAACTCGAAATGGAGCTACAAAATTGTGGCGACGGGTTATTACCAGGAAATTGTCTACACGGACGAGTCGACGACCACGAAAGTTGAAATTTATTTAAGTGGTTTCGTATTTTTGACAAAGAAAGAAACGTTGGCTTCATTCTCAAACGACAATGACAAGTATCCTTTACCCGGATTTATTTTAACAATTTTCAAGTTCGGGAGTTACCGTTAAATAAAATGCCACCGTTAGTCAACGCGGTGGTTAATTGAGTTTTTGATACACCGAAGGTGCAAATCAAAATTGCATTGCCAGTTCGACTCCATTCGCAAACACAGACGGAATACAAACAGGATAATATCGTTTGGCTTCAAAACATTTCTACCGTGCCAGCTTATTTCCGGATATTACGATTAGCAGCCAATATTCGCCTGGAAATCAATTCGCCTTATATCTAATTACAAATTGAAGTATTTCGACGAAATTAATAACAGTTACGGTATCGATATTATGATATTTGGCTACGAACGATTGTTGCGTATTAACATTCAATGTGTTTACTACATAGCTAATTTTCCCCTGCAAATTACAATTTAGCACACGAACCTCCGTCTCTCTAGATCGAAAACAGAAATTAGTTAGAAAATCCTTAGTTAATTTTATTTAATTTTAATGGTATATTTTGTAAACTAGCGTAATATTTTATTATCGTATAGTTTTTCTCTTTCTGGAAGAAAGAAGATAATTTGCTTTATACGATCGAAAACGTTTATGAACCGAAAATAATTTTAACGTTAATACATTTTCCGCTTTAAAGCCGTGTAAGCAACTAAGGGTTAATTTACTCAACACGAATATAATCAAAGCAAATCGTATAAAAATGATATACGGACCTCAATTTACTTCGCGAGTCGCCACGATATTTGAACGTACAGCATACACGGTGTTTATAAATTTAACAGACTACAAGCTACCCGGAGAATTGATTCACAGCAAAATTAATGAAAACGCAGTCTCCTTTTTCTTTCCAAACAATTCCCTTTATTACCACGACAGCAGCGAAAAGCCCCGCAGGACCATAAACTATAATTTTCTGTCCACGGCAATTATATCCGCCGCGAGACTTCCTACGAGTTGTCTGGGTAGTACATTGTGTGTTCTTACCGCGAAACAGGATGGTGCAACGATGAAGAAAACCAGGGGAAAAAGAACCAGCTAAGGAATTATCAGTGATTACGCGTCGCTGAATCGGGAAAAGTAGCTACGGTATCGATTTAACGACACGTTTATTAATACCTATTCTCAAACATATAATTGAGGGGTGAAATAGATCAAGTATCATTGAGATATCAACGAGACAGTAAATTTAAAGCTGTCTATATGTTTAAATGAGAGAAATATTGGGTAAAGGGACCAATATATTTTCTTTTAAAACGTATCGATAATATATAAACTAAAACGAAATACGAGAGCACTTTAATCTTTGGTACGCTTTGACGGTTCTAATAAGTTTCAACTCCCCTTCACCAATCAAATTTTATATCTTTCCTTCTACACCGATGTTCGGTGACTTTATGAGTTTCTTTAAGGCTTGTTTCTTCGTTTATCCGCGGTGAAATGGACGAGGAAAGTGGTATCGAAATTCCACCGCGAACAAGGAGGGGCGCTACACAAAACAGAATTGTCGCGATAAAGTTTCACGATTACGCGTAAAAGTGGAACGCAGCAGTTAAGACTACGATGATTTCTCGTGAAAAGTAAACAGGACAAAAAATAACAACAACAGACGCCTAAAAGAGTAACGAGAAATTTCGGTAGAGATATCCTCGATTCGTGTGGGTGGGACGAATTCGTGACAATCGAATTTTTCCATAATTTCGTAAATGAATATACGCGGGACAGGATAAATTACAGACGATTTGCATTCTGGTACGCGAGAGCGCGGGCAATAGTACATCGACGCGAGCTAGAAGTGGAATCGGTTCAATTTCTGCCTACCATAAATCGTCATATCAAATTCCGGCACTCTTAACCTCGTTTAGGACAAACAGCATTATCGACCGCTCAATTAATGTCCGAAAGGATGGCAGAGTTCCTGTGTACCGTCGAGTGTACATCGACGGGGGTTGTTAATCATCGTTTTCCGTGATTTTCCGCTGGTCGAGCTTAATTTGGGTCGCAACTGATTTGCGTTAACCAAGAACGCGATTTGCGCGATTATTAGATCGCGTTAAAAAAAAAGTAAAAATATTTAGCGTAGTTTAAAATTGTCTCGACAGGACACGAATGATTTCATCTTGCTTGTAAATAGCATTTGATTATTTGGGTAAATTTTCGTTTCTTTTCATTTCAATTTTCTATGTGTAAAATTCCATAAAAATTAGGGAATTATGTTCTTTGTTAAACACATTGAAATTGAAAATGTCGATTCTTTGATTGCAATTTGCTTAAGAATACACGAAAGGGAAACAATTTGATACGATAACTCCTGACTGTACGTTTGACTCGTTTGTCAGGGAAAGAAGAATGGCAAAATAGCACTTACCGGCCGACGCAACGTTAAACAAGCACGTCGAACGCTGCACGGGTTCGCCAACAACCGTGGCGCAGAAAATGAGACTCGTTAAAGGTGCTCCCGGTGGCGTTCAAGTCGTTCGAAGTCACGAACAGACGGTGGTACGCACCGCGGGGACCGTTTCGGGTGCCAATGTAATTGGCACGCTTTGTGACATCGTCACGAGAGAACACGCGACGATCTCTCTTAGCAGCGTTCTGGCTTCCATTAGCGAGTAGGTTAGAGGGGTGAGCACTCGTTCGTCTTTCTTTCTCCGTTCGTTCCCCGACCCGTGTATCTGTCCTCCCTCGAAAGCTGTCTCCGTTCAGCCGTCTGGCTGTTCTCTTTTCCGGCTCTGTTCAACCCCCGAACCCTTTACTCCTTTCAGTCTGGCGCACCAGCTCTCCAGTCCCTGGCCCTCTTCGTTGCAATCAGAAAAGCAGCCGCGGACGTGATTGATGGTGGGTCTAACCGGGAAGCGTCGGTCTCTTTCAACGTTTATCCAAGCACCTAGCCCGAACTCTCCTCTACAACCCGCGGTGCTCACTTTTTTCATACTTTCCCTTTTTCCTCGACCCTTTTGTTCTCGGGTTTACGTACGTGGATACAATTAGATAGCTGCCAGGTACGTTTTATCGTCAAAGATGGACAGACGGCCAATTCTTCGGCTCTCGAGGCTGCCAGAATCGTCAGAATTTTTATCTGGGACAGTACTACTAATCACGATGAGAACAAAGACTCGATCGTCTTAATCCCCTTTGTAAAAATAAAACTCAATCGTTTCTACTATCCAAACATCTGAGTCTCTTCTGTTCTTGTCTACAGCTTGCTCACTTTTTGCCCGCGTTTCCAGTTTCGTTCCGCTTTTGTCTTTCCCGTTTCGCAGCTGACTAACCGGGCGAGATCTCGTCGCGGGGGTGGGCACCGGGAAGCCTGTTTAAACGGGCGACAGGTACGACAATCTGTCGTCGCGCTCCGACCCAATCGTGCATGAAAATTTCGATTGAATCCCTGACGCGGTCATGATCCGTTTAACGCGTCAAGCGAACGCTCCGGGGTAATCACGCGTTAACCACTTAATTCGAGCCGTAATTTTTAGATTAACGGATCGAACGTGGCCCGCCCGCCGCCCGGTCAACGGGATTTCCTCGATTACGGATTCCGGTCACGCGCCTCGGTGTTTTTTCAATCGCGTTCCTCTCCGTGCTCGGTAAATTCGGTTCGCTTCGTTTTGGAATCGGTGAATCGGGGTGTAATGGTTTTGTTTTTAAATCTTGTCACGCGCGCGTTCCTCGTACTCCCGTCCACGCTCGATTTCAATATTGATTCACGCTTCTAATTATTAGCGAGGGAATAAAAGAATGACTCTGGTCTACATACTTCATTGTAATACTAAAAATAGAAATAATAAGAAAAGTTGCTAGAAATGATTAAGAATGTATGTTTCATTTCAGAAAATACTTTTGTCAACTATTTTTGAGCTTCACAGGGAAGGCTAGTGAGAACGAGAATACGAGTCTAGCAAAACTACACGCATTTTATGCGATCGTTGGGAGGGTTTGGAATTTAACAAGCGCACGAGAAGCTTGATACAACTATCGGTTGGTGAACTATCGGAGAATTAGTAAAATTAGGTTTCCCTCATTTCCCGGGGAAAACCAATTACAGCCGTTTGCAGATTTCCGGAGTTCCTAATTCCAGTGACCACCGGTTAGAAACAACGCCACCGGATCACACAATTTACTACGTTCCCGAGCTTCCCTGGCGATTCGTGGCTCGTTTCGTCATTACTTCCAAGCATCGAGAACTGGTAGTGACCGAGAAGCGCCCAATAGTGCCGTTCTGCGTCCTTCGATCACCACAATTTCATTTTTATCGCGATATAAACCCTACGCTGTTAACTCCGAGACTTCGTATTTCGATACAGGCTCAGCATTTATATTTAATTGCAAAGCAATTCCTTGGTGAGAACATTATTCTACAATTTTGCACGAAGAAACGTACAGCGAATTATATCCCTTTCAAAGGCAATATTAAATCAAAACATTAGTTCGAAAGACTCCATGACGTAACCTGATTAAAGCAAGTTTAAACGCAGTTGCAAGATTCGTTACCGTTGATATTTTCGGACGCGGACTAAAAATATTAGAAATAAATATGGCTGCTTATTTCCGCGCCACCGAGTATTGCTCAGACGAGAGTGGAAAAATAAGGAAAAGTAAATGTATATACCGAGCGCGGGCGCGAGTTGACGCACCAAATACTCTGGAAACTCCCGGAGTCCCGTAATTAGTTGCGAACTTATCAAAACTCGATAAGTATCTGCGGAAGGTACACAGCCCGATTCGTCGAAAGAATCTCCCGACGCCAGCGGCGGTAAGTGTGAAAGAACGATTCCGCGATGAAACTTCGAGGACCGACTTAATTACGCCATCTCCTGGGGAACGGCGCGCCGCGCGCGATCTTAATCCACTTCGCCGAGACACGCCGTGATTATCTTGTCCCAGGAAATTGCCGATCGATCGGCCAAACATATTTCTTTCCCCCGGGTTCCCGTTCCCTTCCACGCCTCGTTCCCGAGATACTACAAATCGGGACCTCGGAGGAATCCAATTTGAAACGTGAAATAATATGGATACACTGCGGCGACACGAGGCACTCAGAACTCGAAAATATCGCCTCGATTCACGAGCCAACGAATTCAATCGTCGATACGCTTCCTTTTGATTTGTCTACCTCTCGTCTCTGCTGGATCGTTTTCTCTGCGCCGGCGAAACTGTGCTCGGTACAGTCTCGGATACACGGTGCTCCAGATCGATTATCGAAGACCGCTAAGTACCCTCTCCTTTTCTCGGTGTGTCCCCTCGAAAGCCCTCGTCGAAATTGCCTTCTCCTGGAGCCCACCTTCCTCGCTCCATGTAAATATTATCCGGTCACCCTCCAGAAGAGGGAAATAAACATCTCGATTTCGCATCTCTAAATAGAAAAATCGCCGAGGTCAACGTTTCCTGAACACACCTCGATTCTTGCATTCGTTTCTCGAAGTCCACTGGTACGACAGTACTTTTCAATGAAACATGCAATAGTGCTAATGATTTTTGTAACTTCGTGCTTTATAATAAATAAAATATATTTCGACTTCTTTTCCCTTACAGTCGAGACGAAAATCTCTTAAAATTTCGAATCCTCAAAGTTCAAAGTACGGTCAGCGAGTCCAAAGACGCCTCGACGTGGCAAGATGAACTTTTACGAGCGGGACCAAAGACGCGTCCCTGATGGAAGATTTCGCGGTATCGTTGGAATTTTATATCGCGGCGGGGGAGGCACGAGCCGGCCGCGGAACGCGAGTTTTCGATTAAACGGGGACCAACTATTCGAGGGCGGCGCGCGACCGGTCCGAGTGTGAAAAATGTTAACAGGACGCTCTCGCCGGATTGTTCTGCAGTTTCGCTAACTATTCGAGGCATTCGATGGCCGCGAGGCTTCGTCTCCGCGCCCCCCGTGTACCCAGAAGCTCGTACACTTTCCGCAGACAAGTAGGCACGCGGCCGCCGCGAATTTCGATGAAGCTCCGATTGTTTTCCACTTGATTATCCGGAAAACCACATTGCGGCGCGCCCCGATTCTCGGCTTGGCCATAACTCGGCCAGGCAGCCTGCACCGCGGCCAACTATTCGCATATTGGTTAATTTAACGTGTTGCTCCTGCCTGGACTCTGCCGGCTGAGCGCAGGCGATTAATTATTTATCCAACGACCCGGACCGCGTGTCCTGATTGATTAAAGAGTTCCCCGAGATGCTTGCTGTTACTGCGCGCGATAAGCCCGGCTCGATCGTTGGCTGACACGCTCATTGCACGTGGTATTTTAATATTTAATACTTTATCTATCGTATCTTTTTATTTAAACGTTCGTTATTTACCAGTAAACGTCCTTCCTTCATATTTCATTGTTCTGTACTACTTTTTGATTGGAGAAAGGTTTCCGTACTCGTCACCAGCGGGACGCTTAAGCTGTAGCTCTGTAGAATTGACTATTGTAGGAGTTATGGACGTTTGAGTTTTTCTCACTTTACATGGTCAATGAACAACTTTTGGAATATTTTTGGAATTTCTACATATTCTTCACTAAAATACGCGTTATTTGCTTTTTGAAACATTAAAATCCTTCAATCCGTTCAGAAGTTATGACGTTTTAAAGATACGCATGAAATTTCAGGGAAACATATCAACGGTATAGTCAGACATTATATTTTCGCTAAGGAATTTTTTTCTCGAAAATGCGTAGGATTTCGGGGGTATGTCTATTCACCAAAAATGATTGTAATTGATCCCTGCAACTAAATATAATTTTTCCAGAATGATTTGAAAAAATTTTTTTTCGCCAAAAAATTTCTCCACTAATTGAATTTTTTTCTCGTAACTGGATAGGATTTCGGAGATATGCCTATTGACTGAAAATGATTGTAATTGACCCCTGCAATTGTAAATAATTTTTCCAGAATGATTTGAAACTTTTTAATTTTGCCGAAAAATTTTCTGGTCCGTATGACAGTCAGAAGTGGCCGAAGACCTTGTGTACACTATTCAACCGATGTCTAAGGTAGGGTTTGCTATCGATAAATCCACTAGCAGGCTCAGACTGCAACAGCCCGAGTTGCCAACAGCCCGCATAAGGAAATTAAATTTCCCGTTTACCGTGTAATGAATAAGTAAATAATTGCGTACACGGCGTTCGACGCATCTCCAGAATCACAGCGGGGGGGTTGTTGAACCTTCTTATTTGCAGCCTCCGTGTAAAATTTGTATGAGTCATGCCTTTAATCAAGGGAGAGCACTCCGGTGGAAAAATAAAACAGAAAAGTGACGTGGATGGGCGAACGAGAACGGGTTCGTTCGACGGACATGTTTCCGACGTGACGGCGGGACTAAGGGGCAAATAAAGCGTTATTTGGCCAACTCGAGCGCGACTTTCCAAGACCCAGGGGCAACCAGGAGCCCTCAGGGTTCTCGTTATACCCCATGGGGCGGGGACCCATTCATTCCAAGAGTTCGATCGAGGAGCGTCTCCGGCAATCATTTTCAATTTATTCCGAGAAAGCCCGCAAAAACCTAAAGCGAAGCGGTTCGCCCTTGCGTCCATTCCCCGCCGCTTTGCCGCCCCTTGCGAGGATTTCTAAATTAAATCCACCATATCAGACACGTTTTATTTAATCAGCTCCCCGAGCAACCCCTATGCCCGTCCACCGGGCTCGTCTTAAACGACTTTCAAAGCCCCGGTGGCTGCCTGTTAACCGAAACGAAATCACGGGATAGACGCAGACGGGAGGATGTATATTCGCGACGGGGAACCTCGGACGAATTGAATGCGAAGTGACGGAATAGGAAAAACCGAAGAAAAGACGGCTCCTTTCGTCTCCTGTTGGCCCCCCGGAAACGGGAAGAGTCGAACGTGTCAGACGACGATTCGCGAGAACATGTTTCCAAGGATAGAGTCATGTCTAAAATTCCAAGATATTGAACACATATTATTGAAAATATTGCGTCTATAATAACGTCAGACTGGGGTAGTGTTTGACTCTCTGATATGTTCCTGACCTTAGGTTTAGGTTTGCATAATTGTCACATCTTTAGATACTGGTAACAGTGATCCTACGTGATTAATTTCTTATTTATAAATCAGGCTGTTTGGTTACGCGAGTCATTGCAGAGGGAAAACACCTTCTCTTCTACCGGAGGCAGTTTCGTCCTGGGATTCCTGGAAGTCAGCCTGCGCAACAATAGGTGAACAATTCCATCATCAGATTCCCTGGACATACCGCGCGTATGCTGTCCAAGAATCCTACGTTACGGTGGTCTGCAAGCAATAAACCTAAACATCGAGGCGTGAAGGTACTCGAGGTCTTCTCCCGCTTAATTGTGTCGCTGTCCATTTTCCTTGAAATTCTCTATCAGCCTTTTAATTCAATTAGGTACTTGGTATTTAATAAAATCTAATTCCTGGATGTTTACGACTTTGATGCAATTATTATCGCCAGTCCCGTGACTCGGAGAATATTTTTCCTAGTCAAAGTCGAGGAATTTAATTCACCGACTCCACAATCTTCCCCAATTTTCCGCAGCCCCGAGTTCTTCGAAAGCTGCTAAGAAAAGCGACCCGCGGACCGGTCGTGGGTCGGAAAAAGGCGGATCGCGGAGGAGAAATAGAAGCATCCGGCGCTCTTAATTCGTCGCTGATAAAGAAGCTGGATGGTCTTCGTAGCGTGGGCGGGCAGCGATTAAAAATAATCCTCAGGTACTTCGTCGCTCGCGGCTCGTTGACGAATGATCTTATTAAGAGATTAAACGCAAAAGAGCCACCTCGCTTCCTCGTTTCCTAATATTAATACAGCTTTCGAGGGATTATGCCGCCCCGCGGGGTTGTACACTTTTTTATCGGCCCATAATGACGGTAAGTAATGAAGTTAAACCGACTTCTTTCTGTAGCCGCTTCTTTCGTTCGGTTTTCTTCCGTTCCTTCGTTTCTCGACGAAAGGATCCATCGAGATCGTCGTCCAGCGGCGTAAGAAAGGGTCACAGGCGGTTCCGTGCGATGTAGCGTCGCACTTTGAATGCCAAATTCGCGTGTATCCCATCCGTCGCGATCTTAAGAGACCTCTCGGAATTTCCGCCAACTCCGCGAGATCCGCGTCCTCTCTCAGCTAATTAGAAAGCCGTAGCGACGGTACACAGATGAAGGGGGGAGAAGTAAGGCGGAAGACGAGCGTCCTTTTCATGAAAAAGAGAGCCGACCAAAGGAACGAAACTGAACAGTCTTTGGACCGTGGACCGATAAGACGGTGGCATCTTCTTAAATGCCCGAGATCCGTATCTCCGTGTTTAATATTAAGCGTATTCCTTTTGATATTCTTACGAGCTGCCGCACTTCCAGAGTCTCTTAACAGGTTAGCCGGATAAAAGGGATCCCGTGGACGCGGACCCGATGGAGAGCCCAGGCGTCACGGGAGACGGAGGACGCTTTGACGAATACTTCGCAGCCACTTTGCACGGATAATCGCGTGATCGCCGGGAGTTTATCTCCAGTCATTTATCTCTGAATGAGGTCGGATCAGCGAGGGGCGTCGAACGCCGCGAAACCTGCTCGACGTTGTTCGGCTGACTAACGGTCGCGTTGCGACACGTATTTGCGAATGGCTTTGCACGCGGGACGACTTCGAGGCAAACGACCAACGTGCTTCGCTAAATACTCCGTAAACGCAAGTCCAAAGCAGGTGGATTCGAAAGTTTCGACGAAAAAAAAATACATTAACTTGTATGGTACCACTCTGGTAATTTGAGTCATCTTCAATTTGAACACTTACTATGGTTGTAAAATTTATATTAGTTGGAACGAATATAATGACCCGCGTAAGTCAGCTTCGAGTCGTCTATTTAACCCCCGTTGAGTACAAACGGTTAATGGGTTATTACATGTATTGCAGCGATCTGTTGGCTACAAGGTCGCACAGCAAGATTCTGTTTGCTGTCTATAATATCTGCTTGCCTCGAGATGCTCTGGCCCTTAGGCTAGACGTATACTATTGACTTCGTGTCGTACAATAAATTAGTCCATACGGTACAAGATACGAAGCGTACATGCTTAATCACTGTTCCTCGAATCGACCGGTGTGCACACTCTTAAATGAGTTTGCGTCTTTTAATAGCATGGACTGAACCGTCGTTCGACGAACGGTCGATAGCACGGTCCTAGTCTTATAATTTTAGCATTCAAAGATTTCTCCGGATAAGCTTCAAATTAATTGACGAGCGACTACCATTTTAGCATCCTGCGATTTTTATAATCCGAAACAAGACACGACGATACAGTTGCTCGGACAACCGAGAATATTGCACCACGGATGCTTGTAAAAATGAAAATTCTGACAGAGACGCCGTTGACAAGGGTACAACGAATGGATTCAATTATAAATTAACGACGTCGACAGGAGCGATAATTTCGCCTCTCTCGACGATTCGCCTCAACGTGTCTATACAGAATTTGTCTTTCATGCTTTCCCTATTCAAGACGATGATTCGTGGCAAAGGCCGGCCGGCACAAAAGCTGAAAACAATCCGGCCGGATGATTGATGAGCGAGATTTAATGGGACTATATCCGACGTAGCAACCCCGTTAAGATAAAAGCGATTCTCATCCTAGTCCGCTACTTCCTTACGCAACGCGTTAGCCGATGATAATTCAAAGAACCTGCTCGTTCCCTTCTTTTTCCTACCATTCAACGGCGAATAATCCAAGAAAGAGTGCCCCGAAGGCCATTGTGTAGCAATCTTTGCGCCTCGTTAATAACGATTTCGACTGACGTCTAACAACCGTGCATACTAATATCCGATAAACATTACGACTCGATCCAAGTTGAAATTGGATCTACTATTAATAAATTGTACACACATTGTCGTATAAAAAACAACGTATACGATGGCGACAGCCAGAGACTGCTGAGTTAACTTAAATAATAAATACATAAAAGAAACAAGACAATCATCGTTCGAGTTGCTAAATTTTTACCCTTGTAAAATCTCGATTCCAACCAGAATCGCCCAGTGAATTTTTATTTTATTTCAAAACCGTCGAACGTAGTAATTTTACGATCGATTTCTTGTTTTAGCGAGAAAACGAAGCGTTAAAAAAAACGCCAGAATCGAACATCGAAAATCGAGGAGAGTCGTTGAATTGCAGAATTACGCGCGACGCGTAAAAAGGTGGATCCATATTTGCTTCGCGTTAAATCATCCAGACTTTTCGTAAAAGGGTAGAGATGTGATTTGATTAACGAGCATTGTGCTCGAGCCAGAGACAAGAATTTTGGATACGTTGTACGCACGGGGCATATCGAACGGTAACTAAACAATCTCGATTAAACGAAACTAAATATTGTTACTGGACAACGATTGAATGGAATCCGCGCGGCCCCGGCACGGCAAACACCGATGTATTTGCACCGCTCGCGCACAGCGATTTCATACTAATTGCGTTTTATCCCCGCGGTATCGTTTCGCCGCCGCGGGACTACTCGCACGGAAAAAGGAGTACGAGTGGTCCGTGAAAATCCCGTCCCGTGAAATTTCCTGGCCACGAGGCTTTATCGCCGGCTCGTGACGCGTCTGGCGTAAACTATTTTTCCCGGATACGGCGATGCTCGTTGCCCCGGTGTAATGGCCGATTAAACGCGAACGAGGACTGCCTGCGGGTGCACTTCGTCCCGCTAAACGCTGAAACAGAGACTAGTCGCCAGCCCCCAGGGTGCTCGCCGGAACACCGATGCGTGAACAGCACCACGGCCATTTAGATACGCGAGGCGTCTTAGAAATTATTTCGTGACCGCACACGTCGTAAATTAGGATTCTTGAATAGTTATATCTGTCTAGAGCAGTTCAAAGCTATGATAAAATTTTTAGATTCGTTCGTGAACTAACTTCTGTCTTAAGAAAATATTCCATTGTGGGCTGAAATACCTCAGGATAGTGTTATAGTTTGGTGAACGCGCGATTCAGAATTTGTAAGGATGAGGAGTCGTCTGGAATCATTGCAAGTGACTCATAGCCGCGAACACATTCCAGACAAGCGTTAAAAACAAGCTGCTGTTGTTCCGTCGATAAACCCGGAAGACGAGCGCTCGCGTAGGGTGCGACGCTGCGGAGGTTTACGAGCGGGTTTGTCGCAATGGCGCAACGATTTTCGACAGGAGAATTCCCCACCGACCACGGTCAGTTTTTTGCCTGTTAAGACGATCGACGATAACGGGAAAATAGAACGTCGTGTCCCCGACGGTCGTCGGGTCTATCGTTTTATCGCTCAGTTTAGGTAAGACCATAAACCGGCGTTAAGATCGCGGTTCAACCGCCACGGAAAATCGTCGAACGAAACTACGAACATGAATCGCACGAAAGATATCGTGTTTCGGTTAATAATCCGACGTGTCGAACGTTAACGATCCAATTCTCCATACAGTACGCTTTCTTCGGACTAATTACAGGCATTTTGGTTTTAACAACAGGGGCGCAGTATGTCGCGTCCATTTTCTACCTGAACGAGTCGCAGTTAATCGCCTAACAACCGGATGTCGACGTTCCAACGTTTACTGAACCGTGCTAACGATCGCCTTTCTAATTGCAATTTAAATCTTCAGCTTCTAAGGGTGTTGTCCCACCATTGTATCAACCTCTTCCAATTACGTAAGTTCGTTTCGACTTTAAAAGGGAACAAAGAATTTTCGGACGACCAATTCACAAACTACCAGGCCCAGTTGTGAACTAACTATTGTTCGTACTCGAGGCACGTCTAGCTCGAACCGAGCTCAGAGTGCAGTTAGTACTCTGATCCGGTCCAGCACTCTACAACTCACCCAATTTTAACTAATTTCAGGTGAGCATGAATCTCTGCAACAACGTTCGCTTTCCTACGCCCCGGTTACAACTTTTGGCACGTAGAGTTCGAAGGTCAAGGTTTCCTGAAGTTGACTCTACGGAGGCTGCGATATTCTTTCGCCAGTTTAACGTACACTAAATTCTCTTCTCTTCGATATGTATGTCATTCGTACTGCAGACATTGGAGGCCATTGTTCCTTCGATCAGTAAATTAAAATGTTAAACGGAATTATTATCAGCTTTAAATTAATAATAAATGATAGGACTTGCTACAGAGAATAAACATTTGTGAATTTTTGGATACTAAATAATAATTATCTTTATAAATAGTGAATTACTCTGGAATTTCCAGAAAGAAGTTTGACTAAAATTTGCAAATCTAATTCAACTAACCGAAAGCAAAGATCAAGAAGGGGGTAAAGGGGAAGTTCGGTGCAGAATTGGAAGCCAACGTCAGAAAGCTGAACCCATCCGGTCGCTACTGACATTATCGTCGCGTCGGGCATTTTTCAAGCGTCATGTCGGTTCACGCTTCGCGAATTCCAGACAGTACACCCCGGAGACCCGTCCTCCGCTCCAGACGACCGACACCTTTCGCGTGCACCCTCGACGAGCTAACGTATTTGCGTATCGACGTATCGCTAAACACGTTATTTATCTTCGTCAGTCGCGGTTGCGAGTCGGTCGCTGCGTACCTGCCAGAGGAAGCACGAGCTCGCCCCCGCGGTTATGATGTATCGCGGGCCCATTCAGGTGCTCGTGCATAAACGCGCTAGCTCCGATGCGCGTTGCATTGTGCCCCGGCCTCGTCAATCGACACGTCCTGAGCTTATCTTCGGATACGAGCTGTCTACCGCCTTATTACACTTTTTCTGCCCCGGGCAGACCGAGAGAAATTAGCCCCGCGACAATGGCTGCCAGGTATTACCCGTGCCGCGGTACGATCTTAAAGCCCATCCATCATCCTGCAACGGACGCTTACCTACGTCTAATAAATATTATCATAATGTCGTACCCTCTCTCCCCTTCTCTGGCCATTGTGCGCGACGCGATCAACGTCCCACGGAGCCGTGGCAAGATTTGTCTGGTCGTCGACGCGTTTGACAAATAATAGTCGCGTACCGGGGACGTTATACTTTGCGCCACGGCAGAGATGCCAGAAAGGCACCGAAGGTGTTTTCCCACACTATGTCAGATCACGCGTACGTGAGCTCGTGGAGTTCCGGAAACCCGACAAAGACAAAATGACATATGCCCTCTTTCTCGATTCACCGAAACTGCCCAAAATAAGTTCGGACCGTCTCGTGGGAGTCGAGAGAGAAAGGCTCACACTTCCCTTCTCGCTCTTGAACAACTAATATCCGACCTCCCGTCAACAGGTCTCCACTGGCCTCTGCTGACCGCTGCTGACCACTCCTGGAATTTCTGACAACGTATAACGATTACGACTGGCTACTGTTAGTCTCTCCCAGCCTCTGCTTGCCGCTGCTGACCACTCCTGGAATTTCTGACAACGTATAACGATTACTACTGACGTCTGCCAGCCTCCGCTGGCCTCTGCTGACCGCTGCTGACCACTGCTGACCACCGCTTATATTTCTGGCAACGTACAACGATTACTACTGGCTACTGTTAGCCTCTGCTGACCTCTGCCAGCATCTCCCGATGTCAGCTGACCATCGCTGATCACTGCTGACCGATGCTGAGAACTTGTGACATGATGTAACATAATATAATATGTTTATATGTATTAAAGTTTTGTATAATATAAATCTATGGCACTAAATGATATAATTTCAAAGAATTCTATGTATTCTCATCATTTTTTACCCCTCTTTCCCTCTCCAAATTTCCCAAATTAGAAATGACGTCATTTCTAAGAATTCCTGAAAATTCTCGGATCCCTAAAACTTACAGGTGTCCCTGAAACCTCTCGGAATCCCTGAAATTTCCAAGAAGTTTCAGGCAGCGGCTAAAATTCCGGCCTGAATTTTTCGGCAAAAATTTAAAGAGCTATTACGTAATATTATGTAATATTACGTAACATTACGTAATAGCTCTTGAAAATATTTCGCGGTCGGAATTTTTCGGTAAAAATTACGTAATATTACGTAACATTATATAATATTATGTAACATTACGTAATAGCTCTTGAAAATTTCTCGCGGTCGGAATTGTTCGGCAAAAATTATGTAATGTTACGTAATATTACATAATATTACGTAATATTACGTAATAGCTCTTTAAAATTTTTGCCGAAAAATTCAGGCCAGAATTTTTGCCGTTGCCTGAAGCTTCTTGGAAATTTCAGGGATTCCGGGAATTTTCAGAAATTCTTAGAAATGACGTCATTTCCAGGAATTCGCAAAAATTCCAGGCGGCAGGAAATTTGAAATCTTTCCGGGGAACTTAGAAAATTTTAAAAGATTCGGAGTGTCTTGTAACTAAGGGAATGATTTCGATAGGAAAAGAAGGGTAAAAATGATGAGAACACATAGAATTCTTTGAAATTATATCATTTATTGCCATAGATTTACATTATACAACACTTTAATACATATAAACATATCATATTATATTACATTCTGCCACAATTTGTCAGCAACACTCAGCAGTGGTCAGTGATGGTCAGCTGACATCGGGAGATGTTGGCAGAGGTCAGCAGAGAGTGGCAGTAGCCAATAGTAATCGCTGTACGTTGCCAGAAATGTAAACAGTGGTCAGCAGTGGTCAGCAACGGTCAGCAGAGGCCAGTTTAGGCCAGGGGACGCTGGCAAAGGTTAACAGAGGAAGACAGGAGTCATAGTAATCGTTGTACGTTGCCAGAAATATAAGCGGTGGTCAGCAGAGACCAGCAGTGGCAAGCAGAGATCACCAGGGGCGAATAGTAGCAAGTAGTAAGTGTTACATGTTGTCAGAAGAATCAGAGGTGGTCAGCAGTGTTCAGCAGAGGCCAGCAAAGGCATGCACAGTAAGTATTAATCGTTATACGTTATCAGAAATACCTGCAGTGGTCAGTAGCGTTCGTCAGAGGCCAGGAAAGTTCAGCAGAGACAAGCACACGTTGACAGAGATCAGCAAAGGCCAACAGAGGTTAGCAGAAGTCAATAGTAATCGTTATAGGTTGTCAGAAATATAAGCGATGGTCAGCAGAGTCCAGCAAAGGCAAGCAGTAATCAGGAGCAGTCAGTAACAGTCGCTGTATGGTGTCAAAAGTTGTCGGGAGTTCTGTACTTTTGTCAGCACTGGTCATCAGAGGTCATCAGAGGCAAATAGAAACCAGGATTAATTTGCAGAGTTCAGTAATGAACTATAGGAAAGGCAAGTAAAAATACCTGGGCAGTCGAGATTCCGAATCGTATGCCGTTGACGTGAGATCGGATTTCAGTTGTTCAAGAGCGAGAAGGCAAATGTGAGACTTTCTCTCTCGACTCCCACGAGGCGGTCCGAAATTACTTCGGGCAGCTTAGGAATAATCGAGAAAGAGGGCATGTGTCAGTTTGCCTTTGTCGACTTTCCGAAACTCTACAAGCTCACGTACGCGTGATCTGGTATGTGTGAGTAGGGCACCGGGTGCTGAATCTGGCATCTCTGCGCCACGGGCCATCTCCGGTGTTTTATTGTCTCCTTTGCGAAAGATCGCGGCTCCTGACGCGCGCGGAAGTCGTTCCGTTTCAGGCGTATTTTAATAGAAAAATTGTTACCGTATATGGGCGGCGGATAAATGCTCGAAACGATCCTTTGAATATTTTAGACCCTTCGTCGAAAGGAACCCAATTTAAGATATACGGAATTATTAATATCGGTGAAATTTAAAAGGTTAAATTGCTCTAGATATAAGATAATTGGTGACGGTCGATCAAGTCCAATCGTAGTCTGACGTTTGCACCGAATTGGAAAGTTAAAATAGATATCTAATAGATCTATAATAGATACTTCGCAACTAGGTTGGACATTTTAAGAAATACTCTCCAGAAGTTGAACAAACTGCAATATTCATCATCTTCAACTAAAAATAAGTAGATTATAATAATGACTTTAAAATATCTTCTTCTTTCAAGTATTCCACACCAAATAATGTAACTATAGACTGTAACATAGTAGACGTACAGTCCTATCAGTTTTTGCGATTCTGTAGATCATTAATGTCTACATTCAGACAAAAGCGACTAGCTTTACCTAGAACAGTAATATCGTGGTACCTGTCGAAGCAATACCTAACCTTGCTGGCAGTGAAAATCGACAAGATACAAAGAGGATTCTAAGAAATAATGCGCAGAAGGTGGCAAGCAAGAGGAAGTGTAAAGAGAGGCTCGGAGGTTTAATATCTCACGATCTCTTGAAGGTTATAAGGGACCTTGCATTTCTGCATCCGCAATGAGCCATCTTGGGCCGCCGAATGCGAATGCGGATGCGGGAACCGAGTCGATGGCTTCGAGTTTTCCTATTCTCGCGGGAGGCGATGCGACACGGCGATAGGACGAAGAATAGACTGGAAAGTACGACTAGAGTCGGTCATTCTTCTCGGTAGAAGTCGTTCCGCGGCACTTGGCGACCTCGAATATTAAAATCCTTTCCGGCGGACTACGTGTGACGCGTTTACTCGCGTTGCTGCAAACGAACTCCGCTCGACCGCGTCGCGTTCGATCACTCGAGTCAAGTGGCACAAACGATGATGCATGCGTCGCCAAATGACAGCACCGTTCCCGGTCCTTCCGAACGATTATCCTCGTCTCTCTTTTTCTTTCTTCGCTCCAGATCCGTTCCTGTCCCACACGCGAGCTGCACGGTTCCCGCCGCGTGGCACCCGTGATTCTTTTGACCCCTCGGGACAATCTCCGATCTCGGAACGAGCCGTGGCGTTCCGCGTCGCCGTCGATACGTCGTCGTCGAACGGAACGGGGAGGTTCTTTCGCGGACCGGGACGCCAATAAATCCTCCCAAACGAATATAAAGTGGCAGCGGAGTCAGGCGTACGCTTTGATTTCTCTACAATGCAGCACGGGTCCCTTGCAGGAGACGCTGCACCGGCTGATCGATGGCCCCCGACTTTGCGTCAGCGTTCGTTCCAGCGACGCTTAATTCTTCCCCGAACAAATCGCGATGCCAACCGATGCCCCGTGTCCACGCGAAAATCTGTTCTCGAACAACGTTGTATCTTATCCGTGACTGCAATTCCGGTACGAAAGATTCCTAGGGTGACAAAGCGAGATGGGTTGCAACGCGAGAGATGCAGTGATTCGTAGAGTAAAATCGTAGTCTTGTTCCAAGTGAGAAAAATGAAAATGAATTAGCCTCGAATTTGCGTGGGTGTGATTTGTGCGTCGACACGGGTCACGTGACGCGGCAGAGCTCGATAAACATTCGCAGACAGAACAGAGGAACAGGCCGTTTCCCTGGCAGGGCGGTAAGGGCGACAGGACGCGAAAGGGGCGGACGCGGCGTGCTGTCGAAAACGCGAGCGTATACCATAAGCATATTTCCAGCGGATGGGTTAGGTAGCATAGGTTATCCGATGGTCCATTGGTCAGCAGAGGTTAGTCGACCACTGGCTAGACCCTCGTTGCTCGCGTGAAATAGTGGCTGGCCGGACTCCAAGCTCGTACGTTAGCTCCGTTCATACGTAACCTACCTGCCAACTTGCTCGACCCAAACTCCCTTCGTTCGCGAGTCTCAACCCTCGTCTACGTTCTCAAAGCTACTCTATCGAGCACGTACCCATACTAAGTTCGCCCCGTTGCCTCCGCCACGGTCCCCGTTCTTTCTATGTAGCTTGTATGTATTTCGGTTGGCCGAGTCATACACGGAATCGCGATTTCGTTCGGCCCTTCTGTTCCCTGCGGCACGTACCACGTGATCTACGGACGCACTGTGTCCTTTTACTACGGTTTCCGGGCTGCTCGATCTGGCCTTGCTACCCCCAGAGCAAAGAGAGGAAAGTAAACTGGCCCTTACGAAAATTATCTAAAATATTCCTATTGTTGCGGTGTCTGTGACTGATCTTCATGCTTTAGGGTGATGTATGATTTATATTTTGACCATCGCTGGGAAACCATGGTTAATGAAAAATTGAACCAGAATGAAGGAGACCCTACTTAAGATTACGGGTCATATAACTACCCTTCTTCGATGGTACGGAGAATGTTGAGAGGGTTAGTGATTCTGGGTCAAAACCCCTTGATATGGCATGCCTGTGATCTCCGGATCATGGTGGTATAGGTCAAAAGAGATACAATCAAATTTACTTGGATCAAGTGCTCTTGAGTTCTTCTATGATTTTTACTATTTTTGTGTTTGAAGGGTTACGATCCGTGAAAGGTTGATCCGTAGAATGTCTCGGTAAGAGCGAGGAGTAAATTCCTTGCTGCCAAATATATGGCTTAGGGTCTGCCCCAAACCATTTTTGGTTCCTTTGACGACTCGTAAACGAAGAGAGAAGTCCTACCCTTTTGGCACAGCGAAGCCAAGGGGTAGAAAATGTTTGCGGGTTGTGACAACTCGTCCAAAAGAAGTGTAGCTCTTTGAGCCTAGGGTACTTCAAGACCCAAGGAGGCTGAATATTTGTTCTCATGTTTTTCACGCCGGTTGCTACTTTTCTCCGTGAGTTTGTCTTTGTTACAAGCGTAATTATTACCGTATCGAAGATGCACCTTCCAAGTATTGTGTTGCGCGATGTAATTGGAAAGAATCGTTGAATTTAATTGTATATAGATACCTACGTATTCCCTCGTTCAGAAAAAGGTCGAGTTTTACTTAACGAGGTTCGTATGTTAGTTTCGGTGCACGGAACGAAAGCCCTATTAAATACACGATGCTCTGCAAATGGAAAACGTACGAAAACAAAAATAGAACGGCCACGGGCTTCCGGGGAAGTTGAGCTCTTTCGAAAATAATGAAGTACAACTTGAAAATTACAGTGTCGGGCGAATCGAGTTTCCGCGCATTCCGACCATTTTACATTAAATCCTACACTGAACATTTAGACTTTCCAATTCATTTTAAATCGATCGTCGATTACTTCGAGATGGTACTTGGAAATGTTCGATTGGAATTTCACTCGAGGTTTGATTGGAATAAGTGTTTCAATTTATGTTCAATTTATGAAGACCAACGGGGGGAGTTCAATTATTTCTAACCATATTAATTATATCAAATATGCCGATATTTTTCCGCCAATTACGCGATGCAGAATGTTAGCAAATGGACGCTCGATATTATAGGCAACGTAGAGGAGGGAACGTAATCTCGTAGTGCTTTTAATTTATTGTGAAAACGCTTCGTTTGAAACTGAAATTTCGTAGAATTTAGTTTTCCTAGAAATCCCTCGCGTTAAAAAAAAAAAGTATAACGTTTCGTACGCGCTGCATCATCGTTCTTGCGTACGTTCCAACACTCGAGATTCAAGAGCGACGGATCGAAGGTAATAATTAGTGAATTTGGTTAAAAACGTTGCGTTAAAACGTAATTGCGGCTCGTCACGTTCGGAGAATTTTAATCGACGCACCGCGCCACTTTTCTCTTAATCATCTTCCGTTTTTTTCCTCGTTAAACGCGTCCCTTTCTTTTTTAAGTGCTATCGTCGCTCATCGACCGTTATCTCGCGCAACGAGAGCCGAATCGTTGCAGACCGTTCGACAGAAACGAATTTGCCATTAACGTGTCGGATATCGAAATTTTGTAAACGACCCAGAGACCCTTCCAGCGCTCAGCGAACCACGCTTCTCTTATATTATCTACATTCCAAATGTATAGAATGACTACTAAAACGAGCGTATAGTTTCAGTTACGGCGAAGCTAATTTAATTTCATCTCATTCAACAACGACCAGTGTAATCATACAATTATTACGCGAAATTGTATATCTATAGCAATGGGTCGAGGATATTGAAAATTAAACAAGTTTTGAAACGAGTCGAGTTTCTAGGCGATGCACGAAGCGCTACAAAAATTAAAAAAATATTTATAAATAGAATGTTTGAAAATTCAATTGGCGAGAATGAGCTAGAAATTTTTAAAATTTATGCTCGAGGAATGCACGGTGTCGTTAAAAAAATCTTTCAAGCGAATGCATTATCTGTAATCCATATATCCGGTAAAGTTATTTTAATTAGAATATACTGGCCGTAAAAAGTAAATTTTCAAGTTGGATCTTTCGCTCGTGACCATAAATATCCAATTTCGTTAATTTCTGTCTACGTATTAGTAAAATGATACGACGAATTTTGCAATTTACGTGAGACCTGTAAACGATCCCTAGACTGCGCGCCGTGAAACGCGCTAATTTTCGGGCCTCGGTGATCCTCGGAGCCGTTGGCGTAGTGGACCCTTGAAAACATTGTTACGTCGATACCGTGTTGTTCGCGCACCGTTTGTCGGGTTTCATTTAACGCTATTGAACGCCCGCCACTCCATTCGGTATAATGCGAATAGAATCACATAACGAGCCGTACTTCGTTACAGGGTAATGCAGTGATTGCTGTTTCGGCATGAATTGCGTCGGATTTTCGGTAACCGGGTAAACACTCGTGACTAGAAATTATTTGAGCGCGGCTTGTTAACCGAGAATTATATAATATTGACGAGATAAACGCAATTTTCTTGGTTAACGCAGAGCTGCGAGAACATCACACTTTTGCTGCCACATCGTTAGCGTGGATTCACGCTACGCTCTAGAAACATTGGCACGAATTTAACTGTAACACCATAATCAGAATTAATACTCAAACAGCAACCAATTTTGGCTCTGCAAAGTTGAAACTATAAAATGACTGGAAGAGAGCCCCTTATTAATCATAGATTAATTTTAAACCTCGAGTTCTGCAATTTCATGCATCTCCAACAAAAACTTGCGCGTCAAAAGATCAGTCGGAAAATAGATTGAAACGACATTTTAATTAGTTCCCGTGAAAACAGCTTGTAACGCTCTATATAGGTCACGCTGAATGCTTGTTAGCACGTCCTGATCGTTACCAATATTCCGTGCTTCTCTTGCGTTAATTGCATCGCGTATGCGTAATACGACTAAACTGCAAGTATTATTTTAGTTGCAGTAAAGCTAATTAAAATTGATATCGTCCAACACTGAACGTCAGTGAAAATTATATACAAGAAAATATAGACGAATAAGAACGAGGTTGTAACGTGAAAAGTATTAATGTCTCGGGGAGAACCTCGTGCGATTTCGAGTCGATACGCAAACTCGCTCGTTGGGGGTTTTTTTCGCGTTATTTCCGCGATATCGGCGAAGGGTGTTTGCCGTGAGCTTCTTTCCCTCGGAGATAGGCAAACTTTGCAGAAGAAATTCAATCGAACGGCCGCGTGCAGAGGACGCCCGGCATTAGAATTCGTTCCGTGTACGTTGCAGGGAACGAGCGCCACTATAGAGCACTCGGGGGTCGCCAACAAAGAGGCAAGTGCACTGCTCCTGACGTTTATCATACTTTATTACCTTTGCTTGCGCGCCTCATTGTTCGTCCGTCTGTTTTGTTTCCGGTTTTAATTTGGACAGCGCCCCTACGTCGAAACCCTCCCGGTCATTATCCCCGAATGATGTGCCAATGAAGCTGGCGCATTATCATTTTCCGTTTCCCTTTCCTACCCAGACGCATTAAATGCAGCTCGGTCAACGACGATATTTACTACGGAGATGCATCGCGGTCGTTTGTATGCATACGCCGGCCCCGATAAGGATACTTCTGAAAGGCGCATAAAAATCCCACGACGCAGCAATGTGAAATATGAAGGGAATCCCCTTATCAGCCGCGCACCGTAAATCTCTTCTATTTAATCGTTTCGGTGGACCATTATTAACCAAACGAAACGTCTAACCTACTCCAACGCCCACCATTTATATTCTAATTGAAATTAAAACTATCCATACTTTAAAATCTTATTTCAATTCATTCAAAGTTACGTTTATAATCGAATTAAGTGCTTGCACAAACGACCACCCATGAGTTTCGAATAATTATATTTTCGAAGATGACTCGAATCCAAAATTTCGTTCGTATTTATTTCTACGTTCTATCGAGAAAAAATTCGTTTCCCCGTGGCGCAGGAAGAAATTAATTACGAGGTGGGAAGGCGGGAAGTAAAAAGCGTTATTTTTTAAGGTCGAAGCGCCGTGAAAAACGTGGCGCGTTAGCGACGCGATAGATCAAGCCGCAGGTGGAGGAAAGAGAACCGGCCAGCGAAGGCGGGATAGGAGGAACGGTGCAAGGTGCGACCGAATAGAAAACAATTGCGTGCTTCCATTATCCGTGCTAATAGCGGGTCAGTTCGCTTAACCCCCGCGTAAACGATTTTCTCGTTACGCCCACGTCGGGAAGAGACGCGCCACGGAACGGGTCCGCGTCGAAGGAAAAGGGAATCGCTTCGTCCGGAGCGCTGCAACCCCGCTGTGTTGCGACCCCTTAAATTATTTTCGAATCAATTCTGGGTCCCCAGCGGGCAGACAGAGGCATCCTATTATCCGCATTGTTACTTCTCTTCTCCAATCTTTTTTTCTGCCTCTCGACGAAGGTTACGCGCGCGTCTCCGTGACTCCTCGTCGTCGACGACCGTCTCCCTAGTTGAAAGGAAGACGCAACCGCGCGTTGAAACTCGAAAACCGTACTGGAATTCATTTTTTTTTAGACATACGTGACAGGAAAATTGAATACAAGAGTAGTTAGTTGGGTCTCTTAAATCACAGCATGCACCTTTGTATTCTATAATACCACAGTTAACAATTCAGTTTTGACTCGATCAGTCTTATTCAAAATTTGGAAATTTTTATGGTTTTAAAATGGAATACAAGTTATATTCCGCTGAAGGAATATTTATAGAAGTAATTTTGAAATTTAATACAAGTTACTATTATAGCATGTCATTGTCAACGATCGTCTGCCTCGTCTTGTTTCCTGTTCGTTGCACGCGGAAGATGCGACCGCGACTATTGCGCGTCAGACCAACGCTTCAGACCGGGGATAGATCGCACAGCGAATTAGACGACCAATTAAACAGACCGTCGATAGTAATTTCCTGTCATCGGCATTTGTTCCGCTTCGAGACGCGTGGTAATGCGATAATGATTGTCTTGATGCAATTATAATGCGATTATGGAGAAACTTAGGAAGAGAAGTTCAACATTCTCTTGATCGATTGAAACCGGTCTGTGCGACTAAATAGACGAACAGATCGAACTCTGTTTCTAAATTTGTATGATATTAATAATGCTTCGTTGCATCAGTAATGCCATACACCTAGTTGAATTTCAGAATTTTAGAATGATTTGAAATTATATACATTCCTCTCTGCGACTGTTTAAACAATATGTCTATCACGAGTACGTACATCTCGAGAATAGATATACAAGGATCCAATAGTGAATTAGATTTGCACGTTCAGTTTCTTTTATTTAGATTGAGTGTTAATGAATGTATGAATAACTAACAAAAAGGAAAAGAAAATTTGTTTCTATCAACTGGGTTTAACATAAAGAACGACGAAAGAAAATCTTTCAATCACACACCCTGCTGATTGTGCTTTCGTTCAGTGGAGACAGGATCCTTGAAATAAAATGAAGAGATACGCGGAAGGGTCGAGTTCGGTATCAGTCACGTCGGAATGGAATACCAAAACAGACGTAAAAATGGACATCCTGGGGGGAACGCTCGTAGCAAAACACGGGAAAATAAGCGCCGTAAATCTTCGGAGCCTATACATGGAGTCCTCGCGTGGTGAAAATATATTATGCAATCAGGAGTAGGGAAAGTATTCGTGCCGCGGATAGTGGTGTGGCTGCTAGGAAAAATGAGCAAGATAACCCGATATCCAGCGAATTTCTGTCTCTTTCGCGATGCTTTAGTAACTGGGTCACGACTACGATTGGCAAAAATGTCCCGTCTTCCCGTGGCCCTCTTAAACTTCGTCGTAACTACTGTATAAAACGATCGAGCCGAAAAACCCCCGTATACACGTACGAGCTGGCGAATCCAGAGTTTCCTCAGCTTTTGATTAAAATAAAAAATAATTTATTCTTCGGAGCTATATGCTTGCATTCAAAGTTTCATCTCTGACGTCAATTTCTGTATGGATTTCCTTGAAAGTGGTTAATTTAATTACTTCTTTGAAAAATCCCTGATCTTAACTACAAAAAGCAATGGATTTGAAATGACCATCAAGCGATTAAAAAGCCTCATTTTTAAACGCTAGAAACTTTAATGAGAGTTTTGTAAAATGGTAACCCAGTTTGAATGCCACTGGTATGGGCGGCCCAACGTACGTTTCGCGAAAAATACGTACGCGTTTAGCAGTCGATCCGAACCCATCGCGTCGAGATATTTCAGGGATTTCGAGTTTTGCTCTGTCCGTCCTGCTCTCTCGATCCCTCGATCTATTTCTACCCTTTCGTTTTGATGCCGGCGAATTTCTCATTTAATACCTGTTGACAGGTCTCCCGCGATAACGAATTCGTGGCACAGTCATGGACTCCTCGAATCGTTATACGCGTTACTCGATAACGTCTACATCACGAGAACGACACGGAGTTATTGGCTCTGTCTTGTCCGAGCCATTTCACGCGGAACAATCGTAAACGTTTCGATGGCTCGGACGAAAAAAATCGTCCGAACACGAACCGCGGTTGCGTCGGCGGTAGGAATTAGTATGCATAAACGTCGAACACGCCGGATTAAAATCGAACAAATTGTTCCGGGATCCGTGCACGCCTGCTGGGAACGATCCACGATACTTCAAATTGTATAAATTCTCATTATCGCGACCGTTTCGACGATTTGAAGGATTTCGTAACGTTAGTCGTGACCGTTTTTCTGCCGTTTCGTTTAATATTTTATGTATTTCTGTTAATTCTGCGTGATTCGTTGCCAGCGCGAGCAAAACTCGCGACAAATGGTATTCATTATACGCACGCGATGCCCCGTTTTAATCAATTCACGTAGACATCGCCAGAATTAATTTTCATGAAAATATTAGGGATGATGCATTGCGTTTACAATATTTCGAAGTCAGTGTCATTTTGTAAATGAAAGACTTATGCGTTTTCCGGGGAATTAAAGCTGATTTCGGCCTCTCCTTTCGGGGTCAAAATGCACGATTTTATATTCATTTATTTGTTTTTCTTTCGTCGATGTTTAATATCTCAACCTCATTCACCAATATACAAATTATATATTATATAATAATAAAAATCGATTGGAATTGATTGTAAATTCAGTGTTGTAATAATTAAAATAAAATTAGATGTTCGCATCGAATATTAATATTAGCAGAGGGTTAAATTTCGATGAGTCGTGAAGCGTACGAAAAAGAAGGGATGATCGTTGGAGCAATGAATAAGAACGAAGAAATCGGTTCCAAGGTAAGATTACGTGGCACTATCTCGGGGCGATATCGAGACTTCCGGTTCCCTTTGGTTTATGCAGCAGCGCTACCTATCACTATACGCGTTATCTGTGCTCCGGTCGTCTTCCCAGGCGACCGGGGAGGCATGGCTTTTCCGCATGCCTTATTCAACGTTTCGTTGGATATTTATGGAATTTAAATGTTTTTAAATCAATACAACGAGCCGTGCCTTAACGCGCGCGTCGCCCTTTACGGCGCGAACAAGCGCTGTAGCTTCGTGGTACACGGTTCGACGGGGGCACACGGCAGCTGAGCGATGATAATGAGCTAATAGCGGAGTTGACAATTACCGCTATTAGCGCCGAGTCTCCGGGAAGAGGAGGCTCTCTGTAATCGATAGACAACGTTGTTAAGATGAGCCAGCCCGGCCCCGGGGGTTGGGAGGAAACGTCTACGGTGGTTGACACGAGCAATACAAACAGAACTTTCCGTGACGATGATGCATAATGCATGGGGAAGGACCCCAAAGTATATCGATCTACAAAATCTAATGCGTGTCTTTCGCGACCAGGGGCTTAGCTGGATCGCGTCGAGAAGTTCGCGGAAGTTCGATAACGATACCAGTGAATTTTAAAACCTCCGATAGTTTGTAAGACACACAGCGGGGCTACTTTCTTCGGTCCATATTAGGAACAATATTTGCTCGGAACGCTAAGATATACTGGCGAAAGTTTCTGAATAATTCGCCGTAGTGTCCACTCTGCCGGGCTCGTATTTACTTTTTGAAATTTCCTTTCGCTCTGGTCCTTCGAACCCAGAGTCGATCGTGCAATTTATTGGAAGTTTTAAAATAAGAGTCTGGTCGTTACGTTCGTCTAATTTTTTATTAGAATCGAAGATCGTCTATTCAACGTCTTCGGTGCACGCTTGGAGCTTGTCTCTCGAGAAAGAAACGAACAAGAAAGTCTGTCGTGCGTTTTTTAAATCCCAAACGGCCCCCGTAAAGCCACGCATTTAATAAACGCAGTAAAGCGCGCGTTCGCATGACTATTTCTCGCGCGATAAGGGAACCCGGGAACTTGGGTGATTTTTTTTTCTCGTGCGACTTCAGTTTCCGCGGTGTCCGTAACGCGGTCGCTAATCACCGGAGCTTTCTTGTAACGTGCGTGGCAATGAGTGCTCTTTTTCATCGGGCCAGATATTCCGCAGCGCGAGGGGACTCGCGGAATTTCGCCTAATTAGCCCGCGCTCGCGACAGTTTCCGGGTAACCGGGCGTTTTATATCACGTTGCTCGGAGTAGGGGCGGCGAGGAAGGAGGAGGAGGGGGGGGGGAAAAAAAAGAAATTCCCACCCTCGTGGAACAATGCTTTGCTCGCGGGATATGTTACGTCGGGTTACAAGACCACGTGCTTTAACAAGGTCCGTGTTTAGACCGCTCGGTCAGGTCGGGGGCTCGAGGCCGGCGCAACGGCTGATGTTAATTATTTTTACGAAATCGGCCGCGCTGGTTCTGCCTTTTTTGGGAAGGGGCACGAACACATCGGGACCTACCAGTTTTACAGAAAAACCTACCGATGCCCCGTGGCTAATGATGTAACGATGAATGGACGTTCGCCACGGAAAAAGCGTGGCCTTTGTCAGCCAACGGGCAGATTCGATCGTGCGTATTTTTCCACGATCCCCGGAGCACGAACGCGATATTCCGTCGTGGGTAGAAATGCGAAAATAACTTGTTCATTTGCGTTGTAAAAATATTAAAACGGCAAACCGACGGGATCCGTTGCACGAATTTTCGACTTGATCGTTGATTTTTAAACGAACGTTGCTATTGACAGGAAGTAAAAATTCCAAATCGAAAAGGAATTTCCGTAAAAAATTGTACGACTGAAAGTTTGTTTTCCTAAACGGTTGTAAGTGAACATTTTTACAAAAGTCGAATATGATTGATATTTGTGAAATTGAGTTGCGAGAAATAGAGAAATTACCTTCCACATTTTCCTATCGTTACAAGTAAACAATTACGTGTCTGACTCGTTATAATTCTTGATCTTAAGTTTCACAATCATGAGGCTATTCACTTTTACATTCACGAGATATTCATAAAACAAACCTATTCTTTCTCGTGGCCATTGTTTGCACGGACAAATTTAAATCGTATGTCCAGGAATTAATACCGTTCAGAACATCCAGAAAGAAAATAAAGAAATAATAGTACTAATAATAATATTCATTTCCCGAAGAAATCATTCCCAATATATACCAGGCTCGAAACAGCGCACGAATTCCGTAAAACAATAAATTCTGATCTACCGTCGTTCCGAAAATTTCCGCGGCAATCTGTAAGTCGTCGATGGATGTGTACACTTCCGGAATCGACTGGCGCAGCTGCGAGAACCGTACGTAAGATTTACTTTCTCGAGAAGTCGAATAGACGGGGAGATCGATTCACGGTGAAACCTTGGAACCCATTTCCGGTACATTCGCGTAACTCGAGGGCGACAATTTTTCCATTTTTCCCGGCAATCAAAATCCGAAGAACCGTCGACGTTCGCGACCTCCCCCCCCGCGTCAGCTCGTTGCGATTGTCGGTGATTTCGCGAATGCTATCGAGCGTCTATCTCTTCCGTCTTCCACCGTTTCGAAAAGTATTTCCTCTTTATTTCCCTCACGCTTTCCTTCCGCGTTTTATTATCTCTCGATCTCGAGATCGAGATACCGCGGGGGCGTCTCGACTTCTGCTTCGTTTTGCCGCTATCGCAGTGTCCCGCGCGAATCTCGAGCCGTAGAACAATCAAGGACCCACTTCGATGTGTTTCGTACAGGTGTCTGATGCACTCGCGAAAAATTGATGGAGGAACGGGAGACGGTGCTCCGGTTTCTCTCAAAGGGTCGATCTTCACGCACTCGATAAAAAGGAATTGAAGATAGCTGCACGGTCTTTCAAATAGAATTCCCATGTTGTTTCTGCGGTGACGTACGAAAGAGAAAAATACAAGTGTAAAAAGAAAAAGTTTCATTCGCAAAATTATTCCTACCTGTCTATCCTTGTCCAAAATAGAGACGTTTAGAATTTTACTTTAACGATAGAAAACGAATGAATATTCAAATTGTAATCTTTCTAAAAACTGTGTATCTTTTGTTCGTTTGTTTCACCCACTTCCGTGTCGAGTCATAGAATATCGAAGAGGAATAAAGCGAGTCGCGGAGCACGGTCAATTTCAAGTCGACGATCTTATTTACAATGGAGAACCTGGCATAAATACTCCTTCGGGCAATCATCCAAACTAATAACCTACTAACAGTTTCATCATTGCGAAGCAATTAATCGACGCTCGAGGCGGCCGGCGATACCGCAATAAATAAACGAACCGAATCGCATCGTCGATGCAGTCGATACCTGTAAGATGCGCTCGGACGGAAGACTTTACATTTCAAAGTAGCGTCTTGAATGAGTATTCATAGTCTGTTCGTATCCGCTGAATGGTCGGAATCGAACGATATTCCTGATTACGACGGTGAATCGATGCGATCCGATAAATCCCCCAGCCCCGTCAACGCCACAGAGTGCCACCATAATGCGAATCGCGATCTATTGACTCTCGCACGCATAATGGTGCTCCTCGGCTAATGCGTGCATTGCAACGCCAACGTCTTAGGATAATCTACCTCAAAGCTCCGCGATCGAAGCAGCTGCTGCAGACGGCTGGTCCAGGCTTTGTTTTACTCGAGCATAATGATCGATAATTAATCAAGCGTTGTGGGACGCCGCAAAATGTCGCTGTCGGGACTGAATTCGTGACGTATATCGGCGAAAATAATTCCCGATAATGAGCGAAGTGCTTCTACAAATGACAACTTAAATATTTCACGCGATCAATGGATCAAAGTTCTACTTAAACAATAATAACATTGCGACGAGTGATATCTACGGTCAGACCAAACAGTCTGCTATTTCACTCTCGATAAAATAAGCAGATGAATCCCGATTCTGTGCTAGCTGACAATTTTCTATATTTGATATATAAATTTGCAAATTCCAAGTGTTTTTATCTATCCAATGAGCTCTGATTCGATCACCACAAAGTCCAAGCGATGGAAGAACGTCAGTCGCGAAAAAGGAGGCAAGTTTTTCGCGCCCCGATAATTTCGACAGCTCGGTGGGACAGTACGCGACTTTTATTGCTAATGCAATCCGTCGGCCTCGATCGAGAAACGGTCCGTCCGGTCTTCTGGTTACCGTGACGACGAGTAAGGGCGTTCGTGTTGGTGGCTCGGGGCCCCCGTACACGTGCACGGAAAATATGGAGAGGCACGAGAGCCGATGCGAAGGACTATCCGTCACGAGCCGCGCGTGGTAAAACGTGGCCGAGGAGTCGCGGTCGTTGGATACGGGGCTGAGGGGAAGCCGGGGGTTGCGAAGATATACCCGGGGACGCGATGGTAGTTTTATGCAAGGGCCGATCGTTAATCAATCACCGTCTCTATAGTCCAACGGACTGGAGATCCGTGCTGGGCGTCACGACCGGAAGGCGAGAGTGATCGAAAGAGAAAGGTACAGGGAGGAACGATAAATATTGTTTTTGCCGCGATCCTTAGGATGGCCCGCGATACGCGGCCAGTTTCCAAGTAACTCGCTTAGGGGGAAAAAGTTTCGGAGCCGTTGGACCTGTTTCGAGGAACCCCGTTTTTACGCCCCCGCGCGCGACAGGCTTTCCTCGCTCGTTTTGTCCGCAAGTTTGCTCGGGATTTTAGACCCGGTTGTCTCCGCTAAGTTCAACACGACTGGGGGAATTATTTGTATACTCGTACAAATGCACGGTACAGCCAAATCTCATGCTAAACGGGGCTCCATGAATTTATGGAAAAGGATACGACACCGAGTCGCTGAAGAGTTACGCGAGGGACGCGCGAAACTTGAATTTGAGGACGATTTGGGAAATTTAGCGTAGGGGGTTGATCTAGATTTCTTCTTAGAAAGTTTTCAAAAGTACAAATTATTGTACTTTTTATATATATTATACGCACTGTGATCTGAAGGATCCTATGCAAATTCCACGAGATTTATTTATTTCGAAGTCTAAACTCTGTAATAAAGATAGAAACACGATAAAGTAGAATGAACGTGTTGTTTTGAGATTAAAGGGGGACTCGAGTTCTTAAATAAAATCGGTTTACGCGCGCAGCGTGGGAGTAAGAAAGGAATTACGAGACAGGGGGATACGTTTAATTGCTTTCGCTTTCCCGCGATCGGGATTCGGATCACAGGCGTAACGTCCGCGCCCGGTTATCGATCAAAGCAAAGTCGAGACAGAACGCGACTGCAGGGCAATTCGCAGCAAGGCGTGGTCTTTTCTCTGCGTCCGTTAATCTCCTGCGACCACTCTAATCGCAGCAATTCGCGTCTGCCCGATGCTATCGGGCCGCGCAATGCTCGCGGGAGCGCAAGAGTACGGTGACCGATAGAACCGGCTAATCGTCGGCGAATACTAATTACACACCTCTAATCACCAATTCCGCGAAACGCCGATCGCCCTGGCGCCGCTTCGAATTTACGACGGACCCGATAATTCCTGCTTTGGCGGCCCGAGAGGCAAGATTTTCGCTCCGCTCTTTGCACAATCTGAACGTTGTGTCTTTGTCACGAGGGGATTCGCGAAACAAAGTGCAAAGCTGTAATTTTTAATCGAAGCATCGAACCTGGACGACTGTTAAAAATATATTTGTGAATGGAACAAATAATATGGCGTTATTCGTTCGCGTTGTCGTCGATTTTCGGGTTCGAAATGCCAGACTGCCCGCCATTAATCGTTTTCGGCAGGATAAAAAAGGGGGTAAACGCGCGTTAGAAGAAAATTCCACCGGCTGGGCGCGGTGTTTCTCGCTAAAAGCACGTTCATTATTGATACGACTCACCGTCGGGCCGCTTCTCGCACTCTGCGCGGGCCTTTGGCACTTCTCCGCTTTAATGACGGCGTTCGTAACGACTCCTGCGCGCATTACGTGCCGAAGGATGCGAGCGGACGTCCCAGACGTCGCGGGATAGAGACAGCGAACTGGTACGCGGACTTAATTACTTACTGTCAGAGGCTCGAGGCCTGTAACCGGCCGCTTACTCACCTGAAACACGAAAATGTCCGTGAATTAATTGATTTATCGAGTCGGTTAGGCGTCGAGTTTAGCGGTGTCTCGGAATTAACGCCACACAGGAAGCGGCAGGAGAGGAAGAGGACGGCACAAAAAATCAATTTTATCATATCAATAGCTGGTTAATGTTTATGGCTTTCTGAATATCCATGGACCTCGGAAATGAAAAAATTATTAAAATATAATACAAACTTAAAGTTGGACATTCTAAAGGTAGCATTTCTCATTCGTAAAATTCTGTATGTAATAAAATTTCTGTACATAATATATTTGAAAAGTAATGTTCAATGGAATAAAGGAAATTTTCTAAATGTTTTACAATTGACAAGGTGTAACCTTCAAGTCCCAAGGAGTCCCGCAATGGGACAAATTGGAATATTTTCAGTACACTTTTCCCTACATAATTATACAAAAATCATTTCCTCCGATGTCCCACTGATTAAATTATTACATTTTAAAGCTATGTGCGTCGTATCATTGTACGCGTATACGTGCGTATCAAATTCTATGTAATTATATTCTATGGTTCAAAAGTTACACAAAAATGTCACTGAATTTTTCAATTCCGACCATTGTGCGGCGGTTTCGCTCGATTCCTCAAGGTTGTCCGGTTTTATAAGGCTAACGGTACCGCGGGTCGAATAATTAAAAAAAAGGAAAGAGCCACGCTCTTAGGAAAGGCTCTCGACGACACTTAAGCCGCAGGTCTTTCGCGAGTCCTCTCGTTTTCGCTACGAGACGAGGGCGAATTTGATGCACGTCCCGAAAGGCATGATCGATGGTGATCGTAAAAAGGTACTAAATAATTTATCGCTGCCCATTTGAGTAATTAAAGGAAAAAGAGTTCGGAGACGGGTATTAGAAGGGGACTTAAAATGGATAATAGGCTTGTCGATAATACCATATGGCTTTTGCATTAACGTTTCACCGATATTCTTTGTTCAATTAGTTTCGATCGAAAAGTCTGGTGTAGCCACGAAAATTACATAACGTGAAAATATATTCCCATAATATCGATTTAATCCGTAAATGTAAAATTGTGTCCATCAATGAATTAATACTGAAATTAAATAAGTGCCTTGAAAAAGTTACTTCCAATCAAGTTGGTTTTATTACATTTATTTCTGTATCTCGTGTAATTAATCTACAGAAATTTCAATGGTATAGAAGTCGCTAAAAATTTACGGAGTGTAATACGTGAAATGGATTTATGGACAAGCATACTACAAATAAAATGGGGCTGTGGTACGAATTCTTTGGTCGAGACGCGAACGAAGGTGTATTTTAATTGACTATAACCAAGCTGCATAAACGCAGCGTGCAAGTGGCGTGGACGCGATATCCTATCGGGAAGAGCTTAATAGCGTTGACATTAACTAAGCAAACGAGCGAATGGAGTCATATCAGTCGAGCACGCACGTGTATCTCTGAACGTGTGTTCTGGCGTTAAAGTTTGCACGCTGGAAGGTGGAACCGTTCAAGAACGTTATACGGCGCATCATGCTATTTGTCGCTATTAGGCGACAAATATTGTCCCTCTGATGCAATAAGCTGATTTGTCCCTTACGAGATCATTTGCTGACCATTTGACTACAAATAGGATCGCGTGTAGCCTGATTTTCTGCTCTCGTGCTTCTGCAAACGTTTCTATTATATACATACGATCTCAAATATTTTACAGATTTTTGAGTAATTAAAATTTATCAATATAAACGACATCTCAGCCAATATGTATTTTGAATTACTCTTTCGATAAACGTTTGCCTTTCTTGCGAGCTCCAAAGAGCAAAACGAACTCTGGTTATTTAATTATAAACTCGCTTTGCCGAAATAATTAAACGTTTCTTCGTTAAATTTCGAACGGAACGTCGACGGCATAAAGAGGAATCTTTTGTTCCCGGTCCTCCAAAGCACACCACGCCCGATTTGTTGTCTAATATGTTTACACAGCGAAGTGTGAATTCATAATTAAGCGCGCGTCTATGAACAAACAATTTCAGCGGACCGTGCGTCGCGCGATTTAAACACTTCGACAAGCTTCGCCGCGCAGAGGGAGAAATTTTAAAGGAAATCTCATTTTGCCGGCTGAAATCTCTCTGCATACCTCTTTGCATATCGCGCCAATAAACCTGCTCGTCTCTTTGTTCTTCCCGTAGAAATAAAAGGTAAGGAAATTTTATTGCTCGCCAGAGACGGCAGCGCGACGCGGGACATGGAATACGGCGAACCGGACGGATGTTCGATTTTTTAACGAATTCTCTGGATAATTAAGAGAATGTCCGCGCGTAATTATCCCAACGCATTTAACACTCTGTTAAATCTGGAAAGTGAAATATAGGGAGTAGCGATCGCGTTGTACCTCTTAATTATAGAACAAGTTAGACGTTATGAATTTTCTGAAATAAAACAGAGACTCGACGATACATAAATTCGTATTTTTTTTTAAATTTACAAAGCGACGTATCGTTCGTAAGAATCGTTCCTTCATCTTTGCAGCCAGATATTTATTTTCGAACAAAGAAGTCCATTCTCGAGCGACCTCCCTCTTATCTGCACGGTTCGGTGTAACGTAGTATATCGGCAATTTCCTGTTTTGCGCTCGGCGAGCTTGAAAGTCGTCCATAAACACAGTGTTCCGTGGCAATCGAGAGAATCCCCGGCCCGGATTCGAGCACTTTAAAACCCAGAATCGATGAAAAGAGTCGCTTTGGGCACGGGCGCGGGAGAAGAGAACGCGCAGCTCGTAAATCGCCAACGGATAATCCTGATGGGGCGCGTTGGTTGCGCGGCAACCGGTAGCGACGATTCGAAAATCGTAAAAGGGGGACGAAATCGCGAAAAAGAGAGAGAGAGAGAAAGGGCACCCGAAAACGGCGTCGAGATTTCTCTTTTTTCCTTCCAGTGGCCCGCTCCTAATTGGGCGGGACGGTATGCTGCCTTTTCGCTAATTTATTTATCGACGGAACGATGGTCCGACGCTTTCTGAGCCTGTCCTTCGCGGGGCTGCAATTTAATCCGCAGTTACGTGCTTTCCTCTCATCGGGGATTATTCCTATCCCTGTTAACGGCGCCGCTTGTTATACACTCGGCATTGTTTTGCCGTTTGCCGCGTGCACGCCCTTTTTTTTCATCGTTACGTTTATTAGTTTTTCCAAAGTTCCAACGGCGCGCTTTCGTGTCGACTGTTTTCCCTGCGCCACTTTGTGCGTACGAATTGGCACGTTGGCTCGTTCGACGCTTCCCTTTCTTACAAACTACTTTTATAGGCTATTACAGGTTCACTATAATATACTGGATTTAATAATTATGAGATTCGTGAAAGTGAACGACTTTGAAAACGTTGGATGCTTGGAACAAAGAAGTTGCATTCTGGAGTTTTAAAATACTTTCATTGCAATTATAAAATATACATATTAAGATCATGTTAAACTTAATGAATGCTCGACAGTGCAAACAATATTGCCAAAGCAGTCTTTCAATAAACTATAGAGAATTAATAATAAAAATCTCCCAATTGTTAGAAAATAATTTATTATCTATAGTGTCTTAGAGCAAATCGAATCTGGATAGTTCCTCCACAGCATAACGCGTTTTAATCGAAAAAATGAAATGATTATGAAACGATCAGATACAATTTTGATTCTATGTGAAATACTAAGTAGGAAGTGTAGAATAGAATTTTTTAATACGAGACTTCGTTTTCAAGAAAATCGCTTTTGAAAACTCATCGCGCGCGAACAAGTAGAAAAGATCGAATTTGGTCAGGCGCGCCAGGCACATTCTACTGAAACGCGCGCGTATCCGACAGATCTTCGAATTCAATTATCTTGAAAATGAAGCAGTATTCGACGTAATGTTACTTTACATTTTCAACTTATTTCTTCACGTAGAATCACCCACATCCCGGTTTCACCATAATTACTGAGAAATAAGAAAAGTTTATCAACAGAATATTAATACTCAAATATCTAATGGATGAATTATTTTATGAAACCTGTTACACTGGGTCGGTTTGTGATTAAGAAATACTGAAGCACAAAACTGACCGTAACTTGTGAGAAATTTAAATAGAGTGCACGTGCATACGAGCTTCTTCCGTCGTTTTTGTGTCTCCAATTCATCGTCGAAGTAGGCCACACATGTTACAAAGCATCCTCTATTCCATGCAAATCAGTCTCTGTCACGAAAGTGGCCAGGGAGAAGATTTTAATTGCTTTCATTCGCAATTGCATTAGCAATATGCAGGATGTCAAATGTTAGTCATCATGCATGCATTGGAAGCAGAAATACACGAGATGCTTCGTTGTTCCAGTCATGGTTTTTATTTTTCGTTTCTTTTTAAAGAAGCAATTTGAATGCCGATACAGTATATTTTCCGGGACGTAATTAACTTTGCAAACAAATAGAATACATGGCACTTGAAAATAAAGAAATCGATATAAAATAAAATATAAATTCTTTAAAAAATGAATTACAAACTTTAACGAGATTCTTAACATTGCTCATATTTTATTACACAACGTATACCTGGATTGATTTTAATTAATTTTCACTCGAGTTCAATACTCATTGTGTTTCTGTATTTATTATATATGGTCTGGTGTAGGTTGTAAAAAATATTGACCCAAATATTGTTTTAAAACCAACAACCGAGTACGAAACAATTGTTCGGTGAACTCTTTTGAATCATAACGAATATAGGTTTTCGCATTATAAATAATAAATAATACATCCAATTAATTCTCGATGTAAAAGAACAACGAATGAATTGTTTGGAAATAAATTTCTTTGGATTTAAAACTAAATTAAAATAATAACAAGGAACAAGGATAAATTGAAACACGTTAGAAGAAACAGAGAACTAAAAACAGTATGCTTCATAGTACAATTGAAGAAATAATTGAGTTTCTTCGATAAGGGCAGTACTATGTTTAACAGAAAAAGGTTATTCCCTGAAGAAATCATTGAAACGAACTTAAAATAAATATATCACCGATATACGAGCTATTACTTCCCACATCATTGGTTTTAATAAAAGCGGCTACTATAATTCATTTCATATCGATACAATCGAAAAAGAAAACAGAAAATATTCGGTAAACAAGATTCGATCCAACGATTACTTGTATCATAAGCTACAATCTCTTCGATGACAGGGATATAGAAAGCTATCTAAACTCAATAACGTGTGACTCTGAAATTACCTAATATTCTCCAGGTAGCACCAAGTACCTGCGATCTTATGATTCTGCGAGATCAAATTAAAATCGGAGCGGAACAATACAAATGTATAAGCGCTTCCCTTTCGTAGATTATTTTTAGACTCGCTGGCTCCTGCCCTCGCATATCTTACCTCATTCCGTTCCACCGAATACGGTTAATAGTTTTCGTTCGACGATCCGTAAGAGTAATACGGTATGCGTAACGCTCGGCTAGCGCCGATCGCGTATTGAAAGTCGTCCTTCATTCTTCGGAGGGGCGAGGGAGCGAGGCGAAAGAAACCAGGCGGCTCCCGTTTGCAAAAAGGACGACACCCTTAATGGGAAATTTGTGTTTAATCCCTGTGTTGACAAGAGAGGGATTCCAGGGCGTAACAGACCGTTCACGGATGATCCACCTTTTCCCGCGCGCGGCAATCTCCTTCTTCGGCACGATGAAATTCAATCCGCAACCGGAGGATTCCCTCTCGTTAGGGATTACGCCTTTCGCTCCTTAAAATCCCTGCCCTCCACCTCGGCGAACCGTATTGTCCCGCCGTAATAAGGTATTTTAATTGGTGGTTGTTATTATGTTCAAGCAGCCGGTCCGAGGCTGGCCGGGGCTGGCTCTCTTCGGGGTCTACCTTCGACATAATCCGGGAACGGGAAGAGGCCGAGGCAAAAGGAGAAGGACGAGGAAACGACCGAGCAGGACGGAGGGATAAGAGACGACCTCTCGTTCCGCCTGTTCTGTCCTTCACGAAACAAAAACGGAGACGCCGAGCGAGAAGAATGAAAGGGGAAACGAAACCGTGGGCTCGTCGGCGGCGGGACAAAGTACGGATAGGAGATAGGTCGGATAGAAAAGGACAGCCGGCCAGTTCTCTTAACCTCGGCTACCATAATGCCCGCTACCATATACAAACGCCGCGCACAGAGGAAAGACACCGGTCGGTTCCTGCGTCGGTGACCGAGGGTCAACCAGATACCAACCGGGCTCTGTGTTTCGAGTGCCTCGCGCCCGATTAATTGCACGCTGGCCAAGATTTATCGGGCGGGGAGAGACCACGACTGAAACGGTATTCCGGCTCTCGTTCTTTGCCGCGGTAATTGCCCGGTACCGATTACTAATTGCTCCTACTCCCGGGGACCCCGCTCGCTGGTTGACCGATTTGGGGTGCGTTCTGACGACGAAAACGTCAAGATACCCGCTGCCCGGTATGGTGTTCCATCGCGGACCAAGAAGCTACAACCCACCATCCATTTACTTTCACGACTCTTGTCCGATGCAACAAAACTTCCCATTGTCGAATACAACGAAGAGAAAGAATTTACGTTGGTTGAAATTCCCCCTTTGTGAGGTTTTTTTTATCTTTTGATGGCTGCAATGTTCTCTCTGTTTCCTCCCATGGCTGTTATTTCTATTACTGGGCGCTTTTAGCAACTCTGTTTTAAGCTGAGATGTCATATAATTCTTTTTATTTGTTTTCACCGAGTGTTGTTTATCGCAACTGTGTGCTCTAGAGAGTTATAATGATATTAAACAGAATACAAATCAACAATATGCTGTGTTTCTTTTTCAAGAGGTTACCCATCCTTGTACTACTCGCGACCTGAATTTTTTTCTCGAAACTGAGTAGGATTTCGGGGGTATGTCTATTGATAAAAAATAATTGTATTTGACCCCAGAACCTAGAAATAATTTTTTTAGAACGATTTGAAATTTTTTTTTTCGCCGAGAAATTTAGGCACCTACCTCCTGTCGATTTTTCTTAAAAATTCCTTTTTCATGTTTAGTAATTTTGTTTGACGCCCTACAGAAAAGTTGTCTAATACTTTTCTGTAGGTACCCATGAGCTCTACTTCAGAAAAAAGTTTCATTGAAATATACTCACAATTGTAGGAGTTATGGCTGTTTGAAAATTGGACCATTTTTATGGGGTTTTTCTCATTTTGCGGGGTCAAGGACCAAATTTTCGAATATTTTTGCGATTTGTATATATTCTCCATCAAAATACGCGTAGTTTGCTTTTTTAAACATTAAAATCGGCCAATCCGTTCAGAAGTTATGACGTTTTAAAGATTCGCATGAAAATTCGGGCAGACATTTCTGGCCAGAAATGGTATTTTCGGTGAGGAATTTTTTTCTCGAAACTGAGTAGGATTTCGGGGGTATGTCTGTTGACCAAAAATGCTTGCAATTAACCCCTGCAACTAAAAATAATTTTTCCAGGACGATTTAAAATTTTTGAATTTAATTGTTAATAACTTTTTAACGAAGCCTCCACCAACAAATTAGTATTCTTGATTTTCGTCTTATTTTGGCCTCTAGAATCCTCTATTAAAATTTTTCCCAGGGGTGGCCGAACACCCTGTATAGAACTCGTCATTGTACTGTAAAGGGTTAACTTTGGTGATCGGACGAGAACTGGTGTTTTCAACGTGACATCGTTCACGACTACCAGTTTGCACGCGTGTTTAAATATTTTTCCATTATCGAGTCCTTTGAAGTAGTCTTTGAAACTCGCGGAAGAACGCGAAAAAAAAATTTTTCTACGAAGTCGTATTGACAGCGCGTAAATCGAGGCGCTAGCCGATGAAAATTTTTCCCTGGGCGCCCTTGGCCGCCTGTAAATAATGAACGCTCCGAAAGTATAGCCCTCAGACGACTGGAACTTTCGAAAATGAAGTTCGAAAGCCACGGTGTAGGAGTAGCCTGGAGGGGCGCATATTTGAGTAGCCATTAACGGCTTTGGCGTGGTTGCTTGTCAGTCGATAAAAGTTTTCGCCGTGTCTCTTTCCGTCTCTCTCTCGTTCGTTCCCGTCCGTCTCCCTCCGTTTCCCTTGTTTCTTCGTCCGGCTCTCTCGTTCCCTACCGCCTCCCGTTCTGGCCGTCTTCTTTGCTCCCTGTCTGAAATTTCACTAACGCGAAATTCCAAATGACGGACCGTGTCCTCGGTTACCGGGATTTCCACTCGTGATAGGAGTGGCGTAAATGTCGGTGCGTTAATAGACTTGAGCTTAACTTCTCTACTAATGGCAGCCACGGACAAATTTGATATCCATTAAGCATAATGAGATAATAAAGTCGCCGAATGGCCGCCGCTGAATTAATGGTTAAATAAAATAAGGATACTCGAGGGAGCGCTGTTAAGTTCCAACCTCCATTATAATTCCTTGTTTCTGGCGAGAATAATGAACGCGGTACCGGCGTCCAACTGAAAACACGCGATAACGAGTGCCTTCGAGAGTTTCCCTTTGCGGTCACTTTTATTGCAACACTGGTATACTGTAAAACGTCGATTATCAAAAAATATATTGATTTGCTGTACAACTTTTAAAATCATTCAATTCCCTGTTCGCTTTTAACGTTACGACTTCGGTTCTCTTAAACAGATTATCCGAAAAATCGATTACTGGAGCGAATTTGTGCCCCTATTAATTCGGATAATCGACGTTTCCACTGTATTGGAATTGATTATACGTCGCCATAATAAGCAGACCAACGTCGGTGTAGCCGGATGAAAATTTCGGACACACCGTTGCAAACAAAGCCTCTCTTCGAGTTTCCCGTCGAACTCGCCGCTCCGATTAACAAACACCGACCGCGCCGTTGTTTAAGCACCCATTAACATTCGTTTGACACACACTCATTTATTCGCGCTGCAAAGTAAGCGCGTCGAAACACGAGGCCTGGAATGCCCACCGCTAAACTGGCTTTGTAACTCGATTTCGAGAAGAGCATTGAACTTCTAAACTCTCGTGCCGGCTTCGAAATGCAAGTCTGGACCACAGAAATGCGTCCTTTTTCCGGAAAAAATTTTCCACTATTCAATTACAGTTAACCTGAATTCTGATTAATTAAATTCAATTGTTATATCATGTCTGATCACGTCGAAAGCATTTCATGAACGTCATAACGTTTGTTCTATAAAATAAATATAGGTACTAGATTCTCATGATGTAAAATAATTTTCAGCACCAAAGTACAAAGAATGTTAAATATGTTATAGATAATACTCTTCTAATTTTAAATTTCAAGTTACTATATTTAATTTAATTGTCAGGTATCTGTAATGGATATCAGTCGATGAATTTGTAATTCGAGATTGAACCACCGTACAGCAATTGCAGAGATCGAATATTCAGGTAACGCGAGAAATTCCAACTCTACTTTGTCCCTTTATCGAGAAACACATGCATCGCCGGAGAACAAATAAATGCAGATTTCTGCGGGGATTTTTCATTATCCGTGGATACGCGCGTCGTAAATCAGCAGGTCCCGGACACTCGCAGAAAAATAAATGAACAATGCGAAGTATCCATCGGATGTGAAACTCCGCGGACACCGCGTATATCACGTCATCCCCGCCGTGATAATTCCGGGACGCGGAAAAGAGAGGCCCCACAAATTAGATTAAACCTCGATAATTAAAACTAGAGGTTCGACGGTGTAATTTGCCGATGAAAATTTAGAACTGCCGGATGCTGGAGCCAGGCCGCGACGGCTATTCGTAGCCGGTTTCGATTTTATTTAAAACGCGTTAAATAACTCCTCTGCGTTTAATGCACGCGCCGATAAATCGCGCTGGCCCTGATAGAAGCTAACGACACGTCACGAACGATCGTTTGTAAACGCGTCACTGTGCATTATTCTCCTCCGAGAGGACATTTTTACCAATAAAGAGAATCGAAATTTCACGGGAACGACGCCCATAATTTCAGATACGCTTTTCCTTTAATTGCTCTGCATTTTTTTCACGCTCGGAAATTCCGAAATATGTCCGAGAATTGTTCGAGATTCTAGAAAATTTTGAAAACTTAATATTTTAATGGATAAGGAGATTTAAATTGTCAAACCTGGTTACAAACTTATTTTGTGCGTGGTAATTTTCAAACGCTGTACGCGAAAGAAAAATAATAAATTAGAGTAAATAGAAACACGTGTTTTAAATTGAGAGCTATAATATAATAATCTTTTTCTCTGCAGAATAGCGCCTTCCATAGATTTTAGAGACCCCTGGTTCGCCCGAATAAACACCGTAGCTCCGAACATTTATTTTTCGACGCAAAGTAAACGTATTTGCCGTGGACTAAAATCAGTTTCAATTTCTGCTGGAAACCCCGGTCGGTTCCGGCGGTAACAAGAGCAAGTAATAACATCCACGTTCGACGTCAAGATCGAAGTAGAAAGTAGGACCATCGAGTCGCAATTTCTCTTCCACTTAAAATCGCGAAACTAAACGGGCGTGTCAGGCCACGGCCGATATCGGTTTTCGATTTTGTTTCTCTTCCGACTTCGAGGACGTATGATCTATATACTTTCGCGCGTCTCGCCAGGTAAATTGGCTACACCGAATTAACGACCTCATCAGATGCCAGCAGGAATTTCTACCAATATATTAAATTAACTGTATCGATTAGATTGGCGATAAAATTCATGTTTTTGAAATTACTACCATTGATGGTAAACGCGTTTAGGACATGCGTGGTTTTTTTAAATTGGATAACTTTTCCAAGCTTTCGGGGTGAAATTATGTCGGATTAAAAGTGTAAATCATCGAACCGTGGTCGCGTTTCGCTGTTGAGTTCGATGCAGTTGTGCATCAGAAAGCGATGTAATCGCAACACGCAACCGCCTCTACCCCCCTTGTAAATTTGTCTTCTGCTCCTTTCACGAACATATGTGCGCCAGGCCTGTCAAACTGTTCGCTTCGTTCGTTTTCCGCGTTTCTGCGAACTCCAGTAGCTGTTCGGGCCAGGATGCAGCATGGTCGCTTCGCCCGGAAGGTCGAGTATTCTAATTGAGCGAGTAGACACAATGCCAACGGCCTGTGATGCGATTACATTAATCTTCTGCTAGCAGTTGAAAAATGGTTCAAGTTTCCGGGGATAATTAAATTCATTTTGCAAATTGAACGCAACGCGACTGGTACGATAGGAGGAACAGAAAGGGAGTGACTAAAAATTTATACATAAGTATCAAAACATTCTGTGTGATATAAAAGAAAATAATGGATCAGTACTATTGCTTTAAAATCACAATTAATAGATATTGATATTAGGACTAAATCAATTCTAGAAAAACGTAGATAGTTTCCTAGTATCTAAAATTGAAAATTAGCTGTATCTCCACGCTGCACTTTGCTCAAACATTCTTGTACATTTTTGCAGAATGGACCAACGTATCCTGAAATTTTAGCGAATCGTAGAGGCTTTTCCCATTTCGTGTCGTACAAATATCTGTCCATTTCATTTCATTTTCCATTTGCTTTCTAATCAACCATCAGCTTACTATTCCGCGTTTTATTTCGCTCGTTCTAATGAATTTCATTCCCTTTTTGTTCCAGTTACAATTTCATACGATTCGAAACTAGAATTGGTCAATATGTACAGCGATTTCTATTACCGCGAAAGAATATGATTTGATCGCCGCGTGATGAGTTTCAAACGAAATAACACCGGAATTCCATAGATAGAATTCTCGTTAACGGATCCCGTCGGACGTGCACACACGTTTGCCCCCGATAAATCGATTCCATCGCTCCTTTCCTCGATTTCCGCCAATTTCGTCTAGTTGCTTTTCCATAGCGCCGCCGAATAAGGACGCGTTACGACGTGGAAGCTACAAAAGCGGATACAACGTGACGTGGAAGGATGTGCCTGCACTTAGACAGGTCTTGCATCGCGTTCTGAGTCATGAATATCATATAACGGGTGAATCTGGAATCTGGGCTGGTCCGCGACTCTTTCCCCATTGAAAATAAAAGAAACTGGCAAGAAAAATATTGCACGATTTAGTCGAATCGCTTTTAAAAAATGCATCCACGCATTTGCACCTCTTTTTTTTTAATTCGATGCTTCCTTCGATAAAAGCTTGGTACGAGAAAGTCTCTCCAAACCGTATAATATTTCTCTCTGGATACAACAGTAGAAAGTACCTTTAATCCAAGGCTGGCACAGAAGAAAATTTTTTATGCAAAACGTCTATATTTATTGTTATACTCTGTAAGTTCACCAATGTTTTAGGGAACGAAAATCATTCCCGAAATCGGCGCTTAGAATTATCCCAGTTAGGCAATTTAACCCTCTTCATGTACCATTAACGCGTTCGCGTGTGTGGTTTCGCTCTAGACACACGGTCGCTGTGTTATTCATAATTAATTAATGCGCGTTCAGGTGTCACAAAATCGCTCCATATATTCGAACAGGTACGCCAATTAAGCTGCTTTTCCAATATCCTGAGACGGTCGCGTTAAATCCCTATTCACCTTCAAAGTTTTTAACATTTTAACTCCTAATACCTAAATTGTGAATTCATGGATTTGGATCGCGACGAAACTAAATTTGGAAAATTGTATTAAGCACTGAATGCAGTTCGTTGTGACCTCTTGAACTATTCTCGACCTCACTTTTTGTTCCGTGTCAATCACAAGGCGATTAATTATTCCAAAGTCACAGAGTGTCAAATTAACAAATTCAGTACTTCCGACATGTTTTGCTCTGTGAACCTCGAAATAGTTTAAAATGTCAGTTATTTCTCATTTCGCGTCTCTATCGTATCCGTTGCGTTCTAATAAAATACAAAAAAAAAAATAGAAACACAGATACCACCTTCGAATTTTATTTGTGACACGAACCAAATTCGTATATAGAAACAATGATCCTAATAGAATTAATCCGGACATGTTGGGGTCGAAACGTCAGAGTTGAAAGGGCAACGTTCGATGGAAATATCGTCCCGAAGAATGCAGCGGAAATAAACTATTTTCCTGCGTGGAGAGGTTGCTTTATCGACGTAAACGGAGTCGAGGAAAGTAGAAGCCAAAATAGATTTCGCCCGAAAGCATTTTACGTGGCGTAATGAGAGGAAAATGCTCTGGTCTGGTGCAAAAAGAGTTGTCGCGGTCGCGCGTGCGCTACCCACATGCCGTCCCCGCGACAATGGACAAAGTAAAATGCATTTGCGGAATGTTTCACGCCCTCAGACAGAGTGTTCGTTGTCTAGACTAACAAATGACTCGAAGCTTTGCGATTCCGTTAAAAACGAGCGGCCTTTGTCCAGCGCGGAAACTGCATTCAGAACCCCGAATTTCGTTGCTCTTGAGAAGCTTTGAATAGTTAATCGAAATAAGATAATTTTCTGCATACAACAATGTCACTATTAATAACCTACGAAATAGTAAAATAAAATACTAAATTGAGCACTCCTGTGCAAAATCTGGATGTCGACGTTAAACTGTTAAAACATACTATTGTACATATAAGACTGTATAAGAAAATAAATAAATTTTCTGAAGACCAATTCCCAGAGATATGTTTTGTGGCCCGTTACAGTTTAAGACGATTTGGAAACAAGTCCTTCAATTAAAAGTGTACCCAGAGTTCTGATACGCTCCGTACGGCTGGATTCCAAATCCAAGGTGTTTCCAACAATGAAATTTCTGGCGTTTGTTCGCCAGCGCGCTGAACTTCCGTAACAAGCTAATGTTTCGGAAAACATTGCCGCGTTCCGCGCGCTCAAAGAGTCTGTACCCCTTCCTGCTCGCAGTTTCCGAAAGCGTCATTCTCGTCAAACGCAATTTCGTCGTCCTTCCGGCAGTTACAATTACACGGCGAGCGAGCCACGGAATTCCTGACTGCGACACGAAACGCACGGGTCCGGAGAACGGTAGCTGGAAAACTGGGAGGGTAAAAAAACGTCGCCTGAGTGGATTGCCGGTGGAACGCGTTGTGCGTGGTCTAATGAGAGGAAAATTGACTAAAGTCCATAACTGCATTCGCCTCGCTTTGGTGTACGGCTAGCCGCACAACCGGTAATCGAGCATACGAAGTTCGTTCGCGAAAATGTCGCTTTACCTGCGGCCTTTCCTCTGTCAACGATGGCCCCGGCCATTAGAAACAGCCATCCCCCTCCCCTCCCCTCCAACCCCTTGTCCAGGAACGTCAAATGCGACACGAACCGCTTTGGACCGCGACAAAACAAAATCGCGTTTCCGCGCTGAGAGGCTCTGTTCCTCGTGAAAAACAGATCGGTCGTTTGCCCCGCGAAATTAACTCTGGCATTCCGGGCGCGTTTTTCGCGCCACTGGCTCGCTCGCTTGTTCTCAGCTAATACGATTGCGTACCCGCTGTTCGAACGTTTCCCAGTCTTTGACTAACTTTTTACAAAATTCGGGGCTTCTTTGTCGCGCCGGGTGGTCCGTAAAAACGCGCGTTTACGAAAAATTCGTTTCGAAAGCTTTGAAGCGAAACGATACAAAGAGCTTGAAATATGCTTGGAGGTAAACGTAGTTCAAATAGGAGCCTTTCGATCGCAAGAAAGCTGCTGACGCGCAGTTTTTTCGGATTATTGGCAATCGGAACGGGCATCGTCGAACTATAGAAAAATCTCAATATCTCCAATTTTGGCACTTAGCCCCTTTAGGTGCTTCCACTCTGCAATTGGAGCACGAGAGCGCTGCTGAGTCTTGCTGCACGGGCGAAACACGGTCTGATCAGGATATTCGAAAAGTTTGATGAGTTTCGTCGGGAGTGCGAAACGAAATATCGAGTACTCATCGAGGCGATGCTCGCGGGGAATGGACTGAAAATACGGAGAAATGGAAGCGGAGCGGAATCGCCGTAAATTTTTTATCAATTGCCCCGGCGGATGGTCATTATCATACATCGATATTGCGAGCATCTCGATCGGAGCAATGGTTTTCAAAGCGAACAGTCGTCTTGTAATAATTTTAATTTGACCCCCGCAGTACTCGTAACGTCGCGATTTAAGTTAACAACTGTTACGAAACGCAAAACAACGCGAAATGGCGATAGCGGTAGCTCGTTAGCCCGACTTGGCGCGCCATTAATAGTTTTCCGACAAATACGCTTGTCTGCGAGTCTAAAACGCGTCTCGAGAAGATTCCACCGACTCGTTGCGGAGTTCCGTGATTGGTATTCAAAAGTATCCGGGAAACCATGTCTTCCCTTAATTGACTCTGCTTAATAAACGACTCAATTCCGCGTAAGACGTTCTGGACCCGGCGCCGCCGCGGGTCCCGTGCCCTTCCCGATGAAATCTCGCCGGGTTTCTGAACGAGACACCGAAGGACCAATTAATTCGCGTTTCGCGGGGAGCTCGATTACTCCTATAAAGACTTTAAGGGCGGGAAAAGCCGGCCGTCTACTCTAATTGGCCAATTTTCGCCGCTTAACGTCCAATTTATTACTATCTTCGGGATCTTCCGGAGGATGTCGTCGGCTCGGAAGAAGATAGAAAATCGCTCTCGAGAGTATAATCCGATCGCGAGGCCGATAGATTGGGATCAGGGCGAAGACGGCGGACCGTTGGGTTGAGGGTGGACGGGCAACAGCTGCCGTTCGGATCGCTAATTAAAATGTAAAGTAATTTCATCCCGAGCTGCGTGCCAATGAGCGAGATTACGGTTCGTGTTTCTGGTGCAAGGTCGTATCGCCGAGCGCAGGATGAACCAGGACAACGTCGAGATAGTGACTAATGGCCCTTCTAATTCTGACTAATCGGCCACCCTCTTGGCGCACGCGTCCCTCCCTATCGTGGCTTTTGATGCTTTTGACAGGATTTACGCATTCGATACTTAGAGACTGGGTGGTCGATCTTCTTTGCAAAAGCTCTCCTAATCTCCCTAATTGAACCAATCTGCGACAATGCTTCAACGGTTTGATGTTTTGGGATTCACAGACGTATAAGGGATTTACTTTTGAATGGAAGTCTCCGTTACGAACTGCTTTTGCAACTACTCCGCCAATTAGTAGCTAAGCTGTGCTCTTTAGCATATGTGGACTACTGATAATGTGGACCGGGGAAAGCCGATTTTACAAAGTTAATAGGAACGAAGCTCGCACTATCAAATTTAACGACATCGGATACAGTCGACGGCGATTCATTTATTTTTAAAATGTTAAAGAGCAAAAGTGTATGTGAATTATAGAAATAGAGTAACAGGTATATTGAAAAATGTATGAAAGTGTACATAAGAAATCAATCTCTAGAATTTCTATAAGGATATCTATTTGAAAGAAATATTTTCCTAAAGTTTATATTGCATATTCATCCAGTGATCTACTAATAAATCTTATTCCACAAAAGATGCAGAACACAAGTAACAATAATCTGCATATTTCTAAAATATTTTAGAAATCCACCTACGGGATTTCCGTAATGCCTGAACAATGTTATCCGAAGTATTTCTAAAACGTTGTTTCAACGCACAGGCGAAAGAAAATACATTGCAGAGACATCTCAGAAATATTCCATCAAATTTACAAAAATATTCTTGCAATGTTCCGTGCTTTCTGTGCTCTACGGAGTAGTAAAATACAGGGCGTCCTAGTCATAATACAAAGACGAATCGAAAATGTGGAATAAAATACTTTTCGACTTCCTGCTATCGATAAAAACAACTTTGAATATTTCTCGATCGAGCTAGTTGAAGTACAGCTCTATAGACACTATTTCAAATATTTAAAATTAATCTCATTAAACACAGTCTATACTAAAATTCTTCACATCCAAATCTATAATTAACACTATATAAACCTTCTGGATTATTTTTCTCGAGAGCCAAAAATCCCAAAGAAAAAATTCTCGTACCATAGCCGATAGATGCAATATAATACGTTATCACATTCATAGGTATTTGCTCATACTTTGACCCCGCGTATCGCAAAAAGCTGATACAGAGAATACTAGAAATAATATCTCCGGCGTCTCCAAGGAGCGCGTCCACGCGCATCCACCAGGATGGAATTCGTTTGAAAGTTTCTGCGGTGATACTTCACCTTCATACCGTCGCGGTAAACTTCCGGATAGAGAGAAAGAGAATCTTCCCCGGTACTCCCGATCCCGTGGAACACAGAAAAGATAAATTCGAAGTCGATTTCAAGTTTTCCACGAGGTCGTCCTCGTTCGTAGCGGATCGAAGGCCGATTCTCAATTTCCAGCCGATGGCCGGGAATCGTTGGCGCGATCTACGACACGTCGACCGCGGTTCTGTCCACGGTGCAGGGCTACCTGGTACGTGTAGACGAGCTCGTACGACGCAGTTCAGGATATTACTGGCCGGACCGTACGGTCGGCTAAAGGAATTGGATTTCACGTAATGCCTCGAGAACCGGGGCGTACAGGCGATGGCCAGATAGAGCGAGGCGACGGACGCGCCAGAGGGAGACAGGAAGGAAGGGCGGAAGGGAATTGACCTAATCCAATTCGATGCGAGTTCTCGCCCACTTGATATCGCATAACAAGGGTCGGATGGCGGAACAATTTGAATGCGGAATAAGATTATCGCTAAGACAATTAATTAATGCAATCGAAGTAATTGGAGGATACGGGATCCATTGTCGGCTCGTTTTCGTTTTCGCGCGGACATTTCAATTTCTTTTTATTCGTTAACGATCTTCATTTTTCACATTGTCGACTCTGGTGATCGTATAAGCGTTTGCGTGTCGCAATATTTATCAACCTTTTGACGTCTCGACATATTTTTGTGACGGTGACGGTGACGCTTATGTCACCCATATTTTTCAAATTTTAATCAAGATGTGCCCCATTCTTCGTCGACGTTTTGGAAGCTTATTATAGATTTCGATTTGTTTCGACGAACCGGAGCCCAGACGGTATCGCTTGCAAGATTATGAGATTACTGTTCCCGGTATCGGTGATACGAGTCCCTTCGACAAAATCCAATTTACCAAGTCGACCGGGCATAATTCATCTCGCGTGACAGTAGCCGTTGTCTCAATTTCTCAAAACACCAATATCCATCTTCCCGCGGCGGTGGTGTACGCCTTGTTCGCGCTACGTGTATTCACCTTGCGTGACTAACTTTACCGGTCGCGGTCCAACGTAATCGCCCTGGAAGTCGTGAGTAATGTGCAAACTTCCATTAAGTCATTGTGTCATAAAGGTTCCGGGCGCTGCTACGCCCTAGCGCGAAGCAATGCAGTTGTCGATGCTGCCGGACGAGAAAGAGATCGCCAGGACAATAATTCTCGGACGGATTTAACCTGACGGTTTCGCTACGGACAGTTTCGCCCAGGAAGTTGAGCGTTCCCTTCCTGTAACTGCTCGAACGATTTCGATTAATCCGTTAGCCGGGATCCGATTTTCCACGCCGAAATCTGTAATCAATTCAATTATTGACTCGAGATACCCTTGCAAACGGATCCGTTTTAGTTCCGTATCCTATACAGTCGGTTGCTCGATCATGACTGCAGTTCCCTAACAGTATCTTTCGCGGATCGATAACTATAGCCAGTCGGTACGTGCCGTTTGGTCGGTCACGCGAATCGACTGCCTTTATTTACGTACTCGAGGTACGCACCGTGCGTGGTGTAAGTAATTCGAAGCGAGCGCCGTTCGAAAACCGATTCCCCTTTGCTCGGACCGACCTACTTTTTATATCAAAGGCCAGCGCAACGATTACTCTGGTTATCGTTGTTTAACAATCTGTAAGTAACGGACTGTTTTATTCCTCTATCACTAAATATTTCATTCGCGAACGGCGCGTATAAATACGTTGCTCTCGATCTGATAAATAAAGGGGACAAGCCCTCTCGTTGTCGAGGCGTGTCGGTGCGTGACGAAGCTGATGTTTCTACTGGCATCGTAACTGCTGCGGCGCTACAATGTCCACTAAGATGCAACGTGATACGAGCAAAAGTTACGAGTTATATGAAAGTGGAAAAAAACTTGTTTATGGAGTTCGAGAAATTGAACGAGACGTCAGGTGACGCGATCGGAATATAAAGTATCGAGAACTATCTAGTCGATGGTTTAAGGGTTGAAACCGCAATTAATATCAACGTTTTCAATACGTATTAGTGCTAACTTTCTTTTACGACGAATGGTCATTTTTCGACTCGTTAGAGGATTCGTGAAATCGTTCGAAATCGTTTGATTTCAGACAATTGGATCATTCGGACTCGTAACAAGTTCTTGATGTCAAATTTCACAATTATGAGGCTACTCACTCGTCATCAAGTTTTATAAATTAAAATCAACACATTTTTACATTCACGAGGTACGCGTAAAGCAAATCTATTTTTTTCGTGACCATTCCACGTACCAACAAATTAACAAAATTAGATAGTATACGTTTGAAAAATTATTTGGAATTAATTCGTAAGTCAAGGGGTTAAACGCCCATTGTAGCTGGCTAGGCCTGTAAAGGATCCAGAGGGATCGTTAGAATTCGTAGAAGAGGTATCGCGGGAGATGCATCACCCCCAGGCGTAGTTTTCGCAGCGCAACGTCAAAGGTTCGCGACTGTTGGCCGCATTGTCTCCCCCTCCCGCGGGAAACCAGGCCCTTATCTGGGGCCCTAATCCCTGCAGGCCGTGGAACCCCTCATTATCCTTACATTTATTGCCCGTCGGCTTAAGGTCTTTCCGATGCGATCGGCACACGTAGAGAGAAACGCAGAAAAACTGGGCAGTATCCGTGCAACGCCGGTACCGGCCACGGCTTGTTAACATTCTTCACGCTGTAGGTGCGGAGCTCGCCCTTCGACGGGCCTCACGGGCCCCTCGGTCGCGTCGTCGTCGTCGCGATTACGTGGCCGAACCGTGCCGAACGGAAACAGCGAACGCGAACGCGACGGAAAAGAAGGGGAAACGGGAAGAAGAAGGTAAAAAGAATATCGTTCACGGGCGTGCATACGTACGTGCATGCAAGGGGTACACGGGTCGGGGTCTGTGTTCCTCGTTACATCCGGTTCGTAGACTTCCTCGTCGATCGCTGGACCTCGAGCGAGGACTTTATCGCACCGCTGAAATTTATGAACGTGGCAAATTCAAGGACTGGGTCCGCGCGCCAGAGAATATATAGGCGACGGACCGAATGCTTGGAGATTTATCGAGCATTATACAGGGTGACACCAAAATAAGTGGTCCCACTTTGGTGCCGTATTCTGCCCTTTCCAGGAATCAAGAAAAGTCATAAGGCAGGCCCAAAAAGCCTATCTTTTTTAGAGGAAAACAGTTTTTGTTGGAGAAATTGTAGACCTTGATGAGAAAAATGGGAAATCTAATATGTTTCTACTCTGGAGTCGATGGTTAAACTATAATACTAAATTCTGTGTGATCGAATTATTCGTATGTCGCATGAAATTAACTTTGAAATAATACTGTCACAACTTCAGAATTTGATAAACTTTGTACATGTACAGTTCTGAAACTACTAGTGTTTTCTTTATATTTGAGCCACTGTTAGAAGCGGCAAGACCTCCCCTTTAAAATGGCTTTTGGTTTTTGTCGATCCGACTTTCAGTTTTGGAGATATCGTAATTTATATAAAAGGGAATTTTTAAAATGCGACGCTCCGTCTTACGAAAGCCTATTAACGCGTATTAAGAATATTAAAACTTTAGACGCGTGCAGTTCCGAAACTACTAGTGCTTTATCCATTATTGAGCCACCGTTAGAGGCAGCAAGGCCTCCCCTTTAAAATGGCTTTTGGTTTTTGTCGATCCGACTTTTCGTTTTCGAGATATCGTAATTTATGTAAAGAGATATTTTTTAAATTCCGCTATCCGCGCTCTCGCCGCCTTAGAAACGTGTATTAACGCGTATTGAAATTACTAAAACTTTAATTACGTGCAGTTCCGAAACTACTAGTGTTTTTGCCATAATTAAGCCATTGTTAGCGGCGGCAAACCTTCCTCTTTAAAATGGTTTTTGGTTTTTGTCGATCCGACTTCTCGTTTTCGAGATATCGTAATTTATGTAAAAGGTAATTTTTTTAATTCGACTATCGCTGTCTCCGTCTAGCGCGTCGGACCTCGCACTCGCTCGTGCGTCGTGCTGACCTACCCTACGAACGTGACTCTCGTGACCTAGTTCCGCGTAGTGTTTCCAAGAATTTACTACGCGCTACTATTTACGCGCGCGCGGTCATTCGTCACGCGTCAATGAAACGTAAACAAACTCTTCGGACTCTTATATCTCCGGAACCAGCCACCGCATCGACTTGAAATTAAAATCGCTATATCTCCGTAACTAATAAAGCTATCGACTCGTACAAACGCTCATTTTAAAGGGCATTTCATCCTCTATCATATGACCTACTATAATTTATGCAGTCTTCCATGTTTATTTTGACATTTACTTTGACCCTGTATTTCTAAAGAAGTTTCAGAAATTCCTATCGATTATAATGAATTTACGTTTGTATATAGGATGTTTGCTTAATTACTAGTTAGAATTTTTTCGTAAATAATCGATAGATTTAAAATTAATGAGAAATATAAAATCTAATTTAATGTAACATGCAAAGTGATTCCGTATTGAAAGAAATGGAACTAAAATAACTGTTCTTGGACTTGACCAGTGATCTGTCATATTACACTACTTTTTCACAGAAATTCTTATCCTGTTACTATGCCAAACGTGTCCTAGAATATACTGTATACAGTTTAGACTGTGACTGGTTGTCGGGGAGAGTCTAATAAATCGATGTCAATTTTATCTGGACGTAATCGACGAAATAATCAGAACCGTCGATGACGCGTTAACCGTGCTTCAATCGCGGCGAATTCAAACGCGAACAGAGGAACAACAAAAACGGAGAAAAGCAATGAAACAGTTTGGAAAATCGATATCCGTCCGCGGGTACCGACGGAATTCCGTTCGGGCTGCCCGCTATCGCGAGGCCGATAATTGTTCTTTCACGGTGGATTACACTGGCTGCTCCTTGTCGCAATGTGTCCGCCGTGAATGCCACTGTAGTACGAATCGAGTCGCGGCCCGAATAATCCACGAATCGTGCGACGAAAACGTCATACAGTCCTCGACACTTGATTACTCTCACAAAGGAAGGATCCAACCTGTCCCCCTTCCGGTTTTAACATGCTTTCGCGGAATGATAGACCACGAGTCCCCTCTTTCTTTGTGCGGACGCTCGATAATTTCAGAAATGTAACTTGGGATATACAAAGCGTTCCATGATACGTGTACCTATTTTAACAGTGGCAGGGGACATGAAAGCAACGAAAAGAAATCATATAAATATGTCCCAGGATAGAATATTCTGTCAAACCTTTTCATATCGTCACTGAAAGTGGCTTAAAAATAATTTCAGTCCCCCACTGTCATTTTTCTTTGCTTATTACCCTGTTTAAAAATAATTCTCAACTTTATATCTGTAACTCAAAACTCAAACGTCAACACGCTCTTTAAATAACAGCCCTTGCTAACAGCTGACAGAAATTCAGCAAAAATTACACAAGACCGTTCACGTTCCCCTTACTAATGGCGTCGCAAACACCCTTAACGCTGGATTGATCTATCCTCCACCCTAAAATACGCATTTGATCGTCAGACCGTGCGCGAAGCTCTCTACACGGCACTCGCTCGTCCATAAAACCAATCGTTATTGACAATAACGACCCATTAAAACACCGAAACGCAGCCCGCCCTGTTTCTCGCCTGCTCACATCACCCCCTTATTGACCGCGTCATGGGTCCAGCGTCGATCGACCACGACGAATCCGTAATACGCGGTACCGTAGGTCGAGGCGAGCTGGAAATAGTCGATCGTTGCTGGAAACGCTTCCTCCGAGTCACTCGGGACGAGCACTGGGCGTGTACGAGGCGAGAGAATGGTTTAAATGATTATACAGGCTGATTCTTAATTGTATGTCAATGTTTCGAAGGATAACTCTAAGGCATAGCGTCGCTTCCCGCGCGGAGATAGATTTCGAAATGCCTGTTATTTCGCTCAGAATTTAGCAGCCATCGTGCACCTGTTTTTAATATTCGACAGCTTGGAGCAATTTCTGTCGTTAAAGTTGAAAAGCCGGACTTGGGCTGCTGATTTAGCCTCATTTACCCTAGAGAGATAACCACGAGCCATAATGCTAAATACTAAAGGGTTGGGGAGGATGGTTTCTGGAAGCCTCTTACCTTGTTCGTAATTATTAACATTATCCTTGGAAAACTCTGTAAAATAGTAGTTCGTATAAATTTGATGTAATTTTATGCGCAAGAATTTATTTATTTTCGGGAGTAGCCAGGAGACAGGTGGAATGTTTTGCAACGATATAGACGCTATTAATACCGGAGATTGCGATCTTTTTAAACATTAGTCAATCGCGTGTCGGTACTGGCACCCGTGTATCGTAATTACATATGTGTAAAGCGACTGTAGCAACTTCACCGACTTGGATTCATGTTTTCCAATGAACCAGATCGAGTGCAGAAATAAATACCAGTTTTACTCAATCCTCATTGTCGAGACGGAGTTAAACATACGTCGCGACAATGTACGACACAATATGTAATATAATTGCGGTGGACACGCATGCTCGCGCATCAAGGGTGTCCAACGCACGGACAACTCGTAATTTTACGACACAACTTCGAAACTTACTGCCTCGAAGAACTATGCGACGGTAATAAAATACAAATCTTATCAAGGTACAATGTATGATATTGGTTCGCGGTAGTGATGGAGAACCGTAATATTAAAGTCGAATGAAAATCAATTGACCATTCGCGTCCGTGGTGTTATCTTCATCGCACTTTTGGCTACCAAACACTGTCTCTTCTCTGTGCAAATCCATCGCCATACGTCGAACAGACACTTCGAAACGAAACGTTGTCGCGGTGATTGAAAACTCGACGTTTTCGCCTACGTTTCGAATTCTCGAAAAGCGTGGATGCGGGAATCAACGGAGAATGGAATAAAGAAAAACAGAGGAAGGCGACGAGGAGAAACAGTAAAGGAAACGCAGACAGCGAGAACAAGAAAGATGAACGAACTGTGAAATTTCATTTTGTTAAGCTGGTTCCTTCGGTACAGGAGATTTTCCATTCCACGAGCTGGCTTTCCAAGCTGCACCAGATACGCATTACGATAATTTTTATCGGTTCGTTCTTCTCGCTAATTTGCTACGTAAAACTTTCATTATATAGATTTGTTCGTAGACTAACTTTTGCTTTGCTCTCTTTGATATTAGTTTGAACAAAAATCTGCTAATGGATTCGAAAGTCTGCAAACTTTATGTTAGCTTGAAATCGATAATTAAGACGTTTATTTTGAATCTAGCGAAGTAATTCGAAAGCAACTGTTATCGCTGGAGAAGAAACAGGGCAACGTGTTTTACGAGCGTCGTCCAATCGCTGCCCCGGCGATATTAAGTATACGGGTTCTGTTTTCTTGTTTCCCCGATGGGGGTGTACCGACCAGTAATTCCTTTCTTGCGCGGCGGCAATAGCGGTCTGCATTGCTGAAAGTGCAATAAAATCGTCGGCACCTTGCTGGAATACTATGTCAACTGGATGTACGAGACAGAGCGTTTCGATTTTTTGTTATCGTGCATAAAGATAAGCTGGCAAACGTTTGCATAGAACGCGATGACTTCTGTCTGAAATGCACATTATCTGGATAAGAACGATACGTGCATATGGAACTTCGAATTAGAATACTTTTACGACATCGTACGAATGGGCATTGATATTATCGTGTACAGACTTGAGTCGTTTCCAAAGTTCTAATTATTTTCAGAAATAAATTATTATAATAAAAAGAACCTAAAATCTATTGGTACTTGGAAGAGACAATACTGGATTGAGAAACCTAGTATATTTGATGTTTTCAGAATGAAATCTTCAGAATAAGGATAGCTTTGTACTATTACACGCATAAACAGAATATTATCTACATGCTTTGATTGTGTGTTGAGTAGTGTGTAAATGTGATTAGCGTATAGCGTATGGATACTACAGCATCGCGTCTCACAGGAGATTCGATCACCTCTAGCCTACACGGATGCTCGAGACGGAGTTTGTACGCCAGGCATCCCGAATACCCGATATTATCGAATTATCAGTACTCTCGTTTACGGCACAAGATACCAATTTCATGCTCCTTGCATTTCAAATAGGAGTCGATACCTGATGTAGTATTCCCGTTCCCCTAATAACGCGTCAGTTTTTCTGATTACGGTGATTTCGTCTGCCCCTCGACGAACGCCAGCTTGCGTTCGTCGTCGAAGTTGTCGAGCGTTGGAACTCGATCGAGTTCCCCGCATTATACGCGCAAATGTTTAATATTATTCGATTAACAGCGTTCAAATATGCGGTGGAAAATTCGTTTCTGGCGCAAATGTTCCATTCACGACATAAATGGGAATACATCGTTTCTCGTTCGATTGTTGTTCCCGTTAATAATTTTATGTTTGTTCTGCCGTGCAATAATTTCGACGACGTGACCGTCGCGTCGGTCCTTCGTTTTCCTCTGTTTATCGTAAACGAGAGTTGCTTCTGGTTCTTGTAAAATTTTTCTCAATCGTCGCGAAGCCGTCCTTACGATCAACGTTATTGAATTACCACCTTTTAATTACGACACGACCGCGTTTCATTGAAAGCGACGTGGTTTTAATACTCTCGCGTGTGTCGCGTTAAAAATTTTTCCCCTCCATTTTCGAATAACACGCCAGCGGGGAAAGTCGGCGGGAACCGACGCGTCCCAACGAAAATAATCATATGCGCATTTCAACGTGTAATTATTCTGTACTAAAATGGTATAATGAACCGTGAACGCAAATGAACTCGACGTCGTTATATCGTTACGGTAACATATCCAGATAATGATCGAAAATAAAGAAGCATACAGTAGAAGTAACTGTTATCCGCGGAATAATACTAATGGCTTTCATGGAGCGGGCATCCGGGCGAATAAGGGTATTATTCGAAACGATGGTATACTATGCTGGCAATAACGGCGCGCAACAATAGCTTACCGTGAGTTGATAAATCCAACGATATACGCACAAAGTTGGTAAGATCAAATAGTTCGTAGTTCGGGAAGTCTGGGTCAAGTGTTAAGTGCAAGTTGGAGGGTTCTAATAGTTTGTAGCGTCAGAGTTCAAGGAATTCTGATTCTAAACGTTACTGTGTCGCTAAATAGACGTCCCAACTTCTGCTTCGAAGAAACTGGTACGGAATGGCGAACTTAAGGAGAGATTTATGACAATTAACGGGTTCATTAAAGTACCTTGAATGTGGGTTATTACAAATTCGACACGACCATACTATCAATCGTGGCGAAAAGAAATTATTTCTATTTATCGTGCTGTTAGTATTTCTAATATGTACGATATAATGATTCAGTGATCACCGTTGGGGTAATTATTTTGGCGGTAGCCGTTCAAGTGTTAATTCATGCACCAGACTGTGTGTGTGTCGATTCTGGTGACGTTCTTTGAACTCCTGGCTGTCGGAGGTATCCTGCCGCCTAAATCGTCGGGTAATTCGTATTGGCGGGTTTCCGGGCGTAGGACTCGCGCGAGCGTGCACGCGAAAGCGTACATCCGATACGGGCGAGAAGGACAGAGCACGCATGCACGCACGTCGACGGTAGCCGCAACAGGGAAACGACGTACGTCGAGTATCGATAGGTCGAACGTGCGTGAGTGGCCACGTCGAAGGGCTCCGCAGCCGGCTGAAGGCTGAAATCGAATATGAGGCGCGAGGGCTAAGCCAAGCCCGAGGAAGCACACGGTAGCCGTGCACACGATGGTAGGGAAAGGCTTCTCTTTTCCTCGTCGCCCGCCATTAAAGCCGAGACGACGTTCCGGGGATCGTAGACCCATCTCGTCAAACTCTTAAACGGATCCTGCCCGCCGAATCTGGATAAGCTGTAAAAAGCGAAGGAGAACCTTCCCCCGGAGGCGGACGGCCCGCCATGTTTGATCTCGTCTGATTAAACGGACTCTTTTATTTCTGGCAGACCCCTTTATCGCGTTTTGCCCATCCGACAAGCTTCTAATTTACGCGGTTTTTCGACGACGCTACGCACGTCAATAAGACGCCTGGCTACCACTGGACTCTTCTACTTTTCAAACTTTTAGATGGTACATCGATATTAATTTTGGAAAACCGGAGATAAAATATATTCATCGTTACTATGGACGAATTTTCCCAACGATTCTAATTTAAAGTATAGAGAATGGTCAGTGAAGCTTGAGGGAGATAGGTTTCCATCAGAATCAACTCATTGTCGAAAAATATTAATTTACCCATTCCCTGAAACTTATTAAGCTCTGTGTATAAACACGAGACTACGAGTTACGTAGTTCCCAGCGTATCTAACGATCAACGCGAAATAATGGCGACGAAATGATATGCGAGCCCGACTGTTGCATATTTTTACAATCAGTTCCACGGTTATAAACACCGATAATGGCGATATTCTGCGGGTTACGCTCACAAGGTACGCGCGCAGCCCGTTTCGTTTAACGCGCCCTGATTATATTTATAATTACATTGCGTCCGACAAATCGTTAAACGAGCGGAATAAATTAGAGTCGGCGAATGCCGTGTACGCGAGCGTGTAAACGCGCGAGCGGCCGCGCCTCGCGCTTCAGCCAAAATGCGAGCCATCGGAAAGTCGTTCGATGCGTTTTTGTTGATCTAGCGGTTGTTCGTGTTTGTTTAATTAAAATCATGCAAGTATGACGTGTAATTTATGGAGATTCGCACGGTATACACCGACACCGGCGCGCCGGTACACAGACGGTGTTCTTTCCCGTCGTTTCCACGCCGAGCGCGAAACTAATGAGGTGAAACGTCAACCTTTCTTCCTTTCTCGAACAGAGAATGACCCTTTCTACTCCGTGGAAAATGACTTTCCCGTTGCCGGTGACGCGATAATTACCCCAATTACAGCGAGTAATTTCGTATTATGTTACTATTATTTGGCAGGCATTCTTTCCTCGCGGTGTCTCGCAGGGAGACTGAAAGCAACTTTGTATTCTCCCAATCTTGACAAACGGTCCTAAGCACAAACATTTAAAAATTTGCGTTACCTCCTGTCATTATGTAGTAAATTTCTGTGTTACCAGAACAGAGTGAACGCAGGGTAGTAAATAAAAATTACCTGTGTACTTTGATTCATCAAAAAATAAAATATTACATTTCCCCGAAATTATCACTACTTGTACCTTTTAATTTCGTACGCATCATTATTTTCAACCGTACCTTTGAATTTAAATGCACAGTTTTACAAGATAGAGCGATTTTTATATTCGCAATGCATAAATACGGTACGAACAGAGAGGTCAAGAGGGATCATAACGCATATCCAATTTGTACAGTTGCACAAAAGCGTTTAATCTTTCCTAGTTACGCGAGAAATAGAACAACGTTGCAGCCCAAGGGAACGTTCGTCCAAAAATAATATTGGCTCGAGATTCCGTTCCCGCGTAAATTTCGAAATCGTGCCCTTTCGGTTGCCCCTCCGGTTCCCTCATTACGCGTAACGACGGTTCAGTCATAAGGACACGTCCGTCTACGTAGGGGAAGACGGTCGAGGAGACCGGTCCGTCCTTTTCTCGGCGTAGTGGCGGCCAATCGCCTGCTCCACCCAAGTCGCGGCTCTCATTACGGTCGCGGCCTAAAGAAAGGGCCTTCTTTTTCCCCCGTGCAGCTAGTTTTATCTGGCTGGTCGTAGAGGTAGATAGGTACATGCACGTACCAGGAGGGCAGTCTTCACTTAAGGCAGACTGCCTGAAGAAGTAGTTTCATCTCCTTCCTCGTCGCCGCGCCGACCGCCTCGCATCCCCCCCTTTGCCCGCCCGCCACAATGCAGCCTGCAACGATGCAGCCCTGTGCACACCGCTACGACTGCCATCTAGTCATCCAACCAGTCAGCCAGCCAAGCAACGAGCCAGCCAGCCAGCCACCTACCCAGCCAGCCTAACCACCCTGTCTGTCTAGACACTCTCCTACTCTACTGCACCCTCTGAGCTCGCGCTTTCCCCTCGTGCCTGCTGCACCTACCCTCCCACGCCTTCAACCCTTTGACACTGCACCGTACTACCGGGCCAAAGGGAATGTGTCGGTGCACCAACACCGACGACCAAGGTGCATCGCGAGCGTTGCACATGCAGGACAGCCCGAGAGAGCCCACCCTTTGCGCGGTTATGTACGTTCGTTTCACAGCGGAGCCAAGCGGGAGAAGAAAGGATGCACACACATCAGGCGTCGTCGCATCACGCATCGTAAGTTGCACGTACGAGCACCACCGGCAGAAAAGCGAGAGGGCAGAAGGGAAGTTGGACCCCTTTCGGGTACGGATTCTCCGCGTCGCGAGAAAGACAGACAGAGTCGCCCTTCTTCCGCTACACCCTCTCGGCCACGACAGACCACGCCTTCTCGACCTACCGTCGCGACCGCCACAATATCGTCCCTGGCTCTCTGCCTCTGGTCTCTTACGCCTCCCTGCTTCCGTCACTGCTACCACTGCTAACCCCGGGGACGTCATTTCCGCGTGCAGTCGATAGGAATTTAATAGACGGTTTTAAAGTATTCGCTGCGAGCTTCTCTGCCTCGATCCAAGCCGTTCCCGCGACGCGATTCAACGGTGACGCTTCTGGGGAAGCTTCACCGATTCTTTAACAATTTTCTAACCACTGATAAATGGGTTAAAAAACATTCGATTCTCTATTATTTTTATTTCTGATAAGAACAGAATGAAGAATCTATCCGTGTCGCATTTTTATTTCCGTGGATACCTTAACGACTAGTTCGGGGGTGTGAAACTCTTTAAAACAGGGAATTTTTATGATACTTGTGTTTAAAAATCTCTCTTTGCATTGGTAGGTTATATGATTTATAAGAAATTCCCATCAGACGTTAATTCACGACTCGTTCGACCACAAAGATCGACGCCAGAAACAATTACCAGAGATTCGAACGCAGCCCCTTATCGCGACCATTCTCCGGAATTCGTTGTCCGACATCGCCATACCTAAAGCATGGACTTTGTTCGAAGTCGAAAGGACGACAACGACGACGATGCTGGGGCTCGAGGAGAAGCATAGGTGAATGTCGTCTCCGGGGGTGCCTGGCGACAGACGCCTATTTGAAAACTGTTGCTAAGGGGTAGTAAGTCCGTAAGGGTGTAACTACTAGGAGCGTGTTATCGCGAGGGTGGAACGAGCTTGCCATAGGGAGCCTCCGTCATTATTGAAGGACGTTCTCCGGTTCCCTTGTCGTCTTATGATCCTGATTCCTGTTCCTCTATCTCTGTCGTCGCCCCCGCATCGTGACATTCCCTCTCTTTCTCCAGCCCTCGTCGAAACAAACCGCCTGGATTCGATCTAAACTGCCTTCCTGCGCTCGTTCGCGCGTTCCTGCGCGAACTTACTACCGCCTTCCTGTCGTGCCGACACTCCAGACAGAATTCATCATGCGCGATCGCAACCCCCGCATTGTTAACTCTGGCAAAGTAAGCGACACGTTCGCGTATGCTCGTACGAGCCCGTGGGAAGCCGCGAATGTTGCACACCGAGTCAAGAATTGCAACGCGTCTCCATCGATACCATTTACTTCGAACGATCCGTAAACTATTCCGTTGTTGGAGATATTGTCTGAAAACGTGGTGTTTAGAATGAGTCCTCGGACCACAGACATCGGATTAATCGGTTTATTGAGGCGATTTGGGCCACTGTTTCGATATTTCTATACCAGAGACCGAATCAAATATCGTGAAATGGAAACAATGAATCACGATCTCATTCAATTGTCATTAATTATTTTGTATAACGTCGATGTGATTTATCAGACAAAAAGCTGGATTTAAAACAAACGTTGCGTAAAAAATTCACGATTTTAGAGTTAATCCTTCGATTTGTTAAGTATTAAATCTTCTATGTACTTTGTTTCCCTCGATTAAATTTGACACATTTCGAACGTCCTGGTGCAGCTCTTATCGAACCGGAATCTGAGAAACACTTCTACCGCATCATCCTCACGCTAAATAAAGTCCCATGGACCAAAACGTATTCTCCGTCTGTTTGTTCCGCTTCAATTTTTATACTCCAGTCCCCCCGAGAGCGTTTCCCACAATCAGATGAGGGAAATCACTTTCTGTGCTTCTCGACTACTTTCCAGCTTCTCGTTTCTCAATTTAAATCGAAAAGAGGACAAGAAGAGCCGAGGATAAATATCGCCAAGTGCACCCGCTGTAAAGTCGTTCCTCTCTCTCTCTCTTTCTTTCTCTCCGTCTCGCTTTTCCTCGTCGTATCCGGAGAAATCAAAACGACCAGGTCGCTCGTTTACAATGATCAGACCATCGGGGGCTGTATCTGCGCCTGCAAAGGAAATTAACTCAAACTGAACGGGGTTTCGTTTCTCTTATTTCGCCGCTGCTCTAATCTCTCTTCATCTCTCCGTGCTCTCCGCTGCCAGATCTACTCTCTTCTCGTCCTCGTTCTGGTTTCCTTCTATCTTCCTCCGTTTTCGAATGCCTCCAACGCCGGTACATCTATTTCCTTCTTTCACCGTCTCTCTCTTTCTCTTGTTCGTTCGTTTTTGCTCGTTGGTTGTCCCGCGCTCTGGCCTCGCCAAACCATACCCTATCGCAATCTTTCCTGCGCGTCCAGCATTTTTCTGAAAAACCGTCTCGCTCTCGCCCCCGCGGGGCAATCGCCCAAATGCTGACGCAGCCTGAGTTCGCTCGACTATCCCATCGACCTATCCCCGACCAGGTACGTACGTACATCTGCTACATTTGCAATCGGAAACTTTCACCCCCCTCCCCCCAACCCGTCGAAATTAGACGTTCTGCGTCGGCGTCTTAAGAAACCAAACTTTACCGCATTGCCTCGGTTTCCTTTATGAGCCTTTAATAGCATTCGATTTTCCGATCTCCACTACGGAATAAAAGCGAACAGGAATTTTACTCGAACAACGAATGAGGCGCGAATACTCTAAAAATTGTAACTGTGATATTTGGTAGGTGGTCGATCGAGTGCTTGCGAGAGAGGAAAGTCGAGCGTAGCCCTCTGCTGGCGAGTGCCAGAATCGAGGTTACGAAAATGTGTCAAAGTCCAAACTGGTTCCGGAGATCCCTACATTTGTTCAGCTACGTCTAAACGGATCCAGATTGTTTTTAGGATTTGCTCGTTTCCTCTTCCTTTCGTATTTCCAGCGAACGGAATGGAAGGAAGCGAATTTCCTTCTTTTATGATACCGTGCTGCACGGTGATTAATTGTACGCGGGGGGGAAAAAAGTCTTCAGAAGTCAACAGAGGGAGTCCCAGATTGTCGTCACGATAATAAATGAATTTGCAACGACGATTGCTCTTTCGGGTGGTCGTGCCTTTAATAACCGGCATCGCCCCGCGCTCATTGTGCGGTAATTGTATGCGAATGGTATGTTAAATTATGGTAATGAGTCGGCTCGAAAACTTACGGCTGTGTTAAATAACGGTAAGTATGAAAAGCCGAATTTCCATTCGGCTCGTGACGAATGGTGATTAGAATCGTTTCTGCCCCCGCGGAATCTATTATAGACTCGTTCTACTGTCGACACTATCTCGTTTCGATGACGGAGATCGTAATTAGTTCTGCATAATTACCCGTCACGAAATGCCGCGAAATTTACGGCGATTCAGGGCGCTAATCGAAAGAGTAAACAATTATTGTGTCACGAACTATCATTACGGACGTTCGTGCGTATTTTACTGCGTTCTACTTCTTACGCCGTTTATCCTAACGCTAAATATGTATTTATACATTCTGGCGTACTTTCTTCAATTACGGGCCATTACTTCGTTACGATTGCTCGTTGAATTAGTCACTAACTTCGTTCGGAATCCTGACTCTGATAAATAACTCCGATAAAGAGCATGAATTTTTAGCAACTATTACGATACCAAATAGAAGTGGAGTTTTTTTTAAAGGAAACAGCCGCGTCTCGTATCCAGAATTTTGCGTAAAAGTTAATTATGGTTTCAGTTAGGAATTCTCTTTCCAATCGAATTCGAGGTATTAACAGCAACGTGAAATTTATCAGCAACCGCATGCACTCGTCCCGCTAACCAGACATCGGTGGCGTGCTTTCAAATTACACGGCCACTTAAATCTCGGAAATTTATTACCCGCGGCAAATCAGATGAATCCTTATCGTTGGAAGAGTGCACAGCGATCGTGGCAGTCGTTCAGGCCCGGTGGACGACCGACGATCGTGGCTATCGTTCGTCCGTTTAACATTTACACCGTGAATTACCTAATCTACTTTATGGCGCGGCGTCGCGACCAGATAAGTGCGCCCCGACGCTAGATTTTCTCCTATGAGTTATAGCTAAGCGTGCGTAAAACGTTATCGCCGCTATAATTAGAGCGTCGCAACGCTAGAAGAGTGAATCGCGATGAAACACGGCAGCGACATGCCTTCTACTTCCGGCGCGCTTTCCCGCCACTGTCGATCGATGAATTAGATCCTCTGGCACGCTCGCTGCATTCGAATGTGTACATAGCTCTCGCCCTGCAACGAGAACGCTCGTGAAATTGCGGCCCCTGGTACCGGGCCTGGGCAAATTTTATTTCCAACGAAAATAGAAATAATTGTTTCAAATAATATTCCAGTCGTTTATTTCACGCAAGGATATTTTTCGATAACCGAAATATCGTTTTGTTCGAAGTACAATGAGCCCTCGAGTTATGCAATTGTACCTACGATTATATTTTTTTTACGTTAAGTACGGATTTGTTCAAGGTAAATAACTTTGAAGAGAACAGCACCTGTTTTCTTTTTGGTGGTTTTTAAAATAAATGAAAACGTTGGAATTGGGTCAAACGTTTCAGTGAGTTTTCGAAAGGCACAACGTTCCATGTAATTATTATAATTTAATCATTTTATCTGTTGTAAATTTGGGGACATTCCATTCTTGGTACACGTCAGTTATTTTCAAGAGCATTTCATTATTTCATCATTTCAAATACAAAATTATTATTTCCGAAGTTATAGCGCGTAATGACATAACGTGATTTGTTTAATCGATGGAATAATCGTAGAACGAAATGACACAATAATTGATAGTACTTCGAATAATTTTATTTAAAAAGTACTCGGATCCGAACTTCTAAATCTCGATAGCATAGATGCATGAAACGAATATAATAATTGATTATTACTTGTTCGAAATTTTGCTATTAATTTGAAATACGAGACCATCTGGTTTACTGTTACATTTAGCAATAGTGAAGCTGATAGTGGTTATTTAATATTGATTGTATAATTCTATCGTATCGTTGTATATTTGCTTTCTGTTCATATTTCGTTACAGGTGAAACAAAATAAACAATTTCACGATATTACGTAGACAAAACCTATCCTACGGGGATATCTATACGTGTGCAAATAGTTTTTTAGAAATATGAATATTTAAAAACTTGTCTTTTTTAATTTAACTCAACAAATAGAAAAACTACGTATACAATATCAACGAGGTTAATTTTTGTAAACCTAATTTTTGAAAAATATAGCTTGTACCTGATACCGTACGAATCTTATCTTCTGAAGTAGTATATTTAATAAAATTTTTGTGCCGCACAGTTTTTAGTATGGTTTTTATTATTCAGAACAATTCATCTTTCATTTTATGAGCCTCCATTTCGAGGAATTTACATTTTATGCAAACTCCGTCGTAAAAATGAGAATTGAGAATGCCAAAGTTAGTTAGAAGTTTCGAATAACCAGTTACTTCTTGGATAATTCCATTAAATCTTCGTAGAACGTTTGAGATTTTCATTAAAACTCATATTTTTGGCCACCGGAATACGCCCATTGGTTACTTTGCATCCGCGAAGCGCCAGTACTCAAATTTAAATTCTAGTTGGGGGAATATAGAAGCAGTCCGCTTAATTTCGAGAGTAAAAAGAACACTTGACTCCGGTAGAACGGAGATTAATTAGCAATCTCTGCGCTCGTAGGGTAGAACACCGTTGTCCTACGAGATAACGACGTAAATACAAGATCACCGATCACTACGTAATTAACAAAAATGTTGAACTACATATTCCTACACCTTCTTCAGAAACGAACAAAATAAAAAGCTTTACCAAAATCAAATTCAAACTTTCACGTATATTTCGCGAGGTTTTCGTTGCCCGACGCGAGGAAAACCGCTCGTCGTAGTTCAAGGAAAGAGCAGGGTAGACCAGAAACATGCAACGACGATGATAAACGAAGCGAACGCGATGATTTCACGGTAATAGAAAAAGAAAAGAAAAGCTTACTAGCATCCTCGCCACGGTCGACGTGGAAGATACGTTGCGCAAGAGGAAAACATCGGAGCCGGCAGCGGTGCAAGTATTAAGAAATTTATTAACATGGTCGCGAAGCCGCTTATCGAGACAAGTATAGAGCCCGGCGCTAGACGCTCTCGTCTAAATAATAGCTAAGCACGCGTAAAGCGTTATCGTGGCTATAATTAGGCCGTCGCTTCGGCCGAGGAATGAATCACGGTAAATCAGACTAGTGGACACCCTTTCGAGGTTTTGCAGCGTTGAACCGGGGGCCCCGGGGCTCTGGCTCGCCGGGGGCGCCTGTTACCCGGTAATTACGCTATCTCCTCGTAACGCGTTGTTAACGAATTATTCCTCGCCGCGATAAAGCGGAGAAATATCGCGGCGAATGGAGCGTACACGTATCGCGGGGCCTCGATGCGCGCACCGCGCCACACTGTGTTATCTTCGACCGTTTTATCCTTATCCGGGCGAGGATCGTGCCGCCGCGGATGTTCCACTTTTAATATCGCTTGCCTCGCGAATTACGTACGCGCGCATACATTACGATTACACCATTTCACGTGGGTCGTCTTTCCGCGTCGTTCTTCCACCCGATGGGATCCTCGATCGCGGCCATCTTCTTTACAAACGCGTCCAAAGCTCCTCGCTGCCTCGACAAAATTTTATTCAAATAGATAATCAAACCAACACCGAACAATCTCTTTCCTACAATATAAATTTTTATTTTTATATAAGAATTCTTCACGTTTCTGCTGCTCCGTTTTGATTTGTAAATACTTCACGAAAAGTTCAGACTTGCTTAGAGATTATTCGATACCCTCCTACCTTTATTTTCGAATAAAAGCTTTTCGACTCGTTGACGAAGTATATACAACACTTGGACGAATATTTATCCAGTGTCAACGTTCAGCTCGCTCCCATTAAACACGAATTTAATTGAAATCGTTGTTTCCGTAGCGGTGGCGAAATTTATACTCCACTAGCGAGCCATGTTTTCTCGCGGCCGCGTGGTCAAACAAGTATCGCGGTCGATTTTAATATTCTCGGCGTTGAAAAAACGCTAAAGCGTAGATAAACTCGGTCCCCGCGACCTTACGTCGAGATCTGTCGTTATTTACGCGAGCAGTTCCACTGCGAAAAATTCCCACGATGCATTTTCTTTTTACCGCTCGGCCGCCGGAGAATATTCCCTCACATACAATTTCAATTAAATTAAATACACGATTGAAACGGAAAATATTTGCTTGCAGCGCGCTTGTTATTTCGTCGTTTACCCGTTGTAAGTATTTTAATTAAATTCGACGGCGTCCGTTCATCCCCCCGCCCCCTCCACCCCATCGGGGCACCGAGCACGCGAATCGATTTTCAGAAGGCGGCGAACGAGCCCTGAAAAATCGCGGCGTTCCGCCGAGATATGGAAAACGAGAAACTTCCTCCGACTAATTTAATTCTCCGCCGGCAGATCGCCGATAAAGAAGTTTACGCGGCGCTGTGTTCAAGCCCGATGACTATGAAAATGTTTTATTGCCGGCGGTATTGCGCTTAAAGTGCACGCCGACGAACGTGGTCGTCGACGATCGATATTTATAACACAGTGATTCTTAACCATTATACCGCGGCGCACCGCGGTACCCTAAAGACTATACTGTACTGCAAACGATGGGCAACAGGTCTGATGAATTGTTATTTCCTATAGTTGTTCAATCTATTACCGTAATACGAGAAAAGCATTTAGTTTGACAGAAGTACTAATTCAAAAGCTTTGTAACTCTAAAGATGGTTAACAACCAAAAACAGGAGTCTATTCTAACGACGAACGTGTATAGCGCGTTTTTCATTGAGCTATAAAACAAAAGACGAACGTATTTTATAAGCACAGAAGAATATTAAAATCCTATAACTAAATATTCAACATGGTAGAACGACTGTACAAACCGGAGTTATGTGAACAAAGCAACCACGGTATTGAACGAAATTGTTGCGTAATAACACATTCCATATAACGACAGAACAGTGAGAGCGTGCCATTGTTTGAAATACGCGAACTGACAAACATTTAATAACAAAAATTTAATAAACCGTTTACGTTTACGAGAACAGACTAAAAGGAAAATACGTACGAATATCCAGGAATACATTTATAGTGCATGCGAAATAATTCAATCTAAGGCCACTAATAATATATTATAATTTGCAACGTCAGAGAGTTACATTTAATTTCAGAAACATGCAAATATTGAATTATGAAAATAGCTATTAGAAATGTTTGATTCTAGAGACGTCAAAATTAATTGAAATCTGTTTCCTTTCATGTTTAAAAATACGCACAACATAAATGTTTTATATAAGATAGTAAATGACATCTGTCGAAAAATATCTTGACATATTAATCAGTGTTAACTTATCGATAAAATATTGCTTGTCTCGATTCAATTCTGTCTACTGGAAAATAGAATGTAGATTTATCACGGTATAAATCTTTCATAATTTATATCTACACAAGAAAGCTTGTCAAACTATATAATTTTTCTGTCAGAAATTCGAACATGTAACTTCATCTTCTGTGTCAATATGAAGAAACAGATCCTCAACTGAACATTACAAAAATGGAAAACGATGGGAATACCAGATTAAAAGAAAATAAATTACCAATATTAAGTTGCAGAGACACGTCTATAAAAAATTTGTGTGGAGCAGTTGACCCGAAAGTTTCCGAACTGTGGATCGAGCTTAAAGAGGTTAAGAACCACTGTTATAACGTATCGCGTCGCGTGTTTCCACTTCGGCTCCAGAAATACCATGGATCACGAGCGTGTAAAGAACACGTGTTTAACAGGAACTGTACAGATTAAACGATTTACGAGTCGCTCAGCAACCGCTACGCTTATTGAAATATCGACGCGTTCCCGCGCACGTGCGCGCGGTATCGGTAAACGTTTCCACGGTATTACCGGGCCGCGTTGCGATGTAATTGGTCGCCATAACGCGATTTGCCGTTCATAATAACGCGATTTCGCGGAAAATACGATTTCCGACGCGGCTGGCACGCGCAAAACTGTCGCACAAAGACCGTCGGTTTTTGTATCGTCCAGCTACGCGTTCCGGACTCGCGTTATTAAACCGTCGACGGACAATGCGTCGCTCTAGCGATGGAAATTAATAGCCCATTGCCGCTGACACGATGAAATTTTCCATGCAGGACACCTATTGTTGTCACACGCCGTAATCGCATTAGCTTTCATCTTCGAATGGAAATTTTCTGTTTTCTTAGGCGCGCGTTCCTGCCCAGTTCGCTCGTCCATTCTCATTAAAAACGTTATTTACGTTTTCTTAAACTACACTGTATGAAAATACAGACTTAAAACAGTAAATTAAAAAGAGAGTAACGTGTATTATTTTCGAAAATAAACAGAAACCTTAAAAAGTGACAATTATATAAAATTATCCAAACGTCTAAATTTAAGCGTTAAAAAATAATAGTTACCGTCTTGGGATTTGTTCAAATTAATGTGAAACATCGTAAATGTTCGAGTAAAATTTTTTGAAGCAAATCGAGGACCGTGCTCGACAAACCCGACCACGCTGATTCGAATTGAATATTTTGCAATTTAATTAATTAGTTGACACGCTTCTTGGCGAAGTAGTAACCAGTTAATTAACAAGCGACGTCGACTAAGTTCATCGGCGTGATTACCATTCGACGGTGGCGATATTCGTGCGGGCTGCGTCGCGTAATTTAATGACGACAGACACGCGTACGCCGTGTAATTTTCAACGACAAACACGCGCTCGCGAGCAGTGGAAAACCACGAGAAGTATTCTTTTCCAGTTGTTCATTTTGAAACAATAGCTTTCCAAGAGAAACTTAATTTTCTTCTCGATTCTCGTATCGTTTAATTCGATGTTAACAAAACGTGTTTATATACTGGAAAAGAAGAGTTTCCGGACCTATATTTATACGACACTTTTTTATCTTCAGAAACAATAAAATACGCCACCAAAGTGAGACCACCTATGTCGCTGTTTCCCTGCTTCGTTTTTGCTCGATAACATTTACAATATTTTTCATTGCCCCGTAGGCAAATTCCGCTGTTTGTTTAAACAAACACGTGACGATTGTAAAAATATTCCGTGGCCGCGCGCGGAACGGTCGATTCCAGTCGCTAAATTTTCACTTTTTAGTCCTTCGAAACGGAAAACTCGTTCGCGGGCGTCGTTTCGCATGCGGGAGTCGACAATTTCGTAGTCGACGTTTTATCGATAGCCGTGTCGGTTTTGTCAAGTCGCGTGTACGAACACCGACATGGGAAAGACGAACATCCTGACCGTCGTTTCCGCCAAAGTATTCTTCTTCTGCGTTTTACCGCGTTCAAGAGGAATTCGCGCGACGTTCTTGCCCCGTTTTCTGGACTTTGTGTTTTACGGGCTGACGTTTAGCGCTGTGTCGTGTCGCTCTCGCGGAATGTTTGACGTGTTTTAAGAATCGTATACAACTCGCGACGGAAAATAGTAGCGACAAACACAGTTCACGATACAGGCGACAATTATTCCGAATTTATTTGGATAGAGAATTCCATTGTTCGCCGAGCTTGCTAAAATTTGTTCGATTCTCATTCTTCTTGTATCCATTTTCGCCGGTGCAAATTTCGAATCTCATTGTGCAGCCACCGGCGAGAATTATACGCGATTTCGTGACGTACGATGCCAGGTCTCCGAGCATTTCGCGGTATTTTCGCTGAGCGATTTGAACGGCGTGACTCGCGCCATTGCCCGCCAAAATTATGCGTCGCCGGGGACCCTCGTTTCCGTGAAGCCGAGCGAGCGTGCAGCGCCATGACACGGATGGAAGAATTCCGAAGGGTACGTATTTTATGAAGTTCGTCGATCGACCACTCGGAAGTAGGAAATTTTCTGTCCTCTGGGCAAGGAAACTCCCGCCCGCTGATAAATACAGAGCGTATCGGTAAACTTTAAAACGCCCGGGGAGTGTACACTTATAGTTTTGTTTAGAAGCGAAACTTCCATGCAAAGAGGTCGATCCCTCCAATGCAAATATAGAAGTACCCATACTACCGTACACAACTATTTGATCGCATGTCGTATGTACGTTTTGTAAAAGAGAAATATTTAAATACCCTCAAACCAACCACCTTAATTAAATACGTCGACGATCTCCATTCGTCGAGTAATTTATAAAAACGTATTGGAATATTTATTTAGCATAAAGGTAGAGATCAATTTATATTTATATTTTATATTTCTTGTCGATTATAATGACGTTGAAAGATTATTTAATACAAGGAGCTAAAGATTGTAGTCATTAAGAGGCTTACTCTTGACATTTACGTCTAAAATATAATATGAAAGTGTGTGAATAGCGCTCCTCTAATTATGAGTCAGCTAATTACACTATATTAAAGATACTTAACCAACCTCTGCGACAGTAATAGTTTCATCGCGCTAAATATTTTAGCGAACGCGAGCAACTTTTGTCGCGAAACGACGTATATTTAAAAAAAAAATGTATCGAACGGTTTGCAATAAAAAAATTTACGTGTAACGTTCCGTGTACGTACGCAAACATTTAATAGCACCAATAAATACAATCATCCAAAACGGACGTAAAAAAAAAATATCGCCCTCGATAACGCGCGAGAAAGCTCGTATAAAGCGGCAGTTACTTTAAAAATCATTTTACACTTGTCTCGGGAATTACGTCGCGTGCACCAGTCACATAAACGGCAGTCGGCACTTTATATCACTTCCAGCGACAGTTTACCTACTTCCGCGTGTCAGCTTCCAATCGAACCAACTTTTCATACTAGTAGTTTCGTCGGTTCTCTCGATATTTCTCCTCGCATTTAAATTTCATACTACGACAACACGCGAGGACCCACGAAGCGAACGTGATCCGCTGCATCGGAACTCCCTGTTCGATTTTGTTTCCCCGGAAAGGAGAAACCTTTCCGACGATGGAAAACTGCCGTATCGAGGATTCCTCAAAACATCGTGTCAACTTTGCCAAAATGCTAAAAAGATATTTACCTAAGTTAATGTACGTTAAACTAGCTTCTCCACATTATCGAGTCAAAATCAAGGAGTCGAATACCAGGCTAAACGTTTCAAATTTCCCACCAAAGGAAACTTTGTTTTTTAGATAATTGGAAACTGGGGATGATTCAAGAGGTTTTTTTAAACGTCTAATTATGAAAATTTTTTAAGACGCTCAGTGAAAAATCGTGTCACCCATATCAATCGAAATAAACGTTTTCCTTGCTGAAAAAAGTGTCGCTAGTCGTTCAGTCCCTGAACACAGACGATCGCTAGCCAGGATGAGACTCGGTCGCGGCATTTTCCGCGACGTAGGCAGGGAAAATGCCTCTCTGCGGCAATTCCCGGCCGTCTAATCTCTAAGTGGCGTCATTTATCTGTAGAGGCGAACTCGCGGACGCGTACGCGTGCGAGCGTTTATGTGTGCGTGCACGCCAACCCCCGGTGTGCAGTCACCGGTGCTCGATGAGAGGGTGTGCGAGACGAAGGGGAAGTGGGTGCCTAGTCTCGCCGACTCGGAGAGATCGCCGTCTCCCAGAGGAGCCGCGAAAAAAATGTACCTTCCTCCTTTCAGCCGCTTCGTGAAAAGCAAAGGGGAAATTCTCGAGTTCCAGTCTCTTGGATAATCGTGGCCAAGTAGCCGGTAAACTTTCTGATTGCGTCGCGATCGAACCAGAACCAGGGCGTTGGACCTCATATATTATTTCTACAACTATTTCAGAACGATTATTGAACGGTAAAATCACAGTTCCCTTTCGAATTTCAGCATAAAGACTGACGATAGGTGGGTTATTAATTTAAGATAATGGATCCGATATTTCTATGTTGAGAATCGGCAAAAACATCGAAGACTTTTATGGGTCGAAGCGGAATCAAAATCTCCTTGAACTCGGGCGACCGCCTCCACAAGAAGCTTCTTGGATAATACTCGTCTCTCGAAAACACGGCCGTGAGTGGCTCCCGGAGACGAAAAAAAGATCCAGGACGACGAGGAGCGTAAGAGGCGATCCTAATGGCAGTAGCGTCCTTCTGTCGCTCGGGAATCGTGTACGGCTCCTTGAGCAGGAGGGTCTTTGCGGCCTCCCTGAAATCCTTGGTAGTACACCGAAGGTGAGATGGCGAGGTAACCTGAGGCGTTGCCCGAGCATTACCTAGCCACGGCTGGCGATCCAAACCGAAACCTTATCCGGTCTTCTCTTAAGAAACTCCCATTCTATCTCCCACAGCTCCGTGAGAGGACAAGAGGAAGGCACGAAACAGGGCCATCGAGCAAACGAAGGAACATCGACGAAGGAACTCTTCGACTCCATCGCGGCGTGCTTTAAAACCACGGAACTGCTGGATATTCACGAGTCATAAAGCAACGGAGCTAATCTCCGCTCTGGTTCTTCTTCTGTTCTCCCTTTTTTCCGGAGAGCATCGTAATGGCCATCGGATAGACAGAACAAGAAGTGCACTTCGACGATCCTTGGATCCCTGAAGAACTACCGACGTGCCCGCGATTTCCGGGCCGGTCGAAACTTCGTGCACGATCGCGGAAAGTGTCCGGGCACTAGGTGTACTTTGGGATACGAAAAACGAGCCGGGAACCGATCGAGAACAGCTTCCCCGAGGGAACTGGGATGCTAACTTTTTCCAGCGGACGCTTTTAAAGCGCGAGCACGGAAACTATCAGCTACGGAGTTCGTGCAGTCGATTATTTAGCGATTTCCTAATCTTAATCGATAGTAACATAGATACGAAAACGCAACAAAAATTGGATGGACGTTTATAGCTGTGTAAAGTTTTCCCAGAGGTGGCCGAACACTCTTGTATATCGTAATATCTCATATGCGTAAAATTAATTACCATTTGCTATTTAAATTGCAATTTTAGCGGAAATTAAAATATATTCGGAACAAAATAAAAATAATATAAAAAAAAAACTAGCTCGCGCTCTGAAAGGAGATCGCCACAGCTAACTGGTTGATAAAACTTTTTAAAAAATGGCGATGTTTCACGCGACAAAAGCCTCGACAGCGTCTCTGCTGACAGTCAGAGGGGTTTGAATATTTTCATGGGCCGGCTGACCGGTCGTAAATAAGCCGACAAGTTAATTAGAAAAATATTTCGATAAATCGACAGTGAGGAAAATATTTCTCCCGACGCCGAAAGGGAGAAGTGGGGCTTTATAGAACGGTGAGTGGATACGTCTGCTCCGGGCGCAAGCTATTGATGTATCGACGTAGTTTCATTTCTCGACACCAGTCCGCCAGACCGTTTCGTCGATTGATTTCCGCACTTTCGAGGGGTTTCACGAGCCAATCAGAATAAGTGATATGCCTGGCTCTTCTGCCGTATTATGCACACCACCTCGTACGTCTCCGCGCGGTTCGGCGTCGACCCGTGACTTCCACCCCCCTTCTTTCTAACCTCGAGTACTCGAGAAGAAACAATGCCACGCGTGAGGGTGGTTGCGCGATACATGCACGATGCTTTTATGGTTCGCGCCACCGGTGCGGGGGAGTGCGTTACCAGGTTGTCGCGACATATTCCTGCAACAACCATCGCGTTATCGGATCGAAACGGTGTTCCCCGGGGACCTCAAACGTCCCCACATGCCCCCCATTCGTGGTAGGAAGAAAAATTAAGAGGACAGCGCAATATTTCCCAACGTTTTTGAATTATACCCCTCCTTAACGCTTCGATGATTCGAATGGCATAACAAATTTTATAATCATCCTTAAAATTCCAGTTTGGGAAGCACTAGTTTTATGAACACTTTCAATTTACTGGAAGTAGTATTTTCTTAATTTTTAAAAGTTTGCTTTACTGGAAATCATCTGTTACTGGGGGAAAAAACTCCTTTGAAACTCAGTTTAAAGAATGTAATTACGTTGCTGGATTACCATTCATATTACAGCTTGTTAAGTTGTTAACAAAATTTAATTTTAAGTGGAGGATCTAGATATTTAGTGAACGACTATTACAAACCAGTCCCCTCAAACGCGCGCTGGTTCCCGGTTGTCTGGCCATCCCGTCCGATCGCCGTGCAAAAGTGATTAATGGGCCTTGGATTTTTCAGGGGTTGGTCGTCGATTTGCAATTCATTCGTTGCTACCGGTGATTCGAAAGCGTTCGACGAGATTTAATTTCCGCAAATAATTATACTGCCTCGTCGATCGTTCGTCCTATTGTATTTGAGCTCGAACGCGACACAATCTTGAGAACTTCGAGTGCGGATAGATTTCCCGTTTCGAATGAAACTTCTGATATCCTCTATGTCGTTCGAGGAGCCTGGCATTCAAAGATTTCCGAGAGATTGGAAAAAGCACACGCGGAACTGGCTAGAGACATTCGATTTCGATGCGTCCGTCGATTTCGCTCTCCTGTCCCCAAACAATCACGTCCACAACCCTCCCTCTTTCTTGCGTTTTATTTTATCGTCTCGAATTTGTTCGTTTTTTTTCTGCCGCTTTGAGAGCACCGAGGCATCCATCTCAAAGCGATCGCGTTAGAACGTTTCCAATATCTTTAACTTCCGTCAAAACGAATGAACGGAGCCGGGCTTCGGGCTCGCGATAGAAACCTTCCATCGCGCTACTCTGTTGGCTCGTGTTGCTCTCCGCGCGGATAGAAGTTTGCCAAAGGCGATGTTATCGGATTTCGATCGCTCGACGGGTATTTACTATGAACGACGAAGAATGAACTGCGCTCGTCGGTATATCAGACCGGGGCATGCATCCGCCAAGGCGTCCAAGGAGCCTCTCAAAAGCGTATCCGCCAGGTATGCAAGAATCGAGTTTCCTTTCAGGCGTGTCCACTAGAAACGACGAGCCACGACGTTCGAGAATGAATTAACCTACCAGTTGCGTCACTTAAGCGAGTCGAATGGAATCACGAAGAATTCTAATAAAATATTTCCTATCCAAAGCTACTAAAAATCCTTCGCAAGATCGACGAAGGCTGACTAAAGCGTTTGACTGGTAATTCCCTCCGAGGATTGATCCATCTTTCTCTCTGTAATACGTTTGATATTTTTACGAGAAGAATTGCGTCCCAGGGCGTCGAGGAAATAATTACTTGGACGGCAGTCTCGTCTCGATAAAAGGTATTCGAGCGAGACTACAGGCGGAGTGTCGCGCCGAGAGTAGGCGTAAGCATTTGTTGAAGACGCGAAATGTAGGACAGTGGTTTCGATGGCTTCGACGACTGTCGGTGCCATCCGAGCCACGATCGCGAACGAGGAGCCTGGAGTGGCCGTTTTCATTAGTCGACGGGGCAAGGGTAACGAAATATTACGACATCGAGTGCAAAATCGATATCAATTTTTCGAGGATGACGCGAGCACCGTGAGTATCATTCCGTCCGGTTGATAATCAGGATCCACTAGAGATCCACCGCGGAGTATACGCGTCTACGAATCGATATAATGCCATATACCCGTCCACACAATAAACGCGCGAGCATTCACGGATATTCGTACACATCTTTGCGCGTGCACGCGTACTATATCCCAGGGATCGATCGTCCGTCGCGTATCGATTATCGCGGTAGAGGCCGGGTCGACTGAAGCAATTCCACGAGTAATTATCGGAAGGTAACCAAACATCTAATAATCCCAGACAAAATCTATATCGAACCAGGCAGCGCGGTTCCATAGTTCCCTGACCGAAATCCCTCTCCAGCGCGATATAATTCGCAATAACGTAACAAGGCTCGCTCGCGACGAGCAACCACGGACCTGATCCTCGCATGGAAAGGTCCCTGAGTGCAAGTCTGACTGGTCGATGAGCTTGTGCTCGACGATTAACCTACGGATAGCCAGGGATCGTAGTTTTGTGGGAATACGATTAACGGGTTGGGAAATATTTAATTGTCAAACTTTTTCGTTCCTCTGCTAGAGCAGTGTTCTTCCTGTTATGCAATTTTATTTATTTGGCTGTGAACACTGCGAATAGAGTTCTATTTCATAATGACTAACTCTCTGAATGGAGAGTTCGAACGCATAGGAAACGAGGAGGGTTGAAATTTAGTAGGCGCAGATGGTATCAGTATTTCAGGTTCTAACGCTGCGAAACACCTCATTGGGCAGTCGGTAGTTGCGCCTAGGGACCTTCCCTTGTCAATCCGAGGAAAATCGGACAGGATTGGGTCGAACGGCTGCCGGAAGTCTGGGAGACGTGTGTCTGCCGCTGCGTGCGCGCCCTCGAGACTTTTACACCGCGTGAAATTGAACAGAACGAGGGAGGACCGTAATGATACGTCGTAGAAACGAACGACCGGTAGTCGTTGAGAAACGTCGCGTCGAGGTTAGGTGTCCACGGTCGTTTCTGAATTCCTGCCCCGGTGTAACGTGTTATTAGGCTATTTTCTTTACGGGCGAGCTTCTTAAGTGTGACGCGCCGGGACCACCGTGCCTCTATCTCGCGGGAGACTACGCCATCCGCTGAAGGATTACCGCGGAAGTATGAGTGATAATATTTGAACGGACAAAATTTCCACCGGGGGAGCTTATTAAACTTGTCGGGCAAACTTCACTTCGTCAACGCCGCGAATGCCAACGACTTTCGGTTTCTGCGTATTAGTGCAAATAAGATTTAGTCAGGAGCAAACGACCCGACGATCGCCTAACTCCAATTACATCCGAGGAAAGGACGGATTATTTATTCGATCGTCTATTTCCCCCCCCCCCCCCATTATAACTAAATAATATTGCATGTCGTTTAGCAGGAAATTGAGATAACTTGCAACGTTAATGTTAATTCTCTCGAGATTTTAGCTCCAAATGCAAGGAAATATGTCACCCTTTTATAAGAAATCAATATTTGAATTATTTTGGTACTAGCGATGGACAGATAGGTTGGATGACAACAAACTTCGAGACGTTATCGTAGGAAAAACTACGTAGGAACTGGAGCACGGATTTTCGTAAATTCGGTTTCGAATTGAACGTCGAGCTCCTCTTTGTCCCGTGCTCCGCGGCTCGGGTGCGCGTCAGTGAACTTTCCCTAGCGACGGCGTGGCGTCGGCGTATACTGACACGGGGACGTCGATGCAAAAGTTGCGTCGCGTGGAAATTAAAGAGGGAGAGATCCGTCTCGTCCGCCACTTCAAGTACGAAGTACGGTGGTAGCCGCGGGAGAGGACGAATGCGATTGGTCGGGCCAAGTGGATTTGTCGGGGGTGCTGTCGGTGGCTTTTCCCCCGGAGCGCGCGAATCCTGCACCAACACCGGCTACCGTGTCGGGGGTCGTCGTGCAGAGTCGATAAGAGTAACGCACCGAACGCAACGATCTTCGTCCGTTCGTTATATTACCGTCGAAGTGAGCCACGCTCCTTCGAAGAAGCTTTCCACTTCACCGTGAAAGCGTTCGAGCCTGCGCCCCCGCGACCTGGGAAATATTATCTCTGGAGAAAGCGTCGGAAGGAAAATATTGTTCGAGACGGAACGTCGGTTCCTTTAATTCGAATCTCATCCACTACCGTATCCTTCTATAACGACCGGTTGGTATTTACCACCCCCACGATTGAAAAATAAGCAATTCTATTTCCTCTCGACGTTCCTGTCTGAAATTCGGAATTCTTTCACCCTTCCTTTTCAACGTAACGAGGACAGGAGGCGAAGATCCGCATTTATGAGATGCGCGAAGCGATTGTTGTCGGTGAATAGTCATCGAGCGAATGACGGCGGGGTCGCAGAAAAAATCCAGGAGGATTCTTGAAAACGCGGTAGTTTGGTCGTTTCTTTGGGGGAAAGGGCAGGCCGGAGTCATCGATGTTCCACTGGGGACGAAGAGGGCGAGTGTCGGTGCAACGTGCATCGCGCGCGACGTGCATGTGTGAGATTCACTCCCCTCGCCAACATCACGCACTTGATGTCGTCCGCCTCCGCCGTCGCCCCAGTGAATGTCAATGACTCGGATGACTTCGTGAATATTCGTCGTCAGTAACAACGACGCCGACGACGACAGAGGAAAATCGATTGCCATCCAGACACCGAGACTCCTACAGGGGTGTCGGGGATCTCACCGAACCGAGCCACCGATGAAACGAAACGAGAAAAATTCAACGAGTTTGTTTCCTATCCTCCTCCCACCGCCCCCTTTCTAGGTAGATTTAAAGCGTTCGAGCGTCGATGTCTGATCGCGTTATATGAAAAGCGGACGAGGATTAAACCAACGAATTTTTCTTTTTCGCGCGAACGATTCGCTCCTCTCCCTCCGTCGAACTTGTATCTTTTCTTGTTGTTCGACGCAAAGCTTCGCTTCAAATAATATTCCCGTTCTTTTCACCCCCGAGCGTCGCGAGGAGCTTGAAAAAGACAGAATCGCAGACTGGTTGACCACCTCGGCGATCTCTTACAACCAGCGTCTGCTCCGTCCACACTCTCATCCACCCCCTCTTCCATCCCCCAGTCGGCGACCCAACACACGCGCGCGCCGCTAAGTGCACCCCTGTGCACGGCACGCTATAACACATGCTCGCTAACTCGGAGACCAGGTATTTTCCACGTCGTATTCAAGGGACCGTATGCAGTATGCAGATGCCACTTTTGTTATCAGTTCGCGGGCTCCCGTGTAACTTGCGTCTTAGTCGCTACGCCCCTGGAAACGCACGATCGAAATTATTTAGCGCAGAGATTTTCCTGGCTACGGAAATTTCGTCGTTTCGCCGCGAAGCTTTGCATTGTAGATTAAAATTAGATCGTACGTTGCTTCTCGCGACTCACCGAACACGGTTCCCTCTCGCTGGCCAAACGCGTATAGATTACTGGAGTCACTCGGGAATACTCACCTGAAACAAAAATAAGACGAAATACTCGTTAACGGTACTCTCCACTCAACCTAGACGTCCGCTCTCCTATCCGTTTAGAAATAAAAAACGAAGAGAAAACAGCCTATCGCTGGACGATGCCGCACACGTCCCGGTTCTCCGAGTCTACGACTTTTATAAGGTGACAGAAGGCAGCCACTGGGGAGTTGAACGGCAGAGGGACTTTTCTTTTAATTAATTTGGGAATTACCATGAAACCGGGGAAGCAGTCTCCCGTCTCGTAACCGGCTCTCCCATCGGGCGACTGCATTATGAACAACTTTTATAATTAAGCAATGAATAAAACTTGGTCGAAAAAATTCGTGCCTATTCCGCCTCTGTGCCTCGCTCTTCGTCCCTGTCGCCACTTTCTATAGAACTGTATCGCGAGTTTTCCCTTCCTGTCTTTCGATTTTCTTAGTCTTTTGTAGCGACGAGCAACACTCAATTATACTCAACAAGATTATACTAAAAATTACAAACATTTGAAATGGACTCTGTCGAACAGTAAAACCAGTACCGTGTAAACGGTCCCAAAGAATAAAATTTATAAATCATATGAATACTAGTTTCCGTACTTATTCTCAGAATATTTTGTAAAAGCTCCCAGGAACATTCTGCCGTGGATCTTCGAATAAATCGCGGCGTAAAATTTTCATACAACGGCGGAGAAAAATTTAACACGTTGTAAAGATACCTTGTAAGTGGAAAGAATTTTGTAGTAACGCGCCACGTTTCGAATAAACGGCACGTTAACATATTTCGTGAAACTCGACGCGATTGTGCACACCGTGCAACCATGCAACGCGTCGTCAGAGAAAGATGTTTTGCTACGCGTTTCCCATAGGAAATGCATTCGTTGTCTCTGCATTCTCTTTTTGATGTACGATTTTCAGATCATGGACATGCGTCGTCGCATGCTCACTGACGCCAGACTGACTTTTAATCACGCAAATGATGCGTCTCGTCAAGCGAAATGAACATCCTTCTTCGACTTGTACATAAAAACAATAGAATATGTGTTTCGCATCCATCGATAATGTATTTACTCGAAGCAAGTTGGACTTATCGAAATATATACATAAATTGATCACGAAAACTCTAATAAAACTTATTCTTCTGTTGAAGTCGAAACGTGTTCTGTTTGAATTTTTATAATTAATTTATGTATTCTAAAATGTCTTTTTCGCGCAGAGACTCGGCGAGCGATTTCGTAAAACACTTCAGAATTCAAAGGATTCCGAATGTCTGCGATGTCTGTCAGACGCGTCATATTTTCATACTCCAAGGCCTCCTTCGAGTCGATCTATTCCCATTGCCATTGGCACACGACGACATTAAGCTTCATCCGTTTTCCACTCTCAGAACTAGGTTACATTTTTCTAGCGCCCGTGCACTGTCGTCCCTTATAAATTGAAAGATCGAGCTCCAGCTGCGTTTGACAGTTAATTAAACGAACAGTTAGAGCAACTTCCCCGATGCATTATAGAGCCACGGAGATAAGGTAGCGAGGCGTCATACGTATACGGTGTCTTAATTCGTCGCGCAGGTGCAATTTTTATGCCTTCGATTCCCGGGCGATATTGCAATCTACGAATGAAATATCGATTCTTCTAACCTTCGACCCGCTATAACCGTGCATCCCAGCCCTCCTTCTTAGTTGGACAAATTTTTAATTCGTTTTCCAACAAATCCCAACCTTTAATTTAAATTTGAAACACTGGATGACTACTTTCTGCAATTCTGTAACTTCGTCTCAAGAAACTCGACAATTTCTCGAGAAACATTATGCTGTGTTCGAGCAGCAGTCGTCGCGACAATGTGTTCGAATAAACGCGTAACCCGAATTTAATCCAAAATTGTCGTCACGATCGTTTTTACCGTGGGGTGACGGCGAAACGTACGACGGTTTCGAAACATCGCGCGAAATTAAATTCAACGGAAGGCCGCGACTTGCAACGAACGGATTACAGTAAAGGCGTGTCCACGCTTTAATTATAGCAACGGACTCTCGACACGGTCGAAAAAAAAGCGCGCGAGCGGAACTGATTTCGCCCGACGGCGCGTACGAAGTCTGCAAAGTTCGCGAACGAACTACGAATATTTAATTGTAATTCTCAGGTACACGCGCGGCGTTTCAATGGAGCCCCCGGTACCAACCGTTTTACAAATGTTCTAATAACCTTTCCGTTTAATACCGGGGCTTTGTTCCCTCGTGGGTTGAAAACTCGGTTTGCGAATTCAAACGCGCACGCGGTACCCGAACAAAGTGCTTAACATCCTAAACGATGCTGCCGTTACACAATTATTTCGCCGTATCTGCACGGACGTATTAATCTTTGTATAGCAAACGCGTGGTGAACCAGATTCGTCGAAGCTTTGCATCGCATTACCTGGTAAAGTTTGAAAGTACTCAACCTGGCCGTGGTTGTATAAACGAAAGTACCCACCGGTATTGCGTTATATTACCCCACTATCGTGGTATAAGAGGCTTAAGTTTAATGCTCGGGTCATTAGCTGTGTCCGAGCAATTCCGACGCGATGACAGCACCAAACAAAAATTCTCTTCCTTTATGTTTAATACTTTGAATCACAGTGGCGTGCGTGCTGCTGCAGTCAATTTACTTTAATAACATTTTAATAGAACGGAATTTGAGAAAAAACGTAATTCACATTACATTCGTGATCGATGATCCGAAAAACCCTGTGCAGAGATTTTCAAAGAAATCGGTCGGATAGGAAAATTCGCGACTCAGGAGATTAAGAGCTGGAGCTAGTCGCGCTGCGCAGGGGAGTCTTTGAAGCTCTGTAAAAGCTAGCAAATTGAAATTCTAGAGTCGATTGTGACGGAGGACTAAAACCGTGGTCCTTTATTATCATCCTCCTGCGAAACGGGAGTCTATGGAATGGCGTCGACTTAGCGAAAGGCACTATCAAAAGAAACAAAGTCTGTTCGCTAAAAATAATAGTAGTTAATACGAATGACATTTGCTGGCATTATTTGATAGGACTGTTACTGAATATATTTTGGCGCTGAGACAAAAGGAGACTACACTGAAAAAGTGATACAGGATTTTTCATCTTGTGAGAGGCCTTTCATGGAGAACGTTCGGATCTTGCTACGCGTTGCGAAAAAACGCGTCGAAATTTCCCTCTCGACGTGGACCCAACGAGAGAAGACACCTTTTCACTCGTGGTTGAGTCATGCGTCTGACAAACGATCCTTCCCGGGACAGCGTTTCCCGGATAAATCACACGATCGATTATGGAATCGGCTGGGGACGCGGCAAGGATTTCTGGATCCCGTGAGAGGGTGGCCGTGGAAAGGAAAAGTGATCGCGAAAGGCGGAACTAACACCGAGAGTTACAGGCGAAAGGAGGGATGGCAGGGACCCGGGGTATCATCTATCATCCGCCTGTTTACCGGCGAAACAGCCTGCAAATGCTATTCAATTTGCCTGATGGAAAGCCTTCCTTCGTTCCTCAGCAGAGCGCGTTCCGCTTCGCGTCGGCATTCCTCGACTACCAATTTCCTTCTCGTTGCTCCTTTTCTCGTTTCGCTCGCCCGCCCATCCTTTCGCCGACGTGTCCTTTCGCGAGTCCTCGCCGTGCTCTTTGCCGCTTTCCCCCTCCCCTCTTCTCCGCCATTTTCTTCTGTTATCTTGTCGCGTGCGCGTGTCCTCGTTATCCGTGTGACATCTCCCTCTTGCTCCGCGATTTCTGACGTTTGCGCGACCGTCTGTTTACCTTTCCATGAATTTCGACGCTCCTTCGACCCTCGAAAGACCAAGGGGGTGGCTTGTCGAACCCGACACTCAGACACTCCTAAAAATGCGTTATTTATCCCGTGGAAAATACTCGCAGAAAACCTGACTTTCAGTAAACAAAACTTCTCGCTATCGAGACTACGGGATGTAGACATTTTCTGAAAAGCGAATTCCAAGATACAAATTTTTTTTTAAACATTTTGCTCTTGACTATTATTTTCAAACTTTCGCAACGCAACGAATTTTTCGAATTTCAATGACAGGGGAAATTTAGGAAAATAGAAATCGATACTTCGAAGCGTTCAGGGTGGAAGGCTCCCTCGAAACGCGGAGTAAGAATGTGGCGACACGTAAGGGAGAAATTGAAGAGCGTAAAAGCGACCGGACGAGGAAAGATGCAGAGAACCGAAGAGAGGGAAAGGTAGGGGGTTGTGGGTGAATATACCTACGCCTCTCGTCTTGCAAGAGAAAAGCTTTTTCCATCCCCCTGTTTGGCTGCGCCCTCGCGAGGCGCGTTTGCGACGCCTAGCGACAAGTATTTCGCGATGAATAGGTAGGAGGACGTGAAATAGGATCGCCGTCATACGGAGTTCCGCGACGGTACGCGGAATACGCGCGAAAAAGGGGAGTAATTGAATCGTTGTTGTTGCTAGACACGGCCAGGGCGGAAGCGATGCAGACGTCGAGGCGATGGGGGGATTGCGTTGCGTCTGTTTCTTAATTTTTGTAACACGCCGTGGAGACATCAACGACAATCTCAGCGTGATTTTATGTTATAGTAATTCGTAGAATCTTTAGTAATAAAAGTAATAAAATGTTTATATTTTTTATTTTTTAACTGTATTAATAAGTTTGCCGTAAACTTACCAAGTTTTTATCATCGACATTCGGGTTACTTTACGTTGGATAAATAAAATTATGTTGGCTTTAATCGACATTTGAATTAAATCGATGAGAAGAATGCCACTGAAAATGCAAACGTGCGAGTCGATTGTCTGGATACGAGAATACTAAAAAAAAAATGTACGAAAAGAAAAGAGGAGAGCAAAAAGGGTTTCCGAACGGAAAACACGTGTGTTAGAAAAGTTAAAATAATTCTTACAAAGGACTCATCGAATTTTCTTTCTTGTTAATAAAGTGTGTGTTCTAGTTAATAGTTAATCGTTAAATTAGTTAAACATTTCAAACAACATGAAAAGAGTAATGAAACAAAGGCTTGGTTGACATAAAAGATGTAGTCCAAGAGTAATTTCTAATGAAGTAGTATCTCCGACAAGTTTATACAGGGTGTTTGGCCACCTCTGGGAAAAATTTTAATGGGGGATTCTAGAGGCCAAAATAAGACGAAAATCAAGAATATCAATTTGTTGATGAAGGCTTCGTTAAACAGTTATTAACATTTAAAGTTCCGACCGTACTGAATTTTTTTCTCGAAACTGAGTAGGATTTCGGGGGTACATCTATTCACCAAAAATGATTGCAATTGACCCCCACGACCGAAAATAATTTTTCTAGAACGATTTGAAAAATTTCTTTTTCGTCGAAAAATTTAGGCACCTACCCCCTGTCAATTTTTCTTAAAAATTCGTTTTTCATTTTCAGTAATTTTGTTTGACGCCCTACAGAAAAGTTGTCTAATACTTTTCTGTAGGTACCCATGAGCTCTACTTCAGAAAAAAGTTTCATTGAGATATATTCACAATTGTAGGAGTTATGGCTGTTTGAAAATTGGACCATTTTTATGGGGTTTTTCTCATTTTGCGGGGTCAAGGACCAACTTTTCGAATATTTTTGTGATTTGTACATATTCTCCATCAAAATACGCGTAGTTTGCTTTTTTAAACATTAAAATCGTCCAATCCGTTCAGAAGTTATGACGTTTTAAAGATTCGCATGAAATTTCAGGGGAACATATCAATGGTATGGTCAGACATTATTATATTTTCGGTATGGAATTTTTTTCTCGAAAGTGCGTAGGATTTCGGGGGTATGTGTAATGACCAAAAAGGATTGTGATTGACCCCTGCAACCGAAAATAATTTTTCCAAAACGATTTGAAATTTTTTTTTTTCCGTCGAAAAATTTCGGCACCTACTCGATTTTTTTTCTCGAAAATCGATAAGATTTCGGAGGTATGTGTAATGACTAAAAATGATTATAATTGACCCCCGCAACCGAAAATAATTTTTCCAAAACGATTTGAAATTTTTGACATTAATTGTTAATAACTTTTTAACGAAGCCTCCATCAACAAATTGGTATTCTTGATTTTCGTCTTATTTTGGCCTCTAGAACCTTCTATTAAAATTTTTCCCTGGGGTGGCCGAACACCCTGTATACTAGAGAAGAGAAAACGTTTTGTACTCTGCCTGTTGCAAATATTAAATTGATTAATATCGTATAGATTTAAAAGACTAAACGCGAAGGATCGCCACAAGAGAGAAAGAGCGAATATAATATAGATAGCAAGAAGATACCAAAGTAATTGACGCGCGAAGCGACGTTCTATTAAACCTGTGAAACCTCTCAAGGCGCGCCAAACCCTTCGATAGTCTGAAAATTCAATTCTCGTGCACCGCGTGATTCTTCAGCCGACCCCCGATGACACGCGCAACACCTTTGTGCGCGACGCGAAAGCGTAAGAAGAATTTCCCTATAAATCTCCCGGTCCAGAAACGCGGGTGACGGCAAGTGGCTCGACGCCCGCCGGATCGCAAAGGCAGCGCGCGAGGGGGGCGGCGAAGGGCGGAAGGTTTGTAAAGGGGGTTCCCCGTGGCGAGGTACAACGCCGTCGCGGTGGAGGGGGATAATCCACGCATCATATCTCACCGTTGACAAGCATTCATGACCCCTGGTACCCGGAGCCCTCAATGGCGAACGACATCCACCAACAAACACCCTGCTCCGCGACGCCCCCACCCCCCTCTCGATCCCGCGGCGCCCGGGAACCCCTTAACCTCGCGCCTTCCCCGCCCTTCGCTCGCCCTCTTTTCCGCAGATTTTCAACGAACAGTCCCATAGACCGCAGCCACCGAGCCGGACGAAACGCGCCAGCGGCGAGCCGCCCTCTGTTTCGTGTTAAAAATTAACCGAATCACCGTGAACGTATTCGTATTTCCCGATGCCCGACGACTCGTTTCAACCCCGACCCTCTCCCGTTTCCTACCCCGCGGACGCCGGAAAACGCTCTTTTCTCTTCCTTTTTTTCTATTTTCTCTTTCTTTTTTTTTTGCGCGCCACGCTTCCATTATTGCGCGAAACACGCGCGCCGCGCGGAATTTTATCGCGCTCGCGCGGAAAGGGTCGGCGCTCGGTCGCGCAAACGGACGCGGAACGGCCATTGTGCTCGCCGATTGTGCGCCTCCGTGGGTTTTTCATGCCGCGCGCGAAAAACCGGTCGGCATTATTTCACCGGGGTCCGAGAACCCGTCGGTACGCGGAAGACAAAAGTGCAAGAGTCGCGGTTCGCCGCCGGAAGTCGCGAGTTACCGCTACACGCGTCGACGAAACGTTTACCCTTTCGATTTTCCGAGGGGATGGTCAGGGAAGGGACGAAAGTTGACCGTTGCGAGGGTGGTCGCGATTTTTTTACTTCGACCGGCGACAGCAATTCTTTTCACTCTACAATAACTACTTTTCTTTTTTTATTTTTGTATGTATTAATTTGATATTGAGGAAATATTAATAAAGAAGAGTCGTGATACCTTTCGAAGCACTTTAATACTATTTCAATTGAATATAATAATGTAAAAGTCGAAGGATGGAATAATTCTACATGTTGAGATTAGTGAAAAATGTAGAATAATATTGTTGTCGAGAAAATCGACGTTGAAAATACCCGGCGTATGCGTGCAAGAGTACGAGTGGAGCCAGCGCAAGTAGAAATATCGAGCTATGGTCAGACGCGCCATCCACCTCTCGCGTAACCGTCGAACGTTCAACTATAATTATTTTTAAAACTGTTATACGAAGAAATGTTATATTTATAGTCACTCTGGATAAAGGAAGAGGAGAATCGATAGAAATGGAAAGATAAAAAATGTATATTAGTGTATATGTCTTAACCGAGGAACATTGACACAAGAAAGATACGTTATCGTTGGTGTCGATGATGGAAGTGATTACGTCTTTTATGTACTTTGTGTCTAATAGTTCATCGTAATATTAAATAATATAGTTTATCATTCAATCTGACCACACGCCCGTAATCATCCCTGGCATCCTTACAAAATTAAGTACGATGCGATGAATGTCGTTAACAATGCAGTCGGCAAAGTGTTAACGAGGCAGACGCGTGTAAACTTTCGAATATTTGTACCCGGAAGTGTGCGCATTGTTCGCCGTCGAATCGCGTCAGGCAACAATACGTAGGTTGCCGCGAAAAATAATTTATGCACGCGTGTCAGCGAGCGGGCGAAGCGAGGCAAGTCGAGTCGAGCGACAAGTGCTTTTATCGTAAACAGTAGCTCCGTGATAGAATAATTAAGGCGGTCGCAATCAATATAAAAAATGGATGGCCATTAAAGCGTTCCGACTGGACGTCAGCGATACGCGGGATATATCACGTTAAAGCGTAATTTCATTGAAAATCGCGCGCGTACATAATGGCGTTAATTTAAAAGGGAATTAATCCGTTGCGCGTCACGTTAATTTAAAAGCATCCGCCTGAAACGATTTGTTGGCACGCCAAAACCGGCCAAATTGAACGGCCTTTGAAAGGTTGCCGATTTTTCCTATCGCTACGACATATTTACGAGCCGATCCGCCGGATCTGTCGAGGAATCTCATTACCGCATTGTGATTCCAAGCTCGTTGCGTACGGGATCATTTAAATCCGTCCCTTTGATTCGACGTTGTTTGCTTTACTTTTGCACGTGACGAGTTGCAAATCTTTGTATTCTTTTCCGTTTCGTCAAAAAAACACAGTCACGCCCACGCGAATAACAATTCGTCTTAACTGGCAATCAGATTTTAACGTAGTGGACAAAAGAATGTAGAAACTACCAAACGTATGAATATTAATACAGAGAAAGCCACGTTGGAGGATTCATAAAGAAACACATTTATGGCTGAAGAGTACACTTTAATGGTCGAATATTTTTTCGTCGACGCTGACGACTTTCCTAACGAGTTCCAAATCCAGACGAGGCTCGCCCGGGTCGAGTATAGGATCCGCGTGGGAGGCGGCCGTAATTTCGTGGACAAACAGTTACAATACAATTGCATATTCCGGGCGTATAATTTAAATCCTCTTAACGGGCGCGCGTAACAGATAATTACATTCGGGTTTGTTAAACGGTCGACGGGGACATCAAACGCGGCACGGGTAATCCAGTCGTTTTAATTAGGCGGCGTCGTCCAATCTTATCCGCATGATTTTGCACGCCGGCGCGTTTTCTTTCTCGTTACATCGCCGCGTAACGATAACAAGCCGCACTTACAATTTCGCGACGGGTTCCGCCGGCAATCTCTGCTGATAATATTGCCGGCGATAGCATAGAAGACGAGGGTGGCGTCGTTATTGGGCACCCTCCGTCGAGCGAAAGTAGATTTCTAAGTCGTAAGCCGGTCTAAGAAACAATTCAATTAGCCAACGAGATCCTCGAGATGTGCGTGCGCGTACGTGGCGTGCACGCCGATCCTAATCTCGCGTTATACAAGCCCGGAGTTGGCTTCTTGCGTTTTCACCTCGGAATATTTTTCGTCTCGCCCTTCGGAACGGTTGCAATAAATAAAGAAATAATTCCAGCGAAACATGAGAACGCTCGAACGAAGAGAAAGCGTGTCTCGCGGTCGTTGCGGTTTTATACGTGACGCTATCTGCATCCAGTTATGCTGCTATCGCGAATGGTACACCAAAATTGCTCATTATGTGTGTTTGGTTCGCCCACCGATACGTAGACGATCTTAAAAACAAGTTTTTCCTGTTTTTAATAAATAATAAAAATGTGAAAGAGTATATTGAGTCAGGTAATTCGAGTTTTCGAGAATCTTAAGAAGATAACTTAATAGTTGATATGCACGTATTTAACTCGTTCACTGCCAGATGAAAACTGTACAATTTTCTGTAAGACTAAAATTTTAATTTTAGACCATCGTAAACATTTGTACTTATTTTTGTAATCTTGCTAAAATTCACAAATCCTACTCAAATTTATTTCTCTCCAAATCTTAACTTGGAAATTAATTTTTCCAGTTCCATAGTGGAAAATCCTGTCATTCATATGTAGGTGACGTGGCAGTCAAAGTGTTAACAATAATTAACGTAGCAGATGTTTTTAAAAGGAATAATTCCACAGAATTAAATAAATAAAAGTGTCTAAACTACTACAATTTTAACTATTAACATCGATAACGATTAATAATATTTTAATCGACTAGAATGAACTCTCAAAATTTCTAGGGGCTTTCATTATCTAAATTACTGAGGTTACTTTGATCTTATAATTATTTCCACCACTCCGTAGCCGAGAGCCATCGTAAGCGTCTTATTTTAGCGAGTGTTTTCTTTGTCCCAGATCGATATTGCGTCCCGATCGAGCGATTCGACTGGATTACCTTCATAAAACAACAATTACTGCTGGCTTTTAAAACGATCTGCGGGGTTAAACTCTACGATCCCTTGGTTATTTCATCAGCTACCGTGGGCTACCGACGCGATGCTCTCTCGCCCGCGAACCGCCGCTTCCTTTATTTCAATTTCCTTAATTAAGGCGCCCGTGGCTCTCGATCGCGCCGACCCTCTGTCGTTCCAATTCTTCTTATTCCCCACACTGTCCGAGAAGAACGGAAGGGGAACGTGCCAATTCTTCGCCGGAAGTTGCTAAAAATTCTACGCGCTTCTCGTTTTGGACTACGGTATTCTCTTTTGCCCGTTCAATTTAGGAATACAACGTACCTGTAAAAGTTATTGCTTCGCCCGTAAACTTTTGTGTGTCTTCAGAATGTTGCGAGGGGTATAATATAGTTTACGTATAGAATGCTTTATGAATTCAGATGAGGATACTGCGATGTCGTCTTTCTTTATGAGACAGGAACATCGAACCCTGTTACTAGCGAAGAGTTTGTTCCTTCTCAGGATGAAATAAACTGCTCGACGAGGAGTACGTAACATTTGTATCGGAGAAGAAGATGGGGGTGATGAATCGTCTTCATCAAAAATAAATTTTCGTAATTCGAAGGTATTTACTTTAGAGATGAAATTTAAAGAAAATGTGAATATTAATTCCTTAGAAAGATAAAATAATTCCAAATACAGTTGAGTGAATTTCTTTAACGTCAACCATAACGCAAAAATACATATCCATAGCGATCGTTAGAAAACATTCTATGCTCGCGCAGTTAGAATATAAATCTCTGTTTAATCTTTAGTTATCAGTGACCGTACCGCGAATGGATAAACATAAAATTTGATAAATTTCGCGGGCCGCGTAAAAGCAAATCGTTTTCACCGAAACGAGAGAATAGCCAGCGCGAAACGCTATTTTATAATCCGCCGTTGGATGCCGCTGAACCGCGTATATCGAGGAAAGTTAGCTACGAAAACAGCCCGGAGCTATCGAATCCAGCGCGCAGTTACTTTTTCATTAGAGCAACGAATGAGATTCGGCAAAACTTTCCTTATTTCGCGTTCGACGTTCGCTTTGCGTGCCGTTAAATCGCCGAATTCGCGTGGAAAGCGGGATCCGTTTGTTTGCCCGTTCGTTGCACGTCCATTAAATTAATCTCGAGCAACAGACACCGACGATACGCAATGCGTTATCTCGCCATCGAATTCCAACGGTTGTAAAGTTCGAGACAGTTCTCCTACCTAAGCAATCGAGAAAAATTAATCGAACGATTCGTTTTTATTTACAAATTTTAAGTCACTCGTTAAGAAAACAATATTTTACTTCAATTTATACGAAGATTAGAATTTTTTTAATTTTAAAGGGTGCAGGAAACTTTTGAGCGTCATTGTACGTAGGAGGGATCGTCGAGCGATAATTTCTTCGATCGCGTCTCGTCGCTCAGGTGGGAGAAAGGCCTAAGCCTCGTTTCGTCGATCGTCCGTTAAAACACGGCGGGCTTCGAATCCGAATAAAGACGAAAGCGACTGCACCGTCGATATTCCGCTCGATAAACAAAGGCGAACGGAGAGGCGAAGCCGGATCGCGGGACGCAATTCGGGAATGAATGAAATTTTACAGTTTAACCCGAGGGAACCAAGGCACCGCGATTTTGGCAAGCTTCCACGTTGAGACTGAGATAACAACCTAGTAGTCCAAATTTAACAGACGGTAGAATTAAGTACCGTGTAATTCCTCTCTTATTTTTCCACGGAATCACTGACAGCGCTGAATAAACTTCGAGATCGTAGATTAAATACGCGCGGGAGAGATATGGCTGTACTCGCAAACTTCTTGGCATCGCGTCGACGCTACGATTTTTCGAAAAACTGACCGCTCCGTGCAAACGAAACACGATAGTCTGAAACTATATTAATTACAGAACGGAAAGATCTTGCGAGCAAATAAATTTACTGAATTTTTCGATGCTTCCGTGGCTCGTTGAAAACACCGAAATCACTATTCCGGAAACACACCGCGCTCGAGTACAGCAATGGAATCTTCTCCATAAACGGCACATATGTTCCGAGCAGCTTGGGTTGCGATACAACCTCGATTAAACTCGAATAACAGAAGGTGCCGGAAACGTTCGTGTTTATCAACTTGGTACTCCGTAGTTTTCAATTTCCAGCAAAAAAAAAAAAAAAACAAAAAAAAACGAAAACGCAAACAAGGAGAATTTCAACGTAACCGAATAAAGAAATTTACGGGCACGAGTCAACATTGAATTCTGGTTTTAATTGTTCGCGAAGGAAAAAACCTACGTACTCTACAATTCATACATTGCTGTATTTTACTAAGGTTTTTCTCTGTAAAAAATGTCTTGAAATATAGCTTCTGTAAATTTCGCTATATCCTCTCGCGCGATAGAACGTTATCGACTAAGAAAATTCCGAAATATTTCTGTCCAACGTTCCTTCGAAGCAGAGAATTTCAGCAGGGGACTTTTTCAATGAACAGCATAAATCACCGTCAAAACTGGATGCGTTCCGGGTGCATATGTACACGTACGAACAACCCCTCTCGACACGCGACACGTTGCACGCACGTGCGTGCAACCGCCGACTTTCAAATGAACAGAACAGAGAGTACACTGATTTATCCGATACTATTTGTTCCCCTGTACTTCGCTCGCTCGTTTGCTCGTGCTAAATCTGTTTTTTCCTTTTTTCTAATGGGTGTCCGCGGAACGAAAGCACGTACTAGCAGGCCTGGACGAACCTGTAGGTTACGGCACTGGCCGCACCGGCAGTTTTCCCCACCCGGGAAATCTGCGGCAATTTTTCATTGCCCGACACGACAATGTATCTGCCTGACTCCACCCTACCCTCCCCCCCGGCGTCTACGCCCTCGAAAAAGTGTCCCACCGCCCTCTGCCCTCTACCTGCGCCCTGACACCAGCGTGAGCGCGCTTTGTCGGCTGTGATAATGTTTTCATTATTCACTGGATTATACGGCGCGTTGCCGGAAATCAGGTGGGACGGTATTACGCGGCGCCATCGGCCACGTCGAACCGTGATTTACCGCCTCGTCGCGAAAAAAATCCAGCAAACGTTCCTAGCCGCTTCCACGGACCGGATCGCTCGTCGACGTAATTATTTACTTCGTTGTTAAGCGTCTGGGGGTACCGGAGTTTTCGCGTTATTAATCGGGTATCGCGTATGCAAATTAGTTTTTTCAAATTCGGGAATATTTCTATTGGAACTCGATCCAACTCAAATGCTTCGAGTTAGAATTTTAAAGGTTGCTTCGGTCGATCGAACAGTCGATCTTATAGACAGAATGGTACACAGAAAAATCATTAGATCGAACAATCTAAACGTTCTTTAACCAATTTAGAAATATGATCCAATTTTGATAGAACTCGATATAATTAAATAGTCGAGTTGCATAGTTTGCGTAGAGACTCCGACGAAGCGTTGCGAAATCGAAACACGGTCATCGAGTAAAATTACCGTTAATTGTTCGGTGGTGCTTTGAACGCTAGGCACCACTTAGCGAATTAAAAAATTATAAAACCGTTGAATTCGCAGCGTTATCGCTCGCGCGAACAACGCCTATCGCGAAACATTAACCGAGTTTAATGTTTCATGGCATTTCGAAAGCAGTCATCGATGCTCCACCGAGCACGATCGAACGATGTTTAATTTTGTTCGGTGATTTATAACCGGTCGGACGAAGACGTCGCGCGGAATATGCAATTTTTCACGGGTACGCGCACAGTCTGGCGTATGCAATTCCCGTTGCACCTTTATGGAGCCTCGTAACCTTCTACGCAAAGCGGAAGCGATACCACTTAATGAAATTTCATCGATCGATAGCGCGGACACATCGTTTCCTGAATGCAATATTGTCTGTCCGACCCATCAACGCGACGCTGCATAGTATTCCGCGAACTGAAGTAGTAATAACAATAATATTGGCAATAAAAAAACAGTTACCGATGGCGGATACGTTGGACGATAAAACAGTGAAACGAGTAACATCGAACGGCATCGGCGCGGCGGATTAAAAATGCAGAAAAGTCCTTCAGCCCGATAGATATAATTCTAGTCAAATTCGCTGAGACGATTGACAAAGCTATCGTGAAATTTTAAACGAGTTTCCCTCGATACCGTGCTTCCCGAACTGGTAGATATTTCCAAAACTGTACATCCAGAAGATTGGAAATTTTAACCGGACTGTTCGTAACCGAAATACCTATTGTTGCGTGCACGGATTTTTTGTTCGGTCAAATTGTTTCACAGACAAACCCGTAACAGTGACTACGTTTCACGCGTTCGTCTCGATTTTTCAATAGAAGAGATTAATTTCTTATACCCTCTTTAACAATTTTAGAAATTTCTTTTCTCAGGTGAAATTCCTCCCAGAATGTTTGGCTGTCACTATACTAGAAAGTTAACCGATAGAAAGTGACTTCGATCGGTGTATCCATTTTACGTTCGATTTTCATTGGAAAATAAGCTGCCTGGAGGTTCAGGGGATATAGATGGATACACTATTCGTCCAGAAAAGGATTAAGGAAATCTGGTTTCCAGTGTGGCTGGAGCACGGAAGGACTTCTATAAGACGGAATACGCTCGCACGTGAAATCTTCGTTGGAGCGCCTTGATTCTATTTACCCCTTCTGAGAGATCGCGATACAGATAGGCTTTCGCGCGGTAACTGCATCCAACGACTGCGCTGAAAGTGTGTACAATTTCTCAAAGAGCATCGGGATGCATTCTCCGCGGCGTGTTTGTAACGGGAGCAGACATTCCGCGTATTTTGCAAATACCGTCAGACGTAAGGAGGCTACCCGTTCGCCTTAAATTCGCTCGCTTTGAAAATGACGTTCATTCAATTTCCGGAAACGCGAAACCTTTGGCAGCAAGACAACCCCTTTCCAGGCGTAACTAGTCTAATATCTGTTTGACATCATGCTAGATTACGTCTGCTCGATGCTACGGGGCGTCTAAAAGCAAAAACATTTTGATTAAAGACTTCCTTTACTCGTGGTCATTTTTAAGACCTCTTCCTCAGTTGGTCAGTTTTACTTTTATACCGTGTAGTTAAAACTCTTCGTAACCTGTGGTCATTAATTTAGAAATAGTTTAAAATATTACAACGCGAGCATTCGTCCAATTAAATTCGTTCGATATTGCACGTTTAAATATTTATATCTCCTGTTATTATAGGCACACAACCGACAATATTATTGTTCAGTTATACTCGCGGAAGGAAGTCTAGCGGATAGTCAACAAAGTTGGTTAAACCTACAAACGTTGGCTATGCCTGGAACGAGTTGCATAACGTGATACTTGAAATAACATGAAACATCTTCGTTATTGTAATTAAACTTACTACGCCCGAATATTCTTTCAAATAATGTATCTCGATCGAAGAATTGATCAGAAACTTGTGTTTTAACTGTATTCTTCTTCAATTAATCAGCTTGATCGATTAAGGGTAGTTCATTCTTGATCGATGTTTGTCGAGACAGCATTTCGCTCGATTTTATAACGTCGGGGATCTCTTTCGCGAACTCTTCGACTGCCGTTTCAACGGCTCGAGGTGTTTCGCCCCTCAAAGAAGGAAATTAACGCGAATATTCAACACGAAATTACGGAACTCCGACTTCCCGTCGAGTTAGCGTCATTTCGCCCGTCGTAATTCTGCTTCGTTGTTTTCGTGCCGTGTGTTTTTCCGGCGAAACTAATTTCCTGGCAACAATTCCCTCAAAGGGGACTCCGTCGATCAACCATCCTAGCCTCCGGAGTTGCAAATTAGCCGCGGGAATGAAAAGCTACCGAATCGAATCCGCTTGCTCCTATAATTACTGTTACTGCTATTATAATTATCGTAGGACCTTATAACATTTAAATTTATTTTTAAATCTAATATATCGTTTACAATTTTAACCTATTTTAAGAAATTCTTCGTTCAAGTTCTCAAGCTTAGAAAAGAAACTGCGTTACACAACCGCGAATAACTTAGCAACATATTTCCAAGCGGCGACACGAAATTTGCAAGTTTCTCAGGAAGGAAAAATGAGTTTCACGCGAACTGGTAGTCGCTCAATCAAATTGTTGACAATGTCAGACATCGCGTTGCGAGATTGATCAAGAATGTATTATGAAAACTTTACTCGAATGTTATACTCTATCCGGTATACATACCGGACGTAACACCTTCAGTTACCATTTCAAAGCGCCCTGTTCGACAGGTACTTTAGAACCGTCGATGAAATGAGAAAAGGGAAGATGTCTTTGATCCTTTCAAAGAGCTGCAATTACGATGAATAAATAAAAGTTGCTACGAAACGGATGGAATTACTTTAAAGAACGAATTTGAATTCGTTTCTACGTAGATTATTACGAAAGAACGCGATGCATCTCTGCACCACCGGTTGCATTCTACCCCGAATAGGTGGTACAGAGTCCCGAATCCTCGAAGGGATGGGTGGATGGGATCAACGTCGACGGAACAGGACGCGGAGATGTTCGAGGAGTCCCACAAATTCGAAGTCAGGAAATGCACGGAGGAATCGTTCCGCGGGAAACGGCTTTTAATCGAGTGTGAAACGAACAAATACCGCACCTTTCCCGATCGTGATTCGAGGAGCGTGGTCGCATAAAAGGAGCAGAGGGCTGGGAAACGGCGCTCGCGGTAGGGTGAAGTTTATTTCTCGCGTTCTCAGAACCACCGGTTATTTTTTATCGTCGATTACGACCGTAGAAGCCTCCCCCTTTTCGCGAGTCTCGACGGTGAATCGGAGAAACGTTCGCAATTGTGTAGTCTATTAATGGAAACGAACAAAGGGTGGGCTGTTTATCAAGTTTTAATGGACAAACAACCGCGGAACGCGTCGTTTATAAATATTTGAAAAGAGGATCGATACGCTTTTCGCTAAGCAAACTGAAAGGGCTGTAACTGTGCGGCCGTTAGAGCCGTCGAGAAGTTTCTGAAAGTCGTGTACAATGAATTTGCATGGTTTTAACCGTGGGCCTTAATCGCGGCTCAACGTGCGTCAACTTTCAGGTAACTTGGTCGCTGAATGCAAAAATTAAGATACTCCCCTTCGAATCGAACTTACAGGTTAGCAATTAGTTTTAAATTAAATTACAGGTTGATAGAAATCATATGTGACACATTCTTTCGTATTGAATATTTTTTCCAGCTCAAAACAAATACTCACAATATTCTCGATGTGAGAAAACACTGCTTCGTTCTCGATAAAATGCATTTCTATGACAGTTCTCTAGACATTACTTTTACACAAATTCTGATCACCTGCATTCTATCCGCAAGCACTCCAGTTCTTCGGGATAATTTTCATGTGTACGTGAATAACACCTCGTGAAAAAGCTGCGTATATATTGAAATCCTATTTGTGTGGGAAGTTTCATGAAAATCGAGAGAGCGTATTAAGCGGGGCGTCTGTGCTGGAGGAAGTTTCGCAGTCTCGCGGGTACCCGGTTACCGGTTAATCGTCCGTCGAGAGACTTAAACAACGCGCAGTGCGAACTATCCGACCAGCCAGAAGTTAGTATTAATAATTACCAATTATCTGGTACCGAAGGCGGTAATTGGTAACCGAGGGAAGTAAGCGGCCAGTTTTCGGGGCGACATTAGCGACCGTGGTTCGAAACGATACGCTTATTAAAGTATAATTTGCAGGCGGTACTGGGGCGCGTGTACCACTCTTTCCCGGCGCGGCGAAATTTCGTTCAATTATCGTTTCGTTTAATAAAAGTCGCGGTACCGGAGGAGACCGCGAGACGGGGAACATCGGCACAATTTCGTGGCGCGAGACGACACGTTCGCGCGAATAAGGGTCGCAATTATCGAAACTCCAAACGAGAGTTGGCTAAACGCTGTGCTTTTAATGAAACTTTAAGGGGATACTTGCTGGCTTAATTGCGGAATCGTTCGGCAAACTCCGATTCCCTTCTCTTATCGATTCCGTTATTGATCCTACGCTTTCGTCGCTACGTTATCCTGATCATCCCGATTACGGCAGGAAACGGTACACTGCACTGTGTTATACAATTACACTTCGCTAACTTTTAAGGCAGCCATTCAAACATCCAATTACGTCGTTGATAAACACTTGTACTTGCACGAGCAGAACCTTTCCTGCCACTAGTTTAACTTTTATATCTTACAGCTGTTAGGTGTATTTATTGATCAATTCACTGCAATTTGACCACACGTGAAATAAGTACATTTCTGTCTTTGCTTCTACCAACAGTAACTGTACATTTATCAAAAACAATTATTTTTGCTGAAAATAGTTACCGAAGCTACAAACATTTTGTTATTTAAATTCGAGCAATCTCTTAGATACTTATTTACAGAAACAGAAATAGAAAATTTGATATATGTATAAGAATTTACAAGTCTAAACACCGTAAGAAATTATCGAATAAGAAACAGTATGCACGGAGTTTGATACGGATAAAATATTTAATTTCTAGTCATCCGGCAGGAAATCGTTAATTCCCCGGCCAATTTCGCGATCAAAATTTAGCAAACCGCGCGTAATCTCATGGGGTGGAAACGCATTCGTAACGAAGGATCCAGGAAGTGGTACGAGCACAGCGATGACGCATGTTTCTCACCCTCCGTCGAATTCCGGTGTTATTCGTGCTCCTTCGCGGCGAGTGTTATTCGAAAACGTTTTCAAGACGTGCTCGGGGCTTTGTTTAAGACCGGTATTATTGCTACGGAAATTAGAGTTCGACGAAAGAAGTTATTGGTTCCCCACGAGCAGAGATATCAGACGAAAGGCGAGAATCGACGAATCCCACGGTCGACGGTTCGCTTTGCTGGTTTATCGCCCTGTTTATGACACGCTCCTTTCGCGATCAAAGACAAGAAACGTTTCTCCCCGTGGTCGTGCATCTGCACGCTGTTTTTCAGACGATTTCAAACGGCCCCCGTCGAATAGATCAGGAATTGCGCATACTCACGGAGCGAACATTGACTTTCATCGACCGCGGTTGCAAGAAATTGTCGCGACTGTGCTCGCTTTGCTACAATAATTAGTTCTGCTTCTTTTTCTCGATATTATAATCAAATACAAGAGTAAAAATTCCCTTTGGCGAATGAAACATTCATCGCTTCGAGAAACCGAGCCAGTTATTTAGTGGGAAATGTTTTAAACGTAGTAAAAATATCGCAACCCACATTTTCGTAGCCTACTTTACACAGCACGAACCACCGCCGCGTATTTCAGCTCCAATATTAACCAAAATCACGGAGTTATAAATTCGAGCACGTAAACGCGAACATCGACATAATATTCCAGAGAAAACGCGCACGCTTAGGTCTTTGAAACACGATCGTTAATTAAAGGTTGACTCCCGTTGATATTTATCCCAGCTGTGCTCCGTGTTTATTTGTATCAACGTGTCTGTAACATTCCCGGCCGCGATATCTCTTTAACGCGTTTAACGAGCGCGTCGCGCGCGAAACTACACCGAGTTAACCGAAAAACAGATTGACATGTGCGTACGCAATTAAAAGTTTTCCCACGTTCCGCGAAAGTATTTTGCTCGTTCGCGCGTCCCTCGCGATTTCATGACAAATAAATCCCTCGCGCGCGCTCTTTGCAAACTATTTCTCGCGCCTCGATAGACAAACCGTCGCGTTCGACGGAAATTTTGAGACCGTCTTTGTTCGAACGAAAAACATTCGAATTTCTATTTAGCGTCGCCACCCCCCGCCCGTCCGCTTCCAATTAGCGCGTTTAACGTCGTTGCTAATTAACGTTTCGACTCCCATTCCGAAACAGTCTCTTCTCCCGGTTGGACAAAGTCGCTGGAGGCTTGGCGCGTCGAATTTAATTCTGCAAAGCGTTCTCCCTGTCGGTTTCAAAGCTCGACTGTGTTTTCTGATGCTGAGCAGGAAGAAGAATAACGAGAAGAAGGAGCGCGCGAAATAGGGAAGTCACGATGACCGTGGGAAACAAAGATAGAAGAGAAGCTCGCGAGAATGCAGCTGGATCGGCTGGGGGAGGTTCCCTGCGTGATTAAACGCGTGTTAAAACCCCATACCGTCCTTCTGGGACGTTATACGCATTCAGAAGGTTGCATCGCGTCCTGCACGACGCGATTCCCCTCGTGAGCAGTCGCTGTGCAAATCCCGGGTGATCCTCTCGTCACCAAGGTGTCTAGGTCCGCGTAGTAGCTTAGCCCCGTTACGCGTCAGACACGTAAAATCCACGATTTCTTCTTCTTCTGGTTTTCTTTTATGTTGCATCGACATCTGGGTCATTAGCGACGTTTAACTGCTTCTCACATGTGTATCGTTAAATTTTGTGCCATAGATTTGACTCGCTCACGAATTTCAAGGTGTCCCTTATATGGTCCTTGGATGTAAGGGTGCCATAAACCTGTCCTTGCTGGTTGAATTCTTTGCATTCGTGCAGAATGTGGTTTGTTACTGATGTGTTTCCACAGAAACTGCAATTTGGTGGGTCTCTTTTATGAAGGATGTAGGCGTGTGTTATTTTTGTATGGCCACTTCTCAATCTGGACATTATAGTTTTTTCTTTATTGGTAGTGAAACCAATATGGTGTTTACTGCCACGAAGAAGTCTTGTGTGATGTTGTGTATGTTGGTTATTTTTTATGTTTTCCATTCTTCTTTTATTGAGTACTTTATGTGGTTTATAAGGTCTTGGATAGGAATTGGAGTATGTGGTTCAGCTTGTAATCCACGATTTCCTTGGATTTCAATGTCAAAGAATTTAACGAAATTATACTATCGAAGTATTTGAACAGAGAGTGGAAGAAGCGAAACTCGAACCGGGTGTAAATTCGCCGCACAACGATTCGCTTAATAATAACAGCAAACGGGTATTATAGTCTCTAACAAAGGAAGCCAGCTGGCGAATTCTTCGCGCCGGAATTCCCCCCGTCGATCGAACACATTGTACTTTTAAAAGGTCAAGTGTTTCTCGATTGACGTGACATTAACAAATAGCTAATTTAACGATTGCTCGACGAGCGTTCGTGTATTATTAGAAGGAAAGCGACCTTTTCTTCGACAAGGGGACACCGCGGACATAACAATGACGCAATAATAGTCCGGTGCAGTAACGCGCAAAGCGGAAACCGGTTTTAGCCAAGCGTGCAACTTCGAGAGGCTGCCTCGTCGGTAGTTTGTATTATTTGCCACTGCGGAGTGGCAGTTCTTCTAATTGGACTCGGCTATCTGCGAATCTATATTGCATTCCCGGCCCTTCGGCGCTCGGCGTACACGCGAACCTGAACCTAGGCGAAGCCGTGGCTCACGGAAAATCGTGTTTCGACTATCGCCGCCCGCTCGTTTAATTCTGTAAAAATAGCGTCGGGACAGCGAGCCCGGAAAACAATATCAGATTAGCGAGCTAAATGGAATACTGGTGCGGACAACAGCGCTGGCGAATCGCTCCGACGAAGGGACGTTTCATAGCGTTTCCTTGAAACAGCAAAAGCGTAAGGAAATTTTGTGCGTACGCGAGAAGTTGGCTAGCAAAATGAACGTGGTCCCGATTGGGTGGCTCAGTATACGAACGAAGATATCGTATTCGTCGATTAAAAATAAAAATTTCAATTGGAATATGGAGTAATCAACAAGTGAAAGTTGATCTATTAAGGGTGAAATATTTTATATAATAAAAATCATCGGGCAATATTTTCTAGTTACAAAATTATGAGAAATTTTACGAGGTTCATAAAATCGATCGTTTCATATTTAACAACCTAATAATTAAAGAAATTGATGGTTCATGTTTCCTTTAATCGCCTAAATAAACTCCGGGCATCTGCCAATTGACCCGTTTCGAGGAAAACGCTAATCCAGGACCGATTGTCGCGATCAAAAGTTAATTCGAGCGTGCGATACGATGCGAGGGCCAGTCTGTTCGCCAGTGTCTTCGCATCTCAGGGACGTAAACGGTGAAACGCGGCCGTTAAATGCAGCCACCGACGTCCCATTCGACGTGGACGTCGCCTTGGCGATTGCGTCGCGTTATCCGTGGATCAAATGCAGTTGCCAAGTCGTATCGCTTCTTCAAAACGTCCGTACCCGGCTACCCAATTTCAGGTTGAAATTCCGGGGCTCTAAACAACGCCGATGGCCAATCCACGACGATCACCAGGAGTCGATCTGGTCATATCCGAGAGCGTTTCGATGGAGTCGCCGTGGCTCCGTTCGCGAGCAGCTCGTGGGCTATTATTTGAACGGTTATTGGTACGATAGCGCGTATCTGCGCATCGTACATCACGAGGCCAACTCTACGGTTGTCACCCTGATTTCGACGTCCTGCCGCGTAACAACCCCCTTCGGCCACGATCGTCCACTCTTTCGCTTGCTCTGTCGTTCGGCCTCTGTTCTCCATCGTTCGTGCAACGTACGCCGCGCCCAGTCCCCTCTGGCACGGCTCGCCGCATAAATGTATGTTTCCAGGATTTCTGGTTGTCTGCCGACTGAATTATGGAGGCTCGACGACCAACGCCCGGCGACGCCGCGCACACCATCGCCGCCGTCGTTGCTACTGGCTCGGTCGAGATTGCGGGACACGACGCGGGTGGAAATTGCTGGGGCGACCAGGCTGGGAAAAGGGGCGCGACTAACTCGACGCGCTGTACAGGGTGTATCCTAACACGCGGGACCCACTTCAGCGGTGGATTGGGGACACAAAAACACCGCGACGAGTTCGTGTAAACATGGACTACCTTCGACCTTGTTCCCGAGTTACAGCCATTTTTCTATCCCGACAATTTTTTATCCCGATCTCACCTTCGGTCGCGTAAACTATAGACTATGTAAGTTAATTTATATTTACAAATTTATAGTATTTTATAATTTGGTCGTACGTGAAATTTCACCTAAATTGCAATTTTTGTAGGTCCCATTATATAAAATCAATTTTTTGTTTTATTTGCACCCTTACTTATAAAGAGTGTTCTCAAGTTAAATGGTCAAACTTAAAGCGCGAATCTAAGACCTCCAAACAAGAAAGAATTTTTCTTTGAAAGTTAAATTTAAGCTCTATCCTCTTTATTTTTTGTAAGCAAAAGTTAAATTTAAGCTGTATCCTCTTTGTATTCGAAACATTGGATGGAGGAAACAAAAGGCTGATCAACATTATACGTAACTAGATCATTCTATAAAAATATTCGATAAACCAACAATTATTTGACACAAACATCGAAGCGTTGTTTGTACTTCAAACAAAATCATATCGGTTACTTAAAAATAAACCAGATATTTCGATGTTATTCGCCCCCATAGCTAACTTCCGAAAATCAATAGGTCTCGAGCAAGGAATTTTCGAGCATCGAAAGAAAATTATTTTCCGTTTTGGCCATTTAACCCGGAGGCACTCTGTATACGCAATACCCAAGTTTGTATAAACTCGAGAAACACCGTACCGATTTAGATAAAACTCAGCTAGATATCATATTCTTCCAATTTGAATATAAAATGTGCATTAAACGAAAAGGCAAACCGAGTCTTTTTCTTTTTATTTCGCCATTGTCGGACGAAAATCTGGCCAAGCTATAAGACGTAGACCGAAACAACGTTGGAGTACACCCTGTATATCGTGTTTACCCCCACGATTTCTTGCAGTCTTGCTGTTTACTCCACAGTGTCTGCGGCCCGTTGTTCTTTTTGGCACTGTTCCGCGGATTAGTTTCCCGCTTCTACGAGCTACGAGGTTACTGTGTTTCAGGGGGAGATTCTTTGTTGTTATTAGGCCATCTCGATTTAATGGCGAATGTTTGTAGTAGCGATCTAATGGAAAGCGTTCTCTGCATCCCATGCGAAAACTACGGAAGACGCAGAGTGTTTGGATAGTCGTCGAGCTCATTTTTCTTTGCTTCGAGCCATCGAAGATACTCTCCACCCGTTGATTTATCGGGGACGTTGGCACAAAAAACATTTTTTCCTATTTAATTATACTATATGGATTGCTTTCCAATTTCTTCCTAAATTTATTAATATATTTTACGTAGTCTTTTACTCCGCAGAAAATCCATTTCGAACGCGAATGTATCGCGAAAGAATTTTGTTCCGAGTAATTTGACTTTTACAACCAAACACGTGTAAAATTGACATAAAATGGGAATATTTGTATTGGCAAGAGAGAACATCGGCAATATACGTGTCCTAAAGGCACCGGGTACGCTAGAACCGGTTCTGGCTATAACTTTGAGTAGATATTCATAATTCAATTTTCAAACGATAGAACGCAGCAATATTGTCACAAGGTTACCAAATATCGCGAATCAATATCAGCTTGAATTTTTCAAGCTACCGAATACGGACAGTATATAAAATTAATGTCTCTGTAAAAGATTACATTTATCGGTTGCAGGAATTAATTTATTTCGCCAAATTTGGAGACTTCGAAGCAGCGGGGTATCGTTAGAGTAATCTAATCGATATTCATCCGCAGTCGTACGCAGCAACGTACACAGAATCGCGCGATAATAGCGATATTATTGGATGCACAAAACCTTCGAGCGTTTCAACGACAAACTGTAGCCACGAATTTTTGCGAACAAAACGCCTACGACACGATACGCGAATTTCGCGCGACAAATACCAATTCGATCTTATGTTTATATAATTACCGTAGCCATTTACAAACAGGGGGACGGCTTGAGCACTGTTTGCTAATTACTAACCGCCGCTCGCTGTTATAATATGTAGACAATAGATACGGCTGCAATTGCGATACAAGGGAAATCGATACTATTATCCGTCTTTGTTTGCGCGTGGCATTAACGCCCCGCTAACGGTCGGAGCAACTCAATTAAAAGCGCTCGTTTTCGTGGAAATATTTCGTCGTGAAAATGTTGCTTACCGTGGCCAGAGATACGAGAGGGGGAGGGGAAGTAAAAGAAGCAACTTTCCATCGGTGTTTTCCCGCGCACGTCGCGCAAGATTCGAGGGAGGCGAGTATCAGTTTCAATGTAGTTTGCGATGATGCTAGCTGGTGTCGAATTACGGAGTATAGTGTTTCACCGCGGTACTAATATTTCCTCGCGGCCTCGTTGGAAAATTAATTTCGCCGTTCGCGTGATTCCGTCTTCCTTACGACCAGACGTGTATCAACAGCCCCAGAAATTCTGCAAGTTCCAAGCTCGAGCGTCTCGGAATTCGAGGGTGGTCGCGGAGGGGGATCGTTGGAAGCGCGAACTTTGTGGCCCATTTGGCTCGATCAGACGGCTCGTCAAGAGGAAACCGGAAATCATCCCAAGATCCGACGCAGTTCCCGCGGGCATTTCGACGCTCGCTATGATAATACAAGCATAAACCCGATGGTTTCATCGGTCGTATAACGTCTTCGACGCGTAGGCTGAGAATCGTGTGCGATGAAACTGCGCTGCGCGTGTAGTTATCTCGTCGAGTTTCCTCCTGGACGGATACTTGAATTCCTCGCTAGTCAGCTGCAGTTGACGGTCGATTAAAGTCCCGCGAACTTGTGCATTGTCGATTGCATCGCCGCGAAACGGACTTTGTTGCGGTTTCGGAACCTCTGGCCCGTTGCCTCCGGGCCTTTAACTCTCTTCGACGCGAATCATTTTGCTAAAATAACTTTTACGGTACATAATTTGTTTAACTATTGCTTAAAAGTTTCGTTGCCACGTTGAACGCGTTAAGGAACCGCTGGACACGTGTAAGCGATCTCAATGTAAAACAGGGTTACGGGGGAGTTAAACTGCAATCGTAAGCGAGTAATCGTTTGTTTAATTGCACGGCCAGCAAGATGGCGAACTAAGTTTAGGAATTGTTTTCGGATGCCGTAAGGACTCCGCCAAAGTTGAGAAGTTTTAAGGCGCGGTGGCGATAAACTGGACGTTGCTACAATTAGGGCAGGGGATATTTCCTTGCGGTAATCCAGCGAATGCTTTGGAATTGCTCGGCTAGCACAGTTGTATTCATTGTTTGGTACTCCGAATATCCTACTTCTCGAAATTCGGCGCATTCCGCCAACTAAGCAATCGCGTGATGCCTCGCTTGAAATATAGAAATTGGGTGAAACTACTCTAGCATGAGAATATACACCGTCTCAAAATCGGCTCTCTGTTCGCGAATAAACAGCGCCAGTCCACTGGTTGTTTTGGTCGTTTGAAAGAACATTCTCATAAAATCTATATACTTTCTAGTTCTTATGGATCACTGTTAGAGAAAGGATATAAAATAAACGACTCTAGTAATTTAAAAATAAGAAGAGTGTTCGAATTTTGCGCTTACACCTTATTTGCTACGGTTATGTCAACGATATATTAAAATAGGTAAACGTGCAACAACAGATCCCAACATCGAGATGTTTTATCAGCCGAATGAATCAACGGGAGAACGTGGTTTCGCCCTGGTTCAAAATTCGTCGTGCATAGCATCGAAAGCGGAGGACACTTCGTTCTGAGTCGTCGAATGGGAAGCGGTAGTCCAAAATGGGCGCCCGCGATCGAACGAGTTATGCCGTTCTCGCTAATGAAACACGAAGAACAAAGGAGACAGCGGAGTGCAATAACGAAGGACTGTACACACTTATCGCCGAAGTAGTTGCTGCTTTCTGTCACAACAATTCGTGGAAACCGGGTCGTTGTGAAGGGACGGGATGCTACCGGGACTACTGTTTGGAATGATCTCGACACCAGGGCACAAGTGCCTTCTCGAGCGGACTCCGCATCCTTGTTTTCGCAGCATTTCCTGCCATCGGATGAAGAGAAGGGACTGATTAATCGCGTCGACCATGCCAACTGCGACTGGAAAACACACGGGAACATCGACGTCTCCGTCGGTCCTATTTAAACCGTGTTCCCGTGGCTACTGGCCCTTTAAAGTTATCCCAAACGTCATTGACAACGCCGTAAAACGCTAAGTGGAAGGACCTTTTCGAGATCCAGCACTAGAAAATGATTTTGAAGCGATTCAATTTGTATTATTTAACATTCGGACTAAATTGCATTCGAGAGACAGGACGATATTTGTACTTGAACGTTCCGAGTCAACGATTCCCAGAGGGGACGCAAAAGGGAATTTTTAATGTAGAAAAACGTGGATAGCTTCGAAGCTTATATCTCCATGATTTTTAATGTACCACTTATGACGTTTAAACTGAATCAAAGATGAAGTCCTTTTCGCACAATGTAAATAAAGATGACAGTTTTCGTGCCATGCTTCAAAGAGTTGCATAAATTATTACGAGGGTTAAAGGAAAATAAAAACTTTATGACGCTGTGACGATGTCGAAGAATATGTAAATGACCGTGCGTAAATATTTAATGTACGTTCGCTGAAAAATCGAGAGTCCGTCGAACCGTGCAAATTCCCAGCGTCGGGATCGGTAGACGCGAATAGATCGCGACAAATATACGCGTCCTTTAATAATACACCGTTCCTGACGAGCAACGAAATTACAAAAGAGCCGAATGCTAGTGCATCCTTTGAGGACGGTAAGAAGCGTTTCTCGAGCCGTGAATAAATAAACAGTCTTCCGCGGATTAACTGAAGTACCCACTCCTAGGCGTGCCCGGTTATTCCGACCCTGGAGAGTACTAACGAATTCGCAGTAAACACAGAAAATTGCTGGTAAACCTCTCGAGTGGCGGGATACACTCCGGGACCGGAGGGGTTCGCGATGAAAAAAATTCCCCGGTTCTGCTTTCGCGACTGTCAGCGAAGCTGCTGGTTTCGCGCCGCGAACCGTAATCGCCGTTATGGCCCATATCCAAAACGCGCTGAACGGATAAACGACGCTCCTCCGACATTAAATCCCGGAATCTCGAAACGTGAAAGCGATACGACGAGTTCAAAAGAAGCCTCGTTCGGATACCCAACGTTTCGAGTGCCTCCTTTCGCGCTGAATCGAAGGATCTCGCGCGTTAAAGAACCCCGGAATGCACGAGTTTCTATTCAAATAATTATTAAATTCAAAAGACAGACCCAAGCGATGGAGAACCAAAGAAATTGCAACTAACGCGATAAATATTCCATCGACACGCGGTCGTCGTTAATCCGTATTACGCGACTCGCTCGCTTTCTAATATCCATAAATCCAAATTCAATCGGGTTATCGGAACGACCTAATCGCGTTCAATCAGCCGGGAAGCGGCCGCAAGACGGAAGAGAGAAGGACCGGTGAATCTGATTAGTCGATCAACGAGTACCGAGGACCAGGTCGAAGGTGAATCGTCGAAGACGACGGTTCCGACGAGGGGGCAGGACACGGGGAACGCGAGACGACAGCCATCGGGAACCGGAGTCAGGGAAACGGACAGGGAAAAGGGAAATCAGCGACGGCCGGATAAAATCGGGGTTGGAAAGAGGAGGGGTTGGCGGCACGAATGCACGGGGAGCAGGAAGGGGGCGGTAAATGTGGAAATCGGGCTGAATCCCGGGAGGTGCTCCAACCGCAATTCACGTAAATGCGACTCCAGCTCCGAGGCAGGGGACCTCCAAGATCTTTGTCTCGGAAGCCGATCATCAAACCAGAGATCCGTGAGATTCGACCGTCGATGAGAAATGCCCGTGCTGCCTGTGCTCGACTCGTCTACTGCAAACCTTGGCTCCCCGGTTCGTCGCGTCTTCCGTTTTCTTCCCGTCAAGTCTCCCGGCGCGCGTAAAACGCGACCGCGATCCGGATAAACGCGTTGCTATTTACGAAATCGACCGTCAGTTCGGGGGTAGGGGCTAAGATCGAAGGAGGAGCGCAAAAAGCTTCCGAAATCGTCGTTTAAGCTCTCGCCATTAAGCAACGACTACCTTTTCCAGTCACCGGGGCAACGCCATTACTTTGCTGCATGGTAATTGCGACGTAAATGTTCGGGACAAAACGCGTGCCGGACTAAAAGGACGGACAAAGAGGAGCCGGGGTAAATTAAACCGCACGCGCGAACAATTTACGCCGCGATGCGTACTCGTTGGACGTCCTTTTCCGCGAAGAAATCGAACGGGTTCCAAGAAAATTCAGTCCTGAGTTCAAGAAGATGGGGAGATCTCTTGATGTTCATGTTCCTTTTCCTCAAATTTTTCAATTTTACTTTTATTTTACAAGCCTGACGAACTTGATACTAGAGAGCTTTAGATGACAGTATTTTTGTCTGGATTTTAAGGTTTTTAATCGACAGGTTAATTAAATTTAATAATGTGAACTTGTTTTGTGCTCTAAAGTTACGAAAATAACGTTTTGAATCGAATAATTTTAATAATAAATTTGTTGATCCATGGACGGAATGGGGTCCATTACCGCTCTCGTTGGCCGACAGTTATAGCGCGTTTCGAGTCCGTTCTTTTTCCCTTCGCGGTTCGAACGTATCATCCATTTTCTCTGGTAACGTTGCGCGCGCTTCGAAACCCTATGGCTGAAGCAATTAGACGGCTGGATATCTGGTTTCAGCGGCAGCCACGCGGCCTTGGGGAGAAAACGCTTTGGCGAAAACGCCACTCGGCGAAAGACGAAACCCCTAACGAAGTGGCGTCTTCGAACGGAAAATTCGACGAGTAACTCTACACTACCTCGCTTCCGATCCATTCGTGCACAGCGAAAGATGTAACGAACGGTGTAATAAACGCGTCGAGTAACCGGAAACCGCCTTGCTCGATGGCGAAACAGCACGAACGGCACCGCGAACTTCGGTTAAAGAGATAGTATCGCGTTCTCTTCGTTCTATTAATTCCACAAAAAATACAAAGTAGAATTTATTCGTTACCTTTTATTAAAAAATTGATTCTGGCAAAGTTTAACGTCAGAAATTTCACTGTTAACGATCGAGTATCTATTTTTAAATCAATGAACGTTCACCAGAATCACGAATGAACATTGAAAACGATAATTCGATCGGACGAGTCTCGAGGTCCTCCGACCGCTATCGCCGTGATTCTTCGGCCCGTGGCGTTTAAACGAAAACAAACCGTGGTCTGATCACCTATTATTTCCTCGAGCCGCGCATTCCGAATCGTCAAAAAGCTTGCAACGGGGAAAAAACGAGGACCACAGGTCGAGCGAGCGCGATTCACCCGGCGAAACAAGATTAAACGTATTTTTACGTTCGAGTGCGGATTTCGTACTCGCGGTGCAAGGGATGCAAGGGGTTGGGTCCCCTACAGGAAACGGACCAATAACCTGCTCTCCCTCCGCCGGACCCCCGGTCGTGATTTTACGATCTACCGTAGCGAAGTGGAAGTCTACGAGACCGATAATGCGATCGATAACGTCACTCTTCGTCAGGAAGTTGATAGACGCCTGCAGGCAGCGTTTCGCCTCCGGGGTCTCCAGTTATACTAATCAAATTTGTGGATCCGGCTTCGAATACGACTCGCAGGAATCGAGATTACGGGCTTGACGGAGCTGGCAAGACTCGAAACACGTTCGAGAAAGTCTCTCTTAGCCATTGCGAGCGACCACGTCTCTCAAACGATTTCACGATTTTGTTCATTCGATTGACCAACTGTTCTGCAATAAAAATTGTGTGGTTGGGACAATCTATACTTGAAAAAAGTCATTTCAATGTAGTTAGAAATGTTCAAGGTGAGAAGTAACTATATTAGCTGTTTGTTGAAACGATGATCTATTCGATTTTTTATAAACGCGACAAGAGTTATTCTATGTGTTAGTGAATTGGTAAATACGAAGATTAGGAAGAAACTGTGGGTGACGCGTGATCGAACGAAGCCGAAACGAGTAATCGATGGGCACTAATAAATCGATAGTTCCTAGTGCTCGTCTCGCAGATTCGAGCCCCAGCGTTCGAAAGCGGTGTACAATTAATAACGGCTGGACGTTATTGCGGAAGCAATATTAATTTGTCATTGCGCGTTTGACCAAATTTTCCGCGCGCTCTCGCGAGGCTTGTCCGCGCGCCGATGTGTGCCGGACAAACGGCACAGGTTTGCCCGCGCGGTCTCCGCTGACATTCCGAGTTTCACCGCGCATTCTGCATTGGTAATTACTAAAGTAAACGTCACCGTACTACCGTGTTTGCTATCGTTTACAACAGATTCGATAACAGCGGCTCGATCTCCGCGAAAACAACGGGCGCAAGTCGCGGCCCGTAGTTTGCTCGTCGCCGCGTCCTATACGTTTCTAATTTATTTAATGCAAATAAGAGGGAGGACGGGAACGGGCGTCCAATTACTCCATTTCCATGTAACTTGATAATTCGCCCAACGATATCGCATCCGCGAGGGAAACACACCGCCCCGTACGCAGAAAATACGAATATACCAGTATTTTATTTTATCTAACGTCTTTATCGTACGGAGCATGCAGAAATGTACGCGAAAGATAAATAAATATTCGTTACTGTTTCCAAGCTTATTGAAACATTGCTTCGATAGTTTTTTGTAAATTTCGTGGACAATCTCCCATAATTCTACGTGTATACACGGTTATAGATTTACGTTGCTCGTAATCTACAAGTCCAATACTCGTCTGAACGATGCTCGCGAATTTGCAAAGTCAGTAATCGGTTCGATTCGCAGAAATTCGTTGGACGTCATCCGGAGTCGGGGTCTTTCGATTTCCTAGCAGCGTAATCAATTACTCTCGCGCGCTCGTCGGCCAATTTTGCAACGAAATTGTAATTCCCGGTCGTTCCTTTATCGAGCCACGCTCCCGGCATCGCGTCGTCCGGCGATCGAGAATAACGAGACTCGTAGATTAGCTCAACGATAGTAATTGTCAGCTGACCGTTCTTTAATTAGCGTTACCCTTGTTCTCGAGCTAATTCGATTGACCGCGCAGTGCGGTAACCTTGGTCCCGCGGACAGGCCGCCGCTGTTGGCAATGGGGAGTCGGCAGTAATCGCGGACTATCTTAACCCCAACGGACGTCTTGACATGTCAATAGGGCTGCGAACCAATTTTATCCTCGGTACCCGTCCTCCCGTCGAGGTCTTTCGCCCCCTTCGATCCTCACCGCCGAACGATCTGACCTCACCTATAGCTTTTGCTCATCGAGATAAACGTCCAGCACTCAGCGGCCTCGTTGCCTTATTGGCGTATCGCTGGATCACTGGTACCCCCCTCCACTCCCTGTCGCCAGGACGATTATTTCAGATAGGCGAGGAACCGGGTGTATAACTCCCGGCGCGGCACTTTGTGCTGGGAACTCACGGGGACTTTACTACCTAAGCCGCGATGAATGCTGCCGCGCTCACGATGGACGACGGCTTCGATTCTATGCCGCGCCGTGGAATGTCTCACGGAGGGTTAAATCCTCCTACCAGGGGCAGAGGGAGAGAGAGAGCCCCTGGTACTCCCGATAGTTTGTAGCGCGCGTCAGCCGAGCTAGTTACGGCGTTCATTGTGAATGGTATCGCCGGTAAATAGACGGCAAGATAAGCCCTTGTGGGTGGTATACGAAACACGGCGAACGCAGGCGGCAGGTACCTTACGCGCCGAGAACTTAACGCCGATGCATTAACCCCCTTCGCGGTCCTTTGCGTCGAGTCTGAGAGCTCCGCACCGTGATCCCAGCCAATTGTGTCCAAGTCTGTCTCGACGTTGGATTTTATGACAACGTTAGTTGTATTAAAATTCCTTTTTTATCTTAACGCAGTCTTTCAAAGACTATCAGAAAGATTGAGTCGATCGAATGAAACGCGAATTGTGATGACACCCCTTTTAAGTTCTCTCTTAGATGAATTTGAAAAATCACCTGTTCCTGTATACAGGGTGTTCGACCACCCCTGAGAACAATTTTAATGGGAGATTCTAGAGGCCAAAATAAAAGGAAAATCAAGAATATCAATTTCTTGATTGAGACTTCGTTGAAAAGTTATTAAAAAATTGAATAAAAATTTGAAATCATTCTGGAAGAATTTTTGGTGAATAGATATATCCCTAAAATCCTATGCACTTTCGAGAAAAAAATTCTGTACCGAAAATACAATGTCTGATCATGAATGATGATTCCCCTGAAATTCGGCGAAATTGAAAAGTTTCAAATCGTTCTAAAAAAATTATTTTTAGCTAGGGCGATCAATTACAATCATTTTTGGTGAATAGACATACCCCCGAATTCCTATGTACATTCGAAATAAAAATTCGAGTAGGTGGACTTTTTCGACAAAATGAAAAAATTTCACATCGTTTTGGAAAAATTATTTTTGACTGCGGAGGTCAATTACAATCATTTTTTGTTAATAGATATACCCCCGAAATCCTTTCCAATTTGGAGAAAAAAATTCAACTGGTGGAGAAATTTCTCGATAAAAAAAATTTTTTCAAATCATTTTGGAAAAATTATATTTAGTTGCAGGGATCAATTACAATCATTTTTTATGGATAGACATACCCCCGAAATCCTACGCACTTTCGAGAAAAAAATTGATTACCGAAAATATAATGTCTGACCATACCATTGATATGTTTCCCTGAAATTTCATGCGTATGCTTAAAGCATCATTTCTGGATGTATTGGAGGATTTTAATGATTCAAAATTCAAACAATGCGTACTAATGAGGCTCTAGAACCCCATAAAAATGGACCATGGGCAAAATTTCGTCCGATTCCCGTACCCCGTGTTAACAGATACACAGTGAAAATTTACTGCAACGAGCCAGCCGAAACCCGTGTCAAAGTTCCGCGAACCATCGACAACGATCCTTCAGACGCAACCGAATTTGTAAATGGAATAAATCGTCGATCGCGATAACGGGACGCAAACTTCCGGCGGAATAATAACGAATCGACAACGGCGGTCGACTCGTTGCACGCGCAACACCTTTCTGTCCGACTTCCTGATCGATATATGTAAATCTCGAAAAGCTGTGAAAGCACGCGGAAAATCAGCGACACTTCCACACGAGCGGACGATTACACCCACGCCGCCATATTTTCCGTCTATTCGATACCGGGTCGCCCTCACCTGTGACATTAAACCGCGATCGCATTATTCAGATTACACTTAATATGTTTACCAAATTGGCCGAGATTATATCAGCCACTTGTACGTGCATAATACCCGCCGCTCACGGTATACACCACCGATCACACGAACGTTCCCAAACGTCGAATCGTCGGACGCAACGTTCCACGCGCACACAAACATGCAAATGACGTAGCGCGCCCGCGCATCCATTCTGTTGGCAAAGGGTTGTTCGCAGAAATCGGTAACGATTCAAGCCCTGGGTACGGTCCTGTGATCGATATACACAGAAGTGTCCCGGGCATTACAAGCGACGTAAAACGTGACCTAATACCCGGTAGCACACTATTAGGGTTTACCAGGCCGCTGATACCAGTAATTAATTCGTCGACGTGTAGGAGCAGGTGAGATCGACGTGCTGAAGCTTGCTGATTTGCGAGATTACAACTTACGTATTGAGAGCGGCCGCAAGCTTATGCGCCGTGTTCGCAGCGACGCTATATTCTGGCCGACGAGAAACGTGACTTAGTTAGCGCTGGCCGACACCCACCGGCGACGACGTAACACGAAAAGGATTACGAAACGTTCTACCTGGGCTACATTGTATTTTTGTTACATGGCTCGTGTGTCCACCTGACCCTGTTAATAATTCCATCGCGGTCCCCACAGACGGAGAGCAGGCTTCGCAAATTCTAACGTTGTTTCATGAATATTGTGTTGTCGGGACACGTAAAACTACGTTTTTTGCATACCGTTGATTGTGGAACACATATAGATACAGGGTTTTATGTAGGTATGCAATAGCGTATCATGAATGAAGTGCTAAGGTTCAATTTGACAGGTTTGTGAACGCAAAGGATCTCCAATTATTGGAAAAGGAATGCTATGAGAAGTCTTGCACAGTATATCTTCTTTACTTATGGCCATTCCTACCAGTCACTACCCTCTCCATCTGTTGCTGAGTGACCATTTCTTCCATTTATAATAATGGTGGACTTACCCCATATTCAGCAAATATTATCGACACCGTATCAATTGCTGTATACGTACCTGCAACAGAATTGAAGAATACGATTAGAATCAAGCAGTGTAGCCACACTTTAAAAGTAGAAAATTCTTAATCGACATTTCCAAACAATAGAAAATGCAAATTAATCCTCGCAGAACGGATTGTAAGTAATTTAGACTGCGCATGCGAATGCAAATGCACATTTTAATAGAATAAAATTACAGTAATGGAACGTAGGCAGAAATTCATTTCGTCCTTCAAGGATTTTAACAATATTTACCCATTACATTTTGCAAATGTTCCAAATATATTTTCGTATATTCCTACATACTTTGCATATTTTAATGTTCGAATAATGATAGTTGTGGCACCGAATATATCGAAAATTTATAACGACAGATTTATACAGCGCAACTTCCTCGATTTTAATAATGGATATAATTAAAATATTATTTTAGTCAATTCATCCAAATTCTGTCGTATATTTTTCATAGATCAAACGTAGTTAAGAACTGTTCAGTTAACCGGTTCCCCACGAAAGACGTTGACCGGTCAGAAAAGCATGTAATTAACCCAGGGATGATGCTGCAGTTCTTTTCTGGCAGGAAGTCAATTATCCTCCGTCAATTCGTTGCTCCTCGGGGTAACGTTCAATTATGCTAATTCGAAGCAGGCAAGTATAACCGTGAGCGTCACCGAACACCGCCTCCTTAGCCCGCGCTCATGCCCTTTACTTTCCTGTTCCAGGTCGTCGTTTTACGGTGATCTATTTCCTTTTCTCTCGAGCGATAAATACGGTGCGAAGGAGCTGCTGAACCAGCCATCGAGTCGCGATTAAGACATCCTCGAACGCGAGTAATGCGCGGCTGTCGATCGGGCTACGAGCCAGGGGGATGTGGAAGCAACTCCTTGACGGGGCTAGGCACCGTGCTTCTTCCTTCGTAATAAGGTTTCAATTTATGTAGTTCGGCGAGCAGTTTCGCCGTTCATTGAGAAAATTTGTTCACGACTACGAATCGCTCGTAGCCTTTATAATTCCGCGCAGTTTTCTCGGTAATTAGTTATTACGCTAGTTAGAGCGAAAATTAATTTAATCAATTCGTAAAACACGGGGGAAAAATCGCGAAATAATTACGGACTGTGAGTCGAATGCAATGTTTGGACTCGTATTTGTACATAATATTAACCCATGTAGTATAATCATGTGTATGGTATATTATAATTTCATACATAAATATATTAAAATACGATCATTGGAATTAAAACACCTTACGAGATATTTCATACTTAATGTTAGAAAATTACTACGATCAAGCAAGCGTTTAAGCGTTGCACCGTGAACGTTAAAACATTTATTACTCGCTTCTTGGCATTGTTCGTTACATGTTAAAGTTGTGGAATAGTTATACGGGCGCCGTGAGTTGTAACTACGAACTTTCAGTTAATTGAATCAAAATGTTACGAATACACTGTGTATATAACGAAAGTAACTTTTACCAAGGTAAAATATGAAATATCTACTAAAGCGTTATGTTTTCAATTTAAGAAACAAGATCCAGTGGACGCTCGATGGAGCGATTAATGCGTTTCGAGGAACGTTTCAGGGTACTTTTTGTCAGTTTTCAGCTTGGACAGGCGTTTGACCATTCGATAAGCTAAAACGGTTGCTTTGAAAAAAATTTGTACGGCCTACAATAGCCGGCACTTACATCAGTCAAGCGAAATGACGTGAAGGAGAGTGAATACAATAGACCGAAGACAAAGGTGGCTTGCAAACACAATGCCAGTAATCGTTCTTGATCGCTGATAGAACGAAGGCGACAGACCGAGCGCCGAGCAATATAACCTCGCGGAGGGTAAGTAATAAACTCTCGAGAAGAAATACCATTGATAATAGCGGGACGAAGGGCGCAATGGAAACTCTCGAGCCCGTCCTCGTAGTTCTTTTTCCTCCTCCAACAAAAGGCTTTTCTACCGTCGATCGAGACGTTCGCGAGCCGGAGGCATCGAGCGTCCCGTTTGTTCGGACAAATTCGCGCAACTTCCGATCGCGCTGCAAATTAATTCGACGCGCTGACCACTTTGTTACATCGCGACAACCCTATGAATTTACCGTTAAAACGTTTCGCGTCCTTTAAATAAATATTTTGAAAATCAAACAGCCTTCGAAGCATTCCTTTCCAGATAGGTGACCAACTAAATTTCACAGGAATTAAATTTGGGTACTTTTCTGTTGCATACAAGTTCTCGATATATCTACGCAATCGGAAAGAAGTAAAGAAAATCATCGAGAGGAACTCGAACGCGAGCAAAGGCACGATAGTACATAATATGGAAGTTTTTGAAAGGAATAAAATAAATTCGACTCGAAATCCAACGAGCACATTTCTCGACGGGAATCGAGATTCGAAACTATTCGGTTACCGACCGTCCGCTCCAGGACACGCCGGAAGGCACGCGTTCTCGCGTCAAACAAGTTCGTCGTCGGATAAAAGTCGGGGTACCCTCCAGAAAACGAAGAGGACCGACGGCCGCGTCGAGGTAGCTATTTCTATCGAAATAGCTAAGCACAGTCTGCGACGAATCGTCGTTTCGAAATCGATTATTTTCGCCGAACAAGAGTCAAGGTATATCCGTCCTTCGATCTCTCGGTCCGAGCCATTGAGCACATATCTCGCGTCGTAGCTGAGTGGCTCTAGAAGTCGCGGTCTCCGGCTCCTCGACCTCTCCGCCCTTTCCTCTTCCCTCTTCGTCGCGAAACCGTTTCAACGGGGGAAAATAATTTGGCATTAAGCCGAACGGCCCTTCGATTCGAGGACCACCGTTCCTTTTGTACCGTCGATCGGCTCAGCTTTTTCGCACTGTTTTCATCGGCCACCCTCTCTCGAATAAAGAAAATCGAGAACCATCAAAGGGAAAGGAGAACGCGATCTCCGGTTCTATTCTCTTCTTACCCAGAGTTCTTTATTTGCTTGGCTACAAAAGAAATTAAAAATGACCTTAAAGGATTTTAAAAGCAGTGTACATTTTATGGAAAACACCGAAGCTAGGATAACACTGTGTTTGCAAAGTGTTTTCAATGTGGCAATGAATTCTTAATTAGTTTCATCCCGGAAAGAATGGCCTTTGATTCCGGAATACCAGGTGCAAATAGCGTAGAATATTCGAAGGAAGAGATTGAACCAAGGATAATTAACTCCTTCATTCTTTTCATCGTTGGATTTCTTCCAGCAGTCGTGTACCGCCGACCTCTTCTCTTTTATATGCTCGCCATTGGTGTCATTAGAGTTCGATCAATTTTTCATCCAATTAGGAGCGTCGCACGGAAGGGCTTAACGAGCGTACTGGGTCAACGCGTTCTCGCGAGCTTTAGTGCACGCGAGGGCAGATACAATTCGTCCGCTGTTCTTTTGTCGTCGGAGAAATGGCGCAGTTTATTCACGGCCGGGCTTATCGTTCACGTCGAGAAGTAGAAGCAGCTGTCGACAACCGTGGCAGTTCAGACGCGTCGTTGACCCGCTCCCGCAGACGCGACAACGTCTTTGGACCCGATTTAACCGTTCCGATTCGAGGAAGCTCTCTCGAGTGATTATCGAAAAGACTTCTGACCTGATTTCGCGCGACGCTGAATCGTGGCGTGGCGGGAAATTGCCTGTCGAGGCAAATTATCGCGAAAAGTATGCGAAACTCCGTCGACAACATTCGGTATTACGTTTACCCTACTCACGAGAGTCTTAACGTTTCGATACGAGTCGAAATATAATGCTGAGAGTAAAGTAAAACGGTCTCTGCGGTGTAATAGTAAAGACAAGCTTTTGCAAAAAGGATATTTAAGCGGTCTTGTTCGTCAGGAACATCGACGTTAACGAGTAGTCACGTAAATACGTGGACGTAACGTAATTCAGCGTCCTTTACGTTGAAAATTAACGTCCCGCTAATAATGAGATTGCGTTTTCCCGGGCTGATGAATTTAGAGCACGTTTCTGTCGCCGCGCGTCTACAGACGAACGCAAGCAGTGTGAATAATTTCCAGTTTGACCTCGATGGAGGAACAAGCGAAACGGACTTGGAGTGTATTATCTACACGCGAGTTATGATTTTTCTCGCCACGTAACGGGATAACTTTCTTTTTTAGGGGGAAGCGAAACATCGACGAAACAGGACGGCGCGACGTACGGTGGCAAACTTTGCCCGTAAGCTCGATTCGTCGCGTTTACCCGGAGAAACGGGCGCGGGTTTCGTCCCGGAGTCGCGCTTTTAAACCGCACAAAACACGCACAGCCACGCAAAGCCGTTCGCCTTTACACGAACTTTCCACCGGGCGTCGCCGTGCAGGCTATTGTCGCAAATTCACAGCCACAGAACGGCCCACAGAAATTGCTCGTTACAGAAACTGGCGCAGCGCGAGCTTTGTTCGCGTCGTCGCGAGCCGCGCACGCTGTTCTTTCCTCCAATGAATTTCAGCGTTGCGCGAAACTGTGCGTCAGGACTAGCAGTCGACCAATTTTGTGGCACGTACCGCTGAAAAGGCACTTGGAAGTTTCCAGCGACACCCGGAGCATTGTAAACGAAGCACGATATCGATAGACCGAAAATTGATCGTCGGGAATCTTCGTGTACGTTTCAATGGAAATTTAAAAAAAAGTTCCAAGACGAAATAAGTGAAAAATTACGTAGTGAAAAGCGAATTTTCGATGACAAGTCCAATCTTATATTTCCTTTTTAGAAATAAATGTTCCCCGTATGTCGGACCCAGAAGACCGTGGACAGTTCGAGAAAAAAGCTCTTCAGACCCCGACTAGGATTTATGTCGAAGCGCTCCTGGCAGAAGAATTCAGCAGAAAGAACATCGCGAGAACTGAAAACACTGAGAAAGTGCTGGAATTGTTTAGTCGCTCAGTTTACACACTCGTGTTAAGTACTTTCGCACTTTGTACCGCGAACATGATTTATCACTTCCGTCAATGCGTTTCAAACGTTTCCGTTTCCGAACTGGTTCCTTTTCGAACGAGCGTAAGCGTTTTCTTCGAACCGAGTCCGAAGATAAATCCAAAATTCAAACGAGACGAGAGCAACGTCGGATATTTGTAATTCCGAGGGTGGATCGAAGAGGACAGCGAAGGAAACCTGGAAGAGGAAGATCGATGTATTTTAGCCACCAGCTTCTGTGGAGGTCCTTCTCCTCCTTTTTTCCCAGATTTATCTTCCTTTTTCAACCGACCAGCTGCGGGTGGCAGTGCTTGATAGCACCGACGGTGCTCGCAGTGCTCGCGTTTTCGCGATATGCAACTGCCCGTGCACCTGTATTTAACGCGTTTCAACTCGCTGGTTACCGACGTTATTATTCACCGATGAAGAGAGACACGCTGGCATCCCTCAAGGAAATTTAGCAACGTTATCGCGCGACGCCTCACCACGAGCATCGCGTTCCGCCATTTTTTCGTGGACCCTGTATTTTGCGTTCTGATTTCGAAATGACCACAGAGATATCGAACTACCTTTCTCTGCATAAATTCAATGATGTAAAACACTTCGTTGATCAGAAATAAAATATCAAAAATATACGAGGTGCTTATTGAGATTTTATAGACAATTAATTGCTTTTCAAACGATTAACAGAACGTGCTCCTACACGACTGTAATTTCGGTTTGTCTAGATTACCCTAAAAATTGATTATCGGGGCGAATTTATCTTCCTATTAGTTCCGGTAATGGACGTTCGACTATAATCAATTTTTTCGTCCTTTAATAAAACATCCGTAAGAATCCGTCCAACGTCTCATTACTTCGAAACGAAAACGGTCCTGTGATTACGCGACCCCCTTATCTCGGACGGCACGTTTCTCGGCCATTTAAGGTGGTCGAAAATTATCCTCCGTCCGTGGCAGGAGCTTCCCGAACCCCCTAGCGCGGCCATCTTCCACGAACCGGAGTTTCCCCGAAACGACGAGGGCACCATAAGGACCGCCATTACAAATGCACCGAGGCCGATCGTTTCCACGAAAGCTGCTGCCGCCTCGGCTCGGTTGTAGGTGATTTCGTACAGGCACGAGCCTCCCGGTCGACGGTAATTTACCCATCGACTTGAGGGAGGCGCGTGCGCTTGGGGAGAATGCAAAAAAAAGATGGTAGCTACGCTGAACAGCGTCGCGACGACCCAACACCCGTACGCCATAAATATTGTACTCGCTAAATATTATCTAAATAAAATTTTATCCATTTCAGTCTGAAGGTCCACTGTATTATAAAGTGATAATAAAATAAAAATTGATTTTAAGACAATGTTATTCTTGGTATATTCTCTATCTCCATTTTCTCTCACGCGTCTCGACCTAAGAAAATACGCGATTATGTCTGGAACGAAATAAATAAGGTAGCTAAACAAATTAGGTAGTAAAAAGAACGTGTAGACGACGTTCGAGGCAGAGGATAGGAGCTGGAGGAAAAAAGGATGAGAAAGGAGAAGACGCCTCAAAGGGGATGGTCGTCGCTTATAAAAGGGTGCCGCGGATGGCAGCGACACCCTATGGCAACTGTGGAGGATCTGCGAAAAATACTCGCTGGATTTAAAAATTGTACCGCGCGCCAGGAGAAAAATTAGTTCGTCTAATCAGCAACGGTAGTTTTAATAACGCCACGTTGGATGCTCGCGCTAACCGTACTTTATTTCGCCCGACGCGTCCCACTTCCTCTGGGTAACCACGCTTCGTTGTCCGTTGGCTCGAAAATATTAGGTCAGTTCACGAGCCTTTGTGCATTTTCGTTTAAGTAGATTGTGAATTTGAATTAAGTCGTTTGAGTAAATCAACCCTTTTCTACCTAGATTTTAAGAGTAGCTTTTCATCGAATTCTTTTGACTAATGAATACATTGAAAATGATTATTTTGCATACTTACAGGAGCAAGACACTTTTACTTATTTCTATTATTAAGATAGATTAAAATTTGCAAATATTGTTCGTATCGTTACGTTTACCTTGGTCTTCTACTGTGAATATTTCACCCTGTGAGTTCAAACCATATTAGACATATGCACGTGGGCTAGTGTGACTGTACGTACGAAGAATGAAACATTGAGAACCCTTAAGTGCACTTTTTCCTTTCGGAGTAGTCTCTAAACGATTCATGAAACAATTAGTAGTACAGCCTACGTTGTGTCAGACATTTGTGTCGAGGCTCGCCTTGTGTATTTCATTCTACTTCAAGATATACAAATACGCAAGAAATATTAATTCTTGTACTCTCGTAACAAATTGTTTTGAAAAAGCTTTGCACTGTGCAAACTTTGCCAAGGGTTCCCACAGTCAAGTACGCGAAAAGTTCGTGAAACAACCTAGTATTATTTCTCCGTCGACGTTTCGAACGGAGCTGCACGAGCTCCATGATTCGAACGATATGTCTATGAATCATAAGGAGGAAGACTTCGTGTCTACGGCTAGAACAGGGAGCGAAAGCACCTCGTAAAAACCCCGCGCGCCCTTTTCCTTCCGCGCCATTTCCGATCGAAGTGTCGCGTCAGGAAACGTTTCGCGTCTTTACCCGCCGCAGAAATCCGCCTCGCTCGAACGCACGATAGCTCCGCGAAATATGCGAGGAATGATTCATCGTCCGCGAGAAACGGATAGATAGCGACGCGCGATTAAGTCGTATTTGTCGAGAATCAAACTTTCCGGTTGACGAATTTATCTGTGCACCGGGTAAAAAATTCCTGTTCCGCAAACACCGTTGTAAAAACGACGAAATTTTTCTCGCGCTATCAGCGAATCGAAGGTTCGTATCGGGGGTGCACGATTTTGGACCGTGGCCTATTTATCAGGCTGTTGGTTTCACAAACGAGTCACAGAGATTAGCCTGAAACATTCCACCCTCAAGTTGTACCAAATAAAGCACCGAATAAATTCAGTTTCGTTTTCCTGCCTTTCAAGATGTAAGGATGAAATTCTTTTAAATCGAACTATAATTTCAAGAAATTACTTGTAGTCCTGAAAAGACAGTTGAACCAGCGAAAGAAGTTTCGAAGCCTCGATCGAGTTAAAAGATACTTCTTCCTGCTCACGATTCAAGAAACGCTCGATAGAAGGCAGATGCGCGAGGAATAATACGTCCCGGGAAGTAAGTGATAAAAGAACAAACATTCCCGGATTGCGAGCGAAGAGTTGCATCGCCTACAAACGATCGTATCAAGAAAAATCCGAATGGAGGCAAACGGGGCTGCGATGGGCAGACGTAAACAGTGATCCTGGACAGGAACGTAATCGAATTCGTGTCGATGTACGATGGAACAGGATTTTCAGGGACCGCGCGAGTAATACTGACCGAGCCCAGTAAATAAAACTATAAAAAATTATACGATAATATCGGGTTTGCGTTTGAGGGTCGTTCGCTGTCATAAAGCTGGATTAATTAGAGGAGACGCGTTAGGAGGCAGAACGCGAGACCGCTCGCGATATTCCGTTGCAATTATGCGCTATAATTATAAGGTGGATAATGATGTCCCCCCTGGTCGCGACGGTGCCGCGTTTTCTGCAGGTGCCAGCTTGAAATTACCTTTCCGTTGTGCACGGACCACCTTTAGCCACCTCTGTCGTCCAGTATACGTGACCAGACAACCGGCTGGATAATATCGCGAAACAAGCATTCCGTAACCCAAATTCCTCGCGTATAGATGCAACGTTGACACAGGCTCACGTTGGCAGACTGCACGTGCACGTAAGGGCGTATACGTGCGTCGCGGGACGAGGCGTTAACGTCGCGATGCCGGTGATAACTTTGCCCCGCGGATTCAGCTACACCTCTTTGACACCTTTAACTACCGTGCACGCTTTGGAAATTAACGCTAGGGGCACTTCGGGAATAAGTGAACCGCGAACGGAAACGAATTTACAACCAAGCGTCTCGTCCTACATTTTTTCAGCTTCCTTTACCGTGTTTTGCGAAATAAACTGGAGCGCGTTCCTTGGGTTTCATCGAGCAAACACGATGGAACTAAATAATGAGTCCCTTATAGGACTGTTAAATGACGCTGGTGGTCTTCGAAATGATATAAAAATATAATAGATAGAAATTGTGTGAATGTTTATTGATTTGTATGGCTGAGGAAAGTTTTGAATGAATCTATTGTGGAGCGAATGCAGCGTGTTATGGAAAGATTGACCGAGGTGTGAAAGAACAGAGCACTTGTTTTACAAATAATTTTTACGAAATATTATTACCAGTCGAACCTTTCGTTAAAAGCTTTTCGACTCGAAGAGTTCCGCCTAATGAGGACGTTACACTCGCAATAAAGAAATTTAACTATATTTAGAGCAATTATCTTCCCTTTTCAATCGAACTGACAGGCACCAGGTCACGAATGAGCGGTGCTTTCTGAGGGGAGAACGTCGACGTAAACGTTTCCACCGGAGAAACGATAGAGACGGCCGCGTCCACCGATGGAAAGTTTCCGGCGTCCCAGTGCCGAGCAATCTTTAGACTCAATTTCATTAATTACGGGAAAGTAGTTAATTAACGACGAAGGGGGGGACGATTCCCTGTTTTCCTGCCGAAGATGCAAACCGGGACAATCGATGCCTCCGAACGGTCGGAGGACCTAGATTTCGGGGGACTCTTAATCAATCTTAAACGGACGGACACAGGAATGGACCACAGAAACCCGACTCGTAAATTAATTGTCTGCCCTAGCGGAGAGTGTTCCCTGTGTAGGCGTACTATGCACCTACACACAGAGCCATCGTATTCGCGAGCAACAAAGACGGAGAACGGTGGGAGGAGAGGCCCCGAGAATCGGAGAAGGAAGAAGGGAAGGTGAAAACCAGACAGAGAGAGAAGATCTCCACCTGCCACTACTCAACTTCAAATTCACAATCAGCCAACTCTTTCCCCCCCGAGCCCCGTCGTCCTTCTCCTCACAGAAGCTCCGCCACCCTTTCGCATCCTCTCCCGTTTCTCTGGCCCGCTCGTTCCACCCTTTCGCTCTCGCGGACGCCCCCAGAGCGCCCCTCAATTTAGCCCATCGGACTAATGGATTATTATACGCTTCCGCCTACGCGGGAACGGATCCCATTCTGCCCGAGACCTGGCGTATCTTTCGCGGAGATACCTACTTTCGGATCGATTAACGTGTTCCTCTCTTCCTGCCTTTTGGGCCACGCACTCGGGGGCCACCTGTTCCCCCTCGCTCACGAATCTGAGTTCGCGTGAACGATGGACACGCGAGCTGCTGGCTGCCAATCGGGAGAAGATGAAACGAACTAACTCGATACGAATTCAATTTTGTGCTGGATTAACCCCTCCCCGTGGCATTTAGCTCGACGATATCCGAGCCCAAATAGTAGGCGTCAACGCGCGGTAAACAGACCAGACTAAACTGCTTTGTAACAGAGATTATAAGAATCGTGACTACCTCTTGTAGCGTACTGATAGGAACTAAAACTCAATTACGAAGAAATTAAGAAACTCGATTCGTAAATGATCGGTAATAGACGATACTTAACAAGCATACGAGCTACACAATAAGACATTTATTTATTTCCTAGTTTCGATAAAAATACTTGTTCAACTTTCGAATCATGGGAGTCTTGTAACATAAAATCTTTCAAAGTAGAACGAGATTGTATGGGGATTCTTGTAAGAAGATTCTAATCTTGGACTTCCTGATGGTTTCAGTGGGTCGTTTGCGAAACGCTCTTTGCGAAATTACTTTTTAAAGTTTCGTTGTAAACACTGCTCCTTGACCTGATATAATCGCCACGAGATCAACTGACTTGTCAAAGGCGGTATGCTGATCGCGAATCACACCAAACAGGATTCCTACTTTCACGCCACGCCAGTTAACCCTTCAGTTCAAGGGACAGAGACAGCGTGTCTGTAGGGTCTGAGCGAAGGGAACGGATAAAGCGATGGGGTAGCCAAACAGTATAGGAAGGGAACCGCGCCAGTGGTCTTGAGTGGCCAATTGATTTTGTCCCGACTGTAATAGACTTGTTAGTAAGGTTACCTAGCAAACCTCGATTTAGGTTGATCGAGTAAAGTGTAAATTTGCGGGACCGAAATGCGATGGAAAGTCTTCTTATTCGTCAAAGATAATAATATTGACATGATACTATCAGAATTTATACTAGAAAAGGAAAGTCAAACTTTGAATTGAAATTCTAAACTAAGATATCTGTCAAATATTTTCCGAAGCATAGTATACCCTCAACTCACACTGTCTCTACAGATATTTGGGTCAGACGTTTAAATCAGCCATCGTAAATTTTACGAACAAACAGTGATCCCTGGACACTGTCCACATTTTAATTACCGATGGTTGATGGGAGACAATAAAATCCCAAAAACGAGCAATGAAATTCCGGAATGAAAGGAGTTCGATCCACGTAAACAAACGCTGAATTTCAAGTTTCATAATGACAGCAACCCGTGCGGAAGAAGAGATTTATTTCGAGTAATAAACACCGCGTAAGTACAAGCACGATTGCAAGCACCCGTTACGCGAAAGGGAATGCAAAAGTCATTGCGTGTCACGGATTCGATTTCGTTGTATTAAAATGAATCAATGCAAACCGAGACCGGCCTACGCGGTTCGTTTCAACAATCGAGCCAACGTGCCATCAATCTCTCCAGCGGAGGGACAATACATCGTATAACTGTCTTGCATAAAATCTTGTATAAAACGTAGATACGCGTACGCGCTTGACGCATTAATATTTAATGGGGAACGATGGCGGGCGCGTGGTTATTTTTTAACCGCGTTATCTACGCGTAAACACGGTGAGTTATGGGTCTCGAGAGAAGCGTACTCGCTCTCCTCGCGGATAACCGAAACATTTTATGGCGTCGCGTCGGTGGCCACTTAAGGATCGCGGACTAAGCGATCAGAAAGCACCGGTGAAAGGATGTTTTAATTTACATGGTGCCTCTAATGTGCCGGGTGTCGCGCCAATCAGCCTCGTTCATTATGCAATCACGATGTCGGTCGAATAAATTCTTTCCTTCGGTCGTCGCTTAAATAACTGTTACTAGAAATAATTTTAAATCCGCAAGAGCCACGTTCACTATCAAAAGTTACTCCACTCGGAAACAACTCATGATTAATGGTCTTATTCGAAGTTTTCCTGCATCATAAAAATTCTTTGAAACTTTCTAATTCTAAACTTGTAATTATTGAGAGAATGTTGGAAGATCTTGCGTGCGTATTCATTATGCTATCCAGAATAGAACAAGATCTTAAAAAATATAGAAAGGTACCTCGACGCTCGAAATACAATTTCAATGGACGTTGACAAACCCTGTGAGTTTCTCGTATCACGATCTTACGATTAGGTACGATCAATGAGAATACATCCTGTTAAACCAAGAAAGGTACACGTGTACACAAACGTTCTGTTAGCCGTTTTACGAGCTATGCTACAGTGTATTCGAAGATCGACTGCGTTTCGCATGGCGCGGTTAAACATTTATAAGAAATCGCGGCGATTGTGCCGCGACGCCATTCTTCTCGAAACGAACAGTCATAACGCTCATTGTTCGCCCACGTAACCGTCTCGCATGACTCTCCCGGCGATCGAAGCGTGCAAACGTTCGCGAAAACCGGTGCTCCGCGAAATTCACCCGGTGGGGATTGACGGTTAGTATTTAACAGAGTATTCTCCACTAAATATAAACTACGGTTTAGCGGTAGTCGAGGAAAACGGCGATGATAGCGAGCCGGAGGACTCCGGAGGTCGGGGTCTTCGGCGACGTCGTTGCTGGGTAGATCCGCTGACATCTGCCGTCGTCTTGCTAATGCACCGTTGCATAAGAAATTGAGGAAATTAACTTACAACCGGTTAAATTCCTGAAACGAGGAAAACGGGCGAGAAGGGATCGGGACAACGAAGAAGGACGGAGAAACGAAAGCAGGGGTAAGACAGAGGGAAACGGTACTACCGTTGAAATCGTTATTGAGCCCCTTTCCAGGACCTTCGTCTCGACCGTAGTCGACGACTACCATTTTCTTTAACTTTCACGGGATCGCGCAGCTTCCACTTTCCTTCCTCTGGAAAACTTTCTTAATTCGAGCTTCCTCGGCCATCCGCGACAAAATTCAACGACCCCGTTCAAATCTCTCCTGCTCGCCCCCCTCTCACGCCGTAGTAATTCGTCAGATTTCGGCCAATCGACGTAATCGTGTTAGACGACCGTCCATCGTGCGACTAAACTGGCTTAAATGGACACTTTAAAAACAGGGTTTCCCAACTTACAACGATGAGATTTCAATTGTATCGTAATTGCCGCGAGATAACTTTGTAAAATTCTCGGGTTTAAACTGTTTAAATTCTGCCTGTAACCGTACTAACTAAATTCCCCAAGTTCAGCCACTAACCCGACAAATTGTTGCACAAACGACCGCGAGTATTAAGCACAGACATGCACGGAGCGACTAGTTGGGGAGTATTTCCGTGAGACACGAACGCGAGCATTAAAGGGTTACGGCATCATAATCGTGAAATAGCCGTTTCTGAAATCCTCTTCCTTGCAGGAGACAAGGGAGCACGAAAACTGAGAGTTCTGATTTCAACGGACCGTATCCTTAAAGGATATCTTCTTAGCCTCGCCAAGGGGTCTCTGTCGAAGGTTTACGGTCGTGCGTTGGTACGGGGTGTGTTTTCTGTGCACAGAAAGAGCCATGCATTTCCGGAGCTAATAGACCCGGAGTGTTGCCCGCATGCCACGATGCCTTCGATCAATTTATTATACTCGGTTAAGCTCGCCATTCCGTCTCGTTTTGGACCTTTTGCATCGATTGCACCTTTCCGCTTCGACGTTGACCACGCTCGCCGGCTGCTGCACCTGTTAGTCGATTTATTTCCATTCCTCCTTCCGCTTTTGCATTTCTTTAGCTTCTCCGGGAAAGATCGATCGACGTGACAGCGTCGAAAAGAAGTGATCTGAATCTATTTTATTTTTTTTTTTAAATATTTACTTCTAATATCACGAGTGATATTACCATGAAAAATAGCTTGTAAAATAATCGTGTATCTGCAGTGCACGCGATACGAACGCGTACCTTGGCGCTTTCACGAGAACGAGTTTGACGCGGTTGGGTCTGGAGCGATACAGTGGCGGTGTTCTTTTAATTCCGACTCTTTCTCGGTCAAATGTTTGCACTGACTGTTCGCTGGAAGTGGTACCCGGGGCAGTCGACGTGATTATACTTCGCGCGCGCTTGGTTGATTCCACGTTTTCGTTATCAATTTGTACCCCTTACTTTTCACGTTCCGCGTGCTCCTTTTTCCCCATCTCGTATCTACTTTTTGGACGTTCCGTTCTCGCCGTAGCCGCGGCCCACGGGCCCCGTAATACGTACATACATCGTCGGCCGAACGGAGAAGACCGGTTCGCGATTATGATGCGGTGGTAGTTTGAAGTTCGCGTAATAACAGGCCTCGAACGCGTGCTCGAGCGATGAGAATGCGCCGTGGGGCTAGAAGCGTCGATTCCTCCGGTTCGATTAGTGGCCATGACAGCACCGTGGACTCGGTACTCAGCAACGAACAGTTTCAGTTATCGTCTATAAAGTGCTAACGTTCGATTCCCCCCGGTTCTCGGAGTTCCGCTCTCGACGATTTTAAAAAACTACGGCTTCTAATTACGGACCGTAAATCCTGTTATCTGCATGCGAGGCATCTGTGACGATCGGCTGCGCGACACGCGAATTTTCTCACGAAACCGCCGATTCGAATTCGCGATACTGCATTTTTCCAGACCCGTTGCTTTCCTGGGAACCGTGCTCCGAACGGCGCAATAACGAGCTACGGTGCATTTGCACCTTTCACTGCTTCCGAAAATTATGAAACGTGGCTCGAAGAAGCTGTATTTTTTTACCAATAGTTCAAAAGAACAGATTTTGCATACAGACTGTTTCTTTTGAGACGTCTTCTTTTTTGTCTCAGATACAAAACAAGAATTCAAACATTCTAGTACACCAAAGAATATTTTACCCGTTAATTCTTGTTAATATTTACACTTTAATTCACCCAGACTATTTCATAGATCCCTTCTAACTCATCGTTTTTTAATTTTTCTTTAATATTAAAGTTAGCTATCCATGCGTGGACGATCTCGAGGAAACGAATGGAGGATCCCATCGACTTTGAGCCGCGTTCTTACGGACGTAGGGACAAGCAGAATCGAAGAGAATTTACAATAGGAACAGCGACGGAGCGTAAGCCGGCCGTTACGAGCTTCGACATTTAAATTCAACGACACGGGCATAAAAGAAGCGGTTACGGCTAACGTTGATTCGATCGTTGGCGAAAATGAGCCGGTGCCGCGGCATAAACGGGACTGAAACGTAGGTGCGCTTAAATATGTAGAACCTAGGCACTCGAACGTGACCGAGGCCACCGCGTAAAACGTCAAACGGTTACTGCTTGGCCCCACCCCCGCAAAATTTTATGACTCACTCGAGTCGACGGAGATTTGACGTCGAAGCTTCGTCTCTTTCATCCTGACAAATATCCGCCGCGATAAAATTCATGGACTATTGGGGAACTTGTTATACGACAAGTCTATCATCCTCCGAGTACTACATTATGTAACCGCAGCTTCCCGCGCGCCTACATACTCCGATTATATTTTAGTTTCATGTATACAGGCGAAAAATAGATGTGCAGTGACAATCTTTATCGTAAGAAATCACAATTGTTATGATAATAATAATGTACAATCTACGGATTTAACAAGATCGATCCTCTTAGAGACGAATAAAAATGGTTATTGTAAAGTTTATAAGCCCATTACTATTCAAATTGTTTCCCCAGGGCGCGTTACATCAACGCGGTTATATCGCCTATGCGTTTTTCAGTTCGCGACAGGCTCAACGAGACAGAACTGTAACGCAATATGCGGATTACCGCGCAGGTTTCAAACGTTCGCGATAACTGGCAGAAAAAAGGAAAGCGCGGAAGAGAAACAGCCGCAACGAGATTCGTTAGCTGCCTGTGAACTTGTTACCAGCCGCGGCAAGCCGGAAATCCCTTTCTCGTCTCGTAAATAACGCGACGCCAGCGTGGTGAACGGGGGAGGAAGTGGACAAAACGCGGGATTGTTTGCGCGACCGAAAATAGCGTTTTTCCTGGCGAGTGGAGAACGCCCGGTCGAGCATAACCGGGAGATTGCTAGTCGAAAGCGCTTAGAAGATCAGTCTGCTAAATTAAGATAAAAAAATTCTTCAAGATTCGAGTATTAAAGCACTAAGGTACCACCGGTAATAATGACCTTCGAGGTTTCTTTTTTGAAGAAAAACTACTCACATTTTCTTTTTTAAAAATGGTAACAGAATAGTGTTTTGCGTTTAAAATACTGCAATTAATTCCAAAATAATCGCGACTCCAACGCGGTGCAAAAATTTATTTCGTTACGAAATATTTTACGAGGTTTGCGTCGACGGATTTTCATTCTGATTAAATCATTCCGAATGGTACGGAACGCTAGATTTTCCGGGGAAAATGCAAGGCTACCCCCTTAAACCAAGATGTCGGTGAAGGTCGGGTAACAATGTCTCGCGAAAAGCAGGAGCCTCGTTCCTCGCGTTGCCCTCGCTGAAATCAAGGAGAAGGAAGTAGCGGTTCAAGCGGTGGAAAAGGAATAACCGAGAAAAGTCTTGGTTGGAAATGACTCGGGTGCTCGGTTGCTCGCTTGCCTAGGGGTCGAGTGGGAAAAGAGCGTTTCGCGGTCGGATGGAGAGAGACGGGTAAAGAAAAGAGGACGCGCCAAGACGAGGGAAAAGATCAGCGGACTGGGGTGACGTCCCAGGGGAGGCTGGTGAAACGAAACACACGGGCAAACACGCGCGGGATCGAGGGTAGGGAAGAGTGGACCGAAGATAAGAGGCACCGGAGACCGTGAAGACCGAGGAAGGGATCGCGGACACGATTCAATGGAGCCTTCAAGTTTTTCCGACTCTCGCGGGGGAAATAATTGGGGCCGGAAAGGTATTGACCCGCGAACAGAAAGCTGTAACCAACGCGAAAATGGGAACGGGTCGTGGTACCGTATATGCTGCCAGTGTTTTTTGCACCGCAACGAATGGCAATCCTTAATGATTCTGACCTAAATGGAATCAACGGGAGCGCTGGTTGCTGATGAAACCAATGACGATCGCATTGTCGCGGACTTCTCTTCGAACGCTTTTCATCGACGGTTTCTTCGCGCATAACAGTAGCTGCACTCGTCGCTTCGAGCGTCCGTTCTCTCATTCGCTGTTCCAATAATTCGCCCTTTCTATGCCCTCGATGATATTTTCGCTCGAAAATGCCACGAAACTCTGTTCCCCTCTGTCTTCGAATCGAATCTCACTCCTTTTTTCTTTCGCGCGATAACGAAATTCAGTTTGTAAAGGGGAGTCATTACTGAAAAATAACAAGATCCCCATACCGTGAAAACGATCGAAAACTTGTGAATTTCTGTCAATAACATTTCGAATTAGCAAGGGTGGTTATTATGTATTGTATTTTGAGAAAACGAAATTCAGTCTGTAAAGGGGAGTAATTATTGACGCGTAATCTTCGCCAAAGTATTTTCACGCGCGACATTTACGTTTTTATTTGGTTACGCTCGCGATATTACAGTAGACACTTCTCCACAGTTTTTTTATTCAGCGAGAATCGCGGGAATCTCGAAAGGATGATTCCGTGGAAAACAAGGGTGTCGCGGACTCCCGGGGCCGCGGGTGGCAGTAATTTTCCGTAGCGAGAATTTCATAAATAAAAAAGTTTCGCGACGACGCGAGTACGAAGTCGACGAGTGGTCGGGGAATAAGAAGTTCGGAGAGCTTGCTGGTATACTCTTCTTATGGGTTGCGATAGTTTTTCAGAAAATAACGTCCCGCTCGCTCTCCAGTCGCCACTTCCACCCTGTGCAAGACCGCTCGCGAAGAGATTTATTTTCTATTTTAAATTCGCTTTTTATTTACGCGAGAAATGACTCTGGCTCCTGCGCTCTCGTCCCATTCACCGTTCTCCTTTTTTGATACGCCATTGTTTATTTCGCGAGAACCAGCGCCGCGGATTCGGGTCAACATCCGCGAAAGATAATATCAAATAAATATTTACGCTTTTTAAATATAAGCCGCGCGCGCCAACCGCGTCGTTCCCGATGGAAAATAATTCTTTTCGCTTCTGTCGTGCAATGGAACGTGCAAAACATATGGAAATTAAAGTAATGAAAATATTTTTAAAGAACGGATCGCGGTGAAATAATATTTAGTTAAATTCCGTATTAAAATTCGTTACGAATTTTTATCTACGGTGCGACGATCTCTTGTTACTTTTCACCCCAATTGTTGAAATAGTCAAATAAATACTTTGCTTCCCCGACTATCGAAAAAGTTCTTCGATTCAAAATTTATACGGAACTTTTAAATCAATATACCCGTGTACAACGTTCCTGCGTTCTTCGAGAATTTGGAATGTTTTGCTATTCAAATGATTTTGCAGTGATCTGAATAAACGATAGTCGGAGGAATACGTTCGGGGAATATGGTGGGCTATCAAAAATTTTCCAATTCCTTAAGCTTTTTTATCGTTGACAAACTTCCACAGTGCCGTGTACTATTCTGGAAGAAGAAAACTCATTTCCTATTCACGATTTACTAGCCTTTTTATTCGACTCGCTTTCGAATAACATTATCATAGAGACACGTAACTTGATGAAATAGCAAGTACTAAATATTAAAGAAACTACGACAGAGTCTGATAGACTCCTCGATTAGACTTCCTAATTACATCGAACAATACACCCGTAAAATCAAGACAATGGAACATTACAGCCGTCGAAAAGGATCGGTTGATCGTTAATTCCCTTAACGGACTTTCGTTAGAACGCGCTTCTCCCATGTCTCCGACAATTTACGTCACGGTATTCAACGACGATCCAGAGAAACTCGCAAATCCTGTGGACGCTTTTCAATACAATATCTGGGTTATAATAGAACGGCAGGGAGGATGGTCAGTCTGACGAAGGAACTCCGTAGATCGCATTTCTTTGCTGCGAAATGTCCTGGCAAATCTTTTATACGTCGGACGCTTTGCATAGGAACGACGAAAGCTCGCTCTTCCTATGAAATTCCTCTTTGAACGTATTGCCGTGAATACAAAGATGCTCGTTTTACGTAACAGAAGAAATTCTCGCGGGTTCTCCCCCCCCCCCTTGTTTTCCTCCCCCGCCGCCTCGACGAGAGTTCGTTGGTACGCGATCAGTCGAGTAAATCTCGACGGGAAAACGAAATCCTGGCCCAGGCCTCGAAAGAAATGCGCAACGTAACCGTCGGCTTCGTCGACGAGCAATTTGATACTGGCGAGAGAACGGGTCGCCACGCTTTCCGTGGTTATTCGGGCAGTAAATAAACCTGTCTACCTTAAAACAATAAGAGCGTCTTGCAGCCTGAGCGGATATCACTCCCTGTTTTCCTACTTTCCTCCTGAGCAATTTCGTTGCCGCGCGACGGAGGACGTCAGACGGAGGCCATCGGAAAACAGGCAGCTGCAATATTTGTCAAGACCATCGCGGAGACAAATTGATATGACGCGTATGAGATGGAGTTGTTACGGACCCGGTCGGTCGAGCTTGCGCGCCCAAGCTCCAGCCTCCCCCACCACCCCGGGGAAACAACGCAAGAACGATGCGTTTCTTCGATGAAAATTGCATCGTGGGCTCTCGCTGACATAATTTCCGGGTCGAATTTTACGCACACGACAATGAAAAAGATAATCTATCGTCATTTCTGAAACACTCCCAGCATTTCTATTCATTTTTAATATTAAATTACTCTAGAATATTGAGAAACTAATTCCTGTCAAACGAGCTCGATTGCGTTAATAATTATTGGCTCTGTCAATTTTTGTATCATAAACGAAATAATTGGTTCTATTAGTTCGATATTCTTAGATCTTTCCTTTAACGAAAATACATATACATCTCAGTAGTTTCTTAATTTTGATTTCTAGAGTGCCCACTTTCAAAAAGAACCCCTAACACTTGTCGCAGAGTGGTCCATTTCAACTGCACCCTGTCAGTCGAGGGGTTGAAAAATACAGTCCACTTACGCTTGGAACAATACATTTTGTAATTACCTACAAGGGCAGAAAGCTCCTGGGAGTAACGGTGCAACAATACGAAGATGGAAAATAAGTTGTTGCTTTCGATGGAGCTTTCACATTCCAATGGCGCGGTTAAACTGACGAGTCGTTGCCAATCTATTCTTCGGTATATCCGTAACCGCGAAAGTGCAAGAAAAAGACGAGTATCGCTTCGAGTATCCAGATAGCATTGCGGGTGAGCTTCGGTCTCGAAAGCGTAATGTCCCGCCATTGTTATTCAGCGAGTCTCGCTGCTCAGCTAATGCGTTCAGATAAGAAGTATTTTATATGCACGAAGGTAGGATAAGTTTCGAACTCGTAGGGTAGTCAGATATGTACAGTATTCTCGAATGTCCTTTAACATCATTTCGAACCATTTTCGTTGTTTACCAGCGACCGTAGTGTCTACAATACTTTTTTGAGAAGTGGTTGTTTTTCTTTTTGGGATCCACGCGAAGAGTAGTATTAAATTATTTTATTTTTCTCGAAAATCAATGCCCCTTTTCCCGCCCTGTCCGCGAAACGAATGTAAGCAGCGATATTAAATAATAACTGTCAGACGTTAATTTAAAAAGCGAGATAAACCTCGATACGTCTGTCAGGCAATAATCATTAATACTTAATTACCGTCTGCGTGTAAACCTCGTACATTGTATCGATAATGTAATTAATTAATTTGTGGAGAGTGTTGTTCCAACGGTTAGTTCCTAAAGACCAATTTAATCTCCTGCCAGATTTGAACCAATCATGTAAAATGAGTACACATCAATTGACGAAATTAACAGAGTGGCAGAGGATCGGTAATAAAACAAACTTGATTTAATAAATATTGATCGTTGCAAATTAGAGAATGGTGCTGAAGTAACCACTGCTCTTTATGCAAATACGGACAAAATGTTGCACAAACTGACGAAGATATTGAATCTATTTATTACGGTGATATATTTTTGTTTTCAATTATAATTACCATAGTATTTTATTATATATTTTATATTATAAATGAAGGATCACTAGATAATAAGACAGCGGAGAAAAAATAATAAAAAGTGGGCAACGTACCAAAACAGATTGACAAACATTTGTCGGTAGAAAGTTACTGGCAAGTATTGGTCGCGTGTATCGCGACAGATATCTGTGCCGTAAAGTTATCGATAGTTTTCCAATTCCTTCAAACGTCAACGCTTTCGCTTTCGTGCAAAATCCAGCGACGTCGTCGCTTTGATATCCGCCAGCTTAATTTCCGGAATAGGCCCATTAATAACGGTCGAAAAAGGAAGGCGAGCGGGTCGGTAGTTGGTGTGGAAGTCGGGCTTTGTCTCGACTTCCGGCCTCCCGATGCTTTTCACGGGAGCATCCACCCTTCCTGACGGGGGCACGAAACTTTCACCGACCCCTTTCTTCGCGCTCAAACCCCCGTCCCGTCGTTTCCCGTAGGCAGTCTGGCTGCCTGACTCGTCGCTGGAACTTAAAACTTTTCCACTCGTCGACTCGAAATGGATGGATCTTGCGAGGCCCCGTTGCACTTGTTTTCGAGGGGCGCGCGTTCTCTCGCGTCCCGATCGACGAAAACAGCCATTCGCGCGCCGCAAAACGCCTCTCGATCAGCCTGAGGATCGACGGATCCGACGCTCGCAAAAATAAATTCACTTGATGGGAATGGACATCTGGTAGACTTTTCTAAATAGTAATAGGCCTTTTTAGAAATACGCTCGAGCCTATTCAAATTTCACGATGAAAGCTTGGAAATGTTTAAAAACATACAAGATAGAATATTTTTTCATTTTTGTGATCTTGTACCGAGGTTTGTTCACCTCGATGATGAGCTCACGCATCAAAGAAGACGTCAAAGCTTATCGGGGTCGGCCATCTTTTCGCGAAACTTGCATCCCGTGAAATTATCAAGATCCACGGGTTCCCCTTTATCATACGTATTATCACCCCGTAAAAGCGTATCGGGGGAACCTATTTCGCGTTCCGGCTGGCGAAATTACAGCCTGGAGGCCGTCGCGAACCCCGCAGTTACGTCTCACGAACAAACACCGAAACCAATTTACGTGGCTGCGAAAAATTAACTTATTTCCCTCTGCCGGGTAATCGTATCCAGCCGGCGATTAAGCGATCAACCTGACAATCTAGGGCGGACGCGTGAGCGGCACGAGGATCGCTTCAAAAACCTTCCTTCCTTTATCCGCGACGAGTGCACGGACACCGGGACGCCCGTACGGCACCCACACGCGCACCTGTCTAAGCTGCTAACGAAAATTGTAGGCTTAGAAGCTGGACCGCCCCGCTCCTAATTGCATGCTATTACCCCGCGTTGCTATTGCACGAGCTTGTGTTCGTGCTACAAGAAACACGCGTGCAAACGTTGTCTGACACCATCGTGCCCCTCCGCGGACGATCGTTCACGCAACCTTGCAAACTTAGCTCGCACACTCGTGCTTATCTATTTCTTCCATATAAAACGCAATTATTTAAACGCGTCTGGATTTTCTAATTTTTTTTCAAACGTTTAAAAGCGTACAGGTTTATTTAAAATACTTAAATTTTCAATTCACATTCTTCTGGGAGGGAGAAAATAATTTACTTGGTTCCTGTATTTTTAAACTTGTGCAGAGTTTATTTTTGAAGTTCGATCGACCACAGTGATTTTTCAACTTAAACAGGCTATCACCTGGAATATAACGATCAGGTGATTATTACCATCTGCTCGCCTCAGGACACTTATACCCTTCTATCGTCCAAAATAGAGCCCCGAATAGTTTGTAACCCGAAATTAAGGTATCGTTTTGGCGTCTTGCGGTTTTCACAAGATTGCTATATTTATTCTATCAAGTATTCCAAATGTACCCGGTGGAGGGTTCGTGAGTATCTATAGAACGGACAAACTGGGATATCTATTGTCCTGTTATGGCCGCCAGCGAGGATGCAAGTTGAGTCCGCATCGGGAAAGAGTTCCTACGTGCGCACACGTTCAGGGACGCGCCGGTACTTTGGCAAATTATTGACATAACTTAGAGAACCCGATCGATATATCGACGATTCCGTAGCATCCCCTCCGGCAACGATAGTTCTTCGTAAATAACGAATGGGACGCGGAGTCGAGCCTGGCGTGACGAATCGCGGGATTCTGGCCGAACGACTGCGGATCCGTTCTCGCATGCAAATAGATCGTAACTTTCTGCCCGGATCAGCCGGTGTTTCGCGAGACTTAGGCGAAGTCCGCCTCGTAATGCGGCCCCGTTCCTTCGACGATACTAATCGGGACTAAAACCTGGCGGTAATTACGATTGGCTAAAGAGCTTGTAATTGATTCCTGTTCGCCGATAAGGCTGAGTCTCGTAACTCGGTACGTGCGCGATTGCGTCGGTGATTATGAAATTTACACGAGGCGTGTGTTCGTGCTATGATGTAGAGCGATGTAACAGAAAATAAGAAACGAATTAAATTTTTTTTAGATTTTTGTTGCAAGTCGCTCTCGTAATTACCCACGCAATTAACCTCTTTAGGGATACTGGCGATCGTACGTTTACTTAAGTTATTTTAAAGATCGTAACACCGAGGTGATCATTAGCATTCTGATATTCTTCGAGTGGCGATTTTCTAGGCTATCTGTATTTCTCTGTTACAAGTAAATTTCTCCGACTAAATTTTCTTCAACTAGTATTTCGATATTTGAAGGAAAAGAAATATCGCTCAAATAATTATGTTCGAATCATATCTATGAAAATGCTAAAACTTTAGACGCGTGCAATTCCGAAACTACTAGTGCTTTATCCATTATTGAGCCATTGTTAGAAGCGGCAAAGCCTCGCCTTTAAAATAGTTTTTCGTTTTTGTCGATCCGATTTACCGTTTCGGAGATATCGTAAGTTATATAAATCTTAATTTTTAAAATGCGACGCTCCGTCTTACGAAAGACTATTAACGCGTATTAAAAATACTAAAACTTTAGATGCTTACAGTTCCGAAACTACTAGTGTTTTATTAATTATTGAGCCACTGTTAGAAGTGGTAAGGCCTCCCCTTTAAAATGGTTTTTGGTTTTTGACGATCCGACTTCCCGTTTCGGAGATATCGCAATTTATGTAAAAGGTAATTTTTTAGATTCCGCTATCCACGCTCTCTCCGCCTTACGAAGGCTTATTAACGCGTATTAAAAATACTAAAAGTTTAGACGCGTGCACTTCCGAAACTACTAGCGTTTTATTAATTATTAAGCCACTGTTAGCGGCGGCAAACCTTCCTCTTTAAAATGGTTTTTCGTTTTTGTCGATCGGACTTTTCGTTTTCGAGATATCGTAATTTATGTAAAAGGTAATTTTTTTAATTCGACTGTCTCTGTCTCCGTCTAACGCGTCGGACCTCCTTCTCGCACGTTGACCCACTAACCGAGTGACCGAGTGACGTCACGTTTACTACTTACTACGAGCACGTGCGGTCAACGACCTTGCAAGGCCGTAGTAAGAAAATTCATTGATCTCACGACCTAAACAAAGGCTTCGGTCTCATCCGATCGACTTGAAACTAAAATCCTCATATCTCCGGAACTAATTGAGCTATCGACTCGTTTGAACGCTCATTTTAAAAGGCATTTCATCCTCTATCCGATGACTATACCAGCTACTATAATTTTTGTTGTCTTCTATGTTCATTTTCACATTTACTTTGACACTATACACCCGAAGAACTGATGTGCAATAAAAGTGGATTATAAATTGAAATTGGTCTTGGCCAGTGATTTAATTTCGTCCCAGCTATAACCGATAGCGGTGTTCGCTTTCGATCGCACGTCCGCAGTTCGATCACCGCTCGGAAGCATATATATCGCGTGCGCGATTAATTCCATTTAATCGCGGCAAAAACTATTTACAGCCGGCGCCGTAAAACTCTTAACGAAGCGTCCGGTAAGTAATATCCGCGACGGGAAAATGGAATTCGTAATTAGCAGCCTGGCCGGCGCGAATCCGGGATCTTCGATCGCGAATCCGCGCCCCGCGAGCGTCGCGACGATGCTGCCTCCCGTACGACTATCCGGGGACGCAATAATTGCGTTATCGCGCACCCGTGGAAACGGTGATTTTAATTTGTCACGCCGACTGGAGACGCGACGTTCAAAATCAATTACAAACTTCGGAGATAGTAACAATAACGGCGGGCCGCGCGTAGCCGTTGTTCTAATTGTTCATCAACCCAGTTGAACAAAGCCGCAACGAATGTTCGCGTCGCTTCGCCCACCCGGGAAACTTTTCCTACAGTTACAGTAAATAGTCTCCAATTTTATTAGGCATATCATTAATCGATACAGAGTTTATTTCGTGAGTTCACTAAGGTCTTAGCAGTCTCAGTGAAGTCATTCACTCCTATATTTAGGTTCATAGTTTCTAATCCTTCTTGACGTCAAGTTTCACAATCATAAGGCTACTCACGCGTCATCAAATTTTATGTATTAAAAAGAAAACACATATTTACATTTTCGAAGTATTCATGAAACAAATCTATTCTTTTTTCGTGGTCATTCCTTGTACAAACAATTTAAACAAAATTAAATAGTATAGGTTTGACAAATTATTTGAAATTAAATCGATTGAGACTTGCTTGCATGGACTAATAATATATCTAATAATTTTTCTCAGGAAATACAAGCTTTATTCGTCGCAGGAATTCCTTGAACAGTGACCGAATAATTTGTTTTCGTAATCCATGCTTTTTTCTCTAGCAACAGTAGTCAATTACACGGATCTAAATTACGAGACTGCTTTGGTATGTAGATTTTAGAAAAAGGAACGTGAATTTCGAGATAAAACTAGAGCTTCAATGTTGCTCCGACGAGAGGGGGAACTTCGCCCCTTCGTTTGAAGGTAAATTTGTAGAGGATACTTTTGCAAGAAAGTCTATTAATTCGAAATTAGATAGAGAATGTGATTCTTCGTGAAAACGATTCGGTAAAAATTTCTGCAGAAACGTTTCCCCAAGAACCCATTATCGAACAGCTTTGAGCGACGTATGTACTTCCTTCTCTAATGGTGTTCCTTATAATTTCTTTACATTTAACTCCTCAACGAATCAACTCTACTTATGTTTATATCGTCGTAAAAAACCTAAGAAATTTTTTAGAAAGTAATAGGTTTAGACTTTAAACTTCTATAGCAAACTAGTCTTGAACGTTCACTGACAGCTTCGGATTTGTAATTACGCTTCCTACTTTATTTTATGTTCTTGCTCTTCCTGTACGCGTCACGGAAGCTGCTCCAATTATCCTGTTAATGAAACATTTGCTGTACCGACAAGCAGCTCTATACGTTTGACGACGCGCGGTAAGAATTTAAAATGCATAATGCTTCTTTCGATACGAGATTAATTTAAGTACATCCCCCATTTTCGATATACGAGTGATTCAATTAATATATAAATAGACAAGTGTATACGACTAAAATAACAAATTAATTACAGATACCTTTTTAAATTGAATTGTGAAAGGATCATATTAAAATTATGATATATCTTTATACAGCGTCGTTTCATCCCAGACAAGAAATTGCGATACCATAAAAATTAACCATATCTTTTACGCGTTAAAGAAGTATTAGAGGCCTCGTGTCGCAATTTATTTAGCTCGAAGGTTATGATTTTTGTCCCCGGACGACCGTATATGCGATTCCTTGCACCCGGGGACAGAGTGCTCGCCCCGAAACGGCATAGCGAAGGCATAAACCTCTCAGGGACGACTTACCGCAGCCTCGAATGCGTTTCCTCTCGGAACATTGCGTTGTAAGAAATTAAGACGTAGTCTGAGGAAAGGGGAACGGGGACCACGGAAATACAGCAGTCGCGGAAAAAGGAATCCCTGATACCAGCGCAGAGTGGTGGTCTCGCTTCGTCTCTCGAAAGCTCCTCGGCGTTACTTCGTTTCCTGTGTTTCGCGTGGCATTTCCACGATTTTCGCCGCTCGGTGTACGTTGTCACGTGCACATACACAGGCTCGTACGCGTCCAAATGGAGGGACGGGAACCCGCACGCGGGTCGGTTGCATCGTCCTCGAGGAAGAAAAAGTTTCGGGACGGTGATCGTGGACGAAAGTGGACCGAGTAACCGGGACTCGTTGTCGAGGGCGGTTTCGAGTCCGCGGTTAACCGGAAAGCGCCAGTTCCGTCGACACGTAAAACTCACGTTGCACGGTCGTGCACCTTTTCTGGCCCGCCGGTCGTGTTTTCCATCCCGCAACGTCTACGACCGACGCGCTGCGAAATTCGTGGTCGGTCGCGTTAAACCTTCCGAGAATTCCTCGAAAACTCTACGTTAATATTTGCATTTCGATAACGCGTTCGAAATTCTCGTGGCCAGAGCTTTGATATTGGTCACTGGACCTCATCGACTGGAACATTCAACGCCATACTGCGACGTTGAGCACTTGATTCAGAGAATATGATTCATTTATCCACTTCTCGCTCAAAAACCAATAGTATCAAACAAGAATTTATATCAGTTGTTAAAATTTCAAGGTACCATTAATTTCAAATGAGAATGTGGGAACAAGTTTTCTTTAAAACAAAAAATGAAGTTTACCTGTGATTAATATAGAAAATTTATTATAACTATCAATATTACGTTTGTACGACTGCGTTTTCCAATTATTCGTAAATAGAAAACAGAATGATTTAAAAAAATAATCACAATTATCCTATTACAGTTTCTTATCTACACTGTGTCATCCATGCTTGCAAACACCAAGCAACTCGCGTTCTACGAACCCAGGGCCATATTAGCTTCTACGTTTCCCATCCGAAACTTCGTATCGCGCTAGTTCGCCCATTCCTATTCCAAAATCTTTAACACCCAATGCAATATTGCACTAATTGCTCATTCAGATTTATGCAAGTCTCTGTACCAGTCGAAACTCTGTACAAATTCAAACTCGATATTAGGCTTGTTGAAAGTCCAAGTTGTTAAATTTAATCTAACCGAACTTTGTTAGTAAACTCGTAGTTAACTTGTGTCCGTTACAACCGAGACTAGAACTATTCGAATATGTTAGAAGCATTCGAATCTTACGATTAAACTTCGAACATTTAAGTATTTAATCACTATTCGAATATAAGTATATCACGGAATACTCAAATACTCGAATTACTAAAAATAATCAAATTATTCTGGTTTCACAGTGAGTTATCGTATAAGCAATGGTTGTACAAATTATTTTGCAAAAAATTCCTACGTCCGCGACCTCTATTAAACTTTTCTTTTGGCCGTAAAACTACCGAGGGAAGTTTCGAACGAGCGCTAAGCTTCTCGTTAGAAGTTCAGCTTACAGCGTGTTGTAAACTATGTACGTAGTTTCGCCAAGCCAAGATCACCAGGGCGTTGAATTTAAAGTGATTCTCAATTTTTTATTAACACCCGCAGGGAGTGGGTTATTAATTTCGTTTAACCACTAGATACTAGTTAGAAAATATTCAAGGCCGCATAACTCCGATACGGTAGTCTGCGACTCTTGAATATTTTAAGCACATCGTTTTAAGTATGCAAGTTGGAGGACTCTCGAGCTTTTTGGATGATCGATTTGGAAGCACCTACCTGCATTAACCTGACGAGAAAATTTATGTACAATCGTTCGAAACCATAATGATTATTAGAAGCGAAACAACGTTTGTTGTTTATTCTTTTCACGCGTTGAAATTAAAAATTATGAAAAAACTCGAAGTAATCTTCCAGTCAATGCCAGTCGACGTGTTGATCAAAAAATTTTCAATTATCTCGAACAAACGGCATAGTACGAAAAAATTCTATCGCGCATCTTTTGCTTATTTTCTCGCGTAAAATCATTTCGCTTTCCCTCGCCACGCGTTTTATGGATGTCGCATCAGATTCAATCCGGTTACGAGCAAAAAATTGTGACCGCGGGTAAGTTATACGTAAACCTCTGTGCATCGAGCTCGATGACAGCCCAATTGAAAAATTCTATTTCGTACGCCCGGGCTTTTATAATCCAAAGTCTCGTGCCCTTTAATCGCCCCGCCTTAACGTCAAGAGCAGCCGGCGCTCCTGCGGAGGACAGGGTTGAATATTTCATGTTGCTCTTTAAAAGCTGTGTGGTACGAAATTAAATACTTTCCGGATGGTTCGAAGGTTTCGATGCCACGATATTTCGACATAATGTAAAACGCTGCTATATAAATCATACCGCATCAATCTATGATAATATTAAAAATATCTGGAGGATACATCGGAGAAAGATGCGTATTAATATCTCTGCTAAAACCAACAACTCAAAATCGTTCGCCAACTATTTCGAGTCGACTCCTTTTCAATTTCCACCGATGTAAATATAATTATGCAAAGTACAGAGGCACGCTAGTTAAGTTCTCCGTAATCGTACGAAGCAAATGTTACGACGCGCCAAAGAAATAAAATGAAATATAAAAAAGGCGTCGGTTTCCGCTCGTGCGCGAAAATTGGCCGACCGTTCCGGCGAACGTTCGACGATTAACTTGATCCTTGCGCGTCGATTTCATGCCCATTAACCGAGAAATCCGATTAGCCATACACAATTGCGATAAACCGTTTCATTCCGCGATCGCCCATGGTCAATCGACATCGAGTTTCGAGATTCGATGCCACCAGGATCCTTCCCGAACATCGAGCTATCGTTTCGCATGCAGAAACGCGAATGCTCCCAGCGTTTGGTATTCCACGACGGCGCTCGGTTTTTACGCGACTGGTATAGATATGTGTTTTGCGAAATCCGGCAGGCGTTCGAAGAAACGCGGAGATCCGCGGCAAGGTCGCTCGATTCCGAATACGTCGACGTAGAAAATCTCGACGGAACAGCCAAGAACACGCGAGAGCCCTTCCTCGACAGAGATCGTCGCGACGCCCTGACAGCCGCGGAACGAATACAAAAGTAGCGACGATAGAACAAGTGGGAGGGGGACTGTGTTGAAATTTGACGTCGAATCGTCGCGATTGGCGGGTGGAACAATGGTTACGGCGTTTCGAGATGCAAAGTTCTACGCTACGAACGACGAACCACGCTATTTTCGCGGAATATCTATGAAAAATAGTAGTTGGGATCGTAATGGGTGAATTAGTAGTTGTATATGTTGTGAAAATATAGCGAGGAACGGTTAAAATTTGATATAGCAAAGAATTTAAGAAATATATTCAGAGTAAAAAGGATTCAAGCTATGATTTAGTAATAAATGCAATTGCAAAGCCTTTTCCAGAAGATCGATATCACAGAGAAGGAAACGGCTGGCAAAAGCGACGCTTTCGTCGCGACGAAAACAACGGGGATCCATTGTTCCCGAAAAATCGCGGTCAGGCTGCGTTCCTATCGCGAAAGTGATAAATAGTCGCGTACGATGCAAGGGTCATCAGTCATCGGTTCGGGACAGTAATCGCTGTATTTTTCTAATCGGTCGTATCGATCGAATTTCTCGAAGCGTTATTCGCTATCGGTCGCGAATCGCGCGGCATAAGTGTATCGTGACCCAGAAACCCGACGGCTTGCCGGAAATGATTTAGCTGATTGCTTCGCGCGCGTTACTTATTCCTGATGTTCTTCGCCGCGAGCTCGCGTGACTCGCGTTACGTCCAAAGTTTCATCAGTCATTCGACCGTCTCGCGAATTCCCGCCGTGCCTACCCTGGACAGCTGAAGAGAATAACCCCGATGAAATTCAGATGTAGCGATCAAAAATTGTTGGTTAAAGTTATTTCGACGGTAGTCTGGATTCAATATCACGCAAACTAACGACTAGCAGCACCACCCTTCTTCTCGCGATCGAATGGGGACCGACGAATTTCGTACGCAGAAGTTTTAGCAAGCTTTTGGTTCAATAACATAATTGTAGAAACGTGAAATACCCAGTTGTGGATTAAAAATTGTCACTCATTTAAATTTCGTCTAAAATTTAGTTTAATACAATAATTGCCACCCAATTGAGTTGTACCGTAGAAACATAGTATCGATTTTTATTTAAAAACAAATTTTCGATTCAATAACATGATCGTAGAAACATGGAATACCCAGTTGTGGAATAAAAATTGTCACTCGTTTAAATTTCGATTAAAATTTAATTTAATAAAATAATTGCCACCCAACTGAGTCGTACTGTAGGAACATAGTCTCGAGTTTTATTTAGAAACAAATTTCGAACACCCAGAAATATGTAAACTTTTATCGCGTTGTTCGTGCAATAAAAATTGTCACTAGTTTAAACTTCGTCTAAAATCGTTGATTTTGCCATCACAAAATTTTACGTGGGAGGTAGAGGGATGGAAGAAATTTGTAATTCGAATAAGAGTCGTGTCCATCTCTGGTTGCAGTATGATCAGCAATGATCGTAAGTATGCGACTCGCATGCGTTTCGCTTCGAACGCGAGAGCCTATTATTCGCGCTATTGACTTTCTTCTCGGAACGACCACCGGGCACAGGCAAATTAGACGGGATGCGTGGCTATTGCGAACGGGGTCTATCCTTTAACGACTGCTTTTACGAGCGATCCGTGGCCGCGAACTTTAGCTCGCCTCCACTCTGTCTCGATCGCGTAATTGCCACGGTTATATATCCCTTCTATCGACATTTATTATTTCCGCCTGCGGTCGTTGTACTTCTCCACGGAAGAGACCGAAACCTGTACGCGTTCCTAAAGCGTGAGACAGTATTACGCTTCCTCGAAAGTAACTAAACGCTATAAAGCACTTTTATCGGTCCTCGAAGCGATACGATTGCCACTTCGTCGTTCGCTCGTGCAATTCAGCTTCTCGAATGAAACTTCTTGAACGATGTACTCGCCTCTGCTCTTTAAAATTTTTAAACACGAATTCTGACGTGATTTCTTTGGTTGCAAAGAACACTCGTACCTTTCTACGCTCAAATTATTATACGAGAAATTGGAAGAAACGTGATTTCAGGTAATTCTTTTATTTTATAGACCATTTGCACCAAATTTTCAATCGAAACTTTTTAACAGTTTTCTCCGGGCACTTGCAATTTTCAAATAAACCGCGTCCGCCTCTGGAGTGTCTGACAAGAATCCCCGTTCCGGAAGTTAAAGGACGTAGAACAAAGACGACATTACGGCAGTAGCAGTAAGTTCCGCTATCCAAACTCGCGTGGCTCCCCGAGATTTGATTGCTTTTCCGTTTAAAGATGCCCGGGATAATTACTCGAAGTTCAGAGTCAACTCGCGAAAACGACTGTCGCGGATCGTGCGTTCCGCGGACCGCAAAAATGCGCATTGTCTGCGTTCGAAGTGGCGCGTAATCGCGACGTAACGGCCCGTAAACGCAGCCACGTTTTCCACGGAGGGTGGCCACGGAGAACATCTTAGGGGAAAAAGGCGACCGAGACCACGGTTGCATAATTTACGACGCGAGTTTCACGACTATTTTCCGTGCTCTTTCACTTTTTACTTCCAGTGGCATCGCCTCGACTTTGTTTCTTCTCGTTCCTACGCGCGATATCACCGACCTTTGTTCCTGTTCGTTCGGAAGAACTGTTTTTGCGAAAGCACGACGTCGCTGGATCACCATGAAAGGTCGATTCTTCCTCGATCACTTATATTCGATTATATGAACTGGGGAGAAAGTAAAATTGATTCGACTGAATCGTATTTGAAATCATTGCAATATTTTCATACTTGCATAACTTTACACGAAATTAATATACACTAGATACTATTTTTGAATATTAATTTGATACATACAGGGAAGTCGATGTGATTGTATTCTAATTGACGTATCACCATCAAGACTTACGAGTACCCAAAACAAGTAGAAAAGACGAGTAATGCTCAGACATATTTTTGATTAATTTTGTCAAGTGAGATCACTATTAGTTAGACTAATAAGTAAATATATATTGTGCATTTTCTAATTGGATCATAGGTTGTTGAAGATAGCTGATAGTGAATCACCACTGAAAAAGTTCTTAGTAGTCACAGTGAAATTAAATTGACTTTTTATCACTAGCATATTTTTATCACATTTAACTTACAGTCTATATAAAACAAATTTCATTTAATGCAACAGCTAATGTAACCTGAAAGCGAGTGGCAACGTGACATAAATGACTGGCCAGAAATGTCAATCAGATTAAATGTGTAACTTCGTCCGTTACAAGGGGTGGTAACTGCAGCGTCATAAAACCTAGTAATTTCTCTCGTTCATAATCATGCGCGACCCACATTGCAGAATTTATTTCGAGACTCAATTTCTATTATATTAAAGGATACATACTCCGTTAAGGGAACTTAAAATAATTAATCGATGCTATTGCATTATTAGCAAAAAACGATGAAACTTGATTCTGTTTTATTTTTCTCTCGCTTAAAGGGGAACCACTGTATTGTAATACTGCAAATATTGTGTGTAGCTTTAAATCGAACGTACATATATGCGTATGAAACTGTGTAAAATGGATTACATATGCTTAAACCGCAATGATTAACGGGCTGCAAAATGATAAGCAAGTATCGTAAAATGAATTACGCGTGTCTACACCGCGATGATTAACGTTATTCGCGGCGCTATTCTTTTCATAAACGTCCCGTCGTTTCGAGAAGAAAAAAAAATAATTCCATCCACGGCGGTGTTTATACATTCCCGCGCGACGAGGCAACACGCGAAACCGTTGTTAAGCTGGCTTACGAGTCAACGACGCGAAAGTATGCTCGAAGTAGACCTCATTTCAACCCTTTCGCTGTCCGTGCACCATACACGGTGCACGCCCCAGCTAGATTTTTTTCAACCACCATTTTCCGCGAATTTCAATAAAGATAACAAAAAAATTGCCATCCCTATAGAATACGACGAAGTTCAGTGAAATATTATTCGTACGGAATAAAATAAAATACGTAGCATATACGCGGCGAATATATTTGACTTGAAATATTGTTACTGTAACACAAAGCTAGGAAAATTAAATGTACACATACTTTGTTTAATTTTTTTGACCGTGCTATTCGTTACGGAAGATAATACATTTCGTTCGAATCACTCGCGCTGGAAAAAGCCGGGCAAAACGTGCAATTATAAGAATGGATTAATTTTGATCGCGTTTTATAAAGAGGTAATATTTTCCAGCGTCAGTTCGTGCGCTTGGAATCGAAGAATGCAAGATAAAATAATTGCAATGGGAACGTTCTCAGTGTTTAATTCATTTTGTCATTCGAAAATAGAATTTACTCGATACTACGCGATCGTGTCGACCATAAAGTGGACAGAAAAAGAAACGATCCTCGCGGAGAACCCGGAGCTGTCGAAGTGGGCCGCGAAGGATGGCCGCGCGATGGGGTAGTTTCTAATTAATTTCATCCGAGGAGCAGAACCGCGCCGTAATTGCCGCGAAACAACGTTCACCCTCGTTGTATTTCTCCGGGGGGGGAGAGAGGAGGAAGGGCAGCTCTTAACTTAACGCCGCGGTATTTGTCACCGTGCTCCGTGACAAAAGAACAAGCGTTAAGCCCGCGCGCAACCCCCATCCACTTTTAGTTGCGCCGCGTCCCGTCGCGCCCGGTGTACGCGCCGCCACGGAAGGAAGTGGCCTTTTGTTAAAACTTTTACTTTTATACCGAAGCGACGCGCAAACAAAAAGTCGAGATAAGCAGGAAAAACGAACCCCGAAAGATCCGACGATCCCGCGAAGGAGACCGCGCGACACGCTCGTCCTTTTAACTTTCCAGAATTTAAAGCACCGACGTTCGCGTTAACTCTAACCGAAGATAAATACTCGTCAGACACTGGGATTGGTCCGTTTCGCCAATTCGCAACCGCGAATCGATAAGATCTACGGCCAACTTGGATCCTTCCCGAATAACGCGACTGAGGAAAAAAGAATCGAACGATTCTTTTCAACACGTTGACTAGGAGAACTTTTATTGTAGACAATTGTAGAGTATACAATTTAAAATTTGTTTTAGTATTTAGTTTCGTAACTTTGCTAAAATTTATAAATTCTATTCTTTACTTTAATTTTTATCGCTTCAATTTGAGAATTAATTGTTCTAGTTGCACAGTGAAAAGTGTTAAAGAGGGAAACCACTGGATTTTACTACCAAATTCTAAATAAATTTCTTGTGACACGTTCCTCTTGAATCACCCCCTTGTTATTTTTCTAAAAGTATCCAAACCTATACAACCAGTGGACGATTCCGTCGTTGGCTAAGGGTGAATTGGTTCACATGTTTGCAAGATGCATCGTCACTGAATTACAGTGAAAAGTTTTGTCACTTATATGTATAAGGGTGGCATGGCAAGTGTTAAAGAGAGAAATCATTGGATTTTACTACCAAATTCTAAATAAATTTCCTCTGACACGTTCCTCTTGAATCACCCCCTTGTTATTTTCCTAAAAGTATCCAAACCTATACAATACCCGCAAAAATGAATAAATCGAATCAAGAATACAGGAGAAAAATATTCTCAGTGGATTCTGTCGATGGCTAAGGGTGAATTGGCTCACAGCGACGTTCGCAAGGTGCATCGTCACTGAATTACGCCGGCGACGCGGATTAAATCCTCTCGCGATTAACGTAAGTTGATTTCTTTCTCGTCGATCGTTTTTCTTGCGCAGCTACGCGGACGGCGGAATTCCTTCGTCGAAAAGGAAACTAATCAAGCGCGAGGGAGTCGCGTACCGCGGAACGAGATAGCCGCCCCGAAGTTCCGCTGCGCGCAGGCCGCAGACGTCGAAAAACAAACGAGTGGTTTTTTTCTGTAGCCACCGCAGACCAGCACGGGCGGGGTTCGGGCTGGGGGAAAAAAATTCCGTGTATCTGTGTGTGTGTGTGTGTGTACGTCGCACCCACGCGAGACGACGGGGGATGTTACGGGGTCTCGTGACCCACACATCGACGCTTCCTGACACGACGCGTTTCTGCCGGGATTGCGATTCGCGATACCCCGTTCCCCGTTGCTTCATCAGCCGCCGATTGTTCGCGCAGAAAAGTTAATTGAACTTTGATTTCGGTCGGTAACTAGAATCTCTGGCCGGGGCCACGAGACCCGCCGATTGATTTGCATTAGGTTTTATCAACGCGAGTGCGTCCACGTCGCGTCCGCGCTTTCGTCCTTTTATTGGATCGTGACTTTCGCTGTCACGTGCGCGCCTGTTCGTGAGAGGACTCATAGACCGAAGATCTACAGCGGGGATTACTTCGGATTTAAGGGTACATTCTAGTCCAACACTTTCGAAAGTCGAGCTGTTTTTATGTTTTCGTCCAGTTTCTTGCGACCTTAGATCCGTAAAAATGCGTAGTTGGAATTATGATTTGGGAGATGGGTTTATTGCAGGTGGTAATAGTGAGTTTCGAAATTTTATTGAGAGTAAAATTATCTGGTGAAGATAGTGTTGTGGAAAAATGACACAGACAGTATACAGGGTGTTCGACCACCCCTGGGAAAAATTTTAATAGGGGATTCTAGGGGCCAAAATAAGACGAAAATCAAGAATACCAATTTGTTGATGGAGGCTTCGTTAAAAAGTTATTAACGTTTAAAGTTCCGTACGTACTGAATTTCTTTCTCGAAAATGCGCAAAATTTCGGGGGTATGTCTATTCACCAAAAATGATTGTAATTGACCCCCGCAACCGAAAATAATTTTTTTAGAACGATTTGAAAAATTTTTTTTTCGCCGAAAAATTTAGGCACCTACCCCCTGTCGATTTTTCTTAAAAATTAGTTTTTCATTTTTAGTAATTTTGTTTGACACTCTACAAAAAAGTTGTCTAATACTTTTTTGTAGGTACCTATAAGCTCTACTTCAGAAAAAAGTTTCATTGAAATATATTCACAATTGTAGGAGTTATGGCTGTTTGAAAATTGGACTATTTTTATGAGGTTTTTCTCATTTTGCGGGATCAAGGACCAACTTTTCGAATATTTTTGCAATTTGTACATATTCTCCATCAAAATACGCGTAGTTTGCTTTTTTAGACATTAAAATCGTCCAATCCGTTCAGAAGTTATGACGTTTTAAAGATTCACATGAAAATTCAGTGAAACATATCGATGGTATGGTCAGACATTATATTTTCGGAAAAGAATTTTTTTCTCGAAAGTGGGTAGGATTTCGAGGGTATGTGTAATGACCAAAAATGATTGTAATTGACCCCCGCAATCGAAAATAATTTTTTCAGAATGATTCGAAATTTTTTAATTTAATTGTTAATAACTTTTTAACGAAGCCTCAGTCAAGAAATTGATATTCCTGATTTTCGTTTTATTTTGGCCTCTAGAATCTCCCATTAAAATTTTTCCCAGGGGTGGCCGAACACCCTGTATAGAAGAAATTAATAGATCTTAACACTACATTTAAGTGGACACAAAGATACATTCGTAATTTCTAATAAAAATTGTGAAAAGTTTACTCGACTGGATTTTTTTAAAATGCAGTTATCTATAATGAGAACGGATGAACATTTGTTTCCATTGCACTATACGTTTCTTCAAGTTTCTATCGTTTTAATTTCTTTGGTACAAATGAATACACCATAATTGTCGATAGTTCTAGTGTTAAGAGACAACCCACCTGGATATTTGCGATAAATACCTGTAACGGGCAATTTTCTGTGACTTACCTGAAACAAAAAAAAAGAACAAATCGAGTTAGCGACGAGGAACAACGACATTAGCTTCATTTAAATCAGACATGAGAGATATTTTGACATCAGAAAATTTACTTAACCAAATACAAGGTGTTATAATCGAGAAAAATTTCAAAAAGATTGTATTATTGCGTTTAAACAGCGAGTGTGGATTTTAGCGAAGCTTTATACTTCTAAACTCTAAATCTCCACGGATAATGAAATATTGGGAATCAAATCTGTCGATGTATTATGAAAATTAGGCGAAACCTCTTGTTCCGGGTTTCTTCTCGCGAATCGTCGCTTTGAAGGGCATCGACGAATCAATCAGTCCTCATCGGATGAGATAGGAGAACTCAATGAACGAATAGAGAGCACCGGGCGTCACTTAAACCTCGATTTAAATCTCGATAGACGATGTGATTGAAATGCGCGCTGATAGGGTTTCGCGGCTATTGTCCGTGGTGACAATAAGGCTCGAGCATCGCAGCAGAGATACTACTGTCGATTGTCGACAGTATATTCGTAATTTATCGATATCTGTGTTAAAAACAGCGTCACCGTGCCAATAAAAAAAAATCGAGGCGATGAAATATAGCGCAGTTTCGATATCGCGGATATCGGACGTACAATATTTTAAATAAAATTAATCGAGTACTATTTTGACTTTCAAACAATGCAGACACGCAATTTATTACACAATTATCCTGAGTCTAATTACAGGCTCCACAATTTATCTCTTATATTTTATTATTTATCGAATAAAGAACTACCTTGACGTTTCACAAAACTGTATCAGTCAAAAAGTGGCCGATAACAATAAAATTACCTCAAAATAAGTACATGTGACTTGCAGTGAAAATGATAGTCCCATTTGCCAATTTCTTTAAACGACGCAAACGTATCACCCAACAACTTTCCGACAACCTTATCGACAGTTTCATTGTTCAAAGATTGTTCTCGTTGGCTGCTTCCGCGTGAACCTCTTCGATGCCAAGGCGCAATAGAAACTTGGAGCCCAGCGTTCTCGTTGGACCCATGTTTACGCTCACACGCGATGCCAAATACCGGGTGGCGTATACGTATACATCGCGAACGTCGATACGAGCCAGGAATAAAAATTCAGCCGAAAGTTTGTCGCCCCTCTCGGTCATCGCAACGCGCCTTACCCATAATCGAAAAACTACGAGTTTGGCTGCACTCGCATAATGAGGCGGGAACGTGTAAATATCGCGAATTACTTTCTATGCGGTTGGCATTGCTCCACGAGGATCCGATAAATTGTTAGTTCACACCCGTGGAAGTTAAATTAGTCGCGGTGGAATCCGTTCCAGCAACTAGTCGCCCCGAATTAAAACCGCGAAACTTTCCTCTGCGGAGACAATAGTACTCTATTTTCTATACTAACCTCAGCAATAACGGAGGCTGCGTAAATACTACAAATTATAAAATTTGTCGAGAGAAAATATGCACGGGATATTTCCCTGTTGATGGGAAATATTGCAGAGGAAAAATAAGAGAATTTCAGGGTACATTAAATGGTGCATTAGATTATTATTTGTTTCTGGAATATTTTATTGTGCACTAACCACACTAATTCTGATTGTAATGAGACTATTTTAGCGGAGTATGATCGAACGTTGCAAGGATAAAATAGAAAGTATTCGGGATGTAGATATCGTTGGATGCTGGTTCGAGATCGACGGAATTATGTAGTGTAATGATGAATTGCCGAGTGTAGGTTGTATCGTTTTAATTAGACGTCCCGAGAAGTCGTCTCTCGAGATCCGCTGACTAGATATTCCGAGCTAGCCACAATGTGACGAGTGGTTAAAAGGTGGGACTAATGTAAGCGTACGCCTTAACGAGAATTGATCTCGGGACAAGACAGTAATTATTAATTTGCACGCAGCGGCGTCATCGGTTGGCAGAACCTGATATTCACGCGATAATTTCCATCATCGATAATACGACGTTCAATATTATTTTACAAGAACAAGTTTATCCTTTAACATGGAAACTCACAAACTCACACACGACTTTTAAATCTTACCCCTTTGAATATCCACGAATCATCACGTAATTTCTATTCAAACAGTCACTTTTAACATTCGCCGTTGGAAATCAATCGCTAGACGAGGGACATTGTTGATCGAGATATTGGTCCCTTTGAGACAAACAGCATTTCTTTCCACACTTTTTCCGCGCCATTAAAAGCATCCAAGGTATTACAGATGGTCAAGATAATCGAAGCTCTCTTTATAAAGTGTAGCGCGGCGGAAGCGTCGTCTCTCCGCGGAAAAGCATCCGGTGGAACAATGGGGGTAGTCGAGACTGACAAATCGTTGTTGGTCGTTGGGAATTTCTCAGTGAAAGCCGCTGATCGGTCTTCCGTGGAACTCTCGTCGTACCCCGCGAAAATCTCGTCCGGTTTCTCGCGCTCGTTTCGAGGGTGAAACCCGGTGGTCGTTCCTAATGGGTTATTTTCTATAGTAACCGGAGTCGAAAGGGTCCAGCGGCGAAATCGCAAGCGGGAACAGGCCGTTGCGTTGGCCTGTACAGTTTGCACGCAAACGCGGGCCCTGTTTACCAAACAACCTGTCAAAGCTTTGCCCACCCAATTTTCCACGAGCAGCTAAGCCAACAATGTAGTGCCACCTAGGTACAGTCTCCCTCCTGCCGTGTCGAATCTCGTTTGTGCTCGTGAGCACGCACGCGAGAAATGAACGAGAGAGAGAGAGAGAGAGAGTGTAACTAGTCTACCTTTCTATTCGCCTAGCTACCTGTGCCCCGAATTTTAGGAGCACCCAATGCTCGTTATTACGCCTGCCTTCAACCCTTCCGGTAATTAATGTACGAGCGTATTCGTGGAAGAGGGTGCGCGGCGACCGAGGGTGAGCCTCGTGTCTTCGGTAAATACAACGCAGAACGCGGCCCTTGGCTATTTACAATGCACCGCGTGCATTAGAATAAAAAGGGGGTAGTTTTTTTTTCTGCGACAGACGTTCCTCGAACGTTAATCGAACGAGTGTCGAAGGAAACGGGAATCGACGCTGCGTTCTATCCAGATTAATCGACAATCCTTTTTTGGTCACTTAATTACGACAAAACAAACTTTTCTCCATTAATTATATCTCCCGTTCTTGTTACCCTTTTTTTGTTCCCGTCCGAGCAAGATTAATTAATTGCGCGCCGCGGCTCTATTATGCTCGCGCGCCCCCTTCTTCCGTGCCTAACACGGGCATCGGAGTCGGCCCCGAAACGCAGCCCCCTGCAGAAAAACCGGGAGACACACCGTCGGTCGCAAAACATCTCTCAACGAATGACGATACCTCTCTCGCCAGATATGGATTAAGACTTACTCCATCAGTCTGCCGAACGCTGACAAAAAGGCACGAAATGATGGATGAGCCTCGTCGGTGGACTCCGCGACGACCTACGAGCCGGAACGAAAAAGCTGCTCGTCTCTTCTCGTATGCGTTCCGCCGAGAAAACTTTTCGGCAAGAAGCTTCCCGAAAAACCCGGAGAACAAATCAGTTAATGGACGTGTATGAAATTAACGATTAGTCCGAGCGCGATGTCGGATTGAGACGTTCGCGATGACAGTTTCCGTTCCGCGTGGAATTGCTAACGAAAGGCGATTTTATCGCCGAACGTACACGATACAGGCGCCTAACATAACTCAATTTATTATAAAATATTGATATTGTTAGTAGCCACGCACTTGGAACCAGATGCACCAAAGTTTTCGGGTTATTTTGATTGGGAAAATTGTTTAAATATCTGCGTATGGGGGTGATTTGTAAAGAGTAATGTAGAGACTCGGGTCTCCAAGTGTCACAATGATTCAGTTTGAAAAATATATAAGTAAATAAACGAAAGCCCCGATCGAACAATTTTCGAGACATGTTCATTGGGAAATTCGTTGAATATTTGCGTCTAGTATGAGGGTGATTTGTAAAGAGTAATATAGAGACTCAGGACTCCAAAAGTCACAGTGTGAAAATTCTTATATCAGTTTAAAAAATTTGTAAGTAAATAAACGAAAGCTCCGATCGACCAGTTTTCGATCACTACGCGCGGAAAAACTTAATTGGGAAAGTTGTGAACTGGGAAATCGGTGTTTTGCGCTCGGCAATTAGGATTTGAAGGAACCAGGACGGTTTCGAAGAACGCAGCGCGCGTTGGAAGAAATGAATCAGAGATCGCCTGGTTAAAGTAAAGACTGGAGGATCGAAATGCGTAAAAAGTCGAATTCGCGAGCCAAAAGCCATGGGCGCGGCTGTCAAACGTTCCACCCTGAAACTTCGGTCTCTTTATCTTGTGTTTAGCGGCCCTCAGCCACCCCCTAGCCGTTTCGAGCTGCTTCGTCCAGTGAAATTCCTGGTATTGTTCGTCCCTTTTGGCACCGTACTCTCTGCCTGGAGCCTTCGTCCTTGCTCCGGAGGTCCTCGATTATTTCTCTCTCTTCCACGTCCACGGGAAGCTTTGAATTCTCGCTCGGCGGCGCGAGGAAGGGATCGTACACGCGGAAAGCCAGGCATCCCGGACAGTAGGGAAAGGGAGAAAGATGGAAAACAAGAGAGGGGTATCTCGCGCGAAAGCTTTCTTCAAAGAGTGCTCCATTATCCGCGCCAGGAAATCCGAGAGAAGTTCGAGCATCCGCCGAGATAATCGAATTCTTACTTCTCGGCCGCCCTTTATCTACCGGCGGGGCGTCCCTTCCACCCTCCCCCGCCGCCCATTCGATCCCTTCCCCGCCCGCATACATATTTATCCGCGCTCGTAATGCTTCCTTCGCGCCCGTAGGCTTATATTCTTTCGCGTTCCCTCCATATTGCACTTATAGAGCTCTGTACCGCGACGCAAAGTACCTCCCATACGTCCCACGACCCAATAGACGCGGACCAAATTTTATTCGCGAATAAAAAATCAAAATTGTAAATTCATCCGACCATTAACTTCCGTTTACGAGAATTTATTTTGCGTGGAGTAATGTAAATGTTTAAATTGACCCTTAAATTTTCAATTTGGATGTCCTAATGTTTTGGAAAAGTCTATCTTACAATACACGATTAATTTATCATTTGAGATAAACGCGAATGAACTAGAGAAAAAGAATTAATTCTAATAACTATGTCAAAAATTAAATTGAAATACCTTTGGAAAGATAATCTGTAACGTGTCTGCGAAGATTGTGCTGAGGTGTGGAAATGTGTGGGAAGTGAGACGTTAATAAAATCCTCTTGTGAGGTGAGTGCTCGACGTTGTTACCTGAACCTCTCGACCTCGAACGACGATCCACTTTAAAACAACATAAACGTATAAATTGAGCCTTAAGTTTCCAATGTAGATGTCTTAATGTCACGGAAAAATAACTTGACAAATCCATCTTACAATATATTATAACAAAATTAAAAGACACAGAATTATTACTGAATAAATTGAGATAAACACGAATGAAATAAACAGTGTTTCCAGTCCATTTAAAACGATTAATTCTAATAACTATGTTAAGAATTAAATGTAAATACCGTTAGGAAGATAATCTGCAACGTGTATGCGAAAATTGTTGCAATATTTGAAGATATGAAATAAGTAAGATGTTAAATAAAATCCTCTTGAGAGTCGAACGAACTACGTTGTTATTCTCGCGACGATCCTAGGACGACTGTGCTGTTGTTAAGTCCCCACTACGACCTTTTCGAATCGCGAGTCTCGATAACAACTACCTGCGTTCCGCGAAGAAAAACAATGTTTACACAAAAACAGCGTCCCAAAATCGAGCTCGTCGAAAATGTCGTTCATGCTTAACTAACATAAATCTAACTTTACATACAGTTTGACCGAAGAATTATCAATGACCAAAAACTACGTTTCTCTTATAAATTTAATTATACAATGTTAAAACAAGAATTAACAATCAGAGTGTTTTAACTGCGCGTTCAAGCGACGAATAGCAAGGAACGAGTACATAAAAGATTGGAACAGCGAGTTGCAGCGTACAGAAAAATATATCATCCCCTTTTCAGCTACTCCGCGTACAACAAACACCTTATTCCGTGTAATTGTAACTTTAGCCACGTCCGTATCTTAAAAACGCGAGACAAATGCCCGTAGTCCGAAAAGTTAATTAGAAAGGGAGATTATTCCACGCTCATTGTCCAGGCTCAAAACAATGGAAACTTGATGAATACAGGGGGAGGCAAGGAACAACGCCAGAATTTATAATAAAATTCCTCCGCTCCACGATTCGATCGTCGATAATTCGCGAGTATATCTGATCAAGAACGGTGATTAAAGTTCGCTGCTACGACACGGGGAGGGAAATCTCGCAAGATCGTAAAAGCGTAGACTTTTAATAAAGTTCGACGGAGCGTGGTTCGATTCCGGGTGCCGTAACTGCGCCCGAACCTGTGTCGGAATAGTAATTAGCATGCGAAACGGCGCCGTGATTACCGATTCGATGCTCGATCCGCGGCGTTGCGGAAACGCTGAAGTCAGTATCGCGACGAGCCACGGTTTTGTCTTTTTCTCGCGTATCGAAACGCGGCTTGTTTCGCTCCCTTATTCGTGGAATCAATATCTGGTTAAAGGAATACAGTTTTCCTGAAATTAGACCGATCGAATAGGAATAAAGTAACGTCAGAGAGCTGCTAACGAAAAAATAAGAAATTAAAAGAAATAGGTTGCAGCATTATTATTATTGATGGCAGAACTACTTCTCTAGAATTCTATTAGAAGACGTCAGAAGCACAACCCTGTCCTTAATGAATTGTACAATTCGTCCCGAGTTTAAAATTTAAAAATGAAACTTGTTAGTCGAGCAAACCTTGTTTCAGACACGACGAAAATTAAATCAATTTTGATATTCAACCCTGAATAATTTAAATTATATTTCGTGTCTTTGGAGATCAAATATAACGATATAAATTGTCTGAAAGCAGTACGTATTAAAAAAGAGGTTAACAAAGTATCTTGCCAGACAATGGGACCGATTAGTTTTTGCAAAGGAGATAATTTGCAGATAAAAAGAGGTATTTTCGTTCCTTCGTTGCGCAATCTGAGACCCAGGAAGTGGTAGTCCTCTTTTTTCGAACAGCATTCTGGGTTACGAGGGTGAAACGGTTCATTGGACCGTGGATCGTTACGCGTCAGCTAACTGTAGATCTAAGGAACACGCCTGGCCATTCCTTTTTTGCGTGTAACGGGCTAATGCGAGATTAATGTCCAGCAGTATTAAAAATGTATCACGCGTGGGTCGTGCCCCGGGAGTCAGAGCTTTAAAATTACAATTAAGTGTGCAATTTATTCGACCCATTATTTCGATATAAATTTCATCAGTCTCCGTCCACTCCACCCACGAACCGGTGGATCAGGTCGAGGCAACGAGAAAGAAGGTGAAATTAATGTGTCTGCCTGCCTGCGGCCTGTGGTGGGTAAGTCGAAATTTAAAAAACGTGTGAAATTATAAAAATAACCCTTCCCAGCAAGAGAACGTGCTTGAGACAACACGATATTTTGTCACTAGATAATTCAATCGAATTAAAAAACACTGTTCATTCTGAGATATCAGATTAAAAGATTACAAATGATTAAACCAACGCTTAATAATAGTAATTTGCATTTACCCGAAACAAAAGAAAAAGAAGTATGATTATACGAGAGAAATTAATATATGGTAATAGTTTGTCGCGATAATATAATTAACTCGAGGGTCGAAAACACCGAGTCTCTACGTGCAATGCTTTATTCGACTAAAAAAGTTTGCATACATAGTTTCGAGTCGACGTTTTATCGTTCCAAAAGTTGAACGCTTTTATTTCTGAAACGCGGCCGGATCAAGATTTAAATTCGTCGCGACATAACAATATATGCGTCTGGAAACGTTCGTTGACGAGGAGTTTTCGTTCCCCGTTGGATAAAATTAAGCGAGTTAAGGTACACGCCTCGTTTGCACGTGAATTTCCCCGACTGTTTTCCCCTTCGCCCCTCTTTTCCTCTTTTTTTTTTTTATTCTACCGTTTCACTTCCAGACACCAACGTCCTGGACAAATACGAATTCATTGCCGCATTAGCCCGGGGAACGTTTGCCCCGAAAAGAGGAAACTGTCTTCCTCCCTTGTGCCTCGACTCACCGTCTCCCGATTTCCAAGCGGGGAAGTTGAAGATACCGATAGGAACCGAGAGCTCCTTGAAATCTTAAGGATTTCATACGATTTCAGTTGATTTTTATTATTACTCCCACCCCGAAATTTCCATTTCCCGCGGATCAGCTCTTAGAGAAAATCCTGCTACCCATGGAAGGCTGTCGTTGCACCCTTCCAGATATCAAACTTCGACCGTAGTTTCGCAGTTAAATTTTTACAAAGCGACTTTCCGCTTCGTTTCCCCCATTCTATCGATTAAAGTGAATTTAACGATTAAATTTTCTCTTAAAGTAAAATATAGTTTTAATCACGGGACTACCTTATGCGCGCTTCGTTCGATCGATCGATAATGAAATGCATTCGTTCGAACCCCTTCTGCTAAATTCGACGCAGAGGGATTGCAACCCTTCCCTGCGACACGATAAATGAAGAAGACGGAATAGCATTTTGGTCTAATACAATCATTCGTATTCATTTGGTATCTTCCCTGGTGCAGCCACTGGTTCCCTTTCCCTTCGATCGAGGGATTACCCTAAAAAAGAAGCGCCTCGTGGAAGGTTTCGCTCGTATAACGCGAAAAACTCACGGACACAAAAGTCTAAGGCAATTTGAATTTATTTCATTAAAATTACTGTTAGCTGTTTCCGTAATATCGATACGTGGTTTGTTTTTACCAAATTGCGATCGTCGAAAACTGTGTCGATACGTGTAACGTTTATCTTGCGTATCGCAGTAACTGGCGAAATAATAAAAAACGTAATGTTTTATCCTATGACAAAACAGCGCAGAATGTGTTTGTCGCGTGTTAAATATCCCTCCATAGAACTTTATATTCGCGCGACATGCGATTTAAACATTGAACGGCCCTTCGAAATTTGTCAATGGCCGGCCGTATAATGTTTTTATTGCCTTCGTTCGGTAATTTTTATCGTAAAATCGCGGAGCACACCATGTTCGTCCGTATCGTTTTTTATTAACGTTGATGCGATTTATGCACCGGTTCGAAATAATACCGTTCCTTTTTTTTTCTTCTTTTTTCCCCCTCCCCGTTCAATTGTCCGTTCGCGTTTCACGATTCGGTTGCTCGTACGCGCTTAAACTGGTTCCTTGTTGTCCAACGAGCCCCAGCGCGAATTTCGAGGGAAATTTCGAATCGTCGGCGATACGGACACGTTGTTCGCGGGACGCGTCGATCGATCGTTTTCTCGCTCTGTGTGCCGTAGCGCCGGAGACAAACAATTATTGCACAATGATCTACATCCTAGTAAAGCTGGCTATTTTTTTAATATCGGATCAAACGCCCCGTGGGGACAAGCTGGCTCCGGGGACCCGGGCCGATTTGAAATTCAATCGTTTTCATTTTTACAGTAGCACCGGTACAAGGCTGTCGTAAAGTCCGGTCGGGCTTTAATTCGGTTCCATGAAAGAAAAATGAACGCCGCGCGGCACGGGGGAAAGATAGCGCCGAAGATCGAAAGGGCGGATGAAATATGCAACGATCATTAAACGTGGAATTTCTCGTAAATTAAACCATCCGGCCGCGACGAACCCGGGGCTTCATAATTTACCATACGCTCCGTAATTTAGTTCGAAAAATATCCTCCAAGATTTCCCCGCTCGAGGACCCGCTTCCGTCAACCTCGAAACGTAATTATCATCGTGGACCCAGATGGCACTGAATAATAATTCTGCCGGGACGTAAAACCATGGAAACGCTCGCTAGAGTGTAATATCTATTCGAGCAGTATCGCCGATCCGGGCAAATATCAGTTTTTCCGGCGGGAAATTGAATATAACATTTCTTGCGTGTCCGGTCATTCTAATGGGACCGCGATCGATTTGCAGTCTCCATTGCTCCTGCCGTCGAATTTCTCGAATTGATGCCCCAGGACTATATGGAATTATAATATCCTGGGCAGTTGACATTTTCGAAACCAGGTTTCAGCTTTAGGAACTACGATTACAAAATGTTACAACGTTCTGTTGACTTTATTGTTAATGGTGTCATTAATCGTTCACGTTGACATTGCACAATAAATGAATTAACCCCTGGTCATACAATGACGAGTCTGACTCGTTACAAGTTTATATATTAAAATCAACATATTTTTACATTCACGAGGTATTCGTAAAACAAATCTATTCTTTCTCGTGGTCATTCCTTGTACGAACAAATTTAAACAGAATTAAATAGTACAAAGAAATTAGATCGTATGTTAAGGGGTTAATAAACGTTCGAATCGATAGTGATTAAATCAGGGAACAGGATAGGCTTCTTATGAGGATAATTTTAAATAAAACTTGTTTATCATTACATTATAGTTTGAATAATATGTGGCATATAAATAACGAAAGGGCCTATCTATTTCTATAGTTTTTAGTAGATCGGTAGGAAGTCGATATCCTTCAAGCTCGAATGGATTAAGACTTTGAATCCTGGCCTAGTTTTCAACCATGATTGACCGAGTTTTATTTCATGATACAATGTGAGAAACATTGGAAAAGCGTCAACGACGTTCCAGTGGGTTTTACAATCGCGCGATTCACCGAAAGATGCATTCGTATATTCCCGACAGAGAAGGCGCCGCGTAAACCGTACAACGGGATCGAAATAACTTTCCCCTGCAGGAGTCGCGAGATACGGCGATAAGATGTAATAAAGTTTATACTGGAAACTGCAATTCCGACGGAAGTAATACGGCTAAAAGCGCACCGAGAGCCATATCGCTGTAAACTCTTCACAAGGGAACTCTGGAGATGAAAGAGGATCTTAACCATCAGCAACGAGCATGGCGCACACATATCGCGCGCTATATAAACGCACGCAAGAATCGAGAATGATTGCATTGCTACCTATATTACAAAAAAAGAAACTTCGGAATTCCCCTTAACATATACATATCGCCATTCTGGCGTTCGACTTCATAAATAGAATCTTCCTTCGTTTGAGAATCTCTTACACCATTAAATGCTTACATTAATTTGCTCTGTTTTGAGGGGCACAAGTAACAGTAAATCTGTTTTTCTTCCATCTCTATTGCACTTAGAATTAAATTTTCACATGCTCTGGACTTCTCGACGTCACAACGAGGGTCATATATTTTCTTAGAAGGCTGGTCGCGAACGTGACAAATTGGCTACACGATTCGGTTCAGGGCTCCTTTGAAATGTGACTTTTATGTTCTGTGGTCGAGGAAACACATATGCAGAAAACTCATACATCTGGCTTTTCACTGACACTTTCCTTTCACGGTATATCGAGACATTTCCCCTTACAAATAAATCTTTTTTCTCTCGTACTATTTTTGACAGTCATGGACCTCTATTTTCCCATATGTCTTTCTTTACACGATGTTCAATGTCGAAACAAAATTATTTTTAACAACGAATTCATGCCTGAAGCAAAAAATTGACTCCCATAGAAATGGTTGAGTTCAGTAGGAGTAGGAGTTTCTTATTAAGCAAGATAATTAATTAACGTGCTTTGGAGTCATAGGTGGACGAGCGAGGCGTCTTATCGGCCGTATCAGCGACAGAATCTCTTCGATCGAATGGCTGACTTTGACGACGCGTGGTCGCTTACTCGAGTCCAATTTCCGGTTGGGGGGATGCAACGTGAAAGCTTATCGCTCGGTTTAAATGCCTGTCGTGGCCTTTCGGCGGGTGCTCGCGTCGCTGTTTGGCGAGCTTTCCTGAACGACGCTCAAAGTGGACCACTCTTATCTCGGGCGGGAATCGTGTCATTTAGAGTACATCGATCCGTAGGTATACCTTCTGACGGTTGCGGGAAAAGCGAGTCCGAGAACGGGAGGGCGAGCTTTGTGACTAACATGCTTCTGATACCCGAGGAGGAATGACCTGGCATTCCGTTTCCGCCGTCTTGCGTATGGGGCTGGCCTTCCGGCAGTCGCCACTCCACTTTCTTGATATCGAGACCTTCCTTTCGTCCTTTTTCCATCTTTGTCGTTTGATCGAATACTTTCGACAAAATTCTATGCACCGCGTCCCTGGCCTTTCACGCACAAACGTTGAAAGGGAACAAACAAGTTCGAGGATGGCAGATACACAGATACGCCCGGGGAAAAAGGCGTTTGAGTAATTTCAAAGTCAGATTTTTATTTTACAACCCAGTGAGGAATTCCTTTTTCCTCTTCATTATTTCGTACCGTAGTAGAAAAAAATAAATAAATGAAATAGCTATATAAAAAATTAATACTAAGAATACCAAAATGGAATACAAGGTTACTGCTTTCAACGGCTATAGAACGTTCGCCTGGAAATATTGATTGCATCGAGGTTTCAATTAAAAGTTTCTTTTAATCGTGCAATAATTTTCGCGGTGCCGTCGGATTGTTTGTCAAATCGCATACTGTGACACTGGGAACTGGTTCTTTAATGTATGCGACCGGGGACCTGTTACGGAAGCTAGGAAAAGTGTTCCCTTTCATGTCGGTCACGAAAAGAAAAGAAAGACAGAGGTTTCATCGCGGGGTACCGTACATAATTAAAGTGTCTTCGATGATAGAGGATGGAAAATATGAGAGGGAAGACTATTCGATAATCACCGGCCGCGCTACGGCCGTGTTTCAATACGCTGGAAATCGTAAAAGTGTTAAAAAGGGCTTCAAGGGCGGACTTCCCTAAGTACAGGGGATAGGTATTCAGTATGGCTACCGGGTTACCGTGGACTCTGCGTACCTTGGCCGCTCTGTTTCGTAACAATTGCGCGAAGCCAACGTTTGCACGGAGAAAACCGGCAAAATAATTCCGTCCGCGGTCGTAACCGGGCATAATAGCTATTGAAAATCGGGACGTGGAATAAACAAATAAATTCGAAACAATTTCCGCTCGAACAGTTCAAAGGGTAGAAAATTCTCGTGGGAGAAACTAACGATTCGGTTTACCGAGCAACGTCAAACATTTCCGCGAATACGAGAGGAGTCGTACGAGGAACAACGTTCAAAATATTTACTCGGCTCGTGCGAGTTTAAACGAAGCTTTCGCCGCGCTCGTTATCGTTGTTATCAAGCGACCGTTTTCCGCCGGAGAAAGCGCGCCCATTGAAAGATTTGCGCAACTTGCAACGGACCCTGGCAGCCAGGTTTTCGAAACGTTCGTCGAAATTACACACAATAACGAATCCCATGCGTAATTATCATGTAACGTTGTTGGCCTATTGTGCATCCGGCAACGTGAAAGATTAATTCTCTTAGCCTGGCCGTGCGCATTCCATTGTTTTGGATTAGTCCGCCGCGTTCTCCGTCGTCTCGCTGCCCCTTTTCCTCCCCCGACGGCCAGCCAACGAACTCCTTCGCCATGAATTTATTCATACACGCCGGTGGTCGTCGTGGACCTTATTCCACGAGGGGCACCGCCGAACTTCGCGCACGGCGGCGCAAAATGTATGATTCTCCTTTGAAATATCGCGAGCCTGCAGCTGGCATCCGAGTGTTAACGATGTTGGTAAACTTTCTGCCGGTGAAAAATTCCCCGAAGACGTTTTTGCCAGGAGCTTGCTCTCTCTGCCGTTATCGAAGCTGAATTTTCAATTAATTCTCGACTTTATAATAGATGAAATTAAAAACAAAGCCTTCGAACAGAATTATTCTGAGCGAATAGTGAATTTATTTACTTGACAAATATCATATTTACTAGGAAATAGTATAATAAAGGGCCATTTTATGAAAGCACAGATTCGATATAGAAGAGTTTTACAGAAGCACATTGATATTTCGTCCAACCGATATTTTATTATTCACGAGCGCATCCGTTGATTTTCATACTCGAAATAATTAACAAATGTTCAGTCTGAACAAACATCGGTTATGAAAATTGATTGTTAATACCTGGAAACGTAGAGGATGAGTTGTAATATAACGAAAAACGAGGGGATTATTTATCTAAAAACGAATCGAAAATGTCAAATAAAATTTGTTCGTACGGAGACTCTATATACGAGAAAATAAATTTTTGAAAATTCGCAAAGCGTGCACTTAGCCCGTTTAAGCGTAGCAGAGCATACGCGCACAGTTAGTTCGTACGTAATTAAAATTCTGAATGAATATCTATAATTAAATTTACTTGTGTTACGGTACGATAAATATTATAAATTCAATTTCGAGTTGCAATCATCTTTATTTCAAATGAAATAATTCGTCTATGAAGAGTAATTGTTAAGAGTCAACACAGTACGAGATACTCTCTTATGTATCGGAGAAATTAAACGATAGACCTTTGACCCGTCTCAAGCATTAAAAGTTCAAGAGGTGGAAGCTGACATTTTCTAGCAATTTCGCGTTTAATAAATTACTTCTCAAGTGTATCTCGTGTTTTATTGAAGTTCATGGATTACAAAGTCATATGCACATAAACAAACCGAATCGTTTTACATCCTTTACATATTTTCAAAATCAATTGAACTACTGTACTCGTTATTTAATCAGAATGTTAATTGATTCATAGAGATAAAAATGATCGAGAAGAAATTTTGTTTTCGTCGGATAAAATATATTTTTAGCGACTTCACAGTTGCAAGGGGGCAGCAGAGGTACTGTTTCGCGTTATCGAGGCTGGGCAGCGATCTAAATAAAATTCGACTGAAATAGCGTCGCATTTATTATCGGTTAGACACCCGGACCGGTGGACGTGTCCGCAAAACCATAAGTCTGACAGGCTGATCTCTCGAGAGTATTGGTATTTGCAGGGTCAACAGAAGGCCGCGCTCTGCCTTTACCACGGAATCTTATCCCACGGGATGGCGGACAAAGATTCCAGTCAGTTTACTGTTATGCCGAGCCCCGCGGGGAAAACGAGAGAAGGAAAGCCCGTACCTGGATTTTCCTGCCGTCATATACCTAATCTCGATAGCGGCAGACTCGCATTTCAGTGCCCAGCGCCAGGATATCATGCGCCTCGGGCGTGCACTTAAACATCCGCTGCCGTTTCGTCGTAAAGTTTTCAAACGCGCGGGAATCTCGTTAAAAAGTCAATATCTCAGCTCGGAATATATAAACGTCAGCGACACTACATTTTCCCCCGCGCGATCCCGCGAATTTCAAACCTTCGCGAGAACCGCGAAAGGGCCGCGCTTAATATCGACCGCTTAAAAAAAAAAGCAAACTGATTCCAAAAGCTGCACATAGAAGCAATGAATCCTTTCAGTGAATGGAATCGTAAAGGATTGCAACAATACGAGATTCTACGATCTATAGTACATTGAAATATTAAAAAGAGATTAAAACTGTGTTAAAACAGAACATCGTGGCAACGATTTATCTCCTAATACAGCATCCTTCTTCGTTAAATAACTTCCCTCGCCCCGGTAATCTTGGTTCTTCGGCTTGGGGAAAAAAGTTAATCCACTTTTTTCCCGCGATACATCGAAACCGATCGATCGGGGCTGCCCCTGACGAGCTTCCATCGGGGACGTCTTAATTCCGCGTAACGAGGATGACTGGTAAACCGTGCGGAGGGGGAAAAAAAATCTCGAAGCTAATAACATGGCTCGAGATACCACGGTCCACGAGAGCCGCCGTGGCACAAAAGCTCTAATGAAATTTACATAATGGCACCGGGAGCCTGCGAGACGTCCATCCGTCATCGGTCTCTCTTCATCGTTTGCTCGATCTTCGTTGCCTCGTTCTTCCTTTCCGTTCGCCAGAGAACAGCTCTTCGTCTCTGCGTAACGTTTGTTAGGACGTTTCGAAGATTCAATTCGCGACGTGGATATTTTTTAAAAACATTCTTCGATTAATTAAATCTCTGAGAAAGGCTATTCCAATCGCTCAGTTTTTAATTTTACATATTTCCTTATCCCGTGCGTTGATTTAAACGAATTGCAGGGAGGATCGAGGGTTCTTCTGGTTGGTAATTAGGGTCGAGCCGGATCGGGCAACAAGGGGTGAAAAATCGTTGGTCGATGTAAGTTTCTCGTCGATTTCATACGCGAACGCGATGACCCAAATTTGACGAGCCGTCGGGCTCGCCCGGTAATTCGATTCACCTGAGGAATAAACGCGAATCGCGATGTACGGAGGTTCGAGCCGCGTCGAGGCAGCGGGCGCGTTCGAGGGGGCTTAAATCGAATCGCAAATCGTCCGATGCAAATAAAAATGGAGATTCGTTCCCCGCCTCCCGTTCACGGAGCATCCGAACTCCCGTTCTGTCTCTGCCAGCGCCAGTACTTTCCCGGACCGGAAAAAATGCGAGCGTTCTTCCGTCGCTCGGGGAGCCTGATGAGCTTCTCCGGACGATGGAACGAAAGGCGCGATGAGATCTTCCCGCTCGCGCGCCGTTAACCGTGTTCGACCGTTCTGCAGTTAATTTTGTGCCCTCGATCGATGTGACAGATAGGGGGAAAATATGGCTCCAGGAAATTGGTTTTTGAATTTCGAGACTTACAAGGCGCCGTAGACCGTTTTACAAGCCATCGTGCGCGTATAAATCCCACTATTTTTCTGTGAAAATTCTCGAAAATACTATTCAAAGTATGCACCTCTATTATGCAGGGTGTTCGGCCAACCCTGGGAAAAATTTTAATGGGTGATTCTAGAGGCCAAAATAAGACCAAAATGAAGGACATCAATTTCTTGATTGAGGCTTCGTTAAAAAGTTATTAACAATTAAATTCAAAAATTTCAAATCGTTCTGGAAAAATTATTTTCGATTGCGGGGGTTAATTACGATCATTTTTGATGATTAGACATACCCCCAAAATCCTATGCACTTTCGAGAAAAAAATTCCTAAACCAAAATGTAATGTCTGACTATGAATGATGATTTCCCTGAAATTCGACGAAAAAAAAAATTTTAAATCGTTCTGAAAAAAATTATTTTCATTTCCGGGGGTCAATTGTAATCATTTTTGGTGAATAGACATACCCCCGAAATCCTACGTACTTTCGAGAAATGAAATTCTTTAGCGGAAATATACTGTGTGGCCGGAAATATTTCTTTTTAACGAAGCCTCAATCAACAAATTAGTATCCTTGATTTTCATCTTATTTTGGCCTTCTTCTCAGGGGTGGTCGAACACCCTGTATATAAAAAATTTATGTTAAACTTTGTAATAGTTGTAAAATATACGTACGACGAACGGATAGATTCTTTGAAAAGTTATCAAGGAATATAGAAGCCTTTCCAAGAAATTAGTGTCATTCATTATCCAATGATCATTTTTGTGCAAGTCGCGAATTACGAAAAAAGTAATGAGAATATAGTGAATTGTGTCTCGCGAACGTATCGAAGGAAGTGGAATTGTTCCGGTTAAGCGAGCGACGATACATCAGCGTATCCAGCAAAAATGGCGGTCCCGGTCACCTGCGGATCGAAAGAGGAGGAATCGGAGCGTGAAATCAACGAAATTTGGAATTCCTTCGTCGACGAAGATTACCAGCAGCGTTGACGAACGAATGAGCAACCAGAAGAAAAAGAAAAGCCTCCAAAGTAAAGGAAAGAGAATCGCGCGAGGGCTGGGTACGAGGACCGCTCGATGCGAGGGCTTTGAACTTGAGAGGAGCGCACGAGGAGGGTTTATCGTCGGAAAGAAGGAGCAGAAGGAAGCGGATCGAGGTGGCGACAAAGACAAAAAGATGGAAAGAAAACGACGGGGGTAAAGGGGTCGCTGGAAGAGGGAGATTTAACCAATCGTCGAAAGCGTAGCGAGTGTTGGTTCGATAAAATTACAGTCTACACACGATGAGGATCCCGATGGAGAATGCAGGAAGTCCTTCGCGTTTGCCTCTCCGCCTCCATTGGGTCGTCGTTGGTGAAAAGAGGACCTTCGACCTCCCCTCAGACCCCTATCGGAAGAGGACCGAGGAGAGGGAGCTAATAAATTCATAATTCAATATTGACTCGGGGATTGTCCCCGAGCCTCGCCGCCGCGTAATTCCTCGCGGGTTTGCCAAGCTTTTAAACAATTAGCTACGAAAACAATTACCGCGTCGCGGAGCGCCGTAGCAGACTTTCCCCGTTTTCCGTGCCACCCTTTCGCGACAACAAGCCCCGCGGAAGCCGTTTTCTTAGCGGGACGACTTCGCTCGCTTCGACAACGACGCGACGCACTTTCAGCGTAAGCTCAAGGTAAATATTTATCGCCCGGCATTATAGGAAGGCACTTTCGACTCGCAGGTGAGGGTTGAGGGGATGCCTTTCGAAACGTCCGTTTGCGCGCGGGCCATTTATCGACGATTCGATTTATCCTGAAAATATTTTTCCCGCGCAAAGGAACCGGACTCGTCGCGACTGCACCGTCCACCAACGAAATTACGCTGGCAAATTAATTTTTGACTCGAGAACACATCTTATTAACACTTCGATGGCAGTTTTGCTAAATAACTCGACGATTTGATACACGTACGTTGTAATAACTCATTTTTTGTATGCTCGTATTAACTTTAGAAAGAGCCACGAACCTTTGCGTCGAAGACCAAGGAGGGGGATCTACCATGCAGCTAATGAAGCTTCAGCTTCGGCCACCCACGTAGGATGGACCCCCATGACTTCGTTATTTGTTAATTTCTCAATTTAACCACCTACGTAAATATTCTTGTAATTTTTTCCTAATTTTATTGATATCTTAATATCTGCAAACTTATATGAGAAAGTCAAGCGGTGTAGGAGTATGTAGGATCGAACGAAAAAATGGAATTTTTTGTCAAATAGTTTCATATTCTAAGGGACTTTTTTTGTTCGGAATTTTTCACCATGCAAGATCGTGTATATACAATATTGTTTATCTGGTACTGTTTTGATAGCTCTCGAAATCGATGGCTACGATACAGTCGTTCGCTTTTTTTTTATATTTTTAATATATCCCTCTATTCAATTTTCCACGTTTGAGTGTGTACGGTTCGAGACGTTTTATCGATCTCATAGTTGATTAGTTCAATATTACAAGACGCGTTATTTTATGGAAAATAAAAACTGTTCGTAACTTCTGACAAATACAATTCGGTTGAATTTATAATTGCACATCCATGCTTTGCAACAACATATTAAAAAATCAAGGAGTAATTTGAACCGAATTCGTGTAATAAATAGTAAAATATTCTCCCACGAAAGTCGATGAAATATTTGCGGTAATTTGATCGCGTCTGTACGAAACGAATTCTAAAGTTTTCTTCGTTGAATGTCTCGTAGAGAAATTCAGTCGCTCTACTTTGTATCCTGTTAGGTTCGATTCTATACCTACTTCAAAATTAATAAAGCGGTTCGAGCGCACACTCGAGACATTCTCACGTATCGCGATTATTTTCCCTTCACCGCGAAGAAAGAACTTCCGGTGGCGCGTATCAATTTCCTCGTAAATACATAACTGTATACCATGCATTGAACTTACGATACCTTCGATCGAACAGACTTCGAACACTTTCGAGAAGACTTCGCGTTCGAATCTATTCGAAAGCCACTAATTGTATACTTCTCAGACTCGAATCCATATAGTCGTGTATCATTATGTTTGATTCTGTTGCACTGATCTAGAAACACCTTGCAAAACGATGCTTAAAAATTGTCTCATCCTTTCATATATTTACTCCAGCCAATTTAAGTTATAGCTTATTATTCGTATATATCTATCTTTGATTTCATTTAACTTCATACACATCATTTTCTTTCCTTCCATCTACTATTTCCTCCAAACTTGTCTTATTGTTCCTGGTCCTACTGTACTTTCTCAATAAATTTTTCAAGCCATCTTTATAACCACATATTGTACGCCCCTCCTCATTCTCACGTAAGCAATATTTGTTCTCCCCTTTAAAACTCCCACACCATTCTTTCGCCATTTCTATTCCCTACCTTTGCTACTGTATCTCCAAATTTTTCCCCAAATGTCCAAGATTTTCCTCGAATATTTTCCGACATTTCCGTTACAATCACAGAGTTTTTAACATGCATTTTCTAAAATTTGCAAAACTGATAATTTTGATTTACGTTCCAGTCGGTTCTAGGATTTTAAAAACATTTCGCCGTAAATGCAAAACACTTGTCACCCCCGGACGCGAGTTCCGTGTAAAACAAAATTGGTACTTTTTTTTTACGAGGAAAGTGAACCAAAATCCGCGCTTCCCCCCTGTTCGCGGATGATCGATACACCCCGGTAAATCAAATTTCCCGGGGAACAGATTCGTCGAATTTTCTGCTCGGTTTCCAGACGAGGGGGCGTCGAGAACGTTCTGTTCGACCGGTACTGGATTCCTTGCCGCGGTTCTGCTACAAGGAATACGTAATTACGCGGGGCGCTGCTGCAAATTAGTTTATTACGCCGCGGCTGGTAATTTTTATGCGGCAAAGAATGTGGGCCGCGTTAATGAAATTTGCGCCGAACGCTTAAAAACCTGGCTTTCTGTACACGCGTCCTCGTCCGCAGGGTCTGATTAGCGAGAGCCGCGACACCGACCGACGATAAATTATTCCCGCGGTTCTCGCGTCTGATTTAAAATTATTGCCCCAGTTTGTTCTGGGATTACGGGACGCGACGTATTACTCTTCCGTAACCCAGTCCTGCATACGTGGCCTGCTAAGCCCTGCGATTGTTTAACTGAAATATACACGGTCCGGCGCGGTGGGACGAGATCCCAAAAAGCTGGCCAAATCTGTTTTTAGAACTTCGAATTCCGATGTTGAAAACAACGCACGGATATTAGGAAAAATCCAGGCTTATACGAAAGCCTGAATTTCTTTTTACAGAGTGGATTGTCGTGCAAAAAACATGTGTGTTTCAGGAGATTTAAAAAAAATATTCTTTACTTTTAAAATACTGCAGGAGGTGCAGAATTCTCGTGACATTTTCAACTAATTTTTACGCATTTTTGTGAATGTAATGTAAATCTGTTAGAAACAGCAGCGTAAATAGAAACTTTAAACCAAGTTTACTGCTAATTTCTACTTTCATATAATATGAGATTTGATCGAACGAGATCAAAGATTAATTTCATATTTGTACAATTAATGGAACAAGTTAAGTTGTTTAAGAATCGCGGTAGTACTAAAGCTTGCGGGGTTAGCCTGCTTCAGCCTCGTGATCTCATATTGTTATGACTAGATTGCAGATTTGATGCATTTATGGGATATGCTAATACGCGGAATACATGCAAAATGTATGTAGAACGTATCTCGTAAATTAGTACAATAATATTAATATTTCATTTTGCATAAGTGCATATATTCTGGATACGTTTTGCATATGTTCTCTGTACACTCTTAACGCCATAAATGCACGAATCCGTAGTTATTATAATATCCCCTGTACATTCTCCTAGAATAAACTATTTTTATTATTGGAACCTTACTTGAAATCCCGTGCAAAAAAATAAATATTGTTCGCTGTGTCTGAGTGCAGATGTAGGACCATTGAAAGGTGTATGACTATTTTCGAGAGATTCATAAGAGAGCTCGTCGGCCACTAATTTGTCGTCGAGTGGTAACAAATGTTTTCTTCGCTATCTCGATCATTTTCACCCGATACGTCCATCGAGACGGTGAAATTTCACCGTCATTAATCATGCTTGAGTAATGAGTTTTATCTGCAAATAATTAGTATCGACGTATCGGCGCGATGCATCATCCTTAATATAGCGTGTCAACTGCTCGTGTGTTACGATAGCTACGATACACCCGTCTACAAGGTGTTTTCAAAGTTCTTGCACCGTTCTTTGCTCGGCGGGTTCGAAGTTCTACGAAATCGCTTCGGGGGAGGAATAGTAGAAAGAACAAACTCCCTTAAAATCGTGTGTACGCGCTGCACAAAGCTAACTGCAGCTCTCAAAAGAAGCAATTCAATTCTCAGAAGAATTTCATTTCACGTTCAGAAATGAAAAATTACTTTTTATTCTTTTATTTATTCATTTTAAGGCAACACGATCAATTTTATCTGGATTCTGGTTTTGCCCTTGTTAGCGAAACACGCAGATGATAAGGCACGAGAGTTTCAACCGTTTCGATATACCAGTTAGTAAACAATGGAGTTTCTTTTATTGTTTGATTTTTGTCTGGTGTCACAATGTTTGAAATGGAACCGAGTAGTTATCGAATTTTACACAAAACTTGACAAAATTACTACAGCAGCGAAATTTTAAAAAACGTGCACGTGTCTGCCTTGGACAACCATATTCGAGTAGCACGAGCGGTTTAAAAGATTGATTTTGAGTTGGAAGAAGGGTTTAATACGCAAAAAAATTCAGAAAAATCCTTTTCCCTGTGATTTTTTACTTAGGAATGAAAGAGAACCCACAGCTCGAAACGCGAGGTTGCAAAAATGACGTTTATCGCTATTTTCGATGCAAAGGGCACAATACGAACCGCTGAGTCTCTGAAAAGCAAACCGTGAAAAATTTTATGTCGAAGCTATGGATCGACCGGTGGAAAGAATTCGTCGCGTTACACCGCAGTTCAATGAGGATGCACCATAGTACATTTTACATGACAATGCGTCGACTCACTCTTGAACCGTCGTTTCGCAATTTTTAACAAAGCTATCAGAATGCTGCATCACTAGATTTTGACTCCAGTCTTCTTTTTCCCCCTCCAAAATAATGAAACTGAAATCGATTCGACGCAAACAAATGCAGCAGGCAAACATTTCAGAAGAAGTTTTCTTCGAAAGTCTCGAAATAGTGTACGAAGACTATTGCATCGAATAATTCTACTCTCGGAACACACAGACGCGAAGAAAGTTGAATAAACTCCGAAGTGGATAATATGCAATCCCTTTTGAAGTCGCTGTAACTTCGTCACGAATTTTAACTCGGTAGGGCTTCTTCCATTATACTTTATAAATTACAAATGTGTGCGTAGGAAAATGGAAATACAGAATTAAATATAATACGTAATAGCAAAGAGTAATCAGAATCCATGAAAATAATAAATGGAAAAAGGACAGTATCTCTTACGTTGAAAGCGAACAACTTGCATCGTTCTGTACTTAAAAGTTGATACATGAAACCAGCCACCGAGTGCCGGATTACTGGACGTGTCCGAGTAGCGAACGACCGGATTATACAAACTGTACTGTAATCAACTTTCGATCGATTACTGCAGTTCTTTTAATTTGTCCAGCCTGGGAATTTTGTGCCCCAGTCGGGCAAATTTTATTTGCGAACAACGAATACAAATTTTACATGCATTCGTTAGCTTTCTTGATTCGCCGATCGATTCGATCGTATTAAAATTTGTTTTTAAAGCAGGAGCTTTCTCGGACCTAACACACGGTTTGACACCGTGGGAATTAATGTAAAATTTATATTTGCTTTTCTCCGCGATCGCGCAGACCTAATTATGCTTGACCTCCAGCGACGAGGAAAACATCGCTGGGAGACTCGTCGAAAATAAGCTGAAACTTGGCGGAACGGAGTTTGCGTTTTATTTAATTCATCGGTAACCGGGTCGATCGATTAACGCGATCAAAGGTTGGCGTGTAAACTCGCGAGCCCCGTAAAACGACCAAAAGGATAGGGTTGTCACGATCCGGCGCGGTTCCCTTTGCCGTCGGAGTCGAATCAAAAGTTTCTCCGGCCGGTAATTTCCTGCGAGCTACAAGAGGAAGCGGAAAGTGTGAGAAGTTGCATCGGTGTGCTTCCGGATGACGAGGTCTAGCGCGCACCTCCCTTTTCCACCGTCGACATCCACACCACAGGCCTCACCGCGAGCATCCGTTTCCACTTCACCCTTCTCATCTACATCTCTGACCCACTCCCTCGCATCGAGGGTCCGACGATAAAACGTCCAAAACTTATAAGTAGCGGCGTTCGAACGTTCGATCGATTTACCTTATTCAGTCGAGTTTCTAGGTGTCTTCTATCCAAAATTACAAACCGAGTTTCGAACGCCCCTTTTAGGGCGATCTCCGGCGGAACTATGGACGTGGTTTCTGTTGACAACAAGCTTTGATGGATTGTCTCGCGATTCGAACGGTGGCCTTCAAAGGGCCGCTCGACTGGACTTTCCCGATCGCTGAGTTTCGACAGGACAAGAAGCCAACGTTGTTAGATATTTGGAGATGGACAGGGAAACTCTAAGACTCCGGTGGGTGGGTGGAAGACGACGTAATTCGAGGATCGAGTACGGTTAGAAGTCTGTATCGGATTTCTCGATGTATCGTTTCGGTGTTGACAAGAGATTCGTGGGGAAGCTTCGTCGGAACGAAATATAAATAATTGTAAACACCGTACGGTAAATTACAATTAAACGTAGCGACCGAGTTGCAGAGAACGCGTGTTTTATTATTATATGAAATATTTCAAGGGGTTCAGAAAAGAGCGAAACAACGCGAATAAAGAATTAAATTAATTCTTACAATGTTTGCCCCACGCAATCAAACGAAACACGATTCCCTTCAGCAAATTCAGCTTTTATACTCGCGCGAGCGAAAGGGGAGAAAAGAAATTTGTTTGATTGTGAATTTGTTTGCTATCAAATAGAGGAACATCAATTATATTTTTAGCAAATTGGAGCGGCAGTATATGTAACGTTGTTGCGTTAATTGGTCGAACGTTTTAACCTGGTTTCCGCTCGGAAGCGAAATAAAGTGGCAAACATTTTTAAAATTAAAATACGAAAAGCTTAGTAATACTAAATGCAACTATTGAGAACTTCGAGACTGCGTTACGATTATAGTCGAGACAGAGCAGATTTAACGATCAAGTTTCTTCGATACTGCGAAAGCAAACGAGAAATATAGCGATCGGAAGCGAGTTTAATCGCGGAAACGAATCATGAGAAACTCCAATCTCTTAAGAGGATAGCGTAATCTTGGAGCACCAAGTGCTGGGACGGTCAGCAGCGGCGAGGAGGATCGCGACAAGAAGCAACGGACGCGGGAAGTAACAGTTACAAGAAGGCTACATGGAAAAAAGTGGAAAAGTGAAGACGAAGGGTCGAACGTGCCGGATATACTGCCGCGAAGAGGGTTGCAGATGGCATCATTGGGAGCTTTTTATTCGCTTGTCGTACATGTCCGCGTTTCTCTTTTACGAGGTCTTCTTGCTGCCCTTCGAAACGAGCGTGACGCCGCGGCATTACGAACCACGTATTCCTTCGAGTGTATTGCAGGGAGGAAGAAAGATCAGTCTTGGAAGGAATTGTAGTCAGCCTTCTCGAAACCTGCAGTCAACAAAACAAACTCGACGCTGTTCGCATTACTTACAATACCATATTCTTTTTAGCCTGGAACTGATCTTTCCCTCTGTAATCTTTCATAGAAAGAAGCGTTGAGCATTGCAAATTAAATTTTAAACTAATCTTTTCTTTCCCCTGCAACGGGGAACATACCTGATCGTGAAAAACCAATTCTGAATAAACGGGCTGCTACTCACCTGAAACATAAAACAGAATCTTCTGTTAGAGCACGAATTATTAACACAATTGTTTATAAATATCGACTTGGAAAAGGTAAACAGGTGAATTCGTTCTGAATAAAAAATTGCTGCACCAGGACCTATAAACGAAAGATTGAAATTTGGATTTCAGTCGAGAATGTTGCATTCGTCAGGTTGGCACGGCTCCAGGTGGTAGCCTCCGGGAATATAAGGCTGCAGAGGTTTCTTGACGATCTTGATAACACAAATTGGCGAAACAGTTCGATTTAAATTTTCATCCGCCGATATTACACTGGTTATTGGGGCATGAAACCGCTGACGAGTACGTTGCCAGCGGAGTTAATTGAATAAATTGCTAGTTGAAAACAATACAATTACAAATATAAGCCAGTGTATTTTCCGCGTGGGATTTGCGTGATTTAGCGAGCACTGCGTTGCCCCGAGTGACGGATTGTACCGATTTTCAAGAGACAGACGCGCGTTACCTGCATCAAGCTTCGATCATTGCCCAACCGCTCGTAAACTCGAATCTCGTCGCTTTTACGGTACGACACGAACGTCGTGTCGTTTTGCTCCGAACATTTCTTTCGAACAGCGAGTCTTGCTCTGACATTTCACGCTGTTGATTTGCATAACAAAATGGCACTAAATATCTCACGTGTTCACCGGACGGGTTTTCCAATTAAATTAATTGTATTCCCAATGCCTTCACCGTGTCTCGTAAAACAGTAAGTCTTACATAATTTCGAGAGACACGCTTCATTATCGTCAAAATCTCCGGAAACCGTTTTCAAGGAGCGCATCGACGCATCGACCGTGCGTGCAGACATCTTTGACGAGAAAGGGAACAGATATCCCAGTTAATTAAATCCTCCTTTTAAGAGAGACATCGCTTTGGGAAATGTCTTTGTCCCTGTAGGCAACGCGCTTCGCCCCGATTTCTAACTCCTTTTGGTCGCCCAGAGAGCGTACACATCCGACAGGAAAGTAGCTACAAAGAAAGAAAACGTCCTAGCTGGAATGAAGAGTCAGAAAGCGATCCTTTCAAAGGAACCGAAACTTTGACCCCACCTGTGATCCCAGACTTGGTTCGCTGGAAGTCTCCTGTAATTGGGATTACTGGCGATAGACAAGACCGGGCTGTCTCTTCGATTCGCTAAATTCCTTTTCTACGTCGTGGCCCCTGAATGGCCAAGTTCGCCGAAGGATAAATTGAATGGGTTCGACGTCAACGAGCAACGGAAAGATCCGCGGGGGAGAGAAACAACCCTCGCTCAACGTGGAATTGCTGGATGTCAGAACTTCTTTCCATCATAATCGACGCGTTGCCTTGCCTTACACAGCCATATTATATTCTCAAACTTTCTTACTATTGGAGTTGCTACAAACCACTATTCGACTTCTACCGTTGCTTACTGTTTAACTACCTTTGTATTCTGTTGCAAACACGGCTTGCTGTTGTAGAATTGAGCGAGACGCTGGGCCATTCGATGATCGATCGAGGAGTATATAAAGGGTGTTCGGCCACCCCTGGGAAAAAATTTAATGAGAGATTCTAGAGGTCAAAATAAGAGATTTCGTTAAAAAGTTATTAACGTTTAAAGTTCCGCCAGTACTGAATTTTTTTCTAGAAAGTAGGTAGGATTTCGGGGGTAGGTCTACTCACCAAAAATTATTGTAATTGACCCCCGCAACTGAAAATAATTTTTTTAGAACGATTTGAAAAATTTTTTTTTCGTGGAAAAATTTAAGCACCTACTCCCTGTTGATTTTTCTTAAAAATTCCTTTTTCATTTTTAGTAATTTTGTTTGATGCCCTACAGAAAAGTTGTCTAATACTTTTTTGTAAGTACCCATGAGCTCTACTTCAGAAAAAAGTTTCATTGAAATATATTCACAATTGTAGGAGTTATGGCTGTTTGAAAATTGGACCTTTTTTATGGGGTTTTTCTCATTTTGCGGGGTCAAGGACCAACTTTTCGAATATTTTTGCGATTTGTACATATTCTCCATCAAAATACGCGTAGTTTGATTTTTTAAACATTAAAATCGTCCAATCCGTTCAGAAGTTATGACGTTTTAAAGATTCGCATGAAAATTCAGTGAAACATATCGATGGTATGGTCAGACATTATATTTTCGGAAAAGAATTTTTTTATCGAAAGTGGGTAGGATTTCGAGGGTATGTGTAATGACCAAAAATGATTGTAATTAACCCCCGCAATTAAAAATAATTTTTCCAGAACGACTTGAAAAATTATTTTTTTGCCAAAAAATTTCAACACCTATCCGAATTTTTTTCTCGAAACTGGATAGGATTTCAGGGATATGTCTATTTACCAAAAATGCTTATAATTGACCCCTGCAACAAAAAACAATTTTTCCAGAACTATTTGAAATTTTTTAATTTAATTTGTTAATAACTTTTTAATGAAGCCTCAGTCAAGAAATTGATATTCTTGATTTTCGCCTTATTTTGGTCTCTAGAATCTCCCATTCAAATTTTTCCCAGGGGTGACCAAACACCCTGTATATATACGAGTAGGCGGGAGGTCGAGCACTAGCGAGAGAGACAAGTAGCCCTCTGCTGGTGATCGTGAGAAGCGTGGTCATAGATGGTTACGTTGCGGATATCTTTAGTGTCTTCTTCCATAGGTTTCATCGCGAGTCTAATCAAGGAAAATTTATATTTATATTCTCGTCGAACTTTATTCCTCCGTGTTCCGACAAGGGAGCGAGGTTAACGCCTACGTCGTAAAACATTGTTACCTTTAATTGTAATTGGAACCGCTCGGGGTGGAAACGAACGCAGCCACGGGCCAGGGAATCGCGCGGCAAGTGGTAAAGTTATCGTTATTAGCGCGAACGAAACACGATTGAGGAGGTTTGAGATCACGGCGATAAGTAGAATTGCAGCCTTCGCGCGACAAAGACGCGCAACAATATCGGAGCTTCGACGATTTAACGAACTATAAACGCCCGATCGCAACGGTTCCCTTTCCCCTCCGTCGATCCACGGGAGGACTTTTCTCCTGGATCCTCGCAGGCAGAGTGAGACTCGCGGACAGGAGCAGGAGGGGTGGCAGGGGGGGAAAAAACAATATTCGTCCGATAAAGCGACTTTCCGTAGGGCAATAAAACGAACACCGTCGCCCGTAAAACGTAGCGCTATATTTGTTTGCCGCGAGCACTTTGTATTGTTTACGAGTCGTAGCTCGTGCAGCCAAAGCGGTGGAATTGTCGACGGGACGCTGAACAGCGGGGACACCAGACCGTCTGGTATTTTGTACGAGCCGTGAAACCGACCGAGACTCGCGTCCTCCGTGACTTCATTATGAAAAGATTCCCCGGGAGGGACGGGATAAAAAGAAAACCGTTGAAAAACAGATATCCGCTTCTCTCGTCCGCGCCTCTGTACCCTGAAATTCTTTATAATCTCACGGTGGACGCGTAAACAATGACGTTGAGCAACGAATAATAAACATCGCGAAACAAAATCACAGGTAAGGATCTCACTGTGGCGGGTTTAATTCTTTCGGGAGTACTCAATTTGGGCGACCCTCTTCTCCGGCGCGATCATTGGCACTGTTCGCGAAACCGCCACGCGACTGGGCTAACCGTTTCAAACAACCGATTCTTTTTTTATGAGTAACATCTACACTGTGATTTTTTATCAATTTTATTGACTACGGTATGATATTGTCAGGTCTCGAGATGAAAAGAAAAAAAGGTTCCATTTATTGGCTTCACGCGGAGTAATGAAGGATGCTTGAATTCTGTAATCTGGTCGTCGGTTGAAAAAATATACATATATTTCCAGCGTTGATAGAACAGTCGAGATTAAAGCCTGTGTTGTTGTAGCATTTTAAACAATACATATGCAACTGTGCCATCAATAATGGAAGTCATAAATTTGGAAATTTGGCGCAGTTGTCACGATGTTCGTTAAAAAGAAATGAACATCGATCGAACGTGGTAAAATAGCTCGTCGAGGAAACCAGAAAAAAGTCGAAAACGTAACGATAGAACCGGAAGGCTTGATTTGTGAATCGGGAATGTGTCGAATGGAAAGACGTTTACTTTTTTATTTCAGACGAGTTCTAAGTTGCGCAGTCGTATGTGATAAAATTTGATGTATTTGGAATGTTTTTTGACTGTGAATAGAACTCTGTATATACTCTGTACGTCAAAGTTTAAAGCCGTTTTACTAGGAATGACATTTTTCAAACTGGTTGACAGGATACTGTAGGAACCAGCAGATCGATTGATTTGACATTTCGCGCACATGTAAAATAAATGCTCGCCTGTCGTCAGAACTGAAATAAATTCGATATCCGTGAAAGTTTCTTTCCCGCTGTTCGAAGACGCGTCGATATTTGACAGAGAAATCAAATTTTCGCGAAAGAATTTGATCTTTGATCAAAATAATCAGGGTGAAAGTTGTTTGACTTATTTTTCGACGATCAACTCGTTAAGATGATCGACACAGTTTCGATTTACAATTTTTGTAATTTCACAAATATTTCCGGGAGGCTCCCTAAGGGAGGACGATTTCGAAACGCAGTTATCCCATTGCGAGATTACTGAATCCGCGACAATCACTACCAAACAGTAGGTACTTCCTAAATCATTACAATGATCGCCACGTACCGAGCGTGCTTCGCTATCCGGGGCACGCGCCCCGATTACACTGTGTTCTAATTATCTTGATCCGCGGTCACGCGAATATTAGATTGTAGTTTATGCTGGAGAGCGATGCCTTCCATACTGTCGCTCGCAATTGGCCTGACTACGACAAATTAGCTGACTGACAGGGTCACCGTGAGAATAATAAAGAACGATAGGAAAGGGATACGACAACGTTTCGAATAAACTTCGCGAACATCGAAAACGACCCTTACCTAGTAAATAAACACTAACTACCAGCTCTAAAAATTGCCTCCGTCTTTCGTGATCTGTTCGATCCACAGTAATTTCCATTTATTCGCGAAGATCGTACCGAAGTATTGCGTATGGTTTCAATTGCTTAAACAAAAATTTACGAATCGTCTCCAGTGTATACCGATAGTATAGGGTTAAGATTTCCTATTTGATCGTGCTCGTAGCGCTATCGCGAAGGGACCTGCTCATTAAACGGCACTATTAACGATACGATAAAATCATTACGACACTAGCGGCGAGTGATTTCTTCCATCGAGACCGCGTATCGATCCAACGCTGTCCGAGCAACACGCTCGCGAGTGGAGCTCGTGCGCGCGGAAGAGAACCGAGTCCATGAAGCCCACGTGCGTGCAAAACAGGCAACATCGTTCTAATATATTCTCATTAGCCGGTGTTTTAATTAGAGCGCTCATTAATGCCCGCTACGATGCACTCGTCTCTCCCTTTTCCACGGGACCCCCCCTTTCGTATCTCTGTCTCTTTCGTCGGTTCTCCCTCCCTCCCACGATCTCTCTTCTTCCCGGGTGATTGCCTTCCCTCGAAAACATACACTCCCCGTTTCTCTACGGCGAACGCCTTTCGACGAACGATCAGAATTAATATCCACATAGTTGCCGGCCAATAACGTACGACGCCGCAGCCCCGGCATTCGTTTTTACAATCTCTCGTTTTATTTCCTTCGACGACGCTGGTTTACTGCGTGCCCCTCGACGACCAGACGGTAATTAACTTCGCCCCTTGTTCGTGGGAATCGTTAATCGCAGAAACGCTCGGAATTTTCCGAGTTCCCTCCCCCCCGTTACTCTTTGCGGGGCGCGCGCTCCCGTGATCGACGCCGAGGAAACGAAGGAGCCGAACTAATTAGAAATTAGAAAACCTGTTTCCGGAGGTGAATAAGAACGCAGAAACGGGCGAATATTCACCCGGTCTGCGTTAAGATCGCTGCCACGAGATGAATCGATTCACGGCCGTGGCTCGCGAGATTTCCTGTCTGATTTGCATACACGATACCCCGTGAAATTAACAGGGTCGTAGTCCTCGAAGCAATTTTACGCAGTTATCTAATAATAAATTGATTTCACGCTCGACGTTTAACACGTCTATCATATGCTCGGGCTGTTCACGTAACCATAGGTAATTTATTTCTTTGGGAGCGATACTCTTGCAATTTTGTCGAGTGAACCGCATACTAGGCAATTCTACGTGAAAAAATAAGTAGAGAATGTGGAATAAAATTTAATTGTAGAATGCTTCGTTTTCGAGGAAATCGGTTTTGAAAATTCTTGGAGAACGCGCGCGACGCAAGTAGAAACAGCGAGTAATGAACAGACACGCCAGCCAATTCGTATTCAATCGCACGCGTGCCTGTTAAATTTTCAAATTCGATTATCTCGGAAACCAATCATCGTACGGAGAAATTTTATTCTGCATTTACGACTTATTTTTATGCGTTGTTAAATAATAATTCATTAGCATCCTCTCCAGATTGGAATACGTATTCAGTTAATATCCTCCTGATTCGAGACGTTTTTAAAATTAATCACGAGGCATAATCGCGAGTCTGGGATATTCTTGGACGGTCTTCGAGTCAAGAGAAAGGGATATCGACGATCTCCTCGACACGCAAAACCATGAATCACGGTTCCCGTGGCCGAATCAGGCCGGAGGTGGAGCCTACGTCTCGTTCGCTTCCTCTTTTTCCCCCGGGAAGAATATTTTATGCAAACACGATGCTTTCCTTCGCAAGAACCGATTTCACCCCGCGGCTGGCTGGTCGGACGAACGGAATTTAATCAAATTTTCGAAAACACCGAGCGCTCGCTACTCTCTATTCCCGGGCTCGATAATTATTCGGCAAACCGTGGCGAGTACCGGGGCGCGCGAATCAGTGATCCTGCTTTCAGCTCGCCGGGATTTAACGGGAACATGTTTTCGCGCGTGAATTCGGGCCGAGTTTTCTTATGAAAATACCGACTCCCCCGAGAACGAAATCAACGAGAACCGAAAGCATCGATCCCGGCGAGTCGACCCGCCCGCGCAAATAAAGCGATACTCGCGTCAAAATTCTTAATGTATAAGTTCAATTCGCGTTTTCGAACGGGTCGATCGGTGTGAAATATAAAATGTGCTGGATTTAAATAATTTAAGTGCAGCAGTCCCCTCGGATTATTCACCCTAACAGGGGCGAGAGTTGGTTGTGTAATCGAGGGCGTCAGAAAATAAGGAGGATATTTCTTTTAGGGAAGATTTAATATTTTCCTTCACGAATAATTCGCAGTTTTGCTTGCCCCAAGTTTCTGGAGTTTCACTGTGTAACAAATCTGCACTCTGCATTCGCGAGAAGTTGGCTAGCGAAAGGAATGGGGGTCCAGCGTGTCGTCCTGATTATCATTACAATAAACTAGAATAGATTGCCACAAAAAATGGTGTCTTTCCAATATACAAGTTCACTCCAGCTGCAAATTTCGAAGTTTATGATCCAAGTTCGCATTACAACCGCGATATCGTTCGACAGCGTCGATGCTCCTTCGGGTGGAGAAGGGGGTGGTCGATAGCGATCACGTTTACCTTGCTGAGATGATTTGATGTTTCGTCGACGGGGCACTCGTCACCGGGCGATATCGGCCGTCCGGTTAAAAGATACGCAGGATGGATGCTGTGTCGCGACACGCGATCTGCTCTGTCGTACCTGACCGGACTAGTTCACTCGGCGAGCCATCCTGGCTGTCGTCCGCCCTAAATCAAGCCTAGTTGACGGACGCAGGACAGTCTGCGTGGAGCTTGCGGGTCACCTGTCCACGTAGGCTATCCCACCGGTTAAATCATCGCCTCCCTCGGTCGCCCCCTTCTCCCACGGTCCTCCCGACCCACCCCGGGGTTCATCCCTCCCACCGAACAGCACGAGCCTCGTAGCGTCCAGAGTGCTGCACCCGGCTGCTCTTCCCTCCTTCCCGTATGAGGAATAGCGCGGGGGCTGCTTTTGATTTAGCGGAATATGCTGCTGGCACTGACGACTCGCTCCCATTACGTTCCCCGTACCCCGCCGATACACCCCCTCCCACCGAACTCTCTGGGGCCCCCTCACACCCTCGAAACCTACAGCGCTGTCGTAACGCTCCTCCCTGCTTCTTGCGGACCGAGACCTCTAATTAATGGCCAGGCTCATTTCGCCCGCTCGGATGCCACGAAAAATTATGCCCTTTTGAATACTGATGAACTTTCGCCGGACGGTGGCGTGTTCCCCGCGTCTTTTTGTTTCGTTCTCGTAACCCGTCCGTTCCAGCGGGGTCTACGCGTTTCCTACGCCCGCGTCGGTACCGCCGTTTTCATCCGGGATCGATCGCAAGCCAACGCCGAGAGCCATCGCGTATCGGTCATACGCGTCCGGAACAGTAACATTCCGCGCATTCTAGACGCGGGGAAATTCCATAGAAGAATTCGTTGGATTATTTCGTCCGTCGCGGCGGTCGTGGTGGAACCGGATAATCAGTTTGTTCGAGGAATGTAGCGAGACAGGGGCTACCGCTCGTGTTGCCGATGGGGTGAAGTTTAATGGAGTCTACCAGATAGCTGATAAGATCGTTCACTTGCTGATAAAAGTTTTATTCAAATGCTGGAATGCCAAAAATTATGTTTGAACGCCAATTTATCTTTTTAAAATTGGAGAGTTCTAGTATCTTGCGCTAAATGATTAATTGTACGGAAGTCGCTGGTGACAGTGAATGGATGAAGTCCAGAAATGGATTTACTTACGTATTCATATTAGTGTGTTTTCAATGAATAATGAAACTCTTTTATATTGAAATTCCAAACTCGAAACGAATTATATTATTTATTGGAGACATGCTTGCACTTTTAGAATTTTAAAGGCATATTGAATTATAATACTTATACTACTATTTACGTTTCACTCTTTTATCTATTTCTTAGAAACATATGCATTTGCATAAACATCAGATTTCTTCACATTTTTAATTCGTTCGTTAAAAGAATCTACGACGTTACCGAATAACAAATTATCGGATTTGATTTAATTTTTGATTATAAAGATTCATACATGAAAAATGGTAATGTGGGCGTAGCGAACCAAAATGTGACCGAGAACGTTCTCCTAATTGAAGTCTAGATTGTAGAAGATCTATCAAGTTCTCGTTCCTCAAAGTAAACCTGTCATAAGTGCTCTCGAAGTTCAGGTGTTCTACTTTTTAGTGTTGAGTTTATCTTAGGAGTAACTGCTTCTACTATGACGATCGTCAGAGTAGCAATTATGAGTTAGTGCATGAACAATCCGATGCATTATTATTCATGAACCGTTTCGGATGTATTATGCAACTAGTTAGATACGCGAACGTGGTCGCAACTATGAGTCATAAACGACGAAGTGATATTGAACTTTGACGTTTTTAAACACAAAGGTTCACCAATCTCGAAGACGACACAATCGTGTATGTGTGAAGTCGTGAATGTTAAATTCACACGCAATTTTTAGGATTTTACTGTTCTATATAGTGGAACGTAAAATATAATAAACATGTTTTCGTCGAACGAAATCGTGATCCAAAGCAGGACGAGTAATAAGTGACGGAGGTTCCGCAAAATAAGGAGAACTCTAGCGGGATAACAAACAGCGAAAAGTGGTGACTTGTTCGGTAAGAAGGAAAAGAAGGAGCGAGAGAAGACGCACCCAAGGCGAGAGACATCGCCGCAATTCCCATTCAAATTAATGCAAACGGTCTCCGCTCCCGGTGCCGAGAGGAGGATTCCGCCCACGCTTCTTCTCCTTCCGCGAGTTGGCAATGATGAACATTTACGTCACGGCATTTTTCGAGACCGAGAGGACGAGCCTGTTCGTTTCATACGCGCGAAGTCACCCTTGAAACGGAGCTTGCTTCTCGCGAAGTTGCCTCGACGGTTCGCCAGCTTCACTCAGTCAAAAGAAAAGAATATTAAATTTAAATTTTCTTAACAGACACCTAGTGGAGTCCATGTGGTCTCATACAAGCAATTTTTTAAAATTCAATTAGAAACTGTATAATTCAAATTCGGGTCAAAATAGACCCTCAATTCTTTATCAAGTTCGCCATTTGAGGGTTGAATAGATTATGCACGGCATTTAAATCGATTATTATTATATAGTGGCTGAAATGCTAAAATAATTATTAATTTTGGAAGAAGAAATGTTTGCGCAGAGAAAATACCAGAAACTCGTAAGAGAATGGCCGAACAATAATCTGCAGAGAGGCTTCACGGGTTCGGCGTACGCTGGATGATCCTTACGACCAGCATATTTCCATTACCATGATGCGATGCGTATTGAAATAACATGAGGCCGCCAAAAGGTAGTTACCATGTGGTTCTGGTATGGCGAAACGCGAGGATACAACGTGGCGGCGGTGGTCCGTTTGTCAATGACCGGACCGGGTTGCTACAATGCTGATGCACCTCTCGTGGCTTTTTTTTCTCTCCTTTTTTCTTTCTCCATTTTTATTTCCATTTTGGCTGCGCCAGCCTCTGTCTGTCCACTGTGTACGCGTTTCGTTTGGCGAATTCATTCGAGGAGAGATGAATAAGGGAAGAAAGGGAGAACGCGTATTTCGGGGAACGCCTGGACGAAACGGCGACTCGTTTGTCCTCTGTTGCAATTACACCGTTACACGCTGTCCACTAATTAATATACTCTGTATAGGCGACGAGCATTTTCAAATATTATACACGCGGGAAAAGCAATCTGGACGACTCTATTAGGACGAAGCAAATGATCAGAAGTGGGATTAAGTCAAGAAAACTTGTTATTGCCAAATAAAATCTATGATCTAGAGAATCGAAGTTTCCTAGTCTAAATTAATTCTATGTTCCCACGCAAAAATTGAACGTCATTTTGAAACAGCTTACGTTCTCTTGAAGAGCGCCCGCAACGAAAGCTCGCAGAATGCTACACGTTTCGAGTATCATCAATGCAACATCTGAAACACAGTAGAGCATGCGACTCTGCAGCATGTGCAACATCACGCGAACAATAACGCATCAAGTACAATCTTTCTACCTTTCGTTTCAACAGTATGCGAATGCGCAGCGTCTGCTCATTGTACGAGTCCCACACTTCTTGGTACTCGGGATCAACGGGACGTTCTCGTTTCTCATTTAACGAAGGACAAAGTTCCATACGCCGGGATCAACGAACAACCGAGTGGTCTAGCTTAATAAGTGGCGCAAGTCAACCCCTCGGTAGATTTCAGACTTTTTAATTCTCTAGTCGGTGCAACCTACGCTAACTCCCCTCAAATTCATTTGCTCGTATCTTCGAAAAGGCTCCTCTCTGCGTGAAAAATAAAACACCGTCCGTCACAATAATCACGAAACTTCGTGGACCGGAAGTTTAATTCCCACACAGGCTCGCGTTAAATCGGTAAAATCGTTCGCGGAAGATTCTAGTGCCCTCTCAAAGAAACTATTCGACAGAGTTTTTCGGTAGAACAGTTCCTGTCGAGCTTCCCGCCTAACTCGCAAAGTCTCTTTGATTCGCTCGACACTCGCGATAGATTGGCGCCTAAACGCGTGACTTGCTTCGAACAGGACATTCCTAGCCACGCCAGGATGCACAGAACCTATACTGTGACAGTGATTCAAATTGTGTCAAAGCGTTAATAGATCGATACGAAAAAATTTAAGTTATCTGTATCTGTGTGTATAATGGAGGTTTAATAAATTATTTACTTTTGTGTAATTAAAAGAATCAATTCTGTATTTTTGCCTATCATCTATCAGTCTTTTAAATATTTCGATTCTTCTGATAACAATTGTATTTTCTCCTGCTACTACATAAAATAAAATATGACCTCTTATTTTGTTAGATTATTTTACAAATACGAAGGTTCGACGAATATAATCGAATAATATAGAAAGTCGGGTAATTTTCTACCGTAGTTTCTATCTTCCTCATAGTTTGCTTTTTCGTTCCACGTTTTTGCAAAGCGAGGGGAAACAAGATCGTACGCAAACACACGGGAGACCGTGGTCGTTGGGGTCGAAAAATTTTGACGATGAACGACAAATGCCAGCGAATATTGCGAACCGGTTAAATACGACGATTAAACTCGTGCTAGGGGTTATTGCGCCTAGGCTTTGTAATCGATTCGTTGGACACTGAAACGCGGGACGCGTACCAAACGCTGTAGATTGTTCTGTACACGCGCTGGCTCCCACGTGTCACCGGTTCGGAGCTGATCGGATGGTTTTTCGAGCGGAAAGATGATAAATATGATTATGGCCGAAAGATATACGCGGTACAGGTGTCATTGCAATTTACGCGGTACAGGTGTTATTACCGTTACGAACCGCTCTTGCGTCCTACGCGTTTGTTTATACGAACCCTGTCTCCGATATTCGATCGCCCAACGTCGAGTTGGAAAACGATCTATCTATTAAATCACCGATCGATTCTACGGGCGACTTGTAAATACATCGAACCGTAACTAACGTAAAGCGTGATTGAAGCTTCTCGACCCCGAATTTCGAACCGTGATATCGCTTCGCGGAATAATTCCTCGCGGCAGTCGATGTTTAAATTTTTAATCGACGACAGAATGTAGCTCTTTAAATTTTAGTGGATTTAATATTTTTGTCTCTTTATGTAATATTAATTACATTGGTCGATAACTTGTTTGGTCGCGAAAGTACTAAATTAATAAATGCAATCTAAAAGATTAAAACTAAGTTTGGTCGTCTCATAAATTTAAGTAGCCTTACATTAGCAATAACATACGATGTAGGAAAAGGATTATTGACGTTGAAAACGTTCTTGTCAGGAATCTATGAGACATTTATGGCGTCAGGGATTACGTTAGTAGTTAAAAGTAGAAATAAAAATTTATTTCCCGACAGATAAATATCAGATATTAAATCGTACAGAGCAAAGAATTACTCGAGTAGTTCGAGGTTGAAAAACAAAGTTTAATTCCAGGCAGTTAAATATTAAACATTAAACTGTAGTTTGCACTAACATTTTTTTTCTGAAATTAACCCTCTTTAATTATATAAGATTACGTCTTGCACAATTTCCTTGTGATTTTACTACTAGTGCCAGTTATTTTATTACACTTGAAAATAACTCGTTTAACGATAAGAAATTTAGAATGAAACCGAGAAAAGTGATTGTTTTGAACTTTGAAAATTTTCTTACGCAGACTCGAGTCTCAATTATTTAGTATGGACGACGTGGAGTCGCCAAGGAGCATCGGTTTTCCTAGCCTGGTGTATCCAAGCTGTCCTCGAAATAATCGCCAAATATTTGTCCGCCACACTAGCCGGAGCAAACGACCGCGACGTAGCAGTATTCTTGGCGTTATTTCTGTCTTTTCGATACACATCAGGCCGTATTTGCCTTACCGGTACTGCAGCCGTGTCGGATCGTTCTCGAGATCCAAAGGATTAATCTTTGACTAGCGCGGCCGAGTGTTTGCTTTCCCGACGAGCTGAGCAAGCTGGATTATTATTACGCGCGGAGTAGGCTGCGAGACGCGCTCTCTCGCTCCATAGAGAACCGCCTGTCTTGCAAATCGCTTCGAACGAGCATCCGGCGCTGATTAAAACTTGAAAACTCCGAAATAAGTGGGCGACTGTGTTCGTCGAACAAATACGAGGCGTCAGGAACGTACTAACGACGTAACTCCCGTAACTTTTGCTTCCCTCCCCCCTCGTACTTGTCACGTTTTACGCGTTTAACGATCGATACGGAAATAAACCTGTTAACGTTCCCTTTGTCTCTTGTTTCCGTATTAACGGAGAACTCGCGGCGAAAGCAAATCGCACAAATTGAATCCAGTCGATGGCACACGGTTCCTTTAAATATGGAGCTCGAGAATGCTCCGCTGTAGTTGATGGAAAACCGAACGAGTCCAGAGAGATTGAGAGAAAGAAAACTGAAGGGAAGTCAAGGAGTCTTTGCTTAGCAGTTCGATATTTGCCAATTGTGCCCTTGTCTATTGGATAACTCCTTGGATAAATTTTATAAGAGATTACTTCGAATCAGGTGGACGACAGGGTTGTAAACAGAGTTTCAACCGAGGAATAAATTTTTGTAAATGGAAACTCTGGACACATATTTTCAGGGTATTTTACGAGATTTTTATGAGCAAACGGAGTAAAGTAACTTGTAATAAATATTCAATTTTAAAGCTTACTATGAGGAATGAAAGGGAAGGGACGACGAACGGAGGGAACATCAAATTGTATTAACATAACGACAGGGGATCAGACGGTCTCTGCGTCGGTTTATACGAATGAAAAGGACTTACGCAATCATTTTAATTGTCGAACGAGTTTGCCACGGTATTATACGAACGCATCATCCACGCTCTTTGAAAATGTCCATTACAGGAGCACGATATTTATATTTCGTCTGATTCTGTCGTCTCTGCAAGGGGCTTGCGAATAAATGGATGTTACGCGCGCGTTGCTACGCGAGCCATTCATTATAAAAATGATGTAAGTCCTGTTTTTTTTAAAAAATAAAGCTTTTGCGAGCAATGTTTGAAATATGAGTGTCGACGAGGTAACATTTTTACGCGATGACGTTCGCTGAACTTCAGTCGCTAAACGAGAAAAGAAATTTTCCAGGCCCATAATATCTCTGATGCGAACTTTAGATTTACATTAAAAATTATTTACGATCGATGTAAAATCGCGCGACCAGAAACGGGCAATTTTTGCGGTCGTCGCGTCGGTATTCACAAAAAATATACAACTAACCAATTAGCGCCTATCAATCTTTTTCGCTCGATTGACATACAAAACCTTTTATATCTCGAAACAAAGATAAATGGACTTGTACCACTTTTATAATAAACGACACATATATAAGAGCAAACGAGCGTCAAAAACATAGAGCAAATAGTGTACATTCATCGATTAATACTTTCGCGAGCTCTCGTTTAGGTACTGACCTCTCAATCGAATCACACAAAAATCTAACTACAAAGACAAAGTACCTTAACTCTCGTTTTATCAGTCCTTGAGAAACGGTGGGAGAGCAATTGATAATCGTCCAACGAGCACGCGATACAAATCACGAAAACACGGTCTCGAATAAATTCCCGTGGTCCTCGAAGCGCGTTCTCACCCCCCGGGGGCGCGTGGAAATTAAAATTAAAGGAACAAAAAAGGAGAAGAAAGGGTGAGCCAGGAATGAAATATAAGTCTGTCCGTGAAGGGAGCCGTGGTAGCCGCTAATTTCCCTAATTTCGCTAATAAATTGTCAGAGACAAAACTTCCCAAGCGGATTGTAAAGGTATTAACTTCTTTCCTGACCCTGCAATTTCTCTCTATGTCCGTTTCACCCCCGTGCGTCGCGACGCGGTCGTCTTGCAGCTTTATCTGCCGCAGCGCGTCTCTCTATCTCGCCGCGAACAAAGAGGAAGAAGAGGGGGAGCGAACGACGAACGACAGGGGAGAAAAAGATGGAGTCGGACCGTGGATCGCGACGACTGGTAGCACGAAAGAGCTGTATTACACCTCTTGAGCACGGACCCGCGCGCGTGTTCGTGTAACTGAAAAAGAGTTGAGTAACATACACGGAAAGCCAACGGCGGCCCAGTCGAGTTCAAAATAAGAGACGAAGCGAAACAATAGTTTCCTCTCCCCCGGGTAGTATTCCGCCGTGTGCTTTTTATGAATTACATTTGCAATTATGTCCCAACGTCGTCCCCGTGGCTCGTCCGCTCGCGCAACGACGCATATTTCAGCCGGTAGCCACAGCGACACGAAACGCGGTCCACGCTCGGTATTAGCGAGAACCGCCCCCGCGCTGGCTAAACACGCACCCGACTTTAGCAATTTTTTTTCATTTACATATACACGCGAGGGGCGCCGTTACACTACGCCTTTTTCACGCGTCCCCACGTTCGCACCTATTTCTCCCGAAATTGTTAAATTATTACACATACTTTAACATCGTTCCAACAATTTTTGAACATAAAGAAAAAGTCGATTATTAATCGGTTGCTATTTATTCACGATCTCATTAGCCCTCTCTTTCTCTTGATAGTTTTAAAACGTTGTCCCTACAGTGTGCAAGAATGGATGCACCCCTTGGAGTTATTTAGAACGGGGTCGCGAAAATGTTAAGAAAATTGTATTCGAAATGTGGAAACTGAGTATGTAAAGCACTTTAGCATAAATAAGTTGGAAACCACTGCTGGAAAAGGGCACCGGCACTTCACATTATATTATTAACAAATGGAACTAGGAGTTACTGACCCCGTTGCTCGGAAAATCCCACCCCGAGAGACCTTCATTTATTTTTCGCATCGAATAAAAACAACCACTATGAGGGAAATACTTTCAGCCGTTAGATGAGGTGAAACTAAAGGTCTCCATTTCACGTATGTATATTTAAATACGCGGCTGCACGCTGGGTAACTTATTCGTATGTTAATTCGCGTAATTTTTAGCGCGCTGGTAACCCAGTATTTAAAAATATATGCCCGTGCTACAGCGCGCGTACACGATTATTTACACGTGCAAATACGTGTGACACGAGAAATTCAGCGTGATTTCTTTTAGCAGAATTAATTAATTAAATTCGTAATAGACTTTTCGTTTGCTTCAAACCTGCTATTATTTACATACATTCTTTATTTTCCAGTACACGTTCAAATCTACGATCTCTGGGCGAAGCAATAACAATTTTGCAATAAAATTCTCGTTATTCGAGTCGGAGGCGACAGTAGCTTTATATTGCAACAGTCTATATACCCGGGAGCGTTAGTTTCACGGGGTGGCCGTCAGTTACACTAAATAGGACACCACCTTAACTCGGAGGGGAATCGGTTGATCTAGAGGCGCGTCTATTAATCTTGGCAAAGTAGCGGCAATAACGGCGCATCGATCTTCTTTCTGACGTACTCATTCGTCACTATTCGAAGCGTTATCGTTATTCCGTTGAACGACGCTGCAACGGGCGCGTTTGTCTAATGATCCATGTCCGTCGTACCTGGGCTGCAGGTGCGATTCCAGGTTACGACAACGCGCAAATATGTTTCCTTAACGCTCGACCGTGTCGTTTTGAATGATGGGTTTTTCACCCTCTGCCCGGGCGTCACGGCGTCATTACATTCTTCTGGAACGATAGCCTGGGCCTTTGTGTCCTCGCGGCCGGCTTTGAGGCAATGAATTGCAGGTTAAACATCCGCGAATTGTTCCCTGAAAATCGCGCTCGAATTACTCTTTGTCGCCGGGTCACGTCAACGGGGTTTTGCTTTTTTCCTCGAGCTTTGATATTACAAAAGGACGCGCCACGTTACCCGGGGTTTGGCAGCTTAACGAACTCGCAAAAACTCGAGCAATAAGCCGGGATAAAATATTCACGATTTGTTTCCTCCGGATTTTTCCGACGGCGACAAGCGAGTTACAAAGGCCAGTTGTCGCGTTTTCCGTATTATTAAATCGCTCCGCGCGAAATGTTGCTTTTCTCAATAAAATATCCACGCGACCTTTTTCCGGTATGCTTGACGCATTACAGATCGACGACTCGCTCCATGTTTGGACACGGCATTTTCTACCGTGCAATTTGCCAAAGGACGCCTCGTCCCGTCAAAATAAATTCTAAGTTGCAGAAGACATTAAGATTCAATAAGATATAAATATTTTTGAAAGCTCGATAGGTCGCGAGACAACGAGTAAAAATTGACCGTAGTCGAAATTGCCTCGTCGTTCGCAGAATTCAAGCTTGAAATTTCATACACGACCGACCCCACGGATAAAATAGACTCCGCTCGCGTAGGAAAAAGTAAAGGTATCGAGTATCCCATTCATTGAAAGCAATCTGCGCGACGGGGAACGAAGTTATACCGAAACCCGATTAATTTCGCTCCTCGTGAAATTAAATTCCCGGACCCTTAAACGTCTCCAAACTGTTGAACGTTTTTTCCCTGCCCGCGGCCAGGAACGTTACATCGAACCCGCGCGCAGAATCGCGTAGGAAACTTTCGGGTTTATTATAATTCCGTACGAAATTCGAGACGCGACCCACATTGTGCGCGCATTGGGAAACGAAACGAAACAAGGAACGAAAGAGAGAAGAGTTACGAGTGGGTGACGCGAGCAGACCCCGATTCTGAAATCGAGCCTGGATAAAGGATTAACCGCGATCTAATTAACGAAGCCTTTTTACTCGGTTATCATCGAGTAGCTTTTCGAAATTAATTTCCTCGCGAACGTGTGCTGCGACTCGAGCGCAGTTAGAAGCACGAGAGAGCGCCATTGTAGACGAATACGCGGGAGGCAAAGGGTAGAAAGCGTAAAGTCTGCGTCTAGTAGGGAACGTCCCTTTTGCACCGGTGACGTCGAACCATTGAGATAAGAAATGTCATTTCCCTGGCACAATGAACGTGTCATTATCTGTCACGTACAAAACGAGTCAACCGTGAATATACAACCCTTGCACGGTCTTCGTTCATCCTTTCCCGCGGGGCTGGCGACGAAGCCGGGGGGGAGTTCGTTGCACGATCGAGACTCGGAATTATGCTCGTAGGAAACTCAAACAAAACGGCAAACTAAATTCCGTGAGCCCGTGAATAGTTACCTGGAGAACGTCTTGTTCCTCGATGGGTTAAAGAATTAAACCCTCCTCGGAGCTCGACAAAACCTGTTCGCAGCCAACGAGACCGATAATGATGCGTTCAAGAGCCCCCCACCTTCTGGGCTCTCCACAATCAGAGGTATAAACAATTCGCTGCTACACGATCTCGCTGCGATACTCAACTTTTGCCTCGAATTCGTTACGGTTGAAACAGAAGACCCGGGATCGGGAAACCTTAAGCAATTGAACTTTGACAAACGTCCCATTATCTTTGGAAATCTATTTCTGCATCTATACTGTTACATAAATCAATACCTTTGAATGTTGCGTATCTGTACGAATGTATCTTCTTATTTCATAGTTCCAGAAATTATAATAAAACGATATGTTAATGCACTTTAATACTGGATTAAAATTTACTCACGAAAACATTAAAGAGATAGATGAAGTTACAGGCAAAAGCCCGTATCTTATAAATGTATTTCCAAAAATGTCAACAGATTCTCGAATTTAATTTTAGAACACGAATGCGTGGACTGTTTCCTGCAAGAAAGCCAATTCAATTTAAGCAAGTGGTCAAATCCGCGAGGAACGTCAATAAGTAGAACTACGTTAGAATTCTGATGAGATGAAAACCTGTAGGAGTCTAGTGGTTACCGTGCGACTATCAAAGCGAAGGACACGCTCTGACTATCAAAGCAAAGGTTCCATTTTGCACTCTAACCATATCGTCCAAGTCGTAAATACAGTTTTCTACTGCCAATGCAAGATCTAACTCGAACCCCCCAGCGTAATTCACATTTCAATGAGGCTCTATCTCGCTCGGTTGAGGTAGATACCAGAGATTACATTATTCCCAGCGTATGCGAATCGCGTTGATTCATATGTAGCTAGCAACACGTTGTAGCATCGAAGTGGCGTTTGAAACCTTGTTGCTGACGTGGGATTAAATAAAACAGCGACGTTCTATGTTTTTAACATTTTTGAAATAACATAAGAGAATCTGACTAGGAATAATAAACAAATATTACGAATATTATTTCAAGCACATTCCATTTTGCCTTCCTCTCCAAATAGAATCTACGTTATTCTCACAACTTTCACAGGAATAAGACCATTACGTAGAAATAGCAGGAATAAATTTTGAAATATTGATTACCAGGACCCTTTTGCTAACAGAATAATGCGTCAACGCATTATACGACACCTCCCATTATTTCATACGCATTAATCTTTTTTACCCCTTATCTTGTATGCTGCTCCACGTCTCGCATGAAAATTAATTTACCTCTACTCTGGAAACAATTTTTCACGGACAAGAAAACAATCTCTCCAATTTATCTACGATTCATCGTAACAAAGGCACTATAGAATGTGTCATCCTATGTATTGGATATCAATTTTGTATTCCGAATAAAATCCAAATTAATAGTTAAAACGATATTTTCAGATAACGTATGTTCGTAATATATAAAAAAATAGACTAATCGTATTTGAATATATTCCAAGTAACGCGAACACTATTCTTTCCCCACTTTTCTTTCGTTCACTCGTACCTTGAATTACGAGGCAAAGAAAGAGATATTAAACTTCTAAGAGACCTAAGAATTCGAGGATAGATGGAACTTGGAAAATTTTGGTAAGCTGCAACTTTGATAATATTCTTACCTTCGTGTACTCTAGCACCTTGCTAATGTATTCCAGGTTCCATCTGGTCTTACGTCAAACGGCGAGGAACGATGTAACTTTCTATTATAATATTCTTCGAGACGGATAGGCTAGATAAGGTTACGGATGATGCATAGAAACTTTGCTAACTTTAGCGCTTCGTTGGTTGAATGGAATACGAGTTCTCGAAGTCAAAGTCATTATTTTTTTATGACGCTGGCATTTCAGTTCACGAGAAATAAACTCCCCATTAAACGTCGCGTCCACCCTATGTCTTGTAGGTGGCAAAACGTACCCGTCGTGCATGCTAGATTGAGTCGTAGCAAAGGTGACATTAATGCAATACGCAAACGAAACCCGTCAACGCGCGAAAATATATCCTTGATTCGAGAGAACATGACACAATACGAGAAGATAGCAGGATTTAGGTTCGATGGCTCATCGGTCATCGGGATCATAGGGGCGTTCGTTGGCGAGGTTCGAAGGTGGCGTCGACCTCGACCGGTTCGAGTGGATGCGCGCGGAGTTTATTTTACAATTACGATGAGCGCCATAAATAAAGCGACGGGGGTATATATACCCGGATCGGGCACGACGTCTTCCTTGTACGGTACACATATAACGCAACAGAGTTTCGTTAGTCTAGCACAGTGGTTCTTAACCCTTTCGAGTTCGCGGTCATCGTTCAACCCTCGAAAGAATTCTTTCGAAATTCGTACTACAAAATTATTTCGAGGTTATCTATTCGTGATTTAATTCGAGTCAAAGTGTACAATAGGCAGCTGAAATTGGAGGGTTGAAAACAGCGATTTTTCGATATAATAAAATATAGATTCTAATAAAGATTTCAAAATTTCTAGGATCATGATTTGGAGTGAATAAAATGTAAATCGATCTCTGTACGTATTTCTTCCTCGTCTATTATTTGAATAAAATTGTAGTCATCTCTGCTGGAGCGTCGATTCATGGTGGTTAAGAGTCACTGGTCTAGTAAGCACGGAGCGTGTGGCAAACGCACGAATGTTGCCGCTCGCGCGATGTGAAATAGCAAGATAGGATTCGCCGCCATCCTTCACGGCCTCGTCGGACGATTTCTCATTAGATTTTTGACCGTGCTGCCGGCGAGGTATTAATTCGTGCGACGGAAGGATAAATTTATGGCAGTCCTCGGGGATGAAAGAAATCCGCGGATGGACGCGAAGGTACTCGTTTGTAATCACTACGGGTGTCCGATTAAGGCCGGTTATGCGAGGTGGAATCTCGAGGAAAGACGAGCGCTTTAACTTTGTTGCAAGAGGGAACGACGGATCTCGAATCGAACAGCATCTGCGAACCGACTGCGCGTGGAATATCCATTTTCATTCCTCTCGATCTCTAACGTTCCCTGATACGTTCCATACCACTCACCGCGGAATATTAACAGTCGGGGAAGGAATCGCCAATTATAACAAGCAACGCTATACGCGGCACGGGGAGCCATAAGAATTGCAGTAAATTGGAGAGAAATATCAATTTCAAACGATAGCAATATAGTAAAAAAAAATTTGAAGACCATGCAAAATGCAGAGAGAACTTGAATATGTCACGTAGAAATATATGATTTGACTCGTGTTAGCTTTGAACGTTCGAACGGAAAAATAATAATAATGGTTTGTCGGGAGAACGTCTTGACTGCAGAACAATAGATGGTCTGGCGTTTGATCCATCCTTTTCGAGAGACGAGACCGTATCGCGCCTCGAATTTATACGCGTATCGGATACAGATAGCGCGCAAAAGGTACGGACGGCTGGAAAATAATTGAGTGCGCGGAGGGGAGGGTTTCGTTGTTTCCGTAATTAAATTTGATTCTCCTGTTCTATCGTTGTCTCGCAATTAAAATCGCCTCGTCGCTTTGGATCGCTGCGCGATTCGATTCCAGACTTTTTCCTGATTAAACTCGAATTCCAATCGTTCGATGACATCGCTCTGGTCGAAATTTCCCGACCTTCGTTTCACTCTACATTTTCAAACAGGCCAAAGAGGCACGAAACAAAGACGGTAATTTGATTTTCTACAAAATCCAAAGTTATTTTATTTTACGTAGAATTAATTTTAACAAACGATAAAGTCGACGCGCGGAGGTAAACGATAGAATGGAAATTGCGAATGCTGGCGGGACGCAGTGGACCGTTGCAAACTCCGAGTTCTTTGATTTCCGAATTTACCGGGTAAAGCGAGTTTCGATGACAGGGAATAAAAGTAACGAGGAGGCGAGACTAAATCGATAACAACGTCGAGGTAACCGGTAAAGTGTCAACGCACCTGCTGTGTCCGGCACCGTACACAAGGTGTGGAACACGATCAAAGCCGCTACTTCAGTTCACCGATACAAAGGCTACGCACAATAGAGTCAACTGATTTCGTAGAGAATCGGGGGGTTGGGTGCACCCTCGGCGAGGTGGCCGACGTTGTTTACCGGGGGTTTTAGGCCGATGGCAGTTCGAAGGCTAGAACCGGCGCTGCGTAGCGGGAATCAAAGGCTGTCATCTCGAGCAAGTGTTACGGGCTGTCATCCCCAGATAACGTTAGTCCCCCCACTTAGGAGTGTAATTCAGCAGTACGGACCGGTCCTCTGACTGCCTCTACTTTTTAACCTTTTAACGTCGCCCTAACTCGATATACCGACAGAAAAAAATACTTTGTCCTTACAGGCACCATATACGCAATCCTCTATCGTAAGATACGCTGCAACGTTATTTAATACACCTACGTTGGAAGGCAGATTTCACGATAACTTTCATTATTTACTAAAGCAATGCGCAAGAATAAATATAAAATAAATTAGTAGACTCACACTGGTCTTCTTAAAATTTATTTAACAGAATAGTAGAGGGGGCCCTCATTTTCTTGTTCCCAGAAATAATGAAAACTATTGGACTTTGATACGATAGATGTTTCTCAGAAGTTACTGTCTATTTAAAATGATATTTTTTACAGTAAAGGAGCACTTTATAGAACGATCCAAAGTGTAAGTAATATTTTCAGAAGATCGGGAAGTATCTTATTGGGGAGTAAAAGGAAGTGTGTGTCGTCAGCCATCGAATAACATATTAGCAGGAACAATTGCGGTAATTTCGCTGCGCCGCATAGTGATGAATGTCCGGAGATCGTTCGAAACATATTGTACACCGCGACCTTCGAAGCAGGCCGATTATCATTTGACTAAACCGAATTAATTTGCGTACCTATCGGCTAGTTTCTCGTGCAATTGCGAAATCGTGGCTCGAATTGCGGGGAGGAGAGTGGATAGGCGCACAATGCACGCGTGAATACGCGCTGCCACGCCTCGATACGCGTACGCGATGTATCGTAAACTAACATTCAATCGCCATGAATTCATTGTGTCATTGCTCGCTCGATTGTCGATACGTTTCCAGCCCGGCCATCGAAAAGTCATTCGCGTCCCGTGACACTCCATTACGGGCCGTACAAAATGAGTTAAGACGCACCAATTCTTATTCGACGCGTTGTCTGTCGAACTTATCGATTCGTTTGAAGTTTAAACTTTCAACTAGATTTATTTTAATCGACTCGATCGAACGTTTCTATGGTAGTCTACAGTGTCAATAGACCTCTACGTAACATTATTCGTACATTAATACGATTGCTGGTAAGATTGTTAATTATTTTGCTTCCTATGAATTCCATGGAACGTTTGTGGAGCATAGTTGATCCTAGTTAAGCACCTAAGATACTCAAATGACTCAATCGAGTTATTATAGATTCTCCAATCCCCCGATATACTTTCGTTTAAATAAATAATTTCTCAGTTCAGTTTTGGCCGTTGCGAAAGACAACGAGGCATCTATCATGTTTAAATCGGTGGTTCCGCAGGACCCATCGAGTCTGGTAGCGCAACGGAAACGGGTAAACGTTTCGATGTACGAGCGTTGCGGAATCCATTATCCCAGAAATGAACGCGAACGGGTCGCCAAACGGCCGCAAGTTCAGAGACCTCCTATCCGATGGAGGCCATAGTCACGAAGCCACGAGCCAGGACAAATCGTTGACGAATCAGTCGGTCTACGTACGTACTCTCCGGACCTCATATATCAACGGGCATCTATTGGTCCTCGAAAACAGATTGTAACCCGCAACCTTCGGCGACTGTCATTGGGCCGAATGGAGCCAATTTGCGTATCTATCCATCAGATACTCTTGCAACGGAGACACCGGGGGGTGAATCGCGGGGACGAGGAAAGAGGAACCCGCAATCGGTTATCGCGCGTGCCTTCACGCATGTGTCACAGCACGCGCGAGCTGGCATCGAATCGCCGTGGGTGGTTCTGCGATTGATTTTAGACACGTCGATGCGTTGCCGCGCGATCGAGAGGCTCGCGACGGCCGAGTCTCCGCGTTGGAAACGGGCCTGTCGAGCTTCTACCAGCCGCCATCGTTTCCCCCCTCTACTCCGCGACGTGTTACAATAGCGGCCGGTAGTGGGCTTTGTCGTTAATTAATTCGCGAATGCAATATTAATGGTAAGTAATCAGCTGCGCCCGACTACCACGCTCGTGGAAATCACCTATTACAATTACTAATTGCACGCCGACGAAGCGCCGTCGGTCGGTCGCCTGAGCGGCCATGCGTGCATGCGACATGGTAACGAGACCGGAAATCAGGCCTACGCGGGTGCGGAAGACGATATAGGCGACGGGGACGCTGGGAAAGAAACACGGTACACTTGGGACGATCTACTTTAAACGTTGAGACGAATCAGGTAATAGGTACCATCCTCAACTGGGCAAATTAGTGGAAAGACAGGGTAAAAGCAAAGATTGAGTATGAATTAAATTATGGGATGTTTTAAGCTTTTAGAAAGATTGTTGTGTACAGAATTTTTCTCTTGCAATTTAGTTCTTTTCTAGAGGAAGATCGACGTTTCCCTCACTCTTAAGTTGTAAGAGCTAGGTATTGACGGACTTGCAACCTACGAAAAGTTTCTATATTTAATTATTAAGGCCAGTGTGTTTGATCCCTCTATTCGATAGTCTAATATTCCATTCAATTAGATCAACTTGTAAAAAGTGCGTATCGTGCATTTCACTCCCAGAGTTCACAAGATGAAATTTGAGTATCGTCGAGGTAACCGAGAGGGTATTTTCAAACGTGCAAAATAATAACTTTTAAGCTAGCGAGAGGGTACAAAGAAGGAAGGGATCGCGGGGGAGGTAGCCGGGCACCGCTAATCCCAGAAACAGCCAGGATTACGTTCACCGCGGTGATCAGTACGCAAACAGTTCGGACAATTAACGCGGGCTTTTAATTAGCTCGTTATAAACGAGGCTCCTCGTTACCGAGCATATTACCGAGCTCTTTACGCAATAGTTCGCCAATTCTCCGATTAGTCCGCCACAGGACGCGACAGAGAGACGATACGGTTAGGACGAGAACGCGGAACGAACGGAGACAGAACGCGGATAGGAGATAAAGAGCAAACGACTGTGGAATCAGAGCTTTTTTGGGAGCCAGCAACGCGGCTTTTGTCAGAGCCCCGGAGGCTTTCCCGTTCCCCTCCGACGACTCTCAGCTTAATGGCGGCTTTGAAGCGTTCCAGCGTTTGATGGATTTGACGATGTCATAACACGCCGCGGCAACAGCCGGTTTAACTCGTCGCCTTTCCGCGGCATCGCCGCCTACAGCCATCATCGTCGTCAACCCACCCTTCCTGGTTTCGATCGCCGGGACGTTACACTAGCTTAAACAGTCGGACGACACCGACTCATACCCGAGTTAGATAATCCTGGCTCCCTTTGTCAGATTGGCCAATTCGCTAATGAGGCGCGCAATAATGCCCGCTGCGCTAAAAACGCCCGCGGCCACGAACGATCCCCCACGCTAACAACACCCCAGCCACCAAGTACCCCCAATAGTTTTCGCGAAAGCCCCTGCAGCAGGTCTGACTGGAGATCCTACAGCTTCTAACGAAACACGGTTGCTGGAAATCTCGAAATGATAGGCGATAGTGTCTTCGAAATCTAAAGAAATAAAACTAGGGATAAGAGTTCAGACTAGTATGAGAGGTACAAAGACGTTATGACACTATCAGTTTCAATATTTAATTTCCCTTACTTCTACATAGTCTGAATCTTTATTTATGCACGGAACAACCACCAAAGGAGTAAATATCGAGTTGTGGTTTTTCACCTGTTGATCGGTTCCGTACACGTATCAAACTTGAAACGTTAATCAGTATTTTTACTCGCCTCGTAAAAATCAAGTTCTTTGCTTGTGAATAAAAAATGAAATAAGAACGATCCGAATAGAATTTCGGCTGACCATTCGAGGTTCCGGAGCGCCGCCCGGGGATTTATAGCGGGTTGGCCGCAACGGCGGAAATCTGTTCGCCGAGCGAAGAAAGATCGTCCATCGGTCAGAAATTGAATTTACCCCGGCGGGCTCCGCGCGATTAGCCGAATCCAGCGAGCGGAATTATCAAGGGGCACGAGAGGATGCGCTCGTTTCATCGACGATATCTTAAACCGGGAATTAATCCCACGGTTCCGCTTCGTGTTCGTGTTCCCGTAGCCCAGGCTATCTCCCGCGGCGATATATCGCTGGAGTTAATCGTACAGAATTAATGTCACTGGTTGAATTATGGGCCTCTGGGGTATCGATGATTCACCATTTTTATCGCGTTGCTGATCGACAACGTAAATACATCCGTGTTGGATTAAACCGTTATGAATGTCCGGGAAAATTGAGTTTCGGGAGCAAACGATGTCGTTGCGTCGTAAACCTCGACCGGAAGGGTGCATTCGTTATTACTTAAGGGACGGAATCTGGTCCAGGGCGTATTACTGTTGTATTTCTACGTATTTCAGGAACCTGTTTCAATTTTATCAAGTATTTAAAGAACTCAAAAATAGCATCCCTATCAATACGTATCTATAATTCTTCCAGTACTTTTAAGACTTAAAGAAAATATTTTTCTTTCGCCTTTGAAATAAAACGATTTGATACTCGCATCGTATGCAATATCATTATCCTTTCATTATCACGAAATTAAGTTGGCGCGAGACGCGCGTAAAATATTGCGTTCCGCGCGGAACAGAGGCAGCAGCCTTTCATTTCGAGTTTCAATGTTTTCGTAAAACCCAGGAGCGAATTATTCATTAAGATTACTTAATTAAGAGGCGAGCTTTCTCCCTTTCCACGTGCTCGTGCGTTTCCATAGATACGTTTACAGCCCGTGAGCCCGTCGGTCCATGGCCTATACGCTGCGGGAGATCCATCTGTAGAACGACGAACGTTGACAATATCTCGATGTGCATCAGCACGGCCACCCTTGGCCTTCGCGAAACACGGGCGGTGGGAATGGTTTTCGGGGGGAAGGCGGAAAGGGGAGGGGCACGCAGCGGGGAAGCAAAAGCGGAAACGCCGGGGACCGAGGCCGGATATTGAAAATACCTCGAGAGCCTTCGGATGTGCAAACCTGCAACGTCTCGTGGAATTTCAGCCGCGCGACGCCCCGACTCGAACATAGAGCTAGTTTACACCGAGTGTTTGATGCGCGTGCCAAGTACTTGGTTCGTATCAAACGCTTGCTATAATGATGACGCGTCGAGTCTGAAACGGATCTGGGCAAATTTTATTCGAGGGTGACAATAGAACGTAGAAAATATATTCATAATCGTTACGGTGTGTTTGAATACGACGAACGATATATGCGAAACATTAACGAAGTATATTTGTCAGGCTGATGTCTTTTTCTGTTCGAACCATTATCGTTGCATCGTTTTAATGACGCGGAGAGACGCGTATTTCCATCCGTTGACGAATTTTGTAGTATTACATCATTAATATTTCATTATTTTGAATATAGGAATATAATTTTCGTAAAATCGGGTAACGTAAATATACGTACGTGAATAATAAAATAAAGCAAGAGAGAACGTTGTTTGAAATGGAATTTCTGAAGTTCTGATCGTTTTGTGTATTATTTTTTTGCGATACAACGGTAAGCCTAAGCACGGTGTAAACTAAGTCAGGGATGGCTAACGCGGCCGTGAAATACAGAGTGTTTGGGTCGAATGTACTGTAACAGGGGATGGATAAACGCTGCTTCGCGTCGAAACTAATGCCACTCGAGTGCTCGACTACGTTCGAGCCAGTATTATGAAGCTGTAAACGAGGAAATTCGAGAGAATACGCTACTGGAACGCGACGCTGTGCGCTGGAACAGGTTTCAGAGCCCGGGATAGAACCGTGACACAGAGGACAGAGCTACGCGAGCTGGTCAATGAAGCGATAAAAGACGAATGGACTCGGCGCTCGTCGAATGAATGAGAATCGAGTGAAAGTTCTGCGGACGTTATTCTATAGTTGAACTTGGTTGCGAGAAAATAACGAGATCATGACTGTAATGAGCGAAACGTCATAATGATTTCACGAAAGGGAATTCGGTCGTAACGAGCACCGTGGGATCAATGAAATTTCCTCGTTATAATCATTTCTCGTTCCGATGGTGATCATTTAAATCTACCTTCCATTTTTGTTAAAACCTCGGTAACTCGACGGAATAAAAAAAAATAATACCTTTACGTGTCTATGTATCATTTTGTACCTGCAATAGTTTTCAGATAACAGAAGAGGATGCAGCTGCAGAGGGTAGATTCATCCCTTAATCCTAGGGTAGATTTATCCCTTCTTTTTTGGCTGCTCTACAAATCTGTGAAGCTCTATCGAAATTGAAAGGGGACTTTCGCATGGCGTGTTAGAAATATTTAATCTGGAGAAATGGGGATGATTTGAATCTACCTTATATTATTTTAAACCTACTATTTATTTCATGAACAGAAGCGTCTTCACCGACACGACTTATTTCATAAATTCGCTAATGGACGGTCCAAGTTTTTCCACACTTTTCACACCCACAGGATACACAACCGAGCCTCGACAAGAGTCATTAACAAAGACGTTATCCTAGCACAAAGAGAACATCGCACTTGCCCATTCCAGGCTGCTTCGAGAAGGCTTCTTACCGTCGAACCAGGGAGTTTCGTTCGTAAATTTTGAAGTAGATGCAGAAACCCGGGCCGTATCTCCTGTTTCAGGAGTCGTTCCACGGTTTTCGAGGAACGCGTGAGTCAAGTTTTCGAACGAACTTCCGTCGGACCGTAATGCATTAACGTCCACGCGGCAAGTTTTTCGCTGCTTATTAAAAATGTATCCACGGACCAACCCGGAAATTTCTCGACGAGAATCCATCCGGGGCCGAGAAACTTTCGGCGTTCCCGATCGCGCGTCGTGAATTTAGCCGACGTTATCGGAATCGGTGGAATCTATCAAGATATTAAATTAACCTGACACTTTCAACGAGTACGACGAGACGAAGTTAAAATTTAATCGTTCGATCGTTTCGAAGGGTGAACGGATAGCGGTCGAGAAACGGGAAACTACGAAGTCTATCTCGCGTCGCATCGACACGAATTTTTAAAAGGAAACCGACGTTCCTGGCCGAACCACCCCGGGACTCGGCGCACGGCTTCATCGTTCGCTGATAAATTAAAAAGCACGTTGCCGACCCCCGCTATCGTCGATCCTAATTGCGCGGTCGTGAGCTGGCACACTTTGTCACAGTACGTCCTGGACGAAAATAATTAAAGCCCCCGCCGTGGCCGCGGTTTTGCACGCAAAATGCAAACGCATGATATTTTTATTTCGTTCGCCCGCGAACGACAACAGGCCCGATAAGCTTTTCGAGAAAATGCCTGGGTAATTTTTATCAGCGATTTATACGCGATTTATTCGCGAGCGGATTCTAAACCACGGGGCCTGGTAGATTACTGAAAAAAGTTTACAAACGCGACACGCGAGTTCCTTGGTGCAGCTTCGGGATCGCCGACGTAGGAAAGTCATCGACGCGCCTTTAGGGGGCTATTATTTATCGCGCGAACCGAAGAAACGCAACGAATGTTCCCCGATAGGGAAACGCCTGAGAACAAGTTTAAATCTCACGGCCAGGGACAGATATTCACACTCCAATACGAGTATCCGTTAAGATAACGCGCAACACACGAATGCACCTAAAACCGACCCACGCGCTATCTTTATTTTTCCCGTGTCCACGTACTGGGTGCCCCAAACGCATCCCAACGGGCCCAGGGATCTTTGGAAATTCACCAACCGCCGAAACGATATCCAAATACGAAAATAAACATGGTAGGATTCTGAGTTTCAACCCCTTTTATAAGAAACGAGGTTAAATTGGACTTCAAAGTGAAAATAATAACCATAAACAACGTGTTTATCAACACGTACAATTCGAATATAACTATATGTCATTCAATACACTATATTTTCACCGGTGAGTTCAGTGTATTATTTGGCAAAATATTGTCTATTACGTACAGTATTTCAGCAAAGTTCCTGATGGAAGCCCATCGTAACTGCGAACATACTTTCAAACCATAGTTGTCGCGACAGGTAAACTTGAAATCGAAAATTGTGTTTCTTTCGAAAAAAGAAAATGGCAGACAACGCGTTGGATGAGTAAGTTCCTCGGAATTAAATTACGGAAGAATCCCGGAATTTAAAGCCCCCGCACAATAAACCTGAAATTGTCTCCGGGTGCAGTTTCAACGACCCGTGGAGAGTTCCAGGGGCGTCTTGGAGGTATCAGGTAAATCTGCGAATTAAACTTTCCACCGATCCGAGGAAAATTTCGTTATCTACGGCGGAATTTCGACGGGGGCTGGAAAGACGCGTTATACGATCTTCCCCGTCGTCCCCGGAGGGGTTCGCGCTCGTGTTCCTCAAAGACGATCGAATAAACCGAGATACGTTTCGACTGGCGCTTGTTTGGCAAGTAATTGGATCACCCTCTAGATCACGGCGGGGCTCGCGAGTCCAATATTCCAGGGACGAGGACCGAGAACATTACCAGGGGTAGGGACACGAATCCGCAATTACAAGATGCCGTCCCCTCCCTCGCGGTTCTTATCGAGTATTTACGTATCGATACCGTTATCGAATCGCCTCGCCCTCCTTCCTCCCTACCCCTCCTGGAGCCCGGGGACGGGTTCTCTCACCTCGACCTTTCCAGTGAAACGAGCGAACGACCTCGGAATGCCCGTGGCTACGTGTACAGCCGCGAAATTTCCTGCCGATTGCGGAGTTGCCGTGAGAGGAACGCGTCGGAAGATAAATCTCAGCACCGGCATCGATCGTTAATTACTCAGGTGCTTAGGCGGGAAATCAGTTTCAGATAAATCATTACGTGCCCCCCTGCCTTACCCATCTTTATCCACCTTTGGAGTACCACCGCCCCCTGCAGCCATTCCCTCCGCCGACTTCTCGCTTTCTTCCGTGACGCGTTTCTTACGTTCGTGCGGGAGCCGGGGCGGCGAGATTTACGCGCTTGTCCTTGCGCCGTACGCGATGCAAATACCTCTACCATAAACACCCGTGTTTCGCGTCTTTCGATGATACCAAGCTGCGCGGTGGCTCGAAAGAACCGAGCTGAAAAGGACGGTCACGGTACGGTTGCACCTGCGAGTCGCGGTTAAAAACAATTTCTTTCCTCTGCTGGTCGAGACGAGTACTAAAATTGTTTCTCATACGAGACGAGTGAAAATTAATTTATACAGCTCTTCGTATCAAATGTGTTTCATTTCCGATGTGAAAGAAATCCCCTCATTTGTAGAACTCCGACCTATCGGACCATCCAGACTGTCGGCAAATACCCCTTCTTCCGGAAGCCCAATATTTCAAACAGCTGCCTAGGAAATAGCGTGGTGAAAAAAAAAATATCGCTTATAAATACCGTCGAAGGAGACTACGCGCTATGAAAATTCATATCGCGTTCTCTTTGTAGCTTCGATCAAGCGTTCTGGCGAAACGCTGACTGAATAAAAAAGGAAAGCCCCCCTGCCGGTAGCGAAAAATCGATAATCGCGGTTAAGAGATTCCATCGGCCGAAAAAAACCGGGTCTGTTTTTCCTCCTCCCGCGTCGAAACGCGACGCGTCGCTGTTGCGAGTTCGCGCGACGCGCGGAGTGGAATAAAAACAGAGGGAAAAGCGTTGACAGGGAAGGCTTTTCAAAACTGACCCACATTCTGTCCGCGCGCCGATGATCCCGTAGCCCCCCCCCCCTTCCTCTTCGCGTGCCATAAACGCTCGCGCCGGATTATCAACGGCGATTTTTTATCCCTCCAACGGCAGCTGGAACACCGCCGGAATACCAGCGAATGAATGAACCGGTGTCGCTCGCGCTACAAACATCAAGTGCTGAATTAACGAGGCACGCACGTAACAGCAAATCGCCGCGAGCGTCTCTATTACCGGGCTCCAACGGTTCGTGGCCGTGCATGTTCATTCGCTGCAGCCACATTGCGATTTCCGATCCGCCGCGGCGGAAAAATCAGAAGGTATTGTTGACCGCGCGTTTTCGTTCCTCGTCGATTTGCAATCGTTCGTACAAAACCGTGAAAATTTCTTTGTTTTCTTTCCCCCTACGATCGCCGCGTGAACCAAAGTATCTCCGAAAATAATTTCGTCGACGATTGGGACACTCTTTTTCATTTAATTCTACGTATAATTTTCTTATCTTAATAATTTCGATATCTCGAGGATACGATGTGGGTAAGCTCAAAAAATAAACTTACATTATACGCGCCAAATGGCTATCCATTTACGTTCGATTTTCGCGTTGTATCCGTTGCGATATCTCGTACTCGATGTTCCTATTTCGTACAAAGCAGGTTTCATGTTTTTATTAACCACGCGTGGCTGTCTACCGAACGTACGCATTGTGCGCGAAAACTGCAACGAGAAAACAATAAAGCACGATTCTCTGTAACGCGTAGAAGCGACGTTTAATATTAAACTTTCACAGTACCCTGTCATTTCAGCCGTTTATAGTACAACGACCGACTACTTGTTCGCGTAATAACAGCTCGCGCGACCTCGGACAGCATGAAATGTGACAGGTTGCGCGAGAGATGCGCGTTTGAAGCGCAGACCAACTCCTGTGTATAATTTACAGACTCTGGAATGTTTCGAATCTCTGTCTTGCACTTTCGATAGAAGCTTCGGTAACATATACCAACGATTCTTAACTTTCTTTTCTTCGTAATCGAGTAAAGCTCGTGGATCCCCCAATATTTTGAGACGTGAATTGCAGAGATTCTGTGAAATTTTGACTAACGAAGAGAATTTAGAGAGCAAGAAACATCTCGTCTCGAGCACGAATAGATTAATCATTATTTGGACGTATCGGAATATTCGTGTTCCCGTATTTTCTAGCATCAAGCTCCACTTAACCGTTACTGTACGCAATCGTACCCGGAGAGAACGATGTCACAAGGTATTAGGCAACAGGGTACGAAAAAAGAAGAGCGATTACCTTCTGAAAAGAAATGCTCGAAAGACTCGGAGATAAAAAAGCTTTCTCTCCCCAACTGTTTCATAACAGTTTAGACTTCCAGGGCTGACGAACAACGCAGTCATTGCCCTCCGTTGGCAAGAAATCTACCCCGTATTTTACTCCTCGCTCTCTCCATCGTTTTTCCTTCCCCTTTAATTTTCCCTTGTACCGTCTACGCCCCTCCGGTGGTCCAGTCACCCTAGACGTTCGACGAAAATATATACCCAGGAGCGGCGCAATAACGCCTTCGATGATGTCTGACATTACGAGACTGTCAAGAGCTCCGCGGGGTGTCCAAAGCTCTCCTCGACGGGTTCCTATTCACCGCTACCCCAAAAAATTCGAGATAAAAGTCGCTCGTCGAACGTCACCCTCTTCTAATAAAAATAATAAACCTCTACAAAGTAACGCAAGAATGGGTACTTCATCCCTCCCGTGATTATCCGACTTATCTCTCGTTCAACCGAAATCCTACGATCCACGTGGCCCAAGTTTTTCAGAATACACAAATCGCAAATAATGCTACATCTACCTGCAAATTATTGCAATAGTTTAATTATTACGATTGAAACGAAGGTCGTAGCTATGGTTGATATGGGAATATAAATGGATCCGAACGATATGGTGGAGTTGATGGGGTTGCAACTATATTTTGAAGCTTTTTGACTAACGAACTTTGGTTAGGATTCTGTATATGGATTGGTAGATTGCTGTTACAAATTGGGACCGTGACTTCGTGCGGAATATTCGGAAACTTCACACGAGTGAACTTGATCCAGGCATTAGATTTTTCTTTTTACTTCATTCTGCTCAATCCATGAAACCACAAATCCTACAAAACTTTAAGCTTTGTATTTCTATATTATACAGGGCGTTATGACTTTTTAAACATACGTATGAAATTTCAGGGAAACATTTCATGGTCAGACATGATATTTTCGATAATGAATTTTTTTCTCTAAAATGCGTAGGATTTCGTGGGTATGTCTATTGACCAAAAATGATTGTAATTGACCCCCACAACCGAAAATAATTTTTTCAGAGCGATTTGAAACTTTTCAATTTCGCCGAATTTCAGGGGAATCATCATTCATGGTCAGACATTGTATTTTCGGTAAAGAATTTTTTTTCTCGAAAATGCGTAGGATTTCGTGGGTATGTCTATTCACCAAAAATGATTGCAATTGAGCCCTGCAACAGAAAATAATTTTTCCAGAATGATTTGAAATTCCTTAATTTTGCTTTTTAATAATTTTTTAACGAAGCCTCAATCAAGAAATTGATATCCTTCATTTTCGTCTTAATTTGGCCTCTAGAATCTCAATTAAGCACTGTTTTCTACCCCAACTCGTAAAATATCTATATAATACATAGTTCAAGTTCACGTAGGGTAACTGCCCCTGGTAATTGAACGTTTAAGAAAAACTGAAATGAATTAATATTACCCCATAAAACTCAGAGATATCGTCGAATGGAACCCGTCCATTTACTATTAAAAAATATAGCACCGATCGTCCGATAACTAGAACAGCTCATGTTCGTTTCAGTGGCGTGGCGTCCCAAGGGGGTGGGAAGTATGAAAATGATCGCGGGGGACTTCTCTTTAGCGCTCGTTCGTTATGAATATTGAAAGCGAAACCGTGCAAAACAGTGCTCGTTAAGCACGCAAGTTTTTTCGTTCCTACGCGAACGAACGAATTTGTTTTTCGCGCGGTAAATACGTCGCCCGCGCATGAATAATGGATTCGGTCGTTCGAGTCGTCGGTGCACCCGCGCCACGAGGGATTGCTCCTTGCACCTGCGCGGCATTATCGCCAGGTGAGGAGCCAGACAACGGACGGATAGACTGGCAGTTAGTCCGCTGTATGGACAGACGGATGGACAGTAGGCACGCGGCGGGGGTGGCGAAATCGGAGGACGCGTAAACGAGACGCGATTCCGTAGGATAGGAACGTTAATCGCCGATGGAGTGAATCGATCAAAAGCATTCCGACTGACGGTTCACGCCCGCGCCCGGTTAATAGCAAATAATCTCCGCAATGCATAACCAGCCCAAATTGTACGAAGCTATGCGGTTGCAAGGGCCAACGGTGCCCCGTCTCGCCGCCCCCGCGCCACTCTGCTCGACGAGACGCGGTCCGCGCGGCGAAATATCGGAAAGCAATAACGACCTGCCGACTAGGCGATACAATTACGCCAAGTACGCGTAGTAATGCGGCGAGATTTCGCGCGACGCGCCGAGAATGCGGTTTATCGGAGATCGATCGTTCCTGGGCGTCGATTTTTTCCCACCGGGCTCGGAACGCGCACCAAAAGGATCGAGAACGAAGGCAACATAGGGATATTGGGCTGGGGGAAGGTATCTGTCGATGGTCTGGGATCGGTGGTCCGATCTGGTTAAAGTAAGCAGAAAAACAACCGTTTGAAGCTTCCAAAATTATCGACTTAATTATACGGTAATCTTTCAATGCCAGATATTTATGCACAGCAGGGTTTGAAATGTTTAACTTTATTTTAAAAATCGTTACTGTACCTCTTCTCACAAACGACAGGAAACAGTCAGATTTCGTTTCTATAATTACACAACTATCGATCACTCTTGAATCGTTCCACTATAATTTTTTAATTTTTGAAGACCTCGAAGAGACATAGTTCTGTACGCAGGATGAATTTCAAGTATCATAGAATTCGGTGATCGTTCATTCGAGATCGTTTTCTCCCAAGTTAGCGCGTGGTTCACCATAATGGCCGGTGACGCGTAAACTACACAGTGTCACGAGTTAATTTCAAGTCGAGGACAGTGTCAAACAAAAATCTCCGACGGCTCGGGCCGCAACTAGTTCCTCCCAGTGGTTTAGCGCGACGATCACACGGTAACCAGTATTGAGGCTGGTGGTTTGTTTCATGTGGAAACTGTCGCGCGACACCGATGCACACCTACGCCGACGAACTGTCGGACGCGTCACGGATACACGACACTGCGCGACGGTGTGAATGGCCAAGCAATACCCCAACAGCTTTTATTATCGGTATTTTAATAAGCGTTACCTTTGATCGGGTCGAAGCGTCGCGTTAATGAAGCACGATCGCGGGATTAGATGAGCACTGCGTAAACGAATTACTCCATCAGCGATCAACGTCGATCTCGAAACGACGGAACGCTCGACGCTTCAATTTTGCTATCGAATCTGACGCTCTGTCGAATCAACTTATCGATACAGCAGTTTTTTCATCCGGAATTTCATCGTTATCGTCGGGATTCGCGAGAGTCAATTTTTGAACGTCATTTTGTTAAATTGTGTATTTTGGAACCACGACCACGCGTTTAAACGATTTAATAATTTGTTTCGCTCATCTATTTCCTCGATCGATGGTTGCAAACGCGTCGAGGCGTTGGCAAACAATCGAATAACATTCTACGCGTACCGCTAATGTACCGGAAGAGATTCGACATTTAAGCAGACGTAGGGTTGATTCCATTTTCGCGTTGTGATCGATTCGATAGGTGCAAACTGCGGAAAAGTTAAGTGCAGGATAGGAACTTCGCTCAACTGTTATCGAGACTCTTCCGAGCCGCAAGGAAGGATCGATGAATTTAACCCAGTTGCGGTGTATCAACTTTTCGTGACGGAATTATCTAACTGGCCTCGTTTCGTGCCGTCCCGTGTTCGTCAGCGTCGAAAACATATTTTTCGCACTTTTTTCCGGGTGAAAATTCTTCCTCGGTTTTTCGACGCTGCACGAGAGAAGTTTCTATTGTGGAATCCCGCAACTTTCTGTCGGCGATCCGAAGGCTCGTTCAGAATACCGGGTGTCTTCGCGTGTGTGCATTTCACGATGATACACCCACGAACCAACCAACCCTTTCAACTTGTTTATCCATTCCTCGTTTCTGTCATCTTCGGAAGAAAGTTTACGCCCGACATCATCATCGTCGAAACACGATCAATTTTATCTAAACAAATTCGACGAAATAAACGTGTCTTTGCTCAAATTGATATATACGATATTCCGTTGGTGGAACTGGTATACTGGGGTTTTTTAACGAAGAGTATCGATATTGTGTACAGTAGCAGAGATGGATATCATTTTATTTGAATAATAGCTGACGCAAAAGACCAACGTAGAGCGATTTATTTACAACGTTTATTCAGTCGAACAGTTACATTTGTGCTTGTTTACTGTGAAATATTTCGTTCCATAAATCAAATTCTAACTTTCAGTCGACAAATAATGCACGAAGTATCGTTCATCTTCTACTGGTTACTTGAAATTTTTATCCAGGTTACACGATACTCTACATCGAGCTAGTTTTCTTTTACAACGATGTACTTTAATTTCCCTCCGTGATACTATATTATTTTAAGAGGTTTTTTTATTTGATTTAAGCAACTTAAACGCTTCTTCTCGAAGGATCATTAAAAATTGGAGCCAAAGGAATTCCCGTTCAACTTCGAAACTGTGCAAACTTCGTGAAATCTCGATCAAACTCGTAACTATGGACGAAGAAAGATCGCGATGAAAGTGTCTAGATGGCCATGGAATGAAAAAGCTTCGGATTAAATGCATTTTTCGAGCGTGTCGTTTGGATAGCCAGCTATCAGGCTACCAGACTACAGCGCAGCAATGCACAAAGTCCAGCCCGCGGGCCAATCCGGCCCTTTCATCAAGCTTATCCGGTTCGCAAAATTTAATAGTAAATTCAAAAATCCATAGGAAAAATATGAGGCTCTAAACTCTAAAGTATATTTCAGGGCTATAATACACTTAAACTTGCACAATATGCTGTTGCAACATAAACAAGCTTCGGTATTAGAAGACGATAAGATGATTGATCACCTACTTGAGACATTTACACCCAGATTAAATAGTGGGGATTATCTGCAAATGGCATATTAAATAGTTGAAAACGACCTAATAATTAATTAAGTTATTGAATGCCCTAGACCAAAACTAATATACACAATCGATTCAACGACTCTAATAGCTCCTATAAGAGGAACAAATTTTAATTAGAAAATTGGGCAAAACCACCCCTATCTGACTGTAATCGAAATATGCAAAGAAGCTACGTTAACAGGGACTAGCGTTTTCAATGAGAGGAGCATGGGTCTGATTAAACGCAGTGTTACGCAGGAAGTTAAGACAAATCTAGTCGTCGTCGTTCATTTCCGGTACGACGACACAATACTACGAGGGCATTCGTAGTTTAGTCGTACCGCAAAGTCGTCGAGTGCACTTCCCAGTCGGACAATTGCAAGATGGCGCGCAGAAATTACGACGACGTACACCGGTCGTGAAGCGATCGTTCGCGCGCGGCGGACAATCGGGACGTTTCAGCCGGCTACCACCCCCGTAGTTTCGAACGTTACACGATATCGTAGCGAGCTAATAATTCCGTGCGAGTTGCCATGCGGGAAACTTCGACCAACGGGCGTGTTTGATCTCTCGACACCGAGGCTCACGGCGTAACGGACGAAGAGAGCGCGACAGAGACGAGGGATAAACGTCAAGGGGGTGGTGACGTCGTTTAAGGCCACCCCTTAAATAGCTGCCGCTGCCTCGCCGCTGCCTGGTCCAATGCCGCGTCTACACGCGTCGCATACTCAAAGCCGGGAACTATCGGCCCGCCAAATTGACAAAGTTTCCTGCGTGGAGAGGCGCGCGATTTCCGAATAATAGTACGAATTAACGGCCTGGATTCAACTCGATTCCCACCTTGCGTTTCCGCTTTCCAACTGCACACTACAACCTCGATCGCAACGCGATTCTCTGAATTCTTTCGACTGCACCGTGGGAAATTCAAGACTTTGCATTTTAACGCAACCTTGGATAAATTGAGTAAATTATACAGAGGCCGTATGCTTAAAATTTTCAATAAGAATACTTGTCCAAAGATGTTCGTTCTGCACAACATTCTGTAATAAATTTATTTCCCTAACAGTTACAGAGGATGACTACGATTCTTTCGTCAGATTCGTTTTTATTACATGAATATGTATCTGAAGAGGACTTTCAATTGCCAAACTTAGTGTTTGCTTACTGACATTATATGGCAATTCCTTGCAGGATTGACGCAAAGTGTTCGGTTAAAAAATGACAAAATAACTCTCTTCTATGAATTAATAACACTGTCTGGAATCGACCTTTCGCGCCTCTTTGTGTCAACAGGATGACCACATACAGTGCTCCGGACGGATATGAATTTTTCTCTGATTTATTCCCCGCGAGTTAGCTCACTTTCCATTCGAGTGGTCCATCGCACGGAGTCTCCGATTTTACGATTTTGTGTGATAGATTTCGCCACGGCGATACACACGCGATACCGGTGTCGAAATTTCTGGCGCTTCGATGTAGCGCTGGTCGTGATCGTGAAAATTCCAGGGGTATTTTTTCGTAGCCGGCCACTGTGAAACCATCGACCCCGGCGCACCCGGGAATAACCGCATTACGATTTTAACGATGGCTCGGACGATTTTCTCTTTGAAAAAGAATAGCGTAGCGCGCGCGAAACGCACTTCGACGCGGATTGATCGAACGGAAAAAAAGGTTTGAGGACGACCGTGGGTATCGAGGGTCGGGCACCGGCTGTCTCGTGTTGCTTTGTCACCCGAAGTGTTTCATCTACTTCTAGGATTACTCGAAAACCTTTGTCCCCGAAGTTGCGCAATTTTTTCAGCGACGTTCCACGGTGGACTCGTTTCTGATTTAACTGCGAGCAGTGACTCGATATCGAAGCTTCGTACATTCCTGAGTTGGTAAAGACTTGGTAAAAATCATGAATTTGGTAAACAATATATGCAAACATACACGTATTTGTTCAACGTGAAATATAATTAAAATTATGAATATTACTGATCAAAGTTTGCTTATGTAATCTACAATATCGTTTTTGCACATTTGTATTCTTAAATAAACAGTCTTGAATAAATGAAACCGTACACACGATTATTTGGTTACAATTTACAAAACTTTCCAATTAGCAGAACTTTCACAGAAGTAAAAAACGTCCTGTATAGCTGAACATTTGACAATTACGCGGCACACGTTGGTGGCGTCTCGTAAAATCGCGGTACGCGCGAAACGTTTAATTCGCGGTCGCGTTTCGATAAATTAAGTGCGACGAACGATGACGCGGAAACTGTTCTCCGTAAGCGATTCCGTGACGCGTGCGAATCGCATACCGGCGAGGTACGCGCCGAGCGCACTCCATTTAGAAACATATAATTACTGTTTCGGGGACCGTTCGAACACACGCGAAATAGAAATTACTGGCAAATGAAAGCTTACAATCGAATCAGGCTACAATTTTCCGACTAAATTGTTACTCTGACGAACCGGGCTGCAGTCCGGTGCGTAATTCCACGCTTCCGTCGAATACACACAACGGTTTCAAGGGCTCGATCCCGCCACCGAAAAGGCTCAACATTTTTTCCCCGTAAAATACTTTGAAAAATAATATACAACGGGCCCCGCTAAAAAAGTCGTAGTAATAACAAAAATATCCCTAAAGTGGTAGTCTCTGGAAGGAGTGCTGATGAGCCTGGCCATAGTCTCTTATGTGCGTTCTTAGCATGAATTCCACAGACATCATAAGCATAAAATATCCAAAAGAAATAGCTTTAACTGAAATCTGAATGAATTAAATTCTTCTTTTGAGAAAGTTTGAAGAATTTCTTTTCTTACGAAAACCTTTGATATTATTCCAAGTGTCCCATTCTAACAGAATTACTCCTCGATTACAAAATTAGTTTCCTTTTTAAACGACTTCTCTTAGCAAAGGCGCGTCGAACGTTGGAGATCGAAGCAAGTAGAAGAAATTATTGCTCCTCGCGAACGAAACCGTTTTCAATGCATCGGGATCGTACTTTAAACTCGAGTTCCTTCCTCTTTCTCGCGCAGAAACAACAGTTACGCGCAAGAGCGTTCCCTTAACCGGCGAACCGTGCTACAAAGGGTTCGCGCGCTTTTTTTTACCGCCCCTCGACGCGGGGCGTTATCGCGAAAACAAATTACACCATTTCCCATTGTAATTTCTTTTTCACGGTTCTGTGTGCAGCGTCGAAGTATTAAGTGTGCTTCCAAGTTATTGTGCTCGTTTCTCCGGCGCCCGCCAAAGCCGTGGAACAATCAAGGAAGGAAGCGGCCCCGAGTAGGACGGGGCGCGCCCGATGAAGAGGCCATAATTTTCTGATTATACGTTTCCGAATGCCGGCGCAGGAACTGCCGCGACGCCGATGCAGTCGGCGCTAACGATCGCAATTTTACCGGAAGACAATGCACCGTGCTCCAGATTCCTTCGCGGGAGCCTCGCGTTCGGTCCTACTTACAATTAGACTCCAAACAACCGAAGAGCACTCGATACACGATGGGTCGATCTAATCTCTCGATTAAAACATTTTATATCCGCTCTCCGGTCCATTTTAATCCTCAAATAAAAATTACCGTCTTATGAGTCAACATATACCACTTATAACGTTTGTTTACTCGGAGCAAAACGATTCGTCTTTGTGGAAGTTGGAAATACGCGTTTTTTTACAATTAGACTTCACCACGTTGGGTCAATCTAGTCTCTCGATTAAAAACAAACTCAAATAAAAATTACACGTCTCGTGAGTTAGCATATACCGGTTACAACGTTTGTTTACTTAAAACGATTCCGTCTTTGCAGAAGTTGGAAACACGCGATTTCTTACTCGACTTTGAATCGCACTCGCATAATCTTGATGAATTTGCTCGTATTATCCTGCGCGCTGTTTGCTCCCCTTTGTGCGGGAAAGTTCCCCGGGACCGAAATTAAAAGATTAACCGTACGGGCGCGGCGGAATGTCGGATCTTTTTCGATGAAAATGTGCAGAACGAAGGATATTTATTCAAACGTGAGCGTTAAGTAGAAACGGGTTACGTTTTGATACGCGGGAGGCGCAAAATTTTTCGCTCAAAGGATGAATTTTAAATGAGGCGCTTTACAGGTCGGGCATGGATTTTAATACTTTGACGGTAAACAGAATTTTGCTGGATTTTAAATTGAAATCCCGAACTTTCGTCTGCTCTAACTGAGCCTCTGAATGTTGGTTGTTTTCTTTTGCTCCGTAGAGTCTGGATCGCTAAAAATTGCTCTAGATTCCGTACAGAAAGAAACCTGACACTTTTTCTTTCTCAACGTTTGCTCTCTTCGAGGCTGAGGGGTGTCGTGCGCTGGACATAATACCATCCATAATCGCCTAAACGCGTACGGTTCTGATATCCTCGTACGCCGAGGACAATTACTGACAAACAGCTCGGTGGTAGTAATTGCTGGCTTTGCAGTGCGTGCGTGAATGGAACGAGACGAGTGCGTACGCGCGTTCATCGAATGTCGTGATCGGATAACAAGAATCTAGATAACGCAATCGTATAGACTGTCGACACTCGAGGCTCTCGGCCATTACCCCCTGGCGACCCGTCCATTGTGCGTACCGGCAAGTATTTTTCACCGATTGTTTCCCAGACGACCGATTCCACCAGCAATTTATGAATCGTCGTTCTCGTACTCTTTCGCTGCTGCCTCCAATCTTCACCGCGATTCGACGTGTTCGCGGCATTTCCATTTGTTCGCGGCACGAAACGTCCGGATAGCCATCTCCGTGAATGATTAATGGCCTCTTATCTGGCCTTCCGTCTTTGCGGGAAAAAAGTGCTGCAACCCCGACGATGCGTTCTCTCATTTATTATCGACGCGTCCAAGGAAACGGAAACGTAGACGAGACGCGAGATATCTCCGATTCCCATCGTAAGAGTACCAATTGTATTTAGACAAATTAAGGGACTCGAGATATAGATTTAATCTCTCGAGTCAATTTTGGCGGGTTACGTCCGTATATTTCAAATATTTATAGACTGGGAATGTTCCATTTGTTCGACTGTATAAAGAAATTTTAAGTAGATCGTTAGTTATTTATATACGTGAATCAAAGTTTATAACGCTATATGCGAGGATAATATGGGGTCTGGTTTCTTTATTAAACAGATTCTAGTTTAGCTTCATTAATTCCATATTAAATTCTGTATTTTGTAGTGATTCTTAAGACTTGCCTGACTTTGGCGTCGTATTTTACTCTCCCTAAAGATGAAAAAGGTCTTCCCTTTCTACCTATAACCACTTTTTACTCGTCTCGAAAGTTCACACGAGTAATTGTCACTCTTACACTTTTATCTGCTGAAACGAAATTGCAAACTAAGAGAAGAAGTAAAGTAATAATTCAGCTTAACATCGCAGATTATTTGTCATCGTTGAATTTATAACCTTCGCGAAGTATTATCGAAGTCCGATAAGTCGGTGCTCATCCTCTTACTGTGTTTAAGATATCTTTGGCTTTCCTAAGTTTAGCATTCCATTACAAAGTTTTACTTTTACTTTTCACATTGTGTGATAAAATAGTTGCTGTGTAACCGCTTTGAAATTATTTAATATACAAAATACTACCCGGGGTGAAACATTGTTATCCTAATAATCGAATCTAAAATTTGAATCGACGATTCGTGAAAATAAAATTAGCCCGACTCTGGTGCAACAAGATATCGTCGTTAATATCAGAAATCTCTCCGATCCCGTGGACAGAGAAAATAAGAGAAACTCTAAAATTTCCTCGATTTTGTTCGTCGTAATTTGGACGGGTTACACCGTCTTCCCACGAGCATTCCGAGGAGCGATATAATTATACGAACTTGTTTCTCGATCCCCGAAACGAACCTGTCCCCTGCCACGGGATTCATCACACGATAATCACCGGCGGTCCGTCAAGATCCCGGGCGATACCACTGCGATCGAAAGAGCGGACAGCCGAGCGAGCGTGTCTTTAATTACCGTCAGCGAATATTTGCAGATTAACGGCGACGGGACCCGGCACGGTAGCCGAAATAAATCTCTGGCAAAAAGGCGAACAAAGCGCGACAGGAAAGACGAGGGGGAACGGGTTGAAATAAGGCAACGCACGGCAACTCGCGTGTAAAAATTCGCGTTCCTTCCCTCGCTCGGTGGCATCGCGCGCAAAATAACGGAGCGCTCGCAAATATTCCGTCTCGGAAGCCCCGAGCACCGAACGGTCGAGATTAATAATATCCAAAGCATACGACGAACATCGAGACGTTAATTGCAATTCGTTATCGGTAATAGAAGCGTCGAACAGAAGCAACTCGGGAAATACAAGAATAATCTGACATTGTGTACTGGAGATTTTGCCATTTTATTTATTAGAGGGAAATTATTGCAGAGCAGAGTTTATGGAGATCCTCTCTTAAGGTGTTCAGTTTCCGTAAAATTTCGTGCATCATTAATGGAAACGAATGAATCGATCTTCCTAATTAAATCCTTAGATAGGGAGAAAAGTCTGTATGCGATCAGACTATCGATGATTTCGAACGCAGCATTTTGAATGCCAATTGGTCCGCAATTACGAATATCCCGACCAACTTCCTACCCTTGTAACTATAAAATTTCATTACTACACGTTCAGCAATTCTCAATCGATGCAGTTGCAAACAAACATTGGATACGTGCGCATGAAATCGCGATGGCGTTTCGAAATAACCGCGCGTATACGTATGTCTAAATAAATGAGTTATTGAAATAAAATGAACGTTAGTCGAACGATACGTGCAAATAATTCTATTTAAATAATGACACAAAGAGCGAACGTTGACAGAATTCGACGCGCCTGTCCATTGCTTGCCGTTTCTACTGATTTCCAAAGTCCGTTACCGTTACGGGCTCCCGATTTATTTAACTGAGGATCTGTAAAGAATGGCCCTGACCGATGTCCGCTACGCGAAGGAAGTCTGTTTTTTCGCCCGTACATGAATTTTCACGATAGTTATGCTACCCGTCGTTAATTTATGCGCGTCGTACGGCGACTCGCGTGTAAAAATTCGGGTTCGTTCCCTCGGAGTATATAACGGAGTAGCCGCGATATTCGGTCTCGTGATTGGAAAAGAAGGGCTTGGAAGGGCTCCCGGAGCCCCCCGGGTTTAATAAGATTCAAGACATGCACCGTACGCGCCACATGTATACACGCATATATGCGGGTACACGCGGAGGATCGTCGCGCAAATCGTGCCGTGGTATCAGTATGCACGTTGTGGCGTCGTCCGATCATAATTAGCATTTAATTAATTCGACTAATGTGCGAAACACGTTTATATTTACGAGGAGGTAAGCCCGGCAGCCTGGGCGAGTGTTGCTTTCCTTCGTCTCTACCTGTCCGAGTATTCTCTTTTGCCGTTCGTGGCCGGGACCGTGTGCCGTGCGTGCACGTGTGCGCCCCTGTATCGTGAGCACGGACTATAGACACTCGATTTCGGGCGTTTGATCAATTTACGAGCCCCGGCGACGGGACAAAAAGGCCCCGGATCCCCCTTGCGATCGCGCGACGTAGAAACGCAATTAATTCCGTTAAAATCTAAAAGGAATCGCCGGAACGCAATTAATTCCGCTAAACGAGCGAAGAAGCGTTCGGTTGAGCCGTTTAGGTAATTAGCGAGCGAGATTGCCTCGCGATTGTTGGACGCCGCGTCTGCGACACGCGAGGGCACAGGGCACTCTTTGACTATTACGAAACGCATTTTTTTCACTCCCGAGAGCCTCTATGGCGCGAATAATACTGTTGGCGAAGGGCCCGCTTCTTCGCGAAAAAAGCGAGACGAATAAAATTTCTCTGTGTCGGAAGCTTCCTGGTTCTCCGTACTAAACGTTATTTATATTTTTTTAGAAAAGTATTCGAAATTTACTTAAATATCGTAACCACGGGTCGAGCCATTATTCAATTTGGCGTCGCTGCAGACAAACATTCTCCACTCGGTTGTATTGTTATTGTAGTTTATTGATTTTCGATTTATCTCTTTACGGAGACTCAACCCCAGCCTGCCTGGTAGCACTATATTCGACCAGCCACCCTGCGTTTCGCTGATAAAATATAAATCACCGTGAAATTTTTAGTAATATCCAATAAAATCGTATCACCGTAGACGAGCGTGACAACTATTTCGAAATAACGTCACGAAGCTTCTATTAATTTCTATTCTCTCTACGCTTTCTCTACTTTTACAATTAGTCTATTCTCGATCGCAGTGCTTGTTGCAAGATGCTCCACGGTTATCGGTATCGATCGAGCGATCGAGAGAACCGGCGTCTCGAGCAGCGCACGAATCGACAACGGAGCCTCGCGATAAGGAACAATCGCTGCAATTTCACGCGCGAAGCATCGGTCCGGGCGGTATCTAGGATCGAGCTGGCCTTCGATCGTCGTCGAACGAAACGCCCGGAGAAAAAGCGTCGAAGGACGTTTCTGCTGGCGAGGGTCGAGGCAGCCGGATACCACTCGACGCCTCTCGCCAACGCGGTTCTTTCTGGAAAAGCCACGGAAGAGAGGATGAATGGCGGTACTCGCGGCGATCGGGGTCGTGCTCGCGCGAACGAGTCGAGCATGTCGGACGCCGCTGACGCCGAGCAACGGAACAGCAGCATCGGAGGCGTCGGTGTAACCGCAACAGCGCCAACAGCAACGCGCAACAACGCGTGTCGGGAACAGTACACCTACCACCATCGTCTCTGGTTCCCTCCTCGCGAAAGTAGCGCGCTCGTAGCCCTCTTCTTGCATGGAAGAGGGCAACCGTGGCTCGCCTGGATCTCCGACTCTTTCCTCCGTCGACTCCTCTCGTCGTCCTTCTGCTCACCGTCTCGCTTCCGCTCCTACGCTGACGCGTCCTGTGCTCTCGCTTCGCCCTTGCACTCTCATCCTTCCATTCGACTCCTTGCCTGCCCCCTGCTCGCTTCTAAGGACGCTCGAAACCTGTTTATTCTTACGTCTCGCGATGGGATGCCGCGATCAGGCCCCAGAAGACCGCAGGCAGCCGGCTTCCAGCGCGAGGATCCGTGCACGTGGGGGCCCGCTCACCGAAATACCGGGCCCGTTCGTTTCTATCGGACCCGCGACCCAGCCGTCGCGACAGAATCCTCAACCACTGGGCAAAATTCTAATTTCAAAGTTCACGGAATAAATTAATATTTCGATTCGATTTCATGGCTGTGCATCTTTTCTGAGAGGAGATGTCAATAATTTTTCATTTTTTATTAAGAGAATATTATCCTACAAAGTGTTGAACGGGGGGCAATTGCAATCATTTTTGGTGAATAGACATACCCCCGAAATCCTATCCACTTTCGAGAAAAAAATTCGAGTAAATGCTGAAAGTTATGGATGAAAAAAAAGATTTTCGAATCGTCCTGGAAAAATTATTTTTAGTTGCAGGGGGCAATTGCACGCATTTTTGGTCAACAGACATACCCCCAAAATCCTACTCAGTTTCGAGAAAAAAATTCAGTACGGTTGGAACTTTAAACGTTAATAACTGTTTAACGAAGCCTTCATCAACAAATTGGTATTCTTGATTTTCGTCTTATTTTGGCCTCTAGAATTCCCCATTAAAATTTATCCCAGGCGTGAAGGCTAATAATTTTTTAATTCTAATATAGTGATTTGTAATAAGAAACTGTCGCACCTCGATATCGTTCTCCCGCGGTCCACCAGAGAAATAAATTACACATGGATAGTACGTTCCAAACGAAATGATTTTGAATAGGAGTATTTTATTTTTATCCTTGGCGAGAGAACTCGCAAGTTCAGCTCATTGTTTCGCGGAGAACTGATTTCTGGAACAATGGACCGTTGAATTCTGGGGAACAATGTAAGAGATGCCATCGGTTTACCGCTTTGCAGTAACTCTACATCAGGTCGCGTTATTTTTAAATCATTCTGTCCAAAGCAAAAACCTCAGTCAAATCTAAAGGGGAGGGGAATCTCTTAAGTTTCGAAGGATACTAATTTCGAAACCGTGGAAAAAGTCTCCAAGAATCGACAAAAGAATTTGCATTGAGCAGAGCGTGGATTGTCGTTGAGGCACACCTTGGTAGCGAAACTTTTCGTCCTCGACCCTTGCGAATATTCTACACAGGGGAATGTGCTCGCAGGAAGGTGACACCGGATGGGGTGTCCGTTGGAGAAGTTCGAAGATTACACGAGGTCGTCGGAGATCGGCTCGCGCTGTTGCGAGCTTTATGGCAAGACGAGCACAGTCACGGGTGGCTGAACGGAAACAGGAAAGCAAATAACTCTGACAAGGGGAGTTTACCATTTGGACGAGCCAACGGAACGAAGCTTAAAAGCCAAAGGTCGTTGCGTAGAAAATCGTATAACGTTTGCCCGTATTTGATTAGTCATTTTGATAAAAAACTGTATTAACCGCTTAACGCTATAACTTCGAGCACACTCCACGCCCATGTTGCGTTTCTCCGTTAAAACGTGCTCGATTGGACATTCGAAAGCTTAACCAGTATAAAAACTACCAAACGTGAACGAACAAAACTGTGTGGGGGAAAAATTAATAGTATGTTTTTACTACTTTTTTAAGTTGTAATTAAATACGATGGAATTACCATGTAAGCCGAACTATAAAAATAGAAGATGAAAAGATTCGCGAATTAGAAAGTACCGTGACATTAAAAACGTCTTCATTGCTTTGGAACGTCCATACTGTTAGAAAAAGGGATTATGTTGGTAGCGAGATGGAGGAAAAGTTTAATTCCAGGCAGTTAAATGTAGTAAGCCCCGCTTAACTCTTAGGATACGTTCTTAAAATTTAGATGTCTAAACGAAACAGAGCCGAGCGAGGTTATTTTAACCTTAAATAGGAACAGGTGAAAGCATCTTATAGCATTTAAAGAAGCGTCTCTATTAACTTGACTTGCCTGCTTCTGACCGTACTTAGTAATTCTATAATTTCAGCTATACATGAACTACTTTATATTCATTAGAACCGATTAAATTATTTAAAGGAGTATTAATATTCAACTTACAACTTCATAATGGATAGGAATACGATGATTAGCCCTCGATTATTATTATAGACAGTCAAGTGAAGAAAAATAAAATATTCTTAAAACTCTACTTATATCATTTTTCGATCGATTGACTGAAATATGAATCTAAATTCAACTAATTTAGACAATGACGGATTCCAAAAAAAAACTCGTTACGATCGCGGGTGTGATTTATCGTGGAACGATTCGCCGGTTCCGGATAGAATGGCTCGCCACGATTTTCCAGGAGGAAAGCGAAACCAAGAAAGTCCCCCGAGAGGTCGTCTCGCCTAATAGCAGTGGCTGCAAAGAGACCGATAGAAATTCCCGCGGAAGAATTTATCGGGCGATTAGTTTCGAAACTGCGGAAAGTGGAGCTGTCCCGGCGCGTCTCCGGGCGGGAAACGGGAGGAAGACAGAAGCGTGCACCGAGGGGACGGAGACTTAGGTGAGTCCGCGCGAGACGCACCAAGAACGCGTCTCTGGTACGAAATTGGCACCGGGGAAACACAGAAGCCGACGACGGGAGAAAGGGAGGAGGAAAAGACACCGACGGGACGCGGTGGAAGCGGACGTCGCGAAGTAGAATAAGAAAAGGCGAGCGCGTCGCCGTGTCTGGACGAGCACGAATTCCATCGCGTCGCAATCGGGTTGCTTAGAACGCCGGTCGCACTCCCATGCTCCCTTCTCGGTACCTGTACCACATCGAAGATACCGAGATACCATATAGAAGCGGCAAACGGTCTAGCATAAGAAGGCGGCGAACTTCTTCCTTGGCCTCCGCGAATCTCTGCCCTGCAGGCCGTATCCCTGCCTAGGCTCCAGCAACCTGTTTCGTCCCGACCAAGAGTGTGGCGCGCGAAGCGTCAGGTTACACGGCACAGTAATGATTCTTAAGATGAACGTCGTTCCGGGGTTGGCGCGTTCATCTTTCGTGCAGCGAACTCGAAATTCGATACCAAGAGATATTTAGACGCGGCGGTATCGCTCAGCCTCGGAGTGGCCTTTATCTCTTGCCGACTAGCGAAGAAAAAGAGCTCGTATCGTGTTTCAAGTATCGTATTTCACGCGTCGCTGGATTTAAGGGGGATCCACCGAGTTCAACTTACGAATCGCGGCTGCATTTGGGGTCGTTTTAAGAATCATTAGTGATCCATAGGAGAAAAAAGAGATGGCAAATTTTCCCTGTTGCCTCTAGAGACAATGGAAAGACAATAGCAATGAAGTGGGGGAAACATTTAGATATCAAACGTAGGATCACTGTATTACGCGTATTCTTCATTTCCTCTACGGATACGATGAATCCTAATGGGGATAGGCGCGATAACCCGCGGGTACGTCGATACGTGGCTAGCAGCCTGACGGAATGCGAATTAGTCGGAAGAGGAAACTATGATTTGACGAGGAGTTCGCATACCAATGATGACGATGATAAAGTAATCGACTGGCGTTTCAATCGCAATAACTGAAGCGCTCGCTTCGACCATCTTCTTGCACCAACGATCGCATACATCGTTTTGATAGATGCGTCGGGTTGACAGCTGTTATTGTCCACGATACGTCGTCTTTTCGGACATTTCGTAGTTGGATCCCCGTCAATTTTACGTAAAAAGAATAGTCGAACAATTTGTATGCTCTAGTAATCAATTCATGACTTTGTAATACTAATAGCTTTGCTACAAAGAGCAGTTTGTTACTGCGTTTCGTCTCGGATCCACCAGTCGGATTCATCAGTAAGGCTTATCTAGCAGAGCCTGCTTTGGACGTGACGCTATTAATCATTTGAATAATCTGTTCAAACTAATTGTGTAGTAATAAACTATCGAGTAATAGGAGACTGATCGAAAGATTAATAGCATTACGTCTTAGGCAAAACCTGTTAGATAAGCGTTAACAAAGAGTCCAGCAGATTTTGGTCGAAACGTAACAATATTGCTCTTCGATACGAATAAGTGACAATTTTATAATTATTTTCAATATACTAGGAAAGAAACCCTGGTTTAAAGAAGAATATGAGCTATTATCGTTCTAAAATAAACAGAAAATAGAAAGAATCCTAATAACAAGGCGAAGCATAAGGAAAGGGATATCCAAATAAAATTTCTTAATGAATTTACTACTGTAACGTAGTAATAAATATATAAATATCTTTCGTATTTACTGAATCTTGGTGAACCAAAGTCGTGGTCCAGTGGGATTAGCGTTAAACATCGGAGAACTATATTTTCGATCGAGTAGAACGACAAATCTTTACCCACCGACAGGATTCTCACGGGCTCGTCTACCCGCCAGGAAGGATTTGAAGTTCCAGGACTCGATCCCCTTTAAGCCGTCGCGTGTAAATCGAGCGGCAGCTACAAGAATTGAAATCAGATTTCGATTTCGGTTTTCCATTCTGCTTTACGTGCGCCCGGAGTCTCGCTATTGGAAGTCTTGCGCCAATGCGAATACCTACCGGTTCCCGAGATAGCCATTGATACTCATCGGGCTGTACGTCTGTGTCGCTTACAGGCTATACTTCGGATAACTATCATCCCCGGTGTATGTGTCCGTTCATGCGCGAGTGTAGGTGCGGGTACGTCCGCCCGAGAATACGATTATACGCCATAACTCCTGCGTTATTGTGCATCCCCTGCCAGTCTAACGCCGCGATACGTTCCCCGTTCATTTTTCCACATAAACATCGCATCCTCCCGCCGGCTATGTATTTTATCCGTCTTATTCTTACTCGCGAGACCGTGTGCGCGTCAGATACCAGCCTCTGGAGCCTCCATTACGTTCATAATCGTTCCCACTCCTGGCATCCGAATTCCTTCTCACAAAAGGAACCGATTAGGACGAGCGACGAACAAATTTAAGAATAATTCAACGCTTTACGCATTCAACATTCTTCAGTATTACCGTAATTCTCCTAAATGAAACGCTACTACGACAGTGTGATTACAAACTGGATAAACTGGGTTTACAATTGATCGTTTCTAAAAACTAAATAAATAGATACAGAGAAAAATTTAGATCGTTTGTCTTAATTATTAATTAATCGTACATGCACGTTTACGATCGACAAATGAAACATTCCGAGGAGTAATTAGATACCATAATTTTTAATTTAGAATCCCTGGTGCAAAGAAGCTTAAAAGTAAATTGAAAATAAAAAAGTTTGAGGATAATACACGTAATAACAGGAAACCGAAAAACGAAATGAATTATGCATGGTCGTTCGAGTTGTAATCTGGGACGAGCTCGTAGTAATTACAACCACGGTTAAAAACTGTTTTTACTTTGTCGGAATTACAGTGATAGTTCGAAGTTTTCAATATTCGAAGTAACTTTTTTTAAAAACGATCGAACTCTAGTATTTTAGAATCATTTACCGAGATTGCATCTCGCGGAATAGGATTTTCTTGTTAGAATCGCTGCTCGCGGAGTCGTTAACAAAATGACGTATACATTTTCCGCTCTGGATACTTATTTTCTATTACTTAATTATACACTCGAAGTCGGTCGCCACTTCGCCGCGAAGATTCCAGAGACTCCTCAGCTACGTCCTCCTCGTAACCACGATGAATTGGTCACTTACTACTGGTAAATTAAATTTTATTACCAACATTCATTACGCTGTTACGTTCACACAAAAAACACTGACCTGGACTGACTTAGCAGTCCTCCAGCGCGGACCAGGTCAAATGTTATTAACATTTTTCGACGAGGTCTACATTACGAAGTACTTTAAGCCACTGTTGGGTAATAAACTCTTCAACCAAAAAACTTTTAGGTACCCGTTTTATTATTTTTAGTACGCCCACCTAGAAATTACGACTTTCTAACCGACGAGTCTCATCACTTAAAAGCTTAGCATAAATTCTTCTGTAAATAAAATTTCGAATAACCTTTAGTACCAACTAATAGACGCAAAGAACGACGAAGGTAATTTCGTCGCCTAACGCGGATTCATCCAAGAATCGAGGCAGTATCCATCGAGCTAGTCTCGAACTATGCAATAAACCGACTGTATCCCATTTAACCGTCGTGATCCAAATCAGTGATTCTCAGGATCAACGCAATGTCTACGACAATACTCATCGCGCGACTGCGCCAAGATACCCGGGAATCCTAGTCTGCAAAGTCGAATAAGGCAGAGTTTCGTCGCTCTGGCGAACACAACGGCGAAGGGGTAGGACGTTGGAGATCAGCGGACCAACGAGCAGGAAGAGGAACGAAGACAGAGGCAGCTGGAACTTCGCGAAGTCTTTGCCTTCCTTCGTTGATTCCCTTCCAAGCCATACCTAGGCTGAGCGCGGAACTAGGCCACCTAGCGCTTTATTTCCTCTCGTTCGCCCCCTTTCCTACGTCGTATACTGTTTTCTTCGTCTACCACCTGCAGAGGGAAATCCACCGGGACCGTAATACCGAACTTCTGCTAAATTAATTTCCAACGATTTACATATGTCGCCCGCTATCGTTATGATAACAATACGAGCCCTACCCCGACCATCGTTCCCGGACTCCCCTATTTCCTCGTAAGAGGATTTACTCGCGATTGGTGGCGGTTTTGGCGACGAGGAATCGATAGCGCCCGCCAAGATGGACGAAAGATTCCGGGCCGGGCGCGACGAGTAACGGATATCGGTAATTGGTTCGGGGGATTAGTACGGCAGAACGTAGATTGTCGGAAATAATTGAGACAAAAGCTTCCCGATAAACGAATTTTCGTATAATCGATCGACGGGGACAGAGATAAAAAGCATGAGGAGCACGAGTAATTTGTGTTACCAAAGACTGGGCACGATAGATTATTGCTGGGAAGTTGTACGCTTTAAGAGCTAGTCTTATCTCCAGCAATAATAGACTACTCCAAAATCAACGCTTCGTACTGCATGTTAGAAGTGTTTGCTTTATCGAGCCTACTAGTTTATTCAACTAATTATTCGTTAATTTTTCAGAGAAATTAGTTTGATTGATCTAATTTGAAATGACACGTACCTTTTAACTAAAATTTGGAAATTTACAAATAGCGAACTTCAAGAATTTAGTTCGATAATTGTATTTATATTAAGCAAAGGTAAATTGAGAGTAATGTAGAAACGTGTGGAGTCAATCCATATTCCTGAAAGTTTTCCCGCGATTAATCGCATATTTTCGATTATGGAAAACGTCGGATTTCTCAATTTTCCTACAAACCTGTGGGTGTAATTCGAACAAAGCGCCGGAAGAATCGTGTAACATCGTAGGTTCGTTACCAAATCCCGGGCACGATTCAGCTGCAACGGAGTGCAGCTAGGTCAGATAGCTGAACCGCATATCACAGGGGTCTACTTTATGGCGAGAGAGACGGAGCGCGGAACAGGAAAAGGAGTCGGATCTCGTACAATTATCGCATTCGCTACAGTTGCTTTACGAGCTTCGTTTGGAAAGGAAGTTCGTGTCGAAGAACTCCTCAAAGAACTCGTTTTGCAAATAAAAATTCCATATTAACTCCATAATGACTATCCTGTTAAAAATCACGAACAGGGTTCGTCGATCCCAATCGTATCTCCCACGTCTTTCACTAACAATGTCTGAATCGTGCAAAATTACAAATATCCCACGACACACGATGTGCAAACAAACAATTTCTTCGAAACATTTTACAAAACGATAAATGGTATATTTTTAAGATTCGTCCTCGTTCTTTCCAGAGCGACCGTTCCAGTCCCGCGACCGCGTCGATAGAAATTTCCATCGCCGGATTCGGACATGTCGCGGTTCGTCGCGCGGCGCGTACCACCACGAATCTAAATCGAACGTCTAAAAAAATTGTTGGGAATATATTGCAAACCATAAAAAGTCGATACCCGGCGAAAGGTCGTTCCCTGTTTCGTTCGCGTTCCCGGTGCCATCTGTCTAAAAAAAAAAAAAAAAATACCCCGACCCGAATAAATCCCGAATCGCCTGCCCCCTTTCCTCCTCCGCGCGACTTCCCTTTCGAGCGAGCTTTTCGATCCAGTCCAATTTCATCGAGGTGTCAATGGGCCTTTTTCCAAGTCCCAGCTCCCACCTGTTTTTCCCTCTCGCGAAACGCTTTGAATCCGACCGATTGGCAATTGGTCTACGCGCAATTGATAGACGTTACATTTGAATGGAACGAACGGGCTGTATCGAAGGGGCCGAATAACAATAGGCGACCGAACGAAGAATAAACGAGCTTGCTGTCGCTCTTTGTCCCGCGCGACGACCATCCTACGGGATCGTTTTCTACGACTCTTGCTCGCGATCGCACGCCACGGTCTCGTTTTTCCAAACGGCGATGCAACGAGACTTGTCCCTACTTAACTGGCAATACGTCCGACCTGGCCGGACCGCGAAGTGCTTCAACGACACCCTATAACATAATCAGTCGACGATGTATTTATCGGGCCATCTGAGCACAATGCCCATTGTCCAGCGGTACCTGTTTTCGCGCCGCTTAGCGAGTGACGCTTAGTTACCGAACCTCTGCGCCGACTGGCGTCGCAACCAATAAAACTCGTTGCTCTCTCGACGAATAACCTACGCCAGTTGCCCTACTTTACGACGAAACGATGCTGATCCGATGCAAAACTCAAGACTCAAAACGTTATTCAATACTTTGAAAAAATTTCCAAACGAGTTCGCTAGAATATTTAGTTCAAATCAGTACTTGACAAGTGTTGTGAAAAGGATCGAGTGACGAAAGTTTGAAGCTTCGTGAGTGGAGAAGAAATTATCTAGAAAATTGTATATGGTGTTTGTGTGTGGCTCCAAGTGTCCAAAATTGAATTTTTTTTAATTGATGTATAAATGAAGAAGAAAAATTCATGCAGTAGAAGATTAACAAAATAGATATTCTCGAATGTAAATATAATATTCTGGACTCTACGTGTCAAATTCCATCAGAATTGGAGGTCGACAGCGTCAAGTAATCACTGTTCGCATTCTCCTATGTCCAGTACCGATGTTTCCAACTCCCATGAGTGCGCGAATTTGTATATTCTGTTCTTTGTGCCTTCTTTGGAGCGCAAAATGGAGCAGGTTTCCTGTATCTCGGAGATGTAGTCGTCGGTACTATTAAGGACAAGGAATCTTTCGCGGTTAGAAGAAGTTGAAGAAAGGAAGAAAGAAGAGTGTGGGAAACTGTATGTTCTCTTGGGTCTGTCAGTGGTCTTCTCAGTAGACGGGGTCCGCCATTGTGGTGAGGAGACATCGATACCAGGACGAAGGATCTATATAAAAGGATCGATCCCAAACCACTGTATTTATTATACAAATGTGATTATTTTTCATTACATTATATTATTTAAAAGAGATAAGAATGTTTAAACAACTTGTTTCTGTTCCCATCATTCTTCTTAAATCTTCCGAATAACAGTAGCTCGTTTTAGACCGACAATTAATCGATACTTCTTACTATCAGATGTTTTAAGTTTGATAAAATACATGCAAATTTACAACTCCTCGAATATAATAATGTAATGCGATCATTTTGGAAACAGATCACTTTCCATGTTAAGTATCGATGTGTTATACCAGAAACTCTGGAAAAATCGTAACCACAAGTTTATCTTGCAACCACGACCCTCAGACATACGTAACTTTTAAGGAGGCATCATTAGCGATCGAAACGAGGAATACCAGACAAATTTGAAGCTGAGCCTTACGTATCTATTCTCCGTAGCGATATCGTTAAAACGTTCCGCTGTAATTTTCCATGCATCTTCGCAAAGTTCCGATATTGACTGAGATCAGAACACAGAGGGTCCATTCACCACAAGTTGACGACGCGCGCGAATAAATTTTACTGTTTCCGGCATGCAGCGCGCGCGACTTGGTTCGCGGAACGCGAATCGAGAAGGCTTCAATATTTCAAACGTATCCTTTCTCTGGATACGTTTTCGAGCTTCCTCTTCCACTTTCGCGAAAACTTTCGGAAAGGAGAACGATAAATAAGTCTGCTTTTACTCGACTGATACGACTCGTGATTTTTCTCCCTGTCTTCTGCCTTCTACAATGCGATAAACATATAAGCGACGTAAAGTGTAGAGAACAATAAAAGAGAACCGAGAGACGTTTCGTTCCTGTTATTCCTTCTGTTCGCCGTAAACCTGGTTTGCATATTTAGCGATACCCGGTCGCCCGGCGCTCCGTGCTTTTGTAATGCTTTCTCGATAAAAGAACCCGAGGCGGAGCGTGCCTTTAAACTATTTCTGCGAGTCGCGAATTTTTCGTTCCCCTTGTCGACGTCTGGAATCGGTGGGCGAGGTCGCGGAACCAGCTCGAGCGCATTTATGGTCCGAGTCTATCGTCGTACATCTTGTCTGCTCGACGGAATCGTGACGTTAATTCTTTTACCCGCGCGTTAAAGAGGACTAAATTTCACGTAAAAAGCGATATAAACGTAGGGAGAAGGTCGAGTAGAAAGAATGATCTCGACTCGGAGAGGGCGATTAGACGGACATGTGACGCAATCACGGTCGATCGCTCTCGGCGGTTCAATTTTTCTTCGTTAAACGGAAAGGATCAAAAGAAAGGATGGAGAAGTGGCAAGAAACAGGGCGAACCGGGTCGCTATCGCCGACAAAACGCCTGGTTTCATCGGGAAACGAAGGCGAGCAGGTCCTGCGGAAGGACGCGGAGAATTTGGTCTCGCTCGAAGTCGCCGACGATCACGCCCATATTCGGGGATATCGAAGTTTCCGCAGGAACGGACGCTCCGTGAGATATGAGTTGGCGAACTGTCGTCGAAGCCCGGCGTCGTTCGCTGTCGTCGTCGCCGGGAAAATAAAACCTGCCAGATTACGGGGGCCACCGGTATGAGGTAGCCGAACGAAAGGCAAACGATGACCGTGGCTGGCATATTGCGGCTCGAACTTTTTCGCGTTTCAAAGGAAGAAGAAGCTCCGTCCTCAGACCACCTCCGGCCAATCTATTGTTTCCGCTGGATCCAAGATTTTACACGCGACACTCCATTTTCCCCGCGAGATCCTCGTTCGGTAACCCAACGACACAATTCCCAAGTATATTGTAAAACTCGATACACACTTCTCTTTATATTAAGTGTTTGTCTTCGTAATGTCGTAAACCGAGTTTCAACGATATATAAAATTTATTAGATCACCTAACGTTCAAACGTGTAGGTATATAAATAAAAAATGTCGCTCCGTCATTTACCAGCGGAGCGACAGGTCGAATTTTTTACTGTCGATGCAGGGAATCCGGGCGTCGCGACGCTCGACAGCGACACAAAACACGTTGTCGTTTCGCGTCTCGCGGAACGTCGCGAGTGCCTTCGCGAAAATCACGAAAATCGCGAATTTCTTCGCGGAAATAGGTTGCCAGTCGAAGGATGCTTCCCCAAGACGCGAGTTAAGCTGGGAATATGGGTCACGCGGGGGAAACAAAGTCCATTCGAAGAAAGGACCGACGAAGTCGACGCAAGAGAATCTAACTTCTTTATTAGAAGCTACGTAAATGACGTGTCTTCGTTCGTTCTTCGAGAAACGGAATTTTCAAGCAAAGAATATCACAAAAGGCTAAGTGATTTTTCCGCGCTTCGGAAGGAGTCGTTAACGAAACGTCGCGACCTTTTACGACGTCCACAGGCTCCCACGGAGCGCTCGGAGCTAATTATTTGTTAAACGAAATCTTAATTGCAAATACAAGAACGGTTAAAGCTGGGAATTTCCATTCGAAGGAAAGTTTTTCTCATCTTTTTACGTTGAGGTTCTAGAGGAACAATAAATTCGTAGAAATTGATATATGAATCGTTTCCTAAAATAGGGAAATACAGATAAACTATGGTTAAATCTGATTTGTGTTCTAATCTAGTTATGATATTTAATATTGTACGAATTATCTTCACTCGACAAAGTGAAACGTATTGTTCCTGGCAAGACAAATGAATCGATTAAAAGGTGAAGACGTCTAATAAAAATAATATCATGGAACTCGTTGAACGCAACGCCACCCAATGATTCGCTTAATTTAAAAGTCGTTTCGTTTAACTTTTAACGACCGGCGTTATCGTCATCGTTAAATTGCTTCCATTTCCACGCATTTTTAATGTTGTTACAGCAACCCCGAGCCTCTGCCACCGAATGACTTCGGGTTACTACATCGATGTAATTACTTCGTCATAAAATAGAGTTTACACGGTAACTAACTTCTGCAGTTGTAACATTAACGTTATAGCTTCGACGTAAATCGGATCAGGTAAACATAATAATAGTTCACGCCGACAGTAGCGTAAATTTAACTAATTCAATTATTACAAATGCAATTATTGGGTTAATTATTACACCCTCCCTACCCATATTTCTTGACTTTCGAACGCGTTGCTTCAATTTTGAAAACTAACCTTAAAAACCTTTTTATTCTCGATTCAGATAAACAGTACAAGTTATAAGTAACTTGTATGTTTCTTAATTATTTACCTGTTTTATTCGAAATATTTCGAATAAATTTCACCCTAAGTGATTAAGAAGTACGTAGCTGCAGCGACCACGGTAATCACAGATGGATGTACGGGAACAAAAATTCTCTGGTCGGTGGACGTCGAATCCGGTGTACGTTTTCGGATCCGGAAGTGCAGTGCACGGGCAACGATCGCGCGTACACGCGAAGTGCATCTGGTGACAAACGTGTCGGTAACCGACCGACGCCAGTGAAGGCGATTCGTCGTCAACCAAAGCGTAAACTGCATTTCGGCTTCTCCCTATTCCCCCGGCGGCGTAACCATTTTTCCAGCCCAGCGATATATCACGGAGCACCGCGTCCATTCTACGCTCGACACATACGCCGTGCACAGGATCGGTCACACGTGTCCACGTTTTCGCGAAACGCGCGGGAAATCCTTCTCAGTTGCTTTCATACGATTCCCTTTCGACTAATCACGCTTTTCATCGCGATGAAGAACCAAAATATTAATTGCACGCGTTATGTCAAAGAATCGAAAGAAGGAGAAATTTGTCGAGTGCCTGCAGCAGGATTATTTAATACCGGTGCAAAATTCGTAAGACTTGTTCCTTATTTTTACACCTGCTGGCCCTGGGCCCTTTACGAGCACGATTCGTTCTCGCGTTGTCGGTGCGCGCGATATTTATACGTCGTTATTGCTGTTGCTATCGTTCTTGCGCGCGAACGAACGGGCTTTCAGTTACATCTGGGAGTAATAAAGCAGAAGTGGGACGCGACGTAATAAAAAATGAAATAGTGGAACTATCGCGGTGGGGAATAAATTTTCAGTCGCGATGCCGCGGCACCAGTCAACGGGTCGCGCGTATTAGCTTTCGACGAGCCACACTTGCGGTACCATTCCTCCCCTGGTGCTATTAACGATCGCATTGTTGCTGAATGAAACCTCCAACCAAACTATACTAAGACTATTGCGAAATAAATCTTCCAGATTTGCACGAATAACATATTTGTTTCTTTCGATCGAAATCTATGAGCCATGTATTCCAAAAACATTTTATAACTGAGGATTTGTACCTTATCCATAATATCCCTTATATTGTACACCAACCCAGAACCATTTATATCGACGATTAATTTTTTAAATAAACCCAACATCGAACGAATTCTTAGATTTAAGAGGTCTAAAATTGTTTGAAGATGCGATATAAGGAAAAGAGAGACCGTACCGACGATTATGTTGATCGGAGGAGGATTGAATTCGCGAACGGTTGATCGAATACCAGGTGAAAATCGGCGCATGCGCGGGGGCCAAGTGCGTGCATCCGCAGCGTCGTATTAAAGATTCACCGGGCGCACACTGTCGTGCATAATAAAGGTCGTTGCACATTTGCACGCGTCCGAGTTGCACGTAGAGGCGAAGGAGGAGAGTCGGTGTCGGTGGATCGAGCGGTCCGCGTGGTCGTGGAAGCAACGTGTGCGAGCAGAGGAGAGGCCGGTGCCGTTGGTCGTTGCTGGTTGCTGCGAGGAAGACCAGGCATGTTTGCCGACAACAAATAAACGAAAATAAAGTGGCCCGAGTAGCTACTCCGGAGCCCCGGCAGAGAGATCGGCTTCAATTTATACAACTCAGGGTTCGGACTTAATCTGGGAGACAGATTTACACCCACGGACGAGGACGGCGCACGAAGAAGAGAACGATGCAAAAGAAGAAGACGAGGAAGAAAAGGCGGCGGGATCGGCGGAGGCTGGAAGAAAAAGACAGAGGAGAGAACGAGGGACGAGGAGGAGAAGAGCGACAGAAGAAAGAGGATACACCGGTGTTTACTCGAGGAGGTTCCCTCTCCGCGGGGCGACGGACTTTTTCCAACGGCGGACGAGAATCGAATAGAATCGAATCGAACGCCGGACAATGAAGACTAATTACCGTCGATATCGTTGTGTACGTCGGAACGTGCGAGGTTGAAAAAGGGCGGAGGAGGAGAAAAAGGGGTCCTGAAATCGCGGGGAAGAAAAAGAAAGTGTGCTTTTACTGGCAGGCCGGTTCGCGGAACCGATAACTCTTCCGTCCCGGGGGCAGCGAAACGTTCCCATCCGATGAGAAATGACTCATCCATCCCCCGTAATTAATTATTCGAATCGCGGCCCGGTTTCTGCAACCTGTTTAATACACGGCCCGAAACTTGGGTTGTCCTTAATAAATCTCGCGAGAGGACTGCCCGGGAGTCGCGGGATCGCTGCGTGGTGGAATCTTTAAGGATACTTAGGGGGAGCCGTTGCTTTAATATCGTTGCATTGGTAAAACCATTGTTCCGTGCCCGATATCGATCTTCCTGTAAATTTGAACGACAACCGCGCTTAATCTTATGCCGACCGAATGACAAGCGCGCTCAATCTTGCCCCGTGAGCGAGTTCGGAGCGTCCAACGGGCATCCTGGTACCCCCCGGCCAACGTCGAAACCGTTAGGTATGCAACGCGTCCGTGTCGATAGAACGATCGCGTCGATATCGTCGACACTCGAGTAGGTTAAACATTGACAAGCAAGTTATAGCCGTGATTCGAGGACACCGACGCCGACGCGCTCGACGCAGGTAAACGTTGCTCGTCGTCCCTGTTTCCGAGAATCTGCGCCCCGCCACCTGGACGGCGTTGTTACAACACCGAGGTTTCGCGTACGGATAAACTGGTGATATGGAGGAACGATCCTCGCAGATAGATCTTCCCGGCCACTGCTCTTTCCTCGCGTCGCGATGTCACCAATTATCTACCTTTTAAAAAATAAACTTCGAAGGTGTGCACAGTGTCTTGGCAGACTTGATTCTGAAGGTATTCAAAAAGCTGATCTTGAAAAAAAGAATTTTACCTACCCTAACTTGGATGTATATAATAAATAATATGAATAGACAGTAATAATAATTCCACATTCGTCTCTGATACAAGTAGCGTGAAATAGGCAACGTATTTGCATATATGTTCCACCGATAAATTGCTCTCCAGAAGCGTTTAGCTAATGCTAGTGCGTGCTCAAATACGCCGCATAGCGTTCACTGTTGTATGCTGAATTGCTGTTATTAAATATACAGAGTCGATACAGCAATTTGTATTATGACAATGCCACCGGACCGCGCGTTCTAATACAACCAGCTAAAATATATTAATTTATCGAAGAGCAGCGGCAAATTATGCGAACGTTCGACAATCAACAGATCGCGATTTGTCCCGCGATAGACAGTACATTGAAATTACCTGCAAACCAGCGTCGCGAACATGATGTATGTGCCCTAAACTTCGGTGTATGGTTAGATCATAAATCGCCACTGCCTGTCGTCACTTCGACGACATCCACGTCTAGTTCCTGGAATTTTCATTCCTCCCAAAAATCGTTATAGAATAAATAAGAAATCACGGAAACGTTCTAGGTTTCTGTTTATCAATCTGCGTATCACAAATAACCGTAGGTCCTAATAAACCATCGTTAAGGATCGCGTTAACGTTACCAAGTTTCTTCTACGAGCGAAACAATAGAATTTTTAGATCCCTACCACCACGTTTCCAGTTTGTTATGTTTCTCAAGGGCTTGGAACGATCGGGGAAATATCAGGCAACCTTCTCCAGGGAACAGTCCAGCCGTACCGCCCTGAATGGCAATTGATGCATCGCAAGCCCACACGCAGTGACTAAAGAGACGATTTATCGGCCACTGTCCTCGAAACTACGAGATTCTTGTGCAACGTTCATGGAACGAACGCATCGGGCTCGTAGGCGTTGCAAAATTAAAACGCCTTGAACTTCGTCATTCATAGTTGCAGATTTTTCAATGTCCCATAAAGGAGAATTTCAACTCTAATGGGGGACTAAATTCTACTCGAACGTATACTTAGCTTGGATCGAATAAATATCAGGACAAACTCAGCTTTAAATAGATTCGTTATTTATACTGTGGCTACCTATAGCACATTCAAGCAATTCTCTTTTGATATGACTCATTTCCTCGTTTCTGTTTCGATTTTGTTTGCACTTGTATCTAAGCTTACACGACAAATGAAATTTAATTTCTACAAGCATTCGAATTCTGAATATTCGACTAAAACTCACGAGTAGATATTGAACTTGATCCAAACATTATCCGCGTGTTTGTTTATGCAGGTTCCATGTCCCGCATATTAATAAAAGTTTCGTTTAAATTAGTTTAGTTCCGTCGTCGACTTCTCCGCCGGTGTAAGTTGCACCGGGCAACGGTGGCCCGTTCGTCGCAATTCCTTCGCCTCATCCGCGCGACCGAAATTTCATATCGCACCTAATGAACCAGCGCGAAGATTAAGCGACGCCGGCGTAACGAAATTGTTTGCGACGCTTCTGTACACGACGAGGTTTTGCCCCATTAACCGTGGCGCGACGACGACGCTTCCGCCCCGACGACACCGCCTATCGGTCTCCGGAAAATCTATTAGCCGATCGTATCGAGTTAAGTGCTCGCAAGTTCGGCTCGCGACGAGACAGTCTTCGAGACTCTTTCCCGCGATTTTCACCCGTGATTCTCTCCGACCTCCTTCCGAGAAAATTGCGCCGGGAAAATGCATCGAAAATCTTCGACCACCGACCGGAAGCACGTCGGACGATGTATGAGAGACGGTGTTAAGATGTTATAAAGACACGTGGCTGAGTTTCAGATCGATGAAAATGTCGACATTTTTTTAGAACCTCTCCAGTGGCGATTTAGAGCATTTTTAGGGAATTATGCTCGGCGTAAGTGGCCAGGAAAGAACACAAAGTCGCGAGTGGGAGGATCATGTGCGGGACTGTAAGAGAGAGAAATTGCGCTCGGATTGTGTACGCACTTCCTCGCCTGGAGGAGAACTTGTAACCATATATCAAACCGAGTTCTGTCTCCTCTTCTGTGCCACGGTCCGCTACTGATTCTACCTTCTGCAAACTCCCTAACTTACGTGGGTACTTACGTGCACCCTCCACGGTTCGGTACGGTCTTCCGTATGAATACGAATGTACCTTGTCCTTGTGGCCAAATGTGTCTCGGAGCTTCTATACATAGTGATTCTCCTCGTGGTAGCTGGGGTCGGCTATACGTGTAAATGTAGATTCGAATCGGTTGAATTGGAACGCGCTTAAGGATGGATGGTCTCCAGAGGGATTGGGAATAACGTGCATTAACTTACAATATGCGCAATTTCGCGCGACGATAATTCCCTGAAAATTCTGTGATTTTACGTTTGTTATTTTTAAAAAAATTATGAAAAGATCCCTCGACTATAGCTACTAAATGTCATCGTAAGATAATATCATGCATAAATTTTCTTTCAATTTCAATCCTGAAATGTACTAAAAAATATAACACGCGGAGATGAATAGAAAAATAGATGATATTTAATTTTATTTAACAACTTAAGCGACGTTCTCGGCGTTACTATAATGCTCGCTGAAATCTGAACCGGGAGCAACCACTTTTATTCAAATATTACTAATATAAACAATCAACGCTCGAGATCTCGCTTCAGAAACGCTTTTACAGTACCCTATGAATCATTTCATTCCATCATCCAGGAAACAGCAGTATGCACCGAGAATTTCTAACAGGTTTTCTTGCGAAGATGGATGAGCGACCGGCGCAACATGGTAAGTTGAAAACAAGGTCAGACGTAAGAAATGTTTATACCTTTATGCATTAGTGTAATGGGGGAAAACCTATTCGGTACGAGATAAAACAGACGAAGAAAGAGCACGTATAAAAGAAGAAAATATACAGTCCATTTCCTCTGACACTTTTTCGTAGACAAGCAACAATTTTCTTCTATTTAATTAATTATAATATTTGTAAAAACACCAAGTACCAATACTTCAAGTAAGAAATACGATTCATCGAGGTAGAATTCGAAGCAGGAAAGCATTTCCAGCCGAAGTTCGAGCATCAAGGGACGGATCACGAGGGACGACAAAACCTCGAAGCTCGGATAATGTGATTAATAGGAGTAAACGTATCCATCCGAGCTCCTTTCATCCTCCGCGGAACGCGCCGACAAGAAACGTCTCTATTCTGAAACGTGCTACGACTGTCACCGGCATCGACGTCGTCCACGAACAAGAGATCCTCGAGGATCGAGTCCCTCCGATCGTTTCTCATAAAACGATCCCGCGTCGAACACGGGGTGTCTCTTAATCGAGGAAGACGCGGTCAGCGTTTCGCGTTATCGTTCTCTTTATATTCCTCACGGCGGCGCGTCCGTCCGGGGAGGGGGCCGCACGAGGGAACGAACGATAAATGCGATCCAGAAAATTCGTCGTGGAAGAAAGCGGAAAGAACGTTTGAAAGCTGCGTCGCGCGGAAAGTGCAGCAGACTGGGTGGAAATGGCGTCGTTAGTTTTTTCACCCCGACACCGAATGAAAATCGCTTTCTGCGCCCGCGCGAACCACGAAAGATCTTTGATGGTTGTTATCAGTCAGACGCCTTCCCGCGAACGAGAACATCTCGATCAACCCCTTTCTTACGTGTGCTCTTCTACGCGGTCGGAATGTTTATAACATACCGTGAAAACTGAAATAAATAGCAAATACCACTGGACTTTGAATAATTACAAAAACACTTGACTTTGAAATACTGTTTTAAAATTCTTAACATTCCCTCGAATAATTCTACGAATATTCGTGTACGAAGATAGTTTACAACATGCTCGACGCAACATAGTTTTACACACACGGTAGACGCAATGTATACTTCAAAATTTAATTATGCAGAGTGTAACTGAAAGGTACGGTCAAACTGGGGAAACATTCCTTACATCTGGGGGATGAAAACATGTTATAGGAACGTAGATCCATAAACGCTTCCTTTCGGACTTGTTTCGGTTACAGTGTCCAATTATTAGCAACCGCGAACAATTCGCAGAGGCACTCATTATCAGCAGCTTATATTTGATCCAATTTTTCAATTTATATTTAACGAGCAATTTATTATCGAATTCTTCTGCCTGATTTTTCTCTTAAAAATTGAGTTGTGAGTTTAAAAAGATCCACGAATCGTTACTTGAAGAGACATTATTGGTTTACGCGATCGTTGAATGTGTGCCAGGCACGATCAGCGGTTTCGTTACGCGGAAAGACAGACGCGTTGCTTAAGCGGATTCGTCTTATTAGTACGGCAAATTCCGAACGAGTCGATGACGAAACGAGGTGGTCTAGTTGATGCATCAGCCTCGAAATTGTACATAATGCTAATGCCAGAGATTGCACCCTCGAGGAAGACAGGGAAGAAGCTAAGCCTGGCCCTTTGCTTACCCAGCCGGTTCCTTGATTTTGCTATGCCCGCTTTTCATATTTCGCTACGTAAACTAGACAGTGCTAGGTGTACTAACGAGAGCCTCCGCGCACTCGTGCAGCCACGGTACCACGTCAGACCGTGCAATTTCTATGCTCGTGTAAACTGAAGAACCTTCAAGTAGGTACGTAGCTACCGAGCCACGTACATAGACGCGCACCAGGAGGCGCACCGGATGATCAGAAGAAGCGTCGAGAGCACGGACGAGATGAACGGAAGAGAGACAGGGACGAGCGTTTCGTGAGATGCGGCTTCTTCGCGCGGAACGCGTATCGACAACGCATCTTGACGAAACGTCGGTCGGTCTTTGAACGCGAACCTTGATTTTTCTCCAGCCGCGATTCGATCCAGCGTTCCTCGATGGAAGATTGCCGATGATCGTTCGACGATCATAACTCGAACGCCAAGGCAACCAGTCTCTGTCCCGCGCGAGTCGTCGATCTACAACTTCAGTGGCAACGAAATCAGTTTACATACACGTGTGTTTGATCACGTTGAAAAGTAGCTGCTTTTGTACTCCAATAATGGGCTTCTCTTCTTTTTTTTGTGTGTGGAATAACCAGTCTCTCCTAGCAGATAAATTCCGAGAACAAAACTATTAAGACGTACCGTAGTCTGAAACTAATAATTTTTCAAATATTCAACATCGAAACTGGAACTCTAATCTTTCAACAGCTGCGTCGTATGCAAATCTCATCGTCTCGAATGTTGAGGACCATAAGTCAGTGTCCTAACGCTACTGTGGAAGTTATATATCTTAGAAAATGCATTGCTCGAGGAAGAACCAGTTTAACGACCTGTGATCGAAGGTCACTCAAGGTCAATCAAGGACGCGTAGCAATAAGTAATCTCGAAAAATACTTTTGAATTGAGAATTCTATTAAAAGAACTTCAGGTTATGTCACCTATGAAAGCAAGATTTGTTTGAGAAATGTTTGTTTCCCAAGTTGCCTCACAGCTCTCCTTTTTCCTTTTCCGTCCCATCCACTCTCCCAGCTTCTCATTTTTCAGTCGCCATACCTCGATAAACTCCCATGCAAATTGGGTCGAAAGTCCCGAAGGACGAGTGACCTACAAGCGAACACCTGTGCGATTTATGTTGCAAAGTCAGTTGCGAGCCACTGCGCGGAAAACCTTTGAAACATTACGAGGCCACAGCCGCGGGAAAACAGTATCTTCTCCTCAGGGCCAGGTCCCAAAGGATACAAGAGCAAAGAAGTGCGTATACAACCGAACGAAAGTGTAGAATCGTTTCATACAATTTCTACAGTTGTAATCGTACTATATTAAAGAAGAATTGCTATCTAACACTTAATTTTCTTCCGGAATAAAATTTACGCGTTACCAAAAATATCTCGTTTCGCTTAATTCGCCTAACGCGGCGGCCGTTTCGAGCCAAATGGAATATCTGTCCGTGAGTTTCAGAGACGAGGGTCGGGGATTTGGGAGAAGGGTTGATGGAAAGACGCGGCGCGGAGAAGGCGGAAAAAGGACGCGATCAACGAATACGCGTGCAGACGCGAACGTGGAAACGCGACGGGGGTCCACGTAGCCGTCGTCGAATCGAGTTCCTCGCGGTTCGAGGACGCGAACACGGAGCGGCGACCGCGCTACGCGCGGAGAAGAAGCACGAAATAATAACAAGAACAACGCCATCGAGCACGATACGCTCGAGAATGTTCACCGATGCGCATTTAACACGCCGTTGACTCCGCTCCGTTCCGGGCGACCTCGCCAGGCTAAATTATTCCGACGTACAGACGAAAGGAACGTCCGCGAGTCTTTGAGCGTGCCGCGAGGCCCCGGTCGCGCGTAAATTAATAAACCATACTTTGTTCATGCTTCGTCGCCGCGCGTCAAATTAACCTCTTGGCGTTCTTTTTTGCGACGGACCAGTCACAATTTGTACGCCTCCCGCGCAGCTCGCGGTGCCGATTCTAGAGCAAACGATAAATCCCATTTGCAAACACGAGCTCTCTGTTTATAGTCGATACTCATTGAACTGTTAATTAATATTACGACCAAGCAACAGATTCTTTGATCAACGATCTGAAGCTCTTTGTTGTCCCCTAGCTGTGAAGATGGGGTTCTTTTATTCTCTGAACTTGCCACAGGAGGGTATCTTTAACTTTTATCGAGGAATTGATTAATTAACACTTCTACGTATCGGAAAGGAAGAGTAGAATTTTTTCGTAGGAAGCTTCATTTTGGAGAAAATTGAATTTGAAAATGGAGACGCGTCGAATTGGACGTCGGTGTAAGTAGAAACGGTGGGTCGCGGACAGACGCGCTCAGTTTACTCGTATTCGATCGCACGCTCTACACTGTCTACGTTTTACTTACTGTTTTCTCGCTGTTCACACCATAGAAAATGATTCGTAATAGACGATCTGGTACTCACCTGAAACATAAAACAGAATACTTGGTTAGAAAAAGATGGTCAATCACTACAGATGTACAGATACTTTTCGAATGATCGTGACTATAGAGATAATTACAATATTTACTAAGAAAAAATGGGTCAATATACTGAGTTTACTGTTACTATTATATACCCTTCAATTTTCAAAGGAATTATAGAGAGAGTGGTATTTTTAATCCAAGAATCATAGAACAGTGAGTCTTAATTCAGAATCGTAGCTTTCAACCTTCTCGATTTGAAGATCATGGACATATTCTCCCTGATAAATCACTATCGGAACAACTTATCCCCTCGTCATTATCCAAGTTATAAAACTACGGATGCTGGAGGCTCAGCAAACACTAGTTGGTATAAGATAGTTTCCTCTTAAGTCATTCTTACTGCCAGAGTCTAATACAACTTCTCCAGGGACGTGCTCGTGCCAACCACAGAACATTGATTGTAGTTCTGCGTGGCAACTCTAGGAGTTCCGAAGCTGGGAGCCTTAACCTCCTGATCCGAAGTTCACAAGCGTTGCTTCTACCCTCTGGCAACACCAGGAACTCCTCATCTTTTTCGAATCATAGAAGATCGGATATTGAATCACCCTTCTCGACTCCAAGCATCTTCGATTGTAAACACGTTTTCTCTTGGGCTTTTCTTTCCGAATAGAGGCTACATTGCTTAACTTTCTCAGATACCAGACAAGAGATTAATTAATTGAAATATATTCGTTGCTCAATCACAATCGAAGATTCCTCCGTCAATTGTTTATTATTATACTCGACGGAATAAAGTCGAAACAAAGAATATATCTATCTATTCTACAGCTCGAAGAGTATCGAGAAGTTCGTAATTAGTTGCTGATCTCAAAACGACACCCTTTCGTTAGATCGTCGAGTCCTTTATGCAAATCTCGCGACACGCGTAGCCAGACGCAGTCGCGATTAGACTCGACGCCGAACGTATAGAGAGTTCCGCGAGAAAAACTTTGTTTCAGAGAGGCGAGTCTTCGGCTTAACGTTGAATTCCCTGAAACGACTCTGTCTGAAAGCTCGCCGTTAATTTCAAGCGCTGCATTAGGATGCACGAAAGCGATTACAAAGTTTCTGGCGAGTGTCGCTGCGAGAGAAAAATAAAAAAATATAAAAGAAAGAAAGACTCGACGAGCAAAGTCGCCGTTTCTAAGAAACTTTCACCAACGACTGACAACCCCCGCTGCGAGCTTAGAACTCGGAAAAGTCTGTCCGTCATAACCTCCACTTGCGAGCGCGAGCCTCTTCGTTTCCGCTCCGTTCTCGACGCCGAGGTATAACGCTCGCGGAGGAAGCACGCGTCGCGGCACGTCACTTTCCTTGCGCCCGCAATTCGCCAGAACCTCTCCAGCCCTCGCAGCTGGCCCTCCGAGTGGTGGCGAAACTTCTAACACAAGATGCTTCCGCGCTGAGAACTCCTACTTCATCTTCCTGCCGGCCCGACCCTGGAAATTCGCCGCACCGAGAATAAATACTTTCGAGACAACGGCAGCTTTTGTCCTTACAGGCCGACGCTGTCTGCTCGAGAGCGATACGACACGGTTTTACGTCGTCGTTCCGTGACCCCCAAGAGAACGCGAGCAACGCTTCCTTCCGTAAAAATCGACGATCGCGATACGTAGATCGAAGTACTCGAGGAAACGTTTTTGTCAAATGTTGAATTTCTTTCTACGCGGATCGGTTTTCACGTTTATCGAGAACAACTACCAAGTATCACGATCTTGGCTGCTTCTACAAGTTCTGCATGCCATTTTAACGACGATTTCGAAGCGGTTAGAGAGGATCGCGACCTCAACGACGCTTTGTCGAAGGATGTTCGAACAGAGGCGTCTTAGGGAAACGAACAAGCTAGAAGAGTCACCCGTTCCGGGAATAAAACAGTAGCCTAGAGCGGAAAGGAGCGGATGGGTGGGGAATCGATGGAACAGTTCGGTGCGAAATGACGAACAGGCGGAAAGAGAAACGGCTTGAGAATAAGATAGTGAGCGCCGTGTAAGAGTAATCGAACCATTCTCGCGTAAGAGGGATCGGTAACGCGGACGAGATAAAGGCGGAGTGCTATATCTGGCGAGGAACGGCGAGAAAAGCGGGGAAGCGAGAGGTTAGAATGATGGGTTACGTAGTGATTGCAGCTAGAATCGGAAAACTGGGGTGGGGGAGAAAAAAAAAGAGGAGGACGAGTGACTAATAGCTATAGGTCCACCGGTGTTCAGTGACCGACATGAATCGGTCCTCGCTTTCTTTCCGCGCTTCTTGCTTTACGGTCTCAAGCCCGTGGACTTTCATTTCATTAAAAGAGTGTTTTAGAGGAAAGTAATTCCACCGATCGCGCGACTTTCCTGTTTAGGATTTATCGTCGTTCGAACTGAGAAATATGAGGGAAGAATTATATTAATTTCTTGATTGGACGAAACAATATTTATGTAGTAAATTAACAAAATGACAATTTATATGTACATCGATACGTTCATATTGATTTGTAGTTGACTATCACATATTGTTGCTTTATTAGGTCATTCTCGAAACCGTGCTGTTTTTATTATCAACAGTTTTCCCTACCATAAAATATTTCTACGGCCTGAAAACTCCGTTTCTTTTTATTATTCAGTTACTGCTGGCGTTTTGACCTACAACGGTCTTTTTCCAGGCGCCCATGCATATTTCAATTCAAATTACGATACGAACTATGGAATGCAATTACATTTCACGACGAAAGAATGAAAGCCGGTCCGAATAACTGTTCTGTCTCATAAATGTGAATACCCCGCGATACGTTACTTTTATTCGATATCTGTTAGCCACCAATATTAGTAGTCGATGCAACTATAAATAAGGCGGCGCAATAGATACAGAACACCTTAACACTAAACCGGTACTTCACGTATACCCTATTATGACAGGATAAATGACCAGTCTTTCTTTTTCTCTTTTACGAGGCAACGTACTTCTAATTTTTGCATTATATGTATAAAAAGTTGTGTTTTAATGTTTATTCATAAGATATTCTTATCTTTTATGTTAAAAAAGTTTTTAGTTTTCATTGGATACAAGATAAACCGTCTTTGAAAACGAATTTTGTTCCAAGTCGATGCCGTAGTTAGTTCTAGAGAAAACAACTATTTAAGAAAAAGTGCTGGCTAGTAATTACGCAAACATCCTGTATTTACATTTATCTTCAATTAAATAAACAATTTATGGTCCAGTTTTATCGTACACTTGTCGTACGATCAATAGGAATTGCTAAAACTTCTTTGGGTATGTAACGTCAAACTAAATGTGAAAATAAACATAGAAGATAGCAAAAATTATAATAGGTGATATAGTCATTAGGTAGAGGGTTAAATGCCCTTTAAAATGAGCGTTTGTACGAGTCGATAGCTCAATTAGTTCCGGAGATATAGCGATTTTAGTTTCAAGTCGATGCGGTGGCTAGTTCCGGAAATAGAGTTTGTTTACGTTTCGTTGCGCGCTCGCGAGTTCGTTGATAACGCGCGCGTGACAATAGTAAACAGTGCGTAGTAAATTCTTGGAAATACTACGTCCGGCTCTAGGTCACTCGATCACGCGTCACGTACGAGACAAAGAGGTCCGGCGCGACGCGTCAGACGAAGACAGAGATAGTCAAATTAAGAAAAATACCCTTTTACATAAATTACGATATCTCGAAAACGGTAAGTCGGATCGACAAAAACCAAAAACCACTTTAAAGGGGAGGCTTTGCCGCTACTAACGGTGGCTCGATCATGGAGAAGATGCTAGTAATTTCGAAACTGCAGGTAATTAAAGTTTTTAGTAATTTAATGCGCGTTAGTAGTCTGCCGTAACACGGAAAGCGCCATAAGAGAATTTTCTAAAAATTACCTCTTTACACAAATTACGATATCTCGAAAACGGGAAGTCGGATCGACATAAACGAAAAGCCATTTTAATGGGGAGGCTTTGCCGCTTCTAATAGTGGTTCAATAATTAATAAAATGCTAGTAGTTTCGGAACTGCACGCGAGTAAAGTTTAACTATTTTTAATACGCGTTGCTAGACTGTTCTAAGACAGTGGAAACTGTAGATTCTCTCCTTTCGTCTTTGTTATACATATATTTACATCATATTTACTATTTACATCAGAAGCTAATGAAAATTTGGTACCAAATGTTATCTAGCTTTTACAGAAAAATATAAATCATTCAACCGGTCAGATGACCGGTCGCGGTAGGCAAAACAGACTACATATTTTCCTCAGAAAACAAAGAATAAGAATAGAAATAAATATTGCAAAATTCATTGCACGTATAAATAAAACTCCTCAAATAAAAATCCTCAACGGTTAAACAAATGTTTTGCACAACATACTGCGTTGAAACCGTGAGAAATATCTCGTTCTAATTTTACTACGCTCGATTATCTTTCCCCATAAATTTGATACAACGCTAAAATTTAAATTTATACTTCCTCCACGGTTACCCCCGTTAGTCTGCCGCCCATGCTTTCAAAATATCGAAGATCGAGACGCAAGCTGATAAAGACACACACGCGTTAAGAACTCGCGCATTCTAGTCGGTAATAACGGTATTGGATACATATATTTTTGCCTCGTTCACCCCGAGCGCATTCCCCGCGATCTCGTGTCCAATTTACCGCGTCGATTATTACAAAATATCATCACGCGATCCGCGGCGCAGTCGCGTAAATATCGCCGCCTAACGAGACAACGTATAGCCTTCTACCCTATCGGGCGCGCTGAGAAAATGGTCGCACGCACAGGTGGAAACCCGGAATGGCTTCATTTCGCCGCGCTCTATCTGCCCCCCTCCTCTTCCTTCTTATCGCGCGATCGCGCATAGACGATGCAATTACATTCCAAGTAGCCGTGCTCGGGCCTGTTCCCGGCGACGTTTACATACCCCGCGCGCGTAAGGAGCGAACAAAGCTCGTGTCATCCTCGTTTTCGTGCCCCTCGGGGGCCTCCGGTCGATGCGCCGCGTCAGGACAACCTCGACGTGGAACGAAAACAAGCCGGTTAATGAAGCGTACAGTACCAACGCATACCTGGCGCTGCTCGAGCATCCACGCTCGGAGTTGCACCTGTCGTCGATGCAACGCCGCCAGAAGCATCCGGAACACCTTCCGCGATAACGCTCCGCGATCGTGCCAACGGCTCCGTGGCTCCGTCGACACACGTTCCCGCTGGACCGGGCCCCGTACGCGTGTAGAGGAAGCCTTCTCGGAAGGAGGGTACCGTTCCATCGTGCAACATCGCCAGGGAGAAGAGATTAATAGTCCCTCAACTAGAGGAGCACGGAGGAGCAAGGAGAAGAGAGGACTTCCGACGTCGGGATACGCGTTCGAGCGGCGCGTCGCTGATGATTAAGCGACTCGCTGGCAAAAAATTAATCGAGAGACGAGAGAAATTTATTCGTACGAGATCCTCAAGGATAGGGGGAAATAGGCTGCTTAAGTCGAGCACGATAATCCTGGTAAAATTCCAGCGACCAGCGAACCGAGCGTTTATAAGGTCAGCGATACGCGCTGAAGCGCCGGAAGATAGACCGTGGAACCGGAAGGTAAATGGGTCCGAGCGCGTTTCACGTTTCGCGCGACGACCATTAGCAGAATTTAAACGTTCCCGGGTAGCACACTGCCCCGGGAATAATACGTATAGCTCGACGAGTTTAATAAGATTTCGGAACCAGCCGCTCGAACATGGACCAGCGAACGACGGGGAACTAATTTTCAACGATTTCGCTATTCGTATGGGCCCCAAACTATTTCCCAATGCGTTAGGTATTAGTGCTTTATTCGTTCTCGTGGTCTATGGTCTATGTGTCGATAACACGAAACGATCTCCAACTGGAAAGGGTCCAGGAAAAGTGAGATCTAGTCAGAAATTTGATACATTGTTGGAGAATATTATTTTACTCACGTTTCATAATATAACCGTATGTTTTGAAACATAAATTAAAATTCATTAACGGCTTATCTAGTTACGGTACTTTTAATGAACCTCCCACCGGACGTGTTTAATATTTTAACGTCATCGGGGGCTTGCAATTTTTACGAATATTAGTATTTTATGTTTTATGTTTTATAACTACGTATGAACTGATCTAACGTTATCGAAATAAAACAAAATTAATCGCTTTATTCAATGGTACACGGTCGTTACTTTTGTCAAATGTTGCCAGATTATACAAAGTCGTGTACTTTTTAATACGTTCATATTTTTCGCGCATAATTGTCATTCTCCGCATATCTTATATGCACGAACATCCACAGTCTTACGCGCAGAGGTCGACGAGCTCGCAGCAGCTCCGATGGACACTTTCTTTTTCTTCCGTTTCGTGTGGCTGTAATTCGACGTTAGGCGCTGCTACGGGTTGGACGAACAGGCGTGCGCGGATGTAAACCCGGTTGGACAAGCGACGAAAGAGTATTAGAGCCGTGTGTGTACGGAGTGAGTCGCCTATGGTTGGAACCCAAAATACCTCCGTTGCTTTTAACGATTTCTTTCGAAGTACTAAATATTGCTATTGATCCTCGCTTTTCTTACATAGAATGACGTACGTATCTTATAAAATTATCATCAATAACAAAATTCAGCCACCTTTATGTCTTATAAAATCACTATTTAATGTACAGAGGCAATTGAATTTTCTTGAAGAGAACACACGACAACATTTACGACAAGATTTCAGTTTTAAACTTTACCAGTACAATGCAGAAATTCGACACGAAGCAACGAAGCTCAGATTTGCGTCAAAATGGATCCAGAGTTCGCCATTCGGTCGCCAATGCGGCCCACCCTTCGAGATTTCAAAACGCGAAGCACCGTTCCCGCGCTAAATTATACAGTTTCAGTCTTTCCAAGATTGTTTAGAAGCATGCAACCACGTTGCAAGATTGAAGAGGTTAGAAGATTATGTAGAATTATAGGATTACCTAAAATGTCGAGTATCAATTTTATCAAGTCGATGAATTATCAACGATACGAATAGCGGTGTCTCGAGTTGTTACTGGGGAATGCAAAGTACGGGCGAGGCGTATTTAGGCGTGTTTTAATGCATGCACAATGCACGCGTATTGCTATAAACTTTTATGGAGAGGAATGTTAATGCGCGGCAAAGTTGGCGCCGCTACAGACACTGCAGTTGCATCATCTCTACCACACTTTGACGCGACAGAGCCACATTAAGACGATGCGAGTATATTAACACTGATGGGTTTACGGCTGATGAGATCGCAACGCAACTAAGTCTAATGAGATTTGGTCGATGATTTCCTTGATACCTTTTTTTTATCCGGACGTTGGTCTATTAGGGGCGTGAAACGTTATTTATCGACGAGAAACCGCATCAGGCTCGTATCGTTCTCATTAAGCGTGCGCCGATTTTTTCAAATTTTCAAAACTCACCAAGCATCGTTTACCTTTGCCGTCGGAACGTACACTAAATCGCGTTACAACCCGATAAATTCAACGGCTGATTATGTCAAGCGCCGGCTCAAATTAAATCGTGAGGCAAACATTTAAATAGAAACAAAAAACCTGTTCGATTACATCTGCTCGACGCTACGTGTAGATCGAGTTACACAGGGACTTTCGATAAAACGCGGTCGAGAACCCGATGGTAAGCGCAGATTATAGAAAGCACGGTTCGACGCGACGGAAATAACTTTGAGTTTAAATTATTACGAGCCACGGACTTGCTCGTTTTTCCCCCCTCCGCGTTGCTCGTGATAATTGAAACTTCTCTGTACGGCCATTTCTATAATACATTTTCCATACTTTGGCTCCGGCGCTCGATATCGTCCGGTTCTCGTGTGTTGGCCGGCTCTGCACACGCGTGCACGCGAAAAAACGCGAAACGTGCACGCGACCGTGTCTCGTGTACGAAGGCAAGCGAACGGGGATAAGTGAATTAAGAACGACAACTTGCCGAGCGTATATCGCTTCGGCTCTTGTAAACGTTTTAATGAATTAGCGGAGAGGCGGGCTCAAAGCTGAAAATGAGCAAGCCGAATCGCCGTGTCCGAATGGGGAAAATTTATGCCCAAAGTCGTAACGAACGCGTATTGCTACCGCGGACAATACATAATCGTGGGCTCGCGAGCTTTCCTGAATTTCGTTGCTGGATTTTAGGTAAATACGCCCCCGAAACCGTTTCTGCTAACTTTTCGAACGGTCCCGTGTTTTTCGTTACGGACGTATTAATCGCGACTTCCAGACTTTTCCCGCGGCGAAAGATGAATTGCAGAGTCGCGTGGTAACCGGCCATCCGTATTTTTTCGAACGCTGAAGGGCGTGAGAAAAATTTTCTGTTCCATGATCGATGTAAAAGCAACGAAATTTATGCGGTTGGCCGGTACAAGGAAATATACTGGTGAAATATATTACCACTTAACCACGTTTCTTATAAGTTTTTGTTACTTCGCTGCACGAAAGGATTACGTAAGGGCTGTTGGACAAGTTTCGAAAATCTTTTAGTAAACACTTACGACTTCTGATTAAAGAATTTTATTTTAATTTATTTTAAGACACGATGAACTTTAGAAATAGTGTCTCTGTAACGTTCTCGTTAAAAACATCTCTCGTAGATTAGGTTGAGCGGTACACGATTCGATGGTATCGCGGTAAAACGCAACTTTTCGCCACATGAAACTTATGCATCGCTGTCCACGTTCAATTGTGATAATTTCGAGAGATAGGAGTACGTTTCGGGAGGCAAAGTAGCCAGCACGATCGTCGGACGATGCCTTGATAATAAAGCGCGCGCTCGCCGAAAGACCGTAATCGCGTTATGCTAAAAACTTGGAGATCTCCGCCAGATAGGTGCGCGAGAAGTATATCTAATGAAAAGTAGGCAAAGCATGAAGGCGAAAGCCGCGCTAGATGGTTGGTTTCAGCAGTGCTTAACCTTACGACGTCGCGTCACGCTACCCCCAAACGGAAGGGTTTCACCATAAGTTTCAACGTGCACGAGATCCCGCAATATCAACAGTGAAACGTTCCCAAACTTCAGCGTGGCGTTAAAATTGTACGGATGAAAAAGCTCTTACGTATCGTGCCACGCAGCGAACACTGGAGATTGCCAAAGTTGTGAGAAGAAATTATAATAATTTTCCCTCGAACGTGCACTCGTGCAACGGAAATATTCTTAGAGTCGGCACTGATTCTTAACGGTTTATTGCTGCAAACGTGACTTATGCAGCATATAACGGTTACCATAATTACGGAGTATTTAGTTACCCGAGTCGGGGGCCTTTAATCTTGCGTTGCGTTTGTTTTAAACTCCATGAGTAACTGTTGAGTGTGCCCTTTAATATTTGATTAAATAAAGAATGTTTCAAAAAACTTCTCTAGTCTCGACTATTTCTAACATTAGTAAAATATGAATTACCACGGGCATACTGGACCCAGCTTTATTTCATCCTCGTAAACAGTCGCGAAACAAAACGTACAATTATCGGTGAACGAACGCAGAGATATCGTTATCTGCATCCAGCACGTACCGAACGAGTATTCGTGGAGGGTGTTGACCAGTGCATTCACCTACGAAAGTGCATAAAAAGAAAAAAGAGAAAGAAACTGCCCGCGAACGGGAAGCTCCTTGAAGAGCCACGCAATTAAGTATTTTGACGTAAGGGATTCCGGTTGAAACGGGCTGCCGGAATCGCGCCAATTAAAACGGAATTCGTTCGGTGTGCCGTGCACGTCGCAAAGGGACGAGGGGGCATCGCTACCGATCGACGAATTCGGTCTCACGCGTCCTTTTATCCGCGATTCTTATCTGCCGACGATTCCCGGACCAGTCACGGGTGCCGGCAGCAAAGTGACTTCGTCGAATAATCGATCATCTTCGTGGGCCACGTCGATGGATGCTCCCGACGGTGTACCTTATCCAGGAGCGAGTCGAACCTTCGCGTTTGATAACGTCGTTTTATTCGTCGCGCTACGCTCGATGCGTCCCGCCAGTAATTAATTTCTCCGCTATCGCGATCGCTGACATGCAACGAGTCTGAATTATTCGAGGAAGCATCGCCGCAATGATAACGAATCGAACGCTCGCGTACCGGGGCCGCGATTTTCTAGAAAACATCGCGCATCCTCGAAGAAATCGATCCTACGCGAGAATAATTGAAAAAGTAATAACAAAACTCTCAAACATACGAATTTCATGATTTCTTCGGGTTGGATCTGTCTATAAGCAAAAATAGTAAAATGAAAAATTGCAACGAAAGTAGACGCTTGGAATATCCGTTTAAAATTGATATATTATAGAAGTGACATTTTAGACACAATAGATAAGTAGACATACCTGAGAAAAATTGTAATGGAAGATTCTAGAGGCCAAAATAGAACGAAAATTAAGAATACCAATTTGTTGATAGATGCTTCGTTAAAAAGTTATTAACGTTTAAAGTTCCGCCCGTACTGAATTTTTTTCTCGAAAATGCGCAGGATTTCGGGGGTATGTGTATTTACCAAAAATGATTGTAATCGACCCCTGCAACCAAAAATAATTTTTTTAGAACGATGTGAACAATTTTTTAATTAAATTTTTTAATAACTTTGTAACGAAGCCTCAGTCAAGAAATTGATATTCTTGATTTTCGTCTTACTTTGGCCTCTAGAATCTCTCATTAAAATTTTTCCCAGGGGTGGCCGAACACCCTGTATAAAACCACATGTCCCAAATCCTGTAACACAGAGCTGTAAACCGTTAAGAGTAAAACACATATATCGATTTGAGTTTATTCTCGTACAAACCCAACATATAGAATTCACAAATGATATTTATTAGCAATTTGCCTTGAATTGAACTGATACAATGATACGAATACACGCCAACACAGCGTATTGTAATAAAAATTCGTGCAACGAGCGTCCGTAAATCTAGCGTGAAATTACCGCGGATTTGATTCGTCGGAGTATCAGTTTCCATCCAGGGGTTAATTTTATTAATATGGAAAGCCACGTCCCCCGGCGTCGTTGAGTGAGAAACGTACCGTGGTCGTTAACTTTCCTGAAACACGATCGAATTTCGTCGATAACGCTTGCTGGCCAGGAGCGTACAAAGAAGAAACGAAAAGGCGAGCTGTCGCCGTCACGACGTACCACCCGCCGTGAAATCGTAGCCGGGCAGCATTTGTTGCCCCGCGGCGTGTCGAGTGCTCGTAGATCACTCAACCGAGCACCGCGCCACTTCCAATTCCACCGAGATATATATACGAGCGCGTAAGAACGGCTCGCTTAACGTACGGTGTACTATCTGCACGCTCTGCGCTCGCTAAATCGCGATCCCTGACGCGCGTGTGTTGGCGGCGCAGGATAGTTCGCGCGTAAAACCAGCGGCAAATATACGCTCGACCGATAGAAACAGGGTGGTCGCGTGATACCGGCGCTCGCTAATTCATTTTCCGATTCCTATTTCGCGGCACTCGTGGCAATTAATCGAAAAGAAAAGGCATCGACGGCGCACAACGCGTTTATCGCCGACGTAACCGCGCTAGCTGCCACTTATCTCACCGGTTCGTTCGATAAACGCGTTGCTAACGGGTTTAAAAGGCGAATCATTATCTACCTCCGCGAAGTCTCGCCATTAATATCGTCTACGAGCGCCGGAGCGACCCGCAAAATGAACGATCGGTTTTATTCGACGCGCCTCTTTCTTTCCGTTCGATCGTTTGTTTTGTGTATTTTAAACCATCGAAACGACTCGATGTCGCGTGACGAGAAATTTGGAATTTAGTTAAAAAGTGGTTACGTTCGCTGGATAATAAATAATATCACGCATCGTTCGTTTCCCGAGAAACGTGAAAAATTAAACAAGAATATGGTCTGTGTTATCGCTTGAATAAGTCCGCGACAATGGTACGTTTTATCCATTCGAGGAAAAAGTATTTGAGTTTAACAATTAAGAGTATCGTTAGCGACGTCGTGTTCGTATAGCACCGTCGAGTTTCCTTAAGAATGTGAAATGTATGCGGAGGGCAGAACGTAAACGTACCGTGGGACGTAAAAAATATTTGCTGACGCACCTCTCATTACGAGTGCCGCACCGGGATCGTGCAGAAGAAAGGCGATTATCTTTTAAGTTAAACGCGCGGAACTTTTCCGCCAGTTTCTTGCCGGGAATTCAACGGAGCTACCCGGGACAACGTCGAGGGGCGAAAGTTTCACGATGCAACGGGAGTTTTCCCGCCCATCGACAAGACACTGTGCAAAACGAGGCTTCACGGGAGTCGTTTATCCTCGACGCGCAACTTAATTTAGTTATTTCCTAATTGTTCGTTGTCTTCGATCGATGTTTACGAAGGCGTGAATCACAGACAATGCATCCTCTTACACAAACTGGATACTAGAATATAATTAAATATAATTCATTGAACCTATTCACATTAGAATAGGTCACCCAAATCATCTCAACTCTCGTTTAATTTATTTTATATGTTATTTCGAACATTACTAGCCGCCTGGTGGGTTTAATTAATTGATAAAATAGTGGGAAGGTGCAACGACAGAACAATCGCTATTATTATCAACTCGTTGAGGCCAGTGCTTTAATGTTTTCATTTTATTTTAGAGCGGAAAATTATAAAATGAAGATGCACACCAGCAGCTGGATGCAGAGTATCGCGTTTGCGTTGCAGAGAACTAGGCGAATGGGGACTCGGACGAAGAATATTTCGCGTTCGAATAACTCGCTAACTGGGAAACTTGGAAGCTGCGCGATTCTGGATATCCTTCGTTCCGCGAGGTTTCGGTGAGTTATGTTTCTCGCTCTGCACAGTTGTGCGCGTCCAAAGGAATTGCCAAGGTTCATAACACAAAAGTTCACGACCTGATAACGCATAGGCGCGAGTACGAAACGATATTGTATTACATTTCCCAATTTTCAAAAGGTTTCATTCTCATATTCATGCCGTTCGTTGCATTTCAACTACTGTGTTCGCCTAAGAGACCCTACAACCGATAAGACAAGCTATTATTTCATTAAACGTTCGAAGAAACTTGTATTGTATTATGAGTAATAGAAAATATTTTATTGCGACGACTGTAAGACAATGTATACTATTTTTTTGTTTTAGTCAAATTGTTCTTCCGAAGAGGGCACAGTAATAAACGCGAAATTGTCTAAAAAATAGTTTTTAAAAATTCTTCCTTCCGTAAGAAAGGATGCAACGAGTCGATTGGGTTAAAGAGGTTCGTAAAAGTTCGCAAACTCAAATTCTAAAGTCGATTGTAACTGAAGTTGAAACCTTGGTACTTCGATACGACTTCGATGGCAAAACTTCTTCAAGAAAGACAGAATTGATGAAAGAGCTAATGGCTGCAATGTTTTAGAATTCCGAGGGAAAACTTTTGATTAATGTCAACAATCTAGACTGTGTATGACAACTGTTAAATACGGAGCTTGTTCTGCTACAATTTAGGTTGGAATATCTTAATATTGGGTTCATTGTTACTACAAATGATCGTATTGCAGTCAAGAAATGCCAGAAAACTTCGATCTCGATTGGAAGACCACCAAAGATAGTCCAATTTTAACATCCTCGAACCACTGTAAACATTTGTGGAAAACAGACTCGAAAGCAATCGCGAGAAGGTTTCCACAGAAAAATCGGATGTTATTCCACCGAGAACTATTCAAAAATTGTTCGAATCTCTTTCCAGAGAGCTTCCATCCCCCTCAAAGGCAAATGGTGGCTCAACTCTACATTAATAAAACATTATTTTGACTATCCCCGGTGCGTCAACTACACGTTGTGACAAATGTACCGAAGCAAAAGAAGAGTTTTTACGTATAATGCGCGAATTTTTATTCCTAGAAAGATGTTCCGAGATTGGGTGGGTAAGTTCTGCGCCCCGTCGCGAAGCAGTTCGCGGAAACGGGGTCGACGATAAGCCAAGGAATTTTTGCGTCACCGATAGAAAGCACGCCAGCGGGTCGCCGCCGTGTGACGGGGGAAACTTGGCGTAATTTTCGTTCGCCACCGTGGCTAGATGGTTTAACTATCGCAGCCTATGATCGCACCGGGTTAATTAGTGTCAGTTTTCAAGTACGATAAGTCTCCAAGGGTTGTTCCCGCAACTGCAGTTTGAATAGAGTTACGGCTGCAGTTGCCGCGGAACAGTTACCGCCGGGTACCCGAGTTTCGGCGATACAAGATATTCCTTTTATGCCTGTTGTTGGGACTGTAAAGGAGCGCTCGTTCGACATTGCAAGTTTTCCCGTTTCGCGGACGGTTGAACGGACGCGATACGCTCCGAAAGGGATCAGGCTAGTCGTGCAACAAAAATTAATTTAACACAGCTTAAAAAAATCCTCTGTTCGGTCGAAGCACAATTCCGAATCGATCTATGATAAAAAGTTCCTCTTTCATCGGACGAGACTCGATGGAACGCTCAAAAATCGAATTTTCTCGAACCCGTGGGCCAGCTAGCGCGCGTCAAACTATCAATTTATAGCGAAAGAAAATTTGTTTGATTTTTGCGATCCGAAAAAAAAAGAAATGAACATCTCGAACGATCGTGTTCGCGTCGTTTGGCAACGGCACCGCGAGCGAGAAGCGTAACTCTTGTTGCATCGCCGAACGTGGCGGCAGAAACGAAGCAATAAATCGGATATTTAACACGTGATGGGAGATTTTATCGCGGTGGAAACGCGACCGCGGTGTGCCAACATTATCTCGTAAACGTGCACGAGTCACGGATCCCCGCGCGAATAGACCGCCCGGGAAAAAAAACCGCACCATCCGAGGTTTATCGGTAAGTAGAATCGGCATCGACTCGCGTTAATTTCGTGTTCGCTCGCTAACCCCTTTTCGCGTGCGATACAACGATTAATACCGGTGGTTACCATTCATTCCGAGCGTAACGCGAGCTGACTAAGAGCGACGCACCTTGAAATTAATACTCCCCCGCGACTTCCACGTACCGCGCCGAATCTAAGGAACTAACTAGATTTATTCTCGCAAGATTACCTGGCGAGATTCCGCGCGAAACTTCCAGAAAGGATTCGTTAAGTATCCGCGATCGAATCGCCGCGTTCAGATTTTCCGGGGAATTACCACCCACCGGGTTCGTTCGTCGATTTCTTTTGGGAGACCAATCGTCGACTGTTGGAGTCGACGAACTTTTATTTTTAATCGGTCAATGTTTAAGCCTTAAGTGGATTATTGGGGTATTTAATTATTTAATCCATGTCAATGTAATTATTTGAACATTCTTGTAATCCTCTATTAATTTATTATTGTTTAAATGCTTTAAAGGAAAGCTAATTCAGTTGAGATTGAGCGTCCACTTAAGGGTTAATCTTATATTTCAGAAGCATCGTGACGATTGTCGAGAATCGAAACTCCCTTTATGCAACGTTCCTGATCTTCTACACAGGATTTCAATTAAATTTCTGTGAGAATTAATTCTACCTGCCATCATAGCTCAGATTTCCTTTCCAAGACTTTCTGGAAAATCGATCTGAACGGTTACTTAAAGAACAAACAAAGTGAAAAATAAAAATACTTGTAGAGTTACTGCCTCTGTCAATGGACTATACACATTTACAATATTTATATGCAAAATTTTAAGTAAGCTCCATGGAAACTGATGGGGGCTTTCTTAATAAGGATTTTACAGTTCCCAGAGAAAATTCAGAGAGTCTTTGAGAGACATAACAATCTATGGAAATCTGGTCAGTGACTAGCAGAAAAATCGTACGAATGTATTTTGATAATCGTTTGAGGCGCCGCGAAGCGTGGGGCGATATTCCTGGGTTACAGAAGAATATCCTAAGACCTAAGTCAGCGACCTGCTCTTTTCCCGGACCTATCGTGCTCGCTGCCCGAGTGGATCGTAACGGCTCAAGGACTCGAGGATACCCGGTGGTGGCCAGACAGGGGGATGGGCGACGGCGAGGGTTATACCTTTAATTAGCGGCTCGGCTGAACTTTTTGGCGGATAGATAAGAATATATTTACTGCGTTCGCCGGTTCTGAGCCGCCTCGCGAAGTAAGTAAGCGAGACTAACCGCTGCTCTTCGGCTTCGGCCTCGGCAGTATCTTATCCCGTACGCTGGGGCCTGGTGCTTCGCCAGAGATACGGTCGAAACCGAACGGTCTAGCGATGGATACGAGTCACTATCGAGATCCAGTCAGATTCTGCTGAACTCTGCAAATTAACCGGACGACTACCCAAACCCTAACCCAGAAGTCAGCAACACGACCCTCTCGTAGACTGCAAAGTATTTCCAAACGACCCGATCATTTTATCGTCATAGAATCAACGAAGATTGTAACTAATTATTTTAATTGGACGTATAACTTTTTAGGGATGCAATTTATTTCTAACTTTTACCTTCTCCTTCCACTCACTCAAGCTCCTGTAATCGTTGATAAGGTCTCACGAACTTTAAGGCTCCGATATATCCCAACAAAATAAGTAGAATAAGACTGTTCGTCCTAAGAGTTAGCCAGGATCGTGTCAAATATTTCGAACACCGAAGATTCCCACGATCCACGAAATTCGATGGGTTTCTCCAGACTGGTGCGATCCAGTCAACCCACGCGCGTACGAAGGGATGACGCGACCGATTACCGAAGTCGAATCGTTCGACTACTTTCGTAGGAGGTAGCCAGGTTTCGAAGGTTAAAAATACGCTAAACGGCCGCCAGGGCCCCCGCCGCTTTATCTGTGGCGCGGCTAATTGATAACGCCGTCGAGATTAGCTTCGCTCAAGCCAATTTAGGTAGTCAGATGCGCAGATTAAGGGCGAGGTGCAAAAGAAATCGCCCGCTTCCACGTCGCGACGGTGCAAATTTACTGCCGCTTGGCATGAAAGCTGATCTCTCTCCTTCTCCCGTCGTCTTCTTCCGTGCCCTCTTTGTTCCTCCCTCTTCACTGTCCCTCTCGCAGACCACCGCACCCGCCCTCCCCCTCCCCCCGTCCTTTTTTTATCCTTTTAATCTTCCTGTCCGCGCGTATCGACTGGGGAAGGCGAAGGCTAGAATTAACACGAGGTACAAGGGTGCAACCAACATGCTCCTATATCTTCCCTAGCTCTCCCGCGTTCCTCTTTTCGCGCGCGGATGTAGGCCACGGTTGTCCAACAAGCGTCACTTTACAGATTCTCGATCGTATATAGAAAATTCTAAATTTTTACGCGACTATTATGAACTATCAAATATGTGCAGAAACAAGAGAATATCGTTTTCATTCGAGGCTATCGAAAATTCATACGTGCAATAGAAGAGTGGGACTTCAGCGTAAGTAGAAATAGTGATCAATGGACAGACACACCAGGCAAATCGTACTCGATCCCACGCGTATTCGAGAAATTCTCTGTCCAGATACACTTTGTATATTTTTCTTAAGAATCTATGAAGAATACAAGTTTTTATTTTTCTTTCTTACAGTATCATTCTCTACTTCAAATATATTATTATTATTATCCACAAACGTAAGCAAATTTGAAGACAAACTTTCCTTAAACTAAAACTGGCGATTCAGGCTCAACGTGAGCAACGGTTCAATTAGGGTGAACCTTCCATATTTCATATTTTTCCCTCCCCTGTTTCGTGACCGTAAGGACAAACGAGGCGTTCCAGGGATCGATCTCACGAATCGGAGTCAAGTGGCGGCCGTGCATTCGCGCGGATTACGAAAGCCGCGCGCGTAGTCGATAACAAGGGCGCGCGCGGAAAAAAAAAGAGGAAGAAAAGACCGGGGAGGGCTGGAAGATCAATTTTCAATCGGTACGGGGGCGGGTTATTAACCGTCGAGTGGCACTCGTGCGCACAGGGGGGAGAAACGAGATATAAACATCCGAAGAGATAAACAGAGCACCGGAAGAAAAACGTACCTTCGTCCTGCACCCTCGAGGAACGCGCGAAATTCATCGATTGGCTCGAGGTTTTTTTCACCCCCGTTAACCGGCAAAGCGACTTCAGAGGTCCGCGGACCGAGGCCTGAAAATTTGCACGCACCCTCTTTTCCTTTGATCTTTCCTGCCCCGACGCCCTTCGGCCTTTGAGATTTTGAATCGCGAGCCGCCAATGGCCGTGTGTACTTTGAAAAACTAATTGCCGTGCGCGACGGCGTGGCTCGAACGGTATAATCGTGTCCTTTTACCCCGCGTTATTTGAAAAATTAATTTTTTAATCGATTTTCCAGACCGACGGGCGACAAGAATCCACCGCTCAGTATACATTTTATATACGTTCCTGATAGTTATTAGTTTCTGTTCTCACTGTTCATTAGGATTATTTTTTTAGGAGACAAAGTGGAATAAGGTAAAATTAAGGTATCTATGGATGTATGAGTCTGGCAGAGAAAGGGAAGGAAAAAATGGCAGAAAGGTAAAGAATAATAGTAAAAATGTAAAATAGATGAGAATCAATGTAGACAGGACCAAGTGATGTGACAGAAAAGTATTAGCTAGTCTGTGGATCATTAAATTAAATGAACATGAACATCTACTACTATTCTTTAATACTGTTCGTGTAAGGTTTATATTAGTTTCTACTCTCCTATATTCGTTCGATCTCACAAGCAATTCACGATATTTATAATTACATAATGATCCTTGCAATTATTTGTTAGTAAATCGACAATGTTTTCATCGACATCGAGTTTGGTCAACGATCATATTTCATCGATATAGATTTCTCACACACCCAATGATCGCTATTTTTATTTATCACGTGAGTAATTTTTCGATATTAAAACATCGTGATTAGGCTCTCGTGGGACAGATCGAGTAACCGCGAAGTGTTAAATCATATCACGCACCAGGCCGATCGCTGGATAACGATCCTCCTCGACTGGTTCTGGGATATCGCTCACGCAATGCTCGTCAATTACAGGCGTTCGCCGGCGACCGATGATCAACAGTGGAAAGCGTCGTCGCGTATTTTCTTGTCAATGATCTCCGAGGCGAGGGGCCGCGAATCGTAAATCGCGCGCGGCGACGCAGATAATGCGCGTATGCGCCGTGGAACCAGTTCCAGGACGTGAAAGCTTGCTCTCGCTTCGATCGTCCCCTCGATCGTAACCCTCGATCGTCGATTCCTGACGTGTACACCGGGCCTCGCCGATCCACGAGCGGTTTCTTCTCGCAATCGACGTCGCAGACACATAAAATACCCGCCGCGGCTTCTGTCGCGCGCTCGCCCTGGAGTCCTCTTTGCTCTCGAGCGGGTCAAGCGAGCCGCGGCAAAAACTTATCGATTTTATGTCTCAATATGCGGGAGATCGCGATCTGTCCTCCTCGACGAGGCGCGAAGAAGAAAAGCGAAAACAACCGGGGCGAGACGAAAAGAAACCAGCGACGCGGTGTAAAAAAAACGGACGGGGCAGATCTACACCGCGCTATTAAAAGCTTCTTACCTCGATAAGCACCGTGGAACGTGACTAATTGATAATTGAGAGGCAACCTCGCGGTAGTATCGCTTGTCAGCGTCGCGACGACCGTGCGGCTTTTGACACGCTTCGAACGAAACGGGAATTTCAATGCCCCTAATTCGATCTTCGTTCGTGTTTTAATCGTCTTCGAGCCCCTCCACGCGCTCAAAAATACCGCCATTTTAAATAGAATTCAATATACTTGTATTCTACGGCACCAAGACTATATTTCCGTTGTAAAAAAAATGTGTTGAATCGAATCGAATAGAAATAATCGGTTCTTTTGACGTTCCTAATGGGACGGCCTCTTTAATTCGATCTTTGTCCTGAACTGTTCTCTGAACTGTCTTCGATTCTCTGCACGTCGAAATCAAACGGGGCGGGGATGGCGTTGAAAGATACCGCCGTTACCTCGAACTTCCTTCTAAGTCAGACGATCGTTTCGTACTTCGAATGAACAAGTCGAAACTTCCCGATTCGGCTGTGCCACTTCCGGAACACAGCGGCGCAAACTCCGACTAAAACCAACTCGACGCAACCCCTCGATCCTTGTCGTGACCGTTGCGAGTATAGATCCCTTTAATTGGGAGCTCCTACCGCGCCGAGCTTCGACCGCCTCCATTAAATCCCCTTCGGTGCTTGCAAACTCGCGTTCTGCCTGTTTACCGGCAGAAAACTTGCCCACCGTTTTGAGAACGTACGCCAGCTGTATCCATTCAAGCTTTCGTAATTGATTCGCGCGGTTTAGAGCCGGTGCTTTCAACGATTTTCCACGACACGGCCATTACATATCTCCATTCCCCGTATTTAGTTTCCGGGAAACGTTTTCTATTTAGCGTTTGCAAAATCGTTCCCCTAATAAGCAACTTCCGAAAACGGTCAACGCTTTGGTAAAACCTTCAAAGTTCTCGGAGCTGCCAAAAATGGAGAACGCATGCTTTTTAAACGACGGTAATTAAAACTGAATGGGTCGAACCACGCTCGTTCGTACTTTTTGTTTAAATTCTTAACTTAAATTTATATTTAAATAAACTTTGCAAACATCGTTGTATCCCCAGCAGTTTTCAAGATAAAATCAGAGGGTGAACCGTTCAACTCCTAAATCCTAAATTAAGGGTGATAGAAAAATATGTATGGCTTGTTTTTAGTCGCAGCACATACCTATAATGTTTCATAAAAATAAATGGGAGGAAGGCAATGGGCGACTATCTCATTTACGGAGATTGAGAACATTGAAAATTACTTTACAGAAGAGTGTATAGATAATTCGTGCATTACCTAAATTTATTTAAATTTGTTCCTCGTCGGATGAAAGAAAATAGAATAAAATGAGACGTCCATCTTCGCGAAGGCGGTACAACCGTAACAACGCTCGACGATCGCGAACAACGGGCTCGCGAAAAATAATATTCGTGTCTTCGTACAACATACCGATGTAATACACGAAACGCTCGAACAAGATGAAGAATCTTTCGTCCGTAACAATGCGACTGCAACGCACGATTTACGCGGCAAGAATGAATTCGTAACATCGGGACTGGATATTCCCGTCAGCCGCTACACGCCTGGGCCCCGTGGGTTCCAAAACTCGTGGCCGTTAATCAATATCATTGTTTCGCATTACGGTGTCCGTCTTCTGCCCACGTGTGTTGAAATTCGTTTTGTGGTCACGAGAAAACACAACTTCGATAAATGTATCAGTAACAGTCATTTTGGTAAAATCATTCAGTAATCGTCATTCTTTAAAGATTGTTAATTACGTTAATTTTTGATTCTCCTAGTATAAAAATAACAATGTTCTGTTCCTTTTCGTACACCAAAACACGTAACAAGATCAACCAATATCGGAGATCAATATTACACATCGAACTGTTTGCTTGCAACAAACTAATTCCTCCCTGAAGTCATTAATTCCTGCATAACAACGAAAGCTTGTTAGCAATTACGCTGTCGAATACGTTCAATACCACGTTTTGATACTTCAAAAGTGGTTATTGCTCAATTTAATACTTCATTAGGCACGAGATACATTGCCCCTCTTTAAATATGTATTGTGATAAGCTAATATTGTGCTACAACGCAACAGTTATGGCGATCGTACATCCGCAAACTAGTGGTAATACATTAAAAATTTGTGAAAGAACATTTTCGCGTTAGAAGATGACCAACGATACATTCGATAAACACATGTATATTCATCGAACCGAAGTTATCGATGCGCGAATATACATTCTCGAAAGACCGTTTGAATCGAGATACGCTAAGAAATAAATGTGCATAATAATTCTGTTCCGAGTGCCACGGTACGCGCGATGGAAACGTTAACATCCTAATCAGGTATCCCCGACCGGTAGTTGTAAAGTCCAATGAACACCGTTTCGTGCAAACTCCTAAGACATCGAATGGATCTTACTTGGCATCCTTAATTCGTCGTTGTGGAACGACGACCGCCATAGACGATGCTCCCGGTCGGTGGATGCTCACTCGGCGGTATCGAGTGGCAACGGTAGTCCGAGATTCTCGTGAAATCGTTCGTTAAACTCGCTGGAGTAACCACTCGAGAACCGAACGCGAAGGTGAACGTCGATCGGTGCAACGCGGCGGTAGCCAGGCATGCAAATGCGAAGCTTCGTTCCGTTACGAATCAATGCGATCGCTTAATTAGCGAAGAGCTCGACTCCTCTTCGTATTCTCCCTTCGTTCCTTGCCTCTTAACCCGCTACGGGCCCCCTTCCGTTCCGCGTATTCCTGTCTTCCTTCTTCCTGGCCGCTCTTCCGATAGGAATTCGAGCCTCGAGTACGCCCTCGAGAGGGGCCAGACGGTTTCGAAGCTTTTAACCGTCCATTTCGCCGGCAATCCGGATATTACGGGACGTCTCAAAAGATTCTGCAGCCAGGTGTTTTTCGAGATCCGAAACGCGACGGGCACAACAGCATCCCGGCCCGTTGCAGGACCGTTAAGTTCAATTGCCTGGATCCGACCCGACAAGATTTGAATAATTCGACTCGCGTCGCGAGTGTCCCAACGATACCATAATGCGCGCAACAACTACCGAGCTTGCTCTATTTTCTCCGGCATTCTAACGTATATTGCAACGTTGGAGAGAACGTTCCACGTTACGAACGTTTGTGAGAATTTTTAGGTTGCTTTTGTGGGGATATCGGAAATCAAAATAACGAAACTGTGTAGAACAAGAGTTTAACGATCAGTCCAATTCTTAGTTTTAAGATTTTACGATTCGTGGCTGTTCTAAAGCTATTTGGAGGCTGAGACGATTCGTATCAAACTGCTCAAGTTTAGAGAAATAGGTATTTAGGCAGAGAGTTTATTGTTTTGTCTCTTTTCAATTACGAAGAATTACTGTGATAAGGTAAGGGGAAGTTATCTCTATGGATAAAGAATCAGTGGATGTGAAAAGTTGGACGCCCAGAAACTTGAGAATGAAGAGTTTAAGGAACCGGACGACAGCTGTGGACCAACCGTAGCGATTCATGATCTAAACTTTGTCAAAGTTCAAAGCACGCGCGTCGTATTTGCAACGCCAGTTCATAGACAATTTCAATATACTGTCTGAGAATGTTAATTATTCGCTCGATTCCTCTCTGGTGTATTGACAAAAATTTCTTAAAAGGACCAAAGGAAACCCATTCAGGAAAACTACGAACTACGGTCATGCAATCGATATTTCTTAGCAATGTTTCCAAGATTTTTCATGTAAATTCGCGTTGAAGGAGGCAGTGACTTGGCTCGGCGAATTAGTAGAAAATGCCCAACGACAGCCAGTTTTTTTTAAATGCTTCAACACGTACCAGGGCGTAGGAAAATTAAGCCTGGAGTGTTGCACACCTGGCGAAGCCGCCGAGTGCAAACGACGAACTATGGCGTTTTGCTCGCAGACATTAAAATACGACCTCGAAACGTGACAATATTGGCTGCCTCGATCCTCGAGGGCTGGGTAAATTATTTTTCTGGAAAAATAAGAGCTAAGGCGTGACTGTTTCATTAAGGAACAAGTGGTTACGCCGAGACTCTTCACGGTGGATTTTCACCCGTCGCTGAGGCGCCGCGTCGAGCACATGGTCCGAACAAGGATGTATTCCAAGAAAATCGCACCGAGCATGCAAGGGAAGAGTGAACGCGATTCGTCGTGGGGGAACAAAAAGGAAAAAATTCTTCGTTAAACCACCTTGTATAGAGCGGTTAATAACTCAATAAACAACTGTCTTGAATTACCCGATGAACAAAAATTAATTTAGTTTTTCAATCAGACCTGAGAAAAATACACAATTTACCGATCGAAGTGCTAATTTTTTAACTATGAGTCTCTGTCGTGTTATCGCGAATCGCAAGGTATAATAATCGTGAGTATACTGATCCATTCCTTCCATTAGGAGCTCGTGGCGGCAGCGTTTCTACCGCGAGTAAGCATGTAACTATCTATCCACTGCTCTAACTATTAGACAGCGATTCATTTTTCAGTACGATGAAACATCGTTACACTTTACGGTCTCGGAGGTCTCACGGCGATGCAATAGCTTGATGCAAGATCACATTTCGATCCGTACCTACGGAACTCCATCAAAGGAGAAACTTACAAATAAAAAAAAATTCTTCGGGAATGTGAAAAGTGAAGATATCAACGCGCTTGCAATTTATTTCTTCGCGAATCGCTGGGTCTTGTTCCACTTCTATAAATAAATATACTCGCGATAGCGACTCAAGGCTGCAAAAAATACGTGTTCCGTGGGTGCACGCAAACTCTCGTAGAATTCGTGATTTCTTTTCAGGTCGAAGCATCGACGTTAGCTCTCGATAAAGATCGCGAAATTCCAGGAACCGATCTCGACGTAATTTCCCGCGGACGCGAGATTGGAGTGGTTCGGGCCCCGCTTTGTCCCAGCCTCACCTTTGACCTACCTCGTTCCGCGACCCTATATTTCGTCTTCCGCTCTAGTAAGCTTCCTCCCCGAGCGGAGTCTCGGCAGTGCATTACGGAAACGCGTTCGTGGATACCGGTGGCAGTTGGTGGAACGCCGCGGTTCCGCAGACGCGGTCGCGTTCGCTTTGGGGAGCTCGATGTCGTAGGATCAAGGAGTCGGTTGATCGCGTCGAGGGGGGGAACGAGGGGGTGGATGAGACCCCCGGCTGGCTGGCAGCGAGGCACCACGAGGATAAGTCGCGGATCGGAGTGATAAACGACTGCGGCGTTATTAATTGCAGCCTCCATTAACTGATGAGCCCTCCATCTCGCCTCTCTTTCTTCGTTCCCAGATGCCTTCGGCCCCCACCCCCCTCCCCGTCGTCAGCTTCGTTCCCTTCTCCGGCGGACTCGTTTCACCCGAGTTCTGCCCCGCGCGGAACGTTGCTTCTTTCCCCGCTTCTCTCGGTCGAGCGCGCGCTCGAAGGTGGGCAAGACGAAGTCGAGGAAGCCTTGCGTGCCGCAAATGATCCGAGCGCAGGAAGGGGAGGGGGGGCAGGGGCACGCTGACCGACCAAGAGAAACCGCGATGCTTTGCAAATGAGCCGGGGGCAGCTTTCCAATTTTTACGCGGCCGCTAATGAATCGCCCATCGCGTCCTTCGGCCGGGGCCACGATGTTACCCGTGAGTCACTCTGTTCGCGCTTTCTCTGGGATAACTTCGCTGTCGTTATCTTCGTTAGGATACGCCGCGCGCCGACCGTGATAAGGAAGTCGTGTTTCGCAACGTACGAGGATGCGAGGATTGAATAGCGAACGCGAGCCAACGCTAACCGATTACCTGCTATCTCAGACTGATGAATTTACGGTCACCTTTTATGTACTTGGAATTTAGAGGAGTGGGCTACCCGGTGATTCACCGTCGACGGTACTTGTACGCTTATGTTACATCCTTTTTGTCGCTGATTTATTTGCAATTCCAGCAAAGTACCTTTGGATTGTCGAGTAGACAATTGATTACGTTGTTCGCTACATGGTTGATCATTTGTATTAACAGTAAACCTACCACGATCGGTTAAATTGTTTTTTAAATTTTTGTTTAGAATTTCTAATGTAGAATGTTATTTCAGCGCTATTGGAATAAATTGTTCAATATTCACTTCTATTCTTAATGTTTGTTTTCATTATTAAAAATACTAAAACTTTAGACGCGTGTAATTCCAAAGCTATTAGTGTTTTATCCATTATTGAGCCACTGTTGGCAGGGGTAAAGCTTCCTCTTTACAATGGTTTTTGGTTTTTAGCGATCCGACTTTCCGTTTTGGAGATATCGTAATTTATGTGAAAACGTAATTTTTAATATTCCACTATCCACGCTCTCTCCGCCTTAGAAACGTCTATTAAACGCGTATTAAAAATACTAAAACTTTGGACGCGTGCAGTTTCGAAACTAATAGTACTTTATCTATTATTGAGCCACTGTAAGCGGCGGTAAACCTTCCTCTTTAAAATGGTTTTCGGTTTTTGGCGATCCGACTTTCCGTTTCGGAGATATCGTAATTTATGTAAAAGTTAATTTTTCTAATTCGACTGTCTCTGTCTTCGTCTAACGTGTCGCGACGGACCTCTTTGTCTCGTACGTGACCGAGTGACTGAGTGGCCTAGTTACTACGAGCACGTGCGGTCAACGACCTTGCAAGGCCGTAGTAAGAAAGTTCATTGATCTCGCGACGTAAACAAAAGCTTCGGTCTTATCCGATCGACTTGAAACTAAAATCCTCATATCTCCGGAACTAATTGAGCTATCGACTCGTTCGAACGCTCGTTTTAAAGGGGACTTCATCCCCTATCCTATAAACATAACAACTATTCTAATTTATGCTGTCTTCTATGTTTATTTTCACATTTACTTTGACACCATGTACCCAAAGAAGTTTCAACAATTCCTGCTAACTATATGACTGATATGCAGTAAAACTAGATCATAAATTGTTTACTTAATTAAAAATGAATGTAAATTTGTATACACAATGTTTGCCTAATCAAATTTTTCGATAATTCATCTTATCAGAAAAACTAATTTGCACGATTCTCCAATCGACTATCCTGCCCGAAGCCATGGAGGCCTTATTCCTCCCTCAATGGGAGTCCCTTACACCTGTCACGTTACGTGCATCCCTCTCCCACGCGCTGCATCACGTGCTTCCCTTTCTCAAGCCTCGTTGTTCAACTTCCCTCTCCATCGAGCAACAAGCCAATCGCGTCGCGGCTTCTCGAAGAGTGTAAAGCGTTATGCCAAAAACACTTTTTCGATATTATCGTCTCGAGTACATCAACGACCCATTGCGGAACATCTCACCTCAAGACTCCAGGATGTTCCGAGCAATCTTCATCAGCGAACAACTACAGCTATTTCCATTCTGAATTTACCGTACGTACTTGCGTATACTTCTACGTAACAAACGTTCGAAGAAACGTTCGTTGGAAAAAAAAACGCAGACGTCGTGTCGAATCGCGCTGCAGCGTGTACCGAAGCGCATAACGCAACGTTTCCTTGTACAACGAAGCAAGCGTAAACATTGTAAAGTCGTTAAATCCCGTTTCCTTTCTATCCTTTTTGCCTCTCCTCGACACGGACTAAAAGTACGTTTTCGTAAATACATCCCCTTTGAGCGTGCGTTTCTCCGCGAACACATTGTGCTCCCGCGTTTTATGGCTGCTGGTCCTTTTCCCGCTGTAATTACTCTTCGCAAAGTTATGTTTCCGCGGCAAGTGCGGTATTAATTTCGAATTGTCATCGACTTTAAACGTACCCATAAAGCGTGGCCATAATAAACGCACTTACTTGCTTTACCGTTCCGCCTTTATACTCCTACTTTTTGAAACGACCTTCGTATAAAGTACATTTTTTACCGCGACCATGCTAAACGAGGCTGTCGGGGTTCTCGTTCGTATTCTAATTACCGTAACTGTATTATACGTCACCGGGGAGGTTTAATGAACGGGTCAATGATCACAAGTCGCTGGACAAATTCCTTCACGGAGATGCACTTCGGCTCGTATCTTTCGTGGGAATACCGCAAATGATCCCCAGCCGTGCGGCTCGCTGTTCCGTTGCAAATGAAAACCGGCTTGATTTTTAGACGGCTTTTTAATTAATTGCCTCTGTACTCGCTGAAGTATCCATTGTCGTGTTCGTCGCAGTCGCGCCTTTATGACCGGCGAAATCGCAGAAACGTAATCTAAGGTGCTATTTGCCATTCTGATTGCTGGAGGTGGGAAATAATCTCAGCAAGAAGGATGATCGTAGTTTGTAACAACGTATATATTTTATTTCTTTCTATGTGTCTATTCCTGAGAATTTTCCTCTTAGTCTGTGGCGATACAACGCGTGTGCACTGTACTTTCTTAACAGAAAATCTACTGTACAGACATTAATATGACGTTTGAAAGCACTGAAATTTTGTTAGAGGCAGCAAACGCGTTTTAGATTTACTGTCTCGTGATTATGCTATATTATCAACTAGCTTTTGCCTGTGGCTACGCTCGCATGGATTACTGTCTCCTTAACAGCAGGAATTTCGCTATGTGGCTTATAATTTAGGCTGCTTTATGAATTACGTGTCAACTGTCACTATTATTTATGTAAATATTGACTCAAAGTTCGATATGAAATGATCCACTCCTAGTTGAACAGATATCTACTAAAATTGTCGAAACGAAATATAAGAAAAGGTACTCGAGGTTCTGAAATGAGGGTTAAAAGAAGATTATGAAAGGAAAGGTGCAAGGCATTTCTGACCACAAGAATCTCATTTAAGTTGTTGCGTTATTACACATCTCGCGACGTAAGTTCAAAGAAATTCATCCTCCTTGCTGTCGATTCTGCATCGCTATTAGAGAATTTATATTATCCGTTGAATTACTCATGAAATCCACGCATATTGACCAAAGTATATAACTCGACGTCCCTTCGTTCTCATAATCAACCGAATTCTCAGTACCAAACAATCGATCTTCGATTATTGTTTGATAAGTGTATCAACGATGCATGGCAGATCCAAACAGGAACACGAATACATGGAATACATCGATCGAGCGTTTGATAGTATTCGTGGATACGTGGACAGACGGAACAGTTCTATACTTCGATGCGGAAATTGCTTCTGCACCGGCAAAAAATAATCCCAGAAGCGCAATTACGTTTTTCGCGAATCGGGAATCGGAAATACGCGACTTCGCCGACAAAGTATGACAATACGTGGCCGTTGTGAGAACGCGAAGGGAGAAAAGGCGTCGGCCGACGAAAGGGAGCAAGAGCGAAGGGAACGGAGAGAAAAAAAAAAATGACGAGGTAGTAGAAGCGGAGGTAGGCTGGAACGGTGGAAAAAAGAACAAACGGCGAAAGTACGAAAACAAAGAGCAATCATAACGATGGTAATCTCTGCGGTTGACGTACAATTACCTTCGTCAAGACGCCTAGGAAAATAACCAATTTCAGAAGTGTTTATTGCAGCCTGTAGCCTCCGTCATTGTTCAGCCCGTTAATGAGAGGGGGCTGAAGAAGGAAGGGGAGAAAAGGACGAGAACGAAAGACGAGGACTGCTGGTATTACTTTTTAATTTTAATTGTACTTATCTGGCAGCCGGTCGCGGGGAAACGAAGGAGATAAGGAGGGAAATAAAGAGCGGAAATCGCGCGTTCGTCCGCCCACTTGAATTATCTGAATCGTTTTCAGGAGCGTGTCGGTCGATAGTGGAAGAATCTTAAGTATTACGTCTAACAACCGGGTCGTCGATTATAACGTCACGGTGATTTCTTTATCCGCTGCTTGGCTCTGGTACACTGGCCCCCTCAGACTCAATTTTATAAACGAGTTCTCTTCCAATCGAACGGCCCTTGGATCGAATCTGACTACGCGCGTGATGAATCGAGCTTATTACGGGGCTCGATGTATTTCACTATATCGGCCAGATTTGCTTCGATCGGCTCGCCGTAAATATTAAATGTCGCCCTCATAAATCTCATTTGCTCCGCGTAGGACGCATCGGTCGGACATTATTCCGGCGATCGCCGAGCGTAAGCACAGTTTTATATCAATCAGAACGGGTATCTTCGATTGGAAATCACACTGAAAATGCACCACTCGCATTTATCTTGCAAATCTCGTTTGCATACAACACATAATCCCTTAAGAGTTGCTTTGAACCTTTCAGGAATATTTCGATATTTCGCATTAGGCGACCGCGCTCGATCTGATTTGGTATTTGTACGGGTCGCGATCCCGTTTCAATTTTATCGATCGTCGTGCATCTTTTGCGATTTATTTAACCCTTCGTACCGAACATATGCACGGTGCGTTCGCTAAGAACACGCGTTTGTGCGTTAAAAATAACTCGACGGGAGCGGCATTCGCAGAATTTCATGCAAATTAAAACTAATTGATCGAGCACTACCCGCCACGCAACCTGAAAACGTAAAGAAGCGTATAATAAAATGTTTAAACGTTCGCGATGGAACGTTTGAAACTCTGCTGGAATAAAAGCAATTTCCTCGCGTAAAATATGAAATATCTCGTAAAGTATTACGTTTTCCACGGTTGTATATTTATACTTTTATTTGCGGAATAACGACAAGTATCGACGCGCGTAACAAAAATGTTTCGTTTAAAGAACAAACGCAAATACGTATTACACTTTTATTACGAATTATTAGAAAAATGGTTCCCGATCGGGGTTCGACTTCTTTCTACGTTCAGCTAATTAAATATTTCGTACCATCAAACTATAAAACAGTCTTGAAGGGGCACGGAGATAGACATTGCTAGTGCCTGGGAGGCACGGTTGGAACGCGGATGCTTAAACGGATTTGGTATTGATTAGGATACTCGTCAGAAATAAATATCCGACGATCGAGATTACGATTGCATTTAAACGAGGAATCTCGCGAGCGATTCTTATATTCCCAGCGTGCTCGATCCCCTGGACTCGGATCGTTCGACCGAAAGTTCAAAACGATTCGAATAAATCGACGCTATCCGTAATCCGACCCGATAGGAATCCAATTGTTTGACACTTTCAATCCTCGAAGAATCGGACGGGATAGAAATTCATTTTCCTCAGATTTGCTTGATTTCGCGAACGCCTCTCCCCGTCCGAGAGATCCCTTCGTATTCGAGACGCGTTCTCGCCGCGCGTCGAACCCGCGACTCAAGTGGAACGCAACTTGCCGGCTCGCGAGTTATTTGCCCGACGCTCGCAATCCCGACGGGCGATCACGTATGGACGATTTAAAACTTCTCCGTTCGCGTTCCGGAGTCACGACCCTGAAGGGAAACGCGCCGGTGTAACGTTGAACCGCGGTAAACCTCGGCGTCGACGTCTGCCGCGCGATCGATCGACGACGATTCAACGCGCGCGACGGTGAAAAGAACCCAACCAAGAGAAGCAAATTCACGTTCGACCCGTTATGAATTATTTTACAGAGTATCGACTCGTCCATGCACCGTGCGCGAAGACTCTAATCACCCGTTGTTCAGTTTCTACTTTTCCATGTGTTCCCAACGAAATTGACCCTTTGTTTCCTGCCTTTTCAAATTACAAAATTTTCCGCTCTGCTTTGTGCGTCAAGAGTGGTTCGAATTAATTGTAAATAAAGCGACGGTTTTGTAGGTCTACGAGTGCTTTGATATTCCTTTTACAGAGCTTGCAGTATAGTGGAACGTTCTGGCTTGAATCCAAACTGTTCGTTAGAAATTATGTCATTTTTAGTAAGATGTCAGCTGGACTGGGAAAATACTTTCTGGGATTTTGGTTCAGTGGGGTAATCGGTTTATAATTATTTCTGTCATTCTTATCGTTAAACATTTGTAAATTGATTTCGGATCTCGTTAAGCGTGCTGGAGCTTCGTGGTCCCGACCTCGATTTGGGCGTTATTTTCAGGACAAATTCTGGAAACGCTGTATTTTCGATTCGCGCGACGGAAATCGATTCTTCGAGCCCGTTGCGCCAGTGTCTCCCCTTAACAGGGTCCTTGTGCAAAATTACGCGCTCGACAATGGTAACCGCGAATGAATCGAGCTTCGTTTCGACGAGCGTGCAATCACGGGTGCTGTATCGATGCGCGATAATAAGCTAGATGCGGAACTCGATAACGCGTCACCGGTGCGTCACTTGTCCAGGTTGTCCCCGTAATTCGATATATTGACCGATACCGGTAACCGCGGATCTCTCGTCGCTTTAACAAACAGGGAACGGAGTGCTCGCGGTTATCGCGATTGACGTTCGATAATATTCCATCGCGGATTGGAGGGAGGGGGGGTTCAATCGACGATTCCACATAGCAATTACTTAGAAAGATCGCGGGCCCAGAGGCCTTAGTGGCGATCGTTCGATTCCAAGCGATGAAATTCCCTGGTAGGTCGGTGGCTCGAAGGTCGCCCGATAGCTCCCATCGCGTTCGGCGAGCGAGTATAAATTATTTCGCCGGGAAATGATCTTCTCGCGGCGCTGGCCAGCGGTAGCGCGAGGGATAAGGCGAAAAGGAAATAAAAAGAGCGAGTACCGAGAATCCAACACCGGTTGGCAGCCAGAGGCAGGAACAGACGATCCAGGAGTGGCAGGAGATGGAGTGTGAAACATCGGCCCATCTTTCCTGCCTTTCCTGCGCGCTCTACGATGCTACCGGCTCCTAGCAGGATGAATTTTATCCTGGATGGAACCGTGAGTCCGTCGTAATTTAAAATTGGAAAACTTGAAATCACACGTTTCAGATTGGAGAAATTAAAACTTACAGATATAATATAGAAAGAGACCAAGTAAGTGACCCACATTTCGTACGAGTTAATAAATGTAACTTTAACGCTTGTGTAATTTATAGCTGACAGGAAACTGATCGTTCCATTCTGCTCGATATGATTCTCGGCTTAATGTAATCGCGACTGAGATATTTCGAAACATCGTCGACGCGAACGCGTTCGCACGTTTGTCAAAATATAGCATCGCGGAAGGACTCGTTTCCCGTCAATTATGCTTCTGTCGGACGAAGAAAAGTCGTGCAGCGATGGCACGGCTCCGAAAACTTTGCTCCGCCAGCTTGATAATGGACCGATCGTTGTCATGAATCTTTCTTTATGGCCTCAAAAGTTCTCGAACGCGGGTATATAGCTGCCACGCGTATTCGTAGCGCGGAGGCATACGTTGTGTACACACACGGGCGACGAGAAGGACGGGGTACGTATTGGAGATGCGGAGATATATAGGATAATGTATACCAAGCATATCGGTACGTACCTAGTGGCCCACTATGTAGGCCACGTGCACTGGTGGGCCATGCATCTTCGGTAAATACCTTCGTTCTGCCGGAAGGTAGCATTGGTCCGATATAAAGTAAGAATTTTCGCCGCGACAGCAGGTCGCCGGCGAACGGAGATTTGTGCGTCAACTTCGGGGGGAATCGATTGATTCGCATCGATGCTCTGCGATTTCGATACAAAAGAGTCACACACAGTACCCCGAAACTTTACGAAGTAAGAAAATCAGACACACATTGCCTCGTTCAAAGTCTTAGAACGGTTACTATATTTCATTGATAGCCATGGAATCGTAACGTTTAAAGATTTTTTTAAATCGTTTGATATATCAACAAGATTTCGATGAAAAACAAGCTTAAGACAATTTGAAGAAATCCTCTCGTCAGTTTGGAATGCTCGACGATAATTCAATAAATATTTATCGGTAATTCGGCGGTGGTTCCAATATCACCAGGTAAGCGATCGAGGGGTCGCGGCGGACGGAAAGACAACGAGTACAGAAGGATAAGGAGGAGGAGAAGAGCGGAGGCTCGTAGCCAGAGAAATCGAGAAATGTGGGACGAGGGGTGCCATTAATTTGGCAGCCGTTGTTCGACTCGCCCACTGGACCTTTCGTCTCTCCCTCTACGGAGATCTTAGCCTACGTCCGAATTCCTCGGCTAACGTTCGAACTGCACACAGCGTAATATAAGTCTCCTTCCTTCTTCCCTTCCCAGAACCCTCGTCTCCCCGCATATTCCTTGGTTTCCTTGTTTTCTTCCACCTTCGTCTCCTTCTACTTTCCCACCCCTCTTCGTATTGCCATTCCTGTTCCTTAACTCTTTATTGCTTCTATCAACGTGCCCCGGTTGATTTATACATCTATATGTTCCGCAAAGAACCTGACGCGTGTGTAAACCGTGCCCCAACCCTCCACTTATAGGGCAAAGTGAGGGAAAACCGAAGAATTGCATTTTATTCCGCTAATGGCGCCGTTTAACGACACTCAAAAGATCGAAATTTATCTCTATAAATACTGGTCTCTATAATATTAACAAATAAGACTGTTGTATGTACTCAGGGTAAAATAGTAAACTGTTACTCTTACGTCACAATACGAGGTATTGAAAAATTCAGGGGGAGACCATTTCACGTAAAACACTTTTCCCCAAAAATAATAAGTAACGAATGGTTTCAAACGATACTCGTTATCGATTTACCCAACACGAGTAGAGTTGAAAATTTCACCTATTCGGTCCTTTTCAACGAACGTTTCGCGTTTCGAAGCATCGACGCGTCGGCAGTTTCCGCATTACACGATCAACACGTATCCCTGGCCGAGCTCGCGAACAGTTTAGCCAGCTTAAACGGTCGATCGGCGCTAGGAGTGGTCAAGACTTTGTTCACGGAAGATCAAACGAGCGACAAGAAGCCAAGCTCGATCGACGAGAGACCCTGCTCGTGATTTTTTCCCCGTTCCTTGCAGCTCGTTCGGGGGGGCTGGCGTTTCGCGTGGCTTCGCGTGCTAATCCCTTAAGCACGATCCCCGTGTAAACTCGAAAGAGCCTCGGGATCGGATCAGTGCCAAGGCAAATACGAGTTGTTAAATACGCCGTGCACCACGTGGGGCGATAACAACCTACTACTCATGTTCGATACGCGTTACGTGCTACGGGGAGCTCGAATGCCGCGTACGTAGCGCGAATAACTCGCCCCGTGCTCGCCTCCCTGCTTGCCCGCTCGATCCTTTCTCTCCGGCCATCAAGGAACCCCCTTTTCTCCGCCGACATAACCGCGTTCCACCCACGCGTGTACGCCAAGAGTTTTAGCAAACGGTGCACGCAACCGGTGTCTTTGAAAAATTCTGCGTAACCCAATTATTACTTCTTGGGTGGATATTATCGTTATCGATTATTAGAAATATTGAACATGGAGTTTTGGTATTGTGTGTTTATGAGAAGTTCTCCTCTCCCCTGTGCTAGCCAATTTCTAACTATGACAGTTTCTAAATGCTTACCCCCACCCTGCTTAACAAATTTTAATTTCTATTCCCCAAGAAAAAATTGTTTCTGACTCTGAAAAAATTGATGAACAGAATTTTAAGAACGTTTGAATATTTTACCCTACCCCTCGATCGTGAATATCAGTAGACAAAGAACACGTGTCTAATATTTTTCGCCTTGGCCGTTGAATCTTATCAAAATCGGAGATTGTTAAGCGACGTTCCTTGTAAGATTCCCGGGGTATCACCCAGGAACACCTAGTGGAACAAGGAGCGCTCGATCAGACTCAAACGAATGCGGTCTGCGGCCGACCAAGAATTCCACTCCGTAACACTGTCGTGCAATAAATTAATTTCCGAGACGCTAAAGGCTCGTACGTCGCGTTTGCGCTGCAACAAGATACGATAACATTCCGTTACACGTATTTAACGACGATATACGTTTTCGATACTCTGCTACTTAGTCCGCGGCAACGGGCGGATTAACGTTTCCGTGCAACTTTCCCCTTTTCCCCTTTGCGCGTAACCGCGCTGGCGCGTAATTAGTGGACGCGATGAACGCGCCACGCGGCGCTCGTGTACCTCTGTGCGCCGTTCGAAAGTTAACGAGTAGGAAAATTAAAAATCGTTAGGCCCGTCGGTCGCGGTTTACCAGAGGATCTTCCACGATATTATCGGCCCTTAACGCACACCGCCGACGGTTGCTTTACGGATAGCATCCTGACAAACGGCAGTGAACCCTGCGCCCGAGCATAGATCGGGATGCGCGTTCGATCGGATTACCACAGAGGAAAGGGATCAAAGATTCCGACCGAAGTACTTCGATCGTCGGCGATCGTTAATTATTGATCGAATACCGGCGGAATAAGGCACACGCTATCTCTTGTCCGGCGATGTGTCTTAAATTCTATAAAGTATACCAAACCGAACGTTGCTTCCTTGCCGGTCGCTTCGTCGATATCGATACACCGTAATTATATTAGGTTCCAACATAAATACGGTTCGGTTGTATTCCTTTCATTCATTAACTAAGTACAGAGTTACGTCCAATCAATTATATGATGATCCCCGTTATCGTTTATCAAAGTTGCCCATCTTAGAAGCAACTGGTTAACCCTTTGCAAATTTAATTATTTAGATAGCATTGATTTTTTAAATCAAGATAGTGGTATGTTCCTTTGGTTGGTATTTCATGTTAGATGAAGTTCTTCGAATCATTGAAAATGTTTACAATTTTAATATAAGCGAATTTTTGCGAACATTCGTACGAAAGACGTATAATTATTAGCTTCGGAGAACTCGGGATTCTTGTTATTTATTCCAGAAACGTGGAAGATATTCTATTAGTCGTACTGGGAAAGAGATATGTAGCCGATCAAACGAATCAATATATCTGAAGAAGGCTCTCACACGAATCGATGCATAAAAGGATAAGACCTTTTCTTATTCCTTGCACCTGCCCCAGATGCTACTTTCATTATTTATAATTCCTAAAGAATTATTGGATCGTGGCATTATTTAATTCCTAGTCAAACGTGATTTCCGGACAGTGTTTGCCCATAGCAGGAAATGTCAGTTCCAGCTGAACGTTTATTTCCAAAAGCAGGCAATATTATAGTTGACAATCGCAGCCCAGTATCATCCGACCATACACAATATTTATAATTATAGAATTCACTGTCGTTGAATAAATATCTCTATAAATAGTTGAATTAATTTTGTTGTCCTCGATCAATTTTAATTTATTTAAATGACCAGTGATTCTGAAAATGTTTCAAACGATGTTTCGGGGTTTTCACACGTGATCTCTGCGTGTGCCTCCACATTGTCGCACATGTCTGGACGCAACCGAACATCGCGAATCGCTACGCAATTATCATCCGATCCGTTACTGTTGTCGCGTCGTAATAACGATAAATTTGCGGACCAACCGCCGTAAAGAGCCGTGATGCGCCCAATACGGGGCCGGTAACATGAGATTTTGGTATACAGGGTGTCCTGCGTAACTGAGAAAACAGATACATCTAAATAATTTAACAGACTTTCAGACTATTAGGCTCAGAGCATAAATATCTTAGTATTTCTCTGTTGAGATTAACCCTGCTGTTTTCCTCGGGTCTGTACAACCCAGAATCAAATTGAAACTTTCATAGGTATTCTTCCTTAATAATTCTCCTATGTATTCCTCACTGTTACATTTGCATACTTTGCAATGCCTAAGAGAACTCGCTAACTCATGAAAACAGCAGTGAAAATTACAGAGTTCCCTTTCGAAAAAGGGGTGCAACTGCAATTTTTAGATGCACCTATCCATAATGGCTAAAATTATGTCCAGCACTTCGATACGGTTTAATTTTGTCTCAAAATATTTGTATCCCTATCTAACCGTTTCAAGGGTACAATTTTTTTTCGATTGCACGGGACACCCAGTATAGAGTAGGGACGTCTAATATACAAGATTGAACGCTGGCGACATTAATTACGGCTCACCGCGGAGACCGATTTCTGCTCGTCGTATTTCCTTAATTCACGAGGGTCGTCGAAAATATTATTTTCTCGACGTCGACCGTGGAAGCTGCCCTCTCTCTCTCTCTCTCTGTCTCTCACGAGGCATAAAGCACGCGTGGTGTGCGTCCGAATTCCTCGAAAGGGCCGGGTACCGAGTGTGCGTGCTACGTCATACGAGACCTGCCTTTGGGAACGCGGTATGATATGTTTAATAGCAGGATCACCGGTCCCGGTGTCCAACCCTCTCCTTTCCACCCGTTCACAGTCTCGGTTTTACCCGTGGCTCCTCCCGCTCCTTACCGTTATTAATGGCACCATCTTCGAGCGGTCACCACCCAAGCGCACGAACCAGAGATGGCACTGATACTATTTCATGCTTTATTTATTTACACGCAACCCGACGCACGATCCTCCGATAGCGCTCGGACACGAATTTATGAAGTGTGGTAAGAAAAGAGAACCTTTCCTCGTCTCGCGACGCCACCAACCTCCGTTCGAACTGACCGAGTTTCCAACGAACCAGAGAAAATGGGGGATTCCGTTCCCGGATGAAATTATTTACCAGCACTCGCGAAGTAACCCTGTGTCTCGAGACATCTGCTTCAGAAAAACAACACCAGCACAAACTTCGAATTTTTGCTAAATATACTGCAGATTTTTATTTTTATTACTGAAATGTAACAAACGTGGATGTAAGTCTAGTTTTCCAATGGAAATTGATACGTCACAGATACGTGATTCTGGCTGTGAACGCGTTAACACACATCTGAATGCAGTGAATATTATTTGCGTTTCCTTCAGCTACATTTTAGTCTGCTTTGTTGAAAATATAATGAACTAATTAAATTACCTGGAATAAATAAACTGCCATCTTCTTGCTAAGTTAGAAAGATTGTCCAAGAACGGAATTCAAGTTTGGTGAATAGATCTCTCAGAAAAGATTATTCGATCATAAGTCGTACTAACTAACGTTACATTGCATTACTATCAAAAACCATACATTTCATATACAAAAGGACTGATTTCTGTAACGAACATCGTTCGAAGGCAATCTTTGTAGTTTGACATCTCACGATCAAGATGCAAGATGACATACCTTGCGCGTGGGAAATCGATTCGGTGTAAACTGGTACTTACCTGAAACATAAAAGAGAACGTTTGGTTAGAAAACGTTGGAAAGATCGTTCCTACAAATTAATAACACCGGTATTTTTAGACCGATCGTAAATGCAAGTCCTCGGCAATTACAAGACCATAAAAGTGCTTGGCTGCCATTCGCGAGGGATACGCGAGCAATTAAATACGCCTGTAACCAGACAGATAGGAGGCGGTGGAGGGTGAGGGATACGTTAAAGCCAGCCATTGACCCGATAAAATTACGCATTCGTTTCTTTGGCGCGTCTTAACGAATCGCCCGGACGCCCGGATAACTTCTTCCGCGAAGTCAGCGTCATTATTCGCCGGTTACGGAAGAGATACGCGTCGCGACGCGATGATGCGAAAGTAATTAGCCGCGTTCGTCGCCCGTGGTATTCGTGACTCTGCAATTACGCGATGCACACGGCTCCCGGGTAGTTATAGCCGACCGTATTCAAGGCTTCCCGCAGAAACCCGCAAACTTGATGCTCTTGCGGCGTCGGCCGAGGATGGGAATCGCGGCTACCGGTCATCCTGGGCTAGTCTTCGACGACCAAGGGCGCCAAAACCGGGCAGATTAATACCCGCCGCCCCCGGGCCCGTCTACATAGTTTTGGCAAAAACATTCTGAATGGTGCCATAACACCGGTGCAAAACATATTTCAGCTCCTCGACGACGATCATTATACCGACTTTACATGTTTCGCGTAGAACCTTCACGGGGTTTGCGATCTGTACATCCGTAATAGCACTGTTCAAGTTTCAGGATTTGCATAATGAGTCAACCGTCGTCGGAATTTTTGCAGCCTCCCCTCTTCGACCAATTTGTGTCCTCGCGGACTAAGTAGAATATGTTCAGTCGCCATCAGACAGAGTCTTCGGTTACATACAGGGTGTTCGGCCACCCCTGGGAAAAATTTTAATGGGGAATTCTAGAGGCCAAAATAAGAAGAAAATCAAGAATACTAATTTGTTGATGAAGGCTTTGTTAAAAAGTTATTAACGTTTGAAGTTCCGACCGTACTGAATTTTTTTCTCGAAAGTGAGTAAGATTTCGAGGGTATGTCTATTCACCAAAAATGATTGTAATTGACCCGCGCAGCCAAAAATAATTTTTTCAGAACGATTTGAAATTTTTTTTTTTCGTCGAAAAATTTAGGCACCTACCCCCTGTCGATTTTTCTTAAAAATTTCTTTTTCATTCTTAGTAATTTTGTTTGACGCCCTACAGAAAAGTTGTCTAATACTTTTTTGTAGGTACCCATGAGCTCTACTTCAGAAAAAAGTTCCATTGAAATATATTCACAATTGTAGGAGTTATGGCTGTTTGAAAATTGGACCATTTTTATGGGTATAAATATATAGATAATATTTTTCTCATTTTCCGGGGTCAAAGACCAACTTTTCGAATATTTTTGCGAATTGTACATATTTTCCATCAAAATACGCGTAGTTTGCTTTTTTAAAAATTAAAATCGTCCAATCCGTTCAGAAGTTATGACGTTTTTAAGATTCGCATGAAAATTCGGGCAGACATTTCAGGCCAGAAATTAGATTTTCAGTAAGGAATTTTTTTGTCGAAAGTGCATAGGATTTCGGGAGTATGTGTAATGACCAAAAATGCCTGCAATTGACCCCTGCAACTAAAAATAATTTTTCCAAGACGATTCCAAAATCTTTTTTTTCACCCAAAACTTTCAGCACTTACTCGAATTTTTTTCTCGAAAATGGGTAGGATTTCGGAAGTATATGTATTCACCAAAAATGATTGTAATTGACCCCCACAACTGAAAATAATTTTTCCAAAACGATTTGAAATTTTTGAATTAAATTGTTATTAACTTTTTAATGGAGCCTCCATCAAGAAATTGGTATTCTTGATTTTCGTTTTATTTTGGTCTCTAGAATCCTCTATTAAAATTTTTCCCAGGTGTGGCCGAACACCCTGTATAAGAGAGCTTGATTTTTTGCGACCTCTCTTCTTCGACCAATTTGTGTTTTCGCGAACTAAGTAGAATATATCTAGTCACGATCAGACAATGTTCTCGATTACATATAAAAGAGCTTGATTTTTTAGAAAAAGTTCAGTTGTAATCTTGAGAATTTGGGTAGAATGTTATAAAAGTACAATATTTAAAAAAATTAAATTAATCCTTAGATCGAAGTCGAGCAATATTTCCTTACTTGTAAAATTTTCTAATAGCGAAAGACGACTATGATATTGAAACGCTGGCAATAAATGCTTGACACGTCAAAGAAATAGAATTTAAGTTTCCCGTAGAGGTTTTCTGTGAAACTTTATAAACGTAAAGATGTAGATTTAACGCGAAACGCGTGAATTATATAATGGAATCGACGGCGATAGAAGTGGCTTTTCCAGATCTAACAGAATCGTTTCTAGCGGTCTGACACTCGAGAGTTTCCGAGAGACGGGCGTCTGAGTAGCGGGAGCCTTCTCGAAATTCCAGTAGGTCAGGCTGTGGATCAACGGAACTTGGAATCCGGTACATTAACCGACCACAAAGCGTGCAGCTCTATGCCGCGAATCGCTCGTAAACCGTGCAAACATCGTTCGCGACGCTTCCTTTCTACGAGCATCTAACTCCTCTTAACTGTCGCGCTTAAATGGCATTCTTCGCTTCCTCCGCAACTTGAGTGCCACGAAACCGCGGGCCATTAAAGAACGAGCTTTTCCACCGATATTTATTCTGTCCGTAACTCGAAGGAAAATGCGAGGGAATCTTTTGTCGACGACAAACTTCCGCCGGTCTTCAAAGCGAACAGAATCGATAGAGAGGAATGCTTCTTCGCGAACGAAGTAACGTACTTATGATGACGCGCGTTAAGTCACGCTTTACATTCGACTTAAACCCATCCGTGAAATGGAATAGTACTCCCACTTTTCCGATTCCTCGCGCGATGCAATCGAATTTCTTCGACGACATGATAAAACGTCTATCGTCGTGTCCTATCGATATCCTTAAACGACGAGAGTATATTGCTTCGTACTTTGCCGCTACGGCGCAAGAAACGAGGAGAATGGAATTCGGAAAACTACGTCGTCCGGGGAGACGATTTCATTTCACCTACAGTCCCAATAATTTTAGGTATCGCAGTAACTCGATGGATCTCGATGACAGACCAAACTGCGGTGCACTCGTGTTTCATTCGATTCGAGTGATTTCTTTGGTACAAATGTTTCCAATCTCAGTTTTTAGGGCATTCTTGACATTGACGTGCCCTGAAATTTACCAGTTATTCGAATCCCTCGACGAGTGAGATTTTTTGATCCGATTGTTCCACCCACGGTGGCTCGAAAGTCGGAACTTTTGGCACCGGAAGAACCAATTTTATTGTCTTTGACGACATAAAAAAGGATTGGGCAGATAAATGGGTTTCGCAGCTACAGAGTTAGTCTACCCAGAACTCGGAGAAGGGATGGAAAGCTCTGTGGTTGGCGAACTTTTTAGTGCCACTTCTACCCTTCTTTTAAGGCAGAAATCAAATCCGTAATGGTTCTATCTCCGGTCGAAGCACGGACAGAATAGCCCTTTTTGTCGCGATGGGTCCACGAGCAAAACGTAGCTATTACATGGGACATTCGAGCACGCAGCGTAGGTATAAATCCTAGCTACACGATTGAGACAGATAATCTCTGATCCCGTGTATGTACCTGCGCTGAAACTTTCAACTAATATATTCAATATCAGGCCGTGTAATACGTTTGGGAGCATTTAACTACGCGAACTTTCGACTTGCCTTTGCACTGTGTAAATTATTTAACTTTACAGAATATTCATTCGTAAAAGAACGATTATATTTGTATATATAGAGTTTCTTCGTTTTGTTCTATAATATGAGTTGATATTAACAATTTGTTCATGAAAACGAAACTAACACACCCACAATTTATCATAGAACTTATTTTTATACCCTAAGCCCTATCTAGACTTATTTTCCTCAACATTTAACCCTTAAGTGGATTATTGAAGTTATTGGATTATTTAATTATCTGAAAATTTATGTAATCCTCCATTAGTTCATTATTTTTTAAATGCTTTAAAGGAAAGTTGATTTTCATTTACTAATCTCAGTCCACTTAAGGGTTAATCTTGAGAATTAATTTTGTCAACTCCTCGATGAAAAATCACATCATCCACATGTGACAGTCAATGCATTAAACAAGATGGTAAATATGTTTCGCTAAAAAATCTCTCGTGTGTCTCGTTCACCGAGATATTCCTGGAATACAATTTATTTCGCCAAAAATACGCGGACTTATGGAAATCTCCCGATACAATCCCATGGATATTAAACGACACGCGGGTGAGGTACGCGCGGGCAAAAAGAATCCGTGTCGACGAAATCCGTGGATAACCTTTGGAAGCGTAGGAGACGCGGGGGTACAGGGGTACTGCAGGGGTATTTACATAAAAGTTTATACAGGGCGCATTAGCATCCGATGTCGGGATAATACAATAAATCGTTGGGCGTACGTGCAACGTGATCGGGCAGAGAAAGAGGGCGGAATATTCGACGAGGTCCACCAGCGAAGAAAACAACCGCGAGCGATCGGTTTCGTTGCGAGATACAGCCACGATGCGGTCGCAGTCATCTCGCTATACCTGCTGGAATTCCTCTACGGATCAGTAGCTTCGCGATAGGCAGTACAGGTACCGGTTATGTCACGGTGTGCTCGAATACCCCGTGGGTCGAGTTCGCTATAGCGCACGTGCGACCTTCGCGGGGACGAAACGAGGCGAGAGGAACGTATGCGACGCGGTATCACCCCGAGTGCCAATAATGTCGTCATGGTGCGTCGTGTCACAAAGATACAGGATCCAGGTACATTAAGTTAAAGTTAGATCGTTAAATTATAGTCGACGGGCACTATCGCTGGAACACACTCGTCGATTTGAGAATAACAAGTCAGCAAAAGGTAGAACCTCTTTCTGCAACAGTGTAGATTCAAACAAAAATTTCCAAAGCTGGCAGAGACAGATTATTTTAAAACTCTAAACACTCTCGTCGATATAATTATGATTTATTTAGTTGACAAGCACTCGCCCGAATTAAAATCGATAATAATTCGTGCACGACCATGATTATACGCGTCCAGCCTCCGGTGCTCTAAGCGTTGCTACGCAGAACTGCAATCAATACCAAACTTGAATGTCCCGATTGTCTCGAATGACTTGAATGTCCCTATTGTCCCGAAATTCTTGAGTCTTGAATTGTTTAAACGCGGGGATTGAAACGAATTTACCAGTATCGATTCCGATTGTCGAACAGGGACGCGACCGATCCTGAGGAACTGAACTCCCCAGGTGCAAGGTTTCTCGCGAAGATTGTTATTATTCAAAATGTACGAGCATCCTACATGACTTTTAGGTCTCGAATAACTCGAAAGTCTTGATGCAGTGGATAACACGGGTGGCGGAAAGAAACGAAAACGAATCGAGGTGTCTCTCCAGTTAACGATTATCCGACGATCGCAGATATAATGTAGCCGTCCTTAGGAGAAAAATACTTCCCAATCAGAGGGAATACGCGAACCGGTAGTGATACCCGAGCACGGTTGTCGAATGCAGGATACCCGATGACCGATGACCGATCGCTATCGCGGACAGCCACCGGGAAGATATGCATATAAATAGCGGTACTTGCATCGCGGGTTGCGCCAACTCCACGAGGCCCGAGGTGCGTAAGATGTCTCGATAAGGGTGGACACATTGTTGTCAGCCCCTTATCGCCAGATCGGGAATCGATAGGTCGCGATGACTTTGGATTTTGCAGCGGGAAGGGCCGGAGTGATTTACAAGCGAGCGTCGCGCGAGATCGCTGATAAATTCGCGGCCTCCCTAAATGAGATAATTTGAACGCGGAAATATGTAAATGTTATTACGCGAGACCCGAAGGGGGGATGAACGTTTGAATTCGCGGCGACAATTTTGATATTCATTTCGACGCTGAAATACGACAGTCGTGGAATTTCGACCGAGGGATGAACATAAATTCCGAAAAGTCCGCGGCTTTGCAAGACGAACGCGATTCCCTGGCGTGACATGGAATTTCACTTTTCGCCCCGAGTGTTATTAAACGGTCGAGGGAAAGAAATCTTGATCGACAATCATTTATTTCGATCGTAATAGTCGACTAAACATTTCGACCCGCCGACTTTGGATTGGCTTATCGAATTCTATCAAACGCTAAACTACAATTTTAAAGTATTTCGAAGGTTGTAAATTTCGCTCGTGCACATTCCGCGACGTTTAACAAATCGGTTTATCTATGGCGAATCAATAATGCAGAATTGATTCGATGTGTACATTGCATGTTTATATGTTGATGAATGTATATGAACAAATGCATCAAACAAAACGTGTGCATTTAGGTGATCGATCTGTTTGATCGGTGTCCAATTTAGTGTATGGAATAGGAGAAAGATATCAGCTCTGGAAATTGACATTTCGAGTCAATAAATGTCATGCAAATTAGCTTGACAAATGTGGTTCCGAGAAATATGAAATTTGGCGAATCGTGGGTCTGGAAACTTCGATAAAGAAAAAATTCTAACCACTCGGATATCATGTTTCTGATCAAAATTTGACGAATACAATTTGACGAATAGAACACCACGAATCTGATAATTAACGTTTATAGTATGTTTAACTTCTAAAATAATTGTAAGTTTTCTGACTCGTTTTAATTGTATTTAAACAATATTTTACGATTTAAAAAAATAAGGGAAGGAAGCAGGAAGCGAGAGACAGCGGTCCTAATATCTTGGCGTGGTTGAAAAATATATTTGTATAGAGACACGTCGCATAGGGTGCAGCAACGTTCCGTGTATTAATCATTGCTGCTGGCCGGGAAAAGGGGACGCAGGGTCGCGAAGTCGACGCTAAACCTGCTCGACAGAATTCCAACCGACTGAGGTCAGATACATTGAACGCAACATGCCGCAAACATTTATATACAGGGGCGCACGCATAAGCTCGCGCACACGCACAGCCATCCGGCTAGACGAGTGTGGCGAGGCTGCGAGAGTGAAACAGGGTGGAGTAAGTAGGGGTAGGAACGGTGTGGGAATACCACTTGCACCCTGCCACGGTGGCCGTGTAATTATGTCGTGATTTATAATGATGGCGGCCAGTCGCCGGTGTGCAATTCATCTACTAAATGAAACGCCCGAACCTTGTCACGACGAGTCCGTCACGGCGGCGAAGCCGCAACTTTTATTCGCATAAATTGCGGATATCGCGGCCGTACGATGAGCCACAACGAGACGAACCCCCGTAGAAAAATAGACGATCGTCGCTGAAATTACGCACCATCGAGATAATTAAATTTAAAAGCTCGTTCGTCGCGTAGACATTTCGAATAACATCTAGTTAAAAATAAGGGTAGTATCGTCGAGTAGGGCGTTTAACCGAAATTTCTTACTCGGTCGTTCATCACTCTGACTGGTCCTTTCAAACAAGCGTCCTTCTTATCCACCAGAGACACCGCTTAAAATGAATGATACCAGGGGTTAAAGATGGCGCGTTAGCCACCCTTCGCAACCGGAACGACCTTCGCGAGGGTTAGACGGATCGTAGACCCACAGGGGGAGGAGGTAGAAGCATATTCCGACGTCCCTGTGAGAAATAGCGCAACGCCGCGCGAGCAAATAAAAATGGCTCCCTTTATCAAATCTCGCCTTCCTCGTCACCCGCAGCTGACCGTCGATCACACGCGATGGCGCGATCTACCGTCGGACGCTCATCAATCGTGCCTCGGCTTGAGCGCGGTCGAAAATGTGCAAGTTTGAATTTCCCCGGAATGAATCATCTTTTTCCTAGCGCGAGCAATAGACCGCCGCTTCGCGTCACCCCTGGAAGTCGTTTAAAGGCGCCAGTTTCACGACAATGAGATATTCGGTTCCGTTCCGCGGAGGCCTAGCCATTTACCAGCTGTCCTTGAACGATGGAACAACCTCGCGTACCCTCAAATATTCTCACGGCTAAAACATTTCGAATAATATTCAAATCTTGTGCTTGAAATACGGTAGAGCCTACCCCTAAAGCAATGTTCACGTTTTCGTATAAAAGAAATTCGTATTTTCAGTAATAGAATTAATAAATTGGAAGCTTTGTGGAGGGTTGTCTCAACCTCTACATACAATAATTAGTATCTTACTTTAAATATTTCTGATATTTTTGCATATTAAGTGCATTCTGTGATTTTTCGAGAGTTAACATTTCCCCCTAACGAGCACCATATGCGTCTCAAAGAGCGACCCGGAAGCGAGGGATGAGAGACAAAGCGACGCGCCGGATTTCGATTACCGATAAGGTGTCGTGGAGTCGATCTTGCCAGGGTACGTAACAAGTGCGTGTTCCATCGAGTCGAACGAAGACGGATAACGGCAGGAGGGCGAAGGGATCACAGAGCGGGATCGTCGATACGCGTGAATTCACGACGATCCTAAAGTTAAAAGTTAGAACCCGTGGCTGCGTTCGGTAATCGGAGATTGGTTCCACCGAGCACTTTGACTCGTAGACGTCGCGATGCGCGCACATGAGTACCGAGATTGACTAGGAGCAACTCGACGATAGAGGGAACAGGTCGTATTACAGAGTTCTCTAGCTAGCTGCGTTCACGAGTCGAACTGGCAAGACCGTAGCTACCGGTGCAGCGGAGTTGCGGCACCGTGAGCTGTTCATCCAACTGCGTTGATTACGCTCGAAAAGCCAGACAGTGATATCCTTCTATCCCGTACCGACTCCCCTCTCGCGTCTCTTCTTATCCACTCAAAGACTCTATCTTTCTCTCTCCGATCCCTCTGATGTCTATTCGCTGTCCGTGTCTCGTCTCTGCCCTAATCCCGGGGTCCTCGTTCTCGTTACGGAACGTTCGCCTATAATTCCTTTCTTTCGCGGTAGCTTCTTCCGCGAGAGTCTGCAAGGTTAAGTCCTCGTTCTAGCATGGCCCATCACCGGGGTTTCTTTCGTGGTCTCGTTCACGGTCTCGTCGTTGAGACGTTCTATGTTTTTTTAAGTAGGTGGGATAAGGTCGTTAATGAAATTCCCTTCCAGCCGAAGAGACCGGGTTCCCCTTGGCTAGTTCGTCGCTGTTTTTCACCGCCAATCTCGCTGAAAAGGATCTCACAGGGTGGACGTAAGCAGCCCCCGCCGGTTCTTTCCATCGTGGAAGGCTGGTAGGAGGCGAGACCGGGACTGAAACGTTCGAGAGTCTCCTGTCACGGTACTCGAGATTGGCTCGCTTCTTTTCACAATGACTCGACTCTCTCCCTTTCTGCTCGGTACCCACACAAATGACCCGGAACGAGCAAAACATCGAAAACCTATTGCCGGTCGCTATTACTCCTGTCAGACGACGATAGCTGGAACAATGCGGAAGCTCTTCATAGAATTCGACGGTCACGGCCGTGGTAGATAGGCTCCATTTGCCCGTTAATTGCTCGTGAAGTTTATCGTGCTCCTTAATTAACGCAGTAAATCAACGCCCGGCGAATATATGATATTCCCTGATTCCCGGCGTTGTACGCGACCCCCGGGTGCACGGACCGCGCTGACCGGGCCGGATACGCGCAGCTGGAATTGCCGAACTAATGAACGCGTCGCTATATTAAAAATATCAACGCTCGAGTAATAAAAAAAAAAGAAAAAAAAAAAAAAGCCAGAAGGAGGACCTCGATGGTCGGTGGTCGGTGGTACATTTTTTTGCAATTCAGCCGACGCTTTGTTCAATTCTAGCACATTGTTCCGCGTAGTTGCCGGTCGGTGGGACAAAATGCGTCTGCGAGCCAGGAGGGGCGGTGCCAGCGAAATTTTATTAAAAATATCCCCCCCCCCCTCTCTCCACTCCTCCCGTTGGTCGTGCCCCTCTCTCTTTTGTTTCGTTCCCAGCGTACTACAAACACGCTGTTAATCGAGAAAAATCAGTGCGTAAACGAGCAAGTATGCGCGTCGCCGCGCAACGGCCGCGTGCAACGTATGATTTGCATCGGTGCAGAATACACACGGTGTAATGGAGCACCGAGGCCGAGCAATTAAATTCCAATTTAATAAAGGCACCGGGGGAATGTCGACGCCGCGGCGAAGTTTCATTTCAACGGGGCTGGAATCCTGAGCGTGCGACCGCGATGGTATGCGTATGCACGCGTTCGTAGGTTGCTTTTCGATACGAGAGACGAATCAATCATTGGGTCCCCTGCAAAGCGATCGCAATGTTACTATTCGATGGCCAGGCGACCGAGCCCCCCCGATAGTCGAACCGCGGACAGAAAGAATTCCTTTGAATCGAGCCGCCCCGGGAACCTCGACGCTTCGCACGGCGCCGATTCTATTCGGACTTGCGCGCTCGAAATGCCCTCCGAATTCATTCTCTTCTACGAAAAACCGTTCGGTTGACAGCGTTTTTATTAAAACCGTCCGTCGCATAGTAAACCTTTTCCAGCAAATTTCGAACATTTCCAAAATAGTCCCGGGCGATATTAAAGAGTTTTCGAGCCTCTTTTCACCCTTAGAAAGAGCAGAATAATTTCTATATACAGGATGTTCGACCGCCTCTGGGAAAAATTTTAATGGGAGATTCTAGAGGCCAAAATAAAACGAAAATCAAGAATACCAATTTGTTGATCGAGGCTTCGTTAAGAAGTTATTAACGTTTAAAGTTCCAAAGTGATAAAAAAGTAATTTTGCGGTAAAGAATTTTTTTCTCAAAAGTGCGTAGGAATTTGGGGGTATGTCTATTCATAAAAAATGATTGTAATTGATCCTCCCAGCTAAAAATAATTTTTTTAAAACGATTTGAAACTTTTCAATTTCGCCGAATTTCAGGGGAATCATCATTCATGGTCAGACATTGTATTTTCGGTAAAGAATTTTTTTCTCGAAAATGCGTAGGATTTCGTGGGTATGTCTAATCATCAAAAATGATTGTGATTGATCCCTGCAACTAAAAATAATTTTTCCAGAATGATTTGAAATTTTTTAGTTTCGCCGAAAAATTTGCCCACCTTTTTGGTTGATTTGGTTTTAAACATATCCAATGGATTTGGATCGAACCTCGAAAGATCGAACAACAAGCGTGTCTTCAAAGTTTCAGTATGGTCCCTCGGTTATCGTCTAGAAAATGTGTCCTGGATGTAGGAAAAGCATTCGAGAGAAGCGACGAGAAAACGATTTGACAGATCGATCGGACTAATCCGCGACAAGGAGCGAGCGTGTAACGGAACGTGTAGTCATTCGTATCTACGACGGGTCGTAGGATCTGGAGGGCTAGCGCGGATAGAAGAGAAGCTTGAGGCCAAGTTTGCGGGGAGCACGGGACATAAAGGAACGATTCGGAAGCAATTCGGTAAGTACATGTCGATTTATGTCCGGGAATCACCGATAGCTCACCTCCGCTATTTTCTTCGCCCCTCTCGTTCGAGCCTGCTCGGCGTTGGATCGTCGAGAGGGACTCGCGGATGTTATTGTACGAGAACGCCGGTCGTTTCCAGCCACCCCCGCCGCGATATTTTATACACATGGTATATAACGCGAGGAAGAACGTTCTCGATGGCCTCTCGTACGACGTTATTTGCGGAGTGGCTCGAATTGATGGGCCGTCCGCCGACTAGCGTCGAGGGTAGCTAGGCGAGGTTCGCCCTAACGAATTACGAGAGACCTCTTTCCTCGAGATACGTCCAATCGTTCTACGGGAAAGATGATAAACACGATCGCGACGGTTTTCGGCCAACCGAGGGGGAGGACGTGGAATCTTCGATTTCGTAAATATACAGCGTCAGACGCGAGAGACGACGTTTCCGTTCAATTTACTTAAGACTCCCCTCTGGCGTTGTATCTCGTACCGCGAAGAAGATCGTGCACTTAATGCCATTAGTTTCGGTACACCGATTTCATTGACGATGATTGATAGTCCCGGGCGTAACGTTGACAGTTTTGCCGTCGTCATCGCCGCGGCATTCAAACCGACGAGCTCGAAAGCGTTCTCGCGCGTACACGCGCTTTCATTCGAGCGACACGCACGTCCGCGCGTTCCCAGTTTTAACGTCCCTTTAATTACCGATTATTACGCTTTTCGACTCGTAATAGGTCCCGCGAAGGCCGCGCAGATTATTCAGATGAGTCGCAGCTGTTTCAACGATCAAGCTCGCCCACCGACGGCCCACTGTTTTTCGCCCCGTTATCCCTCATTTGCTTTATCTCTGATTCTGACTAAGACTAATGCGAGCGATTCGCCCGATCGTTTGTAACTCCCTCTGACCCTAGCGCCCGATCCCGCGCGCACTCATTTACCCCCGGGAGCCACCCTCGTCTCGAGTCTTTTGCCCACTAACAGGCTGTCATTTATCCGCCACGAACCGATGTCTGCCCCGGTACGGACTACTTCGTGGAAATGTTATCATCGTTCACTCCCGGGGCAGATACCCTCCGGCGAGCCAAGGTGTTCGGTAAATATCCTCCGATATTCCACGCACTTCATTTTTCGCTGATGTCTTCCTTCGCGGTCCACGGGTCCAGATACGTGATTTCGTATAAAATTTTATGGTACTTCTTAGTTTGTGGGAGAATTTTACCAAAACCATTCAAATTTCCTGCGAAACATGTTTTATTATGATCGATAGCTTCGAAGAAGAGTTGATTTAACACATTGACGAGTTGAAGGAGTTAAACAAAATTAAGATAGATAGGGCTTTTGAATTTTAACGAGTCTGTAAAAATAAATTCCATGACAAGTACCTGGTATGCTAGTTTCCAATTGTCTAAAAACAAAATTTAATTTTCCTTTTAATTTGAGACGTTTGGTCTGGCAGTCGAAGGTTCAAGCTTGATGGTGACTCGAAGGTGATTTTGCTATTAATAAAGAAGTAACATGGCCGCCGTTCCGCGCGTCAGAATCCCCATATTACTATACGCTTAACCGGGGATCGTAGGGAGAATTTTCCGAAATTGATGCCTCGATTGCTTTCGAATCGCGCCGGCATCAAAGTCTCGTTTCCACCAAGGGCGGAAAAAGAGCCGCAAACGATCATTCCTGGTTCTTCGTCCACGGTCCACGAGCCGCGTAAGCATCCGAGGCGCTTCCTTGGGATCTCTATGCTCGACTAGCGACGCGTTTGCCGCGAGTTTACGTTCTGTCGCCTCTCTCGAAACCGTGACTTTTAACGACCGCGAAGGAGGAGACTGCTGAACGAGCAAAAGTGGCCACGCTTCGATTCAACCACGATACCTTTTACGTTTGCTGTTCTCGCCAGACGGTTGAGTTACTCCGCCGGAGAACGTTCCAACCCCGAAGCGTCGAAATCGAGGGGACAACGGGGTAATTATTTTCATCGACTCCGTGGAAACGTGCGTTGCTAAATCGACATCAAACGCGACGTTTCTTGCCTGGTGAGATACTTGGCATCGCTAATTATGTTAATGTTCGTAAACTCTGTTCTATCGTCCAGGTTGTATAACGAAATAGTTGGCAGTTCTTCGTTAATTGCTTCAGAGCCACGCAGACTCTTCCGTTCAAAGATATTATAATAAAGTCATGATATTGGAACGAAGTGAATGCTTTAGAATTTAAAATCGATAACTACTGTTAACGGAAAAGTCTTTTATTAGCAATTATAACGTACCTTCAGGCTGGGTTAATAATAGTATATGGAAGGCTAATTATTATCAATAGGTAAATATCGTTTATTTCTTTTGGCTTGGTTAATGCAACGCTGAAGCCATTACTGTTCTCAAATGGTTGTTCTCTTAACCGCTCGTGGCACATGCTCATGACATTTACTGGCACCCTTAACAGACAGATTTCCGCATGCTCCTGACAGTCATAAGCAACCCCGAATACACTTGCTGTCAGTGGTTACTTTATTTCAGACGTTGAGTTATACGTTTCAATTTATGCTACTTTACGGTAGAAAAATAATCTTCATTTTCGATACTTTTTATTATCAAGTAAAAGGGATTAAAAACATTAAAAGAAAGAAAAAAAAAGACTGGTTTAAATCACAGTACAGAATTAAATTTTGTCCTCAGATAATACAACATAGTAAAAAATGAAGAATTCCACTCTGCGATATAATACGAATAAAAAATCGATTACTTTATGCCTTTAACTTGGAAAAAATCTGTCGAGAGATCAAGTACCAAGAAATGCGCAAAGATTTCTGGACGGAACGTCTTTCTTTTTCAGGCTTCGTGCGTCACCGAATCGAGGATTCTACATCAACCGCCTCGCACGCGATTTAGTAAGAAATTCGTTGGCTAATGAAATTAAATTCCAGTCGACGGGGTATCTGCCGGTTCCCGTCGCCCTCCGGAGGGATCCCCGGCGCAGTTTATGCAGCGTATTGAGTTCCGCGCAGTTCCCGTTTTCTGCGTCCCTCCTCTGCCGCGCCTGGTCTCCGCGCAAAAAGTAATCCAAAATAATCCCCTCTCGGTACGAGACGGGTCTCTTATCGTGTCGCAAGGCTCGAAGAAGTAAACGAGCAAAGGAAGAAGAAGGGAACCGGGGAAATAAAGAAGCGTAGAATAAAAAGAAACCGACACCTCGGTCGTCGCGCGCGGCCCGTGCAAATAATTGGAACGTGCTGAACCCCACGACTTCCCCGGTACTCTTTTAATTTCGCTGCTGGCCTCCCTTAATTCGTCGCAGGTAGTTAGGGAAAAGACGCTTCGAAGGATCGTTCCTGGACCCTCTCTCCGTTCTCCCCGCGTCTCTGTCTTTATCTTCGCATTGAATTAACGCCAAGTAGAATCGGACTTGGTCAGACGGAGCGAGAGTTTTTTAAGCAGACAACGTCGAGGACACTCCACGCGACGCCATCGTTGAAACCAGGGAAGGAGGGGCGATTTCTTCACAATTTAAACAATTTCTCATACTCAGGCGTTACCCTCCAACGACGAGTGGTTTCGATTCTCGAGACGTCGAAAATTGACGCGCGGGTCGCGCCACTTGATTGTTTGTTTCCCCGAATTATCAACCAGAGAATTATTGAGAAACTAAGTAATCTATTTTTACTCTATTCTCCTAACGCGTAATGGGATCCAGAAACAGGAGTTTAAACTGAAAATTTCAAGCGCAAAAATAAAGTGTCGTCCCGGGATAAAATCGATGAGGATTCGTGACGTTTTTGCTTGGCGAAGCGCGATCGCGAAACGAGTGACTGCGAATACAACGCGCGCATATTTCTGTATAAATAAATTGAACCGGTTGAAAAAAACACGACTCGTTACAGTTTAAAAGGACGCGGACTTTCATCTTCGGCGCAAATAACTCGGGATATGGAAACAATTTTTCTCCCCGAGCCGGCGCTTTCATGGGGATTTCGAGTTTCGTTGTCGCGAAATCGTATCTGCGGGATTGGGGGACGTTGAATTACAACCGCGACGCTCGAATATTCACGAGATCGAATGGAATTTCGATGGCACGACTTACAACCATAAAGTATCGCATTACGACGCGCAATCTTACTTCGACGCGCAATCGCGACCCAATTTATATGACATTGTGGAATTCGAACGGCACGAAAACACGCCGCACGCTTCAGCTGCTACGTCGACGGACAAAAAAAAAAGAAACAAGATCCAGGTTAAAAATGTTTTAAAAGCAACGATAAAAAATTGATACCAAACGAAATGTCACGACGCGTCAATAAACGCGGTATTATTTTTACGTACAGGGTCGTCTACTATCGCTAATTATTGCTGTCCAGAGATGAATGCGTACCGATAACGATCTGCATTCATCTCGCTTTTAGCACCAACAATAATTGCGTGTTATTAAAATTTTACGGGCAATCGAGGCAGTTGCCGTACAATGATCGCGTTGATTGTCAAATTGAAGTCACTGCCCAAAGATTATTGTCGAATGGAGTGTTCGAACGTGCATTTAAACCAAATTCGACTTGCGATGGATCGTTCGATAACTTATTAAAGAGAACCAATGTCCACCAAGTTTTAATTCTGCGTTTTCACAAAAATTGGAAAAAATAAAAAATATTGACGAAGAATATCACTTTTGTATCGAGGCAATCAAATAGTTTTTAAAAAACTTTATTAATTCAAATTTATCGAGATATCTTAACGTTAAAGCTGTAACACAAGGCTTGTACTTTTAAGTATTGCAATGCAAAACACGTTCAGAGTAAATTTGACAAAAATAAGAATAACGCGCATTCCAAGGAAACGAAAGATATTGATTTTATACGTTCGCAAGAGATACGATGTAGCTTTACGTTCGAACGTATCCAAAGAGAGAATATATCTGTATCGCATCCACACATATTTTCCCAAGAAAGTGAATTTAAGGCCGCGTGGAGATTCCAGGTATCGTGGCTGTTTATGCGCGCAAGGATTTCGCGTTGTATTCGCACTCCATTTCGCGGACTTTTCAGTGATCAACCACGTCACGCTCTCGATCCGACCCAATCGCAGAAAGAGCAAAAGCAAATTTATCAATCCCCAGACGCGATTCAGCATTCAATCGGGAACGTAAAAAGGTTCCGACCCATAAATCATCGTTTTCATAAAATATTTTCCCTGGATTATCTTCGCCCCATTCAATTCGACTGAATTAGAAGTCTATCGTTTTTAAAAGACCCTCGTCGCTGTTCCATTGAAACGGTGGAAGGAGATTTGAAAGCGGATTATCGGCGCCCGGTAAAGACGTCATCGCCAAGCGTTGCAGATCGACGATCAACAGGAGCAGACGGCCAACGGCGGGGTCGAAGGCTTTTGCCAATTAATTACCCTTCTTATGCATTCATCTTCGGGGACCTGGCACCCTCTCTCGTTTCATTAGAATTATTATACGATACGATAAGCTCTGATTACGGCAGTACTCGGGAAGGGTTTCGTTTCAGGGCTAATATTACAACCAACAATAAATCGACTTCGAATCGCGTCTGCGAATCGTTCGCTTCCGGAAGTCGTGGTTGCATCTAATTAACCCGTGACCGCGTCATCCGACTAATTTAACCAAGCTAAATAACTTGTCGCGTCGATTGACCCCAGAAACTTCACCGTTACATCCACGATTTAATCTTGAACTCTGGCTCTGTATGATGCTACTTTTGAAAAGTTCGCGACGATATTAAATATTTTTCCGAAATTTCTACGCTCCTCGACTTCCCAACTTTTGTCTATCGATGTGCGCTTCGTACATGGGTTCGTTACCGTTAAATCCGTACCGAGTTGCTTGCAAATAAGATTTTATTCGCCAAGTAATCGGCTTCGCGAAGTTCGGGGGAACCGAACACTAATCGCGCGCAAAACTTGGTGGCCCCACGGGAGAAAAGTTAAGAAGCAACTGTTGGTAGAAGGGCGAGCAAAGGAGGAAGTCGGTCCGGCGACAAGTATATAATGGCGGAGGCCGGTTGCATTAAGTCTAGATCCGGAATAGAAAGCGAAGGGTCCTGGATTTAGGGTCGGCGCGAGGTTGTGGGTGAGCCGCAGAGGCGCGTGCGAGACCCGGTGAATCTTTGATGGCGTGGCTCGAGTCGACCGACCTCTCCGCTGCCCAAGGTTTCCCCATGAGGAATCTCGAATGGCTAGCAACGGTTAGCAGCTGCCCACATCGGAGGGCTCGATGTGACGCGATTCAACCCGTTAGCAAGGGTAACGAACTCATCTTTTACCTGAATACCACCTACGGCTGTCGACAAAAATCATTCTATCGCCTGTACACCACTGCAAAATTGTCAAACTTCGGTGATCGATACTTCAAATCCAAATTAAAGAACCTCCTACCATCCTAACTTAAAAAAAATTGCTTTGTGTTGAATCATTAAGGTTATTGACGACGTTGTCCAAAATATCGATACATGGTGTTATGAGGTGTAAGCTTGTTTTTTAAAAACGAGCTATATTTTGTTAAAAAAAGTCTCTTTCTTTTTTCGAGTGCTTAACATAGTGGTCTCTGATTCTTGAAAATGGAACATTGTGTTAGTATAGTTAGAGTTGATGCTTGATACATTGTCTATCATCAAGGTATGAATAATACATCAAGAAAATGAATAAAAATCTGTTACTAAAAATTCTACCTGTAGAAGAGTCCCATAAAAATGAGTTTCTATATTCCTAATCTCATTGATATATGTATTTCGCGAACATTGACGCATTCAACTCTGTAGTGGCTGAGTGCATATTGGCGGCGTCGAAACGAAAGTGTTTGGCCAGAGGCACGCGTTTCACGCCGATAAGGGATCTCGCAGAAAGTCTCACGGTCAAAAGCAACCCCTAGGCCCCCGACCAGAATCTAATCTTCTCTTCAATTATTCTCGCGTTATCTGATACAGGTCGGACCACCGTCGAGATGAGATTCCCGCGGAGTCGCGATGTTGCTGATACACGCGGTGCGAGCGACCCACTTGCTAGGTCGTACCACCCGACACTCCGAGGGCAAGAAATCCACGACGCGGAGGACGCCATTAATTTAAAATTAAAGTAACCCACGAATCACGTTTCGAACGATAAGACCAGGGAAGTTCGAGCGCGCAATCGCTTCGCCGTGGCACGAGGAAAGGGATAAATCCGAACATTAAACCGACTTTTTCTCGCCGTTGCAACGCTCTATCTCCTGGAATGCATATTCCGGCGGCGTGCACGCGGCTCTGTCTTACAATCTCGCGCTACGAACTTCTGTGGCAACGTGGAAAAAGGAAATTCCGAGCCCGATATCTTCCTGGAACCAACGGGGATTCTCTCTTGCGATTTTTCCCGAGGAAAATACGCTACGTGTCGAACTAAAGCATTCCGAACGCGTCGACTCATTCGGGAAGACGTAAAATAAATATTTGTATTTCGTTTGAATTAATTAGAATGAAGTTAATACCAAAATTAGTAAGAGTATTGCATGTGTTTGGACGTGGCCATCATATACGTATCACACATCATCGTAAACATTCATTTATCAGATGGTTCATATAGCAAATAATTTCAGAGGACAATTATGTACGATTCAATAACTAAAATAGCATTTGTATTTTTTCTAGTGTTATACGAAGCTAGTAGACTTCACATTTGGTGCAGTTATAGGGAATGCAAATACGAGTGACGCTTGCACCAAACGTGTACGGAATATTTGCACGCGTGCAAATGAAAACACTAATTGCATTAATTTACGAAACATTTTTCATACGTTTTGCATATGTTTTTCGTATTAATTTGGCCAGGAAAGCATCAAATTTGCAGTCCTGTTGTCGCCGCGTGCCTCTCTTCCTTTCGTCGACTCCCAGCACGATGTTTTGATTAAATATATCGGCGCGTTGTTATATGTCATAATTGAAATGTAAACTGCGTCGAACATATTTTAATAAAATTACACGCGAACGGGGAGAATTTATCAAACCTGGATACCGCTTGGCCTGAATCAAATAATATTTCCCACGATAGCGATTTCTAAATAAATTTGTTACACGTACGATCAGAATTTTTAGATTAATAATCCGACTCCCCCAAAAAACTCTAAATCTCCCCGTTGTTCGTGTACGCTTTCAAGACACCGTAGACGCATAAAGCCACAAAAAAAAGGTCCATTTTCGCGCGTAACTCGCCGTGGATGTGTCGTCGTCGTTCAGCGTCGCGGCGCCATCGACTCCGAGGCTGATCGAATCTCGTCCGCGAGCGCGAGCGAGAGCCCTCTTTGCTTTTTGCGGCTGCGAGAGCGCGCCGTTAAAGAGGTGGGAAGGGGTAAAAAAAGCCTCTCAGCCGGGTCAAAACGGGCAATGCATTCGTTGCATCATCGCGAACGTAACGAGGCCATCTCGCCCTCGGCGGGTCGTTTCGTGCTCTCATCGAGGTCGGACGGAAGTAAGAAACGGACCCCGAGCCTACGAAGGAGGTTAAATCTCTTATCTGGGCGGACAAAGCTCGCGCGACGGTTATATTCTTTTCTTTTCTTTCGGCGCAATCTATCCACGTTCGCCCCGCGCGACTGGATGGCGCAACGGGGCTTACCCTCCTAAGACGCAATTCCACGCAGCGTGCATGGCGAGGCTTCGAGCTACAACAAACGAGTCTACAAAGTCGGGTAACGAGGAGCCCGAGCACGGCCTCGCCCGCGGATACGCTGTCTGGCGTCGCCCCGAATCGCAGCTAGGGGAAAAGAATTCGGATAGAAAAGACGAATAGAGTGTCTCGGGCTCCAGCAACTCCGAGATTTCGTTCCACGCGAAGCGGTAAAGTCGAGATCCTTGTTTGTCGCGTCAAGAACCGACTATCAGGGTTTGTAATTTTTCATGTTTAACCCTTTGCAATTGGGTGTACACTCTAAGGAAACACAATGATATTATTATTGCAGAACGTAAAAGAAAGATATGTTTACTTGGACATTTACTATCTACTTCATAAGAAAGTGTGTTTGAGTTAGTAGTAGGTGATCGAAGAAAAGTCTCCAATGAATGGGAAAAAGAGTGCAAAGGGTTAGACATGTAGGTTAATCTGGATCCTCTCTCGAGTGAATCTACGTTGACTTGTATTTGATAAATCTGCTCGAAGCAATCGGAGGATTCTATATGTGCATAGTTATTGCTTCTAAATTTCAGAAATTCTACGAAACGCTTGTTTCTTCGACACCGACGTGAAATCGCATGCTCGGAACGCGGATTCAGCTCTGGCAGGAATTTTCGTCGTTTACAACGCAAGCGCGCGATGAACCTCGTTGTTTTGAAGTACCGCGTTCGATCGCCAGCTTTAACACGACGATGCTCCGTGCTCCCGCGCTCGTGTGTAAGCTTTCGTTTGTCGGTTCCCTCTGCATAAACGTCCGTTAGCTGTAAAAAGCATCGAAAAACCCAGGGGAAATGCAATCTCCCCCGTGGTAATTGTTGATTTTACTTTATACGAGTCAATATACGCGTTAACCAAGCAAACGTACTCGCAAAAATTCGACGGGGACAGCGATTCGGAGCATTAACGAATCATTGCGTGCCGTCGACGTCTAGATACCATTCTTTTCGTTGACGCTATCATGCCCGGGAAAATTACAACCGACCAGTCATCGAGCGCGATGCTAACGAAGCGTTTCGTGGCCGTGATTACGCGACGGCGCGATCAACGAACGTTTCCATGAATTCCCAAAACGCGTACGAGCGTGGAACGAATAACAAAGTGGAGGGGGTTTTTCAATATTTTTAAGACTTTCTAAAAAATCGAGAATAAAATGTCGAACGATGGGGAAGAGAATAGACGCCGTGAAACCGGAAATAGACGGAGAGAGGTACACCCGAGGTACAATTAAACGAAGAGAACACCGCCCATCGATGGCGAATGGGACAAGTTCCGTCAGCGGGTGATTAAATTTTAATCCACTTCTAATTAGATTTTTTATCAGGCCGAACGTAAGGGCAAACGACCGAATCCATTCTGAGGAGACAAGCGGAGATACGCGTCCCGTGTCCCGCCTCGCTGAAAGGATTTATTTTGATCGAAACTTTTTTAACGAGGATCGGTTGTCCGATATTTTAATGTCGTTAACACTGATTCCGTAGGCGCTACAAACGAAACAGGGGCGCCAGTTCTTTGAAAATTTCCCAAACGACGCTCCCCTCCCCCCCTCGTCCCTTTGATCGTTAATACGCAAACTTCCTGTTTTCAATGAGACAAAGAGTAATCGTTCGAAGCGAGGGAGGCGACAAAAGAAAAATCTACTTTAAAACACCACCCCCGCAATCTCTGCTGCCGGAATCTGACGGGCGCGACGAACTCTTTCCCCCGGTCGAGGATTGCTTCCAGGCTGTTTCTAATCGAACGTCGTGCCGTAATTTTCGACACGGACCCGTTTGAAATTCCAACGCGTACCATACACGTCAAACTAATTTTACGAAAGCAACGTTGAAGGCTCGGGACCGAAGTTAACCGTACACACTGTATAACTAACTTTGCTAACTAGTGTAACGAAAGGAGTGTCTAGACGGATTAAGTCTGCAACGTGTGCGCGACTATTGGCGGGAATCGCTGTAACGCGAAATGAATGCACGTGTTTGGTCATTTACTATTCTCTGTTTCTGAATAACTTATTGGGAATACAAATATCAGTACGCTTTAATGGCCTGCAAATATTCCGAGAGAAAACAGGTTTGACTCGAAATTTTTATTCCCAAAACATGTGAGAGCAAATTATATAGTTTATGAAAAATTAAGTTTCAATGTTTACTAAAATGTTATATAAAAGCTGCTCGTCGCGAGTGACTAATATTCTGTGATCCGTTTCGCTTCGAGTCTTACATCCCAAACCCAATTTAATCCGTATAAGCACAAGTGCCATTTGCATCCTCCTCGAGTCAGATGCATGCACCGTGCAGCTGCAGAAGAATTCGAGTTTACGAGAGAACGATTTCCTAGAGGCTCGAAGGAAGAAAACTCTCAGCGTCGTTTCTCACAGCAAGTCTCTAAACATCGTTTCGAGGCTAATATAAAAGACCTGTGTGGGGGGTTTCGAGGGGGGGTGGAGAACTAAAGCCAGCCGAACGCGAGTATTTCCTCGATCAGCCCGAAGCGAGGGAACACGATGGAAACGGTCGAGTTCGCATAGCCCTGGGGGTCTGACGTGGACGAATCGATGGGCAAACAAACGACGGATTTGGCTGGTTTCCTTTGGCGGGTCGGCAGACCATCTCTATGCCTCCCCGCTTGGACGCCGTTCCGTGTCCATTCTACTTTGCATGCGCACATTCTGCCAAGCCCCATGGACCGTCGTACGTTCGTTCCACCGGTAGATTCCAGCAAGCATCGATGATTCGAGCGTGTAGGCACCGAAGCGCGCCGGGCCCCTGGTCAGCAGTTACCGCAAAGTCAGTTCTATTCTCGTAGGGTCGACCTAGCCAATCCGCCGAGCCAGTCAGCCAACCAGCCACCCGCTATTGGAACTAACCGTACCACCAAGGAAGCTTCTAATACCCTGTACCCCTGCCGCCCGGACTCCTTCCACCCTTTCTATCCGGCTAGTCCCTCTCCGCCGCGACGTACAGCCATTCTCTTAATTGAATTAGCCGCCCGGAATTAGCAATTTCAGATTAGCCCCGCGGTCTCATCAACCTTTCTGAGGTAGAACGCTACAGGTCGAACGGAATCGCCCACTAATAACGTAACTGTTATTAAAGATCGTTTGTGCCCCAGATTATGAATATCCTACCAACGTGATGGCCATCGATTTACACATTTTTCTGAGCGCTGAACACAGAATCCTACGACGTTGTTAATTCTTACACTGCAGTAGATGTAGAGTTTTTAAGAAGTATTTTATCGAATCTTGGTCTCGTTTCTTTTGCAATAGAACGTATCAGTTAGTACCTCTTTTCTCGAAAAAATGTTGAGATTGGGGAACCTAGTTTAAACAATATAAGGCACGTAGATCCCTGCAGCCTAATTCGTGGCGTAATTTGGATGCAGAACGCACATCCCGTCCGCAAAAACCGAGAAAACGTGGAACGATCGATCCGTCTTAACCTTTCCATCAGCCAAATGATGGATGCTCGCATTTTCTCCCGGGCGGCGCAAAATTTATGCACCGCGAACCTAGCCCGACGAGCATACGCGTCTGTCAATATATGTAAATGTAACAACCTCGAGAGCAAGCCTGTCGTAAATCGAATGCGACAATCCACGTCCAGAAAATCTAGAAACGTACGTGTCCTCTGCGCGTCTTGTCTCGGGGAACGAGAAAATACCAATAAAAGGTACAACGAGACAAAAGAGGACGCGATAGGAAGGAGAAAAATGACGGAGACGCGCCGATTCTTCGCTCCTCGAACCGGCGACTGTTACAAAGGATCGCTGGAAACTTCGCGTCACAACATTCCGCAGTCGCGAGTCGGAGGAGGAGGCGGCCATTACGAATGCAACCGTTTCCAACCGAACGATGGTCATTTCGAATCTGTACATAAACATAGAGAATTGTTCGGAGTGTGTGCGAAGGTCATGAAAGTCGGAATGTTAACTTTGGAGCGGAGCCAGAACTTCCATCTATGAATCGAAGTATTTCTGTGATTCGGAAAATATACATTGTCCCTGAATCACGTGGTGCTTACTTTGATCGCGGGGTCAGAAAAAGTCTCATTGTTTCTGAGCCCTCGACTCGGTACGCTATCTTTGTTACGCGCGATATAAAAGATTCGTGTAACCCATCGTTTACGAACGCAGTCGGTAAAATACTAATGGTGCTCGAGAGCTCAGTGAATGTTGCGTTTCAGGCGCATCGACGAGGACGAAATCGCTGGACGAAAAGATTCATCGCCGCCTTTCATCCCTTCCCCTTCGAATCTTTCGTGTAACTTTGCCTCCTGTTCGCGAGGACGATATTACGAGTGCTCCTGTAGAGAACTCGACGAGCAAAATAGCTGTTAATGCCGCGTAATCGTCGGAATAAAGGAAAACCAGTTTCCCAAAAAGGAACTTGCGACTTTAAAAAGAATTATAACCTGGGAAATAGGGCTTCGTCGGAATACTTTCAATGGAATTTTTAAGGTGATAAAAAAAAAGTTCAGAAACTTTAGAGATACCAAACTATTGGTATCACTTTTACACGAAATTTGAAAACCAAGCAAATTAAAATTATTTCTAGATATTCGAATTTCGTTTAACTACTTAAATGTTTTCTTTTTAAATAATTACATTTGAACATTTGATAGATACACGTTTCAGTACAATTAGTCCGACGCGTCTGTCCATTACTCGCTGTTTCTACTTGTGCCTATGAACTCCGTGTCGAAAAGAATATTTCAAGGTGTGCAACGAACTATGCAAACGTAAATTTTTACATCGACAGTTAATGCTCGGTTATTTTACTTTTCTTGGAGAGTATTATAAGTCCTCGAAGACTTGGAACTCTTTTGCTATCGTCTCGAGCACTACTCGACGTTACAGGAGTGTTGAATAATGAAAAATAGCACTGAAATGCCATAAGAAATGCGAAAACGATGTCCGTAACACGAGACCAGAGACAGCGTACACAAACCTTCTTCCGATTCTTTGCACGACGGATGAGCAGCAACGCGTGTGTTGAGTTCGCCTTCCTCGGCTTCTCTTTCGTCTGAAGCTACCATGCAGGTACTCGTTATCTGATATTATTACCTACTAATACCCGAGGTTCGACTGCCGTCGCATAGAGAGTACTTAGTAACTCTAGATCCGGCAAATCCGATCTACTTTGACTCCTCCCTGTGTTCTTCGCTTCCGTACGCTGCTTTTGCCCCCATTTATCTCCGCTGCAATCTGTCTCGAAACTGAAATCCTCGTAAAATGCGGATCGCATGCAGCGCGAATTGCAATCTTTCGAGTCGCTCGAAATACGTAAGTCTGGAACGCTATACCGTCTCTTGCAATTTATTCATAGGAAACTGAGTGAATTATTTCCTCTAGGTCCTGTTACAAATATGGCGAAGATCCACCAGTTTTCCCACGTCCAAAGATCATGGAGACGAAAGCGTACGTTAGCTGGAGATATCGAGAAAAATTGTGACTATTTGATTTTTCAACGAATAAATACTCTGTTCTGTTCAAACACTATCCATTGTTTTCTCGTAAGTCATCAGCTACGAGTTGATTCATAATTAATCGAATGATCTACCAAAAGTAAATTTAATTTGTACAGTTTATCTTTGGACCCAACGATGGATCTTTGGACAATTTTTAAAGGATCAAATTACAGGTATTAATGCACTTAGAAAGCGAATACCTTATGAATTACACGAGGATACGCTTATTCTCAACTTGCAGGTGTACCGAGCGCGAGAAGATTTCTTTTCCGATCCTCGAATCGCGATGTCTCATCTAATCGCCGGATCTTATAATACGCGACTACTTACAAGATACGGTAGAATGCATCTTACGTTACCGCCGCACGTGAGAGCGCGTTATTCACGAAAATTGTAAATATTTCAAGTAAACACTGACTGTCTGCTGGATGCGTATCTTTCGCCTCTATCTTCGCCAGTTGTGTAAGGTGAATCATATTCTCTCGCTTTTTTCATCATAATTCCTACGAAAATCCGTTTATCGAGACTGTTTTATTCTTCTATTATCTCCAATAATCCGCTGCTATACTTTTTTCGCCAAGTTATATTTAAATTCGTACAATTTCCGTACGCAAATGTTTAACTCTCTTACTTCTCTATCGATCGTTTTGTTTCCTTCGCACGAATTTTCTCGCGAAGTTACATTTTAATTCGCAATGTTTCCACGCGTAAATCTTCACGCCTCTGCCTAACATCGATCGATCGTTCGAAACTTCGTTTATCCTTTCAAAATTTCGCAGCAATTTTTGTCGCGTAGTCCTCTGTTCGTAGTTTCGAAGCGCCGCGATAGGACAAGGACGCGTTAAAAGCCTTCATAAACTCCGGGTGCTCGAGACCATCGAAAAATGGAGTGTCTTGATATGAAAGTAAAGGTCCCTCGACGTCGTATAGCCGCCAATAACCGGTCACGAATCGGTTTGCGGGTTCGCGAGAAACCGTAAAGCGAACGTTATTGCCGGCAACGTCACCGATTCTCGATCGATCTCGCCGCAGCGTCGACCCGGGGCCAATAAAACGTACTGCAACGGCGATTTTGGCCGATCGTGAGCTACGCGAGCTCCACCATGGAAATGATCGGACGCGGAGGAGAAGTCGGGACCCGAAAAGCAGGAGGGTCCAAACGTTTATCGCCCACGGCCGGCCACCGGCGCTCGATTTTCTTTTTTGCCCACCGTGAGCGAGTCGCGACGCTTCCCACCAGACTATCCCCGGCGTTCCCCAAACCCCCCGTACCCCCCGCTATTAAATCATATCAGGTTCAGCCGGCAATTATTTAGGTATTAGCGCTCTTTCTCCCCGCGTTACATTCTCGTTCCACTTCGGGCCACGGGCTCTCCGCCTCGAAAGGATTTTTTGTCCGCGTGTCCCGAGCCGAGTCCAACGCGTTTTTTCGTCGATTCATAAAAGTTTCAAAGTCGATACCGTTGCTCAAGATCCCCCAGGCTTAGATCTTAATTATAGTTTATAAATTTCAGTATACTTTATTTAGTTTGTCTTTGACAAATTACCTCCTCGTGTCGTTATTAATTCTCGATGGATTTTTCTACGATACTTTCAACAGACAGTACTGTAAATGTTCGTTATTCTATTAAAAAAAAGATTGTCATTCTAATGAACTGTAAAAGGAAAATTTCAAAGTGTGACACTAGTCGACAACTACTTTGGTCGATCGAGGATGCACAGAAGTACAGAAGCTTTCAGCTAGGTTAGCGATACGTCGCGTGACCAAACGAGTTATGTCTCCGTAGGCAGTCGTGTGTCATTCTAAAAGTAAGGATACTGGGTCGTCTCATTTCTCGCGGGGCGCGCGTGCGCGTTAATGAGAGGGCCGGCGTATAATGAATCGAGATCGATTCCTCGGTCACGAATCGGACTTACAAATCGCGGTGCAGCTACCTACCTGTTCGTTCGCCGAAAAGACTTGCGTATAATTTATTGCCCTCCTCCCCGACGGTCCCCTTACTAACAAGGTATGTCTATCGTTTGGCAATAACTCGGCGAAAGGGGACGGTCGTACTTATTGCGACGAAGCGATAAAAAAAGGGAAGAATAAATCTCCGGGTCGATATATTCGCTTTTAAGTAACCAGAATAAAGGTAACTGTATCTCTGTACGAGAAGGATACTCGACGCTAAGTGGCGCGCGAACAACACCGAAAAGGTCGATTCTTCTCGACCACAACGTGTCCTGGAAGAGGTCCTTTCGATCGGAACGCGAGCACCCACGCGACGATTATTGTCGCGTCTCAATGGCGAAACGTTCGAAAGAGGCAACTTTAACCTCCGACAATCCCACGTTTCACTGTGTGTATTTTGTGATTGTTAAAATTATACTACATTTACTCCAATTGCTTTTATTTCATCGTGGGAATTATGCTATTCGATAGTTAATGTTGCCTCTTGAGTTTCGATTTTCCTCCTCGACAAAGCCATTCTTGAAGTTGCTCAGTCCATCTATGAAAGTCTTATGTCTGATGATCTGGCGCAACAATGCACTGAAGGGAACGCGCGGAACAACAACGAGAGCTTCGACTCCTGCGTGTGGACTTTAGCTCCAAAACATCCGCATTGTGGGTAGCAAACAATGGAGATTGCAGCATATTTAGCCACTTATACATTCAATAGGAGATGTGTACCACTTTCGAAAATAATGAATGTACGTGGAGTTGCAGCTCCGCGAGCGAAAATGGAAATAGAGATCGTAAGCGTATCGACGGATAGAACGAGCATACATTTTACTGTATTTTTATATGAACTGGAGAAAAAATATTTCATAACATATAACCGTAGGATTATAGAAAAATGTTCTGTAACTTTCGTCTGTCGTTTGCGAAGGTACGAGTGGATTCTCCGGACCTGGTTAAATCGAAGCGTGCACTACCGTGCTCCTTAGGCGCAAAATTCGTTTCTGATGCGTTCATTATCCAAATAAACGAATAAGATACCGCTACTCGGCCGCTGGAAAGAAGAATTCGCTTTATATGGGCGTATACGGGTAGTGCGTGCGAGTAAAGGGATCGACCGCTGTAAATAATCATTTCCTGCCGGCTCCTGTTTGCGCCCGTACCTGGCGTATCCCACCCGCTCCCGAGATTCCACTCGTTGAACGTTGAACGCCGCACGATGTGGGAGGGTGGCGACGAGGTCGGTGGCGGCGAAAATGTCGGTCATAAAAATGTCCCGGTAAGGAATGGCCCCGATGGAGAAAAAGCCAGACGAGCCACGGAGGCGAGCGTGCCTTCCAGGATGGGTTCTCGGTGTATCGTACGGGGCACGATGGGTCGTGGGTGTGCATCGGCTCCTCTGCGTTTATACCGGCAGACTTTACGACGTAAGTAAGTGCTGGCTGACCGTTCGACCCGACAACCTCCGCTTAACGTGGAAAACGAGCGAGTGGCCCGACGAGATCACGGGCTACCAGCGGCTACGGCGTTTAACCTCGTTTACACGCAAATTCGAATAAGGGCGCGGCGTATGGCGCTGCTGGGCTTTATAGATCCATCTGGCAACGGCGTAAGTATCTCCGAAGAAAGGAACTACGTCTGCTTCGGTCGTCAGCAGTTTTTCATTTGCTCGCATACTCCAGCGTTTTATGGCACTCCTCGATGCACCTGCAAACCGCTAACGACGAGAAGGAGCAACCAGCGCACCGTATTGACGCCGTTTCCACGCGAATTCATTTATTTCTCTCCTCCAAGGGACATTAATAAACGCACGATTCATGTACGAAAATTTTTGCTCGATACGTCGTCTATCGACTATTGGGTAACATTGTGCGCTATATATACAGTTAATTTTTTGTACTATAAACGAAGAGTAAAACTATCTTTCTATTTGTCTTAGAATAGTCTAGGAACCCATATTAAAAATACTAAAACTTTAGACGCATGTAGTTCCGAAGTTGCTAGTGTTTCCTCCATTATTGAGCCACTGTTAGAAGCGACAAAGCCTCCCCTTTAAAATGGTTTTTGGTTTTTGGCGATCCGACATTCCGTTTTGGAGATATCGTAATTTATGTGAAAGCGTAATTTTTAATATTCCACTATCCACGCTCTCTCCGCCTTAGAAACGTCTATTAAACGCGTATTAAAAATACTAAAACTTTGGACGCGTGCAGTTCCGAAACTACTAGTGCTTTATCTATTATTGAGCCACTGTAAGCGGCGATAAACCTTCCTCTTTAAAATGGTTTTTGGTTTTTGGCGATCCGACTTACCGTTTTGGAGATATCGCAATTTATGTAAAAGGTAATTTTTCTAATTCGACTGTCTCTGTCTTCGTCTAACGAGTCGCGTCGGACCTCTTTGTCTCGTACGTGACCGAGTGGCCCAGTGGCCTAGTTACTACGAGCACGTGCGGTCAACGACCTTGACAAGGCCGTAGTAAGAAAGTTCATTGATCACGCGACGTAAACAAACGCTTCGGTCTCATCTGATCGACTTGAAATTAAAATCCTCATATCTCCGGAACTAATTGAGCTATCGACTCGTTCGAACGCTCATTTTAAAGGGCATTTCATCCCCTATCTTATGAACATAACAACTATTCTAATTTATGCTGTCTTCTATGTTTATTTTCACATTATCTTTGACACCATGTACCCAAAGAAGTTTCAACAATTCCTGCTGACTATATGACTGATATGCAGTAAAACTAGATCATAAATTGTTTACTTAATTGAAAATACGACATTAGAAGTACGTTGCCTCGTAAAAGAGAAAAAGTGTCGATAGGTTTAATGTTAAATGTTGTATATGTATTAAAAGAAATATTAAACTTTTTCTTGGTGTCTATTTTCACTCATAAAAAAACAATTCTTTCATAAATCGACGAGTGTTAAGTACCTTTGAGCTTTTCGCGAAAGTTCTCGCTAAAATCCACGCCGTTAACGTTACCGTCTACCGCGCGTATTATCTTATCACGACACGGTCGGCACAATGGGCGTAAAACAAAAACACGAACGATAATCACATTTAACGATTAACCGCCCCTCCCGGCTCGAAATCATATTTCACACATTTTAATTCGGTAATCGATAATGCGATAAACGCGAGAAATTACCGCAGGAATTTTACGTGGTCATTGGCAGTCCTGCTCGAAGGTACAATCGGGACTAAAAATTCCGGCGTTTACGGCCGGGGGAAAGCCGATTTAGCGCCATAAAGCACTTTTTCATTTTACAAGCCGTAAAATTTCGCTGCGTGTAAAAGGCAAGAATATTTTATTTATATTTGAAAGTTTATCGACGCGTTCACTCGCGACCCCGTTCATATTTAGCCTTATATTTCATTTTCATGGTTATTTTCTTCGGCCGTTTTCGTTACGATAAATCACACCGAGTCCCGTTACCATGTACCACTTACCGAAACGTCCTATAAATCCTAACCTATTAAATTAAACTGTACACCTACGCACCCTGCCGTGCGTCACACGCTATGAAATCTTCGCGACTGAATAAAACACCAACTCTAACTGTTATGTTTCCCTCTAGCGACTAGACCAACCTAACTAGGTACTCGTTGAACCTTAAGTGGCCCCTCAATTTTAATAGATGGACCATAAAATTTATAAATCCCCTTTTTCGTCCACTTCCTATGTAACCAATTATTCAAAATACCTATTATTTAATAACGTAATAAACGTTTACAGTATTTGGCATAATATTTTCGTTACCTGGATAGAAATGCGTTCCACTCTGTCAAAGGGTGCACAAATAACGGTTAATATGATCGTCAATCGTCGTGGACGATTATTTTCAGCGATCGACTAACATTAATTGTGATTGATTCTGACGAATAAATTTATAATCGCATCCCGTAATCGATTAATTAGCCGAGTAGAATTAGTCGATTAATGCCCAACTCTGTGCGAATGTAATTAAACAGGCAACAAACTACGTAATTAATAGGTACCGATACGGTAGTCGCGTGTCTCCATAAATTTCAAACAGTTTGAAAACGATCTTTAGAATGATTCGATACAGGAGTATCAAATTCAAACGCGAATGTATCGAGATAATCGATGCACGTCTCGATTTCCTTATTATATCCGTTATTGGATTGTCTAATAAGTTCGTTAAAAAATTTCATAATTGACTTCCCAACGAAAATCTTAGTCCAGTAATTTTTGTCACGTTAATCTAAATTCAAAGAAAAGGAATGAGAAAACGAAGAAACAGAGAGACTCGTGGGTTTCACGGGCGTAGGAACGTACGACCAACATTTAATTCGGGTGGTTTCAACGGTTGAAATAACAACGACAACCAAATAGATTTTGGATTCCGTGGAGGACCATCTTAAGAGACATCCACCCAAGCATGGTTTCCCAAAATCCACGGACCCAGTTCCCTAACGGTTATCTGCCTTGGAAGGACGAGCACGTTCCAATTAAGTGTTGGCTCTTACGGATCTCGTCCATTCGTAAAACTAAACCACTTAACCGAAGAGCGAGGAACTCCCTCGCTACGAGCTGCGAAACTAAGTAGATTAAATCGCGTTAAACACTCCGGCAGTATCTTTAAACGCGTCCAGGCAATAAGGTCACGTTCAGGATCAAGGTATACGCGCAGCGTTTCGCTCGAATGTCAAAGAAACGACTTACACCGCGTGGCTCGTGTCGTCTCAGTCAATTATCGGAGTACATACAAGACGGAGGAGTGGCTCCTAACGTAATGGGAATACTTTTCCTTGGTTATCGTCGGGAACTTTAAAAGAAGAATCAAAGAATCGTCAAGCACGGAATTACTGCTCCCTTATAAAATTGCTTCCTACCTTATCGCGCTTGGAAGTTTTCCGGAACTAAATCGTATTGCCATTCCGTTGTGTGATATCGGTTCGTGCCACTTCTATCGTGCTTTATCAGAAATAATATTTAAATCTTAACTTAATCGTAAAACGCGTGTTCCGTATCGCGTAAATATGCGAAATAAAGACGTATCGAGCGTTCGATCGAAATATCAACGGCGATAAGTTACGTGACCGTTCAACCGCGAAACGCATTCGTTCGAATTAAACGCAATTTTGCAAGCAGTTTCTTAACACGATTCATGGTTTCGCGGGGCGCAACCGCGGAACGGTTATCTTCGATGCAAGCACGAGCATTAATGCAACAAGACAAGATTAACTCGACTACCTGGAAATTTTCTCGATAAATTACGGAGGGCGGTATAAAGAAACGTTCGCGGGTAACGCTCTACCGAGGTGCACCGAATGAAAAAGAAAAATGGAGAAAGATATTGGTTTGGACAAGCCAATTAGAGAAGGATGAGTTAGGTGGCGCGTCTTGTGTATCTTAAAGTTTCTCCAGTGGTTTTGCTCGACTGGTTTTATTCTGAAAACAGTACTCCCCCGCCCCCGTTCGCTTGTGTTCTTCTGCATAACCAATGTTATGGTCTGGAAGGAAAAGAAATAATAAGATACAGAAACGATTCCGCGCCAACTAATAATTGATCCCTGTCTGTTTCTTCGTTCCGCGCCCCCGAACCAATTGGGAATGCGTGACTGAGTAGCAGGAACGCGTCAGAAACGAGAGGAAAAGGAATGGCGAAGAAAAAGGCGCGCCAAATACGAGGAACGCAGGCCCATTTACAGCGCTGTAGAAAGACGTGCACCGATCGTGCCCGTTTTGGCAGACATTCTCAAGTTACTCAAATCGTTTAGGGCGAAAATGAGTCCGTGAGAAACCAATGGAACTCGTATCGTATCTTCATACCATAAACTATTCACAACTTATTAAAAGAAAACAAAATTTAACACGACCGCCTTGAAGGATTTACCGAATATTATCACTTACAAAAATAATACATGATCCACTCTGTATGCGAAAGATGCACCCGTTAAATAAATAAATGCAGATCCTGGGCCCACGGGACCAGGAACAGACGATCCGCCAAACTTCCAAGATCTTCCTGGCGACACGAGGACCTGGGGAATATTAAGAGTCCCACAGATACGGGATTGTCTGTATTTGGACTCACAGGTCCAATATCATCCATACTGGATCGACAAACGTCCCTCCCGAGTCTCGTGGGTCCGATATCGTTCACAGAAGGACCACTTGCTCTAAATGATCAGTATTGAGTTCCGCGAACTCGAGTTGGATGTCCTTTGCATACTAAATGATGGATATCAAACTTTAAACGTCAAATTTACGAAACGATCGGTGTTAGACTTTGCTGTCTGTTCAACCTATTCAACTTTGGATAATTTAATACATTTATAGTTGGAGTTAAAATATTGTTTACCGTTATAAATAATAGAAGAGTGGATCAAAAAGATCGAAAGAAAACAGTTCTGGAAACGGTTCGTGTCCTTCCTGGAGCTCCTTTTCTAATAATGTGTTTACATTTAGCGGACGTTGTTTCTCCGGGAGCGTGTCGTACAAACGAAGAATATAATCGAAACGAACTGCTAATTGCTCCTGAGCGAAGGACCCCGGCCGGATCGACGAAAGGAACGTTTTATTAGTTTTCATTCGGTCGGCCACTCCGCGCGCTTTTTGCCGCGGCTAAATTAATTGCAACGATCGATTGTATCAATATGTATGCATTTACGGATTGTTTGCCAATTACCGTTTGCGATGCACGCGTACAAAAAGAATAATACACTGATTGCACGGCCGCTCAAGTTTCGCGGCGCTATCGATCACGCGCCTCGTTAGCTTTCGCGCGTATTATTTTCCGCCGGATAAACGGGAAAAGCGGAAAACGCCCAGATCGATCCGAATCCGAACCAGCGACGTTGGTGTCGGGAGAGGGAGGGAGGGGGACGAAAGTGTGCGATAAGAAGAGAGAACGAGACGCCTCGTCCACTTCGCGGAGCATTAACGAAGATCGATTACCTGGAACCTAGAAGCTTCCTAGAGGGGATTGTTTTTCTCCCGATGTTGAGCTGTAAGGTTGTTTCGGCACGGAAGAGGGTTACCCCAGCCGGGCGCGCGAAAGAGGAAGTTCGTACGACGAAGGTCGGGACGCCACAGGCGCCTGTCTAAAGCCGTTTCGCTCGCAAAAAGAAAGAAATTACGTCGATGAACGAATTATACCAGCGTTCTTTTTCCGCCAGTCGCGGCTAGCCTACAATTATAATGGGGCAGCTGCATCCAGTGGCCTGCACCGACCAATTATCCTGTCTCAATGTAATCTATACTTTCGAGCACGGAGCACTAAGAAGTCTGTCATTAAGTACAATATTTTTAGGGCTGCTGATTGCACTGTTAATTGGTCGAGAAGGATCCCGAGCTAGACGGTGTCGGACCGGACACAGTCTACTAATTCTCTGACGATCATAATCGTAACGATACGCTTCCATAGGAATGATCACCGAATATGTCAAGACTAACACAAAGTATTAATGCAACCAAAATTGTGAAACTTTCCTCCGTTCGAATCTGGAATGGGGACTGAGTTTGAAAATATGCCGCAAAAATGATAAAATAAATATGATTCAATTATTATGGCCAACGTTACGAATATAAGCTTTGCAGAAAAAACTAGTAGAATATAAATTATCGTATCTGTAATAACCGTACGTCTAATGACTCAGATTTATAATGGCCTTAATTACGATATCTTTAAAATACAGAAGAGTTCGTGAAAAAGTAAATAAATCGCGTTGGAACTTTATTACCATATTTCCCTTATTCCCTTTCGTTCGTTTGTAATATATGCACCGGTTAATTTCTCGTTAACAACATGTCATAAATGTGGATCACGTGTCGTATGAACATGTCACGGGGTATGATTAAAAAGTGTTGTAAGTACAGATCGTCGTAAAACGAATCGTTATAAACCAGGGCAAGCCTGTATTTATAAACAACTAAAACGTTTTCACTTTACGATCTATAAATATCAAAAATATTGTAATCGAGAACGCGTAACCGGATCACGTTTCGACTATTTAAAAAGAATCTGTCGACGCCGTTGCATTTAAATTGATAAATGGATTGGATGGAAGCTTTGCGCTCAAGTTGTATACTTCGATCACGGATTTTAAGCAAAATCAGTCCACGAAAAATAATGATAAGTATTAAATAAATGTTACAGATCATTTAAACCTAATTTTCTGTATGTTTCTAAAAATCTATAGTCGCGAATGTTTTATAACCAACTACTTTCTTGAATTGAAACGTTGACGCGTCTAAAAATATTGTGACGCGTCCGACCCCGTTAATTACTCCGAGTCTAACGATGATTGCGCGTAAACCATAAAGTTCGCAGCCCAGCCAACAGACCGAGCACGCGTTCGTTCGAAGATTATACGAAAAACGAAACGTACGTCGATGAATAAAAATCCTCGTGTCGGTGAACCCGTGTTAGAGACGAAATATACGAGATGCTCCGTGGCTTGTACGCATAATGTCGTCTGGTGTATTCGCATCGACGCCCCGTCTCTTTACCCGTCGAACGTGGAACGAGTCACTTAACGAGCGACAATTTGGCGAAAATGAATTTTTTCGCGAGTCCGGCTGAAACGCATCGCCTCATATGGAGTCGGCTCATTAATTCGGCCGAGCGTACCCGCCGCGGCACAAAGGATCGGCTCAAAATCTATGTCGGTTCTCCCTCGTTTCTTGCGCGAGAAAAAGGGCTTGATTGCATTATAATGCCGAGCCTAATGCACGAGATTAATTACGCGTTCCTTAATATTACTCTTTTTTACGAACGTCGAACTCGACGCAAGAATTTTAATACGTAAAAAGAACTGGCGTTACTCACTCGTGCGAAGCGTGCTCGTGATACTAAGTAGTGGCGAACTTACCTGGAACAAAAAGAAAAGAATCGATTATTGCATCGCGGGATAATACAGGAATTGAATAACATCAGGGAATCGCGTTGTGCTTAATAAACGTCTGTTGGGATTTTGTCACTGCGGATGGATACGCATTGTTATAAGCGAAAATACGTTGAAATAATCTTCACGCGTCGCAGGTAATTTGTTTCGGTGGAAAGACAAAGTAGAACTGGCCGGAAATAGTAGAAAATGGAGGACTCCCAGGATATTTCAGAGCTTACCAGATTTACATACGGAACCGCGCGGCGCGAAATAACAAGGATTCGAGTATTACCATAATATCGTACGAAATAAAACTATCGCGTGTAATCACTTCATTCGACGGAGCCCGTAAAATCGACTACACGCAACTTCGACGTAGTTTTTCTTCGTCGAATGGCAATTACTTTCTTCTGTATATTTCGGGCAAATCTCCGCCTTTCGCTCGAAATAACGCGATTACGCTCGATTTGCATAACGTTTCGCTAGACGGAGCATTATCACGTACGTGCAATTCTAACGCTCGCCAATGACCCGCAAGATGTTAGAAATGCTGCATAAGAATCGCTCTTAACGGGTCTTATAAATTTTGTTCAGATTAAAACTTTGATTTGTCTCAAACGAGTCTCGTAGGAAAGGAATTCTACCGAGTACCCAAGTTGTTAGGTGAAACATAAAATCTCAATTATTCCCCGATTTTCTGCGGCACTACTAAAAACTCAACCCACTTACAAAGTTCGAGACGTAAAGTTTAGTTTAATGATAAATAAAACAGCGTGGTCGGATTAAATTCGGTAGTTACAAAGTTAATAGTTGCAGAGAATTACCATTTTAAATGGTACCTAAAAAATTTATTATCAGGGGATCGAAAGAACTTTGAATCTAATATTAAAACGAACTTCGCTCTGAGGCCGAATAACGTATTTACCATCGTTCCATTGGAAAATACCGAGCAGGAAAACGAAATAAATTTAATTTAATTTCATTGTAAAAGTTTCATAACTGCGTCGACCCCATCCACGATTGAGTCTTGCATTGAAAGTTACGCACGTAATTACATAACGAACGAATAAGGACGAGTAAAATTCTGTCTCCTTCTTTGTGTCTGATCCAGTACGACTCGTGACTACTTCCACGACTGCTCTCTTCCCTCTGCAATATAAATTCTAAAAAAAAGAGAATCTCTCCAGTAGTAAGCCGCTTCGAAATCATCCCTAGCGCCCTATTAACTGTTGTGTAACTGAACAAATATCGGAATAACGATATCTATCTGCAAGCAACGTTCGCCTCGTGCACTGTTTTCGGGCGTAACGGATCGCAATGGAATCCACGCCATTCTCTACCTTCTCGTGAACGTTAATTGGTCGCGATCCTACGATCGCTTTTATTCGCGATTAAAATTATATTAAAACCCCGGGGAAACCGTGGGCGCTCGCGCGTGATCAAACGCAGCATTACCGAAATTATAATCGCCCGAGACGTTAGGAATGTCAAGCAGCCGGTTCTCCGTTTCCTCCAACGAGTAATGATTGCCTAAATTCAACGATCATACGTTACCCAACTCCCCCCAAGAAATCGCTAATTAATTTCACATTCCCGTAAAACGTCAGTGGCTTCGTGGCGTTAAAAAAACTCTACCATCGTGGCGTGTACCATAACTTCCGACCGCCTATGCTTTGCCAGTTAGTGCGAATGATCCTTCGCGCAAAAAACAAGGCCCCCCTCCCCGTTCCACGAGTCTGATTCGCGGGTCTACGGGTCCCACGAGACCAGTGGAGGGGGCTAGAAGAGAACAGGGAACCCGGTTCCGATTTTTGTTCGAGATGCCAGTGAACCCGGGGGCGAGCAAAGGTACGAGAAACGAATAGAGGGGAACCGAAACGGTCCATCCTGAGAGTGATAAATGGGTGGGATTCAATTTGAGGCCAATCAACATTCTTGTCCTCTCCTCGTACTCCTTGTCTCGTCTGTCTGTCTTTTCGCCGTTCCCGAGTGTCTTTCGCTTTTTCTCGCGCGTTTCCTACCCGTGTCTGGTACAACCTACGCCCGTTTCCTGGCACACCCTCACACCCCCTCTGTCCGTCGTGTCCTTTTGTCTTCCGCCGGTAGCCACGGCAGACCCGTGCGGGACTTTGAATGTGCCTGTGAGCTTCGTGACACGAACGCCCGGGCTTTGCAAGCGTTCAACGATTTCAATTTGTATAGCGACTGATGTAGAAAGCTCGAGTTAACCCTTGGACGACCACGTGATTTTATTACACGGAGAGTACACAATGGGGGTACACGACGGATCCGAAGGAACCCATTTGCCCGAGAGTCTTTTCAACGCGTTCAACTCGTTCATATTTAATTCGTCCCCTGATAATGCAATTCATAATTTTTCTCGGGATGGTAAGTGCGTAGAAGTGGGACCTGCAATCGATTTTGAAATTAGAATTGGACGACGAACGCTTTTCTACTTGCTGGGAGCCAACGTGTGTTTATTTAAAATTGTATTATATTTAATTGTACTTCTTGAAATATATTTTCTCACGTGCTTACAAATGCTTCATTTTCTCCCTAATTTCCACCCAAATAAGCGCTACTGTGATCTTGAATATTTGCTGTTTTCTTTGTCAGTGAAACTGACCCTCGCGCGATACGTCCACACGAGAAATATATACTCGCATACCTCTAAATATTTACGATCCCGAAGATCCTGTAGCAGGTCGATTAATTGTTTAGGGACGATATCCTCGCATAACGAGGATTCCTCGCCGCGGGCCGCGTCGTTAAACGTCAGAAAGATAAAGACGATTTTCCCGCGATGGTATTCGCCGGCACAGCTCGAAGCGATCGCGAACCGATTGTTGCCTGGCTATTTACTGAACGCGTATCACTGCAACACACTTTATGCAGAGCGATATTTAACGTAGCTTCCACGCAAAAGGTACTCACATCCCATCTTACGATGTCAGTCAACGATACTGGTATCAATATCATCCCTAACATACAGTATTTCAAGAGAGGAGTCACGTAAATCAAGGTTTATGGCCTTCTTCTTACTCATATATTGCTTCAGGGAACTAGGAGCGAAAAATGTAAAAGAAATGGGAAGTCATAATATCCGAGTAAACCGTGAAAAATATTATTGAAGTATAATAATGTTATATAGAGTGAAATTTGAAGATAAATAACACTGTATCAATGTCGGTGCTTAGCATCACTAAACGCAAGTAGAAATAACGAGCAATGGACAGACACGTCAGACAGAAATTCATGCTACATTTTCGATTCGTTATTTTCACATAGAATGACCATATTGTCGCTTGTATCACCTATCTAACGTTCAGTATAATGAATTGTGTTATATACAGTGAGATTTGAAGATAAATATCCCTATATCAACGTCGGTACTTAGTATCACTAAACGCAAGTAGAAATAACCAGTAATGGACAGACGCGTCAGACAGAAATTCATTCTGCATTTTCGATTCATTATTTTCACATAGAATGACCATGTTGTCGCTTATATTGCCTACCTACCATTCAGTATAATAAATTGTGTAACAACGTACTTGGACATGACCTAACATGATTTTGATTACTCGAACGAGTGGTAATTCTTAAAAATAACTATGAAGATCCATTGTCAAAAAAATATGAATAATCTTTGAAACAATAACTAATATAACTCCTCCTTTAAATAACTGATTTAAAGGAGGATCCTCGAGGAAGCGGACACAGGAAGTACGACGTAGGCCTCGCGATTGCTAGCATTCCTTATTGTTAGCGTTCCTTTGCGTTACCATAATTAGGCTGCACGAACGGAAGGGATGAAGCAGTCTTGGCCCGCAGCCTTTGTAGCCGCGTCGGCAATTGCATCCGCTGTGCCAGCAAGGTGATTTTAAATGCAATTTTCGCGATGTAATTGACTTTCCAACATTTCGGGGGCCCTGTGTGCCTTCGGTTTGCGTTCCTGCCAGAAGCTAGGCTTGTATCGCGGTGCGTGGTATTTCGCTGGGGCCGCAACGGACAACCGAACGTGTAACTGCTTCGAGGAAAGTTTGATTACCCATACTGTTTCGCGGCTAATTAAGCCGCCTAATTATGTATTTACATCGAGACAGCGAGTCCTCATCGTGAAATAACCGCTGCATCTCGAAACACGAATTTTATTTCAACGCAAGCATGCATAGATCATTGAAGAAAGACAACTGTGAAATTGGGGGATTATTTATTTCAATTTCTAATGAGAAATTACGACTATCGATTTTCAACTAGTGGAAAGTTCTCTCGATTCCTTTGGAAATGCATGTGGCTTAAACTTGGCGTTAATGCGAACGGTAGAACATCGTGTAAACTTTCTCAAGACGAAATATCACGCCCCCGTTACAGCTCGTGCCATACTCGATTCAGGCGTGAAAACTCCTTGCTCGTCGACGTTAGAAACGCGATCGTAGCTGTCTGCCACCGAAACTACGTAAACTCTACATTATTGTAGCAGCACGGCGGTGGATGTTACAGTTGCAGCGAATGCCTGCATCGCTCCTATTCGCGTCCCCAATAGGAATTTAAATACATACGTAGGAGCTTCGCTCCATTCATCGCCGTAAAAGCTTGCTACTTCGTGTTACCCTGTACGTAAAATAATATAACGTTTTAAGGGTGGCGATGGGAACTTTAAAACCTTGAATATTGAGAAAATCTAGGATACTTCTAGACTTCAAGAATTCCTCGATATTGTTAAAGAATGAAAATAAGAAATATTGACTTTGAAACATTTACTCGAAATTGCTCTGTGTAATATACTCGAGAAAATTCCTCGGTATCATGACGGTACCAACATGCAGTGTCAAGGTTGCTCAAATACTTTGACGTCTTGAACAGTTTGGAAGTCTTTAGTGTTCTAGAAGTCTTGAAAGTTCTGAAAGCCTTCGCAGTCTCGAAAACGTTTAAACTTTTAACAACCTTGACACTCCTCGTTGGTATGGTTGAGACATTCAATAATTTTTTATCTTATAAAATTGACGTCGATAAAATATTTTATTCGTTGCTTCGCCAAGATTTCCAACAATTTGGAAAAACTCGAAACCTCGAATGCTAAGAATTTGCAAGTTGTTTCGAGTCTTCCTGAATTTCAATCGCTGGATACGACTCGAAGTGATTCGAAGGGCAAGTCGCGTTCGGCGATTCGAAAGGCTGTAGGAATTAATCGAGTATTGATCGGTGTTTACGATCCAGAGTCTAAACATACCGTGGAAAGTCATGAATGTAAAGTGGAAGATGCCACCCGCGATAGGACGAAAGGCGCAATGTTCGCGAGAAACTAATTTCGGCTAGACAAACAGAAGAATTCATCTATTTGTCGCAATGATCGATGGTTCGAAGTAATCTTCGGCAACGGGATCCGCGCGTCCTCATTGTGTAACGAAACCTTATCTTTTTCGTCCAGGCTGGCACGGCGGATGACACCAGTCATCCTTATACTTTCATTTCATCCACGAGACGCGCGATCTCTACGGGTCCTTTCATCGATCATTTCACGATCAATCGCGCGTCAGGAAGACCGTTTCCGAGAGCCACTTATCCGGTACGTGTCTACCCTCAACGAAACAGGGCCTCTCGCCATCGATCATCGCGTAACCACGCCACTTCCGAATTTCAAGTACGCATACACATCGCAGTTGGTTACCGTGAATTACCCGGGCCGCCTACGAGTACCCGAAGAGGCAATCTAACGTTCATTACGCTCTAATTAATCATTGTTAGATTGGCCTGATTCTAGTCCCACGTACGATTCGATCCTGTCACGCGATTCGTGTTCCGTTTTCAGTTTCGATCGACGAAGACGCCTTCGTTCGCAAATCATTTCGCCAAGACGATCAGTCACGTCTAAAGTAACAATTTTTATAATCGTTGTGAAACTACACTCTAAAATAACATACGAGTAATACCTTTGCTAAAATCAAAATTGTCAACAAGAAATGTGCAGATTGACGTTGAATTTTATTAAAATACAAGCTATCGTCAAACATGTTATGGATCGAGAACCACGACCAAGAATAAGAAACAAGATATATGCAAATTAATAGCAAGTAAACGTGATATTAGGATTCCGGAAAATAATATGGAATTATTAAAATTATCCCGATTCTTAAGTACAGTCGTGCAGTTTCTCATTTAACTTCAACGAGCTCTACTTTTCAGTGCGTTCCTAAATCCGAGTCGACTTTCTGTACGTAAAGCAGGCGCTCCTTGCAACGACATTTTCCGTTTGATTTTCTATACAGGTTCCTCGGAGCTGTGGTAGCGACCATAATTTTCAAGTGTGCGCGTATACGCTGAACTGAATGCTTCTTTTTGCTTTTCATCGTACCGTAAATTATTTCAATATAGTAGTAAATAGACGTATATAAGTAACTACGAATCGCGTACACACGTGTGTAAGATATACATATACTGCATAGAATAAGGTAAACTTGTATGTTGCATATTCAGAATCGTGAATAATTAATTTGATTGTTTACTTTAAACACCCCTTTGATGCAAGTGATTCTTACGTTTAAATTTAAATGGTTTATCAATTGCCTGTATGGACTTAGAAGCGTCATCGAATAATTTCATTTTTACTGCGTTCGTTGTTGCTCGTAATACCAGCCAAGAAACACGCGTGAACATTTTTTATTTTCCCTCAGAAAGAATTTTACAGACCAATGCGTCGACGCGAAATTCCGCTACATCGTTGGTTAA